>NC_089495.1:18275874-19628874 GCF_036850765.1 Saccopteryx bilineata
ACTACTTTTTTTTTGTGACAACTTGGGATGAACCTGGTTAAGTAAAATAAGCTAAATATGGAGGGACAACTATTATATAATACTACTTACATGAGAATTAGAAAATAATCAAATTAATAGACTCATAGAGTACAATGATGGTTGCCAGGACTAAGGAAAGAGGGAAATGAGAAGGTATTAATTAAAGAATACAAAGTTTCATTATATAAGTCCTAGAAATCTACCGTACAGCATAGTGCCTAGAGTTAATTATACTGTGTTATATACATAAAAATTTGTTAAGAAGGTAGATCTTAGGTTGACTGTTCTTGTCACAAAATAAATAATAAACAAAGGGAGTAGGAGTAAACTTTTGGAGGTGAGGGATATGTTTGTGGCATCAAGTTGTATACATTAAATATATATATAACTTTTTGTTTGTCCATCATATCTCAATAAAGTAGTTTTAAAAACACCTCAGGAAATTAAAGATGGTTCAAGATTACCTAAAGAGTAAACAGTAGATGAATTCACTCTCTCTGATGTTTTAGCTAGAAAACACATGAATATAAAACTATGTCCAGATTGTATAGCTAGTCATATTTGGGTCAAATCAGTTTATTCCAAATTTTATAATTAAGATACAATAAAATTAAAGAAATATGATTAAAACACAGACATTGGAATGACTACAAATGGAAATACACTATTTCTTTGAGAAGAAAGTGAAAATATTCACCCAAACAAGCATTAATATGTCAAGTCCCTGAGCATCAGAGAGAAGATTTCAAAATTGGGTTGGTTTGTGACTATGCAGTCAGGAATCTGTGTGTACATAAAGTGGTAAGGTAGAAGTCCTGGTCTCACCTCTCAGAGCCATTTCACAGGGGATTGAAGAAGGTAAAATTAAATTTCAAAGGTAAAGGGACAGAGTCTGCAGAGCAAGAAGCTCCCAGAAAAACTCACAAGGCAGAAAGTAGTAATGAAATAACTGTAAACAGAGGGTGTTACACCAACAAGGTTGCTTTACCAGGTAAATTCCTACAGTGGTTCTGTGGGTGAGTTCAAGGCCTTCGCTGTGCTGAAAAGGCCACAAGTCTGTCCTTAGTCTACCAATAATTCCCTGCGGTGTCCATGTCCTGACCAGGGCCAAATATGCAAAAAGTTGTCATTCCACAAAGCTTTCATAAATTCAGGTTGATGACAAGGGTATAGAAGGTCACCTTGTTCAGCCTAAGGAATTTATAGATGAAGAAAATGAAGTTCTTGGAGGTTAAGTGGCTTAAAATATTCTAAATCAGGAGTAAAAAATCAGGTATCATTATTATTTCATACAACAGCTTTAGTTGAATATGACCTAAGATTCTTCAAACAGAGAGTATTTCTTGTCTATTTAAACATATTTTTTAAAAAGGCAAAATTTCTACAAAATGACATTTTTACTGCATATAACTCAACCATATCAAAAGCTGATGAACTAGGCCCTGGCTGGTTTGCTCAGTGGCAGAGCATTGGCCTGGAGCATGGAAGTCCTGGGTCTGATTCCTAGCCAGAGCACATAGGAGAAATGCCCATCTGCTTCTCCACCCTTGCAACTCTCCCTTCTTTTTATTTCTCTCTTCCTCTCCCTCAGCCAAGGCTCCATTGGAGCAAAGTTGGCCTGCGTGCTGAGGTTCCATGGCCTCCACCTCAGGTGCTAGAATGGCTCTGGTTCCAATGGAGTAATGCCTCAGATGGGCAGAGCATGGTCCCTTGGTGGGCATGCTGGGGGGATCCCAGTTGGGCGCATGTGTGAGTCTGTCTCTCTGCCTCCCTACTTCTCACTTCAGAAAAATACAAAACAAACAAACGAAGAAAACCTGATGAACTGTGAGAATATTGTTAATCAACAGAGAAGAATTTGGATGGTCTTTTATGAATGATACTGTCATAGTGTAAATAAACTTTGGTTCTATATCATTATAATTTTAAAGCTAAAATAGTATTTATTTATTTATTTTTGTTTAGTCTTTACTTAATCTATCAAAAATAACTAAACCTCTATTTTCAGAGTTTGAATTCTGCAGACATTTTACCACAGTTTGAAAACTGATTCTACCATAAAGCAGATATGTAGCCTTGGGTAAGACACTTAGTCAATTTTTACTTCAGGTATGACATCTGTAAAATGGGAGTAATAATGAAATGAAAGTTAAATGACTTAATATATGTAAAAAATTCAATACTGTGTCTGGTGCAGAGTTACTAATATGTATGTGCTTGCCAGTGTTATAACTACAAGCATTATTCTTATCATTACATTTTATGCATTAAGTTTGAGAGAAAATGATAACTTTGAGATATTGCTTAGGTCCAATATTATTTAGTGCATGCTAGGGTGATCCAAATACTTACAAGTTAGTGTTCCATGTTGTTTATGCTAGAGCGTGCTGAGATGATTTTGTTGTGAATTTATTTCAGAAAGCAAAACATTTGATTAAACCCCTTGAAAAATTTTGATAGGATACATGCCACATGTGATTTAGAGTGGATATTTATTTAAATCTCATTGCCATAGAATGTTGATATCCATTAAGTTTATTACCCTTAATATTTAGGTTAGGGGTTGATCTTTGCAAAGCTAAGTAGGTCTGAGACCTGTAGACTAATATGCCTATTCAAAAACACAAATTTATAGTTAATGTTCAAATGTTGACAAGACTAATAATTTTTTCAGTTATTTAAATTTAGGCTATAAATATTTTTACAATATTTACATGTAATACAAACCTTTCAGCTCTAGCAAAAACTCCAGATTACTTATTAGCTTGTTACTTTTCTAATATATACACATGTGCTCTATGAAATTTTATTTTTCTAGTATTATAATTATTTCAGCCAGATTGCTAAAATTTTCCTGCCAAGAAAATCTCAGGGAATTATACAGAGAATTACATCATTAGGAGAAATATACAGAGTTAAATAAACAGAGAAATGAAAATAGAAGACATGTCAGCATTTATATTGCCCTCATACAATTTAGACTATATGATCCTGAAGAAAGGCATCAAAACTCTAATAGGGAACAACTAACATCCCACAAATATACAAGAATCTGGATGCAATAATACAAATTATATTTTAGGAAAATACTGAATGACACAAGTAGCTCTAGAATGCAGATAAGAAAGGAAATACTTCTAGATATTGTCACAAACAATGAAGATTTATAAATGTGTCAGATTTTATGCATGTGTCTCATGGTACCTTAGTTTTAATGATAACTCAATCAACCTATCTGAATAGTTTTTCTTTGAAGATGATTGAATATTAATAACTTTGGAAAATTTATGTTTGTCAAGAACAGACCCAGAATCAATGAATTTAGACTAATTTCCCTAATGTTTAGCTTTGACAGAAGGGAGCATAATGCAGAACACATTTCAAGTCAAGCACAAAGAGAGTAGCTAATGAAACTACTACAATGGTGACTTTGCCCAACAAAGGTAATGTGAGTCATACAGACTCATAAAGCATGATGCCAATTTACTGAATTCTCTGGACAATAACTATGTGTTCATCTTAGAAACCCCAGTACTTTCCAACTCTAATTTCCTGACGTGACTGTAGGAGATTACTATCCTAGTATTCCCATTAGGATGACATCAAAATAAAAATCTTTTCCAGTTATAGGGTTTTATTTTACTGTGTGTTTGCCTATCAGAGCAAAGAAGCTGTGGTGAAAAAATTTAATTTTTTAGTACTTTATTTGTTCTTAATAAATATGTATAATATATAACAAAGGGAAATCAGCAAAAGGGTTCTATTTTAAATCCATGCCAATTTAGGACATCCAAAAAGAGCAAATTAATAAAAAAAATTTTACTGCTTAGTCATTGCTCCATTGATAATTTCTCAAAGTTTAGCAGAAAATTAAGCTGTTGACTACAGAAAAAGAAGGCTAATTTTCTAGACTGCTAGTCACTTTATTCTTTAAAACTGTCAGTTAATAAAAAGATTTCTCCTGCATTTTCCTGTTACTCAAAAATTTTCCTACTGCCTCAAGTATAAGTTGCTGCTTTAAAAAGATTTTTTTTCCTAATGTTTTTGTCAAGACTTCAATGGCCACACTTTAGTGACTGAAAGACACAAATAATAGTCAAAAAAGTATCAAAAGAACTAGATTATGTTCCACTTATTTCTCTAAAATTTTGGGTGACTTTGGACAATCATTTTAACTCTCTGGGTTTAATATTTGTCCTTTATAAAATAAGAGCTAAGTAGGTAAATCAGCTCTAAAATTCAAAGTTTGTGTTTTTAACAATATATATGATTAATGTTTTTAATATAAAACTAAATTCTTTTTTCTTTTTTCTTTTTTTGTAGGTGAGAGGAGGGGAGATAGTGAGTCAAACACCTGCATGTGCCCAACCAGGATCTACCTGGCAATCCCATCTGGGACCAATGTTTGAGTACAGAGCTATTTTTACTGCCCTAGGCTAATGGCTCCAGTGGAGCTATTCTCAGTGCCTGGGGCCACACCAGTCAGGGCACACAGGAGAGGCGCCCATCTCCATCTGCTTCTCCACCCCTCCCCCTCTCCTTCCTCTCCGTCTCTCTCTTCCCCTCCTGCAGCCGAGGCTCCATTGGAGCAAAGGTGGCCTGGGCGCTGAGGATGGCTCTGTGGCCTCTGC
This sequence comes from Saccopteryx bilineata, assembly GCF_036850765.1. NCBI lineage: Eukaryota > Metazoa > Chordata > Mammalia > Chiroptera > Emballonuridae > Saccopteryx > Saccopteryx bilineata. The sequence continues at coordinate 18,280,527 of NC_089495.1, forward strand.
CTCAGGCACTAGAGTGGCTCTGGATGCAACAGAGCGACGCCCCAGAGGGGCGGAGCATCGCCCCTGGTGGGTATGCTGGGTGGATCCCGGTCGGACGTATGCGGGAGTCTGTCAGACTGCCTCCTCATTTCCAGCTTTGGAAAAATGAAAAAAAAAAAACAAACCCAAAAAACCCCACAACAACTAGTCAAGCCACTGACTGTGGAAGGGGAAGAGAGAGAGAGTGGGGGAGAAGCAGATGGTCGCTTCTTCTCCTGTGTGCCTTGACTGGGAATTGAATCTGGGATATCTGTAATTCCCAGCCACACTCAATCCACTGAGCCACTTGCCAGGGCCTAAAACTCAATTCTTTATATTTTTACTAAAGAATAATGTTGTCTTTATCTGAGTATGTAGAACTCTTACTGAAGAATATGACCTCAAAAATCACTAAATTTTGTTTCAAATTTTTTATTATTTTATCAGCTTACCATTATCCAACAGGTAAAGTTGGATAAAATTTTACTCTCAATCTAAGTTATGATTTCAGCAGAATGATTTTTGTAATTTGAGTTCATGAATATTACGGGTGTCAGTGACCAGTTAAGCAGAGGTTGCTAATAACAAATATGTCTTATTCCCAACTTCAAAGACTATTGGAAAATGGCTAAGTCAAGTCAGGCAAATAGTGTTTGTTTCTGTGCCAGTGGAAGGGACTTTTCTTTAGCAGGATCCTGCAAACATGCCACCTGATTTCATATTTTGAGCCCTGATAGGTTGGTCCAGTTAGAAACACTTGAATTTCCAAAAAAGACTGTAAAGCTCATATTCTATATTCTTTTCTCTAAGATCACTCTCTGAAATAGAAAGTCTGAAAGCCTATATATTGTACTGTTATGAAAATAAAAAAGAATATTTTAAATTCTTTATCTATATATAGGGGTGGGAAAAAATAGGTTTACCATTTTTTTTGTATGAGAAAAACATGCAAGTTATGATTAATACATGCAGGTTATGATTAATACAATAGCTTTATTAACTCAAAGAATGTCACAATAGCATAGTAAACCTACTTTTTCCCATCCTTTTATAGTCCCCAGTACTTAAGAGCCAAATATCTATGAAAACGAAAGATTGGGTTGTTTCCAATACATTTTTAGTATATATAATTGAAGTAGTATGTTTTTCTCAGGAAGTGTTCTCTTAGGAAGGTCCTTTCAGTCTGAATGTAAGTTTATTTCAATATAAAATCTGAATAGGAAATCAATAGAAATACAACTTTTTTTTTTTTTTTTTTGTATTTTTCTGAAGCTAGAAACCAGGAGAGACAGTCAGACTCCCTCATGCGCCTGACCGGGATCCACCCGGCACACCCACCAGGGGGCAACGCTCTGCCCACCAGGGGGCGACGCTCTGCCCACCAGGGGGCAATGCTCTGCCCCTCCAGGGCCTCGCTCTGTCGTGACCAGAGCCACTCTAGCACCTGGGGCAGAGGCCAAGGAGCCATCCCCAGCGCCCGGGCCACCTTTGCTCCAATGGAGCCTCGGCTTCGGGAGGGGAAGAGAGAGACAGAGAGGAAGGAGAGGGGGAGGGGTGGAGAAGCAGATGGGTGCTTCTCCTGTGTGCTCTGGCCAGGAATCGAACCCGGGACTTCTACACACCAGGCTGATGCTCTACCACTGAGCCAACCGGCCAGGGCCAGAAATACAACTTTTTGAAACTAATTTGAATCATGCCTTCCTCCCTTAAGGTATTAATTTATTAACTGAAGTTTTATAATGCAAGAATTTGGTAAAAAAACAAACAACAAACAACTAAGTTATTTTTTCTGAGTTATTTGAAAAATGTGGGTATATACAATTATCCCTAATTTTTTTTTATGTTTCTTTCTGTATTTTTCTACCACTCCAAAAAGATGTCTAACCTCATATATGCAGCTAGTGGATACCTTATCTAATTAGCTACAAGTTAAATAAAAATGAGAAAAAATGTCAGATGATTTTTATGCTAAACAGAATTCTCTTAAAAACAAATAAGAAAAAAAATGTGTGTTAGGGTTGTGTAATGAAATCTTTAATATAAAGACCCTTTGCCTTCTTTTGATGTGCACTAAATAAGAGTCAGTAAACTGGTGGTTGAAATGCTTCTGTCAATAAAGTTGATGATATTTTACACTAGTTGTGTAACGCTCACCTCTGTTTTTTTTTCAATGTAAAAAAATATTTTTTATTACATTTTTTATTATTAATTTTAATGCAGTGACATTGATAAGTCAGGGTACATATGTTCAGAGAAAACATCTCCAGATTATTTTGACATTTGATTACGTTGCATACCCCTCACCCAAAGTCAAATTGTCTTCAGTCACCTTCTCCAAATAAGAAGCAGTTAATTTGAACTTGCCAGTGCAACAGGGTATGTCATAGTTCATTGATTTCTCTAATGACAGTAAAAGGTGCTTATATTTTTCCTGGCAGACATTTTTAATTTTGAGAAACTTTCATGTAAATTCCATTAGTTTTTTTTAGAAGGAGTAAAATATGTATAGTATGTTATCATCCAATTTTATTATAGTAATTACTTTTAAACTTCAGAATTTCAATGTGAAGCCATTATTTAAAAGTTGTTTGCAAAGGGATAATTGGTTGAAGACATTTATTCAACTCTTACAAAGTTTCTATAACCTTGGAATCATCACAAAATATAATATGACTTTAGAATCTAATGATTTTCTACTGGGTGTATTGCTGTGAGGGTAAGAAAATGCATTCATTCTGATTATCTTGGCTGTCTCACTGAGAAGTTGCAATTGTTTGTTTGTCAAACAGCTTGAAAAGCTAGACGATGCTATTAGAAGCAATATGGAAATCATAGGTAGAGAGATTATTCTTATCTACTGCTTTGTTATTTTGTAATGTCACGGCAGTAATATATATATATGTATATATTATAATATATATGTATGTATCCTTTCATTTCTAATGAATTGCCACAATAAGATCTCCAGATTGTTCTTTAAAAGTCACAGTATAATCACAGCAGTGGTAGAAAATTCATTTCAGAAACACCACATCCACGTATCCCTGTGGAAGGCATTTGTAGAATGATTTGAGAAATGATGAACTTGCATAGTATTAGACAAATGAATTTTATATACCTCTTATCTAACCATGCTTTCAGTGCTTCTTGTTTTCCTGTATAAATGCAGTTTTCTATCAATTATTTTGATGTACTGTTTAGTTGAACACTTTATTTCTATTTCTATAGCCTTGTACCTTTTTGTATTTCCTTACATAAGATAAAAATATTATGATTTGAATTTTAATGGTTTCATAGGACAATTAATATAGTACCTCTTAGTTATGTGGTTACGGCTTAATAGGGCAAATGTGTAAAATCTCATGAATGTGATTAGGATGGGAGGTCATTCTACTTTACTTTCCAATTATTCATTGATTCCATCACAATATCTCCTATCGGCACTGTTTTGCCAATTAAAAAGTCAGTGCTGTATGTGGAATTTAGAACAGAAATGTGTAGGGCTTCTTTTGGCAATTAAAGGAGAGGCAGGGAGAAAGGAAGTGTAATTTTTCATTTTCAGTATCACAGTTCTATTATAGCACATGAATTCCACTGTATCAGAGCATAGAGGTTTGGGGTATAAGACGTGTAACTAAAACTAGCTGGAGTGTCATCCAGAGTAGTAACACAGATGATATAATGCTCAATAATGCAAGACCAAGAGAATGTGGTGACACTCACTTATGTTAATTCAAAATTTTCTATGTTACATTAATATTTGCATAGGCCTGAGAAATATCCCTTTCCACAGTAAAATCATCTCCAAATAATGCAAACACAACTATTCATTTCTGCTGACATGGTTGACTCCCCAGTCTTGTAACAAGAGCAGAAGTGGGGAGGAACCAGAACATGAAAATACCTTCTCCCACTTCACACATCACAGCATGACACATTTACCTTCATATTCCAAAGAGAAAACCAACAGTAAGTCTTAGCAACACAAAACAATACCACACATGGGAGTATAGAAGAGCACAGACATAGTCCAGTGAAATTCTGGGGCATTTCATTTTGTTTGATGGCAGTGTGAACAATGTCATTTCTACCCCTAGTGACTGGGCTTGTTCTCCTAAACCAGAGTAATAGTATAAAACTTTCTTATTCATCTTCTGGTACGAGTTACCTGTATTACTTCAGATTATAACTCTCAAAGCACAACACTTCTTTTAGTGGCTCTGGATGTGTTTGTAGAAGGAGAAAGGACATTTAGGGATTAAAAATGGAAGTCCAGGTACTCTTCGAGTAACATTCTGAAGAACACCCAGGAAAGGCAGCCAAACAGAAAGCCTGCTTCACTTACAATTTTTTCCCTTCAACTTCATCCAGTTAATGAATAGTAAGTAGAATAGTTTTCATTTATATAAAACATAGTACATATTAGTATCACATACACTATATATAATAATAGTTAGTAAAATGTTGAACTGTATCCTAAGGTCAATGAGATTTACCAAAGCGAAGGGCAGCAACAGGGAGCCCTCTCCATCTTTCCAACTTAACATCTTCCTGAAGGAGCAAGAGTAGGTATTTGACTCATGAAATATATGGCTCCTTCCCTGCTCTCTTTCCTTCAAGGATGGGTTATGCTCAGCTCAGTTGGGCTGAGCTTACCTTTCAGTTCAAGTCCCCTGTGGTATGCAAATTAGGCCAAGCCAACCCATTTCTTTGCTCTTTGTAGCATCGATGCTTCTGGCGTATGTTAATTCAAAGTCCCATAGTCACCATGGTTTCAGTTTTGGTGCAGAAAAAATAGGATCCTCCTCTGTTATTAGGGTGCATTGTGGATTTTCTAGCCCCTTTGCCATGGATCCCCATGTTGCCGTGACAGGTTGACCTTTAGTTCTCTCTGTAATTTGTTTTACTACTCTATTGCACAGAAACCATGAGGTAGGTATGGGGACACTCTGAAAATAACCATAACTATGTATATTAATATAGGAAGGGTATTATAATGGGGGGTAACTTCTTCACCTGAGAATTGTCTTGCATTGATGTGTTTCATATACTTGGCCATGGATAGCTTTTCTGCTGATATAAGTGAACTTATGCTGGAAAATAATAATGGGATATAGGTTTTGAAAAATTGGTCTTTTAATCACACAGAAACGCTCTATTAGTTTTGTAGCTGGTCGTCAGCAAATAATGAAATTAAGTAGGCAATAGTGTAATTAATTCTAATACAGTTGTTTGTTTACTTGCAAATGCCAATATACAACTGACTGTAATAAATTGTGGTACTCTAAAAGCTCAATAAATATTAAACCAGAAAATTCCAAGAATATAAGTTATGTGTTTATATATGAATATGTGCTTGAAACTTATATTAAATTGGTATAAAGATAGGCATTATACTACAACAATGTAGTTATTAATTTTTAAATGGTCTTACTATTGTAGATCCATAGTCAAAGAAATTAGGAATCCCAAGCTTTAAATATGCTCTAATCCATTCATTTTGTGGAAGTATATAATAATTTTAAGAACAATTTGACAAATATATCATCATTATTAACAATGTTCTAAGCATTGACTAAATTAATGACTAAACATTCTCTAAGTAATATATCAGTATTCTAAAAAACTTGAGGCATTCTATAAATATCAATACAATTTCTAAAGTGTGTTTTCCTATAGTTATCAAGTGCCAGTTTTAAAATAAATTATTTACTGAGACTGAATAAATATTACATATTTATCAATAGCCTCACAATCATTGACAATATGAGTGAACATTTGAGATTTAAAACTCACAAATCAAACATAGAAGTCGCAAACCGCTTGCCAAAGTTATAAAATCATTAATGTTGAAGTAAATATCGAGAAAGAGTGAACTGTAAAACTGGAGCCTTTGACAGTTTGTAGATCAACCCAAATGTTAAGTACAAAGAGTATAAAAAAATAAATTGACATTCCTGCTGGCTTCCATTGAATTTCCTTGTAATATGATTGTCTAGGGTTGCATTTATAAAGATACTTCTTATAACCACATAGGTATCCCAGAGACTATGATGAATCACTTTAGAGCAGCTAAGGTCATCAGCGAAGAATTCTAAATGTCAATAGCATTCATCTGTCTAATAAAGAGTGTTGTTTGTATAGAGGGTGGGGTAAAAGTAGGCTTACAGCTGTTTATATGGAAATAATGCAATAATTAATAAGTAATAATACAAGAATAAACTCTGTGTTTGTGTACTCACAACCTACTTTTGTCCCACACTGCATGGTCCAAAAAATTGCCAACCAATCATGGGTCAATAAAATCAGCCAAATAATCTTCAGCTCAAAGAGCATAGCCTATTTCCTTAGCACCACTGATGAAGTTTTCTAAGAGCATTTTTCTCATTTCCTACCTCCTTGCTCCTAATAGCCATATTATTCTCAGTTTTTTATACTTCAGTCAGAACCATTAGTTTGTTACTGGTGACTTCTGGAAACAGTGATTGAAAATCTCTCAGCAGTAATTCTGACATGTTTAATCTCACACTCTACTCTAGCACTTTCTAAGTGTGAGTCTGTACTGTTAGTTTTTAGTTCAACAGGTGCATCATTACCCTGAAATTCATTCACATATTGTCCCATCACAAACTCATGTCATTCACTTGATTAAAGTTCTGCTAGAACAATATCAGGTAACCTGGTTTTTCTTCTGTGCCAGGGTCCCATTGAGGGGACAATCAAAACCTATGTTCTCAGGAAGCTTAAAATTCTAAATTTCTGATCTTGAAGTCAAAATGGTCCCATTTTTATCATGCCATAGTGTTTGAGAGCATATGTGGGAAGATGCGGTAGTTACATAGACTCATCAGAACCTGAAGATCCTGCAGTTGAGAAGGCTTTGGCATTGACAACCCTTTTAACTAAAGAGCAAAACCCTGGGAGATAGAAAACCAGTCTATTAGAGAGCACACGGGCCACTTCCAGCAGATGCAGCAGATGCAAAGTATCTTCCCTTTCATAAAATTTTTCCAAGAGCTGTGGCTTTCCCCACTGAATATACTCTGAATCAGGTAAAAAATAAAAATAAAATGAAAAAGAAAGAAAGAAAGAAAGAAAGAAAGAAAGAAAGAAAGAAAGAAAGAAAGAAAGAAAAAGAAACAGAAAAGAGAATCTCTGTTAGTAGATATATTTTAGGGGGCTACCAGACATAAAAATGTGGGAGTAAGCTTTCTAAAGAGCCTTAAACCCAACTGGTTACCTCTATGGGCTGTTAGGCTGCTCATTTTCACGCTGCCATGGCTACAGGCTGCTGTTTGTCCACGGTACTGTGTGGCCCCTCAGAGAAGGGAGGGGATAAAGCAAGTCCAAATTGATAAGGCCCTTGCTGTTTTTACTGAGATTTAGCTTTTTAAATAATTTTAAATAAATTCATGGCTTTATTTAATAACATTTGATAAATGTTGCAATTTTGGTTAATTTTGGAATTTTGAAAAAGTTAATTTTGACATTTTTAATTTGTGTTCTCATTGTTTTTATGGAAAAACAAATTTTGGGGGCCTTTACTCTGCAATTCTGAAAACTATTTCTCTCTAATAGTGTTTCATAATTTTTTCCCACTTTTCCACTGGGCCATGCATGGCACAGATGTTGAACCCATAAACTCTTTAAAGGAAGTATTTGCTCACTTACTGAAGTTTATCTTCTCTACTTCTAAATAATCCTTCTTTGAACTCTGTTTTCAAATAGCTGAACTACTATCAGTGTTTAGAAGTGTTTAGGGACTGTGTAGAGGTTTGAACTTGAGCTTTGTTTTTCCCCTAAGATGCCAAAACACATCCTTAGTGTCGTATTAGGATTTGGATAGCCTGGTCTAATTTCATCTGGAGTCATCTGGTAATGATAGAATAAAGCTTTTGAAAATCTGTCTCAATGACCTTGTGCTCTTCTAACAAATTCATTTAAAAAAATTCTTGTATACTTACAAGGATATAAAGGCTATTACATATTTCAAAGTAATAAACACATTCTTGGTGTAAATCTTTCCAACACATTAAAGAAGGTTGATGGGTTCCCTAGGATTTCCATTCCACTGTTTTCTATTGCAACCTGGCACTGTAGGCTCCAATAACTATAATGTTATCTCCATAGCTCAGTGATGAATGAACATCAGATCTTTTTAGTGGCACTGACTTCTTCAGAGGCACAGTTATCATTGAAATACCAGCGTGCTAAAGTAATTGTACTTAAAATTACAATTAATTGGAAAAGTACAATTTAGTAGTTCAGTGATTGTTTAAAGCAGAGTAAGCTTCACCATGGAACAGATGAATAATACCAAGCATCAACTTTCAGTTGATTTCATAATCTGAGTTAATTTTTTTCTTGTAGAGCAAATGCATGGGGAGAAACACACATTTCTTTTACCATGCCACCTTTTTGAATGTGCAATTAAAACACAAGAAGAAGGTAGACCAATCCATATGTCAGTAGCCAATCCTCATAGTTTCCTTAACTGATAGCAAGTCTTCTGATAAAAGTTTCTGCATCAAGGCTGAGTCACTCTCTCAGCTCTATTTCTCAATTACTTTCCTGGCAAGACAAATATATTTTTGTATGCAGAAACTAGTGTTGTATTTAATTATCTCTGCAGATACACTGCATCAATACAATTTTAATTAAGAAGTTCTTCTTGTATCTTGAAAGTAATCTGTTCAGTGACTCTTAGAACATTTAGCTAGCAAAGACACCTCAAGTCAATGTTTGAAAATTTTTTCCCCATCTTTCTTCTTCTCTTCAGCCAAACAGACCCCTAAAATTTATTTGATGATACATTCTGATTCTATTTAGCTAAAAAATTGTGTATGTTAACCATAGAGCTCCACATGTTTATAATAATGCTGTCTATATGTAAGATCTTCTCCTTTGTTTTTATAATAAAATAATAAATTCCAATTAAAAATAATATTATAATCGTTCCAATTCTCCCAAACTCTTGATCATATTTGTTTTTTTAATGTGTGTGCAAAGTTACTGGTATTTTAGACATGATTTGAAATCATATAACATAATACAACTACTGGAAAATAACTCAGAACCATGCTTTTGCTATTCTAGGATAACATTATAACAGACTAAATAACTTTTACATTCTCATAAAATCAAGAAAAATAATGTTAAAATATATTGAAAACTATTAAAAACAATTCAAATAAAAGGTGAAATGACAAATACTAAAATCAGTATGCTTACTGAAACCTATAGGCTTTATGCAGAATAATGATATGATTTTGAACAAAAGCTACATTAGGACTAGTAGGCATTTTAGAAAATAAAATGAGATATAAGTTTTTTTTTTAATTTTTTTTTTACAGGGACAGAGAGAGAGTCAGAGAAAGGGATAGATAGGGACAGACAGGAACTGAGAGAGATGAGAAGTATCAATCATCAGTCTTTTTTTTTCAAGAATAACTTTTATATTTTATTTATTTATTTATTTCATTTATTCATTTTTAGAGAGGAGAGAGAGAGAGACAGAGACAGAGAAAGAGAGAGAAGGGGGAAGGAGCTGGAAGCATCAACTCCCATATGTGCCTTGACCAGACAAGCTCAGGATTTCGAACCGGCGACCTCAGCATTTCCAGGTTGACGCTTTATCCACTGCGCCACCACAGGTCAGGCCAATGAGATATAAGTTTTGATTTTATTTCTAGATAAGTTGAAAGAGATAAGAATTGCATTGTGCTAAGAAGAGGTACAGTTCCCAAATATATGACTTTTTCAAAAATGAATTACTCAACACAATAATTAAGGTAATATGATTTTTAATAAAAATACATTTGTTAATATCCTAGTTAAAATATATATATTCATTGCAAATATTTTTGGCTGTTTATTTTCAAGCACAAGAATTGCTGCTAATCTGCTTTTCCAGAGAAATGTTTTGGTTCATTAAAGTAGTCTAAAACAATAAAACCTTTTGCAAGTATCAGTGGAGCATGAATGTTAAACCAGTGTCAAAGAAGTGATCACTCCAATAATAAACTAAATGCTTGTTTAAGCTCACTTATTTCACAGGACGATCAATACCTTTCAAAAAAGCTATCATAAACTTACTATTAACAGTATATCATTCTTACGAGGTGTCAGATGAACATATATTTCTTTTATTTTTCAGATTTTGTTTGCTTTACAAAAAGTTACAACTGACACTCTCTCTGCCTATTCTGACCTCACCTTTTAACACAGTAATGAAAACTGCTTATTTCATTGAGAAACATCTCCTGCTTTGACTTCCCATTATATATAGAGAATAGGAAGCTTTAACTTGGAAAAACTGATTAGAAAATTTAAGTATATTTTAGCTGATTACCACTTCGTTCTTGAACTACTAGAGTGATTTTTGATTAAATTTAAACATGCTTGGAAGGTGAGAAAGAATTAAAAAAAGAGATTGTCTTATGTGCCAGACTTCTATATGCTGGTCCTAGTCTGGTTGGTTCACTAAACCCAAACCAAATATATCACCACTAGATCTTTGCCTTAGCTAGGTACCAAACATGCACATAGGCTCTGTATTATGGTGTGAATATAGGTATTTGTGTGGGAGTTAGGGTAGCAATGGGGCATGTACCAACACTTATGAACATGTGAAAACACTGCTAGGAGTCTTCATATATCCCTGTTATAGAGTTCAAGATCACTTGAGATTCTGTTTGTTATTAGTTCAATCTACTTGTTATTAGTTTAATCTACTTGTTAAATTAATAATATAGGTACAATATTAAAAACATTAGTATTGTTATTATTACAAAAATTATACTAAAATAATGTGAACATTATTATTAGTGTGCTAATAATAGTATAATTAGTGTTATTCTCACTCAGGCACTTCTTGTAAAAGAATACTTTTAAAGTATGCTAGCACAGTGCAAGTGTTTTAACCGTCCTTTTTTATTTTTAAATACGATTTTCTCACATGTCCAAATCCTATGATCATCAGTGCTCTAAAAGATCTGCTGTCTGTTCATCACTGACCTATGGTGATAGCGTTGTGGTTACTGGAGCCTACAGTGGCGAGGCTGAAATAGAAAACAGTGCAGAGAGAGTCCTGGGGCAACCACCAGCCTGGTTAAATGTGTGTAATAGACTTAGGACAAGAATGTGATTATTGTTAAAATATTATTCTTTTAAATGCTTAATAAGAATGTATTTATTTATTTAAAATATGTTTTTCAGCCCTCACTGGTTGGTTCAGTGGATAGAGCATCAGCCTGGTGTGTGGACATCCCAGGTTTGATACCCAGTCAAGGCACACAGGAGAAGCAACCATCTGCTTCTCTTTCCCTCCTTCTTTCCCTAATATAATATCATTTTATATTACTTTCAGGTGTACAGCATGGTGGTTAGATAGTCAGAATGGCTGTCATCAAGAAATCAGCAAGCAATTGCTAGCTAGCAAGGATGTGGAAAAAGGGAGCTCTTGCGTCCTCTTGGGGGGACTGCAAATTGGTAGAGCCACAGTGGGAAACAGTATGGAGGGTCCTCGCAAAGCTCAAATCTTCTTTTACAAGTCTTAAATAGCCTGGCTGTATGAGCGCAGAGAGGTAGTTTTCAAATCTTTATCCTTAATACATATGGGCCTCAATCTCATGTCTTAGAAAAATCACATGACAATATGTTTAAATGGTAAACTCACCTATGTACTTCAGGCTGAATTTTCTTATAATAAAAGTAAAATGATTGCATGGAAACCATTAAAGCATACTAAAAAAATTTCAGGCGTTGGAGCTGAGGAAGCATGAATTCAAATTCCATTACTATTGTATTTAGCCTTGTCACCTTTGGCAAAATGAAAAGAATAATGTCAACTTATAGCTTTTCTGAAAGGGTTAAAAAGGCAATAGATGGGCCCTGGCTGGTTGGCTCAGTGGTAGAGCGTCGGTTTGGCGTGCAGGAGTCCCAGGTTTGATTCCCAGCCAGGGCACACAGGAGAAGCTCCCATCTGCTTCTCTACCCCTCCTCCTCTCCTTCCTCTCTGTCTCTCTCTTCCCCGCAGCCAAGGCTCCATTGGAGCAAAGTTGGCCCAAGCGCTGAGTATGGCTCTATGGCCTCTGCCTCAGGCGCTAGAATGACTCTGGGTGCAACAGAGCAACGCCCCAGATGGGTGGAGCATCGCCCCCTGGTGGGCATGCCGGGTGGATACCAGTCGGGCACATGCGGGGAGTCTGTCTGACTGCCTCCCTGTTTCCAACTTCAGAAAAATACCAAAAAAAAAAAAAAAGAAAGAAAAAAAGAAAGAAAAAAGGCAATGTATGGAAAGCACCTAGATCACTGCCACAGAATAGAAGAAAATAAGTTATATTGTTTTCTTCATATTAGCAGATATAACTATTAAGCATTATTTTTCTAATACAGAAATCATTTAAATGCATGATTTAAATTCACTCAGCCTTAATTAATTTCTTATTTTTTCAATAAATTGCAAAAAGTAATGATACAAAATGCAACACTATTTTAAAGTAAAGCAAGTAAAATTACATATATAAAAAGGGAAACATTCTTACCCAGGCAGTATTGAGTTTAATTTTAGAAAACAGTATTTTGAAAAACCCAAAGCTAATCTTTTGGGAGAAAAAAAATCATTGATCTATTGTAGACATTGCTACTTCAGTTTCCATTCATATTAGATCGGAAGCCATGTAGAGGAACTGAGTAAACACTTCAGTAGCTCAGATCTTAGAATCATATCATAGTGATGGAAATGGCATCTATGAGAGTTAATGAAACACTGGGACACCTTTATTGTGCAAATACTCTAGAAAAGAAATAGAAATGAATATCACACTTGGCCAGCAGAATGTAATTTTCAAAGGAGTCAGCAAATTACATACCTGAATTTTGTTCTAAAGTTTTGGGTGGCAGAGTACTAATCAGAACACAAGATTCTGAGAAACAATTCCACATAGTCTTTATTAGCATAAAGCCCATTGTTCAGAAAATAGGAGGTCCTAAATAAGCTCAATTGAATATATAGGCATATTTTTTAGCCTCAACAATTAATATTGATTGAAAAATGTTGGTACAGTGGAACTTGAAAGTTTCTTAAGACATATCCTCAAACCTGACCAGGCGGTGGTACAGTGGATAGAGCATTGGACTGGGATGCAGAGGACCCAGATTCAAAACCCCAAGGTTGCCTGCTTGAGTGCGGGGTCTCTAGCTTGAGCATGGGATCAGAGACATGACCTCATGGTTGCTGGCTTGAGCCCAAGGTCGCTGGCTTGAGCCCAAGGTTACTGGCATGAGCAAGGGGGTCACTCACTCTGCTGTAGCCCCCAGTCAAGGCACATATGAGAAAACAATTAATGAACAATTAAGGAACCACAATGAAAAATTGATGCTTCTCATCTCTCTCCCTTCCTGTCTGTCTACTCCTATATGTCTCTCTTTGTTTCAAAGAAAAAAAAAAGACATATCCTCAATACCATGTAACATGTATCTTTTCTGGAAAAGTATTGATGGAAGCATTTATTGATATTTTAAAAACTATCTTATTTGTCTCTGTACAGATCAGAAAGAATAATGAGTTCACTTAGAATATTAATTTAAACCACTGCAGAATTAAAAATCTTATTGTATTATTTTAACTAAACATGTTTTCTGCCTAAAGATCATCCATCACTTTTTTTAGACTTCTTAACTTTTCTCTTATTTTAGTCACCAGGAATTGAACTTTCCCTCCCTCCCTCCCTCCCTCCCTCCCTCCCTCCCTCCCTCCCTCCCTCCCATCCTTCCTTTGGTTTTTTAACACAAGGACATATGTCTTACACAAAGAACAAATATTTTAAAATAAATAACATTTGCCCCCACAAATGTTAGTGCATATGGAACAAAGAGTAAATGTATGGCTACATTATGGTTTAGTTTGAACCCTGGCCAGATGGACCAGTTGGTTGCCAGGTTGATCCTCAGTCAGGGCACATACAGGAACAGATCAATGTTTCTGTTTCTCTCTCTCTCTCTCTCTCTCTCTCTCTACATTTCTCTCTTGCTAAAATCAATCAATAAAATTTTTTTAAAAAATTAAGGTTTGGTTCAACTTTGTAGCCAGAGGTCTATATAATGCATGACATGTATGTATGAACTCTAGTCCAGTTCCACATGACTGTATATCAACAAGCCTTTAGGTTCTCTTCCAAAAGAGTAGAATCATAAGTAATATATTAAGATTTGCTTTTGGTTTAATGACAACATGTTAGTAAAATTCAATGAAATAATGATCACCACATGTGCAAACTCAAAGTATTTAAACTCAAAGTATTTATCTGTATTTGTCTAAATTCCCTAAGAAACCAACAACCACATCATTACAGAGTATAAGGGATGTGATTTAGCTCACAGTATCTCCCCCAATGTGCTAGTTCTTCCACTTCAGGAGTCCAAACATATGGTTTTGAGATGGCCACACCCTCAGTCTAAGGTAAGTCTTTCTGCCAAGGCAACTGTCGTCTCATTTCAGTGTATTCTTGATTATTGGATACATTCCTGCTGTCACACTACTTGCTTCAACTTTACCCATTGCTTTAGTGATTCTGAGTTCACCGTAACTTGCTCTAATAACTGGTTTATTTTAATCGGATCTTACAATTTCCAAGATAACCTCTGGGCTACTCCTTTACAAGGAACTAGTGGGTCTAAAATATCAGCATTTGAGAAAACCAGATGTGGATTCTCATTTTCAAAGGTTTCCTTTTCCTTCTCAACTCTAACACTGGCATTCTTGTTGACCTTTCGAAACAGAGATATGAAGATCTCACAGGCTTTTTCTCTTTCTCTTCCTTCAGCCTAAAATACTTGCCTTTCAGAAATGTGCGTGGTTTTCCCTTTTGCTTCCTCTCATCTCTGTTCAGATGGAGTGTCTCACTGAGCCTCCCTCTGCTCCCCAGATACTTACCGGGATGCCCAGACACTGCTTCTTCCTTAGCGGTCTGTACAGAACTTATCGCTCTCTGAGGTTCTCTGTACTGTATTATTTGTTTACTCTCCGTTTCTTCTCACTAGAATGTAAGCTCCAATTGATTGGGTGTCTTTGTTTTGTTTACTTTTTTCACCTCTATAGCAATGATGGCCATACAGAAGTTAATAAGTTTCTGTGGAACTAACAATATACTATCTCAACATAGTGGTGGAAATCAACAGGGTTGTCTAATAGTCTATGAGTCAATTGCTAAACCTAGATATTGACTAAAGCAATCTGGACACAGAGAGTAAGTCTGAATTGTTTGGTTAAGGCGGTGGTGCTTGCCTCTATGTGTGTTAGGCAGAGGGTCCAGCACCTTCGAAGGCCTTGCAGTGGGAGGAAGTGTGTTCCCTGAGAGAGATGACGGGAAGAAAGCCTCAGAAGGCACAGAGTGAACCAAAGGAATTCAGGTGGCAGAGTTTGTCAGAGGGAGAAAGATGTAGCCTGCCCATTCTTTGATTCAAGGGAGAAAAAGAGAATGAACCATGTAAAAAATTTAAGTCAAAGAGTATCTCATCACATCTAATGTTTAGAATGGTCAGTATTGCTGTGAAGTGGAGGCTGAGCTGCAGGAGAGGAGATCTTGAAAGGAAGATTGATTAGGAGTTCGCTCCAGTACTAGGGGAAGAGGCGATCATGTTGCTATTTATTTCTTATATGTATTCTTAAATATTCTCATTAGTCTCATTTAATGAAACCTCTAGCATTTCTCATGGGATGAGATTCCTCACATCCCTTTATATTTGCTTGTGTTTGATGATTGATGTGTGTGCGCCTATGTTTCAAGGAGAGGGGGAGGCAGGGAGAGAGGGCGGGGGAGAGGGAGAAGCAGAGAGAGAGAGGGAGATTTAAAAAAAAATCAAAGTAATTTTCTTTCTATTCTTATTTTATTGGCTCTTATGCTGCAGCTAACACTTTGGTGCTTAAAAAGAACAACTTGAACTAGGTGGTGGCGGCTATAACATAGTACTAATGACTGCACAGTCACAACATGGTATCAAAGCCACCTGCCACTGATCCAAGTCAAAGGAAGTAAAAGTGAAAATAAATAAATGAGACTATGGCAGACTAAAAAGTGTCCGCACGGCAAAAGAAACCATCAACAAAATAAATGAGAGAAGGTATTTGCAAACAAAACCTCTGGTAAGAAGTTAATATCCAAAATATATAAAGAACTCATACAATTTAACAATAAAAAAGCAATCTACTAAAGACTGAGCAGAGAATTTGAACAGACACTTCTCTCAAGAAGATACACAAATGGTTAAGAGATATGTGAAAATATACTCAACTTCACTATTAGGGAAATGCAAATCAAGACTACAATGAGATACCAACTCACACCTGTTAGAATGGCTATTATTAAGACAAGAAATAACAAGGCCCTGGCTGGTTATTTACTTGGTTAAGAGTGTCGTCTGGAAACAAGTTTGTGGGTTCAATCCCTGGTCAGGGCACACACGGGAAGCAACAAAAAATGCACGACTCAGTCCACTAAGCAATAAATGATTCTCTTCCCTCTCCCCTCTCTCTCATTTCTTCTCTCTGTCTCTCTAAAATAAATAAAAATTAAGCCCTGGCCAGATAGCTCAGTTGGTTGGAGTGTTGTCCCAGATTGCGGAGGTTGCCAGATTGATTCTCTGGTCAGGGTATATATAGGAGCAGCTTGATGTTCCTGTCTCTGTCTCTCCCTGCCTCTCTCTCTCTCTAAAAAAAAAAAAAGAAGAAAGAAATAACAGGTGTCGGAGAGGTTGTGGAGAAAAGGGAACCCCCATTCACTGCTGGTAAAATGTAAATTGGTACACCCAGTATGGAAAACAGAATAAAGGCTCCTCAAAACATTAGGAATAGAGTTACCGTATGGCCCAGCAAACCCTTTTCTGGGTACCTACTGGAAAAATTTGAAAGCATTTATTCATAAAGATATATGTGCCCCTATGTTTATTGTGGCATTATTCATGGTGGCCAAGACATGGGAACAACAAAAGTGTCATTCGATAGATGACTGGTTAAAGAAGATGTGATATATATATATATATATATATATATATATATATATATATATATATATATACACACACACACACACACACACACACACAATAAAATACTACTCATCCATAAGAAGAGATAAAATACTGCCATTTGTGACAACATGGATGGATCTTGAGAATATCATGCTAAGTGAAATATATCAGATGAAAAAAGTCAAGAACCATATGACTTCTCTCATATGTCTGATATAAAACTGAAACCAACAAAGAAACAAACAAACAAAAGCTCACGGTGGTTACCAGAGTGCAAAGGGCAGTAGAAAGGGTAAAGAGGTCAATGGTATGGTGATAAAAGGAGATCTGATTTTGGGTGGTGGGCCCATAATACAAAATACAGGTGACATGTTATAGAGTTGTACACTTGAAACCTATATAATTTTATTAATTTCACCTGAATAAATTTAATAAAATTTAAAAAAGAGAATGTAAAATATCTCAATTTTTTATTAGCCACATGTTAATATAGTAACATTTTGAATATATTGATAGTTTATAATAATATAAATAAAATATATTACTAAAAAATTGAAAAACTTACTTTTTCACACTAGCCAGAAAGGGTTTCCTAAGACATTGTCCTGCGTTCCCATGGTCACTTAAAGAAAATTTCTCCCAGTATTTGGAAACTCTGATGTGCTACAAATAAAGGAGGAGGACGCCCTCAAGTTCCTTCAGCAGGACCCCACTTGGGTGGCATCGACCTTTACATTCTAATGGAACAGTACATTTACAAAAAGAAACGGGATAGTACCCACGTCTGGGGAGAACCTGGGATAGCGTCTGATGGCAGCTTCTGTCACGTTGCCAATGACATCCCGCTGAAGTCTACTGCTGCCACTGAGGACGCTCCGATTGTGGCTGCCTCACTCCTGCAACCTTCACCAAGCAGATTCACACGGCCTCCTGTGAGCAGACTTCCAGTGCTCACAGGTCCCGGGGCTGACCACCAGCCTGTCACAAAGGCATCTTAGGTTGACCTGCCTGGCATTGCTCTGTGTTACAGACCCACTCTCTTCTACGCTATGTGGACACTGCCATCCTGCACAGCAGCAGGTCTGTGGTCAATGCAGCTGGACATTTACGGGTGTGACATCATCTCGCAAACACCTGGGGACCTCACAACTGATTGCTTATTCTCCCGAGACCCTGAAGAGATGGAAAAGGAAGAGCAGGCGGTGCCGAAAAGGCTGTGACGCAGGAGGAAGTTCAGGGTAAACGATCTGCTCCGGCTTCCAGGTTTACAGCTACTCAGTTTGCGTTGCAGGTGGTCCGAAGGCACGCAGGCCCCCTCTTGGCCAGTGCAAGGGGTCCCTCCTGAAGACCGGAGCACGCAGCCTGTCCCCCGAGACTGGTGGACCGCTCCCACCACTCCGGGACTGAAAGGGTAGGAAAAACTGCTGAGTGATCTTAAGCTGTTTATATAGATTCTAAAAATGAAAGCACGGTTGTTAAAAATAAAGTTTCTAAAAAAAAAAAAAGAACTCAAACAATATGAAATCTCTAGCAATTTTTAGTAGTTTATATGAATTGCTACAGAAATTATCTTCCCTCAACTTCCTGCTGGTCTCTTATTAACAAACTGATTTTTAGTTGTATTATTCAGATTTGAAAGACGTCTTACTGAGTGTTTGGGTTTATAATTTTAGTCATAGCGTTTAACATGTGGAATAAACGTATGTATTTTGCTTGGTTATTAGTTGGTTAGGTTTTTGGCTCATCTGTCTTCCTTTCTAGAATAAAAACTACTTTCAGTTTTTGTCTTGTCCTGGGACCTAGAAGAGCACCCAAATACAAAGTGCCTTGTTCAGTGAGTACATTTTGGCTAATTGAGTTACTATTTTGATATTAGAAAATTGCTTTTAAAAAAATATACCCGTTTTGAAACAAAACTGTGTTTATTGTTTGGGCCTTAAAGTATAGAAAAGTAATAGCTGCTGCTAGAAAAAAAAACAATTCCTCAAGTAATAAAGAGTAAGGCAATGCTTTCTGTTTCCACGTGATGCATAAAAACAGTTTCAGGGTTTCAGCAGCTCTATTTAATAAATTGAGTAATCTTCCATTACGAAAACCTGGTCGCCATTGTAGCCCAATTAGCTTATCCATAAAATAAAGAGATTGAGGTAGATAATCTCCCTGCTCTGCTCTAAAATACTATGCTTGTAGGACCAACAGTACAATCATCTGAGCCTGCTATCATATATATCTGTTACGGTTCCAATTTTTCTTTTTAGGTCTATGACTTTGGGACCAGTGTTACCACTTTGGGGGGGTCTTTAATTTCTTCATGTAAAAAGTGAAGAGGTTTAAATAGGTGTTTTGTTTTAATATATGTGAGCTCTATAATATATATATATATATATATATACTTCTTGAGTTATAGTAATGTTACAGCTATGAAAGTGACTTTGTACCGTCACATGAGGTTACACTGTGGAATGGTAAGGGGATTAGACATTTCTGCAGTGCCCAGGGTTCTCAGATCATTGTATGTGGGGCTCATATGGCTTAAGACACATGGCAGGGTATGAGGTGAGAGGGTGGTGTGAGATCAATTACCATTCAGAAGCCCCGAGATGTTGAAAATCAGAGATCAGTACACTTGAAACTGGGGTTCTTATGCCTGCTATTCTGGGAGTTACCCTAGAGATTTTAATGTGGGTGCCTGTCTCGGGACAGTCTGCTTAAATCCATACATTATCACTTTCTGAAATATTCAAACATCTTACAACAAAGTACGGATGAAAAAGGAGCCATGTGCGGAACCTGACAAGCTCAGGGAAAGCCTGCTTGGTGGCCCTGCACACTCAGAGACCTAAAGTGACCACACAGGGTGGTCTGAGATTAAAATGGTCTGACTAAAAGCAGTTCATGGTGGGCTGTCATGTCCTAGGGAGGTATTTTTCTCTAAAAAAGATATCTTAATCAGTGCTTACCTTAATCCAGCCTGACTGTTGCCTTTTGCATCTACAGTAATGTTCCTGATAACATGAGGGTAATCTTTTCTTGCCCCCTCCGGGCAGGCATCCCACCAGAGCCGGAACCAACAACCCCCCTCTTTGTTGTTATTATAATATTAATTAACCATTAACTATCTTATTCCTGACTACCTCCAAGAAATTTCGGTATATGCACTTTTACTTTGAATCTAACCTCAGAGATTTCCCCTCTTTGCTTTCTCCCCCTCCCCTAGTCTATCACCAATAAATTTCACATAACGGGCTTCCCTTTTGAGTCTGACGTATAAAATAAGTGGCGAGACCGCCATTTCCCGGCGCCCTTTCTCAGTCCCTTGAAACTTCGCTTCCTGGCAATTGTCGACAGTTTGACTTAGATAAACTCAATTTTTTTTTACAGGTTTGGAAATTTCTTTCGTGGACAAAGTCAATTTATCCCCTTTGGACCATTATTTTTCACCCTTTGAATTGTTATTGTCCTAGTTATTTTTCATTTGCATACGTTATAAAACCCATGAGGTACTACTGTATTATCATTCTTTTACTCTGTTAATTATATTTATAGTTATTCACTTAAAAATAAACTTCACTAGTGGTCTTTATTCCTTGCTGTAGTTTCATTTTCATCTGGGATCCTTTATCTTCCGTCTGAAGCACTTGATTTAGGTTTTCTTGTATCAGGTCGGCTAGTAATACATGAACACAGATTTTTTTGTTTTTGAAAACATTCTGTGAGTAGATGATTCAAAGATAGAAGTGTTAGGTTGTCAAAGGAGGGTCGCACAAGGCCTGATGAGTTTTACAAGAACTTTATGCATGTGAACAGACAGGCTGAGACCCCACTGGCCTCGGTAGAGAGCTGCAGGAAGGGGCCTCTGATCCAGGGCAGGCATCTGCGGACGTGGGGCTTGGTGCCCCTGGATATCTATGCTCCAATTAGCCGATCCCGATCCCGGTTGTGGCCTTGGTCACAGCTGTCTCCCTTTTCCCAACCCTCAGGCCCCTCCTGAAGGCCTTGTCCCAGAGTATCCTGGGGTGAGGGGCGTTTCTTAAGGGGAGGCAGAGGTTGGGTGAGGGAGATGCTTAATGGCGAAGTTTTCCCAGTGGGAGACTGGATGAAGGGAGTTTGAGTTTAAAGGTTTAAAATGGGCCCCAGACCCAAACCTAACAAGATTATTTTTTACCACTTAGAAATATTATTCCTTATTTATTTATTTATTTATTTATTTATTTATTTATTTTTGTACTTTTTCTGATGAAAAGTCAGTCATCAGTTTTATTGTTCCTCCTTTAATGAAAACATGTCTGTTATCTCTGGCTGCTTTTAAGACTGTTTTCTGCATCTTTCTTTTAGCTGTTGGACAATGATGCACATAGGTGCAGTTTATTTTCCTTTAAAAAAAATTTTTTTTCTAGAAGTATGCTAAACTTCTAGAAGCTGTAAATTGATGTCATTTTATCAGATTTGGAAAAATTTAAGCCATTATTTCTATAAATATTGCTTCCCTCCTATTTACTTCTTTCCTTAGACTAAGTTACACTTTAAATAAAACATTTGACAGCATATTACATTTTTACCTTTTTGTTTTGTTTCCCTTATAGGTACTTCCATTAATTTTTTTTAGATCTCTGTACCTCAATTGGATTATTTTCTACTGATCTAATTCAGTACTCTTATTTTCTGCATTTTTTCTTTTTTTAGGAGAGAGGAGGGAAGATAGAGAGATAGACTCCTGCATGTATCTCAACTGGGATCCACCTGGCAACTGCATGATGGGCCACTGTTCTAGTATCAAGCTATTTTTAGGGTCTGAGGCTTATGTGCTCCAACAGTGCTGTCCTCAGCACTTGAGACCACCCTCAAATTAATTGAGCCACTGACTGTGGGAGGGGCAGAGGGAGAGAAGGGGGAAGGGGGGAAAGCATAGCCACTTCTCCTGTGTACCCTGACCAGAAATCAAACTCAGGACATCCATACACTGGACCGATTCTCTATCTACTGAGCACTGGCCAGGGCCTTCTGCATTTTCAGCATATCCAATGACTATTTACTTTACATATATTGGTTTTTGCTTATAGAATGCTGATTTTACTTCTTTTTGTAGATTCCTATTCTCTGTTGATATTCTTTATTTCTGCATCTATGTTGTACCTTTTTTCTCTATTATTTTGAACATATAGACATATTTATTTAAAATTTACCACCAATATCTCCAATATATAAAAACCTGTGTGTTCTTCAAAACATCTGCTTTTCTTCCTCTTGGTTTTTAGTCATTTTGAGTCTTAGTGTGACTCATATATTTTAAAAATTTGTTTACACATTTTATATTGTTTAGACATTTTTATTTCATTCACAGTCATTGCCAATTAGGAATTTTAGAGTCTCTGAATAGAACTATATTCCTACTTGAGTATTTGAAATTTTTCTTCTTTTTTTATTATTAATTTTAATGCAGTGACAATGATAAATCAGGGTATATATGTTCAGAGAAAACATCTTCAGATTAATTTGACATTTGATTATGTTGCATACCCCTCACCCAAAGTCATATTGTCTTCTGTCACCTTCTATCTGGTTTTCTTTGTGCCCTCCCCCCCCCATTACCATCATATTCTTGTCCATGTCTCTGAGTCTCATTTTTATGTCCCATCTATGTATGGGTTCATACAGTTCTTAGTTTTTTCTGATTTACTTATTTCACTCTGTATAATGTTATCAAGGTCCATCCATGTTATTGTAAATGATCCGATGTCATCATTTCTTAGGGCTGAGTAGTATTCCACAGTATATATGTACCAAAGCTTTTTAATCCACTCATCCACTGATGGACACTTGGGCTGTTTCCAGATCTTCGCTACTGTGAATATTGCTGCCATAAACATGGGGGTGCATTTCTCCTTTTGGAACAGTTCTATGGTGTTCTTAGGGCATATTCCTAAAAGTGGGATAGCTGGGTCAAAAGGCAGTTCGATTTTTAATTTTTCGTGGAATCTCCATACTGTTTTCCACAGTGACTGCACCAGTCTGCATTCCCACCAGCAGTGTAGGAGGGTTCCCTTTTCTCCACATCCTCGCCAGCACTTATTCTGTGTTGTTTTGTTGATGAGCGCCATTCTGGCTGGTGTGAGGTGATCTCATTGTGGTTTTAATTTGCATTTCTCTAATGATTAGTGATGTTGAGCATTTTTTCATATGCCTATTGGCCATCTGTATGTCCTCTTTGGAGAAGTGTCTATTCCTTTCTTTTGCCCATTTTTTGATTGGATCATTTGTCTTCCTGATGTTGAGATTTATAAGTTCTTTATAACTTTTGGTTATTAACCACTTATCAGATGTATTGTCAAATATGTTCTCCCATTGTGTAGTTTGTCTTTTTATTCTGTTCTTATTGTCTTTAGCTGTGCAAAAGCTTTTTAGTTTGATATAGTCCCATTTGTTTATCCTGTCTTTTATTTCACTTGCCCGTGGAGATAAATCAGCAAATATATTACTGCAAGAGATGTTGGAGAGCTTACTGCCTATGTTTTCTTCCAAGATGCTTATGGTTTCATGGCTTACATTTAAGTCTTTTATTCATTTTTAGTTTACTTTTGTGAATGGTGTAAGTTTGTAGTCTAGTTTCATTTTTTGGCAAGTAGCTGTCTAATTTTCCCAACACCATTTATTAAAGAGGCTGTCTTTACTCCACTGTATGCTCTTACCTCCTTTGTCAAATATCAGTTGTCCATAGAGCTGTGGGTTTATTTCTGGGTTCTCCGTTCTGTTCCATTGATCTATATGCCTGTTCTTATGCCAGTACCAGGCTGTTTTGAGTACAATGGCCTTGTAGTATAACTTGATATCAGGAAGTGTGATACCTCCCACTTTATTCTTCTTTTTTAAGATTGCTGAGGCTATTCGTGTTCTCTTTTGGTTCCATATAAATTTTTGTAATATGTGATCTATATCTTTAAAGTATGTCATTGGTATTTTAATTGGTATTACATTAAATTTATAAATTGCTTTGGGTAATAGAGACATTTTAATGATGTTTATTCTTCCTAACCATGAGCACGGTATATGCTTCCACTTGTTTGTATCTTCCTTGATTTCTTTTATCAATGTTTTATAATTTTCCAAGTACAAGTCTTTAGTTTCCTTGGTTAAATTTACTCATAGGTACTTTATTTTTTTGGTTGTAATAGTGAAGGGGATTGTTTCATTTATTTCTCTTTCTGACTGTTCATTGTTGTTGTATAAAAATGCCTCTGATTTCTGAGTATTAATTTTATATCCTGCCACTTTGCTGAATTCATTTATCAGGTCCAATAGTATTTTGACTGAGACTTTAGGATTTTCTACATACAATATCATATCTTCTGCAAATAATGATAGTTTTACTTCTTCTTTTCCAACTTGAATGTCTTTTATTTCTTCTTCTAGTCTGATTGCTGTGGCTAGGACTTCCAGAATTATGCTGAATAAGAGTGGTGAAAGGGGGCACCCCTGCCTTGTTCTTGATCTTAAGGGAATTTCTTTTAATTTTTGCCCATTGAGTATGATGTTGGCTGTGGGTTTGTCATAGATGGCTTTTATCATTTTGAGGTATGTTCCCTGTATTCCCACATTGCTGAGAGTTTTGATCATGAATGGGTGCTGGATTTTATCAAATGCTTTTTCTGCATCTATTGAAATTATCATGTGGTTTTTCTCCTTCCTTTTGTTTATGTGATAAATAACATTGATAGATTTGAGAATATTGTACCAGCCTTGCCTCCCCAGAATAAATCCCACTTGATCATGGTGTATGATTTTTCCCATATATTTTTGGATCCAATTTGCTAATATATTTTGTTGAAGATTTTAGCATCTGTATTATTCAGGGATATTGGCCTATAATTTTCTTTCTTTGTGTTGTCTTTGCCTGGTTGGAATCAGAATTATGCTTGCCTCATAAAAGGAGCTTGGAAGTCTTCCTTCCTCTTGAATTTTTTGAAATAGCTTGAGAAGGATAGGAGTCAGTTCTTCTTTAAATATTTGTTAGAATTCTCTTGTGAAGGCATCAGGCCCAGGACTTTTCTTTGTTGGAAGTTTTTTGATAACTGTTTCGATCTCATTTGGTATAATCGGTCTGTTTAGATTTTCTGATTCTTCCAGATTGATTTTTGGAAGATTATGTTTCAAGGAATTTTTCCATTTCATCTAGGTTGCCTAGTTTTTTGGCATATAGTTCTTCATAGTATTTTCTTATAATATTTTGTATTTCTGTTGTGTCAGTTGTTATTTCTCCACTCTCATTTCTAATTTTATTTATTTGAGTCCTCTCTCTTTTTTTCTTGGTGAGACTAGTTAAAGGTTCATCGATCTTGTTTACCTTTTCAAAGAACCAGCTCCTAGTTTCATTGATCCTCTGTATTGTTTTTTTAGCCTCTATGTCATTTATTTCTGCTCTGATCTTTATTATTTCCTTCCTTCTACTACATCTGGGCTTAACTTGCTGTTCTTTTTCTAGTTCTTTTAGATGCAGGGTTAAGTTTTTTTTTTTTTTTTTTTTTTTTTTCCTGAAGCTAGAAACAGTGAGAGTCAGACAGACTCCCGCATGCGCCCGACCGGGATCCACCCGGCACGCCCACCAGGGGTGACGCTCTGCCCACCAGGGGGTGATGCTCTGCCCATCCTGGGCATCGCCATGTTGCAACCAGAGCCACTCTAGTGCCTGAGGCAGAGGCCACAGGGCCATCCCCAGCGCCCGGGCCATCTTTGCTCCAATGGAGCCTTGGCTGCGGGAGGGAAAGAGAGAGACAGAGAGGAAAGCGCAGCAGAGGGGTGGAGAAGCAAATGGGCGCTTCTCCTGTGTGCCCTGGCCAGAATCGAACCCGGGTCCTCCTCACACTAGGCTGACGCTCTACCACTGAGCCAACCAGCCAGGGCCTTTTTCTAGCTTCTTAAAGTGTTCCTGTAGTGCTATGAACTTCCCTCTCAGTACTGCTTTTGCTGTGTTCCATAAATTTTGAGTTGTTGTATGCTCATTATCATTTGTTTCTAGGAATTTTTTTATTTCTTCTTTAATCTCATTCTTAATCCATTCATTATTTAACAACCTGCTATTTAGTTTCCATGTGTTTGAGAATTTTTGAGTTTTTCTGTTGTGGTTGATTTCTTGTTTCATGCCATTGTGATCAGAGAAAGTGCTTGATATGATTTCAATCTTCTTAAATTTGTTGAGACCACTTTTGTGCCCTAACATGTGGTCTATTCTAGAGAATGTTCCATGAGCACTTAAAAAGAATGTGTTTTCTGCTGCTTTAGGGTGAAAGGTTCTGAAGATATCTATTAAATCGAGTTGATCTAGTGTGGCCTTTAAGTCTGCTATTTCTTTGTTAATATTCTTTTTTGAGGATCTATCTATTGATATTAGTGGGGTATTGAAATCCCCTACTATTATAGTATTACTGTTGATCTTGCCCTTTAAATCCATCAAAGTCTGCTTTATATATTTAGGTGCTTCTATATTAGGTGCATAGATATTTATAATAGTTATATCTTCCTGTTGAATTGCTCCCTTTATCATTATGTAATGGCCTTCTTTATCTCTTACTATATCCTTTGTTTTAAAGTCCATTTTGTCTGATATAAGTATTGCTACCCCAGCTTTTTTTCATTTCCATTTGCATGAAATATTTTTTTCTATCCTTTTACCTTTAGTCTGTGTGCATCTTTTATTTTAAGGTGTGTCTCTTGTAGACAGCATATATAGGGATCCCGTTTTCTTCTCCATGGAGCTATCCTATGTCTTTTGATCAGATCATTTAATTCATTTACATTTAAAGTTATTATTGATACGTAGTTGTTTATTGCCATTTTGTTCTTTAAAGCTGTATTCTTCTTCTGCTATATTATTTTCCTACTTTGATCTGTTTACAACAGGCCCCTTAACAGTTCCTGCAGCATTGGTTTGGTTGTAATAAATTCCTTGAGTTTTCTTTTTTTTGTCTGGGAAGCTCTTTATTTCTCCTTCAATTTTAAATGATAGCCTTGCTGGATAAAGTAGTCTTGGTTGTAGGTTCTAGTTCTGCATTACTTTGAATATTTCTTGCCATTTCCTTCTGGCCTCAAGTGTTTCTGTTGAGAAGTCTGATGTCATCCTATGAGGGCTCCTTTGTAGGTGATAGCCTTTCTTTCTCTAGCAGCTTTTAATATTTCCTCTTTATCACTTAGCTTTGGTATTTTAATTATGATGTGTCTTGGTGTAGGTTTCTTTGGGTTTCTCTTTAATAGAGTTCTTTGTTCTTGAACAGAGAAAAAAAATGCTTCTTGAACTTGTGAGAGTTTCTCCTCATTAATTTAGAGAAGTTTTCAGCTATGATATGATTGAACAAAGTCTCTATCCCTTGTTTTTTCTCTTCTTCTTGAACCCCTATGATGTAGATCTTATTTCTCTTCATGTTGTCACAGAGCTCTCTAAGAGTTTCCTCAGACTTTTTGATTCTCTTTTCTTTTTTCTTCTCTGCTTTCATGCCTTCATTCAACTTGTCCTCTAACTTGCTGATTCGATCCTCAGCTCCATCCATCTTGTTCTTCCATTGTGTTCTTCATTTCTGATATTGTATTTGTCATCTCCAACTGATTCTTTTTAAATATTTCAATATCCTTTTTTATACTTGCTATTTCTTTGTTTAGGTGTTCGTAATGACCATCCATTGTTGTTCTAAGATCTCTAAGCATCCTTACAATCATTATTTTGAATTCTGCATCTGGAAGTTTTGTTATTTTCATATCACTCAGTTCATTTCCTGGATGTTTCCCTTGGATTTCATTTGGATTGCACTTCTCTGTCTTCTCATTATGTCTGTGTGTTTGAGTATATTGTTTGCAGAGCTGGTTGAGTCTAGGCTTGGTGTTGTGTGCCTCCAAATTTCAATTGTGTTATTTCTAGGTCTTTTTGGGTTGGCATCAGCTATTATTTGTAAGCCACTTTTGGATTTGGGTCATTTTGAAGTCTTAATTTTATTGTTTTCTTAACAGGTGATAGTCTTGTTTACTGATCTCAGCAGGGGGCTTATTTGTAACTGTATCCAGGAATGTGGTTGGTGTAACCTGAGACTCTGAAGGTCTCTTCTACCAGTTTCTCTCTCTGGGGGCAGGGTGTTTTCTCAGCTTCACTAGTGGGAGGTGTACCTGAGATCTCCATGGAGACCTGAGTTACTGCCCTCCTCCCCACTTCTTGTTTTCAGCTGTGTCTTGTTTCGCTGATTGGAGCTGGAGAGATATCTGGAGATCTGTGACCCCGGAAGCACTTTAGACTTTTGTTTTGTGGGAGGATCAGTCCCTCCCCCAGCTATGGCCACCTCCAGCACTGGATGGATCAGCTTCTCAGGTCGTCTGCTGCATTCCTCTGCCCCTCACCATCTCTCTCCCCCTTTATTTTTGAAAGACAAGCCGGCCCTTTCAACACACCTTGTTCCCTGATTGCCAGGCAAGTGGCTGTGAGTATATTTTCTGCTCTTTTCCTTCCTTCTGGGCTCTCAGCCTTACCCGCCCCCTCCCCGTTCCTGTAAGCACGGGAGATTCAGGTGCTACCTACCAGGTTTGTTGTGGCTTCTTCTTTGCTCCTTGGTTTTTGAGAGCTGTTCTTATAGTTCAGAGTTGATTTTTCACACGGATTGTTCCTAAATTAGTTTTTAATCTAGTTTGGTGGTGTGAGCTGGGAGTCTGTGCATCTGCCTACTCTGCTGCCATCTTCAGGTTTCTGAAACATTTTTTATATCATGCAGATGAGTACAGTTGTCACCATGATCCTGTCATAGCTTGGTTTTATATATTGCTAGAGTTGTTCCATTATAATTTTTTCCTGACTCTTAAGTCATGGAGTATTATATTAGGACATGGCTCTGTCATTGGGCTTTGTGATACTTCTGGTGACTCACACAGAAGCTCAGAATATTTGCTGAGATATTCCCATCTTCATAAACTTGAACTCCAACTTCTATGTTTTCAGCTTTTTGACATTCCAGGTGCTACTTTCTGCTTGGTTTCTTAGAGTTTCACCCTGTCTATGATCAGCTTACACGTCAAACAACAATTTGAAGGGGTTTCTGTCCATCAAGCCTCACCCATCTTGACAGCTCTGATTGATGTTGGGGCCTTCCCTCCAATGCCCTTGAAGACTGACACGTGGTGGGTGCTGGCCTTACACTGCAAGTTGGAAAATGCTCTCAGGAAAAAGGCCGAGGCAAATGTGTTAATCACTTTTTCTTCTCTCAAGTATTATGCCCCTCAAATTCTACCTGGGTTTACTGACCTCCAACAACTTCAATATTATTATTTTGTTTTAAGATATTTGCCCAAGCTTTTGTACTTACTGTATTGGTTATTTCAATATAAACTGTTTCTCCCAGCCCAGTTGGAATTTTCTTGATTAAAACTGTTTTCAATTACACTAAAATTGCTTTAGGGTTTTTCCCATCCAGGTTTCTACTTTGCAATTCATTATTATATATCTTAAGTCTTTTTTTACTCCAGAATAGTTACTGTACCTTTTTCCTCTCAAAAACTGATTTTCAGATAATCTAAGAGGTTAATCTTGTGAAATGTCTCAGTCTTGAATTATCTCATTGTTTTCTCTTGATGTTTTTTAACACTCTATTATCCGTAATATTGCCTGTAAATTGTAAATTTTGTCTTTAAAGGCTTGGGAATGTACATTTGTAATTGTTTCAGCAAGAACAGTGAATAGCAGGCATTGTGTATTTCCTATTGTTCTATACCTTCTGATGCTGTCTGAATGCTTGGTTATAGTATTGACTGCTAAATCTCTCTATTATAAAAGTACGTTCATTCTTTCATTGCTGTTATTAGGCCAAATTTCAGTTGATATCTTGATCCTTCTGCTTTGGAATTTTTCTAAATAAATAAATAGAACCCTTAAGTTTATCACATGGACAGGTAAGTGCAGAAGCTATAATTGTACAGTTTAAGGAAAGTTTTACAACATGAACACATCCATAAAATGACCATCAAAATTAAAACATAAAACATTAACAGCACTTCTTCATGTCCCCCAGTTATGAATCCTAAATATAACTATATTCAAATTTCTGTAACTATAGATTACCTGTCTTTTTTTGAGCTTTTTATATATAGAATGAAACTATTTGTCTTGCTTCTTTCACTCAATGTATTTTTTGTGAAATTTATCCATGCTTTTGCTTTAAGCAATAGTCTTTTTTTTCACATTTATAGAGTATTTCATAGAGTGAATATAATACAATTTATTTATTCATTCTATTCTTTAAGGATTCTTGGGTTGTTTCCAATGTTTGCTAGTGATAAATAGCATTGCTATAAAATTCATGTACATATCCTTTGGTGATGTGTGTTTGCATTTCAGTCAGGCGTATGCCTAGGAGGGAAAGTGGTGATTCATTGGCTATGTGTATTCAGTTGATGCTGGAAAATAATTTTCCAAAGTGGTTTATATATATATACAAATATATACTCCCATTAACAAGGATAAAACTTCTAGCTGTTCCTCATATTTAAAAATTTTGCTTCTTTCAAGTGCAATTTTATTCCTAAATTTTCCCACCAAATGACAAATCAGACAGATCCTAATCATAATAATATCCAAAAATTGTCCCATACATTTCCAGATTCACTGTGGGGAAAGTAATATTTCTCTTGATGACCAATAGACTATGCTCAACTTGGAAGGTCAAGTAAAGCCCAGGGAATTTCTTAAGGTAGAAGGCAGCAGTGTAGGGGCTCCTGCTATGTGGTACCCTTACTGCTATTTGACTACATGCATCACATTTAAAAATTACTTGCTTAAGCCTATCTCTACCTTTCATTCCAAGCTTCATGAATTGGCTTTGTTTGACACTGTGTTTGGTACAAAGTGACAATCAGTAAATGTTTGTGGACTGAAAGAATTTCTGAATGCTTAATGCATTAACTGATAGAACCTTGGCTTGGCAGAGAAAGAGAAAGATTAACAGTAGGTTCCTTGAGGGGGAAATGCGAAGGTTGAAACTTTGGTTATCAGAAAAGCATATAAAGGCTTAAAAGGAAACAGAAGCCAGGCTTAGAATTAGAATTTAAGTTCAAAGGCCTCAAGTAGCCAAAATGTTATGTCTTGAATAGAATGTTCTGTTTTAAATGGAAAGGTCTCTGTTTGACTTTGCTTAAAGCCAACCTTGTGACTCTGTTACCAAGATTAATGTGTTTTCAAAGAATTCATATTGGTTTCCACATTACCTATTTTGAACAACAACAAAAATACCATGAAGTAATCTTATAGATTCTGATGGCTCATTATTCTTCTCAACACAGCTAAATGATAAACTTTATAATTCCCACTTTATAGGTGAGGAAAATCACTTCTTTAGCTAGCACTTTTTCTTGAATGTGGATGCATGTTTTGAAGCTTACTTTGTACTTTTAAGAAAAAGACTGTCACCCACTTAGCCACGTGACAACTTTATTGATACTATATCCCCATGAAATTTATATTTCATCGTTCCCATTTTACTTGTGAATTAACTAGTCATTGAGGTTACTTGATTCATACAGAGCCCTAAATCAATTTCACTAAATTATTTAACCTTTACTCAAATAGCAATTAGCAGTGTATTTACCACTGCTGCCAAATACATCTTAGTATATCAGTATTCGGTGATAGCAATTTTGGAAAAACAAAATACCAAACCTTTTGGAGCATATGCTAAAATTTATTACCTACAGGCAGCCAATGTTTTTGATTATGATGATTGTTTTGATCCAAAATGCTACACTTCCTTCCTAAATAAAGAGACCTATTATATAGATTAAGATTCAGAGCTTCTGCCTTTAGTTAAGTTTGATATCTGCAAATAGTGTTCATCTTATTTGTTGTACTTGATGGGCCTTTTGCACAATTCTTACTCAGAATATTTTAGTTGTATTTAGTATCCCCGATTTACCTTCCTTATTATTTTCTTTCTTGTTCTTTCAAACGTTTCAAACATTGCCAACTATTTGCTCAGAGGAGATATATATTATTTTTGAGATTTATATTTTGTATATTTTGTATACCTTGGTATACAAGTTGATAAATTAGATTAAACTATTTTACTGTAAGAGATAAGATTATAATTTTGAAATTATTGTATTTGAAGTATAATCATGTAATAACAAGATGTTTCTAGAAAGACTTAGTCACATTCCAGATACTTTATATGAAAACCAAAATAATTTGTATTTAGAACATCTACCCAAACTGGAAGATTTAAATTTGGGATCTCATTGGTAGGGATATAGCACAATTGTTTTCTATTCATTATATGCTAGCTGTGTTTTACAAGGATTTGGCTACATTAGAGACAATTTTGAAAGCAGAAAAATGTGAGGTCCGAAGAATGCTAGAGAAAAACAATTGCTGTCTCTATATAACTTATAACAATGAATCTTAGATTATCAAATTATTAAGTTCTATGGATGCTTAGGTTCCTCCAGACACTTATTTAATGAACTGTGTGAATCGATTATGTAATTGTGATATAAACACATTTGAACAGTCAAAAAAAAAGTCAACAACTAATACAGTGAATTATTTGTTTACAATTCTGTATTACAAAAGCTTTATTGTACATAAAAGGATTTTATGTTTTAATCATAGCATAGAGTTTAGTATGCTGGCCCTTTCAATTAACATGTATTTAACATTATAATTCAAAAAAAAATCAAAGCCTTGTATGATATTGTCAATTCTTACCCCAATCTGTCTCCAAAGGAAACCATAAACCTCTCAAGTAGGAGCTTTGTTTTAATTTTCTTCTGTATTAATCAAAGTCATTTGCATAATTTATATTATCCTTATCACTACAGATGGGAAAAGAAAGAAAGCAATAAGAATCCAGCAAATATTTATGAACTATATATGACACAGAGTGATAAGTATAAGAAGACACCGAAAGAGTTGGCCCTGATGTTTAGAAATTTGTGACCAAATGGTAAAAGATTTATACACTATATATCAAAGAAGAAAGCAAAATGGTAAATATAGTCCAATTAAAATGATATAAGCAGGTAGAGGAAGGAATTAATAAAATGAGGGAAAATGGAAGAAGCACAGAGAAGGCTTCAGAAAAGAGGTGGTATGTGAACTGAGTCTTGAAAGAAATATAGAATAATTCTACTTCCAAAAGAGGTGAGAAGAGGCTCGGGGAAGATAACATTTAATTTCATTTTTGAGATTACTTTTTATTATTTCTGAAACACAATCAAAATCACTAAGATTCTGTGGGGTTACAGCATTATCTTAGGTACACAATCATATCTCTAGGTGGGAGTATAGTTGAACACTAAGCAAAAAAGAATTTGGTTTTTGAAGCTTACTATGCACAAAGAATGTAAGAATACATTATTATTTTATAATTAATACTATTTATTTCCCATAATTTAAACTCATATACTGAATTAGAATGCCAGAAAAGTAGTTAAGTATGAAAAATTTGCTCTTTATTGACACACTAAAAACTAAATGGGATATTTTTCTTAATATACTGTCTAGCTATAGTTTTTATTACTTTCAAAATGCATTAAGTATGCATTGAATCTGAATTTTACTTTGTTCCTTGGAGAGTTTCATAAATTTTGTTTTCCTTCTAATATGATTTCCCTATTTGTTTGTTTAGAAATAATTTACATATTTACTGCATAATGCATAATTTTGGTATATATATATATTTATAAATGTAGTTAGACCCATATATGTAAAATTAAAAGTTTCATATTTGCTTTATTATATTATAGGGAAACTCATTCATAATAACTACTCTAGGAACAAATAATTGGAATAAGAAATTATGTCTTGAGCAAAGAATTGCAATAGGAAAAGTAGAAAATACTATTTAGTTGTTCACACAGATAAGGAAATGCCATATTATGAAAATAGAACAAATTATAAAAGCATATATTTGAATAATTAACACACAATGTTATCTTAAACAGTGAAAAATAATTAAGTTGAAAATTTCTAGATAATTTATAATATTGTTCCTGATACTTTAAAAATATTTACATCTATTAATTTGAGACTGGTGGTAAACTGTAACTGTATTTAGTTTTCTCTAATTAAGTTAAAACATAGAATGTGTTGTCATTTGCAATTGAGCAAATTTACAAAAAATTTATTATGACTCTCATACTTATAAAACCACAAAATACAAATATATAAGTTGTAGGATGATTATACTCCAATTATATATATTTGCATTGACTCTTTTGGATCTAAACTATCAGCTATTTAAAAACAACTTTTTGTAAATAAATACTACCAAGTATAAGCATATTTTCAATTCCAGAAATATCAGTATGTGTAAAGTATATAAATAAATATTTGTCTATAAAAGTATTTTTGCCTGCATTATATAGCCATTTATTTATTCATTCACTTAACAGAGATATTGGGTCTTTACTGTATGTATGAAAGACACTAGATGTCAGCAATAAGTCAGTAAAGAGATGTGGTCTATGCCTGAGGATTTACATCCTCTTACCTGGTATAGATATATACAAAAATAATTGTTGTAAAAATACGACAAGTGCTATTATAGAGGTGTGACTAAATACTAAACATACAAAGGAGAAGGGACACTCAAATGTGCATTGTTAAAACAATACAACTGCAAGTGTGTTTTGTGGAAGAAATACACATCCATCAGGCATGGCATCAGCAGTCCAAAAGTTGAAGGGAATCCTGGAGTCTCTGAGTCTGGCAGAGGGAAACAAATAGGTTGTTTCCATTGTTTCATAGCCATCCCCAGAGAGTTGTATAGAATCTTACTATTGACAATCCCCAGGCCAGTACTGTCTCTCATATAGAAACTAACCCCTTTTATTTTAGAAGTAAAATTGACTCTAGTTTTCCCCAAAAAGCCAATTTGACTCACCTGCAA
Source organism: Saccopteryx bilineata (assembly GCF_036850765.1). NCBI lineage: Eukaryota > Metazoa > Chordata > Mammalia > Chiroptera > Emballonuridae > Saccopteryx > Saccopteryx bilineata. The sequence goes on from NC_089495.1 coordinate 18,315,473, forward strand.
ATCACAAATTTCTTTTGGAGATGGAGATCCAAGCAGACAGTGTTTGTCCTTGCTCTCTCTGCACTCTATCTGTTGCTCATCCTCATGCTGTGCGGGCGAGCTCCGACTGCCCTGGAAGGGTTAGTGTGGTGGATGGAGAAGTTTCCCCGCAGGAACACATTTCAAGAGAAAAAAATCTCAAGAGTTCATCAGTCATATTTCTTTTACTTCATGTTTATGAAACTTAATGCATTCATTTTCAAACCACATTGGAGGACGGACGAGATACACATCTTTTTCACTTTCTTACCTATCGGTTTACCCATCTATTCATCCATCTATCCATTCATCTATCCATCTATACACCTACCCATTTATCCATCCATTTACTTACCATTTATCTAGCCAAACACATACATGTATAGCCATATATATATATATATATATATATAGATGTATGTGTGTGTGATTCCATGGACCTTTTTCTCAGCTAACTTATTCTAGAATATAAGGTCCCTCACTTCATGTGTCTTTGTAATAATGTTTCAGTTAACATTAGAAGAGTGTGTGATGCAAGATGCTTGTTAATAAATGTTTCATTGTGCTGCCCCCATGCACTCTTTCCTGTGTGCCTTAATGTCAATTTCAATATTCCCCATTGAGAACAAAATTGAGGTAAAATATAAGACTCATGATTTAATTTTTATAACCTAATTGCTGAATTGGAAGGCTCTTGGCATTTATAATGTGCCAAAATTAAAAATAACTGGAACCTGTTTTTATGTCACATCAATTATTCTTAATAAAAATATATATACTTACAAATACTTAACCCTTCATTTGTGCAGAACATATTGCCACTCTGAAAGATTCCACAGGAAGGGTGGGAGGAGGCCCTTGCTGGTGCACAAGGGAATTTTTGGAAAATGTGCAGGTTTGATGCCTCGGTGAAGCCAAGAATCACAATTAGTACACAGCAAAAAGGGTAATTAGCTGGAGAGTCGCTAAGTAGATAAAGGCAGCATTTCTGAGGACAGCCCTGGGCCAGTAATAAGAGGATTGAGCTCATAACTGTAATTAGGTAATTTGTGCAGTGGATAGGAAAAGATAGAGTTATCTATGGTTAGTACGTAGGCCCAGGCATTTAGGACAGGGAAAGATTATGGGTGGCACAGGATGCGGGTATGAAATTGCTCCCAATTATGTAACACTGAAAATACAACTTGATGTCTCCTGCTAAAGAGAAGGCTCATCAAGAGAATAAGTGTCCGTATACAGATTTAAAGTGGTTTTTTTTCTTTTCTTTTCTTTCTTTTTTTTATTAAAGAAATAGCAAAAAAAGGAGGAAATACATTGTCACAATAGAAGTATAACTGAAAAGAGTAATCAGAAGGAGCTCTCCATAGTCAATCTACACACATTAAAATGATTCAGAAATTGTTCCTGTCCTCAAGTGTTTATTAGTTAATAAATACTATACATACACACACATAGAAATAGAAATGTCTTAGTCAGTGGAGGATGCTATAACAAAAACATCATAGACTGGGTAGTGTATACAACAAGTTGATTTCTCTCAGTTCTGGAGGCTGGGAAGTCAAAGATTGGGGTGCTGGTAAATTTGGTGTCTAGGGTGGGGCAGGATGGCGGTACACAGAGACACTACAAAGAGGCAGGAGGAAGCCGTGAGGTGTGAAGAAACTATTTTGTAACTTGACTGAGGCATTGGTTTCATAGGTAGGTCAATTTTTAAAACTTATTGAACTGTTGAAAGAATTCACTTTATTGTATATAAGTTAAACCTCAATAGAATTGATAAATATGTCTTAGCACAAGTGAATTTATTAAATGCACTTAAAACAAACTAAATATTCCAATTTGGTGGCAAGATACCTCCCATTGTTTTGATGCTGTGTGTCAACAAAGAAAAATAACTTCAGAGACAATAATATCAAAAAATTTCAAGTATCAAAAACTGCAATATAGCCTGAACTAGTGGTGGCGCAGTGAATGGAGCATTGACCTCCAATGTTGAGGACCCAGGTTTGAAACCCTGAGGTCTCTGGCTTGAACATGGGCTCATCTAGCTTGAACACGAGCTGAACAGCTCTCCAGCTGTATGGTCAGCTGAACAGCTCTCCAGAGTGTATGGTCACTGGCTTGAGCGTGGGATTGTAGACATGACCCCATGGTCACTGGCTTGAGCCCAATGGTTGCTGGCTTGAGCAAGGGGTCACTCACTGGCTTGGCTGGAGCCCCTGGGTCAATGTAAATATTAGAAGCAATCAGTGAATAATTAAAGTGACACAACTATGAGTTGATGCTTCTCATCTCTCTCCTTTCCTGTCTGTCTCTGTCTATATCTCTTTCACTAAAAAAAAAAAAGGCAAAAAATAACATTGCAATACAGGGAAAAAACTCCTAAGATGTCTCGCTCTCGCTCTTTCCCCCTATCATAGACTATGATCAGTGCTTTTAAATTACAGAGGTTTTGCAATATGTTGTATTAGTTTACAATTGCAATTTCAAACTTTATTTTGTAGTCCTAATTTCTTCTATCATGTGATTCCATATAAATGCATTTTGTTGCATATGTACTTGAATTTATTATAAGTAAACACACTTGAAAAATTACATCATTAATAAATTATTGAAAGTACTGAGAACAGTTATTGTATATTTTTAAAAATTTTGAAAAACCATCATTACAACTTATCTAAAAAATGTTCCTATAGATATTCTAATTATGATGCTCATAACTAATGATAACATCATGTAAAATAAAATACTATTAAAATTTTAAATGATATATTAAAGCAATATATCATCTATTACATTTGTATAACTCAATGCTATAGGATTAAAATGCAGTTATATTTATTTTTAATCTAATACAGATTAATTTGCTGTATTAGATTAAATATTTGCTTTATTTTATCTCTGTATGGGTAGTTTACAATAATTTCTATAATAAGAATATAGTTACATAATAGCATTTTTGTAATTTATTTATAGTTGATATCTTCACAGTAAGGTATTATTATTTACAGTAGTTTTTTATTTCCTTTTTAAAATTTTTTATTTAGTGAGAGGAGGGAAGGCAGAGACAGACTCCCGCATGCGCCCCGACCAGTATCTACACAGCAAGCCCACTAGAGGGTGATGCTCTGCCCATCTGGGGACCTTGTTCTATTGCACCCAGAACCACTTTTTAGCATCTGAGGCAGAGGCTATGGTGCCATCCTCAGCGCCCAGGGCCAACTCATTCCAATTGAGCCATGGCTGCAGGAGGGGAGGAGGAGAGAGAGATATATAGAGAAGCGAGAGGGGAAGGTTAGAGAAGCTAAAGGATATTTCTCTTGTGTTCCCTGGCCATGAATTGAATTGGGGGCATCCACATGCTGGGCTGATGCTCTACCTCTGAGCCAACAGCCAGGGCCACAGAAGTTTTTTTTTAAATGGGAATGAGCATGTTAGTTAAAGAAAATATGTTCAGGGACTGGAAATTCAGTGCTCTGTCTTTTTCCTTCTGTACAAAATCAGTTTCTCTTCCTATCATTTAAAAAATATATACACATGTGTATTTTCTGTATTTGTGGAGCATGCTGTTTTATGTTAAGAAATATTATTTCTTGACATAAGGGAAAGAGAAAATTGGGTGAATATCCTGAAGGTTGTTGAAAGAGATTCATTTTATATTTTACAATATAAAATGTGAAAAATAACATAATATTCTATCATCAGGGTATGAACCCATGCTGAGTGTTTAATATTTAGGGCCCATGCTATTATGCTTGAAATCTTTCATGCCTTAATAGTTTGACTTCCAGAAGTGGAATGTGGAAAAAAATGAGTTGTGAGTAAGGACAATGCTTTAGATATGTTTGAATTTGATGGGAAAGTAGGATGATAAAATATTTAAAAACTTTTTCATGATGAAGAATATGCATGATCAATAATAAGAAATAGCTGCTAAAAACAAGTAAACTGATGATAGAGGGCAGGAAGAAATCATTTAAAGTGAGTGATTTCTTTGAGAAGTCAGGGACAGATGGGACCCAGAGGACAATGGGACAGAGGTTGTGTGGAATGCAGATAGAAGATGAATGGGAAGTTAAGAGAATTACCATCTGGTAAAAGTTCTCATTTTCATAAAAAGTAAAAATGAAGACATCAATTGAATTAGAAGATTGTTGAGAGAGTCAGACTTTTGGAGTTTGGAAAAGACCTTTCTTCTTATTGAGAGGAGGAAAACGAGTTTATTAAAGACATTTAGAAGAGATGCCAGCTGAACTCAGTGTTCTATCAGGCTTCAATATAACCATGGTATGTATTGCTCAGTAAATTAAAATGCCACTTCATGTACCATGTCTCTGTAATTCTTAAAATAAATAGTACAGTGTTAAATTGCAGAGGGCTGCAGTTTTATTTGTTATTTTCCTTTATAATATATAGTAAAGGAAGAAAAATAGAATAGAATTACATTATATAACATGCGCACGAAACATGCTTTTCCATCTGCACTATAAATCTTTTCCATCTGTACTACAGGGTTGCTGCATGCCATCTGGGTTGAAAGGCTACTGAACCTCCACATCTAGAGATAATGAGGAGGGATCCAGAAGTGCATTGTAAAAGGCAGGCTACTGCTCTTCTTGAAGTTGCCATTGGATTGCATTGTATTAAATGCACACTTGGCTATCAGGGGAAAAGAAGTTGGAAAAAAGGAAGCATTGATGCACAAATGTATACACACAGACTCAGAGGTCTTTGTTTAGCTCTTTGAAACAAATGATTTTGAAAGACATTTCTGAGACCGAAAGGCAACAGAAGGTCTTGAGGAATTCAGAACTTGAATTCTCACAGAATTGCTTCACTGGGTTTAATGAACTGCTCCAGAAGATCACAGAGGATTAAGGATCGGCATTTATTCAGTTAAATCATCAAGTATGGTTGGATTGGAGGTAGGTAGGGAGAGGGAGGATGTGTAGAGAGTAAATCATCAAGAGTAGGGAAGATTCTCCAAGGAAGAGACTGGAAGGTTTGGTGGATCTATCATTCGATTAGCATTAAGACAAAAAAGAGAGGTGGTCAAGGATTACTGAAAATAAGAAAATAACAGCAGTTGCAAAATGCATTTAATTTACTTTCCAAGCTTTGAAAACTAGCCTGTTCTTGTATTTATATACAGATATTTAGAGGCAACTTCATTCTTTTTATATTTTTAATAATGCTATTAACAGTGTTATACATACATCCTTACTCACACTTTTAATAATTTCCTTAGAATACTTGAATTTTAAGTTTCTTGGTATTTAATGCTGAACTAGAAACATTGCATCAAATTACCCTGGTTTGCGACATTTTTGTTTTAGTTTTAACAATAGTATTGCAATGATGTCTTCCACTGATTCTTATACTAGTACCATATTCCTAATTATGAGAACATAATATTTTTTTATTGGTAAGGCATACTTCTTTTATTATTTACTATTAAAAATTGTCTTTATTCTTTTCACCTTCATTATTTAAATAAAAATACTTCAACCTTGGCACTATTGACATTTGTTACCACCAATGAATATCTAACCCTACTTTTTTAGAAGTTCACAGATTTGCTATCTGCTCCAGAAAAGTATGTGTTCTCTACTAATATTATTTTCATCATCTGGACGCTGGCCAAAGGAGGGCTAAGAAGGCTAATATTCTTAATTAGTGAAGTATTTTATGAATGTGTATGACTGTATATGTATGTATTTCTGTGCTCATGTCTCTGTGACATAAAATTATAGATATTGTTATGGGAATTTTGGAAACACTACATTAGTTAGACTCTGAAACACAAAGAGAGGCTTGACATTTTGAAACTCTTTGTGAATAATGGACAGAAGGTTAGTTAGTTATATACAGTAAATTGCCGAGACTGCATATGATAATCTATAAGTAGTACCAGTGGTTTTGTAACTGCCAGATGCCATTAATACTGGTAAGTATTCTTCTGAATAAGTATTTAGTAAAATAATAAATATCTCATTTTTCTGAGTATTCTAAAGTCTCCCTAAAGTAGGAGTTCTCTACAGACCAGGGCAATCAATTTTCCCAGTTTTCTTGTTTATTATTATTTGGTTGTTGAAGAGTTAAACTAACTACCAGAAAAAAGAAAGTAAATTTTAAACAAAATAAAGTAGAATTGAGATAAAAGAAAACATTTATCTGCATCCCCCTTTAAAATATGTTTTGTATATCTTACCTTATAATGAATGTTGAAGATTACATACATTTTTTTTTATATATATTTTTTTTCTGAAGCTGGAAACGGGGAGAGACAGTCAGACAGACTCCCGCATGCACCCGACCGGGATCCACCCGGCACGTCCACCAGGGGCAACGCTCTGCCCACCAGGGGGCGATGCTCTGCCCCTCCGGGGCGTCGCTCTGCCGCAACCAGAGCTACTCTAGCGCCTGGGGCAGAGGCCAAGGAGCCATCCCCAGCACCCGGGCCATCTTTGCTCCAATGGAGCCTTGGCTGCAGGAGGGGAAGAGAGAGACAGAGAGGAAGGATGGGTGGGGTGGAGAAGCAAATGGGCGCTTCTCCTATGTGCCCTGGCCAGGAATCGAACCTGGGTCCCCCGCAAGCCAGGCTGACGCCCTACCGCTGAGCCAACTGGCCAGGGCCTACATACATTTTAATATAGTGTTGTTGGGAGCCTTTTCTTGACTGCTACCACTTCATATATAAGTTTGGTATGACTTAGAATACAATTCGTACTCAGTAGAGGATTGTGTCTGATTTTGCCTCCAAACCAGGCAGGACACGTTTACCTGTATGATGAGCAATGTAATTAAGTATTCTAGTTCAAAATCTTCAGAATCTTCAGTCGTATGTGTTTCTAATATAAACACCAAGATGTCTTAAAAGTTTGTCCTGAGTTAAAATATTTGGTAATATTCATTGAAACGATGAATTTCAGCCACTGAATATAATATTTGCATTATCAAAAATCGCAAAACTTACATATCTCTAGAAGATCCCTTAACTTTGAGTGATTTAACTAAGATCTTGATGAATACTAAGTGACAGAAAGAAAAAAATCTCTTTAATGGGAAAACAGGAGTGTCAGATATATTTAAAAGCATAGACATATCTTGGTAAAAAAAGTAATTTTTTATCAACAATTTTTTATATAAATATAAGAATGCTATTTCTAAAGCAAGACTCAGTACCCTGTATGCAAAATTGATCCTGATGTTTTAAGAGTTATAGGTAGTCAGATTCTGTAAACTAAAGTTATTTTCAAGTGTGGGATTTCTAGTTGCATCTTTACTACATTACTCAGATTGCTGCCATATATAAAGCAATGCACTACCCACAAAATTTACCTCCTCTGCTCTTGAAAGTGAACTATAGCAGAAGCAAATTGGCTTTGAGAGCAAAGCAAAGAAAGAAATCTCTCTGGGCCCCAGTTTCATCTCTTACAAATGGAATTCATTTGATTTTAGTGATAATAAACAATAGACATAATTTAAAGTACAGTTCAGTTCTGCCTCAGAAGAAAGCAACTTAAAAAAATATGACTAATTTTTAAGTGCTATTCTTTAAAAGAATACCATAGAGGCTCAATAATTTATTATTATTATTATTATTATTAATGTGTGACAGAGACAGAGAGACAAACATATAGGGACAGACAGACAGGAAGGAAGGGAGATGAGCAGCAGCAACTTTTTGTTGTAGCACCTTAGTTGTTCACTGATTGATTTCTCATATGTGCCTTGACTTGGGGGGGGATGTACAGCAGACTGAGTGACCCCTTGTTCAAGCCAGCGACCTTGGGCTCAAGCTGGTGAACCTTGCTCAAACTGGATGAGCTTGCACTCAAGCTAGCGACCTTGGAGTTTCAAACCTGGGTCTTCTGCATCCCAGTCTGACACTATCCACTGCGTCACTTCCTGGTCAGGCTATTATTATTTTTTTATTTGTTTTAGAAGATGATCCTATATTCTGGACCTACTTAAATGGGAATGGAAATGTGCTTTAAGTTTTTTATGTAACCTAATCCAAAACAGGGTGACTAGTTTAGCATCCACATAATCCAAGTTGCTGCCAAGATCAAAATAGGACATACGTTTAAACCATCTACTGCAAAGATTCATGGCAAAGTGTGTCATCTTTACCCTAATTATATATCGCTTCTTGGAAAACTCTTTTTATGTACCCTATGTGTGAGCCAGTGAGCATACAGTAGGTAGGGAAGCTCATATATTGAATATTAAACACTGTTTGCTAGGTTTCTTTGATTAAGACACAATTACTATTTGGAATTCATGACCATGAATGTTGCTAAAGTTTTTTTCAAAGTATTTCTTTATTAGTTGTGTTTAACAAAAGTACAAACAGCTTCAGAATGACTAGAGAATAAATGCAAATGGCTTCTAAAAATTCTGTTGTCAGCTCTGGTGTTTTAATATGTATAGAAAGGTAAGTGTTTAAGGTGTATTTCTTTTTCAATCACAAGGGATATTTTTTCCCATGTTAGGTGGCAGGTTATTGTTTTTGATGTATTTCTCTACATTCATTTTCTTAATAATTTTTGTTTTATTTTAGTCTAGGTTTGCCTATCATTATTTATATTACACAACAATTGTTTATCAATGTAAGCCAGTAGACTTTAGGACATTTTAGCAATAGCTAAATGCGTTTATTTATACATGCAAACTTAAAGTGTATTAAAAATTACATTGCTCCCTTCATAATCTAGAACTTTTAGGAAGTCAAAAATTTAAAGAGGTGTATTATCACAATGTGTATAATTATAATTATTAATATTTAAACAATGTTTTAATAAAATATAGATAGATTTTTCTCTCTAAATTTGTATGTTCTCCAAATATTAATTTAATTCATGTGGATGTTTATTATTCTTTGTATTTCTACATGGTGGCCATTCTATCATTTTTATCAATTTTTTTCCTTCCTTGATCTTATGTCTTTATGCCAATCACCTCTGATAATACAACAAAAGTAGGAAACAAGATAAATTATTTGAAAGATACAATTTGCCAAAATTCACATAAGGAAATAGACTATGTGATTAAGCCTGTATTTATTAGAGAAAGTGAATCAATAGTAACAACCTTCTAAAACAGACACGAGCCCCAGAAGGTTTCACTGGTGAATTCTACAAAACATTTAAAAAAGAAATATACCAATTCTTTACAGTCCATCTTCTTACAGATGATGGAAATAGAGGAAATACTTTCTAACTCACCTTATGAGGCCAAACAAATATCAAAACCAGATAAAGACATTACAAGAAAAGAAAAATGCAGACAGTATATCCCACGAACATAGATGCAAAAATCGTCAACTAAATTATTAGTAAACTGAACTCAACAATAAATATAAAAATAATTATACACCATGACCAAGTAGAATTTATCCCAGGTATGTAAGTCTGGTTGGTTGAACATTTGAAAATCATTAATGTGATCCACCACATCAACAGGCTAAAACAAAAAAATTACATGATCATTTCAAAAGATGTAGAAAAAGCATTTAACAAAAATTACCCCATTTGTGATAAAACTCTTAGTAAACTAAGAACAAAGGGGAACCTCTTCAAATCAATCAAGAATATCTATGAAAAACCTTTAACTAATATCATTCTTAATGGTGAGAGACTTGAAATGTTTCCACTAATATCAGGAACAAAGCAAAAATGTCTCCTCTCACTTATCCTCACTATTTTTAACAGTGTACTAGAAATACTCTCTAATGCAATAAAACAAGAAAATAAAAGGTGTGTGTGTGTGTGTATATATATATATATATATATATATATATATGAAGGCAGAAATAAAATTATCTCTGTTCACAGATGATATTATTGTTTTGGTAGGAAACATGAAAGAACTGTCAAAGCAACAATAACAGCAACAACTCCTGGAACTAATAAACAATTAGAGCAAAGTTTCAAGACACAAAGTTAATGTACAAAAGCCAATGTTTATTATGTATCCTGGGAATAAACATGTAGAATTTGAAATTAAAAACACAATATTGCCAAACCAGGCAGTGGTGCACTGTATAGAGCATTGACCTGGGATGCTGAGGACCCAGGTTCAAAAACCTCGAGGTCACTGGCTTGAGCCCAAAAGTCACTGGCTAGAGCACAGGGTCACTGACTTGGCTAGAGCACCCCCGGTCAAAGCACATATGGGAGAGCAATCAATAAACAAGAAAAGTGCCAAAACAAAGTATTGATGCTACTCATCTCTCTCTCTCCCTTCCTGTCTATCTCTCCCTTACTAAAACAAACAAAAAAACAATATCATTCCAAAAAGTACATGAAAAACACTCAACATCAAGAAATGTGTATCAAAATCGCAGTGCAATAGCAACATACATGTGTTAGAATGGCTAGCAACAAAAACAGAAGAACTAACAGGTGCTGGCAAGGATGTGAAGAAAAGGGAATCCTTTTGAATTGTTGATGGGAATGTAAATCAGTGTAGCCACTTTGAAAAACAGTACAGAGACTTCTTAAAAAAATAAAAATAGAACTACCATATGACCCAGCAATCTCACATTTGAGACTATATCCAAAGGAAATAAATATATGTTATTAAAGAGAAATATGCACTCCCCTGTTAATTGCAGCTTTATTCACAATAGCCAAATAGACAACCTAAATGTCCTTCAGCAGATACACACACACACATACACACACACACACAAATGGAATATCATTCAACCATGAGAAAAAAGAAAATCTTGCCATCTTTGAATGACAACATGATGGACCTTGAAGGCATTATGCTAAGTAAAGTAAGATTGAGGAAAACAAATAATTCATGCTATCACTTATATATGAAATCTAAAAAAGCCAAACTTGTAGACACAGAGAGTAAATGGTGCTTTCCAGGGGTTGGGAAGCAGGGAAAATGGGAAGATGTTTGTCAAAGAGTACAAATATCCAGTTAGAAGATGAATAAGTTTTGGAGACTTATAGCAGAGTGTTGCTAATAGCACAATTATGTAATTGAATGTTGCTGCGAGAGTACATGTTAAATGTTTATTATCACAAAATAGAAATAAAAATGTGATGTATTAAAAATATTAACTAGTACTATGATAATCATTTTGTAATATATAAATTTATCAAATCAACATGCTATACACATTGAACTTATACAATGTTACATAATTATATTTCAATAAAGCTAGGGAAAATACCCCTAGTACCATTTACATCAGCACACCTAAAAAATACAACACTTAAGTATAAATAAAATGTGTACAAGATCTATATGTAAAACTATAATATTCATATGAATAATACAAAGTAATTAAATAAATGGAGATATTTTTTATGTTCATGGATATAAAGACAATGTTGTCAACATGCTAGTTTTCCCCAATTTGATTAATAGATTTTATGCAACCCCAGTCAAAATATCCAGTTATTTTATGGATATCAACAAAAGTTCCTATGAAGAGGCAAAAGTCCCAGAAAAACCAACACAATATTGAGGAGGAAGAATAAATTTATTCAATGTCAAGACTTAATTACAGAGCTATAGTACTCAAGATAGTGGAGAACTGGCGAAAGAGGAGACCAATAGATCAGTGGAACAGAATAAAGAGCCCAGAAATGATGCACATAAGTATAGTCACTGATCTTTGAGAAAGGAGCAAGGGCAATACAATAGAATGAATATGCTCTTTTTAATAAATGGTGCTGGAACAATAGGACATCACGTAAAAAAAAAAAAAAAAGAAAGCAAAGAATCTTGACATCGACCATCCAATAAACAAACAAAAATCCTCAAAATGAATCATAGATCTCAATATAAAATGAAAAACCATAGAACTAAGGATGATTGCCTGACCAGGCAGTGGCACAGTGGATAGAGCATCAGCCTGGGATGCTGAGGACCCAGGTTCGAATCCTTGAGTTCATCAGCTTGAGTGCAGGGTCTCAACTTGAACATGGGATAATGGACATGACCCCATGGTCACTGGCTTGAGCCCATGGTTGCTGGCTAAAGCAAGGAGTCATTGGCTTGGCTATAGCCTCCCCCCACCCCCGGGCAAGGCACATATGAGAAAGCAATCAATGAACAGCTAAACAATGAAGAATTACTGCTTCTCATCTCTCTCCCTTCCTGTCTGTCTGTGCCTATCTGTTTCCAATTGACCCCTCTCTTTCTCGCTCACTAAAAATGAATAAAAAAATATAAAAAATAAAACTAAGGATGATTGTTAAACTACATTTAATTACTTTTCTGTTATTCAGATTACAGAAACAAAACATAAAGCATTGAATCAATGACGTATTACAAGATGGTTATTATAATCAGAAGCCCAAGCTTCTCAGCGATCTCACAGGTCAGACTATCAATTGATAGTTTATCAATTGACAAGCTATCAATTGATAAGTGGTTTCTGCTAAGTGATATTGGCAAATTATCATAGCAAGTGTATTTAAAAATCCACAGTAAGTGAATTAGTTATCTAGTTAGGATTCTATCTGAGAACTAATTAAAATGATGTAGAAAATTAGAGTAAATAGTAGATACCTTTTTAAATTTTGATCATTTATTTTCCAACTCTTTGGATAGTTATTTGAATTATATAAAATAAAAATTTACTTATGCTTTAACAGTTTTTCTAGTTTTGTTTATTTCTCTATGAAACATTATTTTTTGCATGAGTTGACTGTAACTGGAAGGTGAATAGAAATAGCCATAATAATCAGCTTTCATTGCTTACCCACTGTGATGGACTCATGATGAATCTGACTATACAGTATTTTCCCTTTAGCATTGGGTGGACAATTTCATACAAGATATCAGATCACAGATTTCACAATAACTGAATTACAGAGAAAATATTAATTGTGTGTATATTTTACATGTGTGTTCTTGATAATTTAATATATCATGACACCCTACAAGGCATAATTCATGAAGAGGCCTAGCCTGCTTCAAATCTCTCACTTTTTAATTTACTTTAGTGACTTATTTTGAGATTCAAAGTCACATGTCAGAGAGCATCTTGTGTCATTCTAATTCTGATAAGGAACTATTTGACATTTTGAAAAATGGCCTCTATGTAATCACAATCAGAATATATAAGGTCTTTTTAATGGAAGAAATATAAATGCCTTTTTTATTCAATATGTTGGTTTTTTTCCAACTAAGCCATTAAACGAGCTGCCAATTTCAGCAGACAAGTTTAACTCAGTTTGCTCAGTGCATTTGTCTTCAGATATTGCTTGGACTTGCATGAACAAGGCAGTCAGGCTCTCAAAACTATTGTATACCATCTGACATGATATGAATAAAACAGATATTAAACATGTGAAAAATTATTTCCAGGGTAAACTCAATTTTATTTTTCTAAGTAGCTAGTGCTTTCAAGATGTATAATATTAGAGATGGAATAGAGTATTGCAACATAAATTGAAGTTTGAAAAATTATGAAAAAAAATCTATAAAAAAAGATGGATGTTTAGAATGAAAAGGCAATCCTTTTTACTCTGCAATATGTGTAGTAATTAGAGGATTAATTGTCTATTACCGTACTAGCCATCTTTGGTTTCTCTAACATACCAATTCAGTCATTGTGCTTTCTTCCTCATGAAACATTTATGCACCCACTATCACTTTCATTAGGACTCTGTTCAAATATATCATAATTGAGGTCTTCTTTGCCAACTATGGAAAGAGAGTAGTCCTAATGACATTACCTTGTTCATGCCCACATTTTTTTTATTTTTCTTCCTAGCGGTTGTTGCTCTATGACCTATTCATGAAGGTCATATGTATGCAAGTATAGCTCTCCCACTAAAATTTTATCTTCATGAGTGTGAGGACTTTATATTTTTATTCAATGCTAATCCTCCATCTTCTATAACAATATTGCACTTAGTAAATGTTTTTTACTAATGGATGATTCAAGCCTGTTGCAGTACTTCAAGGATGATGTGGATATATCAAGATAGGAAACCAAGTTAGTAAACTATCAGCAAGAAGGGAAGGCCATGGGTCTGAGGCTGACAATTTCAACATTTCCTAACTTAAATACCTTTGCCCTTGCCCAATTATTTTATAGTAATATTTCATCCAAAGGGTCTGCAGGTATTAGCATCCTTGGGATTTTGAAAGAAATGTGAGTGAAAAAACTGACAAAATTTTCCAGTTTAAGACCTCTCCCACCATATTCCTTTAAAGATCATTTGCAAGGGAATAGTTAAATTATTTAAAATTGAGCTCATTATGTGCTGGTTCAGTATGAATTTGGAGATGTGAAGATAAAGTATTTGGCATCTAATGGTTTCTCTCAGACTGAGGAAAGAGAAGATGTTATAAAATAATAGTAGTAATTGGAACATCGAGTTTACTAGATAAATATAATTCCTGCAAATCTTGAGTGCACATTTGAAGTAATTTTTAATGAAGAGTTAAAACCCGAGCCTAGTTGGGTGATTTTTCTCTGGCACGTTTTAGGAATATACACAGGAACGACAAGAGCTGCTTGGCTTTCTCTAAGGTTGGAGTGTTTTTTTTTTGGTTTTTTTTTGTATTTTTCTGAAGCTGGAAACGGGGAGAGACAGTCAGACAGACTCCCGCATGCACCCGACCGGGATCCACCCGGTTCGCCCACCAGGGGCGACGCTCTGCCCACCAGGGAGCGATGCTCTGACCCTCCTGGGCGTTGCTCTGCTACGACCAGAGCCACTCTAGCCCCTGGGGCAGAGGCCAAGGAGCCATCCCCAGCGCCCGGGCCATCTTTGCTCCAATAGAGCCTTGGCTGCGGGAGGGGAAGAGAGAGACAGAAAGGAAGGAGAGGGGGTGGAGAAGCAAATGGGCGCTTCTCCTGTGTGCCCTGGCCGGGGTCCCCTGCACGCCAGGCCGACGCTCTACCGCTGAGCCAACCGGCCAGGGCCTAAGGTTGGAGTTTTAACTGGTAAGTAACCATGGACAGAGGAGAGTGTAACAAAATTGAAGTTCTCTGCAGACAAATGGTTATACAAGAGATCATGGCATCTAAAATAGAAAAGAAGGGAAGTGAAAATGGAGGAAGCTAATATGTAGTGAAGATAGTAATTTGAATCTGCCTCTAAAACCCATACTGTTTGACCATAACCATGGTCTCAATGAAAATATCTACTGGTGATTATTGTTTTAATCCCTCAGAAAATAATTTAAAATGTATTTTTATAAATACAAAAAATTATTTAAAGCATCACTTAATTAGTTTGTGATATATTTTATCTTCATTTCTAAACTCTGGATATGCAAGATAAGATTCTCAATCATTAATGAACTCATAGATTAATGGGAAGGATAGGCAGGCAAAAGAATTATGTAAAATGTTAAGCACCTTATAAAAATAATAAAATGCAGAGAAAGAAAAATGGCCATAATACCCTCTCTGATCAATAAGCAGCATAATATATACATAGTTCTATTAAAAGAATATGTGATGTTAGGAAGTATATGCATTTAAAAAGCTTGCAAATATTTATGATTCATTTATTTGATTCAGGAAAATTTAGGAGCAGTTTAAAAAGCACTGACATTTAAACCTGAAAAACCCTATAAAAAACCTGAATGTCTACTTAGCCTGCCTTTTGGTACTGTATTTTATAGATGTGGAAATTTATGACTTGCAGAAAGTATAAAAGACTTTTATACTGTGAAAATGCAAATACTTACTGGTCTCTCTTTTTTGTGCCTCTATTCAAATCTAAAGAAAACAATACAGAGGTGATTGCTTGAATTTTTGCTGGTTTCAGACATCATGTCTCACTAAGTATTGGAATATACTGCTTCCACATGTCTTTTGTACAGACATCACTGCTAGGGATTAAATAAAATAATATATAAAATGGTCATTGCATAGAAAAAGAAAGCAGTAAATACAGGTCAGCTATACAGCTACATATTGTTGACATTTGTAAGTACTGTTTTTTAGGTTGCATGTTCTTTCTCAAATTTGTTTCTTGCTTTATTTTTTCACTCTATACTCTCCTAGAGTGATAGTATCAACTTGTATAAATTTAATTACTGCTTATTTGCTAACAATTCTCAAATGTGTATATCAAGTCTAAAACCAAAGCTAAATCTCAGGAGGAAAGTCTAGGCTTGAGATATATATGGATAACAATCAGGACTTGTTAGCAGATAGACTTAGCTTGGGCTGTTAAAATACCATAGACTATGTGACTTCAACAACAGACACTTACTTCTTAAGAGTTTTTGAAGTTGGCATGTCCAAGTTCATGGTACCAGTATGGTTGGGTTCAGATGAATACTTTCCTGCTTGCAGACAGTTGCCTCTTGCTATATCCTCCTGTGGAAAAGAGAAGAAATTCTGGTGTTTCTCCCTTTTCTTATAAGGGTTATAATCCATCGTACAGCCTCCACCTTTCCGGCCTTATCTAAATCTAATTACCTCCTCAAATCCCTACCTCCTACTAACACTACATTGGGGGAAAAGGGCTTCAGCATATGAATTTTGAGGGAACTCAAACATTCAGTCCTTCATAGTAAGCTGACCAATCGTCCTCCTTTAGGGAAGACAGTCCTTCTTTTCTAAGTTCCGTCCTCCCTCGAAAAGTGTCTGCCTACATGTCCTTCGTGTTGATGTTGGAAGACTGATCTGCAAATGTCCGTATCTGATCGATGCAGAGTTGATCCATTGTGTGTGATGTGACAAATTTGTATTTAAATGAGTACTTTTTTCTTACAATTATTATTAAAAATTAATAGGCATGTAAGCATAATTCCAATATAAAATATTACAAGTGTTTTTATTATGCACTTCTTATGTTTTAGTGTATTAATGTTGCAATGAATAAAATGTTGCTTTTTATGATAATTGTTTTCTTCAATTTATTTTTGTCTTTCTTTTCATTGTAAAAAAGTTGGTCACCTTATTCATAGTAACTAAAGATATGTTGAACTCGAGACTTTGTCATTGGGCCATATAAGTAGAAATATCTAGTAACCATATTTTTAATCAAACTACAAAAAACTCTATGCAACCTCCTGATCTCTCATTGTTTCCTAACTGAGCTAATGACTGCACTATCTACCTGGAAATTAGAGGTTATCTTTTAATCCTGTTTCTGTCTAGAAACTCATCTATCTAGAATTTATCTACATTTTTTTTGCTTCAGTCCCACTACCTCGATCCTATTCATATTGCCTCTTTCCTTTGTTACAGTCATCAGTCTCAGAGTAGCCATGCCCTTCAAAAGATGATGGGTCATATTTGTCCTATTTTTGCCTAATTACCAATATTTTATGTGTAAACTTTTTACCCCCCTCCCTGTGACTCTGTTCCAATCCATTCTATACAAGAAGGTAGAGAAAAGTGCTCGAGTAAACACTTTTATCTGTTATTTACTCCTCTGCTCTACTAAATAAATCATCCCTAATGTTTGTTTTTTTTAATAATTTTATTTTTTTAATGGGGCGACATCAATAAATCAGGATACATATATTCAAAGATAACATGTCCAGGTTATCTTGTCGTTCAATTATGTTGCATACCCATCACCCAAAGTCAGATTGTCCTCTGTCACCTTCTATCTAGTTTTCTTTGTTCCCCTCCCCCTCCCCCTCCCCCTTTCCTTCTCCCTCTCCCCCCTCCCCCCGTAACCACCACACTCTTATCAATGTCTCTTAGTCTCACTTTTATGTCCCACCTACGTATGGAATAATGCAGTTCCTATTTTTTTCTGATTTACTTATTTCACTTCGTATAATGTTATCAAGATCCCACCATTTTGCTGTAAATGATCCGATGTCATCATTTCTTATGGTTGAATAGTATTCCATAGTGTATATGTGCCACATCTTCTTTTTTTTCTGTATTTTTCTGAAGCTGGAAATGGGGAGAGACAGTCAGACAGATTCCCGCATGCGCCCGACCGGGATCCACCCGGCACGCCCACCAGGGGGCGACGCTCTGCCCACCAGGGGGCGATGCTCTGCCCCTCCGGGGCATCGCTCTGTTGTGACCAGAGCCACTCCAGCGCCTGGGCCATCTTTGCTTCAGTGGAGCCTCGGCTGCGGGAAGGGAAGAGAGAGACAGAGAGGTAGGAGAGGGGGAGGGGTGGAGAAGCAGATGGGCGCTTCTCCTGTGTGCCCTGGCCAGGAATCGAACCCGGGACTTCTGCACGCCATGCCGACGCTCTACCACTGAGCCAGCTGGCCAGGGCCTGTGCCACATCTTCTTTATCCAGTCATCTATTGATGCATCCCTAATGTTTTATTCAGACTATGACAGATGTTGGGTCTCATGATTAGTTGATAGTTTACTATAATTTGAAGTGAGTAAAAGACGTCATTTATTTTTCTTTGTCCTCCTGAATTGGGTTGGTAGCGTGGCCAATGTTCTCCTCTACCTTCTCTATCTAAGCCCATTAGGACCTGAAGAACTGGGACTCAAGAGCAGTTGGAGGCTCAGTGATTCTCACTCCTAAGGGCTTTCTACATAGGTACTGAAACTGGTTGCATAGAGTTGGCTTCTTCTACAATGTATTCTGCAAATGACTACAACTCCAGGTGTGGCTCCTACGGGGCTGTTGCTGTCACAACTCATCAAGTTCACATCCAGGTACTCAACCTTTTTCTCCATGTAGTAGAACACAAAACTACCTCACCTCAAATAATGTTCAAACAGATAAGGGCCTTAATGTCAGGGCTATCTGGTCTTATTTTTAAAATATGTAAAACTCTTTATTGGAGAATCTGTTTCTGTTTCATAGAGCCCCATGTTCTTCAAATACCATTTCAAGGTATCTTCAAGCCATAAAATCTTAATCTTTCCTGCTTTTCTGCTAAGAAAGTAAACATATTTGGACTTGTGTTCTGGAGTCATGGCCTGCAAATTGCATAATGTTCTCTAAAAATATTGCAACTAGAGAAAGGCAGATTCAACTTATATAGCAATCAAAATAACAACACCACTGTCCCATTAATGGTTAGCTAAAAGAATATATGGTAGTATCATCATGTACAGAAAAAGTCAATAGCTGAGAGAGAATTGAAGGTTTTAAGGAACTATCAACAGAAATGTGGAAAGATTGATTATGGGAGAAATGTGTCAGCAACCTTAATCATTGTTTAGATTTAAGTTGACTTGTAGTTTTTGGGATTTAAATTTTTATTGCATTTTTTTTTTTTACAAAGACAGAGAAGGAATCAGATAGAGGGACAGATAGGGACACACAGACAGGAAGGGAGAGAGAAGAGAAGCATCAATTCTTCATTGCAGTTCCTTGGTTGTTCAGTGATTGCTTTCTCATATGTGCCTTGACTTGGGGGCTATAGCAAAGTGAGTGACCCCTTGCTCAAGCTAGTGACCTTGGCCTCAAGCCAGCAACCATGGGGTCATGTCTGTGATCCCATGCTCAAGCCAGCGATCCCTCGCTCAAGCTGGTGAAGTCGTGTTCAAGCGGGCGACCTTGGGGTTTTTGAACCTGGATCCACTGCATCCCAGTTCGATGCTCTATTCAATGTGCCACTACCTGGTCAGGCTTTATTGCATTTTTCAAGTATTAGTAGCTTATCTTTGCTTAAGTTCTCTGTGTTACTCGTTCTTGAGGCTTCGACATCTATCTGACACACACACACCTCAAGATGATTTTTAGTCTTTTTTCAGATAACTCTTACAGGGGTATTAAAAAAACAAATCAAAACTAAGTACTGTAGTAATTTTGCATGTTTCTATCTTAATAGTTAGAACAACTCTAGACTATGCCAGAAATTTTACTATATTATTCTCAAGTCTCATTAAAATCCTACAAGCTAGGTGGGTGATATAATATTTGGAGGTATTGTCACGTTTTTCTGCCTGGATTTTACCTTTAGCACTCCAACCCTAACACATTCCATATAAGCAAATAATCAGACTTATTATTATTATTTTCTGAATGAATTTTGGGACAACGTAGAATACAGAAGGCCCCTGTGAATCTTCTAAACCCCAGAAATGTAAGAAGGTTGGGACATAGACAAAATATCTTGACCATAAAGACAAAGGGAGAAAAATTTCATTAAAATTAGAGAGATTTTCTAGCTTAGTGTGAAGGGAGATGGTGAGAATGAAATTTTGGGGTGTCAGAGTACAAGAAACATGTCCTTAGTTTCCAGAAGAGAAACCAGAGGACCAGCAATATTTCCAGAGGAGAAATGCCTACAAGAGTCACTTGAGTAAATGGAATCACTGACAACCTCAAAGGAGATCTCAGTGCCCGAGATAGAGCCTGGACTCAGTAAAGAAATTCTGGGTCCTCAAGTTCATGCTAATGAGAAAGTAGATGGACCATGTCAGTGTGGCTGACTCTAGGTCCATATGACACCTGGCTTGAAACTGCATAAAGTTTTAAAATAAGGACACAGATTATGAGGAAGGGTTAGAAATATCCTCTCCTAAACACATTGAATAGAGTGGGATCGCTCCAGTTCAGTATGGTAACATTTTCTTGGCTTTGCTTCTTGCAATAACTAAGGAAAATTATTAATAATATCAGAGATGTTTAGAGAATATATTTAGCCTGACTTGTGGTGGCGCAGTGGATAAATCGTCCACCTGGAATGCTGAGGTCACTGGTTTGAAACCCTGGTTTTGCCCAGTCAAGGCACATATGGGAATTGATGCTTTTGGCTCCTCCCCCCTTCTCTCTCTCTCTCTCTCTCTCTCTCTCTCTCCTTTCTCTCAAATAAATAAATAAATAAATAAAAATAAAGAATATATTTAATTGAGTGAGGTTGGACAATGGTAGTCACTTAAAGAACTAGTCACTTCAGTCTCACGTAACAATATACTCTGTCTAGCATCTATTGAATTTTCAGGTGTTATATATTGTCTGAATCCTGATCTGATCAAACTCTTACTTAATGAAAGCATATTAGAGTTAGACATTGTAAAGAAATATAATTTTTCAGGATTCCTTTCTGTCATGAATTTAGTGAATCAAGTTCGTTTTGTATTTTAAAGAAGTGCAATCGCAGCAGCTGAGTCATTATAATGCATCCTGAAACATAAGTTATGTCGTGCTTATAAACTTCCACACTAATGTATTTCTATTGTTATATTTTTGCTTACAAAGATTTTTGTGTCGTGTTATTTAATTGAAATAAAATGATATTATTTACCTTTTAGTGATGCAGTAAAAAAAATTGCATCTGTAAGCTACTGTTATTCAAATTGAATTTACTTAGAATGCTAGAAGTCTTTAGTGCAGAACATTTTACATATAAATGTAAAACAAATGCTAAAACTGTGATATCTACTCTACCAGACTAGTAATAGAGATGATATGGTAGTTGAGATTGTAATTGATTATGTGCAAAATACTGTTGAGTCATCAGATAACACAAGATCCCAAGAAATTATCCTGAAGGTGAAAAGAGTAATACTTGATATTTACAGACATTATCATCACTGAGTGAATATGAAGACAATAATATACCATAATGGCCTGTATCCTTAGCAGTATTATATGATTACTTTATGATCTTTGAAAAATATTAGCATGTTTATTTTGGAAAATAATTTAAGAAAGTGCCCATAAATTGAGCCCAATCCTGAAAAAAGTGCTTGTTAGTGACATACCCTATGAGTTGCGTACATGTGAAAACAGATTTAGAATGATTTCTAATCTAATTCTAATGTTTGATGCCATTCTAAAATCATGGAGTATCTCTAGGTTTTGATAAACATTTATGCAAATTCTCAGCGGGATAATTATGGTTTTTTTGTTTGTTTGTTTTCATATTAAAACGATGATGTTGGTTCTGAGGTAGAAGTTTCCTGTGCCACGCAGTAAAACCAAGGAAGCATGGAATACATGTTCTTTCTGTATGTTAAATTACTTATTCTTAACCCTCAGATTAAAAATATTTTAAATCTAAGTGAGTACTGCCTTTGTTTCAGAATCTTCTGTTAGATTCTAAAATAACCACAAATGTTTCTCAACGCTACATGTACACACTTTTGCAATGTGATGTTGTTGCTTTTCCCATTTGGATTTGAGTCTGGCCAACTGGCTGGCTTTGGCCAATGGGACATTGACAAATGTAATGCAAGAGAGGCCCCCTCTTGCTGCTGAGAACTCTTCTCCAGCTATATGATCAAAGAGAATAAGAGATAACAGGGAGAGAGGCTTCTGCTGTCCCAGCCAATGAGTGAAGCTGTCTTAGTCCATTTAACCCGGTCAGCCAGCCAGCCGAGAACAACAGAATCTCTGGACGCATTCACAGAATGTGAAATATAACACATATATGTTGTTTTAAGCTGCTATCTTTTGATATGGTCTGTTATCCATCAAAATTTATAGGATTATGTTTCAATAGAAAGTGGAGTGCTGTAATAATGCAGTATCAATACTTCGTCTTCTTTTTGCAAGTCTGTCTGATCTTGTGATTGGATTGCTAGTTATTTTAAATACCTCAAGACTAAAACTCAGATGAAAAGTTTAAACATCTTAATTCCTTTGCTCTCATATTATTATTGCAGTCCCCCAAATCTGATTTGTAAACTTAAAATAACAGCTCATTTGCTTTTGATAACTACTTTCTTGTATATTCATTTTTTTAGTGAAATACTTTCTGTATCTGTGGCTGTATTAGTTAAAAAAGTCCCCCCCCACCACTATAATGCCATGTTCCCCCATGCAGTTAATTTTTGTAGGTCTACTGGGCTCCCAAACTTACTTGAGTCTACTTGGGTATTCCTCAGGCTCTTTCTAGTCTGCTATAATTTGGCCCTATGCCTAATTTGGCTTCTCTCCTGGTGCCTTGACAGTACCTTGAATTCTTTGGCTCAGGCATTTGGCTTACAATATAATTTGAGAAAATAAATCTTTGAGGGAAGCATTCTTGTTACTTCGACCTTTACAACCAGGCTAAGAAATTAACTTTGTGTTATGATTTCAAATATGTTCAGATATTCCTTTGTAATATATTGTCATTATGCCAAACTATTTATGATTGAATTTACTCTTTGGAATAAATTTTTTTGTTGTTTTCAGCATTTGCTAATTCTTCTGTATTAGAAAGAGCCACTCAATTTCCTAGCACAGAGAAAGCACAAGAAAATGTAACTCAGAAAGAAATGTTTTGAGAGGAGAGGTACAGTATTGGAGTTATGCAGAACATTCGATATACAGAACAGGGTAGAATGGTTATAGCACAAATTTGGAAAGTTTTACTATATACTAATTATCTATACAACTTTAGATATAAAATTCCTTGAGTTTCATTTTTGTTAAATTTGGAAGCAAGTACATGGACCAGAAAGTTGTTTTGACGCTCACATGAGATGTGTATACAGCACTTACAATTTCTCCTTGGAGCTAATAGGGCCTCAAAACATGCAATGCTGGTATCAGTGCTTCATGTCAGTGGACGAGGCCATTAGGAAAGGCTTTGAGGATTTCTTGGAGAGGAAAAAAGAGGAGAGTAAAATAAAGTAGAGGTGAGAAAAGACGATTAAAGACAAATTTTGTTTCTGTTGCATTTTTTAGATATATCTAACTCATGGTTTACTGTAGAAAAGATCTATACTCTTGGGAAATAAATAAGGAAATACCTAAATTCTAGGGTGCAAATTTTTACCTTGTCATACAAAGAGATAAAATTTCTTAACAATAAAGGAGTAAGTCACAGAATGATTTATTGAGGAAGATTGAAAATTTTGTGGATGTATTATATACATGTACATATATTTATCAGACTTACATCTATCAGCTTCCAAATTTAACAGAAATGAAACTCAAAGAATTTTATGTCTAAGGTCATATAGTTAGTTTATTTTGTTCATTAGATTCAGTGACAAGGTCCTGGAAAAGCATGTGGACCCAGAGGTATTGCTCTGGTCTTTTTAGGAAACCAAATCTACCACAGTCTCACCAGCTGGTAACAAAAATTTACAATCTTCAGGCAAGTAAGACACATTCCTTCACTCCCGTAAGATCTCCACAATGTCTCTTTCCAGCATGGCATCAGGCTGTATCAAAATTGAATGTTATCAAATAACCGATGTTAAAGAATTGTTGAAGGTTATAGATACTAAGCCTGCATACTCAGAAACCAATGGAATCAATTCAGAAGCTATTTGAACCAATCTGAAAGAACAGTAAGATAACAAATTAAAATATACAAAATCAATAACACTCTTTAATAAGCAATAGCAAGTTTGAATTAAAAGCTAATTTCTTTATAATGGTTTATAAAAACAGTGTTAAAGATATGTTAATATTCCCTAAAAATGCACCATAGGGTTAACAACATTAATGGGTGCTAGTTTCCTATTTTTAAAATACAATGAGAAAAAATTGTAGTATCTATTAAAAAGAAATAAGATGAACACATCAAGAGGAAAAAGAGAAAAGCACATACAAATAGGCACAAAGAAAAGAGAAATAAATGTTGGTTCCACACTGCTAATCAGCCTTTCTATTCAATTCTGTGCCTCTGTCTGTCCCTTTCACAGGTATTAATTCGTAACAAATATCTTGCACCCTAAATTTAATTTTAGCATTATATTCCAAAGACCCTAAACTGTGATAATAATACAAATGTATATATGAGTATTGTTTCTGGAGTTTTACATTTTATGCATCTTCCTTATCTAAACAAGTTTACAATGGGTAATACGGATAAAGAAATAATGTAAAATTTCTTAGGAACTTAAGTTGTATATGCCGGGTTTTCTTAGTTTCTATTAAAAGTGTATAAGGATAATTTAAATTACTCACACTTGTGGTTTCAATAATTTAAATTAATGTAATTTAAAACATTAAATGTCTAAAAATTAGTAATAAAATTACTACTAATAAAAGTTAGTAATAAGAAAAATATTTTAGGTATGCACATTTATTTATTTAAAGAAGAACTTACTAGCTTTAAGTTAAAAAAATTAGGTTATATAACAGTATTTCTGAATGAATCCAAATATTTTCACATTTATATATGTGTTTATGTTATATACTATTTATCTAAGAATAGTCATATATTTATGATATAACCATTTGTGTGCTTTAGAATTATATATTTATGTAAATTATATATTGATAAACAAATTCACAGAAAACAAGAGAAAAAGGCTTTCTAGGTGAACTGTTAGATGTTTTGATGTTCATGTCTGCTGGAAGAATGGGCAGCTACTATTTTGTTCTTTGTGATTTTCTATCTTTTTAAAATTTTCTACAATTGTCATAAGTTATTTTATGTGTAAAAACATATACAAATAAATATTTAACCATCCTTTTATTTTCATGTTGATCTACTTTTGTCAAATTTATTCATCTAAATTTGCTTAGCCAGTCACAACAGATGTGTGTGTATATATAAATGAATCTCTAGTGTTAGAGCTAATATAATCAAAACATGGAGTCTGGTAGGAATTATTTAGCATTCCTATCAGAAAGATGAATATTTGGGTGATGTATTTAATATACAGCATAATCAAACTGCTGTTATTTTGATGAATTATTACTATACTGTATCATCAAAGCCCCTTCACTTTGATATATTAATATAGTATACTAACTATATATTTTTTGAACAAAAGAAGTTTGAACATTCATTAAAGTAATATTGTCCTATGCTTAAAACCACTTAAAAAGTTGAACAAAAAAACTGTTAGAGATTATCTAATTTTTACTTGGAAAACTAACTAAAATATTCTTTTATAAAATGATTTGATATTTATTGTTAAATATTGCTAAAGCCTAGTTCCTGAAATTTTCAGGGAATCAGAATATTTCCTTACCTTCAGGTGAGATTTTGTTTTTCATTCTGGTTTTCTTTATTAAAAAAAATGCACATTGAAAAAATATACTTGACAGTTTTTAAAATGTGTATTCTGTTTTTCTCTTTATTCAGAAATTTAGACGTTTTTCTCCTAAAAACATATAGGACTTTTACACAGTAATCTCTGTTGTTGGGAAAACAAGGAAATAAGTGTGATCATGTTTCATTCAATGAATGATTTTGTGCGTATATTTCATTTATCATCTTCACTGAAGCATTATTATGAATATGCATAATCTTGCTTTCTTTACTGAGCCTTTACAGTGTAATTTCACCAGCAGATAAAAAATGCTGTATTTAGATGGTTGGCTGGATTCCCAGTTGTGTTTTGTTTTTTTCTTTTGTTTTTTTGAAATTCAAGGGCATCGTGGATTGATTTATTTTTTCTACATATGTTCTGCCTTTTATAATTAACTTAGAATCTGTCATTTCTAATGTCTTGCATGAATAATAGACTCATGGGATAATCTTAATCCATTTTATTTTGATTATTATAATCTGAAAAATACTTTATATATTAATATATCTATAATGTCATGCTTGCTTCGGTAGCACATAAACTAAACTATATCTATAATATTATTTAATTTTGTTATTAATAGCAGAGGTGAATAACATATATTGAGCTCCTTTGCCTCTCACAATAACTAGTTTACTATAATTCTATACAACAATGTTTCTTTTTTTCTGTATATGGATATTAGCAAACTAAGGGCCACAGAGATGGAAGATAGGGGTCAAGATCACAAGTCACGTAGTATAACTTTAAAGCCCTCAAGGTCTTAATCTCTAACTCCTAGTAAGAAATGAAAATAATTATAGATTGGACTTTATCTGTAAATGTCCTATTTCTTTGATGACATTTGAAAATATTGATTGAGTATATGCTATTTTTCAAGCATTGCTCCTTGGGGTTCTAATTAAACATTGCAGATCAGATTCCTGCTTTCTATTCACTGTTCTATTAAAAAAAGACAAATAATTAACAGATGGCCAAAAATAAAAAAGTAAATAACATGGTTTGAGAAAGTACTAAGTGTGTCAAAGAAGATAAATCAGTGTCCTGGAATAAAGCCTAACTTGGGACAGGGAGTTGTTAGAATTACTGGAATAATCATAAAAAACTTCTCAAAAAAGGAAACTTTTTTTAAAAAATAAATCTGAACATTGAAAAGGAGCCAGCCATATAAAGATACAGAGAATGAGAATTTCAGGTTGGGTACTATTAATAAATTAAGTTTAAAGGTCTTCATGTGGAAATAAGATTGGTGTTTTAGAGAAATACTAAGAATTTTATTAGTAAGAGTAGTAGCCTTACCATTATGATTAATTTTGGTTGGCCGGTTACTTTTTCAACTAAGATATAGCATTGCTAGAAGAGTTTAACAGTAATCGTGTTCCTTCTGAAAAAACATAACCTTTTATGTGCCCAGACAAGAAAATACACTGAACATCAGTCTACCACTTTTTAAAGACCAAACCCATATCTTTATTTTTTTGTTTCAGAATGTCAAAATGAAGCAAATATACATAGACACATGTACCGGAGTGCATGGGTATATATACACATAAAATACTTTATCTATAACATTATGCTTTTATGACATTTGTAGAAAATCAATGAGTTTAATTATACAATGATCCAGTGGGTCTATTATATACTTATAAGATTAATTTTACTAAATAACTAGAGAAAACCATTAATAATGGGTTTTTAGTTCAATTTAAACTGGAAATTTTTATTAAATGACATCATATGACTGCTGTAGGGGATGAAAATTCATTGTAAAAATAATAAACTTTAGTCCTGACACCCTTGGAACTTATATTTTATTGGGGAAGAATAAGAATAAACAAGTAATTATATAATATTTCAGCTAATGAAATATATATATTTATGAAGAAAGCTGTTTTTATTCTGGCTTTGTCTACATTTATCTTTCTACATTTGTCAAATTTTTCTGATCACTGGCTGCACTGTGCAATTCTTGATTTCCATTTTCTATACTACAGTAGTTGGGTTTTTTTGTTTTTGTTTTTGTTTTTTGTATTACTCTTTACTAAGTTTGCAAATTTTGTCCATAATTAATTTGTAGCATTAACTCTCGATCATGGTAAGGATGCTTCATATTCTTAATATGGTCAGGAAAATAATAAATGGCTCTTTGCTTAATATGTATGGACTTACTTTTTGAAGCATCTTCTCTATGATATGTGCTTTAATATTAAAAATTTATGTCTACTTATTATGTATTGTTTCTAAGAATCAAAGTTTCTCATTTTTTGGATATGGAAAAGCTTAAATACTACTTTTGATCAAAAATTTCACCTTTGCAGTATCAGATGAATATTTTCTCTCATTGGATATAAACCTGGGGACTCTGACACTTACTAGTGTAATATAAAAAAATTCCTCCCAGTTTGTCTGCAGCAATGTAGTGTTTTTTAGTAATTTCTCAATTAGCATTTCTTTGAACTACATACAAGGTCAGCTACAAATACACTAATATTTTATACATTAAATTTATTGCGATGACATTGGTTAATAAAAATTATATAGGTTTCAAGTGTACAATTCTAAGATACATGATCTGTATAACGCCTTGTGTGCCCACCATCCAAAGTCAGATCATCTTCTGTCACTGTATATTTGACCCCCTTTACTCTTTCCTACCCCAAAACCCCCTTCTCTCTAGTGACCACCATTCTTTGTCTGTTTCTATAAGTTTATTTTTTGTTGTTTCTCTTGTTTATTTATTTTTTTACTTCAGTTTTATATTCCACATATTAGTAAAATCACATGGTTCTTAACTTTTTCTGTCGGACAATTCACTTTGCATGATATTTTCAAGGTCCCCCATATTGTCACAAATTACAGTATTTCATCTTTTCTTATGGCTGAGTAGTATACCATAGTCTATATGTACCACATCTCCTTTATCCAATCATCTATTGGAGTACCTGTCTTCACTACTGTGAGCAATGTTGCAGTGAACATAGCGATGCATATATCTTTGCCAATACTGTGGTAACGTGAGATATGAATTTAATTCGTTCTGTAACCGAGCTCATAAGTCAGTCAACTCATATATCAAACTGCCGATACTGGACCCGTATGCCAACGCACCAACTAGCAGCAGCTTCCTGAATCGCAACTCATATCTCGGTATTTCGCTTGGATCTCAAACAAAAATACGACCGAGTCACAGCTTGTTATCTTAAAAAATTTGTATGTTGGTCTGTTCGTATCTCAAGGTAATGTTTAAATGTTTTAAAATTTTTGAGCAGATATCCAGAGCAAGGATTGCTGGGTCATATATAGTAACTTAATTTTTTGAGGAACCTTTATAGTATTTTCCTTAGTGGTTGTATCAGTTTACATTCCCACCAGCAGTGTACAAGAGTTTCTTTTTCTCCACATCTCTCCAACACTTATTATTGCTTATCTTTTTGGTAATAGCCATTCTAACAGGTTTGAGGTAGGATCTCATTATAGTTTTGATTTATATTTTCTTACTGGCTAGTGAAGTTGAGAATCTTTTCAGATATCTGTTAGCCATTTAAATGTCTTCCTGGAAGAAGTGTCTGTTCAGATCTTCTGCCATTTTTTATTTGGATTGTTTGGTGTTGAGTTATATGAGTTCTTTATATATTTTGGATATTAATTCCTTTTTGGAGTTGTTGCTTGCAAATATCTTCTATTCAGGTTTTTTTTTTTTTTTTTTTTTTTTTTTGCAGGTGGTTGCTTTTGCTGTGCAGAAGCATTTTAGTTTGCTGTAGCTCCATTCATTTATTTTTGCCTTTACTTCTCTTTGGGTTCAAATTTATAAAAGCTCTAAGACCAAGATTCATAAGTTTTATACTTATGTTTTATTTTATGTAATGTATTGTTTCAGAGCTTATATTTAGGTCTTTGATATGTTTTGGTTAATTTTTATAAATGGGGACAAACTGTGATTTAGCTTCAATCTCTTGCATGTGGCTTTCCAATTTTCCCAACACCATTTACTGAAGAGGCTTCCTTTTCTTCATTGTATCTTTTAGATCCTTTGTCAAAAACCATTTGTCCATATATATATATATATATATATATATATATATATATATATATATATATATATGTAGGTTTAATTCTGAGCTCTTAATTCTGTTCCGTTGGTCTGTGTGTCTGTTTTTCTGTCAATACCATGCTGTTTTGATTATTGTTGTCTTGTAGTATAAATTGAAGTCGGAGTGTATAATGCCTCCAGTTTCATTCTTTTTTCAGATTCTTCTGCTTTTTTTCTCTTTTGACAAGAAATATGTAACTTATCAATACAAATGATTATACTAAGCTTCACTTAGAAAGTAGCTCTGGAATATCACTGGTTTAACTATATAGTTTTGTTTTCTTTCTTTTTTTTTTTTTTTTTTTTTTTTGAGAGAGGTAGGGAGAGAGAGAGATACAGGAACATCAAGCTGCTCCTGTGTGTGCCCTGACTAGGGAATGAAACTGGTGGGCTCCAAGACAATGCTCTAACCAAC
Organism: Saccopteryx bilineata; assembly: GCF_036850765.1. NCBI lineage: Eukaryota > Metazoa > Chordata > Mammalia > Chiroptera > Emballonuridae > Saccopteryx > Saccopteryx bilineata. The sequence continues at coordinate 18,345,818 of NC_089495.1, forward strand.
CGAGCTATCCAGCCAGTGCTTAATTTTTACTGATTTTTATAAAGACAGAGGAAGGAAGAAAGAGAGATGGGAGGGGGAAGGGAAGCATTTGTTGTTCCACTCAGTTGTGCATTTTTTGGTTACTTCCCATGTGTGCCCTAACCAGGGATCTAACCCAAAACCTTGTTGTTTTGGGATGACACGCTTAACTGCCTGAGCTAACTGGCCGGGGCTATACAGTTTTATTTATTTATTTAATTTTTTTAAAGATTTTATTTATTCATTTGAGATAGGAGAGAGAGAGAGAGAGAGAGAGAGAGAGAGAGAGAGAGAGAGAGAGAGAAGACACAAGGGGGGAGGAGCAGGAAGCATCAAATCCCATATGTGCCTTGACCGGGCAAGCCCAGGGCTCCAAACCGGCAACCTCAGCTTTCCAGATTTATGCTTTATCCACTGTGCCACCGCAGGTCAGGCTATACAGTTATATATTAATTATAATTTTTATCCAACCTGTTGTTAACAGTCAAGATGTGTGAGAGCTCAAAGGCTCTTCTCTGTTTAATCACTCAGGGACATTGGTTGAAGGTCTCCCTCTTCCTTTTGATACCAACAGTAATACAGGGTACTGTCCTCGACCGCAGAACAGAAATGTAGGAGAGGGGACCATTCAGGAGAAATTATATGCTTAAGTTAAGTCATTAGGAGCAATAAAGTTGATTTATGGTTTCACATTCTCACAGCCCATTGGCCATAACTACTCACATGGTTTAGAAACAGCTAAGAACCGATCAATATGTTTCTCCTGAAAAAAAAAAAGAAAAGAAAAGAAAATATATATATAACCTTTCATGTGTCTAAGTGGTATGCAGATTATTTTGAGGTAAAGACAACCAAGACCATGCATGCTGCCTGAGGAGAAATGCTCCCCCCTTCTACTATCTAGAAGAATTTAAATTAGAAGCTGGGCTTACAATAAGAATTATAGCCAGAAATGACTTATTAGCTATCTATATGGCATGCTCATATATCATACCTATGTATATCATAGGTTAAAAAAATTATGGAACATGTGTTCTTCCTCTAATAACTCTCCAAGGCCCCAGAGTGAGTTTCCTCATCCCTAACTCAAAATGTTTTATATATCTCAATTTCCCGTTTGGTCTCTGACCCTCCTAAGTATGTCGCGGTAGGAGGGAGAAAGGTCTCTAAGTCTCTTGTGCATGTGGGGTTCCCATACATATGTATGTAATTAAATTTGGTCATTTTTCTCTTGTTAATCTGTCACATGTCTGTTAAATTATTGGATCAGCCAGAAGAACCTTGAGGGTAGAGGAAAGTTTCTTCCTCTCTCAAACTGCCATCTGTGAGAACCTAATCAGGCTCATCCTTAGTAGTCTCTGCATTCTATCAGCTCTTCTATGGAGGCATCTTAAGCCATGCCTGGCCACAACAGCCAATCAGTCTTTCTTTCTCTATCAGTCACTCTCACCGCTATGGGTCTTCCTGAGGTAGCCCTACAAAGAGGTTAGTATCATAAAAGCAGGGTTCTTTTATATTCTTTTTATTCATACATTATTTATATTATTTATTTCATTACAAACCTATAGCAACTAGGAAAATGCATCTAATATAACCATCCAATATTCCTTACAACAACATTTTCTGCACTGAAACATGGTGAAAATAAAGTGAACTTTATAGTTTATAATTTAAAGAGACCTTTACTAAACACTAGACTATTGTACTTCTGTAAAGAAAGTAAAAAAAAAGAACAACTGAAAGCAAAAAAAGTTTATAAATATGGGCAAAACTCCAATGTTCATTGGGCTATTTAACAAAAACAGTTTAATTTGGCTATAACTGTACATGGTACTCAACTATACTGCATTTAAATACTTCACATTTTGGACATGAAAATGTCACGTTATTTTGGAGTGCACATCATTCTTGAAGTAGAAAGACAACACTTTCTAATCTTTGTTTTGGCATTTCTTGTTGTCATGATAATTTTATGAAACCCCTTTATATACTTTACTGGCGATATTTCTCTCTATCTGAAACAATATATTATAGTTTGTCAAAAGAACAATTTTTTTAAAATCAAGTTTCAATTTACATTTTTAAAAGTGGCACTTATTCCCTCTGTACAAAGGAACTTAAAATGTTTGAGATTAAACAAAATGACCTAATAGAAAACATATCAGAACTAACAATTTGTAATTAAAAATGTCATGTTGAACTTTCAGAATATGACAAGAACATTGATTCAAATATCCTGCAATAATATCTTACCAAATTCATGAAGAAGTAATAAAGCTTTTTTTAATTGGTGAGATATTTACAAAAGGAATTTATATACCTGGTTAAATTGCTTAGCAAAATACAATGTTAATGTAATTCAAGGCTCTTTTACTTACTTAAGAAATTAATCCTATGTTTGTATAGCCAAAGTGAAGTCATAAGTTTTAAATTGCAAATCATAAAACTTTGGTGGTTTAATTTAAATAGAGTGTAAGAGCTTAACTAGTTAAGACTTGAATATAAATGAGGGCCAATTGAGGCTGTTGAGAACAGAAAAATAATATTAATGGCTTAAATAAAAGTTTAAGTACTAACCATCATTTTTCATTTGCTTCATTAATAAAACTATTACAATGTTATTTACATTAAACACTTCTTGATTTAAAGTGTCATAACTTTTAGAAATGAAAACCCGATAGATACTTCTTTATGTCACTGAAACAGTGCATTCCCGTGTTGTTTCTTTAAATTTAAAATTTTGTATATCATCATGTAGAAGAGAACAGAGAATTTTAAGATGAACAACTGTGTGCTCAAGTTAAAATGGTTCCCCAGTTATTTCACAATAAAAATACTTTTGGAATAAAGCATCGCCGTTTTGCTCCCCAAAGCCTTTGTGTATAATTTTTGCAGACTGAGGACTACACAGCCCTGACTTCTGACTGAACTGAGGCCCATGGATCATGCCGAGTACCACCAGCAAGGCCCAAGGCAGCCCTGATTCTGTCTCTTAAAAAAATTAGTTATCGTTCTGTTTTTGGATTTACAGTTTCCGGTACTTGACACATACACGCCCAATTTACTGAACAGAAACTTAATAGGGGTATAAAGCAGAATTACATTATTGTTCTCCAAGTATAGTCTTCAGCTATGCAACAATGAGATTTTCTCCTCCTATTCTCAGTCCACCAAAATTTTTATTTAATATTTATGGCTTGGTTGAGATTTTCCATTTTTTCTTGAGATTATTTTAGTAAATTATATTCTCATGGAAAAAAGATGGATTTAAAACTTGTTCTAATTCAATGGGTTAATATAATTCATACTGTCCTTAATTATTAACTGTTAAATAAGGCACTATATGTACAAGGCTTAGAAAAGTGCCTGGCACATAGTAAGGGCCATATGAGTCTTAATCATTATTTTTATTACTATATATTTTTAAAAAACTAAAGCATCACAAATTGTTAATTGTGTCCATTTTGTTTCAAATAACTAAATGGTGTTTTATCTTTTATTGAATAACTTTTTGAAGTGTTCCTCTATTTTATTTTCTCCTTTGTTAGTTGAATTCTTAAAATTATACCATTAAGTATCTTTAACCCACTTACCAAAGCCCTAGGTCAGGAGTCCCCAAACTTTTTACACAGGGGGCCAGTTCACTGTCCCTCAGACTGTTGGAGGGCTGGACTATAAAAAAAACTATGAACAAATCCGTATGCACACTGCACATATCTTATTTTAAAGTAAAAAAACGAAACGGGAACAAATACAATATTTAAAATAAAGAACAAGTAAATTTAAATCAACAAACTGACCAGTATTTCAATGGGAACTATGCTCCTCTCACTGACCACCAATGAAAGAGGTGCCCCTTCCGGAAGTGTGGCAGGGGCCGGATAAATGGCCTCAGGGGTCTGCATGCAGCCCACCAGCCATAGTTTGGGGACCCCTGCCCTAGGTAGCTAAAAATCTTTCAGTTTTCTTCTATTCTTACTAATGCTTTTTAGCCATTGTTATAATTGTAACTTCTTTTAACAACTCTAAATATAGTCAGTATTTTTTGTTTCATAAAATCAGTGAAAATTAGCCAGTGATTGATATATAGGATGATAATATTGTAATAATATTAGGTTTTTAGATATTAATAATTTTAATTTTTAAATATTTTACTTCTATTTTATTTGGTTGAATTTTATAATTTAACTTAAACTTTCATACTTTTGAAACAACATCTCCAAATAATACTCACATAATCATTGTGCCTTTAATTAGGTACTATATACTAATCTCAAGATAGATTTAAATCTATTCAAGTTCTAGAAAAATAATAGAACTTTCTTTTTGAAGCTATTGTGGCCACATGACAATTTTTATAAAACTTTTATTACTAAGGCAGGCACATAGTAGTATTTTACCAATTACTACTATTGTTGTTGTTATTGTTTACTCTGTCATTTTTGTTGTTATTTATAGAATGATGTTGAGAAACCTTAAAGCATTATTTTTGAGTCACTTTCTTTTCTTAAAAAATTGCTGTACACGTTGAAGTAGTATGTGATACAACTTTCACTCTATACATTTAAGCATTTAAGGGGTTCCAAGTATATCCACACATGTACATTTTTCTTTGGTCACTGTAAATGTCAGTGAAAGTCTATGTCAAGCAAACGTTTGGGGAAATGGAGGACAGATGCCACATGGTGCATTTTTCTACTTATTGTACATAGAGAATTCAGTATAAATTTGGCAGTTCAAATAGCGGATGATTAAATCTGTTAATCAGGGAAAACATGTGATATCTAATAATTTTACCAACTATAATTTTAACTGATACATGACCTTGGGATGATTGAGTTCCACAGGATTTTGCAAAAGCACAGGCATTCTTTAATGTACCAAGCTGTAAATAAACTCACTTCCTATTATTCAACAAGAACATTTAACTGGTCTTGAATACATAACAATCACTGTGTGTGTGTGTTGTGTGTGTGTTGTGTGTGTGTGTGTATGCATTCACACATCTGTTCCCAAATTCTTCTTTTATAAGAACACTTGTCATATTGGACTAAGGGTTCATTCTACTGCATTATTAACTAATTACATCTACAACAGCCTTATTTCCAAATAAAGTTACATTTGGAAGTACTGGTAGTTAAGACTTCAACAAACGAATTTGGAGAAGGACACAATTCAACCTATAACAATTAGAGATTAAGGGACAATGGAAGGAGAGGGAATGGATACAGTGAGTATAGACAGAAGCCAATTTAATGGCGGGCACACCGGGCACGTGCCCAAGGCCCCGACTTCTGAAGGGCCCCTCAAAACCCCTACTTGACACTCTTTTGTAATGACACCAAGTTTGGTTTCATAGGTGCAATTTTAGCATTAATAGTACATAATATTTTTTATTTATTTAAAAATATGGTGAGTGTTTTTTTTTTAATTTTCCCTGTCTCACTCTTTTTTTTAAGGGGCCCAATAGTCTCTTCTGTGTCCAGGGCCTCAACTGACCTTAATCTGCCTCTGAGTATAGGTTACTGTAAAAGAGAGTGGAGAAATGGTGCCTTGACAGGCAGGCACAGGTGGAGTTAAGAGCAATTTTGTTATTTTTTTAATAGTTTTATTTTTTTAATGGGGCAACATCAATAAATCAGGATACATATATTCAAAGATAATGTGTCCAGGTTATCTTGTCGTTCAATTATGTTGCATACTCATCACCCAAAGTCAGATTGTCCTCTGTCATCTTCTATCTAGTTTTCTTTGTGCCTCTCCCCCTCCCCCTTTCCCTCTCCCTCTTCCCCCTCCCCCTGTAACCACCACACTCTTATCAATGTCTCTTAGTCTCACTTTTATGTCCCACCTATGTATGGAATAATGCAGTTCCTGTTTTTTTCTGATTTACTTATTTCACTTCGTATAATGTTATCAAGATCCCACCATTTTGCTGTAAATGATCCGATGTCATCATTTCTTATGGCTGAGTAGTATTCCATAGTGTATATGTGCTACATCTTCTTTATCCAGTCATCTATTGATGGGCTTTTTGGTTGTTTCCATGTCCTGGCCACTCTGAACAATGCTGCAATAAACATGCGGCTGCATGTGTCTTTACGTATCAGTGTTTCTGAGTTTTTGGGGTATATACCCAGTAGAGGGATTGCTGGGTCATAAGGTAGTTCTATTTTCAGTTTTTTGAGGAACCACCATACTTTCTTCCATAATGGTTGGACTACTTTACATTCCTACCAACAGTGTATGAGGGTTCCTTTTTCTCCACAGCCTCTCCAACATTTGCTATTACCTGTCTTGTTAATAATAGCTAATCTAACAGGTGTGAGGTGGTATCTCATTGCAGTTTTGATTTGCATTTCTCTAATAACTAAAGAAGATGAGCACCTTTTCATATATCTGTTGGCCATTTGTATTTCTTCCTGGGAGAAGTGTCTGTTTTTTTTTTTTTTTTTTTTTAAGGTAGAAAATATATCAGGTTAATACACAGGTAGAACTGATTAAGGAAGGAGGTAAAATTGTTGCTATAAAGGGATCATAGAGGAAATGATAAAAATAGAAACTAGTGTCCTTTGAAGGGCTGTCTTTAGGCAGAAGAGAATAGTCAATTTCTAGAAACAGGAAGGCTGAAAAGACATGTACAAATGCTGGTAGGAGGGTGTATGTGGTGGCAGTATTCTATGAAATTTTACTTCTCTTGATTTACATTTTTTTCCCAGTAGAGCAGAAAACAAAGGTTATATCTCTGAAAGAAGCGGGGCAAAGAGGTGATCAAAGTTTGAAGTTGAGACTCAGGATATAAGCGATTTTGCTAAAAAACGAACCATTAATTACAGAATTCACAGTGGAAGTTTCCCACACTTGTAGAGGGCTGAATAATGGAGCAAAACAGTGAATTTCGAGAGTCTTATAGAGATTATAGGGTACTCGTTTAGGTGTCACTTGGAAGTCTGGAACTTCTCATAATTATGCTATATTAGCTCCTAAGGCTGCCTGAAAATACCAAAAACTAGGTGGCTTAAAACAACAAACAAATTTTGACATGAAGTTCTGGCGTCTCTACGTAAGAAATCAGAGTGGCAGCAAGTCCAGGCCCTCTTTGATGACTTGAGGGGAGAATCCTTTCTTGCCCCTTCCGGCTTTGAAGAGCAGTCCAGGCCTGGTCTTCCTTGGCTTCTACGTGCACTCGAGTCCTGTGGCCATCTTCTCCTTCTCTCTTCACATCTTGGCTCTGTCTTAGTCTGTATGTCCAAATATTCCCTCTTTACAAGGACAGCAGTCATGTGGATTACAACCCACCCTAACAAACTTCAATGGTGATGTAAAGATCCTATTCCAGATAAAGTCATATTCTGAGTTACTGAGCTAGGATTTCAGCACATTTTTTTTAGGGGACACAATTCAAAATGAAAGGCATAAAATTAGATATTATAAACAAGTTTAATAGAACTGGTCTGGCTGAGAAATGAGGGGCAGAGAAGGGTGGATGACTAGAGCTCTTTTTTCTTCTTCTTCTTTTTCCAAGTGAGGGGAGGGATGATGGAGAGACAGTCTCCTGCATGCACCCAGACCAGGATCTACCCAGCAACCCCTGTCTGGGGCCAGTGCTCTGCCCATCTGGGGCCATGCTGGCAAACAAGCTATTTTTGGCACCTGAGGGGAAGGCTCCACAGAGCCATCCTCAGTGCCCAGGCCAGTGCACCCAAACCAATGAAGCCATAGCTGCAGGTGGAAAAGAGGGAGAGTGAGAGAGAAAGGGGAGGGGGAGGGATAAAGAAGCAGTCGGTTGCTTCTGTGTGCCCTAACCGGAAATCAAACCTAGGACATCTACATGCTGGGTCAATGCTCTACCACTGAGTAAACTGGCCAGGGTGACTTGAGTTCTTTTTTAACCCATTTGATAGAACAAAGATTATCTGAAAAACAAGCGTGAATCCCTTTTGCCTATAACTGAAGAATTCATGAGTTACTCCTAGAAGACTTTCTCTTAGAAATTTTCAATGAATTTTAAGAAATGTTCTTTAAGTGGAACATTCTCCTTTGAGTTATTTATATGCTAAACAATCACAGATTAACTTTGATCAGCTCTTCAAATTCACTTTCACTAAGCTTTAAAATTGAGCTTGGCATATCAAATAACTTACCAGCAGATTAAAAAGAATCTTTTTTCATTAGTGTCATTAGTTCCACTATTTATCTCACTCTGAGTAATGACTTCTTTAATTTCATGTGCATAGCTGTTGCTCATTACTGAGCAGCAAACTTCTGCAATGGGCAATGGAGGATCCTAGGCAGATATAACTAACTGATTGAACTGAAATCCAGGTAAGCTAAGTTTATTTCAGCTTTTAGAAATACAGAAAAGCTGAAACTGAAAAGCTACCTGATATCTGGGATGCAAAATGCTTTGTTAAAAGAATTCCTTAATCTGCCATTTCTAATGCTTTTCATGTAGGGTTTATTTTTTATTACTCTATATGTGTGCTTATATGCATGAGGGTAAGTGTGCATTTGTGGGTCTACTATAATGTTTTTAAATATGGAGCTTAAAGTAAACTCTTCAGGTTAATATTTCATTATTATAAAAAGTGTTTTTTAGAACACCCCAAGAATTAGGGTAACAGGATAGTATAACACTCAATCTATAGGAAAATATAGTTTTTTTCCCCCTGGTTTTTTCCCCATGTGCATGTCTGGGGGTTGGCATTACAGGAAGAAGGAGACTGTGGGTTTATATACTAGTCTTAAAGAACTCATTTCTATAGGCATGAATGAGAGAGTTTCACACACGAATAATTTCTTCTTGATTATTTTTATATTAATTTTTATATCAGTTTAGCCTCTAAGCTGATCAAGAGGCTAAGCATGTAAACTGAAGTATTAAGAGACATATTGATCAATGTCACCCTGTCAAATTTAATTTTCTAAAAATAAAAAAGAGAGACATTATATTAGGCCTGACCAGGCAGTGGCGCAGTGGATAGAGTGTTGGACTAGGAGATCCAGGTTCGAAACCCAAGGTCACAAGCTTGAGTCCAGGATCACTAGCTTGAGCGAGGGGTTGCTGGCTTGAGCATGGGATCATAGACATAACTCCATGGTCACTGGCTTAAACCCAAGGTTGCTGGCTTGAACAAGACACTTGTTCTGCTGTAGCCCCTGGTCAAGGCACATATGAGAAAGCAATCAGTGAACAACTAAGGTGCCGCAACGAAGAATTGATGCTTCTCATCTCTCTCCCTTCCTGTCTGTCTGTCCCTGATTTTCCCTCTCTCTGTCTCTGTCTTTGTCACACACACAAAAAGAAACATCATGTTAGAAATACAACTGTAAAACACTTGTCTATAGTTCCACTTTATTTTAATGTTATCTTACAATCTAATTGAGAAAATATTTTTTAAAAAATTAAAATTTAGAGCCAAAGATGAAATTCCTTTTCAACCAACTCCTTCCCCTCCGCTTCTCACATGTACTCTCTGAAGCAGAGCAGTTTTGTGAGTAATTCTGCATATATCCGTCTGATCCTTTATCAGACCACTTACATGTAAGACGTGTGTACACAAAAAGATTTCATGTAAAATAAAATTCATATAAAATGAACTTACTATTGTGCTGCTTGCTTTCTTCTCTTGGCAGTGTGTTAGAGAACTTTTTACATCAGTGCTTGAAGTTCTACCTCATTTATTTTTAAGTGTTAAAGAATATTTTTTATGTGGAGGTTTATTTAACGGAATCTTACTGATGGATATTTTTCCAGTTTTTACTGGGGCATATAATATTCTAATGACCTTCTTTATACATTCCTCTTTTAAGTTTATTTGTTTCCCAGGGTCCGATAAAGAAAACTGTTGGCTTCCATGGAATACATATTTATATTCTAATGGACATTGTCAAATTCCCTCCCAAAACACTTTATAAATTTAAGCCCTCACCAACACTGATTGAGTGTAGCAATTTTTCCATGTGTTTGAGAGTTCCCTTCTATGAAAAATTATTTTACCAATATCTTGGGAAAATTCTGTGGGTTTTATTTTTTTATTTAATTTATCTTAATTTTACTTGAGGATTGGTGAAGTTGCATATGTTTTGATATGTTTATTGGTAGGTTAAAATCTATATATAGTCTCGTATGGGTGTACACACAGATGCAGATATATCACTTTTAATGTTTATTGTTAGATTATTTTTTCCTGAATTACCTATTCATATTCTTTGACTATTTTTGATAAGGTCATATTCTTTTCTTATAACCGTGAAGGTTACCTTTGTAGGTCCTGGAAAATTTTTTCTCTGTATATTAAAATTATCTTTCTAATATATATTAGACTTTTAAATTTTCTTAAGCCTTCTTTTGTCATGGAAAAATTTTATATTTCCATATATGTAAATATATAAATCTTTACCTTTATAACTTTTTTATTTTTGCGTGTTTTTATGAAAGTCTTCCTTGATGAGCACACTTAAAAAATGTTTTTTCTTTTTTACCTTTTGATTAATCACAAATATATTTTTGGTTTTAATATGGAATATTTTGTAATAAATATACAATATCATTACATCCTCAATTACTCCATCATGATTTATTGAATAGTCTATATTTTCATTATTAACTTGCAGTATTTCTCTATGATAATCAGTGACCTATGTTTACATAGGTCACTTTCTAAACATTTAATAGTTCTATTTTCTTTATGCTGCATTCACAACAATTTTAGTGACTCTAATTTCATATATTTTTTGTCACCTGTCAGACAATTTTCCCCTTGATACTTCTTACTTTCTCTTTCTCATAACTTATATAAAATCACTTGTCAAATTCCATAAGAATTTTTTTTGTTGAGGTTGCACTGAATTTATACATTTATGAGGGAAAAAATAACAGTTAAATAGACTATCTCTCCATTCATCTTGATAGGTTAAATATTAATGATTTTCAATTATGTTTAATAGATCACTAGCCATAATATCTCAAATAAGTATAAATTGATTATTACTTGTGTTTTACAAATGTGTTACTTTGTGAATGGGATATTTTCTGTCTCATTACATTTTAAGTGGTTAGGAATAGTGTCTAATAATGCATTAATTTTGTTGCTGATATGTTGAGAAATTTTGCTGAACTCGCTTCTTAGTGCCATTTGGTTTGCAGTTATTTGTCTTGATTTTAAGTAGAATATCATAATCTGTGCAAATAAAAACAGTGCTTTGTCTTTTCCTTACAATATGCCTTCCTTATTTCTTTTACAATCAATGAATTATTACTTAATGGGAGCATTTCTAACTGTTCAACATGAAGTATACATATTCCTCCTAGGTACTCTATACTAAGTTTTGAAAATCTTACATATTGTAATTTTAAAATTGTGGAATAGACATTAAATATTATATCTAGACCTCATCATTTGATTAATTATCAAGCTATACATAGTACTTCTTTATTTTATAAAAAACCCTTTTCAATGATTTATTATTTCCTTTTTCTATTTTTTAAGACTTTCTCTCTTTTCCTTTTTCCAACAGTGTATCTATCTATATTAGTCTTCTAGAAACCTATTTTTGGTATATTTTATCTATTATCTATGCTCTTTGTTGGTTTACATTTATATTTATTATAAAGTTAATTACCATCAATTTAGTTCTTACGATTTATTTTCACTTTCTTTGGATTTCTTTCTTATTTCTTTAGTTAAGGCAAGAATACATTAGTGTCTTAGGACTGACATAAGAAAATATCACAAACTAGGTGACTTAAAACAACATAAATTTAATGTCTCATAATTTTGGAGGTTAGAAGTCTGAAATCACGATGTTTACAAAGCCATTCTCCATCTCAAATTCGTAGAGGAATTCTCCCTTGCCTATTTCTAACTCCTGATGGCTTACTGGTAATCTTTGACATTCATGGTTTATAATGTCTGTAACTCCAACTTTGGCTTTTGTTATCATATAGTCTCCCTGTTTCTATATCTTCTTCACATGGTCATCTTCTTATAAAACACCAGTCATGTGGTATTAGAGGCCCATCCTACTTCAGTGTGATATCATCTTAACTAATAACATTGGTAATAATGCTGTTTCCGAATAAGATCACCTTCTAAGGTGCTGGGCTTTAGGATTTAAATATACCTTCTTTTTTGGGAAATTCAACCCTTAACAAGGCCTTAGTATTTTTATCCTTATTCTCTCATTTCCAGTAATTAATGCTATAATTCCTCATCAAACTATTGTTATAACCACATCATATAAGATTTGATATCTATCTCAGAGAAAATTATGCACAAAGGAAGAGCTCTATTATTAACTGGTACTTAAGGATAAACATTTTTATTTTTAGAACTGAGAATTTTTCATGATGATAATTATCAGAGAAAGAATAGAGAGATCAAAAGATTACTTTCAGGGAATATTGCTAAAAAGTAGCATGAATGATAATATGTGAAGACTAACAAATATAAATAAGGATATTTGATATTTATATATCACAATGGAGATGAAACATAAGGTATAGAAACATATCAAGAAGTTAATAGCCTGTGGTAATGAAACAGGGACAGAGGCAATATTCTAGAGCCAGTCACATGGACAGATAGTTGAAATAGAGAAAGCATGGTACATGGCAATGCTTCAGCCATGACGTAAACCATCAGCGTTAAAGGAGACTTCCAGAATGGAACTGGCAAGAGTGGCAAAGTTTAGTCATATAGGAGTTTGAATTGCATAAGAGTTTCCAAAGTTAAATATCTAGGTAAGCTAAATGACTTATTTATAAAAAATGTACAGAAGGTATAGCCTGGATCTCAAAAATGTTTTAATTTCATAAATAGAATTGAGAAACAATGAGATACCAGATGAATTATTTCCTAAAGGTTTTGATCTGATGCATAGTTGTACTGTTGGGCACAAACACCTTACATCTTTACTGACAGGTTTGAAAATTTGCTCTAGAAGATGTTTTAGGCTGAGTCTGAAGTTGTGTTCAAGGGTTCAGTAGCCAGCACAGTGTCTGCTGTACATAATAAGTGATTATAAACGATTTCTTAAAAGGAAAAAAAATCAATCAATGGTACCAAGTTTATAGGGAAGAGGATTGCAGGAGTTGGAAGGAAGTAGTGTCATAAATTTCTGACACAGCAGCATGCCCTAAAAGACCATTTACATATCTAATATTGAATTATATGAAAGAAGCAAAGATTGTTCAAAATACATAGGGGAATTTTGAATACCTTGAAAAATACTTCACTCTCCTCACTGATGATTTTTAAAGGCTGTTTTATGGTAATCTAAGAAAGCTCTATAAATGATAATTTAGACAGAATCATCATGAATAAACTTCATAGCTTTATATGTATAATCCTACTTTTAGTCATGCAGAGAGTTTTTAAATCTCAATAAAAGTAATGGTTACATAATATAAGGAAAGTTAAAACAAAACATGAAACAACACTGGTATTTATCATATAAAATTTAAACAAACCATTGTAGTGTTTATACTTTATATGTATAATTCAGTACAAACTGCAGGAAAATCCACAATAATAACTTGAGACTTCTCATAAAATTCTTTATTATGTCTTTTGGCTAAAAGTATACAACAGAAAAAGGGTATATGAATATACTATTTTCATAGAGTATAGATTACTTTATCAAGACTGCCTGCAGACTTGATATTTGTGAAGTAGAAAAATAGCATTAATGTACTCTTTTTGTAGTGTGCTCTGAATCTTTAAGAAATTTTGTTACAGAATTATTGGAAAATCAAGAGCTATTGTGATGCTTTCATTTTTTCAGCACACACTACAACAAACTGTAGAAATCTGGGCTATTTGGAAACAGCAAAGAGATTACAAGTGAGAGGTGGTTTCATCGCTTTCATTTATAATGTAATATACCAAGTGAATACTTAAGTATAAAAAATTATACCCCTGCAATATGAACTGAAAATGCACAATTTTTTTGGTTTGTGGACTCTTTTTCTTCAATATAATAGTTAATATTTTTTATTTAGGTGAAATTATCCTAAATGTCCCATAACACATATAAATAAAAGAAACATTTTAAGAGCGATGTTTTTATTATTACTATCACTTAAATGATACCACACAGTCTCATCTCCTTTTCCTAACCTTAATAAGCTAATTCCACTTTTCTTCACTTTTTTTCTCTCAATGCAGACAATAACTTTCTGATTTATGATATCAATTTATACATCTGAAAAACTGAAATCATATTTAGAAGAATCAAACTTGCCATGACTTATTTTTGGTCTGGATAAACTTTGTGTATCTGTTTTTAGGTTATCAAATTAAATAGCATTTCCTCAAAAAAAACTTCCCTGATTAACTTCTAATCTACATTAGGGTTTCTTCTGTTAATCTCAATCTTAATCAATTTTTTTTCTTTCAGTTTTTGGAATTTTAAGATTTTTCTATATTGACTATTTTATTGAATAACTCTATAAGGACTGCATATTATCATGAGTTAACATACTAATTGGCACATAGTAGGCTTGCAATACATATTTGTTGAATGAATAATGTAATAAACTTTTTATGTTCTTAATAAAGAAATAAAGATAAATGAGTTGCTAATAAAGCATGTAAAATAGTGACTAGCACATAGTAAGTACTCTATAATATTTTAGATTAAAAATCAGTGCAGGATGAATTCACAGAAGTGGAATTTCTGGAGCACAAGTTTGTGCACATTGTTTTAATTTGAAATTAATTAAATAATTTTCTTGAGGTATAATTTACATACCCTAAGTTCACCTTTTTAGGTGTATAATTAAAAGTATTTTTAATAAGCAGAAATAAAATTTGAAATGGCAGACCTACAGCTATATGCTAACAGAAAAATACAGATGATATATTTATGGTCATATTTGTGTCTCTTTTTTTCAGATCCTCACTTCAAAGGTAAAATTTTAAAATACTGGAAAAAATAGACAAATGTAATTAGTACCAGTTCTCCTACATGCCTCAAAACCACACATGTCTTAGGGTGAAGGACATTTCTATTGCAGTTCATTTTAATGGGAGCACATTGGTCATTCAAACTCTTGTTGTAGATTAAGATATGTTGAATTATTTTACTAATGTTCTATATTTTATAAAATAATGATGATATATATTGCTTCCCTTCTTAGGTAGTTGTCCTAGCTGCTCCATGAGATTCTAGATCTTACCAGACTTAAATTGCTAGCTTAAGAAACTGAAATATAAGCCCTGCCTGGTTGGCTCAGTAGTACAGTGTCTGCCTGGCATGTGGATGTCCTAGGACACCAGCTTCTCCATCCTTCTCCCTCTCTTTTCTCTCTATCTCTCTCTTCCCCTCCCACACCCAAGGCTTCACTGGAGCAGGGTTGGCCCAGGTGCTGAGGATGGCTTCATCACCTCCACCTCAGGCACTAGAATGGCTCTAGTTGCAATGGAGTAATGCCCCAGATGGGTAGAGCATCACCCCCTAATGGGCTTGCCAGGTGGATCCTGGTTGGATGCATGTGGGAGTATGTCTCTCAGCCTCCCTGCTTTTCACTTCAGAAAAGAAAAAAAGATAAAAAAAATCTGAAATGTATTTCAATTGGTTGCTTAGTTTTCTAACTTAGCTTGGTTTCAGTGATATACTGTGATAAAGGATTTTGAGATGCCAAAAATTCTTTATTATTATGAGAAAATAAATAAAGACATATACATGTAGGGTTGGGTTTGTTACGTATCTCACTCCTTGATCGCCACCCCTCTCTTCCTGCTGCCAACCTCGAGGCTCCCTTCTACAAGATGCTGAGAAGCATGTTGGTGTCAGGAGCACCAGCCTCTATTATGAAGCTGAGTGATTGTCTTTTGGTGACCAGTGAAGCAAGAAGGAGAGGGGCCACAGGAAAAAGTTCCTGATGTTCGTGGGTGAGCAGTGGTACTACAGGTAAGCTGAGAGTAGTTGGGACAGGTAACAAGGCAGCAGTGCTGAATAAAATGGTTAGACCTTTGTGAATCTTTGCTTAGGAATAACTGATCCTAGTACCGCTAGAGCTCAAGAGATGGGAAACTCACTGAGACACTATTTATTCTTTTTAACTGAATAAATTCTAGACACAGTGAAGAAGCAAACAACAAAACAACTACCTGAGGTACCACTCTGAGAAGTAATGAATTCTCATCCTCAAGTGTTTTAATGCTATTTAGGTGGAGCTTTCACATGATGACCACTATTTAAAAATTATATAATATACCCAATAGATTTGACCTGTGATAGAGGTACTCAGTAAGCAGTTGGAGACCATCCCTTATAAGCATTGCGCATGCTTTATATGCAGTTCTTATTATTCATGATTTAACATTTATTGGGTGCTAGAAATTATATATATAATGCTTAGAAAAGAAAAGTAGATCCTATTTCTTTCCAACAGATTTACATTCTCATGGAGAATTCAATTTGTCCATGTCTCAAAAGTTAGCCTTTTAGGTCAATGAAGAAAGAAAATAAACTGTAAAGTTTCAACAATTTATATCTATTTTTGTCCATAAAGTCCCAACTAATGTCTGATTGAAGATTAAATTCTCACTAAAAAGTATGATTGGCATGCATGAATATTAACCAAAATGTGTGACCTTCATATCTGCAGTATGACATTATGGGTTTGAACTCGAAGTAAATTAAGTCACAACTGGATTTTACCAAAGAACTGATTAGAATGACTATTTCAAAACAATGTTTGGATGTGTTTTTATCTACCTTCCATCTATTCTGAAGATGTCTTTGAAATCAATTCATTCCCCAGTGGAAGAAATTAGAAGAAAGGGAAACACATTAATTTTCTGTAGCTGTGACCTTTTATACAAGGGACAATATGCACAGGTGTATTTAGCTATGGCCTTTTTTAGAATTCCAATATTAAAACTGGAAGTCTAGTCCTATCTTTTTTTCTGGGAAGACAGGACCAAAGGTCCAAGACCCTCTCTCCTTCTGAGTTCAGATTGAATGTCAAAATGTCAGGAATCGACAAACCAAATAGGTTTGCAATTACCTGTCAATGTATTACAGTTGCCATGAGAGATAATCCCTGTATGCCATCCATGTGTGAGGGGAATCCCAAACAAAGCTTTCTTCTCAGTTGTGTATTTTAAACTTTGCTCTCAAGTTGGTGAAATATCATATGAATTGTGAGCAGAATATTTCTGTGATAAATACAGTCAGTTGCTTTAAACATTTGTCAAAGTTACTTACACCACAGGAAGTCTGCAACCCAAAATATTTTTTAGAACTTCCTGTCTTTGAGTAAGTTGCATTCACATTTTGAGCCAAGTTTGTTTAGCTTTTGAACTCTGACAAGAATGAAGCCTTCAAGTGAAGCAAGGGGAAGGAGAGAGAGAGATCTTGGTGAACAAAATATTGTCAGCTAGTGCTGGCCCCTAAGAAAGAAGGAAAGGAAAGACTATATAAATATTCTTTAATAGTTTAGCTTGATTTGCAAATTGCAAATCATTCAAATCATTGACATAGAAAGATCTACGTTTTTTTTTATTAGCTGCCTTGCTGCCTTTCCTGCTTCAGTTTCTTAACTGCGAGTAAATGTTGTCTTATGAGAAATATAGAATATGGATTATATAACAGAATGTTGAATTCTCATGAGGAACATACTGTACTGCCAGTTTGGGAAGGCACTACTAAATTGCTGAGAAAAGAAAATTACATTTGGATGAGTATAAGCTAATGTTGAATGAATAATTCTATCCACAGTTTTTAATATATATATTGACAGGAGAACACGCACAACATATATCTTCAAGTGGAGACCCTTCAGCTATGGTTTCATTGAAGACAGAATCTATTGTACTTGTCATGCTGCTCGGCAGGCTAATGACGAGCTTTATTGGGAACACTGTGGCACATTTATATTCTCACGGCTGATGTGTGGTCACTGAAATGTGGCAGGGGAATCGAAAAGAGCACCTTCAGACAGAGCACACCACCAGCCTAGGCTCTCAGTTACCCAGTGTGCCGGTGATCTGGGCTTAGTGTTTCCCTTTCCTTAAGCTTGTATTTGAGCACCATACCTCCCAAAGGAAGGAAATATATTAGATTGTTTATATTGGCTAATCCAATGTAGCATTTCATGAAATAGTAGTTTACAAATACGGTGCAAATGAGATTCCTGATCATTTGTGCATATCAATCAGTCTCTCTGTCCCAAAGTCTTATGAGGTGACTGTGTACTGAGTGTGGCATTCAGAGTAGCGTTCTTTGCACATTTTAAATGACTTTTACAGTGAACAAAAACACAACCATCTGTCGTGTTTATTTGACTTGGATTTCTATGACCAGCCCTTTAAAAAAATGTGGGCAGTTATTTAGAAAGCAGAAAATGTGTCATTCCTTATCAGAGATTCAAAGTCTTTTCTTCCAGTTCACAAGGTCCAGAACACATGCTGTTTAGCCTGGGTGCAATTATGCTTGTAATTAAAACGAGCTTTCCTATACAAATCTTCACCATAGTGAGCCTCAGAGTTGTATTAAATTAAGGCACAATTAAAAATAAAAAACAAATCTTGCAACAGTAGTTTTTTGAGCTAATGATAATCTGGCATGCACTTGGAGTCTATACAGTTTATATTTTGTATGCTCATTTTAAGACTATTATTTTTTTTATCAATTTTGGACATGTTATTGTTCTTAGTAATCCTTTTTAGCATTAGCTATTGGAAATGAACTATAACCAAATCTATTACGATCAGCTCTTTCTGTTGGCCCTGTACTAACAGCCAAATTGTCAAGCACAGAAGGAATTAACTGTAGGAATGACATTAGGATATGTTTGATATGATTTAGAGCAGAACTTTCAAAACCAGAAGTTAAAACTTAATTAAAAGTCTTATGGTTTCCTTATAAGGTTGAGTAATTTTTTGCTAAATTTAATGATCAGTGAGCCTGGTCTCCTGAAATACTTCTGTTCTTATCACAAAATCCACTTACATTTTAATCATTATTGTTTATATAAGAGATCAAGTCTGACAAAAATCTGTGCTTTCCCAAAGTTTAATTATAGGAGAGAGCTGACACACATTTGGTATATATGTAAAAATGTATCACCCAATGATAAACACTAGGATTTGAAATCAAGTAGGAGGTGGTGGTGCTGAGAGGGAGAAATGAGCTGCAGTTGTTCCCAGGGTGGCCAGGGAAGGTGTCACTGAAAAGGTTTTTTTTCTGGAAGGAACAACAAATGTGGGGGGAAAGCATCCCAGGAGAAGAAACAGGCGCAGATAGATAGTGGACCCTTCCAGCTGCAGTGGAGGGAATACCAGAGGCCAGGGTCCAAGTTAAGAGGCAAAGTCAGAGCAGAGAAGCAAACAGAGGGTCTGGCCATATACTCCTGATGATCGAATGAACACTTGGACTTTTATTCGGAATGATATGGAAACTCTTGGAAGAGTTTGAACTCCAGAGTGAAATTGTCCTGAGTTTTTATTGTATCACTCTTCCTGAAAACCACTTAGAAAAGTTACTGCAACATTTTAGCAGAGAGAAAGTAGCATCTTGGACCAGGGTGGTAGGTTGGAGATAAAGAGAAATGATCTGACTAGGCTACACTGTTTTTTTTTTCTGTTTATTTTTCATTGAGGTAAAATTCACATGACAAAAAAAATCATTTTGAAATATGCAATTCAGTGGCTTTTAGTACATTCTCCTCTGCCTAATTCCCAGGCATTTTTGACACCCACAAGGAAACTCTGTATGCATTAAGCAGTTGGTCACAAACTCGCTCTCATCTCCATCCTCGGGTACCACTAACGAACCTGCTTTCTGCCTCTATGGCTTTCCCTGCTCTGGACATTTGATGTGAATAGAATAATACAAAATATGGCCCTTTTCCCTCAGCTCTTTCACTTCACATAAGGTTTTGAGGTTTATCCATGTTGTAGCATGTATCAATACTTCATGCCTTTTATGGATGAATAAATTGATATAGTGATATTGATTAATAAATAAAATGCTTGTGTTAGATTTTATTTAATTCATAAAGAGCAGAAAGAGTTATGATAAAAATTGCTTTTTTATTTTCCTTTGAATGAAAACATAATCACCATCACATTGAAGTACTGATATTCAAATTTAGTTTTATTAAACCCACTGGATATGCATATCCTTGAAATATTTCAAAGCCATTAACACTCTGAATTGATGAAATCTAATATCAGTGTCATGGCAGGTAGTTATTTGTTTAATGAAGAAAATCTTCAGCATAGTAAATTATATTTTTATTTATTCATCAGTGTATTTGGAGATAGATCACAAGAAT
Source organism: Saccopteryx bilineata (assembly GCF_036850765.1). Lineage (NCBI taxonomy): Eukaryota > Metazoa > Chordata > Mammalia > Chiroptera > Emballonuridae > Saccopteryx > Saccopteryx bilineata. The sequence continues at coordinate 18,366,129 of NC_089495.1, forward strand.
ATAACGCATGTCTTTTATACTATAAAATACTTAACAATTCTGATTTGAAGTATTAAAAAGAAGAAAACAGGGTTCAGTAGGGTTGTTTTGCCTAAAATGTAGATATGCTACATTTAGTTTTAAGAATTTAAATCTTGAAATGTAAACATAAATAGTTTCTCTCTTTCCTAGTTGTTCTAGAGTGATTAGATGGATACTGTGTAGGCTTTTCTTTTTCTTGGCCAATCATCTTAGAGTAGACATTTGCTTTCTTTCCTGATTGGAAAACCAACCTTCCTTGGGGTCCCGTTTCTCCTCTCTTCCAGCTATGAGGTTCTGTTGGAGTTAGCAATTGACATATCCTGCCACACGACCCACACTTCGGCACATGACAAAGGCCTGGTCTCATCTCGTGACTAAAAATTAATATGTCAAACCAGCAAAGTAATTAATATTTTATTCAGTATATTTTTATATTGAACTGGTAAAAGAAAGGCTTCTTTCTTCTCTAAGTATCAAAACTTAATAGCCTCTGACATAATTGGAAAGAAAGTTTTGATCTAGCTCTGCATAATTTTTTATCTTTTCTTAAAGTTCTTTGAAAGTTTATGTCCAAAATAAAGGGAAGTAGTGTCTCCCTTCATGCCGAGAAGCCTGGGAGAAAGGAGTCAACAATTTGCTCTGACTGCCCACGTTCCCTGATTCAAATTCTATTAAACTGACACTACCATAGTTTTTCATAGATCTCTTTTTCTACATGCACTTGAAGTATTCTCTGAATCCTCTTTTTAACTTAAATTAATCTGAGCTGCCTTCTTTTCCCTCAACTTTTCACATCCGAGCCCACAGAAGCTTTGCTCTGGAAGGCTCAGTTAGAATCTAATATCTGACTTTTCGGCACATGATTTTCCTCCTTGTGGCCTTTTCTTTTCATTTTTTTTTTCCTGGAAAATTCCTGCTGATCAGCCTGCATACCCAGCTAGGGTGCCAGCTTCTCTGGGAAGCCCTATAGGACCTTCCCTCTGTGTTAGCCCCTCACAGTGCTTACCCCACTATAATGTAATTACACTCTTCTGCTGTTGTCCTTCCTGATTGGACACAGAGCTATGTATGTCCAAGCTCTGTGCCTAGTACATGAATTAATTCAGCACATGCGGTGAATTAACTCAGCACAAAGAATAAAATAGAAAGTGAATGCAATCTTCTTCCAACCCCAGAAAAAGAACTAAGAATCAAAGTGCTATCTCTGAAGCAAGACCTGGGCATCGAAGACAGACCTGTGGCTTTGTCACTGATCTGTCCACATGGACAGATCACATTATGGCTAGGTCATTAGCAATCAAACCTGGGACAATTCTTCTAACCAACACGCTAACCACCAGCCATTTCTTGACCTCATTCTATCTCCCTCTCTCATATATATTCTTCTCCTAAGGACAATAAATTTTATTGTAAGTATCTCTCAGATGTAGCCCTGTTCTTGTCACTTATAACACTCTAGTCTAAACGACTATTGTCTCTCATTCGGACAAAAGAAATATTAGCCAAAATAATTCCCCTAATTTTGTTTTTACTCCCTTCCAGACTACTCTCTTCACTGGAGCCAAAGTGATATTTTAAAGATATAGACCAGGTCAGGATAATTTCCCTTCAATGGCTTCCCATTGCCCTGAGAAGAAGGCCCACGATGTTGCAATCACATCTAATGCGAGGTGTGGATCTGATCCACTGGTCTCTCCAGCCTCAAGCGCCACCAGTCTCCCTTTTGCTCCATTCACTGAGCCAGATCTGTACTCTTTCAGTTCCTCCGCAATGCTAAGCTTGTTTCTAACTCAGGGCCTTTTTAGCTGCATTTTCCTCTTCCTGTCATCCTCTTTCCCTGGGCCACCACCCCTGCCTAGCTCATTTCATTTATTCTCCAGCGAACAGCTCAAAGCATCCTTGGTTCACCCCTTTCCATCTGGCCTCAGCTATAGTTTTCCTTTAATATTACTCATTGCATTTTATGACCATGCTCCACACATATCTATGTAATTACCTAATTCATTTCTGTCCCCCCCCCCCGCTAGGTTAAAAGTGCTATAGTGATTAAAACTTTTGCCAAACATATCCTAACAACCATTATAGATAGAGCTACATAATAAATTCTCCAAAAATATTTATTGAGCAAATTAATGCAACAAAACTGAAACAGATGAAACTGAAGAATCCTAAGTATAACAGACAGTAAGAATATAAGTCTTTAGTAATAATGAGGACAAGCGGGAAATTAGTTACTAGATCATCAGGCTGAAGAGAATGACCCCTATGATTCCCTTTTTCCCAAACATCACTGCAATTGTATAAGGCAACATTGTTTTCCAAAAACGATGCAAATGAGTAGCACATATAGCAAGTGTACAGTTACTGGAATAATTGATTTGGCGCACACAGGGCTCAGTCTTCTGCTGAGAGCTGCACTGACCACCAAGAGGGCGAGAGCTGGGTGTGGCCAGGGGGGGTCCTGACGCTGCGTGGATATGGGAGAGGAGGCGCCGGAATGGAAAATCTGAAGGTCCCCTTTGGCCAATAGATATTCATGTAAATAAGATAAAATCATCAAAAATATGTTACGTCATCTAAAAATTGTTGGGCTATGAGGAAGTTTATGTAGAGAAGAAAAGGCTGGGAGAGTCAGGAAAACTTGCATGACCAACATTACCCTTGATGAGAGAGAATAGGGTTTTTCCACATGTCAGAAATAACTTGGACAAAAAACTTTGATAAAAATAGTAGGTGAACAGTGTTCCTATCCCTAGAATCTTAGAGAATTGAAAAATTAGAAGCATTTCGGTCACTGTAATTGACAGTTGTCACACAAAGCTAACCAAATATAGATGGCCAGGGTTAACTTAACAGGTTATCTAGAGAAGTAGAAAATTTTAAACTTAATAATTTGCCTAAAATTTAAAAAGAAGAAACACTGAGAATGAAACAATGAGTAAAAGAGAATGGGGCATTTTGGGAGAGCATTTGATATGCAGTTTTCAAAACTTGCCTGGAGTGTAAACAATATTTAGGGTTAAATTTGACCTTTTTTATCTTCGGATTCTTTTATATGAATGCTGAATTATAACGTTGGTTCGTTTATCTACTTTATTTTTCTGCTTGCGATAGTATTTGTTCTAACCTTGGTTTTCTTTGTTGTTTGTGTAATTGCTTCTTCTACTTCTCACCAATTCATTTATACTGCCAAAACAAAGAGGTTTATAATTGGAGGCCAAATTCTCTTTATTCCAAATTTGCAAAAATGAAGCTAAGCAACATTTGTCAGCTTTCTGGCAGATGCTTATGTTGTACAATTATTTGTGTTGTTTTTGGAAAAAGAAGGCTAGAAATAATATTTTCTCATCCCTACATAAAGTAAAATTTAGACTATGTCACAACCTTTAATGCCAACTTGAATGTGTAGAATTCCAGCAGTTGGATTTCTTTTTATTTCTGACATGACTTCAGTATTCTGTGTGCCTGTGGCTTTGCAGAAAACCCTCACCTCCTTATTCAACATCACAAACATTCTGCAGGGTTTCTGCTCTCTCCTCAAGCCAAATATGTTGGTTCTGAAATTCAGTTAGGATCAGTGTGGCTTGAAAAGACAGATTATGAGAATTGGTAGCTGTCTGCTGAATAAATGTGTTTCTTTTTCTTTCCTCTTCCCCTCACATCCTGCCAAAGTACTCTCTGTTCTATTTTTTTTTCTCAAACAACAATGATTCCCTGTGGATGTTTATTAAAATTTGGAAAATAGGAGTGCAAGATATGCTCTGAATACCCTACCACAAATTATAAGGTGATTTGGCATACTTGATCTGATATCTCAACTTCCTTTGGAACTTGACCTTTGAAGTGAAGAGACCAGGGTACCTATTGGTTATTTCTTCTGTAATAAATTAACTCTTGGGAGCAGTCAACTCTGACAGTTTATAATAATACATTTCTGATTCTCTACATAACCTACTTAGTTCCTTTGGTGCTAATAGAATCTGACCCCAATATGGCGCACAGCATGAGTTCCTAAAAAACAAACAGGTCCAAGGCACGGACATAGAATTTGTTTCTAGCTCTTTTGCCTTTTCCTCTCCTGCATTATCTTTTTCCTATTCAACTCTCTACTTACTTATTTCTAACATTACAAATGATAAACTAATGTTGTCGCATGGCTGAATTTGTGCGAAAGAAATTCAAGAATGTACTTAGGAGGTACAAGTCGGGATTCATGTTAGTTCTAAAGAATAGTCAATTTTATTTTATGTTATTTATTTTTACTTTTATTCATTTTTTTTTACAGAGACAGAGAGAGACTCAGATAGAGACAGACAGACAGGAAGGGAGAGAGATGAGAAGCATCAATTGCATATTCTTAGTTGTTTATTGATTGCTTGCTCATATGTGCCTTGACCAGGGAACTACAGCAGAGCGAGTGACCCCTTGCTCAAGTCAGCGATATTGGGCTCAAGTCGGTGATATTGGGCTCAAGCCAGCAAACTTGGGCTTCAAGCCAGCGACCTTTGGGCTCAAGCTAGCAACCATGGACTCATGTGTATGATCCCACTCTCAAGCCAGCAACCCTGTGCTCAAGCTGGTGAGCCCACACTCAAGCCAGATGAGCCTGTGCTCAAGCCGGTGACCTTGGGGTTTTGAACCTGGTCTTCTACATCCCAGTCCAATGCTCTATCTATTGTGCCACCACCTGGTCAGGTGAGAATAGTCTATTTTAAAACTATTTATAGTTAAAGAGACATTAAATCTTATTTTATATAACTTCAAAGTTGTTTCTGCCTCTGGCTAAATATTGGTTGTAGAGTTTTTTATTTCTTTTTTAATCAATTGGATAGGAATGATTAATTGGTTTTGGGGATCATATCATTTTGTTTCCCAGGTATAGTGCTAATTTTGGGATGACAGTATAAGTGTATTCTATAACACAAAAACACAAGTAGAGTTTTCCAAACATGTAAGCATCTTGTTTTTATTAATTTTAGAGGAGACAGATCCACATTTCCAAAAGGGTGTGTATATCAAACCATAGTAAATAGTAAATTTCCAAAAAAACAACAAACATTTTTTTTTTCGAAGCTGGAAATGGGGAGAGACAGTCAGACAGACTCCCGCATGCGCCCAACCGGGATCCACCCAGCACGCCCACCAGGGGTGATGCTCTGCCCCTCCGGGGGTCGCTCTGCCACGACTAGAGCCACTCTAGCGCCTGGGGCAGAGGCCAAGGAGCCATCCCCAGCGCCCGGGCCATCTTTGCTCCAATGGAGCCTTGGCTGTGGGAGGGGAAGAGAGAGACAGAGAGAAAGGAGGGGGGGTGGAGAAACAAATGGGCGCTTCTCCTATGTGCCCTGGCCAGGAATCGAACCCGGGTCCCCTGCATGCCAGGCCGACACTCTACCGCTGAGCCAACCGGCCAGGGCCTAAAAACAACAAACATTTTAATTAAGGTAATAATGTATGCAAAATGCTCATGGCATGATAGAAGCCTAAAATGAGAAATCAGTCCACCATCTTTGTTTTTTAGTCATCTAGGAAATATAGAACAAAATTTTGGGAGGAAATTATAAAGATATCTTTTTCTCCTTGTAAATATTCAAAAAGTAAAGCATTTCCAACTGCCTGCTTTGAAATTTTGAGATTTTATAGCTCTATAGGCTATAGGGTTTTAAAAAAATTTCCTGTTTGAATATCAGCTACTTATAAAATATTAATTATATGATAACTATAGTTATGTTTCACAATTAATATAATTATTAAATGTTAAAAATTGATCTATATTGTTTATTACCTGATAGAAAGCTAATTGTAAAACTGAATCCCTACTCTGAGAAAGTTTAGATGCAGCAATTGCAAAGACCTATTTTTCTGCTTATATAACTGCACTTTCAGTAGTAACTTTAGTCTAGTGTTTAAGAAAAAGACTATATATATGTCATTTTCTTTGTTTTATTTCTGTTAAGGTAATATTCTTGTGGTTAAATGTACTTCAAGCACTTTTTTTTTCAAACTCATACAATTTGCTTCTAGGTTGTAGCAACATCCAAACCAAAAGTGGCTGAAATACAAAGTTTTATCTTTGTTAGCAATAAATCAACAAATCCAATTAGGAAAATGTATAACTCCAAAATTCGACAAGACAAAATAGTCAGCTTTCCATTTTATCGGATCAGCAACTTAAGACAGGTACACATGAAACAAGCTCAAATATATTATTCAAGAAATAGGCTATAAAATCCCATTTTTTATCAGGAGAATAAAAGTTGGTCAAGGGTATAAACTGTTATGTGGACCCTAAACCTGAATCTTGCTTTGTGGTACCCATGACAACTTCCCTCGGGGCCTGGAAGGATGAGATTTCCAGGAATGACAAGTGAAAAAAATCTTTCATACAAGGTTGACTGTATCTACTACTGTCTGTTTTCTTAGAATGATACAAAATAGCTAATGACTTCATCCAAAGAAATTTTAGTTCTACCATTAACAGAATATTTTTCTCTAAATTATCTTGAGGTAATATATAATTTTATAAAGGTAGTAATATAATTCAACTGTTGGAAATGATTTATCTTTCAAACATTATCTTTTGTAATTTATAATTTAGAATGTTGATTGCAGTCCATGTCAAAAAAACTTGCTAGTGTAAAATATAAGGATCTAGGAAAAAAGAGTTAATTGATTTTAAGTTTTAACAAAGTGTTATTGAATAATAAGACCATTAGAACATTAGAAATATTTGAACATTAAAAATATTTGATCCTGTCAAAGCATTATGCTACATTAATACATATTATTATAAGTATTGAGGTGTGGTTACTCTGTGGTACTTAACCTCTGTGAATATTAATTATTTCAAAGCAGGTAAGTTTTCAAATTTTGCAGTTTAAATTTGCTGAACATGAATGAAGAGGAAGTGTCAATGAGTGATAATAGAGAAGGTTGTTATGATACCTTTCTCCTTTAATTCTGGAATCATCTCCATTCACTTTATGAGCCCAAGTGAAGGAGTCTTTTTGAGAATTCCCACTAAAGAAATAATTTGATGGAAAGCAGGTTCAATTTCACAACTCTGGGCATATTACTTAAGTAGATGACTGATGAGTGGTAGAAAACCCTTCTGTCCATTTTTCTCTGCCCCATTGGCTACTTGAGAGTTCCCCAGTGTGCACTTCTTTGGAGATGAAAATGCAAATGTTACCAGAGTGTTTGAGAAGGATGTTGGCAAATGGAAATAGATCCAAAGACAAGTAATTTGCTTTATGATGATCTAATAAATATATCACATGAGAAATATTAAAGAAGCTGTGATATTAATAATGTGAAAAATGGTAACATGTGGAAGAAAGAAACTGTTTCTCCCCCTTTTCTAGGAAAAGCTGCCATTTGCAGGAATGAATGTGGATCAGTAATTCTAAGCAGCTTCAAGGGCAGATAGAAGAATGACTGGAATGTCACAGGGTATGCAATGTGCATAAATATATTAAAAATATTTTACAAGTTTATTGGTCCAAGATGAAATGAACTTCTATAGGAAATAATGGTACTTCTGTCACAAGGAATATTTAACACATCGGTGAGAAGCCATATGCTGGGGACAGTGGAGAAGATAAAGTTAACACAGACTGTTGTACATGCCAGGCTCTGTTTTAAGTGTGTAATATATTATTAGTGAATTTAATCCTAACAATAATCTAGGAAGGTAAATTCTAAATTAGCCCATTTTATAGATGAAACAAAGGAAGTTTAAATAATATATCCAAGTTCATGCAAGTATTACGTGTGGAGTGTGTTTTAAAATTATGCAGTTTGGATTTAATATCCATTTCCTTAACCACTTTACCATATTGACTCTGAAGAGCGGGCTGTGTTACTACTGTTGAAATCTGTATCATAGAAGCATTTATCAGTCATCTAGCATAACGTGATTGGGAAGAGGACAGTATATACACAGAAAAGAAAGAGAAAGCAAGGGAATTGAATGTTGCTGCAGATAGCAACCACTCAGAATGACATCTCAAGGAAGAGTAGAAGTTCCTAAGACATACTTCAATACATTTAGAGTGATCTTTGCTTATACTTTAGAGTGAAGGATGATTTGTCAGTAATCCTCAGTTAGCAGATTGTAATAAAATTTCTCTAACAAAGTAAACTACAAAATAACCCATTTTCTTACTGCCCTTGTAGTTTTCCATGAACCTAAGTGTAATTTTATGTCCCCCATAATCTGACCCCACTCTTAATATTTGAGCCCTTCTCTGAGACTGATTTTTCTCATTTCACTTGTCCTTCTTCCATATTCCCACCTATTTATCACCTTAGTTAGACTCTATTCTTTTGCTTATTTGTGTCTTATTAACTTAAAATAAGATAAATCCTAACTCACCTGGAAGTGCATGTTGCTTGATCTCCTCTTGAAGGCTTTTGGAGAGTTCTCCACAGAAATCTTTCTTTAGTCTAAATTATGATTGTAAAGGTAGTTGATAGTTTACCATTTCTTGATTCTCAAATTATTTCTCCCCATGTAGAGTGTAAATCATTTATTATATATACTTTGACAACTATAGTTCAATGTTAGTATTTCTGATACCATGGATACCTCTCAATGACTTAATTCAAAATTAATTTTGTTGACTGATATAGAAGTTCCTAAAGGGATTAATAATAGTGAGTAGTTTTATCTTGCAACAAATTTCTCTTTGAACTTTAAAAATATTATTAAAAACCACATGATTTGGTGTTCCAGTTACTTGTCTGCTGGCTCTTAGTGTCTTCTTTGCCCTCCTTCCTAAGGCAGCTGAAAGTATGCAAAATAATTTTCTCACACTTCCTTGCTGGCAGCTTTCCAACAGGATTTGGCCAATGGGAAGGAATGACAGGAGTTGAAAAGAAGGAGGAGGAAAAAAAGCATTCTTTATTTTATGTTTCTGTGGTGTCTCTGGTGGCTGTGGGCTCCAGGAGCAACTTTAACTGGCATGGTCACAAGCATATCAGTGGAGATTTCAGTAATGTCAGTGGAATTTATGTTCCGGGCTTTTTGCTTATCAGCAGTAGTCAAAGTAATTATAATATAACGTTGATGCCTCCAAATCATCGGAAGGGCTGGCCCCTGTGTTCAGCCCCAGGTTAGAAAGACAGCCCTGCTTTCCAAGGAACATTTCCTTCTCCCTTTTATTTCTCTAACATTTCCTCCTTCTTGCTTCTGCTTCTTTCACCTTCCAATACTTTGGTAGGCAGCAAATCCTTCTTTACTTGAAATACTTGAAGTGGCTCCTGCTTTTGTGACTGGACACTGAGTAATATATCGAGACCAATTCTCTATCTAGAACTGAGATCATTTGTATAGCATCCTCCCAATTAAGTAACTAGTCTCTGTTAAAATTCTTCTACTGTGGGTGAATACACTCAAAACAACACACTCTATTTTTGAAAAACCTTTATTTAAAACAAAACAAAAGAAACGAGTCTGTTGACATGAACTCTGTCTCATTATATTTTCTTCTCAATTTTGTCTTATGGGTTATAGTCATCATTACTGGCTGAATTCTAAGCTTAATAAAGTTGAAGAGATGGGTATAAAATTATTTATTTGATACCACAAACTGTATAAAATATGAATTTAGATCTTTGACCAAATAAACATTTTTTGACTAATGGCATGAAATGTCCACAGCAGATTCTTTGTTGTTCATTTATCAAATATTTATTGAGCCCATTCTATAATCCAGGCAGATTTTTAGTACAGAGGTTAATAACAGTGAATGAAAGTAGTAGATCTATAAAATGGAGAAAAGAAAAGGTTAAAGTGAGAGTATCTGGTTCCTTGTTCTACATCTATCAATTAAAACAGTAATATTTCTCCAGGGCAAGTGAACAGAAGTCATGGAAAGAAACCAAGAGCCATCCAAAGCCAACTAGAAGTCTCTTTTGGAAACATGAAGCAAAGAGATTGAGGCTCCCTTTGACTTAAATGAGGCCTGGCCTATATTAAAATTCAAACCTCATAGGAGATACAAAACCTTATCTTTCAGTTAGTTGTCAGGGTGTTATTTGATATGAATAGCTTTTTAAAATAGGTATCAAAGAAGGCTCTAAAAACACTGGGAATAGTGATATTAAAAATATTTAACAAGTGATTTGTCATGGCATTAGCATTTTGAGTAGATACTGACTGTAAACTCCCCTGTGGCCACACCAAGGTGTACTGGTGAATCTTGCTGATGAGCACCGAAGAACTGAGGTAAGAACTCGAAGGACAGAGTAATGAGGAATCTGCAGTTTCTAAAGTCACCCACTTTTGCTTACTGACACCTGGCCTGAATATAACTCTGATTTTAATTTATGGTAACTTATATAATGAAGAATTACTTTTACTTTGAAATTTAAAGGAATGCATTCAACTTTTAAATCATTTGGCAACATCATGATCCATACATTCCAGAGATAACTTTTTATTTGATAACATGGTAAGTGTTTAGTTAGCTTAACTGAACAGAGTTTTCAGGAGGTGACTAACTGTGCAAGTAATTTTCAATACATATGCTTATTCATTTATAAATTATTTTTAATTTTTAAAACACTTTTATTTTTATTTTATATTATTTATGCAATTTAGTATAAATTAAGTTTTAACTCTATGTCATTGGAACAGGTGGTGTATATTTTTAGTTTTCCTTAGTTTTAAAAATTGTTTTATTGATTGATTTCAGAGCGAGGAGAGAAAAAGAGAGAGAAAAGTGGATAGGAGGAGCAGGAAGCATCAACTCATAAAAAATTGCTTCTCATATGTGCCTTGATGGTGCTGGGGCCTCGAATTGGCAACCTCAGCATTCCTGGTTGGTTCCTTATCCACTGTGACACCATAGTATAGCTAACTTTCCTTAGTTTTAGACCTCTCCAGTCCTAAATGGACTTGGCCCTGGACTGTACAGGCCCCCCATCTGAGATGGGTGGCCTTGTTGGCACCATGGGGAAAGGGGTTAGAGGTGGACCTCCAGTTAACTCCTTGGGCAACCAGCACCTGGCCACCTAAGGTAGAAGTGTATTATCCCTTGAGTGCTCAAGGGGACAGCATTTTGAAGGGCACCTTTGTAATTTCTTTATGGCCAATAATGAGTTCCCCTATTCTACTACACATAGAACCAGCAGATGCTGGTGTATTGGCCAATAAGGTTTGGTATGCCCGCTCAGGGCGGCCTCTGGTGCCAGCTACAGTGCTGTCTGCAGACAAAACTCTGGCCTGTATTCTGCCAGAGGGAAAAGATTTGCCTCTCTTGGTGCCACTGACAGCTCTCTCATTTCGCCCATAGTTTTTGATCTGTTAATCCTATTGCTGTAGTTGGTACTATTTCTGTTTATGCAATGTATCCCACTCCTTGCACAGTGACCATCATGGAAGATGCCTGTGGTTTAGATTGTAAAGCGAGCAAAAGGGGTGGAATGTTGGTCAAATAAGTTTGTAAACATGATATATATGTTTGCTCGCTTGTGACTTATATTGGGTGTGGGGGACAGGCTATAAGCAGGCCAGGTTGTTGTAGCCTGAGGTTTGGTTTTGGGACTAAGCTTTTCCCCACACCCTTGACTGATTGTATGATCTGGGTGGTGCACTCTCATGAGGAATCCAATTATGCCTTGGATAAGTGACTTTGTGTCGGAGACTTCCTTGTTTGTATATTGGATTAAGGGATTTTGGTTTTCTACACTATAAAGTGGGACAGACCAGGAGCTCAGACACACAGTTCCTGCTATCATAATTGCAGGGGCTCCCCTGATCCCTTACCCTTCATGGGAAGAGCTGGTTTTCTGCTTTTCCCTTGTCTTCTTTTGTGGTTTGCCTGTCTTGGTGAGACACCAATAAATAGGATGGCCCCCCATCCTCTGACTCCGCCATTTCTTTATCGTCTGCCCGAATCCAATGGGAACCTGCATGTGAATGGTCACGATGACGGCTCCTGGCCTTACAACCCAAGATAGCAACAAAGAGTCCCTCAGGGGCAGCCACAGCCTCCTGCCCAGGTAATGGAACACTCTGTGGTCCGGCCCTATACCCAGGCAGAGCTGATGGAGTTGGGGGCACAATTTAGGCAGAAACCTACTGAATCCCTGGTAGCCTGGTTACTACGATTATGGGATATAGGGGTGGATGGCATCATGCTCTCCGGAACAGAGATGGAGAAATTGGCCTCCATTACCACACACTCTTCCTTGAGGCAGCGTCTTCAGAACTGCCATGGCAACCCAGGAGACCATACCCTATTAGAATGGGTGATGGCTGCCATTCGTATGGTCTGGCAGAATGCTGGAGAACTGCCGGGGGCAATGAGTCGGTGGCAGTGCTACAGTGAGTTAGTAAAGGTCCTTCGAGAACTAGGTATGAAGAATGCTGTTTTCAACCCTGGGTCTCGTGGGCCAGACGAAGAAGTGTTTACGGCCAAAATGAGGGAATTTGTCCTTGCTAGCGCCCCGTCAGCCCTTTTTGGGTCACTTGTGGCTATTGGGCCCCTATGTGGGGCAGCCCATCAATGCAGTTACACAAATGGTAGCAGATTTGGGAGAGCTGGAGGCCACTCGGGATCATAAAGCAGTGAGGGCTGCTGCCTATGTTTCCCCCCCAACTAACAAGGGAAACGGACCTGTAAAGGTTACCCGAACGCAGATGTGGGTAGACTTGATTGCGGCTGGAGCAGATAAGGGGAAATTGGATGGCCAGTCTAATAAAATTCTTTTGGAGCTTTGGCGGCAGCTTAAACCAGAACAGAAGTTCCAGCCACTGAGACGAAAGGCCCCAGCAGCTACCAATAAAACTTTTGGTGCGCGCACAGCTCGATTACAAGATTATATGATAGAGACAGCCGAGGGAGAGGGGAACTCCCAAGACCCATTGTACCAGTTTGAATACGAAAAAGGCCAAGGGACCCGTCTAACAGGGATGGGCGGGGACCGGAGGCCACATGTGGAACTGGCTATCCACTGGTCCCCTTCCAACGTACAACAGGTGTTGGCCTTGGTGGATACAGGTGCAGAATGTTCCCTTCTCTATGGAAACCCAGAGCGGTTTGCTGGGACCCCAGTGGCCATTGACGGTTATGGGGGCCAAACTGTTCAAGTGAAGCCAATAACTATTCCATTGGGGATAGAGAGACTGCCTCCTAAGCCATATAAGGTGTATGTATCTCCTATTCCTGAATATATTTTGGGGGTAGATGTCTTGCAAGGACTGTGGTTGGAAACTACAGCTGGGGAGTTCCGGCTGCGGATCAGGGTTGTGAAGGCAGTATTGTGGGGACATGCATCACATTCCCCCTTGCAATTACCCATCCCTCGGCGTGTGACTAACACCAAGCAGTACCGCCTGCCAGGTGGTTATGAAGAAGTCACAGGGACAATCCTTGAACTAGAAAAGGTGGGGATCATCCGGCCAGCACACAGTCCTTACAACTCCCCAGTATGGCCTGTGCGCAAAGCGGATGGAACCTGGAGAATGACAGTAGATTACAGGGAACTTAATAAAGTTGTTCCCCCTTTGCACGCTGCTGTTCCCTCGATAGCTAACATGATGAATCGGCTAAGCCATGAGTTGGGGACATACCACTTTGTGGCAGACTTGGCCAATGCTTTTTTCTCTATTGATATAGCCGCAGAGAGTCAAGACCAATTTGCCTTCAGTTGGGAAGGGAGACAATGGACCTTTACAGTGTTACCCCAGGGCTATTTGCATAGCCCCACCTTGTGCCATGGGCTGGTGGCTGCTGACCTGGCTAAATGGAAACAGCCAGAGGTAGTCCGCATGTACCATTATATTGATGATATTATGCTAACTAGTGATTCTCTTTCAGAATTGGAGCAAGCAGTCCCTACCCTGCTATCCCATTTGAAAGCATGTGGCTGGGCAGTTAACGAGAACAAATTACAAGGACCTGGGTTATCTGTTAAATTCTTGGGAGTTGTCTGGTCGGGTAAGACAAAAGTTATCCCTGACACAGTTATAGATAAGATTCAAGCATACCCCGTGCCCACTACGGTAAAACAGTTACAGGAATTCTTAGGTTTGTTGGGGTATTGGCGAGCATTTATACCGCATTTGGCTCAGTTACTACGCCCCCTGTACAACCTTATTCGAAAGGGGGTTCGCTGGGATTGGACTGAGCAGGCGCAAGGTTCATTTGCAGCTGCTAAGAGAGCTGTCAAGGTGGCACAGGCCTTGAATGTGTTTGATCCTGCCAGGCCCTGTGAGCTGGATGTTCATGTAACCTCGGAGGGGTTTGGATGGGGCTTGTGGCAGCGGACAGAGCGCCTATGGCAACCTATTGGATTTTGGTCCCAATTGTGGAAAGGTGCTGAAGTTCGTTACTCATTAGTAGAGAAGCAGCTGGCAGCTGTGTATGCTGCCCTCCTGGCAACTGAGAGTATTACAACCACAACACCAGTTACAGTCAAAACAACATACCCTATAGCTGGATGGGTGAGAGATTGGGCAACTAAACCACATAGTGGTATGGCCCAAATGTCTACCCTGGCCAAGTGGGGTGCCTATCTGCAACAACGCTGTGCTCTTAGCACCAGCCCATTGAGGGCAGAACTGCAGGAGGTCTTGGGTCCAGTCACCTATGCGACCTTAGAGTCAGGTGCAACTGGGGCTCAGGAGGCAGAACCTGAGGTCAGTCCTTACCAGGAGGGGCGGGTGCCCATCCCTGAAGATGCCTGGTATACTGATGGTTCCAGCAGGGGCCAACCTGCCAAATGGACGGCTATCGCCTTCCATCCGGCCACTGAGACTATTTGGATGGACACGGGTACAGGCCAAAGCAGCCAATGGGCAGAATTAAGAGCTGTTTGGCTAGTTGCCCATAATGAACCTTCACCTCTGGTGATCTGTACTGACAGTTGGGCTGTCTATCGTGGACTGACCCTTTGGATTGCTACTTGGCACATTAACCAGTGGATGGTAATGCACCGTCCATTATGGGGTCAGGCCATGTGGCAGGACTTATGGGAAATAGGACACCAGAAGCAGGTGACAGTATATCATGTCACAGGGCATGCCCCACTAGCCCATCCTGGGAATGATGAGGCAGATACGTTGGCAAGGGTGCGATGGTTGGAGACTGCACCTGCAGGTGATGTGGCACAGTGGCTCCATCGGCGCCTGCTCCATGCAGGACAGAAAACTATGTGGGCTACGGTTAAGGCTTGGAACTTGCCTGTGTCCTATGCAGAGGTACTTGCAGCCTGTGAGCAATGTGCAGTATGTTCCAAGGAACACCCTCGGAGACCACTGGTGTCACCTGGACAGATCCAGAGGGGTCATGTCCCACTGACACGATGGCAGATAGACATCATTGGACCCTTACCAAAGTCAGAAGGGTACCAGTATGCAGTCACTTGTGTAGATACTGCCACCGGGCTGCTTGCTGCTTACCCCGCTCGTAACCCTGACCAGAGGGCAGTCATACAGGCTCTGGACCGCCTGAGTGCTGCATACGGGCGACTGCTGGTCCTTGAAAGTGACAATGGTACCCACTTCACTGGTTCAACGGTGAGGCAATGGGCTCAAAAGCTGAGGGTGGACTGGAAGTACCATGTTCCCTACCACCCCCAGGCTGCTGGCATCATTGAGCGTTATAATGGACTCTTAAAGCAGGGACTGCGACAGGAGGAGGGCACCGGCTCTCTTACTGGATGGACACGCCGCTTATGGACAGTACTCCGGATTTTGAATGAGCGACCTTGACGGGGAAGCCCAGCTCCAGTAGAGGCCCTCCTGCATCGGACAGCTGCCCCTATTCAGTTGCAGATACGCACTAAGGACATTTTACTCAAGCCAGGTTTCGGACAGCAGGGCAACGTGCTCTTGCCTGCTCCAACAGCCCTTCTTAAAGGACAACGGCTTCAATGGACTTGGCCCTGGACTGTACAGGCCCCCATCTGAGATGGGTGGCCTTGTTGGCACCATGGGGAAAGGGGTTAGAGGTGGACCTCCAGTTAACTCCTTGGGCAACCAGCACCTGGCCACCTAAGGTAGAAGTGTATTATCCCTTGAGTGCTCAAGGGGACAGCATTTTGAAGGGCACCTTTGTAATTTCTTTATGGCCAATAATGAGTTCCCCTATTTTACTACACATAGAACCAGCAGATGCTGGTGTATTGGCCAATAAGGTTTGGTACGCCCGCTCAGGGTGGCCTCTGGTGCCAGCTACAGTGCTGTCTGCAGACAAAACTCTGGCCTGTATTCTGCCAGAGGGAAAAGATTTGCCTCTCTTGGTGCCACTGACAGCTCTCTCATTTTGCCTATAGTTTTTGATCTGTTAATCCTATTGCTGTAGTTGGTACTATTTCTGTTTATGCAATGTATCCTACTCTTTGTACAGTGACCATCATGGAAGATGCCTGTGGTTTAGATTGTAAAGCGAGCAAAAGGGATGGAATGTTGGTCAAATAAGTTTGTAAACATGATATATATGTTTGCTCGCTTGTGACTTATAATGGGTGTGGGGGACAGGCTATAAGCAGGCCAGGTTGTTGTAGCCTGAGGTTTGGTTTTGGGACTAAGCTTTTCCCCACACCCTTGACTGATTGTATGATCTGGGTGGTGCACTCTCATGAGAAATCCAATTATGCCTTGGATAAGTGACTTTGTATTGGAGACTTCCTTGTTTGTATATTGGATTAAGGGATTTTGGTTTTCTACACTATAAAGTGGGACAGACCAGGAGCTCAGACACACAGTTCCTGCTATCACAATTGCAGGGGCTCCCCTGATCCCTTGCCCTTCATGGGAAGAGCTGGTTTTCTGCTTTTCCCTTGTCTTCTTTTGTGGTTTGCCTGTCTTGGTGAGACACCAATAAATAGGATGGCCCCCCATCCTCTGACTCCGCCATTTCTTTATTGTCTGCCCGAATCCAATGGGAACCTGCATGTGAATGGTCACGATGACGGCTCCTGGCCTTACAACTGCCATTATGTTTTACTTTTCTTTCATCAAGTGAGAAAGAAAATAAGAGAGATGGGTAGGAAGGACTATACAGACTTCTGCATTTGTGTGGTTATGTGTCCAAAGCACATAACTCTGACTCTCACCGAAATTTTCAGAACCTCTATAAATGATATTTAGTTATGTGAACATTTCATTCCTAGCAATGAGAACCAATAAGCTAGAGTGGAAAGGCATAAGAAAAACTGTCACTCTTTAGAGATGACAAAATACTGTGTAAAGAATACCCTAAAGATGCCACCAAAAAGCTAATAGAACTAATAAATAAATTTGGTAAAGGTGCAAGATAAAATATTAATATACAGTAGTCAGTTGTGTTTTTATACACTAATAACAAACTACCAGAAAAAGAATTTAAGAAAAAGATCCCTGTTCCAATTGCTTCAAGAAGGAAAACATACATAGGAATAAATTTAACCAAGGAGGTGAAAGATCTGTGTATTTTAAACTGTAAAACATTGAAGAAAGATATTAAAGAGAGCACAAATAAATGAAAAAATATACTGTGTTTATTGATTGGAAGGAATAATATCACATCAGAAAAAACAAAGCCATCAAATTAGAAAATGGGCTGAGGACTGAATAGACATTTCTCCCAAAAATATATACAAATGGCCAATAGACATATGGAAAGATGTCCAATGCTATGTCACACTCAACATGCTTTATAACTACATGCATTGTCATTAATGTGTCTCAACAATCTAATAAGTCATTTCTTCATAGCTTTTATTTAATATGTGAAGAAATTAAGATCAAGAAAGATCAGGTTACTTACCTTGATAATACATATAGTATGTAGGAAACTATGAATTGAAATTCTTACCTAAAACATAGTCTCATGCTTTTAAAAATAGCCTATGTAACTTCTCAGTTTCACTTCCTCTTTTACCCATTCTATCCCTCTGGAAATGCCAGTTCATTTAAAACTCAGGTCTTAAAGTCTGGTTTACCATCAGAAAGTATTTCTGATTATTCTAGGCATTGAGTTATTCATCATCCTTTTGGTGATGTATAGCGAATGTTGTTTCATTTTAAGCTTGTCTACAGCTTAGAGCACTGTTTGGTAGCAGAAGATCCTTCATAAACTGATCAAGTACAGAACTACTGATAATATGCAATATATAACCAGAATGGAAATAGTCAAGTATTACACAGTGAAAGAAAGTTGAATATCCTTAATAATTCCAGGGTATTTGCAGGCATCAAAATGGATGTAGAAACAATGAATGTCCAGAGAGATTTGAGTTCTGAACTTGCTCATTGTTCTCTCAGTGAATTTCCCCATTTACACACCACTTCACTTTCTTCTTCACATACAACATGCTAACTCTAACAGCCACCTCTCCCCACTCCCTTTATTTCTCTCTTTCCTCCCCCCTCCCTCTCTCCTTTTTTTTTTTTTTGTCTTTTTCTGAAGTTGGAAATGGGGAGGCAGTAAGACAGACTCCTGCATGCGCCTGACCGGGATCCACCCAGCATGCCCACCAGGGGGCGAGGCTCTGCCCATCTAGGGCATTGCTCTGTTGCAACCAGAGCCATTCTAGCACCTGAGGCAGAGGCCATGGAGCCATCCTCAGCTCCTGGGCCAACTTTGCTCCAATGGA
Source organism: Saccopteryx bilineata (assembly GCF_036850765.1). Classification (NCBI taxonomy): domain Eukaryota; kingdom Metazoa; phylum Chordata; class Mammalia; order Chiroptera; family Emballonuridae; genus Saccopteryx; species Saccopteryx bilineata. The sequence goes on from NC_089495.1 coordinate 18,384,738, forward strand.
GCCTCAGCTGTGGGAGGGGAAGAGAGAGAGAGGAAGGAGAGGGGGAGGGGTGGAGAAGCAGATGGGCACTTCTCCTGTGTGCCCTGGCCGGGAATCAAACCTGGGACTCCTGCACGCCAGGCCAATGCTCTACCACTGAGCCAACCGGCCAGGGCCTCTTTCTTTCTTTCTACCTCTCCTTCTCCCAGAGGTCACTCATAATTTGCTTTTTAAGGCAAATCATTACCAGATGAAGTTTGTCTTCAGTATATTCTTCTCCCATCACCCATACTAAAGATCACATTGCTCTTGCAGTTCACTCTAGTTATCAGCAAAATGTCAAGGTTGAAAGTATAAACCAATTAATGTAATTAACTTACAGGTATCCTGAGAAGACTGGCAAATCACTTTCATCGCAACTGAAATGGAGTCATCAGGATGATTTCCAGTAGTGGCTAGAATTGAGCACCCTTAGCAAGCTTTGGTGAGTGTGTCTGACTCTAAGATCAACTGCACACAAGAAATTTTAAACAGGTTAATTTATATTAATAGATAAAATAATACAATGATAATTATAATAAAATGAAACATATTGTCGATGCTGGGATGATAGTCTTGTGAATGAATCTGAAGGGGATGCATTGTCCTTGAAGGACTGTTTTCCTGACCCCTGGTTCCTCGGGTTCATGCCCTGAGATCTCTAGAACATCGGCTATGTCTGGGTGCGCCTGTGGCATCCACACAGTAAATGGTTTGACCCAGAGCAATCATCAGAAATCAAAACTGATGACACAGGTCCATTTCCCAGACTAATCCAAAATCGTTTTCAGTGAAGGGCCGTGTTACACTTGTTTCTAATGACTATGGTTACTCTTACTGACAAGTGATAGCCTTTTGTGCAATTTCTAATGTATTGTCAGCATTTCCCAGCCAGAAATGTTTGTTATCAGAGATATGCTCACAAATGCCGCAGTATCTTTTCACTGATAACTTCCTCCATGCCTCTTACTTGCTAGCTTAATATTATGACCTTTGGGAGTCTGCATTTTTTTTTAGATTATAGTATGATGGTAGAGGCAGGATGTAATGGTGATGTCCTCAGGACAAACTCAAAATAACTAACACTATGTGATGTCCCAATATGTTACTGAGGATCTAACCAATGCCTGAGAAGTATCTTTAAAAGTTATTCATTATTATTAAAAATTGTGAACAAATTTTTTGAATTTGAAATAAAGTTACTCTAATTTCTTCCCTTAAAATCCTTTAACCTAATCATCGGAGCCATTTGCCTGCCTAGTTAGAAAGATAAGGGTATAATGAGAAATAAGAGTACAGTTTAAGCAAAAAAAAAAAAAAAAGAGTGCATGTTTTAACATTATGCTGTGACTGTATTACCCAGGTGTAGTAACTGTAAGGAAGTTGTTCCTTGAACTGGAGCAAATACTGTTCCCGGCCTGAGATAAGCTCCTTAAACACAGGCTGAAATTTGCAGTTGTTTAAAGTGACTTTTAGACCAAACTTCCTTCAAGGGTATGTTTTTATGTAACGTTTGATGACTCAGCTCAGCATAATGCTTTTTGTATAGACATTGCAGAATATTATAAAATAGTAATAAAATGGGATCTGTGGCTTTTGAAACCCATTCCATATAGACATACCAAATAGATTTTCATACATTAGTATCAAGTCTTAATAATAGAACACCTGGTCAAGAAAATACCGGAAATTGAAAAAATATTATTAAAATCAACTTTTAAATAATTTGGTATTATGCATTAGTTTTGTATATCTAACATAACAAAGCATCACAGACAGAATGGCTTAAAACAACAGGAATTTACCATCTCACAGTCTGGAGGCCAGAGTCTGAAAGTAAGGTGTGAGCACTGTGGGCTCCTTCTGAAATCTGTGGGGCAAGCGTCCTTCCTGTGTCTCCAGCTGTGGTTAACCCTGGCTTTGCTGCTGCTCGTGGTGGCAGCAGAACTAGCCTTCACATGCCATTCTCCTTATGTCTCTCCACAGCCTTCCCTCCCTGCATGTCTGTCACTGTACTCAAAGTTCTACTCTTTATAAGGGCATCAGTCATATTGGATTAGAATGTACCCTCATGACCTCATTTTAACTTCATTGTTCTCTAAGGACCCTATTTCCAAATAAGGTTGTATTCTGAGTAAGGTGCTGGGAATCAGAACTTCAATTTACTTATTCTTAGTAGAGATACAATTCAACCTATAATGGGTTACAAATATTTTTATTTTATTTTGGAAGATGAAAATAGAAGCCTATGCACTTTACCTTTTTGTGATGCATAATCTTATCAAGTCCCATTGATAGAACATTTCTGCTTTTTGTGAAATACTGGAATTCTCTATGATCAGGGCTAAAAGATTTATTATATCTAGCTTTGTTCCATAGATAAGTTTTGAGGCAAAACAGAGTCATAATGACTTATTAGAACTAGATTGTAATAGTTGATTTATGTAAGTCCCTGTTTAAAGGAAGCAAAATTAATTACCTTTGCCTAAGAATTTTACTAAACGTAATTGCTGTTTTTCACACTGCATTGTTTTTCAAGTACTTGCAGAAACCAATGGTTACCTGTCACTTTGGGTGTCTACCATGTTATTCTAGCTATATTTTTGGATGATTGTGAGGATTCCAAGGAATGAAAGTAACACACTTGACTTATCAAATGTCTATTTGCTTGTGAAGATTATCTTTGTCCTTCCCTTACTAGTGAAACACAGTAGTGAATGTAAGAATTAGCGGTTTTTTAGATGTCCCTTTTTTTTCAGCACAAGCTCAGGGTCACTAAGTAGGACACTTCCATATTGGAAACTTCAAAATAGAAACTTGACCTTTTATATTAAGGTAAACTTAGCACTCAGCTTTTATTGAGACATAAATGAAAAAGATTTCTTTTTAATCAATGTCTGCTGAGTTTTCTAATAAAAGGGAATCAGATTCAATGATCGCAATATGTTGTTAAGTATGTTATTAAGGCACCCTTTGGGGACAGCACTCAAAGAAGAGGATAGAGCAGAGGAAGCAGCTGAATTGGGATGCAGACCCAAGATAATCTTGGTTAACTCCACGGAAAATTTTGGTAGAATAACCCATCAGAGTTGTCCCTGGTTGGGCTGACCTGTCCGGGCCATAATAAAGTTGTGTTCATTGCATAACAACAAGAACAAAAAAGCCTAAGCGTATCTATATTTTCCACTTCCCTTAGTCTTTTTGAAACACCGTATACTTGAACAGTGAGCGCTTCACCTCCGTTGCGACAATGATTAGAGAATGTGACAAAGGGTTATTTCAAGTTAGAACTGCTAAATTCTATAAATGATTCCATCATCCTGGTCGCATTTTTTTTAATGTGAAGAAATATATGTGTGAAAGAGAGAGAGAGAGAGAGAGAGAGAATGAGAGCATGCCTGTAGTCCTGTTTCCAAGGAGACAGGCCTGAAGGCCTGAGAATAACATCATTATGTTAACATACATTTTTCATTGATCTTTGCTGTAGCCAGAGAAAATACGATAAATAAATTTAGGAGCTATTACTTTATTTCTAGTCCTGCCCTTGACTTCTCCATAAGCCAAATGATATCTTGGGCTCAAAAAGTACCAGCCTACTCTATTTGTTGAGAGGTTTTTTTTACCTCGAGTGTGCATAATGCCTTTACAAAAATTTAATCGAAAAATAATAAACGTTCATTTTTGTCAGCAGAATCATTCTGAATTGTGCTAAAATAAGAGACTGAAGAAGACAGTTTGTTTTCCAATAAAAAAAGTGAAGTGACTTTTAAGGAGATAGATATATTTTAACTGTGACTCCCCGGCTTTGCTGGGAGAGTTTTCAAGAGAGTGCAGAAATGTAACCCTGCTTCCTTCCGCCTGGCATTGTCCTTGTCGTGTTCCCTAAATACATGAAGTCTAATCAATCCAAACTACGTACCGATATTACATGATGACTGCTTAGGATTGATCTTTTACTATTCTGAAGTTTAGTTAAATGAGCTTTACAGTAGCTTCTAAAATATTAAAAATTTTTCTATTCCAATCAAGTTAATTAAAATACTCATTTATATGATTGACATTGATTTCTGTCTGGTTTCCCTATATCTCCTACTTAAATCAAAGCAGTCAACTTAATTTTCCAAACATACAGTTGTGTTTGAATTACAGTCCTGCTCAAAAAACTCTTTGAACTTCAGTGCATATAAAATTACTAAGTAAAATGTTGTTTTGAATTTAAGATCATTCATGAAATTGTTTTAGTCTGTAGTTAAGCTCTGAATTTACTATTCACATTGATGGCCCATATTAACTCCCATCCTTTATGAGCAAAATCAAATGAAACAGGAGTCAACTCCAAGATCTTACATAAGAAGTTTCTATAATGATGTATACCATCCTCCACCCTTCCTTGTCGACAGATAAGTGAGTTGACAAAATTTTTAATATTTGCTTTGACTCTAGTGTTCTAAAAGTTTTACAAAAACAGTTACTTTTATTTTATTGGCTCTTCCTATACATTTCCTTTTTTCCTCCCTTTTTTTTAACCTTCTTTTCTTTTTCTTATACATTCTATTCTTCTCCCAAAGACTTCTTTCATGTTCACAATCTCATGCTTAAAATATATGCAACAACATTTAACAATTGATCTGCAATATTTTGTAAATACCAGTTATAAAATGACTATCATTCAACATGCTCGTTATGTGTGTGTGTGTGTGTGTGTGTGTGTGTGTGTGTGACAGAGACAGAGAGAGACAGGGAGAAGGACAGATAGGGACAGACAGACAAGAAAGGAGAGAGATGAGAAGCATCATTCTTCCTTGTAGCACCTTAGTTGTTCATTGATTGCTTTCTCATATGTGCCTTGATCGGGGGCTACAGCAGACTGAGCAACCCCTTGCTCAAGCCAGAGACCTTAGGCTCAAGCTAATGACCTCCGGGTTTTCAACCTGTGTCCTCTGTGCCCCAACCTGATGCTCTATCTATTGCACCACTGCTGGGTCAGGCACTTTTCTATAAATTTATTTTATTTTGCTTACTTTACCATAGCTTTCTGAACTTGTATTCAAATAAACACATATATATTCCACAATTAAAATTATAGGTTTTTTAAAAAGACAAATTCAGTACTACAATCTTGTAATCATTACTGTTTCACCATTCTTTGAACTCTTTGTATAAATATGATTTTCCAGTCAGGTTGTTTTTAGAAATTCTGATTCTATTATTTGATTCTCGTTGTTTCCACAAAAGGGCTTAATTGCTGACTTAGAAAACTGTGTTGACTATTAGGAAAATGTATTTTGATAAATTTTTCAGTGGTGCAACAAAAAAACATAAGAACAATTAAAAAGTTATTTTAAAATAATTATGATAAAAATTGAGAGTCAATGTAATTGTGAAGAAGAGTACAGAGCAAAGTAACAGAAACTAGTCAAGCATTAAAAATTATAAAACTTTACTTAGGTAAAAAAAAAAAAAAAACAAACTCCAAATCCCAAAAATAATCTGTAAGTATCCAGGCATAGAAGATAAAAGAACTTAAATACAAAAAAGACAAAATATAGCTGGCTGTTGACTTCTAAGTATTAGAAGGCAATGGAGTAATGTATGCAAAACTTGAAAAGAAAAATGTTGTAAAATATTTTTATTCTTCAAAAAATTAAAAATAAAACTACTATATGACCCAACAATTCCACTTCTGGGTATTTATTTGAAGAAGTCCAAAACACTACTTTGAAAAGATAAGTGTATCTCTATGTTCACTGCAGCATTATTTCCAATAGCCAAGATATGGAAGTAACCTAAATACCTATCAATAGATGAATAAATAAAGAAGATGTGGGACATATATATGATGAAATATTACTAAAAAGAATAAAATCTTGCCATTTTGACAGCATGAATGGGCCTCCGGGGTATTATGCTAAATAAAACAAAATCAGACAAAAAAGACAATTATCCTATAATTTCACTTTTATTTGGAATGTAAAAAACAAAACAAAGGAGCAAACAAAACAACACAGAAATAGACTCATAGATACACAGAACAAATTAATGATCACCAAATGGAAGGGGAGTTGGACAGGTGAATAAGGCAAAGGCATTCAGAAGTACATATTGCCAGTTATAAAATCAGTTCTGGGGATGTAAAGTACAGGATAAAGAATATAGTCAACAATAAAGTAATAACTGTATATGGTGTCAGATGTGTGCAAGGCTTATTGGGGTGATCTTTGTAAGTCAGATACAAATCTAATCACTGTGCTGTACACCTGAGACTAATATTGTAGGCCAACTGTAGTTGAAAAAAATATTTTAAAATATTTCATTTATTATTATAGAGAGAGGAGAGAGGGAGGTGGGAGGGAGAGGGGAAGGAGTGGGAAGATCAACTCATAGTAGTTACTGGGCAAGCCCAGGATTTCAAATCACCAATCTCATCATTGCAAGTCAACACTTGATCCACTGTGTTATCACAGGTCAGGCAAAGAAAACGTTTAAAAATATATTTTTAAAATAATATAATAAAGTAAATGATATAAAAAGAATTTTCTATTCTTCTAAGCTATCTTTCTTGGGTAAAAATAATAGAGATGCTTTAAGTTATACAGGGACTTAAAATATGCATTATTATTTTTTCTAAAAATATTTAAATTTGATGACCAGCAAACTAAAAAATTTAAGAATTAATAATGCAATAATACAGTAATATGCATCAATAACCGACTAGAGGCACTCAAACTAAGCATATTATTGATACCTATGCCATTGCTGTTAATCTAGTTATGCAAATTGAATGCAAATGTTAAAAATTGGTATTTAAACAGAAAATTATCATTTAAAAAATAGCTCTGCAGTTTTCAGCTTTTATTAAGACATATTGGGTATATACTTAGAAGCAGAATTGCTGGATCACCTGGTATTTCTATATTTAAGCTTGTGAGAAACCACCGTGCCGTCTTCCACAGCAGCTGTACTATTTTACATCACCGACAGCAATCCACAAGAATCCCAAATGAGCCCAAAGTAAAATGTGTCTTAAGGCATATTCCTTCATGGAGGAGGCCAGCACATTCCAGTAGTGAGTACTGAGGGATAAATAAAAGTCTGCCTGTTAAGGAGGTTCCTCACATTCAGGAGGTACAAGTTATTTCCAAAGCATTCTAGTCATAGAGACATCATGTCCATAGAGATAGAAATATAGGTATCTCAGGTTTGAGGAACTGCCACTGAATTATGAACTTACAAATGGTTAAAATAATAAATAATTCACGTATATTTACCACAATAAAAAAATAAGTTGAGTCCAATCTACATGCATAGAATTCTAGCAGTGTAAGCTTCACATATAGAAAATAGAGATACTACAACTACCTAGTTCATGTTTGTTTTTTTTTTGTGAAAACTAATTGTAGAGATATATAAAATGTACAATGTCTGGCAAATGTCAAACTGTTAAATATTAAATAGTATTATTTGGCATGAGGTTCAATGAACATCATTTCATTTTTTACCTAGAAGTAGATTTCTAAAATACATTGTCATTTTTATATGTATAGAAAATTCTCCCATTTTTAACAGAATTTTAAATGTTTATTGGTCTCTTGTTCTATAATCTCTAACTGAAAAAGAATGTCCTTATTATGTCTGAAAACATTTAGTGATCACAAAATATGGTTGAATTTGCTTTTTTCTTCACAAGTAATTTTTTATTACTTTGGGTAAAATGCTTCATAAAGTGATTTTTAATAAACAACTTTAAATGTCAAAGCTAAATTTGTCGATGTATTTTCTAATCTACTTTTAATGATTTAAAAAATGAACAATAAGATGTTAACTTTCTAGTACCTGTCTGAAAAGAGATAAAGCATAGAATTAAGTTAAAATGTAGAGACAATGAGGCTAGGGAATAATTATGTTTAAACAATCTAGAGCAGTAATTAACATATATTAGTTTAATGAAAAGAGCAATTACATTAACAAAAATCCAATATCTTGATATTGTACATTTTTATCCCATTGACAATCTGCAATTATAGATCAATTAGAGTTGATAATGTCCTATTAGTTCAGAATCCTCCTCCAAAATATCAGGCCACTAGGAGTTAGCCAGGGCCAAATTTATTAAGCTCTACTTCTTCATTTTTATTATGTTTCAGGCATTATAGTATTTTACATAGTGTGCCCCTAATCTTGAATGAACTTTAAGAGTCAGATAAAAGAGATAAAGCTCAGTTTAAGTAGGATGTCTAAATTACTTAAGAAGTAAGGAACATATAAAGGATTTATATCTAGGACTATTTCTATTTTTTATACCAATAGGGCTCCACATGATATTCTCATCAGTTCTACAATGTATATTTATATTTATTTTTGATCTCATTTTGTTTCAGGAATTTGGCAAAGCATGAGACACTATTGAAATTTCTAGCCTTAATTACTATTTAAAATAGAATTATAGATCACTTCCTACTATATATAATTCAGAGTAAAATTGCTGAGTCTCTGAGGAATCCTAAATCAGAATATTCTGAAATGGAAATGTTCTTTACCTTTGCTAAGACATTAATTATTCAATTTCAGCTAAGCCTAAACATTCTGAATGACCAGTTTCACCATGACTCTCCCCAGAAGCAGCGGACCAAGGCTCCTTGGTATTTCATGGCACCCATGTACCAGGCCCTGTAGAAGCTCTCACCTTGCTCCCACCAACCATAATACCCATCCCACCTCAGTCTTTCTAGCTATTATTAGCATGCTGTTAGCGGTAGCAAATCTTTCATGAAAACTTCACCAATTGTTATTCAAAGATATGCAATTGTTCTGTTAATAGTATAGTTCACAAGACTAAAATAACTATATATAGTACTGGGTGGGCACTTGAATTATCGGAGGATACACTGTAACTTATATGAATGTCTATCTGCTGTGCTGCTCACCTGAGACTAATACAAAAAATGTTGAATGCAAGCTGTAATAAAAAAAATTTTAGGCCCTGGCCGGTTGGCTCAGTGATAGAGCGTCAGCCTGGCATGCAGAGGTCCCGGGTTCGATTCCCGGCCAGGGCACACAGGAGAGGCGCCCATCTGCCTCTCCTCCCCTCCCCCCTCTCCTTCCTCTCTGTCTCTCTCTTCCCCTCCCACAGCGAGGCTCCATTGGAGCAAAGATGGCCCGGGCGCTGGGGATGGCTCCTTGGCCTCTGCCCCAGGCGCTAGAGTGGCTCTGGTCGCGGCAGAGCGAAGCCCCGGAGGGGCAGAGCATCGCCCCCTGGTGGGCAGAGAGTCGCCCCCTGGTGGGCGTGCCAGGTGGATCCCGGTCAGGCGCATGTGGGAGTCTGTCTGACTGTCTCTCCCCGTTTCCAGCTTCAGAAAAATACAAAAAATAAATAAATTTTTTTTAAAAGAGCCTATAAAAATTTAATGAAACATATAGATGAAGTTTCCATAACTAAATATAGAACAAAGTTTTATTACCTACACATTAATTGAAAATCCTAGTCACATGCAGAATATTTTAAAGAAAGCATTGTGTTCCCAATCTTCATTCTCTGAGTTAGAAACTGAAAAATATCATTCTAATAAACCAAAAAACAAAACAAAACAAAACAAAAAAACCCCAGAAAACCTGTAAATTTAAACAGACTTGAATTAAACATTATTTTTCTCTTGCATGATAATTAGGTCTGATTTCTTATTGGCAGGAGAGTAAAAACTATTTTGCAGCCTTTGCAACACTAAAAACAACAATTGCAGCAAAATTCTTCTAATTAAATAAGATTCTTGGGAACACAAATTTGCTGAGTCAAAGACTGCTTTTTCTCAGCTTTGCTCATTCTTTAGAAAATTTCACATTTAAAGCATAAAAGAAAATAACAGCATTATTTTGCTGTGAAAGAAAAAAACTATATAGATGAATTCAAACATACATTGATGTATACATGTATGTATATATACATATATACTTATACTTTTATGAAACATCTAGTTCTTATTAGGAGCTGAATATTTTACATAGTTCGTAAGTTTAAATATTTCTAAAAATGTTATCGTTTTTGTACATTGTCAGATTAAGGTATTTTGTCACTGTCACACTGAAGCAATATAATTCTGTAGCTATGATCAATTTTGTTGTCTTTATCTTAATATTTTCTCGGTGGTAAAATAAGCAATATAACTTATTGGTTCAAATACAATATTTTTTACACTCAACTTTATACTACATATGAACAAAAGAAGAGGTTAACATCAGACTGTTAGAAACTAGCATTCAATATTATTAAATAATTGAGTAATTTCTAGTGATACTCAAGGAATGACATTGTGAACAATTTTATAATCAACTAACCTTTCCTTCAAATCAGAAGGTTATAGGTGAGCGATTTGAAGACACAAACCAGGAAATATTGGCTTCCAGGTAAATTAATTACTAGAGGGTATGTTTCATTCAAACAAGAAATGACCAGGGCAACCACACCAGGCAAAGACAGATTGGTGGTGAGTACTGAATATGTTAAATATAATATTAAGAACAAAGAAAACAAAAAGCTGACATAAAATGACAGAATGTTATATGTGCTATATGTTCTAATAATTTTGAAACAGTCCAACTAACTAAAAATAGAAAGAGGATGGTAATTGTATATTAATCCAGTTATTTAATAAAGCTCACAGTTAATAACTTAAAGACACATTATTAAAGTTGACAAATTAAGAAGTAAAAACTTACACATATTTATGAACATAGAGATACATACTAAAAAAACATAGTAGTGTATACTATAATAAGATATGGAGAAAAGAAAGGGCAGGAGAAAGACAATAAATTGTATTTTTGTTCATAAAAGATATAATGAAAGAGAAGACTAAAACTATTAATGTAAAAGTTATAGCAGCAAAGGTATGCAAATCTTTCAAAATAATAAAATTTTAGCAACAAAAAAGAACACAGAAGCCTGACCAGGCAGTGGTGCAGTGGATAGAGCGTTGGACTGGGATGCCGAGGACCCAGGTTCGAGACCCTGAGGTCGCCAGCTTGAACGCAGGCTCATCTGGTTTGAGCAAAAGCTCACTAGCTTGGACCCAAGGTCACTGGCTTGAGCAAGGGGTTACTCGGTCTGCTAAAGGCCCGCGGTCAAGGCACATATAAGAAAGCAATCAATGAACAACTAAGGTGTCGTAATGTGCAACAAAAAACTAATGATTGATGCTTCTCATCTCTCCGTTCCTGTCTGTCTGTCCTTGTCTATCCCTCTCTCTGACTCTCTCTCTGTCTCTGAAAAAAAAAAGAACACATTAGATATTGAAAAATCTGTGTATATATGCGATAATACATAATATATTCATGTATGTGAGTATATGTATATAAAGGTAGATATAATATAAATATACACATATATACATACTTAAATATGTACATAAACACATACACATATATGTATATACATAAAATGCTAATAAAGTATAGTTGTTTTCTGTGTATTTTTAAAGCACTTTATTTCAAATTACTTGAATTGGCATGTACAAAGCTACAGATGGAGAAATAGTTTACAATATCAAGGTAGTTTTGTTACTTAAAATTCTTTCAAATTTTTTTCCATAATGTTAAAATGGCAAATGTCTTTTCTGGGAAGATATTCAGGTTTAATGAATTTAATTTCATCCATTTATGATGCAAAATCCAGATATGGTTTTCATTATATTCAGTTTAGTTTTTTAAAATTTGTAATATTTTTTTTTTACTAACTCCCTATGCTCGTAAGAGCATATTAGGTTAAAACTTATTTTATCTTCAAAACTTTGTAATATTACAAAGAACCTGTAGGGTCTGTTTGAATCCTGAAATTGAATTCATTGTTTCGTCTTCACCATTCCCAACCAAATTTACTTACTGATGTCTTTTTCCATAATGGCATCATGCATTTTTCAGTGTGTCAAATTAAAAAATGTTGAACTTCCTTTCATGACATCTGTTTCTCACCAGTCCTCCTTCCTAGTACTCATACTCATCTTAGTGCATTTTGGTAGTGTCTCCCCGTTTCTTACCTTGCCCTTCCACTCCAGAGTCACTGCTGCTTCATTTTCACGAGAGTGGGACCCTCCTAACCGGCAATGTTTCTCTAATACAATGTGCACTTCTGCCAGATGACGTGTTTCCAAGCCCTGCTCTTCTACCACTTCTCTGCTTGGAAAAATTTGATAATTCCACTTAAGCCCAGATTCCTTGCCCTAGCACCTGATGCCCCACAAACTCATTCCGATCACCACCTCACATTCTCCTGTGGTTCAGTATTGCTTCCCCAACCAAATGACTGTATGGATAGCCTGTGGAATGGCCTCTGGAATCCTGGTTCCGCCCCTTGGATTCAGAAATTTGATTTATTATTTACTGTTCTAAATATTTTATTTGTATATTTTAAATTCTTGCTCAATACATTTTTGTTACTTTTCAGCATTAATACAGTTATATATTTCAAAATGCTAGGCTTTGTCTATATTAAACATTCTATTATTTTAGGGGTTTGAATTAGAATTTTAGTGGTGATCTAATACATTCCCAATAGTTACCAATGGCACCTGGGGTTTAGAATGATCTGAATGTATGTCTAGATTTATTCATAAAGTGAGAATATATGTGATCTAATAAGGTATAGTTCTACTTGCTTGTCCTGGTGTAACATTTTTATCACATGGTGTTATTTTTTTAAAATAGACTTGACTTGGAGGAGTGAACACACAATACGATGTACAGAGATGTATTGTAGAGAATTGGGCAACTGAATCCTTATGTTAACTAGTATCACCCTAATATATTCAATTAAAATGTAGAAAAATAAATAAAAATTATGATGGCATTTATATTACACTACAGTTATAATTCTAATCCGTGCCTTTACGGTGCTTTCAAAAAGCATGACTCCTTAATGTGTCATGTTTAATCACATAATACAGCCTTCCTCTGTGTGTGTATGCTACAGAGTTTTGCACCATCTGCCTCAGGACTTCTGGTAGAGGAAGGTGTTATTTTTTATCCCTTGGGAGCAATTATCATCTACTCAAGTGTGTTGGTTAACATGTATATCTTCATTTCACTGTGGAAGAGCAGATGCTTACCTTTTATTTGGTTTCTTTGAGGGACAAGTAGGTTGATGAGTAGTAGTGTGTCCATGGAAAACACATCACTAGATAATTCTGGAGCTAAATGGTCATTTTTTGATTCAAAATAAAGAAGAGTTAAGTTTTGTTGCTCCTTCTAGAAACCATTAAGTGAAAAGTATCAATTCTGAGGATATTCAGAAAGCATTTTGAATACTAAGTAACTTTGGAATATATACATATATATTCTAAAGATATGTATATATATATATCTTAAAGCAGCAATAAGCAGATTAAGGACTCCCCCCAATTAATTCTCATATTATTGCTGTTAAAGTAGATACCCATAGTGTAAAGGAAGAACTCATTACACACATGAGCAAGTTGAGGCAGCAGGAAGTGGACGTTAATGCCAAACACCACATCAGGGATCAGTCCAGGAGCAGAAGCAAAATTTTGTAATTCCCAGGCAGTGCTCTTGCCGCTAAAACGCATGATTTCTGCTTTAAGACTACAAAACTGTTTTCGCAAGTTTAAGTATGATATCATGTTTATTCCATAAAGGAGGAAGGCATTCATTTGCTCATCAAAACAGTATTTGCAATCACTAACCTCCTTGTACAAAATAGCATAATTTGATGTTAAGTGATTTAAGCTGGAACTAAGATCACCATCTCTGAAGAATCAGAGGTTTCAGAATTCTGAATGGTTTCTTCTTTTTGTGAGCATACAAGAATTGGAGAAACACTGATGCAAAGTTGGAGAAACACTGTGTAGTTAATGACATTCATGTAAATGTGATCGTGTCTTTGTGTATTAATATGGTAGAAATGTAGATTGACAACTGGATAATCCTACCTGGTTCTGAACTATCATTTATAAATGCTGTTTTCAATTTTATTTTATTTTTTACTTACAATCAGGTGGTTCTGTTGACAGCTATAGAAAACAGTGAAATACAGCTTATTTAAGGTACCTGGCTTAAATCCAAGTGACTTTTTTTTCAGGTTTTACAAGTCAGAAATGAAGATCTAGCTATGTGTTACCACAACCCAGTCAATATTGTTTCCTATGTGGTTTTTATCCTTGCACAAAAGTGACCAATTGTTTATGATTGGAGATGGGAAGGCAATGCCTTGCCATATATAACTAATTTTAGGTTTTGTGTCAAGGTATCATTGAAAATCAATATCAAACGATTTCTCCAAAGTGATACAGGGGTTTATGACAGAGTTGTAAATAGAAACCAGATACAGGTATTCCCACGCCAGTATTGACTGGAAATGCTATTCAACAGTGATTTTTCAACCCATGTACTGCAAGGATTTTTAAACCATGCAATACCAGACTATTTAGTCAGGGGCTCTGGATTCCTTTTCCCTTAGATTGTCAAATAAAAAAATGACAATAGCCAATACAACAGTAGTCTTCTGCTGTAAATACCTCACTATTATACCTAGGTCTTTTTGTCAAATCAGCAAAAAAAAAAATTTTTTGGTGTGCCACAGAATTTTATAATTAGTTTATGTGTGCTACGAGAAAAAAAAAAGGTTGAAAATTGGAGCTAACCAGAAACATTACAGAGAATAAGAAAAACTCTGAATAGATCAGTTATTCAAATTTGAGGATTACAAGATATGAAATATATGGCTTCTAACACAGTGTTAGCTAATAGTTAGCATTCATTAGAGATTTGTTTATATAGAATGTCTTTTCAATTAGAATATTATGGCTGGAAAACATAGAGGTTAAATCAATCACATAAAAGCAAAACAAAACAAAATTATTTTAAACTAACCCATTATTTTGATCAAATACTTAATATTCAGTAGCAGATATACATGCTGCATAAATAATATTTTTGAAATATGAACTTTTGGACACCTTAGTGTTGTTTTCCTGAAGTTCTTCCATTTTAATACATTCAGCCAACTACTACTCACAAAAGTAACTGTATTAGTTGCTTTAAGAATGTACTTTATATTACTAAGCACTTTGTCAATCAACAGATTTTTAAAAGTATAACTATTTTCAATTATCTATAAATATATCCTTTTTGTATTACAAGGTGTCCTATTATAGTAAGTACTGTAAATACTAAAATCTGTGTCCTAAGTAGTTTGTCCTATGAGGAAAAAAATAGAATATGATGTGAATCACTCATCTGGATTTCTCCCTAACATATGAAATATCTCTTTGTGAGTTTCTTGTTGCTTTTTCATTGTACCGTCAGAACTATTGAAGTCTTGTTGGGTAAGGAGCCTGTTGACCTGGTAGTCAGAGTGATAAATTCTACCTTCAAGAATAAAAGATGAATGTGGGAAGAGGGCACATGAAAACGAAGAAATACTCATGAAGGGAATTGAGAATGTAGGATGAAATCACTATTGTAAACACTGACAAATGTCTTAAAAACTGAAACTCTGAAAATTCTACTTATTTGTTTTGATATATATATATATATATCAAGGTATATATATATATATATATATATATATATATATATATATATATATATATATATATATAAACAAACCTTGGTTTTCTGTAGGAGGAAATAGCTGAGAGGTACAACTCACACTATACTATCTCAAATCCATAGAGGAAATACCCTCAAGAAATGAGAGCCTTTCAAAAGAAAAGAAGCAGTTTCTGGGGCAGTTTGAAAAATACTGAGTGGCTCATAGGAATCTAACCTAGTTTGAATAATGGATCTGGAGGCTTAAATATCAGGCAAACAAGTTTTTCTTCTGTTTCTACAAGTTTTATTCATTTTTCCTCAGCTGTTTAAAGATATAGCCTTATGAGGTTAAAGAGAAACATGGTAGGGACAGAAATGTTACAGCAGGTAGAGTGAGCCTGTGATAATATGGTAAAGAAAAGGACACACACATAAAAGTTTCCTCTCTGATCATTCATTCATTGGTGTGTCGTTTTGATTTCAACTAGAGGAAAGACAGGACAGAAAATCATTATAGGTTCAGTTTAAAGTAAAATGAGATGCTGAAAGGGAGCATTTATGATACATTTATTCCACTTTCTTTGGAAAGACTGATTAAAAATTTTCTAGCAGAATTCTAATGGCTCTGTCTAAATCTAGATGAAAAAAATGTGTGAGAACATTACATATCTGGTTCAGGATTGCTACATATCCATGTGTCTATAGACTACATAAGACATCTGCAAAACCCCAGTAATATGAAGTTTCTATTAATTAAGAAATATTTATTGAGCAGCTGTTATGTACAGTCCCTCTCCTCAAACTTTTTATCAGTATGTTCTGTAGCCAAATCGCTTTTTAGTATCCATTCTATATAGAGCAGGGGTCGGGAAACTCTTTGGCTGAGAAAGCCACGAACGTCACGTATTTTAAAATGTAATTCCATGAGAGCCATACAATGAGCCGTGTATATTACGCATTACAATAAAAATTTGGTGTTGTCCCACAGGACAGCTGTGATTGGCTCCAGCCACCCGCAACCATGAACATGAATGGTAGGAAATGAATGAATTGTAATACATGAGAATGTTTTATATTTTTAACGTTATTTTTTTTTATTAAAGATTTGTCTGTGAGCCAGATGCAGCCATCAAAAAAGCCACATCTGGCTCACGAGCCATAGGTTCCCGACCCCTGATATAGAGCAATGAATACTTTGAAGAACAAATGTGTGGTTATTTCTATAAAACTCATTGAGACTCTTCATTTTATTTTCCATTTGCACAACTTACCGGTAAGAAAAAGCAATGATGAGCTAACACTAGATTTAAACAAATACTAGTGTTTTATCCTTTAAGAGAAAAGGTATAAATTTGTTATAATGAAATTAACTTTACTGCAGTGACACATATCTCAAATCTCCATGTCTTCAGACACACAAAATATTTTGTCCCTGTGTGTATATCATATGAAGGTTGGTAGGGAGCTCTGCTCCACATAGATGTTTAGGGATTCAGACCAGGAGAAGCTGTGCCATCCTTGACTACACCATGAGGAAAATGCCATCTCTGTTGCTCTGGCATAAAATGGGACAGTGGAGAGATGCGCTCTGGAATTAAATGCTTAGGTCCAGAAGCAACATGTGTCATAAATGCTTGCTAACTATTGGGCAGAACAAGTCATATGATCCTGGCTAAATGGAAGCTCAGAAATAGAACTGTCTGCTTACCTAGAAAACAATGCAGAAAGATCAATATTAGTGAGAAATACCAATATCTCACATGTTTAGTTCTTCTAAATTAACAAAAAGAAGATTGAAAATCCTTTATGAGGATAACAGTGCCAGAAATTATGATGCCTACAGAAGTGAGTAAAATATAGTCTGACTAGAAAAGAAGACATTTGGCTGGGGCCAGTTGGATCAAAAGTAGAGCATCAGCCCAGTGTGTAGATGTCCCAGGTTCGATTCCATGTCAGGGCATTCAGGAGAAGCACCCATCTGCTTTTCCTCTCACCTCCATCTCTATCTCTTTCTCTCTCTCTCCTCCTTCACACAGCCATGGCTGGCTTGAATGGTTCAAGCAAAGTTAGCCCCAGGGGGCTAAGGATGGCTCCATGGCCTTGCCTCAGGTGCTAAAATAGCTCAATTGCCAAGCAACAGAGCAGCGGTCCAGACAGGCAGAGCATCACCTGGTAGCCGTCTTGCCTGGTGAATCCTATTGGTTGAAGCACATGTGGAAGTCTGTCTCAGCCTCCCTGCCTCTCACTTAATAAAAAAAAATAGAAAAGAAGACATTCACACAAATTGAGCTAACATATTTACATAGTAATAATTTAAAAGACAGAATGTAATATTACATTTAATATCACATTGAACCACAAATTTTTGAGGTCAAAAGTTCAGTTATAAGGTAAAGTATATGATAGTTTAAATAACTTGCACTATTTTAATTACTTTAAGGAATTAAACATATATATTTCTAACACAAATATAGTTGATAACAAAAGACTTGAGTGAACAGTTCTGCTTATAAAGTAAGATAAATGTAGAAAGAACAACAATATCAAAATCACTCAATACTATGTAGTTTTATTATACTATAATTATCTGTATGAATTGCCTTATTTCTTATGATCTCCATAACATATTATTTAACATGTCTATCTGAGATATATGAGTCCTGTTTTTTTATTTCTTTATATTTTCCTTATTTATTTATTTATTTATTTATTTATTTATTTATATTTTTTTGGAAGTTGGAAACAGGGAGGCAGTGATACTCCCACATGTGCCTGACAATGATCCACTGGCACGCCCACCAGGGGGCAATGCTCTGCCCATCTGGAGTGTTGCTCTGTTGCAACCAGAGCCATTCTAGCGCCTGAGGCAGAGGCCACAGAGCCATCCTCAGTGCCCAGGCCAACTTTGCTCGAATGGAGCCTTGGCTGCGGGAGAGGAAGAGAGAGACAGAGAGGAAGGGGAGAGGGAGGGGTGGAGAAGCAGATGGGTGCTTTTCCTGTGTGCCCTGGCCGGGAATTGAACCCGGGACTCCTGCACACCAGGCTGATGCTCTACCACTGAGCCAACTGGCCAGGGCCTTCCTTATTTAATTTTTTATATTTGATCTCTCTAAAGATTTGGAATCCTTGCTTTTGAGATAGCCAAATGAATATATATATATATATCTGGTAGTTCTATAGGATAGAAATCAAATCATCCAAAAAAGAGAATTAAGAAAAACAAAAACCTTTCCTTGGAATACCTCTCTCCTTTTTTTGTGCTACGGGGATACCTTTTTTAGAATAACTATTTGTAAATTAGTCTAAAGTGGATGTGCACCTAACAATTGTACTTCTTTCTATGTTTTTATATTGTCATTATTAATGTTACCTTCTTGCTTTATGTTTTATGTAGTAAATGAAAAATTTTACATAGCTTATCCAATATATCATCTCCCAATTCTTTAAATAGATAAACCTAAATTCAGTCAGTAAATAATATTATGAACTTAGGCTATGTTTCGTTTAACCTTCCAACTTCATTTTGAATTCTTACACACAATTTTCTTCTCCACACTTCCCATATACTCCATTCTTTGTTCATATTATCCCTCCACTTAAATATTCATTCATCTGGGTATTTTCAGATCTAATATTGCTTTAAATTTTTAGTACAATTTTTTTCTCTGCATTGAATTTATTGTTCACTTGCTTGTAGTCTAACTTATTTAGTGGTTACTAAAGTTTAAGGAAAAAATAGACTTAATTAGTTTGATACCTTTCTGCTCCTTCAATATTGACCATAGTGCTTGACATGTAATGTTCACTAAATAATTATAAATAAATAATTGAATGAAGAAATGGGGCATGAAGTGGTAGTGACTCATTACTAAGAATGCTAGGTATGAGTAGAGCCAAAGAATCTTTAACAGAAAGGAATAAATTAAGACTAGTCTTGAAAGGTGGATAGGAATAAGAAAGATATTGAAGACAGCCACAAAAAGAATGACAACGCAGCATGAAGTCATATATTAGGAAGACATAATTCTATCATTGGGAGATCACAACGAATGTCAACCTTGTAAGACATAGACTTTGATGTCAGTGTTTTTTTTTTTCAGGGTTAAGATGCTCAATAAGGATCTGTCATTCTACAAATTATATAAAATGAAAAAATTCCTTGAGAGACATGAATTACTAAAACTAAGAAATAAAGAAACCTGAAGTATAATAAAGAACTTGAATTTTAATTACTGTCCTACAGAGAAAGCTTCAGGCCTAAAGCTACTTTCCTGTTGACACCAAACATTTAAGGTAAAAATAATACTGATTCTATGCAGACTTTTCAGAAAATTAAGAGGCAACACTAACACATTACACCAATATTGTTTTGATACCAAAGCCAGAATGCATTATAAGGAAAGAAAATGCATGCTAATGTCCTTCATAAAAACAGAAACAAAAATTGTTAATAAAACATTAGCAAATTAAATTAGAAGATATATAAAAATAATGCCACCCATAACCAAGTGTGGTTTATTTATCTCACAAATGCAAATTAGTTTAATATTAAAAAAGTAATCAGTGAATTTGATCAACTTAACAAAATAAAGAAGAAAAACTTGAAGGTCATCACAATAGATGAAGAAAAAGTGCTTGAAAATATTCAACAACCAATTATGATTTGTAAAAATCTCAGAAAATTAACAATTCCTTATCCTAACAAAGAATATCTATTAATATAAAAAACAAAAAAGCTTCAGTTACTATCACACCTAACACTAAAATACTGAAGTCTTCTTCCTAAAGTTGGGAATAAATGTCTACTCTACCATTTCTATTTAACATTTATCAGAGATCCTATTCACTGCACAAAGACGAGGGGAGAAATGGACATAAAGATTATAAAGTGGTAAGTAGGAATTCCTATTAATATCAGAATCAAAACAGTGGCGCCAATTTTTTTATATTATTTGACAATGTCGAGATTCACCTGTGAACTTTTTATGTTTAGTAAAACAATTTCATAGAAGGTTTATATTTAGTCTGACTTCCACTGTCTTGATTCCTTCATTCACTCAAAAAAGGCCAGGCACTATTCTAGGCACATAATACTGGGGATTTTCTTTTAGAATAATATTACAATTTTCTTCACTGGAACAAGAAAGGTCATGTGATGAGTGTGTCGATAGTGATCAGAATTAGCTTAAATTTTTACATCAGATAGACAGTAGTGACATATATACATAGGAGGGGCAATGGGCATGACTATTAAGGTGTGTCACCAGGTTACAGATAGGCCATATCTTCATAAGTTATTTTTATTTTCATCTGTTTGAATGCTACCCTGAAACCTCAGACTTTATCTTCTCACTGTTCATCAATAAAAATTTTTGAAACTGTCAATACCGCTTTACTGTAATTCAGAAGGGACCATACTGGATCTGCAATGAATCATATCTCTGCCAACAAAATTACTGATAATAGCCAATGCTTACCCTGCAATTATTTTATATAGATGTTCTAAAAATATACACATACTAACTAAATAAATATGCACAAAATCTAACAGAATCAGTTCTATTGTTCCTTTCCCCATTTTATAAATATAAAAGTAAAGTAGAGAGTTTAAGTAACTGGAAAATTTTGCTCTGTAAGCATAAACTGCCTTGAGACCAAAAGGTAGAATGATGGGCAAATAATGATGATGCTTCTTAAATCAGTGTGGAAATCATTCTAAAACAGTAAACTCTCGATATGAGCATTGTAAAAATCTTTCCTCCTTAACTTTAATAATATGTTTCACATAAGAAGTTATTTTATTCTCTCTTTTTTTTCAAAGTATCCTTACAATCTTGGGGAAAATATACATAATAAAATGTATTATATGCTGAAAAGTCTATAAAATATTATTAATTATAATTTTGAATAAAATTTTCCAATTAAAATTATTTATACTATACTTTCAAGGTATATTAATTAATCAATTTATATTTAATTGATACTGGCACTGTTTAGTTTAATGTAGATTAACTAAACAAGAAAAGAAAAAATTTATTTTCATAAAATGTTATCATAAAGAAAGAAGAAACAAAAATAATAATAATAATAATAATAAACTCCATAGGAGAAATAATAAGAAAATATAAAACTTTAAACATTATTCTGTCAAGATGTTTTAAACTTAGAAAAAAACAATCAATCCAAAAAATATAGCTTCTAAAACTGATTCATAAGTAGGTTTAATAGATTCATAACCAACTAAAAACTGAATACATTTTAAAATATCAAACATTTTAGGTGATTTTAAAGTTTAGTTCACCAACTATTAGTAAATAGATAATTTTTGTAAGTGTAAAAGTCCTATTACAAACTTCCAGAGTAAAGAAAGAGCACAAACTCTACCATTTGTTTTATAAGACATATAACTTTGTTATCAAAATTAGATATGGATGAGATAATCAAAACTCAGTCATTGATACTGATGCAAAAAATATTCATTTGAGTTTTTGAAGAGAAGAATGTCTGAAATTTTGGGAAAATTTTATTTACCTAAATTCTCATATTTAGTAAATTGAAACAAGAACATCACAATATCATTTCAATCAAACTAAAAAGCTTTCTCCCCTCCCTGTAAACCCTACACTCTTGTCCATGCCTCTGAGTCTCATTTTTTATTTCCCACCTATGTATGGAGGAGAGGGAGGGCGTCGGGGGAGGGGAGAGGCACAAAGAAAACCAGTTAGAAGGTGATGGAAGACAATTGGACTTTGGGTGATGGAAATGCAGTATAATCAAATGTCAAAATAACCTAGAGATGTTTTCTCTGAATATAGTACCCTGATTTATCAATGTCACCCCATTAAAATTAATTTTAAAAAATATAAAAAAAAACCTAAAAAGCTTTTGAACAGCAAAAGAAACCATCAACAAAGTAAAAAAGGAATCCAATGAATGGTAGAACATATTTGCCAATGATAAATTTGATAAGGGGTTAATTACCAAAATATATAAAGAACTTATATTACTCAACACAAGAAGACAAACAACCTAATTAAAAATTGGACAAAGGACCTGAATAAGATGTTCTCCAAAAAGGACATACAGATGTCCAATAGCCATATAAAAACATGTTCAGGTCACTAATTATCAGAGAAATGCAAATTAAAACCACAATGATTACCTCACACCTGCCAGAATGGCTATCATCAATAAATTAACAAACAAGTGCTGGTGAGGATGTGGAGAAAAGAGAAGCCTTGGGCACTGTTGGTGGTGATGCAGACTGGTACAGCCACTATGTGAAACAGTATAAAGTTAATTTAAAAAGTTAAAAGTATAGCTGCCTTTTGAACCAACAATTTCACTTTTGGGAATATATCCAAAGAAGCTTGAAACATTAATTTAAAAGAATATATGTTTATTACAGTGTGAGTTACAATAGCCAAGATCTCTGGAAGCAGCCCAAGTGCTCATCAGTAAATGAGGGGATGAAAAAGCTGTGGTACATTTATACAATGGAATACTACTCAGCCAAAGAAAGAGGGGAATATTATCATTTGTGACAACATAGATGGACCTAGTGAATATTATGCTAATCAAAACAAGCCAGTTAGAGAAAGACGAGTAGCATATGATCTTATTTATATGAGGAATTTAATGAGCAATATAAACTGATAAAAGAGAAACAGAGACATGGATACATGGAACAGACTGACAGCCGTCAGAGAAGGGGGTTGGAGGATGAGGAAATTAAGCAGCACTGCCGCGCGTGTGTGTGTGTGTGTGTGTGTGTGTGTGTGTGTGTGTAGCTCATAGACACAGACAACAGTGTCATGATAGTGAGAGGGAAATGGATTAAGGGAGAGGTAAAGGTAGGTGAAGGGGGGATATATGGGGACAGAAAGAGATTTGAGTTTGTATGATGGGTGGACAATGAAGTGTACAGATGATGTTTTATTGAGTTGTACACTTAAAACCTGTATGGTTTCGTTAAACAGCGTCCCCAATAAATTTAATTCAAAAAATAAAAAGGAAAGATGAGGATTACTTCTTGAATAGCTATTTTATTAAATAATCTGTATGTTTTTTAAATTTTAGGCATATTTTTGGGAAAATGTTTGGTTTTTATACTTTGCAAATCATATACAATGTTGTTCTCACATGTAATATAATATCAGATTACTAAAAATAATAATGTAAAATTACATTAGTAAAACTGAAAATATATCTTATATAACAAAAAATTAAGTGCATAAATAAAATTGGAAGAAATTCAATACCACTTCATTTTTAATACTTTGTAAACTAAAAATGAGTGGATTCTTAACACACTAAATGATATGTAATATAATTTTATTTCTAATGATAAAATATTAGGAAGAAAAAATGGCCACTTTTATGGTTTCTATTCAAAATTTTATTTGTGAAACAAGGAAAGAAATTTTTAAATATAAGAAAATATTTAACTCTATGAAAAATTAGTATTGGTCACAAATAAAATAATCACCCATAGAGGATAATGAAAGAATTTTGAAAAAAAATTATAATTCATTAGATTATTCACCAAGTGGCTGCAATTAAAATTAACATGCAAAAACCATTTGTGTTCCTCTACTCCAACAGACTAAAAATCTTGATACACATTTACCACCGAGCTATGTTTACAGAAATTAACTTAAACAAAAATAGATAAGACATATACATGGAGAGGAAGACAACTATTGTAAAAATACCTGTTCTTAAATTTATTAAATATTCAATGATCTTCATTTAAAATTCTCACAGCAATTTTTATGGATCTTACCAATATAACTATGGTGGCAAATATATCAACTAAGTGAAACACTTACATCCTGCTAGTGGCTATATGACTCTATGCATGAATTTTGAATGCTGAATGTAAGTTAAAAGAAATACACCCTATGCCTTTACAAAGTTCTAGAAAAATTACTGCTATGTATACCAAGTGAAATCATTAAGAATATTCATTTCAGTTTTGTATTTAATAGCAAAAAATATATAGAAATGATCTAAATGACTATAACCAGGAACAAGTAAATTACTTGTATTATAATTATCTATTATTCATATATATTAGATAAATTAGATATAGTTTATAAAATTAATTATATAATTATCTCATATATATATATATATAAAATGGTGAAAATGAAAGTGTCAGCCCTTCACTAGCTAACTCACAAAACATATATTAGAAGACTAAATATAGTATATCATTCATATAAAATCTATAAACCTATAATCTGAACTCTGTATTTTTTGAAGAAAATATATATATGTAGTAAATCCACAATGAAAAACAGGAGAATGAGTAACACAATTTAAATCATATTAATTCTTTTATGGAAAAAAAAAGAATATTACTAAGGAGGGGCAAAGAGTGTTCAAGTTTATTTTAAGTACTTAATTGCTGAATCTGAGGAGTAGGGCCATAGGCTTTTATGTTATTATTCTTTATACTTTACATGTAAACTATTGTTTTTTATTTTTAAAATACAAAGTAATAAAAACATTTTCCCCCCAAAAAAGAAGCAGAGTTGTGTGGCAATAAGATGAAAGAAGAATATATTCTAAGCAGAGGCTCCAGGTAGATTCAGGGAATAGAAATAACAAATCACAAGAATTTGGAGATATAAATGTGTCTAACTATAAGGAAATCCCTCCCCTATGACTAGAATTATCCTTCAGAAAATGAATAGTTCATATTGAAATCTTTACAAAGTCTCTCTCATAGGGTAGAATATTAGTTCTTTATTTTGAACAAAAAGGTACTTTTGCAGGAAAGAAATAATAGCCCCAAATGACCCCTGTCTGTGATAGTTTTAAATAGAAGAATTTACTTAGGGAAATGAGGAAGCCAAGGAGAAGAGGGATAACCACATTCCTACTGCAGGTGTCGACTGAGAGTAGAAGCTCTTCCAACCTCCTTTCTCATTCTCTCAGCCCCTCCACGAGTTATCCAAATGGGTGCTAGGAGAGTATTAAAATTCCAGGAGTCACGGGCTCATTAAAAAGGTGAAGGATTTTGAAACTGCATTTAAAATTTAGCCTCAGTGCATGGATTTTGATGAAAAGAGTGTAAAAATGCAAATTTCAGGAACCGTGGCAAACTGTCGTTTTATGTGTTGCTAAATATAAGCTGGGAAATTTGAGTAGCATAATAAATTTAAGTTTAAGTAAATTTATATTCACTGATGATTCCTTGCTGATTATCTCTGCTGCTTGTAGCCTTTTTCATTTTTCAACAAAGAATGAAGAGAAATCTCCCATACTTTGGTAAAGCTGTTTGGATTTGCTGTTTGCAGTACTTTGAAAGACTGAGTAAGACATTGCCTGAAAGAAATTTTTGGCTCATGTCTTCTCCATTTTTTCCTCCAGTCCCGTCACCTCCCTTCCCTCTGACAGCCATCAGTCCATGTTTCTGTTTCTATTTTGGTTACACAGACACAGAAAACAGGGTGGTACTAGCCAGAGGGAAAGGCAGGGTGGGGGTAGGTGAAGGTTCACGATATGGGGTGCGGATGGTGTTACATTGAGTTGTACACTTCAAACCTATATGGTTTTGTGAACAAATGTCATCTCAATAAATACAATTTAAAAAAAGAGAATTTTTGCTCTTCACTTATAACTGAATGCCACTACACTTGGACATGTGCACCTTTTAAAAGAAAATAAAAACTTTAACTATGTCTGTTAATTTTTCTCCCACATATTAGTTTTAAACAAATCAGGCTTAAATGTTCGGTGACATATGACATCATTATATTGCTGTAGCTCTGGTCCAAACTAGCCCTCTTGAATTCCAAAGAATAAAAATTTCTCATTAAACTCTCAACTGGTGCAAAGGTCTTTGATTCATCAGAGAAAATATGGTTTTGTGTCTCCTTTTACTTAAATGTTTCCCTTAAGCTCTCCCCAGATATTCACAGTTGCCAAGCCTCCTCAGAAAAATACTTTTCCTAGACTCATGGTGAACAAGCAGAGCCTCATTTCTTGTCATCATATAAAACAGATGCTTTCATCTGCTGAAAAACATGATACAGAATTGTATCAACCATTGTGCTTCTTGGAGAAAGGTAGTGCTATGTGCTTAATTATCTTTCCTAAAAAGAACGCAAACAAAAAAAAAACCCAACTATTTTGTTTTTATCTGGTGGTTAATCACAAAATAGATAAATAGGGTCAGGATAAATACCAGCTGCTGATACTTATTTCCTATTCTTTTTTTTTTAATGTATTTTTCTGAAGCTAGAAATGGGGAGAGACAGTCAGACAGACTCCCGCATGCGCCCTACCGTGATCCACCCGGCACGCCCACCAGGGGGCGATGCTCTGCCCCTCCGGGGCATAGCTCTGTTGCGACCAGAGCCACTCTAGCGCCTGGGGCAGAGGCCAAGGAGCCATCCCCAGCGCCTGGGCCATCTTTGCTCCAATGGAGCCTTGGCTGTGGGAGGGGAAGAGAGAGACAGAGAGGAAGGAGAGGGGGAGGGGTGGAGAAGCAGATGGGTGCTTCTCCTGTGTGCCCTGGCCGGGAATCAAACCAGGGACCTCCACACGCCAGGCGGACGCTCTACCACTGAGCCAACCGGCCAGGGCCATTTCCTATTCTTTTATTTTTTACTTTTTAATTGAATTGATTGGGATGACACTGGTTAATACTATTAAACAGGTTTCAGGTGCCCAACTGCACAACGCAGCTCTGTACACCATATTGTTCACCCCCCAAGTCAAGTCTCCGTTCATCACAATTTACTTCCCATACCTTCCTCCCCACCAAAAAACCTACCACACTATTGTCTTTTTTTGTCCTTCCTTATTCTCATTTTAATTAACTATATTGTCAAAAGTTTTTAGCAATCTCTTGAAAATTGTACCACAAATAAGACTTATGAATTAAATAAATAAATGAGTTTACATTTCAACATGAAAGCTCAAAAGCTGTATTCACACCACCATATGCATTGTCTTGTAAAATGTGTGACAGCAGTAAGTAGATAGAATTTGCCATGATATAAATTTACGTTGAAATATGCTTTCCTCAGATATTAAGATTGTAGACATGTTAAAATATTACCCACAATAAGGGATATTAATTAAATTTTATAATAAAATAAGTTTTATAAAGTAAAAAGAAGTATCTTTAGCCAGAAACAATAATTAGTATTCTGCTTAATAGCCTACTCTTTATGCATGTAAAATAGATTGCTTAAATGAAAGACATTTGTATAGAAATAATCATGTTTGGCAAAAATGCATGACCATTTTCTTGAGATTTATATAGCAAAAGATATATGCTTCATAATATAAAAATATAGTATTAAAATAATATTTACTTTATTTAATTTTATCAAACTTCTCATATAATACTTCTGATTAATTTTGGAGGTCAAATATTTTATGGTCTCATTAATATTTATAAGAGACTAGTCTTTTGTAGTCTAATATGCCCTTGCTAAAATTGTTAAGGTGTGTTTGGCTAATATAGTCACTCTACAAAGGAATTTTTTAGAAAGAAGAAAAATTGGCATGATTATAATGAAATCTCATTTATAAGGCATGATTATTTAAAAATACTCTAGTATTGTATACATCAAACTATTTAAAAGGAATAAAAATTTTGAGAAACCTATTTCAAAGTTAGTATTTGAAATATAAGCTGGAAAAGCCCATGCTTTGCGGAAGTGGAGAAAAACTCAAAAGGGTGCCCTCTTAAGCCAAGACATAAGAGTATCTTCAACTATGGGTTTTATGATCCCTTACTAAGCATTGGATGAAGACCATTTTCACCATATTCTCATTTATCTAGAGAGAAAGAATTATTTTACATTTTATATGGCTATAACAAAAAGATTTCACAAATAGAGTAAAATAAGTACAGTTCTTGTCTCTCTCTCCCATTCCTCCTCCATCAATCTGGTTTCTGTATTTCACCTCTATTGCTATTGCCAGCAATGGAGTACCCATCAACCCAGATTCTCTTTGCCTAGCAGTCATTGTGGCAAAATAAGAAACTGTTCTGCCATATAGTCGGCACTCCATAAATATGTATTGAGTTAAATGAGAGCATTAGCGCCAGTGTCCTTCCTTATCTACATTGTCATCTGTTGTGTACGTTGAGTTTCAATGAACTTAAGAAATGCTTTCTTTTCTTGTGAATCCTGAAGATTCCTTTTAGGAAGTTGTTTTTTATTGAATATCTGTTCTACTTTTGAATTGCCAGAAACACACAGTAAATTTAAAGAATATAGAACATAGGACTATAAAAACAACAAAAGCAAAGAAAAAGAAGAGGAAGGAAGTTTTCAGTATTTTTGTTACTAGATTTATTCCCAGAAGTATTTATATATTTCTATTGGTCTCAGATTTAATAGGGCATGGCAAATATCTATTTATATTACTAATTTTTATACTTTTTCCTTCTTATTCTGTTAATCAAAACCTGGCCTTTTTTATGAGACAGGTTTTGTTAATAGATATCTTTTAGAAGGAGCTATTCCATTCAAAAAATAATTATGAGAAGCTTATTTTGTATGTCTTTTGCATTTTTATTAAGTAATGTGATATTTGACACATAATGATGTGGTAGAGACATGGATTTGAAGTTAAACAGTGTTAGTTTTGCGTCCCAGAGTTGAAAATGTGGCAATTAGTTCAGTCCTTTATGCGTCTCATCCTTACTTATAGGTGGAAATACGGGCTCATATGGCTCTAAGTGTTATAATGTCTAAGAGCTTAGCACAGCACCTGGCACATAGCAGCACACCATAAAAAGCTATCATTATTATTACAATGGTAAAATTTAGTGAGAAGACAAAATGTCCAGAACTGAAAGACTTGATAGAGGAGACAACTACCAATTATACATAGAGCTTTTATGCAACACTAAGTTCATTCATCTGATAGTATGGCAAATATTTCCTTTAGAGGGATCCATGATTATTTGAGGTTTCATATCATAGTAGATAGGACATGATTCAAGGTCACACTATTAAAAGAGTAAATGTTAACTAGGCTTTAAGGAACCAGAGAAGTTTCAAACAATGGAGTAGTAGGGGGAAATATATATTTCAGGCTAAAATAAGAGAAGAGCCTGTGTTCACTCATTTGTCTATAAGGGACACAAGCTAAGTGTCTCTGGGAATACGTGCCCTGAACTCCATGGGGTTCATGAAGAATAGGAGTATGAGGGAAGATGAGGGTGGAATAGGCAAGACCAGAATGCAGAGGGGCATCTGTCACCCCACTGATTCCTAGGGTAAATTCAGTGGTTTGGGCTATTTCTTATCCACCATTTTAAGTATATTCCTACCCTGTGTCAGGATGGCAGAGAACCAAAAGTATTTGGTGAATAGCACTAATGGTCACTTGCTCTACCGTTTAATTTTTAATATTTTTATAGAAAGCAATGAAGGAATTAACAATCAAGGCAAAATACCGATTACATTCTTTTTCTACACAAAAGTTATTTTTCCTATATGTTCAAATGTTCTGTTATTTCTTTTTAGTTACCTGTGGTTGTAGGAAATGTCAGGGTAAATTAATAATGATAATGTGATCATTACTTTATGGAATTTATATTGTTGGAAAACTGTAAAAGTTTCTACATGTAGGCTGATATCTTATTTAAATATTAGGCACCATGAATTCTCATTGATGAAAAGGCTTACAGAAATAATAGCAAAACTAAAATCTTATTAGGGTTTAGAAGAGCGTCAAACAAAAAGATGTTTCTTGATAAATGTGACATTTGACACTTTGTCCTTTGCTATTTAATTTCTAATTAAAATAAAACTTTTTCCAGGACATAATATAATGTCCTGGAAAGTTACATAATATACATGCTGGAAAACCCTTTTTCTAGACTAACATGTGCTGTAGAGTTGATGCTCTATAGAAACTTATGTCTCTTAATAATATTGAATTTTATTATCTTCTTTATTTAATATTAAATTTCAGGACAAGTATTTTTTTGTTTGTTTCTCTTGGTTTTGCCACTACCATAATATTAGCACATAATTCAATGACAAAAATAATCCTCTATTATTTATCTTTCCTTTAATATTGTAAGCTACAGATGTACTCCTGTTGTGTAGTGATACCATCTATCAGAGTTTATTTCCTGCAGGTGTATGTGTTCCCTTTGTTTGATGGCCTTAGCTTATTGTTACAAAATCTCATTAAATGTGATTCTCTTTCTACATAAACAACCTTCATGTTCTCAGTTTCAGAGCGAGACCGGTATTTCTAGGACATCATGTATCATAGTACTTTCATGAGGGTATCTGTAAACAAATATAAAGGCAATGCTCTGGGAAACAAGTAAATATTATAAAGAAAGTAAAAAATTATTTTCAAAGTATAAAATGTTCTAAAGAAATTTAAACTCACTATGAACTTGCTTTTTATTTCAGGCCCAGATTTATAGAAAATCTATTATGTGAAAGCCAGTTTAAGTCTGCAAAATACGTTCTTAACAACACATTATAATGGAAACCATTCAATGATAGAGTAAGAGGGAGGCCAATATTTCTTACGAAATTTAGGAAGGAGAGGCAGCTATATTTTTTCCTAAGAAGTCCAAAAAACATATAGAAAAAATATGTAGAAATATAACTCAAGCATCTATAAAAATACTTAGCAATACATAAAAATAGAAAGAAGCTATTGCTTTAATTATAGCGTGTACTATATATAAGGCATTTAAGTTTACACCCAATAATTATTATATTATAGGTCAAAATAATAAAACTGTAAAGAGTATGACTTTTATTTAGGTAATTCACATGCATATCTCAGTGTTTGTAGAATTATGTGGTTAGTTATCTGATTCAGTTTATTGTTAACCAATCTACTGAACACTAGGTTGTTTGCTCAACTATAACTTCATAGTTCATGGAGACATACCCTTGAGAAGTGGCGGAGTGGGACCAGTGATGCTGCAGTCACTGCAGTCTCAGTGCCCTCGTTGGCACTGCTGACAAACCACGTGGGAGTGAATCAATGCCAGTTGAGGAAAGAATTGGAAATGGCTAGGGAATTTCAAAGAAATAATGACCTGGACCCTCTGAGCAAGAAGATGGAGAAAGTAGAATTGTGTGTTTCCTTTTCATCAATTCTCCTATATATTCCTCTAGATAAATTGCCTTCTTTCTAGAATATGTTTGTCTTCCACTTTCTGCCTGCTCTTCGCCTGAAAGAAAATTCAGAAAACTGCCTTAGATGAATGTAGATGGGTAAAAAGTAAAGTTGTTCATGCCTAGTTAGCCTTTTTTTTATAAGTTACTTTAAGTAGTACTTGGAAGAAGCTTTCCTTTGGCTCCTGCTTTGGTTTATTTGACTTTTTTTTTTTTAACTTTTTCTTCAGTGAGAAGCAGGGATGCAGAGTGACAGACTCCTGCATGCGCCCCAACCAGGATCTACCCAGCAAGCTCCCTACTGGGGTGATGCTCTGTCCATCTAGGGCCGTTGTTTGGCAACCAAGCTGTTTTAGCACTTGAGGTGAGGCCATGGAGCCTCAGTGCCCGGGGCCTACTTGCTCCAACCAAGCCATGGCTGTGGGAGGGGAAGAGAAAGATAGAGAGAGAAAAGGAAGAGGCAAAGAGGGGGAGAAACAGATGGTTACTTCTCCTGTGTGCCCTGACCGGAAATCAAACTAGGGAGGTCGATAAGCTGGGCTGGCACTCTACCACTGAGCCAACCACCAGGGCCTATTTGAGTTTCTGAATTCTGGATTGTTTTATCTATTAATTTTTTTATTAGTTGCTAGAACTAAATGAAATTAGAGTAAATTAAAATTAAAAGTCAGGTAAGCAATCAGGAAAAATTGAAAGTGCTTAATGTAATACTTATAATTATAAAGAGAAATTATTTTGCAGATTTGCAATATATTTTATTTGTAAGTAATTTTCTTAGCACTGACATAAATCATCTTGATCAGTATGGAATTTTGGAAATTAAGACATAAAGTCTGGGCCCTGGCCGGTTGGCTCAGCGGTAGAGCGTCGGCCTAGCGTGCGGAGGACCCGGGTTCGATTCCCGGCCAGGGCACATAGGAGAAGCGCCCATTTGCTTCTCCACCCCTCCGCCGCGCGCTTTCCCTCTCTGTCTCTCTCTTCCCCTCCCGCAGCCAAGGCTCCACTGGAGCAAAGATGGCCCGGGCGCTGGGGATGGCTCCTTGGCCTCTTCCCCAGGCGCTAGAGTGGCTCTGGTCGCTGCAGAGCGACGCCCCGGAGGGGCAGAGCATCGCCCCCTGGTGGGCAGAGCATCGCCCCTGGTGGGCGTGCCGGGTGGATCCCGGTCGGGCGCATGCGGGAGTCTGTCTGACTGTCTCTCCCTGTTTCTAGCTTCAGAAAAATGAAAAAAAAAAAAAAAAAAAAAAGATATAAAGTCTGCCATGACAAGGAAAATACCTGAGAAAAATTCTAAGCCAAATCTGCTGTATAAAAAGGTGCAGAGACTCTGTGGATTCATTTATACTGCTGTAATCAACACTTGCTTTTATTTCATCATCAGATTATTTAAAGGTAACTTAAGTCAGTATACCCTGCTAAAAATGCACAGTGAGATTTAATCTTTTATTCAAATTGTCTGGCAAAGTATGTATGTATTAGCAAGGTTAATGAACCATAAAATCCATTTGTTTTTTATTCAAAGATGCTGCTGCTAAAAATCTTATTATCTACATGCAGCCATAACTGAGGAGATGAATGTAAAAGTGACATTGCTTTTCAAATCTTATGGATTAAAAGTAGCTCTGCAATTAAAGAAAATCAATCTGTTTGACTTTTTTTTATGCAGGGTGGAGTAAAAGTTGATTTTCAGTTGTGAGTATGGGAAACAGAATTTATTCTTATATTATTCTTACTTATTATTGTATTATTTTCCAGATGGACAACTGTAAACCTACTTTTGCCCCACACTGTACAAGTATTGTATCATCTAAAATGTTCTTTAATGGTTTAACATTGCGATGTTCTTCCAGTCACTAGTTATTCAGTCCTTGTTGATGGACTTCAGGGTAATTTTGTAGAATATCGCTGTCCCTCAGTATTTCACCATACAGTGAACAGCTAATTGATATCTTGTTTATTCCTGAATTTTACTTTTTATCAGGATTACTGGGATCTGCTTTCATTAGCATTTCTTGACATAACATTTCTACATAGTCACTATTTTCCAAGTCATTTTTTCTCCTACAAATAGATTTGATTTCCCCATCAAACCTCCTTTTTTTGCCTCTGGGTCTTTGTCTACATTTTGTTAACAGATATTATTCTAAGATAACTGTGCATGGGCCTAGCGGAGAGACCAGCGCACCTGGGTGATCAGTGGTCTTGGTGTGCCTGACACAGAACAGTTTCTGACAACATAGGGCTTTCTGGGCCAAACTAGAAAAAAATAATAAAACCAGGCAAATTAGGAAGCTTTGGTCACTCTAAACATTAATTTTCAATAGGTAAATTATTTTACCCATATCTTTTTCAATATTTTTTATTCAAATGAAAAAAGAACTTCTCACTCTTGAAGCATCTGAAATAGTTTCGTGCATGAAATCTTAAAAGATTTCCAGTGTCCCTTCATATTAGTCACTGTATTGGCCCTGAGCATTTGTATATCACCATGTGTGTTTTATTCTGAGCATTGTTACCCAGGACCTGTCAACCCAGCTAGAATGCAAATACAAAAACTGCTCCATCTTATAGTTCAACATTTTGGTATATGAATACCTGTAAAATGACATCTACTCTATTATTTAGCTGAGTGGATCAAATGAAGTAAAGGCTTTATAAAGTCAAAAGACATTAAACCCAATTATTATGGTTGGATAATTTATTCAATTTAAGTTGTTGTGTTTTTTTTTTCAATTTTATGACCCAAGCATATTTCCTAGATATTTGGTACTCTCTTGGCTCTCTGTGTGATTACAAAGTTCAGAAACAACTGCCGTTTTTGCAGATTGATTTCTGGAGCCATGCTAGAAGGATGAGGCTAGAAAGAGCAGGAGAAGAAAGAAGTGATGCAATGGAGGGGGACAAGGTTTGGGACTAGACTCCTGGGCATGGCCCCAACCTTGGACCTTCCCACTGAGTGAAGGGTAGTCACTCTTTGGAGACTGGAGGGCTGCCTAGAATTTCTCAGGGGTGGCAACCAAGCCCCAGGGCAAGACTATGATTGAGTCCATGCTTCAAGCTGTCAGAACATATTACATTCTCCTTCAGACATCAGTTACCAAATACAAATTTAAAGATAAAATTATTAAACATGTTAAGACATAAATCAAAAAGCATTAAACCCCAAGCATCTGAGTGAGGGGCCAAGGTGTAACTGCACTGGATGAGGCACTGGATGGAGGAGATTCCCTATGACTAGGATACTGGATGGGGGCTCTGTAGCCAATAGGAGAGTAAAGAACATCCAAGGCCCCATTGGCACCACTGGCGTTAATTCTCCATAGTGAAACTCCAGGGCATGGGTATGAGGTGTATCTAGAGAGAAGGTTAACTGGATTTTATGGATTCCAAAACTGTTAAAAATTCTCTAGTTTACCCTGGCTAAGTAACCAGTTAGTTAGAGTATTATCCCAAATGCCCAAATGTGCCAATGTTGTGAATTCAATCCCAGGTCAGGGCACATACAAAAATAAACCAATGAACACAAGAATAGGTGGAACAACAAACCGATGTCTCTCTCTCTTTCTCCACAACACAGTTAAAAAGTTTTAAAAAATGCTCTAGTTTAAATTTAACTTTAAAAGGTTATGTGATCCTCAACAATGTATATATCAATGACAATGTCAGCCTGAACACAAAAGGCTCTTTCCCAAGCTTTGGGCAATACATGATGACCTCAGATTCTTGCCTATTATTAGCGAGGAGGAAATAACACTACAAAAAGGTGGTCCTTTCATTCCCAGGCATTTAAACAGGTTGGAGTGGTCAGTGTCAGGTTTAATGTAATTTCATGAAAATAATGTGATTTTTCTTATACATCAGATATTGGACATAATGTTCAAGAATTTACTGCTTTGTCACAAATTTTAACATCTCATGGTTTACATAATCACTTATTCTTTACACAAATAAAATTAATTGTGTTTATTGGTATGTTTCACACTTGTCCTAGTAGTTTTATATTCATTAATTTATATAATCTTTATTGCAGTCGTGTAAAGGATATACATTTATTATTCCCCTTTTACACATGAGAAAAATGAATACAGAAAGAGGTTAATGAATTATCAAAGGTTATACAACCAACAATTGTAGGGTTAAGATTTAACCGCAAATAAACAAGCTCCAGAAACTTCTATACGAACTATTAATTTGCTATGTTTAAAAAAAATCAAAGATTTTAAAAATGTATTTTATTATTTTTTTATATCTGGCCTCAATCATAACAGAAATGGAGTATACTTTGATTTAAACTTTGAATCTAACTTTTGCTGTTTGGAGGACACAATTTGAGAAATATTATAGAGCTTACTGACCTAAGCCTATACGTGTTGATTCAGATTTGAGGTCTGGCTTTTTAAGCCCAAACTGACCTGTTTAAAATACACAATAAATATATTTTATAATAGCTTGCACAATAATGTACAATTTGATCAGAATATGTATATGCATAAATATTATTTATATAGAGTATATTCTATGTATAGAGTTCCATGATGTTTTTTTTTTTTTTCTTGTGACAGAGACAGAGAGAGGAACAGACAGACTGGAAGGGAGAGAGATGAGAAGCATCAATTCTTTTGTTGCGGCACCTTAGTTTCTCAGTGATTGCTTTCTCATATGTGCCTTGACAAGGGGGCTACAGCAGACCGAGTGACCCCTTGCTCAAGCCAGCGACCTTGGGTTCAAGCTGGTGAGCCTTGCTCAAACCAGATGAGCCCGTGCTCAAACTGGCAACTTTGGGGTTTCGAACCTGGGTCCTCAGCGTCCCAGTCTGATGCTCTATCCACTGAGCCACCGCCTGGTCAGGCCAGAGTTCCGTGATGTTAAAAGAGGAAAAAGACTTAAAACACACCAACTTAATAACTTTAATTTCATAAGAGATTATTTAAAAACTAATGTGCTAAGTGAGATAGAAATAAGTAATGATTATGTATGTTACTAACATAAATAAAACCAAAATAATTTGTAATTTCTTTGTATTCTTTCTGAACATTAACTCACAGAATTTAAGAAAGTAATAAAAGGTACTTAAGGATATGCTCTGTAATCTACTTTAGCATTAAAGTTAATAAAACCTGAGACCCAGTTTAGTAGACGTTCACTGCTTAGTGTGTCTAGCATCTTTGCTAACAGCACATCAAATGTGTTTTTAAGAACTACTTTCCTTAATCTCAGTACATCCAGTTTAACTGTATCTCCATCTTTGCCTCCAGAAGTAGATCCTGTGACTTTGGCTGCCTGCATAGCCCTAAAGACCTCAGCCATGTAGCTAGTCAGGGATAGCTACATGATACAAGCTTGTCCAATAACATGAATTTCATTTACTGCTGTGCTATAGGATATATCTCCCTTGACTGTAGAAATTGAAACTTGAAAAATGTGTATATTAATTTTCTAATACTGTATAACAAATTACCACAAGCTAAGTGCCTTAAAACGTCACTCCTTCATTATCTCACAGTTTCATGTAGGTCAGGAATTTAGGTGCAGACTAACTGCATCCTCTACTCAGATCTCTCATAATTGCAATGAGGTTTTCAGCCAGGGCTGTAGACCATCTGAGGCTTCAGAGCCTCTTCCTTATCCATTCAGGTTGCTGGCCGAATTCAGCTGTTGCCGATGTCGAACTCATGGTGGCTTGCATCTTCTTTGAGACAGCAGAGAATGTCTCTTTGATGTCTTTTCTTTAAATATTCTTTTTTTTAGGTTCACCTGATTCAGTGTTGTTAAGTTTGGCTCTCTTTCTCTGGAAAACCCTAATACAGTTTCATCTAGAATTATATCCTTTATTATCTCTAAAGTCAACTAATTAGTCACCTATATCCCATCATTTTCATTAGTCCTGCCCACACTTTGGAGAAAGAGATTATTCAGGGTTTGTATATACTGAGACAGAAATCTTGGGAGCCATATTAGTATACTGCCTACTTATAATATGAACATGGATTTTAGAGGACAAGCTAGACTCTGGCCGGTTAGGTCAATGGTAGAGCATTGGCCAGTGTGTGGGTGTCCCAGGTTTGATTCCCAGTCAGGGCACACAGAAGAAGTGCCCATCTGCTTCTCCACCCTTCCCCCTCTCACATCTCTCTCTCTCTCTTTCTCTCTCTCTCTCTCTCTCTCTTCCCATCCTGCAGCCATGACGTGATTGAAGCAAGTTGGCTATTTTAGTGAAATTTGAGTTTTCTGTTATTTGAAACCAAAAATGTACTGAGGGAAGAATTTATTAAGCCAAAGGAATGAATTTGTGTCAAAACTGAAACTAGAACTTTTTCTCTTTTCAGCATTTCTTGTGTTCCAATACATATGATGTTAACATGTTCAAGTTTATTTTCTTTCAATTCTATTCACATTACTATCTCTACATTCAGGTTTATTTAATATATATCACAGGTTCATGAACTTTGATTGAAATGCTCTGATCTACAACTTTTTTATGTATTCCTTATCCCACTCCCCATTTGGCTAATAATTAATTAGCTTTTTTTAGAACCTTGGGTAACGGAAAATGATTTGACTTTGGGTGACGGACACACAACATAATCAACAGTTCAAATGCTATAGAAATGTTTACCTGAAACCTATGTAATCTTATTAATCAATGTCACCCTATTAAAGTTAATTTTCTAAATAAAATAAAAAAATAAATTGTTATGAGCAGAAAAAAAAAAGATCTTTGGGGACCATACAACAAATTATACTTGAAAATCTCAATGTATATTTAAATATGAAACGCTAAATTCAAAAAGAGCTAAGACTAAATGTTATTGCATTCCATTATTAAGTTGTTTTTCATAGGAAATGAGTAATAAGTATGTAGCATTATAAAATGAAGAAGTGTTTGTAACTAGCATAATTATCCACTAATAGGTGGGTGGTATATAATTAAAAGCTCATAATCTCTATGATTTCCATTGGAATGAAGCCAGAATAAAATATGTATTAAAATGGCAAGATATTCTCTGCATTAAACTTAGTAATTTAAAATATTTTATGGGTCAGGGAATTAGGAGGAGCTTTCCTGATTCTCGGAGTCAGTTACGCACTTGCAGTCAGATGTCCATAGGATGCTGTTAGAGAGTTCAGGCTCGATAAATGAATGCGGAGAGTCCCTGGAGAGAGGTCCTGGAGGATAAGAGGTTCACGTTAAGAGTCATCGGCTGCAACACCTCATCTTTAATTAGTGCATAGTCACTCTGCACTTGGTAAAGATTGGAAGCAAGGACTTCCAACCTTTTAATTTGTTTATTCCTGAATCCAAGTAAGATTTCCACTCTCAGTGGAAAGATGGCTTACCATCATCCCTTTGGGCAGATGTTCCTTTCTTTATGGAAAAGGGGAGGAGAAGGCAATTAGAATGTTGTTCTTGAATGAATGAATGCCCATATGCTAAATTTAAAGTCAACATTTAGAGATCCCCTATGGATTTTTGAAAATTTCAGACATATTTTTAAAATTTTATTTTATTTATTGATTTTAGAGGCAGAGGGCATTGGGAGAGAGAGCAAAAAGTGTTCGTATGTGCCTTGATATGGCAAACCCAGGGTTTTTAAACTAGTAACCTCAGCATTCCAGGCCAACATTCTATCTACTGTGCTACCACAGGTCAGAGCAGGTATAATCTTAATCTCATTTAGATTCAAGGTATTGTGCCACCAGATGGCTTCCCAATGGCATAATTATGGTTATAAATTATCTGGGGAATTTTACTTTGTCTGGAAAACCATCTGATCAATTCAGATGAAGACATATTTAATTATTTTATCAGGAGAATTTTTGACAAAATTATAATTTTTAAATGTTATTTCAAGCAGTTTCAAATCCTTAGGTTTATATTAGTCAATACTTCTCTTTAGTCTTAGGAAATTTGTTTTTGCAACAATGTGTTTGTGATGGTCAAACAGTAATTCTTGGTCAAGTGTGTGCCCATGTGTTATGAATTTCAATATAATGCAAATGGAGCATGAAGGAGAGTTCTGCAGTTTGGACAACTAATTCAGTGCAATACCATACATTTAATTAGTCAGTGTAGATAGTCCTGAAGAAAGTGATAACTAGATCTCCCCTTGATAAAAATATTTGGCCAGTTCAATTATCCTTATACTGACCAAAGTATTTTTTGTCTCCCACTTTCATTGTCTAAGATTATGATAAATTAAAGAATGCATTAATTTTATTCATTTTTCAGTAGGCTTACTATATACCTTTGTTTAAATGGGTTTAAATGATAAATTGCTACATAATAAATTCAGAAAAAATAATTAAACAAATCAATTAAACTATTTATTATTTAGCAAGCAAAAAATGCAGCATTTCTTATAATTGACTTTACTGGGATTTTCTCCCACTTTTGGTAAGAAATTACCTTCCTCTGAAACCATTTTAAGACAAATATCACCAATATAATTATGAAAGAGTGTGTTTTTTTATTTCATGGAACTCTTATAAACTTATTAAATTTCGAATACCGTACTTGTTGTCCTTAAAATCTTATTTCATTAGTAATGGAGATTTAAAATGAAAAACTATCTATGTGAGTAATATATAAACACATGTATGAATAGACATACATATTTATACATATATAATTATATACATATGTACACACATAGGAAGTCAAAAACATTCACAAAGATTTCCAAAGGTGATTGGCAAATCACTTGTAAATCATTTAAAATATATTTTTTGCACAGAAAAAACAAGTGATCTAAAGCCATACCTCAAAAGAATAATTCACTCTTAATTAACACATAGTTTAAATGGTAGCATTTGAATGCATTAAATCATCAGTCAGATATTGTTACTATTACTGA
This sequence comes from Saccopteryx bilineata, assembly GCF_036850765.1. Taxonomy (NCBI): domain Eukaryota; kingdom Metazoa; phylum Chordata; class Mammalia; order Chiroptera; family Emballonuridae; genus Saccopteryx; species Saccopteryx bilineata. The sequence goes on from NC_089495.1 coordinate 18,425,281, forward strand.
CCTATATCTTCATATACAGTGTGAAAGATAAAGAATAAATTTCCCTTCTTCACTGGGGGAGAAAGTGAAAAATTGACTTCAGAGATTGGCAGACATAGCAAACACAGTTTCAAGCACTCACATAGCTAAGAATTCAAGAACGCTAGGAACAAAATGGTCAACTTCTCAATTAGAGTACTGAACTAAATTTGCCAATATCAATAAATTGAAGAACATTGGGACAGATTCTTCAACAAAAGTAGTTGATAATAATATAAATGGATGCATATACAAGTATTCAACTATATCATTATGGATCATGAGACACAAGAAAACAACTATGTTACATATAAGAGTAGAGAAGCAATGGCTATGATTTCAGCCCTTGAAGTCAAAGTGCAGGCTTACATCACAACTCCACAGGTTACTATCTCTGTAGTTCTGAGCCAGTTAAGTAAACTTTATGTTTCATTGTCCTCATCTGTAAACAGGGGGTAAACTTTATTCCTATTTCAGAGGTTGGAGCAATCATAATAAATATGCTTAAACTAACACCTGACACATGGTAGAAGATCAATGGATACTTATTACTATATTGGCTATTTATTGCTGTACAATGTACTGCCTCTAAAGCTTTGTGGCTTAAAACAAGCAATATTTATTTAAGCTCACAATTATGTGAGCTAACAGTAGAGGTTAGATTGTTTGTCTCTCAACTATTCTTATGCATCTACAGGCTACTTTCAAGCTCAGTCAACTATCTCTTAAACTCCAGCCGACTAACGGTGGTTTGTTGAAAGCTGACATGGCTAGTTACCCTTTGACCATAGAGAGCAAGAGCGAGAGCACAGAGCTGCCGGAGGCCCCGTGTCCAAACCTGCCCCACAGCATTGCTGCGACTGACGTAGAGTTGCAGTCTTAGAGTCATTTTTACAGCTTTTCTTACATCTAGAAGTGCTCATATCTTCTGTAATATACATAGTTCTTTCATTGAATAGGTACTCAATAAATACTGATTACTGATTTAATATATTAATATGAATTTACATGTTTATGCATAAATTTAGATTTGAAAACAAAAATTCTTCATTTGCTAAATGTAAAGAACTTATATCATTATGAAACACTTGAGTTGGACTACAAGGCCATTGTACTCAAAACAGCCTGGTACTGGCATAAGAACAGGCATATAGATCAATGGAACAGAACAGAGAACCCAGAAATAAACCCACAGTTCTATGGACAACTGATATTTGACAAAGGAGGCAAGGAAATACAATGGAGTAAAGACAGCCTCTTTAACAAATGGTGTTAGGAAAATTGGACAGCTACCTGCAAAAAAATGAAACTAGATCACCAGCTTACACCACTCACAAAAATAAACTCAAAATGGATAAAAGACTTAAATGTAGGCCGTGAAACCATAAGCATCTTAGAAGAAAACATAGGCAGTAAGCTCTCCGACATCTCTCGGAGCAATATATTTGATGATTTATCTCCATGGGGAAGTGAAATAAAAGACAGGATAAACAAATGGGACTATATCAAACTAAAAAGCTTTTGCACAGCTAAAGACAACAAGAACAGAATAAAAAGACAAACTACACAATGGGAGAACATATTTGACAATACGTCTGATAAGGGGTTAATAACCAAAATTTATAAAGAACTCGAAAATCTCAACACCAGGAAGACAAACAATCCAATCCAAAAATGGGCAAAAGAGATGAATAGACACTTCTCCAAAGAGGACATACAGATGGCCAACAGGCATATGAAAAAATGCTCAACATCACTAATCATTAGAGAAATGCAAATTAAAACCACAATGAGATATCACCTCACACCAGTCAGAATGGCGCTCATCAACAAAACAACACAGAATAAGTGCTGTCGAGGATGTGGAGAAAAGGGAACCCTCCTGCACTGCTGGTGGGAATGCAGACTGGTGCAGCCTCTGTGGAAAACAGTATGGAGATTCCTCAAAAAACTGAAAATCGAACTGCCTTTTGACCCAGCTATCCCACTTTTAGGAATATACCTCAAGGACACCATAGAACGGCTCGAAAAGGAGAAATGCACCCCCATGTTTGTGGCAGCATTGTTCACAATAACAAAGATCTGGAAACAACCCAAGTGTCCGTCAGAAGATGATGGATTAAAAAGCTTTGGTACATATATACTATGGAGTACTACTCAGCCATAAGAAATGATGACATCGGATCCTTTACAATAACATGGATGGACCTTGATAACATTATAAGGAGTGAAATAAGTAAATCAGAAAAAAAAAACTAAGAACTACATGAATCCATACATAGAAGGGACATAAAAATGAGACTCAGAGACATGAACAAGAATGTGATGGCAACAGGGGCGGGGGGTGGGAGGTGGGGGGTGGGGGGAGGGGGGATTGGGGATGGAGTGAAGAAGGAGAGAGGGGTTGGGGGAGGGGAGGGGCACAAAGAAAACTAGATAGAAGGTGACAGAAGACAATTTAACTTTGGGGGAGGGGTATACAGCACAATCAAATGTCAAAACAATCTAGAGATGTTTTCTCTCAACATATGTACCCTGATTTATCAATGTCACTGCATTAAATTTAATAAATAAATTAAAAAAAAACACGAGTTGGAAGTGACTTTAAAATGGATACTTTAATTGTATTTTTTTGGTAAACCAATGAAAAGAAGTCTGTTGAAACAAAATATCTTACTTGTGCTAATATAGTGACTTAGTTGGCCCAGGACTAGAATTCTAGGTCTCTTATTCCTGTGTGGTGTTTTATATATGCCAATAAATAATGAATTTGGATGTTTAGGAGTTTCAAATGCTACAAAAACAACATATTAATGGAATAAAAGAACAATTAGTTAGTAGTAGTTTCTTTCTACATTGTATAAAATATATTAAATATAATTATTTATTCTCTGACTCTCCATATTACCCAACCCTCTATCACTTAATTGACTTGAGAACAAAGCAAGCATTATTAATTTTCAAAGTGATATTATAGATCTTTTGATGAAATTTGTAATATAAACATAGAGTGTGACTTAATAGGGAATAACTGTCTCTTTAGAAAAACTGAAATCGAAATCAAAATTACTATACAGGCAACATCAAAATACCTCAAGATGATGGATAAAGATGACATTTACAAGGTTTCGTAATGCCGAGTTGTAATGTTTACAGGAAATTAATCTAATATTGGAGACATATCATTTTTCACAGGAGCGGAATTATAATTCAGCTGTCTCTCCCTGACAAGGTCAAAATTTACCACTGTGCAGCTCAAATGCTGTGCCTGGAGCAGTTTTACCACATCCTAAATCAGTTTCTGTATCATTTCATATATAAAATGAAATTCTGTGGAAAGTATCTGTCTTTAATAGAGTACAAAATAAAACAAGAAAAGCCTAGGACAGTTTACATTCAACTACTATAGAAAAAATAACACTAATTTGATGTATAGTTCATCAGAATTATCAGCAACTGAGTTTCATCCATATTGTTGAGAATTATAATGCAAACAAAGCCAGCTGTTTCTTTCAGCATATCAAGTCCATTATTGTCTCCAGGGCTCTTCTGATTAAGCCTAACATGATGTGATCACTTTCATCACTTTGCAGCTGCTCTTACAGAAGTCAGATTTCAAAAATTAGCATATATTTGTATATTCCAAAACCTAAATGAACTAAATTCACATCCATATTATTTAACTAGTTCCAAAACTAACTGAGATGCTTTCACCAATATCGTAGATGTTTTCCTTTTACTTCCAGTTAATGTGCGCTCTTTAAAGAAGTAGATATATTTTGACTAGCACTCAGGTTCATTCTTTAGAGGTTTGAGCAATAATGTAGAACACCTTATAAAGTACATGGCACTTAGAAAATACAAATATGAATCAAAAACCAGTTATGTGGTAGGCATGAGAAGGTGATAAATACAACTAAAACACATTAGTAGTGTTCACATTTTTTATATCAAAATGACATTAAAAATAGTGAAAAATTCAGATTTGCTCACTGTATTTACTGCAACTTCCCTTTCCTTAGAGCAATCTTATTAATTAATTTGAATGAATAACCACTGTGTCATTTACTTCAAATATATTTTCTATGTTATAGTCAGGAATTTTTTTTTTTTTGTTAGTAACCATTGTGTATGGCCTTCTTCCCACCATCATTCCAGATATACTTTAAGCAGCCCACCATTCAACAAGCTACTTCTTTTAAAAATACACATTGCAATCATAACTTTTTTATTTTAAGTTTACCATAGTAAAGTAAAATAGAGAAAGGTTAAGTAGGCATGTGCACTTCAAGGAAACTCAATCACTTATATTTAAGGCACTTTCTATTTCTCTTTGTCTGGAAAACTCATCCTCTTAAATAATTCTCTCTCTCCACTGGATACTCAGACTATGGACAAGTTCAATTCTATAAAACTTGCTTTTAAGCCCAAGACTGAAAATAACATCTCCTTAATGTGATGAGTAGTTCTCAAATGTAGACAGTCAAAAAAATGCACATTACCAGATCACGTTTTAAAAATTCTTTTATTGCCTGAGGTGTGGAAGGAAAATTCATTTAAACAAGTATTGGGACAATATAAGGTCCACAATTAGAAAACACTGTTCAATATTTCCTATACTTTATTTACTCTTTTGAAATGTCTATCATAGTATACTTTGCTGCTCATCCATACACATAGCTTATTCCAGGTAAACTGCTGGTGGGTGTGTAAATGATGAAGCCAACATAAGAAACAGTATAGATGTTCCTCATAAATTAAAAATAAAACTACCATGTGCTCCAGAAATCCCAATCAGGCTATACGTTCAAAACTATTGACAACAGAGACTCCAGCAGATAGATGAACACTTGTGTCCATATAGGAGCATTGTTCATAGGAGCCAGTAGATGGAAGTAACCAGTATCCATGCACGTGTAAACAGATAAACAAAATGCAGCACATACTACAGTGGAATGTTACTCAACATTAAAAGGACAGAAATTCTAACATTTTATATCAGGGAGAAAACTCTTAGACACTGTGCTAAGTAATGTAAGCTATTCACAAGAGAAAAAAACACTGTGCAATTCCACTTTTTTGAGGCCTAAAGTAGTCAAATCATAAAGACAAAATGTAGAATGCTGGTTTATAGGTACTGGAGGTAGAAAGAAATGGGAAGTTACTGTTTAATGGGTACAGATTTTTAGTTTGGAAAGAAGAAAAAAGTTCTGCAGATGGATGGATGGTGGTGACGGTACACTTGAAAATGGTACATTTTATATTTATATATCTATATCTAATCTATATAGGTATATAATACCACAAAAGATCTGTCAGAAATAAAATATGTTGGCTAACATTTGCTTAATGCTAGGAAGATATAATTAGAGTTAATGTAAGATGACATAAGACATGCATAGTAAAATTCATTAAATATGCATGATAATATTTCAAAGAAGTTATTACAAGATATGTATAAAGACTTCAAGTTCCAAACCAATACAAAAATAAAATAGATAATATAAACCTAGAATTAATCTAGGAAAAGTAACAAAAAAAGAAAAACTGGTATAAAAAGTACAAAACAAATAGAATGCAAAATGTAAAATAGTCAAGTAAATAAAAATATATCAATAGATACACAAATGTAAATTATTTAAAGATAGTACTTAAAAGAATAAAGACTATCACAAAGGAGTAAAAAAAAGTAAAACAAAATCTAATTAGACTGAATTTTAAATATGTGTATAAATTATGAATACATGAAAAATTTGAAATACATAGAAAAAGACATTCCAAGGAAATTCAACCAAAAGAATCATGAAAAAGGTAAATTAATATCAAGCAAAACAGACTTCAGGGAAGAAAGAACATTGTTGTAAATAAAAAGGTTTTTGGGTTATGATAAATATTTCAATACACCTGAAAGTTAAAATTCTAAATATGTACAGATGTTATAAAATAATCTCATTCTATACAGAGTAAATCTGGAAGATTTACTAGCCTATTATTAAATTTATAAGGAGATCAAAAGATCAAGAAGAGCCCAGGTACCCCGAAACATGATAAAATAAAGAGGCTTTCCATTGAAATATCAATAGTTAGTGTGCAGATGTTAATGAGAATATTATGCTAGTGGGAAGAAATAGAAATGAACATTAGTGTGTATCACTGCACTCATTTATTAATGTGGCAACAGAAATATAGAAAACAGATGAGGTATATGGTTTTATGTGATAAATTCAGACCCAAATTACCTTATATTATTTTTAAAATTTCAAAATAAACATAACTAAATAAATGTGATGTTTAGAGTTACATACATAATTGAACTAATTTAAAAATTAAAAGATAAATTCATAAATGCAAAATTCACGTACTTGTAGAAGGAAAGAGGACAATGAAATTAGTGGAAAAGAGCCTACCATACAGGTAATTGGTAAAGTTTTAGTTATTGAGTGATGTATTGGTTTTACAGGTGTAAATTATATTATGTTTAATATTCACATACATGTTACATATATTATTTTGTACTTATCAGATAGTATATAAAGTTTAATAAAGAAAAAATTAATTCAAAAAGAAATTATTGCAGAACCAACATTACTAAATTAAAAGAGTCCCATGAACAAATTATAAATTTGAAATTCCTGAGAAAAGGAAAACAGAATTATTATAAGAGGTGGAGTAAAACCTTCATGCAAAGTACAGATAAGTCTAAGGTAAAGGAGGGACCAATTGTTAAGGCACTCCAGGTATAGAGTCAGCGCAAGAAACGAGAGGGCCTTGAGCAATCCAGAGCTACCCCACAGCTCTGGGCACAGGCCTTATTTCCTGTCCTAGTTTGCATCAGTCAGTTGACAGTAGTGATGTCTGTCATCAGTGTCAGTGTCAGTGTCTTTAGACCCTGAGGTCAGAAAGGTAGAACATTATTATTTCTCTTCTATTCAAGTAGTTAAGAGTTTTCCCAAAAGAGAGGAAATAGGGAAATTCTATTTGGAAAAGACAAGAGACTGTCGGGCAGGTTTAACAACTCATGGTACACCCTCACTGGGAGTAGAACTTTCATTTTCAGTCAGAAACATGAAGTTTCTCATGCATGAAGATGAGCCCATCAAACATCAAAGATACACAGCAAAAAGTGTGCCTGAGAAAGACAGATCTACTCATTGTCATTCAAAATAAAATAAAATAAAATAAACTCAGTAGGTTGGCCAAGGGGGAGCTTTTTAAACTGGATTATTTTGTTAAGATATTTATCTAAAACACAGTACCAATGGTAATATATATACTTTTCTCAAAAATTAGGGGATATTTCAGAACAAATATGAAGCTATAAAATATCTCCTAATTTTTGAGCAGAATATATATAAACAGTGTGGAAATAAATCTAAGGAGAAGGAATTAAGCTTCCAGATTGAGAGGGTATACTTAGAACTGAAGAGGCTGGAAGGAAAAGGGCCATCACTCCAACCCCTCTACTTTCCTCTCTTGCTTTCTCTCTCTCAAAACAGTGGACAAATTAAAGGGGTGTTAGCCTAGCTGCACAGAAACAACGGCTTTGTTTCCTTAAGGCAAAGATAGTCTTCTACTAAAGACGTTATACGCCTGTGGTGTGACTACCCACTTTGACCTCCCCAGTCAGGAATTTATAATCAGATGACACTATGAGGTTGCTTTCCATATCTCTTTTTTGTCCACACATTGAGATCTCTAAGTCTGAAGCAACACTTCCAACGTTGGGAAAGAAAATATTCAAAAGTTATGGCATCTAATCTCTTGCTAAACCAGCATTGTAGAATAACCAAAAATAATGAGTTATCAACTCACCAAAGGAGAAAAAAGGTAAAAAAAAGAAAAATCAATAATTCAAGAAAGATTAAGAAGGGGCTAACACAAAGGAAAGTGTCCATTCATATCAGTAATCTCAAATATTTGATAGATACATAAATTCACCAGAAATTCCAACTGTCCTTTTGCTGTTCTACTTGTCTATCTGACCCCACCCTCACTGGACTATCGCCCCTGAAGCAGAACAGTTCTAGGAAGCTGGTTGACTGCCCCAAGGAGAAGCGTTCCAGGAAGCCGACATCGTAAAACTGCAGAAGGGAGCATACCAGAACTGCTGACTCAACGTACACTTGCTCAAAGCTCTCCCCTACTCTATAAAATTTTGCCTCAGAGTCTGTTTCGGTGCTCTTCTCCCCAGAGAAGTGCCCGGCAGGGTTCCTTTCTTCCTTTCAATAAAAGCCTGTTGCTCTGGTCTGGTCTTTTCTGACTCCCATGGATTCCAACAATATTAATTTATATCAAATCTTATTTAGTTAAATTATATAATTAAATAAAATTATCCCATTATAAACTCTCAGATTTTGTTATAAACACCCAGGTTTATGATATACTTAATAAAAACAACACAAAATAAAAATTATATGCATTAGAAATTTCTAGTAAAATATTGGCACTCTTCCAACATTTAAAATTCAGATAAATCAAAGTTCAAATATGTTAAACACCTTCAAATTCAATTCCCTTAGTCCTAATGAGTTAAACTTCCAAGAAAGTCAAATCCAAAATTTTGTTCTCCCTGATTTTTATTTGGCTCATCTAAAGGTAGAGTTTTTATGCCTAGATAGGTTGAGTTTAGGTTTTGAGTTTTGTTTGTATGTCATTTTGTTGTTGCTGTAACTTCAATGGGACTGTCCTCTAGTAGAATGGGTGTAAAAATTTATTAGTTTAATATTAAGTCTCTGATTTCCTTATCACTTATTTTTTGCACAAACCTCATATTTATTTTTTTCTCTCTTAATTCAGAATTATTTTTATATTTTTTGTGACAAATCAGAGAGACAGAGACAGAGAGAAAGGACAGATAGGGACAGCAGACTGGAAGGGAGAGATGAGAAACATCGATTTTTCATTGCAGCACTTTAGTTGTTCATTGATTGCTTTCTCATATGTGCCTTGTCCAGGGGCTATAGCAGACCAAGTAACCCCTTGCTCAAGCCAATGACCTCTGATCTCAAGCCAGCAACCATGCAGTCATGTCTATGATCCCATGCTCAAGCCACCAGCCCCATGCTCAAGTTGGATGAGCCCACGCTCAAGCCGGTGACCTTGGGGTTTCGAACCTGAGTCTTCTGCATCCCAGTCCGATGCTCTATCCACTGCACCACTGCCTGTTCAGGCTTAATTCAGAATTTTTATGTGATATATAAACAGAGTCTAAGCTCTGGCTTTCCTTTACTCAAATAATTTTTCTACATTATGACACAGATGACTGGATAAAGAAGATGTGGCACATATACACTATGGAATACTACTCAGCCATAAGAAATGATGACATCGGAACATTTACAGCAAAATGGTGGGATCTTGATAACATGATACGAAGCGAAATAAGTAAATCAGAAAAAAACAGGAACTGTATTATTCCATACGTAGGTGGGACATAATAGTGAAACTAAGAGACACTGATAAGAGTGTGGTGGTTACGGGGGGGAGGGGGGAATGGGAGAGGGATAGGGGGTGGGAGGGGCACAAAGAAAACAAGATAGAAGGTGACAGAGGACAATCTGACTTTGGGTGGTGGGTATGCAACATAATTGAAAGACAAGATAACCTGGACTTGTTATCTTTGAATATATGTATCCTGATTTATTGATGTCACCCCATTAAAAAAATAAAATTATAAAAAAAAAAAAGTTTTATAAATCTTAATTACCTCATATGCTAATAGCAAATTATTATCTATTCATTAAATCAAGCCCTATGAAATCCACCAATTTGATTTAAATCTTCAAAAATAATGAAGTTGCATTCTTTAGAAATAGTCTACACTAAGATTTTTTTCCTTATTCAAAATGCATTTTCTAATTGAATTAATTTGAAATAGAGAACACTTTTTTAAGTTACCAAATCCAGTTGACTTCTGCAAATGGGCAACAGACAATGAGAATGTCTATATTCTTTGTGCTGTAGTTGTATAACATCAGCCAGGGCAACACTGGTCTTTCATATGCTCCCACGTTCTTGAGAACAAGGTACTGAAATCAAGGCTTTCCTTATACAGGCAATTGAAGCAAGCTGGGACTAAATATTACAGATCTCTTCTCTTGTCCGCCTTTTGCACGAGACCTTCTCTGTGCTTCTTTGGAGATCGGATAACATGGAGCCTCAGTGGTGAGGCAGGGGTGGGCTCATAAGATCAGGAATGAAGATTCTCAGGAAGTCATTGAGGTAAACATCATTTTCTTATATTTTAAAAATTTGAAAAATATAGAAACACAAAGTTATCACAGCATTGACACCCATCTATGAAGATAGATTTATTATTTATGTACTAGTCTATCTCTTTCTGTTCCTGGCAATCCTTGTGGAGAATGTACCATCCCCTCAATCCTACTGACTATGTGTTTCACCATGTGAACTGCTTTGTTCAGAGCAAGGCTAGTGAAGGCATCAGTGTACTTCAGAATACATTGCGTGCTTCTGGTTGCTCTTCTTGGGACTGTCTCCCTCTGCTTTCCAGAGAACATTCCCCAGATAGCTCTTGCTCCATTAGTCTGGGTCCTGGGATGTGAGACATTTTGAACAGACCTGAGCCCAATCAGCTGTCTGGAGCCTGGATGTAAAGTAAGTCTAGTTGCAGCTGACTCACAAACTGGGATAGAAAAACAATGTCTGTGTTCTAAGCCACTGAGATTAAAATATTGTTTGTTATTCTGCTTTATTGTGGCAATAGCTGACAAATACACTCACTAATCTCTAGGACCTAGAGGAGTTCTTGCAGGCACAATCCAATGCTTAACTTAATAGAAATATTCTTGCCAAACAGCATAGCTGAGAGTTAGGAATTTTTAAATCAGCAAATAAAATGTGCCTGTAGGTAGACTTGTATGGATGCTGTTTCATTATACCAACTGTCCAGTGCTTACACTTATATAACTAATTGAGGAAAATACTCCTTCAAAAATTGAATGATTGTACATTTTTGTAATATTTCAAAGATAAAAATTCTCCTATGTAAAATGCATTTTGGACGTTATTGCCCTCTCAAGCCCAATACTTCTGGAACCCTGGCACTCACTGGGAATGGGAAAAGGGCAACTTCTGGTTGTGACACAGTTCACCAGCTTTCAACAGAAGCTGTTACCTATCAGCCAGCTGATACTCCCTCTCGATAAGGAGAATTGATAGTATCTATTTTCTTTCTCTCTCTTTCCTCCCTCTTTGCTCTCTGTCTTAAATATTCTTTTTTCTTCTCCTAAGATATTAGTTTTGAGTCTACCAAAGCATATAAACACTATTCAAGTGTTTTTATTCTTCTTTGTCTTTTTGAATCATAATCTTACCCCAGTAATATTTTTTTATCAGACTAATATTAAAATCAAATCTAAATGCAATCTGTTTTGTAATTCCTGACCCTTCTTTAAAAAGCTTTCTATTGATCCATCGTCCTGAGAGTCCGAATTTCCTGCTAAGCACCTACAATAACTGCAACATCCTGACAGTAACCAAGAAGTTCTTGGGGGTATTTCTATTTCCAATTCTCAAGTTTTTGAAAAAGTCAAATACATGCAGTCATCTTCTCCTCAGTTCTCTCCTGTAGAACGCAGATTGGATTCTCTGCTATCCAGTCTAGTACTGCTTAACGAGGTCTGCAATTGGCCATTGCAGTTAAACTGCAGTTTAAAACTAGCAAATACTATTCTTCCCACAAATGCCTTAAATATCTGTTTATCAAAGAGGTTGGCCTTGTGCACCAGATAATAGTATTGGACTAAATTTAACCTATTCCCTACAAGTCAGGGCTGTAACTGGGAAACTTATAGTATGAAGAAGAAGATCAAAATGTAAGCTTGCTGTGTGACTTCAGAAATATTCAGTGTTTCTGCCAAACTGACAAATAAGATAATTTATTTTCTCCCCTGGGAATGAAAAAAAGAGCAAAGGGCAGAAAGATGGCAGGAATGTTGGACTAAGTGAGATCCTTCTACTTGAGATATTTAGAGTAGGAGGAGAAGTATCCCTTCAAAAATAAAGTATTAGAAGTGTTGAAACTAGCTCTTTTTTTAAAAATTTAACTACAAGGAAGTTTTCTTAAGACAACTAACAAATTTCTATGTCAAGAAAAAAAAAGATTGATGCATTTTATTAGATAAAATATATTTTTAAAGGACAACATTCTTAATGATAAAAAGCACCATAACATGAATAAATAAGTAACATATTGAGATTATATTTGCAAAACATTGAATAAACATAAAGTGAATAAGAAAAATACAAGAGCAAATAATTCAATTGGAAATTTGGCAAATGAGATAAAATGTTCATTAAACATAAGAAAAAGTTATTACCTTCACTTTGACTCAGAGAAATATGGAGTAGAATTGAAATGAATTATGTTTTGCCTGTTGGAGCAGCTAAAGGGAGATTCTAATCCAGTTGGGAAGACTGCACATTGAAGATATACCTTTGTCAAGGACAATATGGTTAAAACTGTGCTTATCTTTTTGGCCAATACTCCAATTCAAAGAGGTTACATTAGAAAATTCCCTTAAGTGTGTACAAGAAGTATTTACTAACTCAGCTCATTTTAGCATTATTTTAAAAATCACTCCCAAACAATGCAACCATAAAAACCAATTTAAATATATAAGTTCAGATATAAGAAGAGCTCCAAAGCTTGACATGAGCCCTCTGACTGCTGATGATCGCTGAGTTCCCTCTTGAGATGGAATACTTTGCTAAACTATTTCCCTAGATTATTATATTTGAGATTTGTCAAAATGAGTCCTCTGACACATAAATCTAATATAAGTAACATTCTTTGCAATAAACAATAAGGGAACATATTGGGACACTTCAGGCTAAGGCGACTTAAAAGAACTAATTACTCAATTTTCTCAAGTTGCTCAAGGGCTACCCTCAGTTTGGTGGTGATGTTATATTATGGCTGTCCTATCTAAGATAATTATAAATTAAATGAACTTCAGACGAGTTATTTCCAAAACCTATTATACTCCCAACCACATTAAATTTCTATAATGCTATTTTAAATTATTTTTGATACTACTATATCCAAGTTGGCCATTTGATTATAATCTGTGTGATGGCTAAAAGTTTTTGCTAAACTACAAACCCCACTTTATTAGATGGTGCGCATGCGCAGTTTTTCCTCATTTAGAATGATGACCGGAGTATTAGGTTGTATAATCTGTGACATAAGAAAAGGACCATGCATGGCAGGACTAGACCATACCTACTACAGGGTGGTAAGAAAAGGAATGAAAGAGAACTGTGATGTCATTCTAAAGTGACATATTCAAATTTTACTCAGGTAAACCTAAAAGAGGTCTCTCAGCACCTCAGCCACTAGACATGTTCAAGAAGCCCATAGATGGTTCTAGCGCTCTTTATCTACATAGTATAAATTAAACCTCACTTCTTGAACTCTTTGCATTCCCCCAAATAAGTTTGAAAGGGCCGCAAACTACATGACCACTCTGATATTTGTTTTAAAAGGAATCTAATCTAGTGCTCTGCTACATGCACTTAGGGATTTGAGTAGAGAGCAAGCTGGAGGTTGTGGACACAGATCAAGCCCTGTCAGTTCAAGTTCATCTTCTTCCGAAATACTTTCCCTGTTATCATTTATAGCTCAAGTTTCTACATATAATTTCTCTGTAAGCAAAACAGTTTATGCTGAAAAATGTTTGAAAACTACGGTTCTTATTCTGTCCCTTTAGTTCACAGATAAACTGACTGAGACACTCTATATTTATGGGACTAATCACAGATTACAGATCTAGTTGACGTTATAATGGAATATACTTCTATCATACAGTTGCATGTTCCTCTTTTACTCTTCCTATTTCTGTCCTTACCAACAGATGCCCACTCTTACCATTCTTACTCGACATAGTTCTGGAAGTCAGAGCCAGAGCAATCGGACAAGGGCAAGAAATAAAAGGCATCCAAACTGGGAAAAAAGAATGAAGTAAAAGTGACATGTTTTTGAAGATGACATGATTCTCTATATAGGAAACCCTAAAGACTCTACCATAAATCTATTTAAAACAGTAAACAAATATAGTCAAGTTTCAGGGTACAAACTAAATACAAAAATTCACTATTTTCCTATATATTAACAGTGAAACTTCAGAAAAAGAAATGAAATAGTAAACAGTGCCTTTTGCAATTGCAACCAAAAGAATAAAATACAAAAGATAAACTTAACAAAGTATGTGAAGGACCTACATACTTAAAACTACAAAGCATTATTAAAAGAGAGTGCAAAAGGCACAATGAAATGGAAAGGTATTTTGTGTTCATGGATTGGAAGAATCAACATGGATAAAATGGCCATATTATCCAAAGCATATACAGATTTAATGCAGTTCCTATCAAAAACCCAATGTCATTTTCTAAAGAAATAGAACAAAAAAAACCCCATCATATTTGTTAGAACTTCAAAAGACTCCAAATAGCCAAAACAATCCTAAGAAAAAAGAACAAAACCAGAGGCATAACACTGACTTTCAATTATACTACAGAGTGACAATAATCAAAACAGTGTGGTATATCAAACTAATAAGCTTCTGCATAACTGACAACAAAACAAAAAGGCAACCACCAAATGAAAGTTAGTATTCACAAACAACTACTCCAACAAGGAGTTAATATTCAAAAATATATAAAGAATTTATACAACTTAACATCAAACCAACAATCCAATTAAAAAATGGTCAGAGGACCTGAACAGACATCTCTACCAAGGCAACTTACAAATAGCCCACAGATATATGAAAAGATGTTGAACTTTACTAGCTATTAGGGAAATGCAAAACAAGAATGAGATACCACCTTGTTTGCTATGATCAACAAGACAGGTAATAACAAGTGTTAGGTTGTGGAGAAAAAGGAACCCTTGTTCACTGCTGGTGAAAATGTAAACTGGTACAGCCACTATGGAAAACAGTATGGCAGTTCCTCAGTAAATTAAAAACAGAGTGACCATATGACCCAGCGATTCCTCTTCTGGGTATCCACCTGAAAAACTTGGGACAATTTATTCACAAAGATACATGCACCACTATGTTCATTGAAGCATTATTCATGGTGGCTGAGGCATGAAGACTACGAAGTGTGCTTTGATAGAACACTGGATGGAGAAGACGTGGTAGATACTATGGAATACGGCTCAGCTGTAAGAAAAGATGAAATCCTGCCATTTGCAACAACATGGCTGGGCCTGACTGATTATGCTAAGCAAAATAAGTCAGTGGGAAAAAGTTAATAACCATATGATTTCACTCATGTGGGATATAAAACTGAAAGCAAAAAAATAAATAAACAAGAAAAACAAACAAAAAATCATAGACGCAGGCGAAGGTGGTGGTTACCAGAGGGAAGGGGGTGAGGTATATATATGATAGTAAAGGGTAAACAGGGCCAAATATATGGTGACAGAAGACGGTTTGACTTTAGGTGATAGGCACACAAAACTGTGTACATATCACGGATCATAGAAATAGACCCTTAAAACCTATAGGATCTTATTAAAAATGTCACACCAATAAATATAATTTTAAAAACCTGAAAAAAAATCTTTAACTTATGGTTTTAAAAATATTTTATATCAAGTAGTAAAAAGGACATCCTTTCCATCTTTTTATACATTTAGTTCTTTAAAAATCTGTGTAAGTAACAGAGCCACAAGTAAAAGCTCCAAGAAGAACACAATAAAACCAAATTTAAACTGTGACAACAACAAAAAGAAAGAGGGGGAGAAGATGGAGATTAACAGTAGCAAAGGACGATGGAGTGCAAAAGTACTCACAAAATAGTTCACTACAATGAACAGGGTAGGGACCCTTTTCATTACTCAAAGGTAACCACCATTGAAAAAACCACCACAGAAGCACATGAGATAAAAAAGATAGCAACAGAGGAAAGATGTATGGAATACAACCAAATAAAAACAAAAGATAGAAAAACGAAAGAGAAGGATCAAACAAGACACAAAACTAACAGAAAGCAAGATATAAAATGGCAATAGGGAACTCACAAGTATCAATAATTACACTAAATGTAAACGGATTAAACACACCAATAAAAAGGCACAGAGTAGCAGAATGGATTAAAAAAGAAAATCCAACTGTATGCTGCCTACAGGAAACTCATCTAAGTAACAAGGATAAAAACAAATTCAAAGTGAAAGGCTGGAAAACAATACTCCAAGCAAATAACATCCAAAAAAAAGCAGGTGTAGCAATACTCATATCGGATAATGCTGACTACAAGACAGGAAAAGTACTTAGAGACAAAAATGGCCATTTCATAATGGCTAAGGGGACACTGAATCAAGAAGACATAACAATTCTTAATATATATGCACCAAACCAAGGAGCACCAAAATATATAAGACAGCTACTTATTGATCTTAAAACAAAAACTGACAAAAATACAATCATACTTGGAGACCTCAATACACCGCTGACGGCTCTAGATCGGTCATCCAAACAGAGAATCAACAAAGACATAGTGGCCTTAAACAAAACACTAGAGCACCTGGATATGATAGACATCTACAGGACATTTCATCCCAAAGTGACTGAGTATACATTTTTCTCCAGTGTACATGGATCATTCTCAAGAATTGACCATATGTTGGGCCACAAAAACAACATCAGCAAATTCAGAAAAATTGAAGTTGTACCAAGCATATTTTCTGATCATAAAGCCTTGAAACTAGAATTCAACTGCAAAAAAGAGGAAAAAAAATCCCACAAAAATGTGGAAACTAAACAACATACTTTTAAAAAATGAATGGGTCAAAGAAGAAATAAGTGCAGAGATCAAAAGATATATACAGACTAATGAAAATGACAATACGACATATCAGAATCTATGGGATGCAGCAAAAGCAGTGATAAGAGGGAAGTTCATATCGCTTCAGGCATATATGAACAAACAAGAGAGAGCCCAAGTGAACCACTTAACTTCTCACCTTAAGGAACTAGAAAAAGAAGAACAAAGACAACCCAAAGCCAGCCGAAGAAAGGAGATAATAAAAATCAGAGCAGAAATAAATGAAATAGAGAACAGAAAAACTATAGAAAAAATTAATAGAACAAGGAGCTGGTTCTTTGAAAAGATCAACAAAATTGACAAACCCTTGGCAAGACTTACCAAGGAAAAAAGAGAAAGAACTCATATAAACAAAATCCAAAATGAAAGAGGAGAAATCACCACGGACACCGTAGATATACAAAGAATTATTGTAGAATACTATGAAAAACTTTATGCCACTAAATTCAACAACCTAGAAGAAATGGATGAATTCCTAGAAAAATACAACCTTCCTAGACTGAGTCAAGAAGAAGCAGAAAGCCTAAACAGACCTATCAGTAGAGAAGAAATAGAAAAAACCATTAAAAACCTCCCCAAAAATAAAAGTCCAGGCCCTGACGGCTATACCAGCGAATTTTATCAAACATTCAAAGAAGACTTGGTTCCTATTCTACTCAAAGTCTTCCAAAAAATTGAAGAAGAAGCAATACTTCCAAACACATTTTATGAGGCCAACATAACCCTCATACCAAAACCAGGCAAGGATGGCACAAAAAAAGAAAACTACAGACCAATATCTCTAATGAATACAGATGCTAAAATACTAAACAAAATACTAGCAAATCGAATACAACAACATATTAAAAAAATAATACATCATGATCAAGTGGGATTCATCCCAGAATCTCAAGGATGGTTCAACATACGTAAAACGGTTAATGTAATACACCGTATCAACAAAACAAAGAACAAAAACCACATGATCTTATCAATAGATGCAGAAAAGGCTTTCGATAAAATACAACACAATTTTATGTTTAAGACTCTCAACAAAATGGGTATAGAAGGAAAATATCTCAACATGATAAAGGCCATATATGATAAACCATCAGCTAACATCATATTAAATGGCACTAAACTGAAGGCTTTCCCCCTTAAATCAGGAACAAGACAGGGTTGTCCACTCTCTCCACTCTTATTTAATGTGGTACTAGAGGTTCTAGCCAGAGCAATCAGACAAGACAAAGAAATAAAAGGCATCCATATCGGAAAAGAAGAAGTAAAGGTATCACTTTTTGCAGATGATATGATCCTATACATCGAAAACCCCAAAGAATCCACAAAAAGACTACTAGAAACAATAAGCCAATACAGTAAGGTCGCAGGATACAAAATTAACATACAGAAGTCAATAGCCTTTCTATATGCCAACAATGAAACAACTGAGAAGGAACTCAAAAGAATAATCCCCTTCACGATTGCAACAAAAAAAATAAAATACTTAGGAATAAACATAACAAAGAATGTAAAGGACTTATATAATGAAAACTATAAACCATTGTTAAGGGAAATTGAAAAAGATATAATGAGATGGAAGAATATACCTTGTTCTTGGCTAGGAAGAATAAATATAATCAAAATGGCTATATTACCCAAAGCAATATACAAATTTAATGCAATTCCCATCAAACTTCCAATGACATTTTTTAAAGAAATAGAGCAAAAAATCATCAGATTTATATGGAACTATAAAAAACCCCGAATAGCCAAAGCAATCCTAAAGAAAAAGAATGAAGCTGGGGGCATTACAATACCTGACTTCAAACTCTATTATAGGGCCACGACAATCAAAACAGCATGGTATTGGCAGAAAAATAGACACTCAGACCAATGAAACAGAATAGAAAGTCCAGAAATAAAACCACATATATATAGTCAAATAATTTTTGATAAAGGGCCAACAACACACAATAGAGAAAAGAAAGCCTCTTCAATAAATGGTGCTGGGAAAACTGGAAAGCCACATGCAAAAGAATGAAACTGGACTACAGTCTCTCCCCCTGTACAAAAGTTAACTCAAAATGGATCAAAGATCTAAACATAAGACCTGAAACAATTAAGTACATAGAAGAAGACATAGGTACTCAACTCATGGACCTGGGTTTTAAAGAGCATTTTATGAATTTGACTCCAATGGCAAGAGAAGTGAAGGCAAAAATTAATGAATGGGACTACATCAGACTAAGAAGTTTTTGCTCAGCAAGAGAAACTGATAACAAAATAAACAGAAAGCCAACTAAATGGGAAATGATATTTTCAAACAACAGCTCAGATAAGGGCTTAATATCCAAAATATACAAAGAACTCATAAAACTCAACAACAAACAAACAAACAATCCAATAAAAAAATGGGAAGAGGATATGAATAGACACTTCTCCCAGGAAGAAATACAAATGGCCAACAGATATATGAAAAGATGCTCATCTTCTTTAGCTATTAGAGAAATGCAAATCAAAACGGCAATGAGATACCACCTCACACCTGTTCGATTAGCTGTTATTAGCAAGTCAGGTAATAGCAAATGTTGGAGAGGCTGTGGAGAAAAAGGAACCCTCATCCACTGTTGGTGGGAATGTAAAGTAGTACAACCATTATGGAAGAAAGTATGGTGGTTCCTCAAAAAACTGAAAATAGAACTACCTTATGACCCAGTAATTCCTCTACTGGGTATATATCCCCAAAACTCAGAAACATTGATACGTAAAGACACATGCAGCCCCATGTTTATTGCAGCATTGTTCACAGTGGCCAGGACATGGAAACAACCAAAAAGCCCATCAATAGATGACTGGATAAAGAAGATGTGGCACATATACACTATGGAATACTACTCAGCCATAAGAAATGATGACATCGGAACATTTACAGCAAAATGGTGGGATCTAGATAACATGATACGAAGCGAAATAAGTAAATCAGAAAAAAACAGGAACTGTATTATTCCATACGTAGGTGGGACATAATAGTGAAACTAAGAGACATTGATAAGAGTGTGGTGGTTACGGGGGGGGGAATGGGGGAGGGAAAGGGGGAGGGGGAGGGGCACAGAGAGAACAAGATAGAGGGTGATGGAGGACAATCTGACTTTGGGTGGTGGGTATGCAACATAATTGAACGACAAGATAACCTGGACTTGTTATCTTTGAATATATGTATCCTGATTTATTGATGTCACCCCATTAAAAAAATAAAATTATAAAAAAAAAAATCTGTGTAACTGTTTTTGAAATAATTTTTAAAAATCAATGCAAAAATCCTTTTGGTGAATTGTATTTTGATAACCTCTCTACAAAAGCTGTTCTGGGCATTCTTTACCACTTGCCTATGTGCATTATCTGTAATTGTCTTTTAATAGACTGAGACTAAATTATTAGAAAAAAATGGTCTCTCCAGGGAGTAAGGGTTGTCAGATACTAGTGAGATGCAATACATCAAACGCTCAGGTGTTCAGCTTTATCTCCTCAGCTGTTTGTTTTCAGGACACTTATTTAAAAAAAAAAAAAGTTTTCAACCTTTCTAACCTGTCCTGATTTCAAATAAGCAAAGTAATGAGCACTAACAACGAGGAGAACCATAGAATTAATGAGTCCTAGACAACACCAACATATTAGATAAAGGATTTGTGACTAAAAGGAAGATAAGCAAGCCTTTTTTTTTTAAAAACACACTAAGGAACAAACATTTCTCTCTGAAAACTAATTAAAAGTTCTCAGTGGAAGAATTTACTTAAGTAGTCAGATTTTACAATGCCTTCCCATTTTTCAAGAAAAAACATGGTTTGTAATTGGAAAATTTTGTAGTTATTAAAGATCTATATTATGTCTTACTCATATTTTCATTAATGTGGCATAATTGTATTTCACTCCTAAAGCAGCTCTGCATAGCCAAAAAAAAAGTAAAAATGTGAGGTTTGATATAATAAATATTATAGACAATAATCTTAAAAATAATTTATTTTTTAAATGTGATTATTTTCTTTCAGTTGAAGTCCACCTACCTTGACCGTATTTACTGTATTTTTTGCTCCATAAGACGCACCTGACATTAAGACACACCTAGGGTTTTAAAGAGGAAAGTAAGAAAAAAAATTCTGAACCAAATGGTGTGTTAAAATATTTAATAAAGTACTGTATTTTTTGCTCCATAAGATGCACAGGCATTTTCCCCTCCACTTTTGGTGGAAAAAAGTGTGTCTTATGGAACAAAAAATATGGTAAATTTTGTTGAGACATTTTCTACTATTCATGTCGGAACAAATACCTGACCATGACTATGTCCTCCTTCATCATTTATTAGAGTCTCATTCATATTCTTTTACTAAATATTTTCTTGTTTGATCTAGCTTTATTATTTATTTCCCTGACCAGAATTGCTTGTTTATTATGTCCATCAAATGGCAACCTCCATGTCCTTTAAAATCCAGATCATCTTTCAGCCGCTCCATCTTATAGTTTTCTGAGTAGAGACAAGTTAGCATGATGTTGTCTCTGATCTAAATGTAAGTAGTTGATTCCAATTCATGCTTTCTCACTTCCGCTTTAAAAAATGCTAATATAAAAAAGCCTCAACATTGATGTTCTCCTTGAGCCAATAATTCTACTTTTGGGGGCTGTCCTTATGAAAGTGTATGTTAAGATTTTATTAAAGTGAGGTTCCTAACATGGTATTATTAAAAAGTAATCATTGAGTACCAAATATTTAACAGATAGGAACAGGATTTAAAAGTTATGATTGCCTGATTCATAAATTTATGAAATGAAGTAATGAAAATAATTTAAAAATACTTATTGCTTATAAATATACTTTAAATGAATAAAACTAAATGAAAATCTGTTCAGCATTATGCTACTCTTGTTTAAAACACGTTTTCCTATATGTATATGCTCATAAACAAAAACTGCAAAGTACTCTAATACTTCATAATAAAAATTTCATAATACTCTATATAGTATTATCTGTTTAGTGGGATTAAATAATACTTTTTCTCTTGATTTTTAAAATTTTTTAAATTATTAACAGCAAATATATTTATGTAGAAAGAAAATGATATTTAAAACTACATGTATTCTAGATTTTTTTCTCCTTAAAATAAAAACTTTTTTATTTAAACTAAGTCTCACCACTACATAAAGGACTCTGTTTTTCAACTACTTTTTTTTTTACAGAGACAGAGAGAGAGTCAGAGAAAGGGATAGATAGGGACAGACAGACAGGAACGGAGAGAGATGAGAAGCATCAATCATCAGTTTTTTGTTGCGACACCTTAGTTGTTCATTGATTGCTTTCTCATATGTGCCTTGACCATGAGCATTCAGCAGACCGAGCAACCCCTTGCTCAAGCCAGCGACCTTGGGTCCAAGCTGGTGAGCTTTGCTCAAACCAGAGGAGCCCACGTTCAAGCTGGCGACCTCGGGGTCCTGAACATGGTTCCTTCACATCCCAATCTGACGCTCTATCCACTGCACCACTGCCTGGTCAGGCCATAAAGGACTCTTGATGACTGTCTTTTTTTTCTTGCAAAGGACATAAGTAATATCATGGGTGAATATTTCTGTGCATATTAATAATCCTAAGTCTACATTTGAACTCCAAACCTGAGCTAGAGAAACTCAAATGCTCTTAATTTTTATGCTAGCCATGTTTTGATCATTATGAATAAAATTTTTACCAAGGGGATTTTCAGGTTGTTTTCTAAACCTAACATTTTGGGAAAACTTGAAGATCAACCTTGTTTGTTCCTCTGTCCATCAAATTCTTAAAGCTAAAGACACATTGCTTTTGTGTTCAATCTTACACCCAGCTTATGAGTACTAGCATGTGTTCAATTAAATACACTAAGACTATGATTAGATTATACCAATGCACTTTTATTATAGAATTATTTTTTAAAAAATCATGTATAATGCCCTCTCCTTGAGTAATCACTTTTAATATTTTGGTTCATAAATTTCCAAACACTTTTCTATATTCATTGTAAAATTCTACCTACAATATATTAAATTATTTTATAGTGCTTACAAATTTTTAAACAGTATGGTATTTTTAATATTTATATGGTGGAATTCATTTCTCTATCATTATTTTCATAGAGGATGGGAATCAGTCTTAGAAAAGATATATATGTATATATCCCTATATAGTCTCTCATACTTGTGTAATTTTCCCTTTGATTATAAAGAAAGTGAAAGTTTATGAATGTTTTAATCCATAGGAAGTAGATATGATCATTTACATTTTTTAAAAGATATTATTTATTCATTTTAGGGAGGGAGAGAGAGAGAAAGAGAGAGAGAGAGAGGGAGAAAGGGGGAGGAGCAGAAAGCATCAACTCTCATATGTGCCTTGACCAGGCAAGCCCAGGGATTCGAACTGGAGACCTCAGCATTCCAGTTCAATGCTTTATCCACTGCACCACAACAGGTCATACCCAATTTACATTTTTATTTTAAATAGGTATTTTAGTTATCACTATTCATTGAAATGTCAACGTTATAGTCTCTTCAAACTCCACCATCACCCTGTACCTTCTCAAAAATATGTGCTCCTTTACTCCTTCATCCAAACAGTAAACAATAGTCTTTCCATACTTTCTCCTAAACATATGTTAAAATGGACAAGGGATAGATATTGGTATCCACTTACCGCTTGCCTCCTGCAATGTCAGAGGATAGACTATTAAAACACTTGAAAGACATGCATCATAAATTCTCTGGCAATTTACTAGTCAATTTTCAACTCTTATTATACCATGTTTCTAATTTTCTTGGTTTCAATGACAAGAAAAAGCTGGAAGTAAAGCTTTTGAAAAAAATTTTTTTTAAAGAAAAAGTTTGATGAAAGAGATTTCTTATGTGAAGTCATTTCTGCTTAAGAAGTGTAAGAGCAACTAAGTGGCTGATCAAAGATATATCTGAGATTGCGAACTCCAGTTAATAACTCACTCAGATGCATCAAAATCTTCAGTCTAAGTTGGCAGACAAAAACTGTGTAACTTAGAAAAGGCTAGTCTATTTCTTTGATTCATTAAAAGAATTTTCTCTTTTAATATCCCTTGGAAAACATGCATAAAAATTATTTCTGATAACAGATGAAAAAGAAATGATAAAACTGAATAAGTTTCTTTCATAAACTTTAAATTTTTCCTCCTTGAACAACCATTTTGATTTCTCCTAAACAATAATTGTTTGTAAAATAAGTAATAAGAGAGTCTATTTATTCTATAGATCTTGAGGCGATCATAATGGCAATTTCTTATGAAAATTGTGCTTTAATAGACTATTTGATCAGATCAATTAAATAGGTAAAACTTACAGAAGGAGTAAAGATATATTTCCCCACTAATAATTTTGCTTTTAGTTTTTTACTTTTTCTTACCCCATGCATAAGTAAATTTTTCTCAGTAAATGTTTGATATTGTAACAGTAATATAGTAACGAATTGATTTTAGTTCCTAGTTTTTTCATTGTTGTGCTCCTGGCTCTTTGACCAAAATAAACCTTTAGATTGAAGCATTATGATGATGAATAATGTTCTTGTCTTTGAGCACCAAAATAGATTCTTGAAATTCATAGCAGAGAAAATAATCTTGAAATGATAAGATTGGAACTTTCAAGAGTACTACATTAAATTGACGGTCGCCTAAGCCAAAGAGAAATCAAGAAATAACATGTGTCATAATCAGTAGGTTGACAAGAGGGTATAAAACAGTGGCAATTAAATTATATACTTGGAAAGAGCCTACACACTAAAAAATGGGATAAAAAAAAAGATGTTTGAAAGCTGTAAAAGGTCGAGAAAGAACAGAGGGTGTGTTGGGTTCTTTTCTTCTGGGTGAATCTATAACAAAACCAGTTTTATTTTATTTACAAAAGCCAGTTCCATCTGGGTTTTTTTGAGAATATTATTACATGGTTCTATTTACATTCTGTACAATTGAATTGTATTGAGATTCAATTTGAAAAATTATAGTTTTGGTTAAACTAACCAAAGCAATTACTCTATGTAACTGGAATCTCTTTCCAAAACTTGTCCTAAGTTCCATTGTTTGATTTTATTTAAAATATTTATTTGAGCCTGGCCTGTGGTGGTGCAGTGGATAAAGCATTGACCTGGAAGCCCAAGGTCGCTTGTTCAAAACTCTGAGTCTGCCCAGTCAAGGCACTATAAGAAGCAAGTTCTATGAGTTGATACTTCCTACTCCTCCCTGCCTTTTCTCTCTCTCTAAAATCAATAAATAAAATCTTAAAGAAAATAATTCATGTGAAATAATTAGAAAATGATTTAAATATAAATCATTTAAGCATATTATAAATCTGAATTGGGAAAACTAAACATATGAAATTACGTAAAATAATTTTCAATGATTTCTGCTATATGATTTCCTAGAAGCTAGAAATTTTCTGTGAAATTAGGGCCCTAAACATAAGAGACTACATATGTCCTCAGATTGCTTGCTTCTACTCTAATCATTGCAAAGAGGAGGCAACCTACTCTTAACTAGATATGTAAATTATTTCGCAGGATAAGATCTCTAGTCCTCATGAACTATTTGAGGAACTCTCAATGCTATGATATTATAAATACCCTTCACAGTTAGGTTCACATTCACTGTAATCAAGAGCTAGTCTCATTTTACTTTAAACCATTATGCTAGAAAACACATTTAATTCTGCCAATAGTTTTTCAAGCATTTAAAAATCAAACTTGTAAATGCACTTAGGGTATAGAAACCTGTACTATCTCAGAAATAGTTCCATGAAAATGAAGTGTGAGGATCCATTTTTTATATTATAAAATTTCATAATGTAATTTACTATAGATAGCTTAGCATCTATCTTTTTTTTTTTCTTTTTTTGACAGGGACAGGGAGAGACTCAAAGAGAGGGACAGATAGGGACAGACAAGAAGGGAGAGAATGAGAAACATCAAATTCTTCATTGTAGCAGCTTAGTTGTTCATTGATTGCTTTCTCATATGTGCCTTGACCAGGGTCTACAGCAGAGCGAGTGACTACTTGCTTAAGCCAGCGACCTTGGGTTCAAGCCAGTGACCTTGGGCTTCAAGCTAGTGACCTTTGCGCTCAAGCCAGCAACCATGGGGTCATGTCTATGATCCCACACTCAAGGCAGAAACCCTGCATGCAAGCTGGTGAGCCCGCACTCAAGCTGGCAACCTTGGGGTTTCAAACCTGGGTCCTCTGCATCCCAGTTTGATGCTCTATCCACTGTGCCACTGCCTGGTCAGGCAGCATCTATCTCAAAGAAAAGATATGACATATTTGGAAGATGCAAAAAAAGTTTTTGCTTAGTGATAGGTACATGCTTAGAAAATTCAGCCCAACTTACTTCAAAATGTTTTCTAAATTAGTAATTGAGTTTAACTGTAACTGTAACTTCATAAACTCTGTACCACTGTACTCATGATGTTTCGGCCTTCTGAAAGAATTAAAACGGCTCTTGAAACTGACTAATTTATTCCCAAGTTATAGCTTATGCCTGGGAACAATCTTGATCCCATCTCAATGACTAAGTTATATATTACCAGGGCCAATGATGGATCATTAATTTCCAGCATGGCTACATTGAATGAAAACTTGGAGGAAAACTATCAATAAATAAAAAATTGCTTTTTTATAAATAAGTAAAGATTATTAACTTCCAATTTCCAATGTAATAAAATCAAATTTTATCATTCCTACCACATTTTATGGATCCTTATAAATGAAATGTATGTGAATATTCAGAACTTATAGAACGTCAATGCAGCAGTGAAAACAGCGTGTAAAAGAATTACATTCTAGGTTTCACATTTCTTTGTAAAAGAACACCACGGTAAGTTACAGCTAAAGTTGAAGTTCCAAAGGTACAGTTGTCGCCTGACATTATATTTTGGGGGTGGTAATAATAATGGATGGGAGAACCATTTTATCAAAAATTGCCTTAACTCAAAAGATTTAAGTTAAATTCTCCACTATTTTGAATGTATAGTAATTACCTTATGGTATAGAATAGAACACTATATTCAGAAGCAAATGAAGTTTTTATCCCTTGAATCAACTTACTGTTCACAAGTAATTAAAATTTAAATTCAAAATATATTTATATTTTCCATGAGAATTTCTTAGCAGATGGCATAGGGAATCATTTTTGAACTTAAATTTAATGCAAAATCTTCTTTCCAGCCATAGGAAAGAGAACATTCAACTGTTATTATCACAAAAAGACCCCACCCACAAAACAAACAAACAAACAAACAAAAACACAAAACTGGGGAGGAATACAAGAGCAGGAAGCAGAGAAAACTCAGATTGGGACAGAATCAAGGTCCACGTGAAGAGCATACCTCCTACTACACTGGAAAGCAAGAATAACAGGTAGTATAGGTTTCCAGGCACACTGGACTAAAGCAGAATCTCACTCAGAACTTGGTTGATGGTATCTCAGTTACTTATGACCTGAGTTTTTAGCAGGAACAGAACCCAAGGTGCTGTGAAGGGGTAAGGGGAAGAACAGAACGGGAAATACAAAAGAGACTCAGCGGGGCAGAAACTGTTCAAAGCGAACCTGGAACACAAACAGGGGAGGGGGGTCTTTTCCTACTCTCCACTCCCACTCGACCCCAAAACTATGGAAGCCCCAGCGTGAGCAAGTTCTCTCATTTTC
The DNA here is from genome assembly GCF_036850765.1 of Saccopteryx bilineata. Lineage (NCBI taxonomy): Eukaryota > Metazoa > Chordata > Mammalia > Chiroptera > Emballonuridae > Saccopteryx > Saccopteryx bilineata. The sequence goes on from NC_089495.1 coordinate 18,452,860, forward strand.
ATCTAAATTCTCAGGAGGACCTTCTAGTTATTGTAGTGAAATGACTTATTATATAAATATATTACTTTATATCTGGTTTTCTTTTCATGGACCAGTTCCTTCACATAATGTTTCTGACTTTTTTATCCTATTTCCCCTTCATTTTGTTTCCTTTGACTCTCCCTTTTTGCCCTCAGAAGTGATATTCTCCATTGCTCACGTTTAATTCTCTCACATAGGTCCCGATCTATACTTAGCGTCTGGAGAGGGAAAGCTCTGGAATTCACGTAGATTAATGGTTCAAGCATGCTTGCTAGAGAGAGATGGACCAGCAGGGATAGTGTCGTGGATCAAATCCTGGACTAGAGATGAGACATTTTAATAATCTTTTGCCTAAGGTTTTGATCAACTTTAGTTTTACTTACTTTATGAATGTTTGTATGCAGTTATGCCTAAAATAACATAATAGTTTTAGAGAAATCAATGTATAAGACAGTTCCTTTTTAGCTTTTGTTTATTGTAAAACACGACATAGAAAAAGGCACAAAATAAAAATATATAGCTCAATGAATTATGGCAAATAAACACTCCTCTAAGTCCCACTGAGATCAGGGTATTGAATGCTGTCAGCACACCACACCCTCTTGGGACCTCTCTCCTCCCCTCCACAGGTAACCATTGTCTTGGTTTTTATGCTAAATACTTTCCTACTTAATTTATAGATTAATCATCTAAGCATGCATCCCTACGTGTAATTTTAACTGTTTTTTTGTACTTTATATAAAAATTCCTAAACTATGTCTCTTCTGTGTGTTTTGTATTAACATAAAATTTCTAAGATTCATCCATGTCATTGCTTATATCTGAGTGATTTTCTGTTGTCGCTTTTATATAAGGTTCCTTCCATTGTATGGTTCTGTCACAGTTTATTCCTTTCATTGTGTGCCATTGCTAATGCACACCTGGGTTGTGTCCAGCTGGGGCTATTATACGTGATGCTGCTCCAAACGTTTGAGTTAGTTGCACCTCTTGGTTCGTGTCTGCATGAATTGCCGCTAGATGTAATCCAAGGAGTAAGTAGCGGAGCCAAAGGTCGTAAATGTGTTCTACTTTAATAGGGAAGTATTAAACTGTTTTACAAAGTGGTTATGCTAAGGGAAACTCGACCCCTAAGTGTATGAAAATTTCTATTGTTTCACATCCCTTCTAACATTTGTCTTGATTTATCATTCAGAAAAGTTGAATAAAACAGAGAAATTCTTAGAAAAAGTAAGTTATCAATACTGACAAAAGACAAAATTGAGAAAGGAAATAATGTCATAGCTATTAAAGGATTCATCTGAGTTTAAAATCTAGTTCACATTTCAGAAATACATAACTCCATGCAAACTCTTCAAGAACAGAAAGTGAGCAACTACTACTCCACAGCTCATTTATGAGGCAAGCAGAAATTTGGTGCTAAAACTAGACAAAGCTACCATAAGAAAATTGAATCTGATCTTACCCATGAATACAGATGCAAAATTCCTATGCAGAGTATTAGCAAATTGAATCCAACAATTTGTAAAAGATAGTAACATGCCAAGACCAAGTATGGTTTATCACAAGCTTATAAGATAGGTTTAACATTTAAAAACCAGTCATTATAATTCACTATATAAAAAATGAAGGTAAAATTTGCATGACCATCTCTAAAATGCAGGAAAAACAATTGATAAAGTCTAATATCTATTCACAATATTTTTTTAAAAAGACCTTTTAGTAAAATAGAAATAAAAAGGAACATCATTAACACAGTAAATAGTCTAAACAAAGAATCCTCAACAAATGTCATGTTTAATGGTGAAATACAGACAGTTTACCACTGAGGCTATGAACTAAAAAATAACACATGTTCTCACTGCGTAAGTCCTTTATTGTATCAGAAATCCTCAGAAAGGCAGTGAAGCAAGGTAAAAAATTTAATGTAAGGATTGAAAAGGGAGATATAAAATTACCATTACTGCAGATGGTATTACTGTGTTATATGGAAAACTCAAAATATTCACGAGGTTTGATTTTCTTATTATGATAATTATAAAGCTTTAGATATTACTATTCAGTACTATTATCTACCAATAAACACGGAGAATCATACCTAACTATTGCGGTTAAGAATCTGATGCCCACAGGGATGTAGCAATACACATTTATCTTGTGTAAATACTTATTTATCTTATTTCTGCTTTGGAATGCAAAATGTTTTGAAACCTTATTCACAGCAAATGGTTTCATTTAATCTTTATCACATTTGTATAAAGACACTGTTAGTGGTAAGTTTTTAAGGGAAGATAAAATTAGGCCCAGAACATTGCCATAATTTGCAGTATTTAGGCTGACAATTTTATTTAACAAAACACATTTTACTAGTTCATAATGAAAAATGCAATTGTCACAGAGATTAAAACAATTGAGTCAGCATTATCAACACATATTATCTATACCAGTAGATTACATAAATTCCTTGATGAGCACAGATTTAGAACAAAACAATTTAGACAGATCAACTCATAAATAATATGAGTGATATCTAAGGTAATTGGATTCTATGTTTAACAGTGGAAATGGTATTTCCAACAGGACAGGATACAGTTGAAGTAGATTATATTTCTTTTTTTGCTACACTAGGGACAATTTTGCTGTTGGGTCTATAAATATCCCAAGTTTTACTGCTAAGATTTCTGTTTCCTTAGGAAAGGCTTAGATGGTCTCAGTGTTTGCCTGTGTTGCTCATGTAGGTATACTTCTGAAGACTGAAATACAGTATTTATTTTTTATCCTTAATCCTTTAACTAATCACCACTATTGTACCTTCATGACAGAATGGCTTTCATTTTAAAGTATAGGACACAAATTCTAATTAAACAGATTTACTTGTATTTATTTGTACTTTTGCTGTCATGGTTGAGACTTTCCAGTCATGATCCTTTTAAATGTAACAAGACATGTCAACCTAGGAGAAGCTGTAACCTAAATTTGGGAGGTCCACTAGAGACGGCAGGGCCTGAGGAGAACTGGATGTGCTGTTAGCATTAGGGAAAAAGTTTTATTGTGATACTTAGACCATGATGCCATAGGCACATGGGTTGATGACCAATCCACTAGAGGTAGTCATAACTGATGAAATCTCTAAAAAGATTTGGTCTGAAATTCTCATTCCCATTTTTCACAATAGTGCTAACAGTACACCTGTCCCCAAAGCTACATGCTACTAAACCCGAGGAAGGTATGGTGAGGTCTCTACCCTTAAAATAAGAGCAGGTCTCCTTACGGGAATAGAGCATACCGTCAAGGGCTATGTGGGAATACGGTACATTTGTTGGCAAGTAGGAATTCCAGGGCAAGACTTTTTTTTTCTTTTCTTTTTTTAGTTAAAAGTGAAAAGAAATGCCAAATTTGCAAAATCATACCAAAATCTCCATGCAAGGACGTGAGAGAAATTTTCAAAGACGAAAATAGGAAGACCTTTTAGCATCTCATTAATCAAACCAAGACTCCGAACAGAGTTGGAACCCTGCAAGGTGACTTGGTTACCCTTACCTAAATTGGAATGTAAACTTTGCAGGACTTATTTTGCATATTTGGGATTAGACCGCATCTGTTTTTCGGATGGCATTATAGAAATTTTGTAACATAACTGTATAATTGAAAAATTCATTTCTATGACAAAGTACAAATATCAGGCAAGGTTGCTTGAACCTAGTAAACAAATATGAATTAATTCAAAGCACATATCATTTGGTAAGAATACAAATCAAAGATATGTTATCAAGCAAAACAAAATAGTAATGAAACAAAATGCTTGGAAAAATTTTTCTCAGTTGACTATAAACATTTTTTTTCTGAAAATGTTAAAATATTGAGAGATTAATTTCATGATATATTTTTAAACATTCTAAATAAAGATAACAATAGAATATTAAAATTTTCAAATGAAAAAGCAAAACATAGCATTAAATAAATAAAAATGTTTATTTGTCCATAGACACAGATAGGTCATTGCCCACTGTTGGTAGATCAGAAACATTTGTCTCGATATTATTTTTATAAAATAAATATAATTTTAGTACATAAATTTTTTCTAATTAAAAATGTTTTAATTATGTGTATTTCCATGAAGTGTCTTTAATAATTTTTTTTAAGCATTCAGTGGTAATCAAGAAATTCTTGGCCCTGGTCGGTTGGCCCAGCGGTAGAGCGTCGGCCTGGCGAGTGGGGGACCCGGGTTCGATTCCCAGCCAGGGCACACAGGAGAGGTGCCCATTTGCTTTACCACCCCCCCCTCCTTCCTCTCTGTCTCTCTCTTCCCCTCCCGCAGCCAAGGCTCCATTGGAGCAAAGATGGCCCGGGCACTGGGGATGGCTCCTTGGCCTCTGCCCCAGGCGCTAGAGTGGCTCTGGTCGCAGCAGAGCGACGCCCTGGAGGGGCAGAGCATCGCCCCCTGGTGGGCAGAGCGTAGCCCCTGGTGGGCGTGCCGGATGAATCCCGGTTGGCCGCATGCGGGAGTCTGTCTGACTGTCTCTCCCCGTTTCCAGCTTCAGAAAAATACAAAAAAAAAAAAATTCTTAGGGTATTTTTAGTTTTGTTAGTCTGAGGCTGTTATAAAAATGGGAAGAATTACTACTATATCAATTTTAGAAAAAGAGAGATGCATGACCAGAGGGTAGAGAACCAAAAAGCCAGAAAAGGCAATGAGTTTATTCGGCTGGCTGGGAGGCCACCACTCTCCCAGCACAAGGGAAGAGCTGCCAGCAGGTGTCATAATGAAACATGTGGGTGGCTCCCAGGACCTTAAGCGGCAGACATCTTTTTCATCTGGCTTTCCACAGAATTTTCAACAGACCGTCACAAGACAAATTGTTCCGGCTTCTGTGTTTCCTTTTTATTGTTAACGTGATTGTTACATTTACAAGATCTTTTATATAACAGAAAACCCTTTTTTTTTGTTACTTTCAACTAATGTTTTATTTGTTTTAAAGGCAATTCATCCTAAATTAAATATAGAGAGCCTTGAGTTCAATTGAAAATATGACTTTGCCTAATGGCCAATTAATCAGGCATTAAAAGCACTTGAGTAGAGTCAAAACAAAGGGGAATTTCTCTATCATATAAAACAGTGGTAGTCAACCTGGTCCCTACTGCCCACTACTGGGTGTTCCAGCTTTCATGGTAGGTGGTAGCAGAGCAACCAAAGTATAAATAAAAAGATAGATTTAACTATAGTAAGTTGTTTTATAAAGATTTATTCTGCCAAACTTAGCAAAAAGCCGACATAAAGTACTTGGTAAGTAATTATTATTATATGCTTTAACTTGCTGTAACTCTGCTTTATAAATTTTATAAAGTAAAGTTACTTCCCTACTTTATAAATCACTATTACTATGGAACCAGTGGGCGATTAGAAAATTTTACTACTAACAGAGATACAAAAGTGGACGGTGGGTATAAAAAGTTTGACTATCCCTGATATAAAAGAAGACATTTCCTAGTGAAGAAAAAAACAATGTCAGAAAATGAATAGGTGTCACTGTCATATTACCCATATCATTTAATTTTGTTGTCTCCTCAAAATTTGTCACAAAAGAAAAGACACTTGATGAATGTGCATGCTGCTGGTAACGTAACTCCGGGTGTGATTTAGGGATGCTTCTGTAGCAGGTATATCTTTTCCTTTGACGGTTAAAAACGTCAAGCAGATTCTACCCCCTCTCCTGAGTCATAGTCATTGGCATTTTAGTCTTCTCTCTTATATGAGTTTAGCAGGGATGTTATTTCCAAGTTGAAAGAGAAACAATCTCTGTCAGGATGTGATTTTGCATTTGCATAGAAATAAGTTGATTTTAACAATCGTTCACAAGCACAACAAAAGCTCTGGGTAAATTGAGATGTCATCTTATACTATGTATGGGATGAATGTAACCACAATCTTATTATAATTCCAAATATAATTTATATACTGCCTTAGACAATGAGTGTCTTGTCTGTCATTAAAATCTGTTCTCATATAATCAAGAACATATCTTTCCAGTGTCATAAGAGCTGTAGTGACTTCACTTTTCTTTCAAGCACTTGAAAAATATCGTTGAATTTAAAATTTTTTTTCGGAAAAATGTCCAAAGCAATAGGATAAAGGTGGAAAGATTACTACCTTCTGTCTGGCTGTCCTTTGCTTTCAGATAGTATAATATAGATAACATTGCTATCAGTACGTGCAGCTCTGGTTAAAAAGACCAGCAAAGCATGACAAGCAGTTGTTTTCAGTTGCATACAAATGAAGACTGATTTTGTTCTGTTATCAAACTAGTACTTCTAGTCTCTCTTTTTTTTCTTCCTCTCCAAGATTTACCCATCATGACCTGCCAAGTTCTCTGATAGCTATGTGTTGTTCTCTCTGCTACCATTCTGCCCAGTTTCTTTGCATCCATTAAACATGGGTTTGTATGAAAGCTGACATGCCTCTTGCCTTAGAGCCTTCTGGGGCTACTCTAGCCCACCCTGTCTAAACTAATTTTGTTTTACTTGCAGTATAGCAGCTGTTTATGTATCCTTTTGTCATTCACCCTCCACACATTAACACAGTTCTATATTTCAGAGGAATAAAAAGTGACTTTACTGCTAATAGAAAGGCTGTATTCCAGGAACTCATTTGGAGGGAATCCACCTGAAACTTACAAATTATTTGAACTTTGCTTACAACTTACAAAGGGCTTCTGTGTTATCCCAATTTTTGCCATAATCATCATCATCAACAATAGCATCATAGACATAATAGATCAGTTCCTTTTTCTTTTTTTAAGCAGACACTGAGCTAAGATATTGAGTGCTTTACCAGAATCATCTAATTCAATTTTCTTCTTCTTAATAAAAATGTAAAAGGTGATAGAGGAATGATGAAAGAACTCATGATTAGAGCATGTAGTAGTATCTACCAGGAGTCATAAAATTGATAAGCATATGTGGCAAACCTATGTGCAGAGTACTAACTCACCTTTTTAGTTGTTAAAAATACAAATGAAATTACTAATAGAAGCCAAGCTTTCATTTTTCTATACTTAAGTTTTCTCTTCTTTAAAATGCATGTAATACAATATTTTCTTCATAGACGTGTCTAAGATTCAAATGAGTTAATATATTTAACATCCTTATGACATTTCCAAGCACATTTAATATATGTTAGCTATATTAATGGTTGAGTTTGGAATTTTATAATGAGGTTATTTTTCAGATATCTAAAGGATAACACAAATCACCACAATTTTTTCTAAGTAATGTATTTTAAGAGTTATTAATTACTTTTCATTTGTGCATTTATCCAGCAGACATTTTGAGTGCCGTGATAAATTAAAGATTAGGTGCAGATTTTTTCTTATGAGTATATTAGTTCTCTATGGATCTCTATGGTCAGATTTATTTTAACTGTCATTTGCTCAACTGTCGCTACAGAGCAGTATATAATCTTGATAATGCCTCATTAAATAAACGTTATGCCGACCACAGCAACAGGCGTCAACTTGAGAAAAAGTTAAAAGATTTCTGGAAATACGTGTGATCATCAATGTCATCAGCAGGATTTAAATCAAATCACTTAGCATCTAAAGTGTTATTGTTTTGACAAAGCACATGGATAAAATATTCTGAGCTTCCATTATTCTGATTTATTTTGTTGGAAACAAAATATGAACCAGATGTGAATGAATTTGAATGGAGAGTAGCTTTATAATAATCAAACTATAGTGGAGCTTCTGAGTTTGTTCACAAATTCCAGCTCTCTTGATGGTATCAAGCATTCTGATATCTCCCATCGAGTCAAATGTGGATAGTTATGTGGAAGCAAAAGGTTCATTGACACAGAGAGATTATAAAACATAGAGAACATTTTTAATAAGTAAAGATAAATGCTCCCTTATGGATAAAAAGAAAGTCATTGCTACAATCATACTGTGGTATGTACCTTTTCCTTATAATGATAAAAATGGAATGCTACATAGTAATTTCTATTATGGCTATTAAGATTAATATGAAAATATTGCTTAACCCACTCACACTATTTTTCCTTGCTACCATCATTTATTTTTTAAGTGATATATTAATCTTCATACTTTGGATAAGTAATTATTTGAGATAATAAGAACACTGCTGTACTTAAGATTGATGAGTAATTTTAAAAATTTTATTTTTTTCATGTGTTTCTTCTAATAGATATATGTTTCATATTTTGAAATAAAATTGGTTCAAACAATGTATTAAAAGAAATTTCAGTGGTTTGGGAGAATTCTCAACCATTTTCTTTTCAGTCTTGTCTCTTTCTTCTAAAACTCCAATAAGGTGTTTATTCCATTTTATTCTCAATGTTTATTGACATAATTTTCACTACCTTTCCAATCCATCCCCTTTCTGAATTCATCTTACTTTCTTTAGATAAATTTTTCTTTTCAATAATTCTATGCTCAACTGTGTCTCTTCTGTTTCAGCCATCTATTGAGGCTTTATTTTTAATTTCATCAGAGGTTTTATTCCTGAAAGTTTTATTATTTTCATATATGCCACCGCATATTTCTTTAGTCATATTCTACAAAGCTGTTTTTGCATAGGTGCTGTGTATTCTCTGACAGTTTCAACATCAAAATTATTTTGTGGACCTAGCTAGTTGTTAATGTTGGTGCTGATGTAAGCTCCTGGTGACTTACGTTCGTTCGTGGAGATACTTGTGAACTCACATTTGCATGTCCCCAACTGTGTGAGTAATGAGTATTATAATGAAAATATTTTCTTCCACTGAACTTTTATGTCCAGCTTAGCTAGATGTTGGGGTACTTCAAATGGGAATATTTAAAGGAGGATAATGGCAGCACTTCATTATTCTTTGAGAGCTTTTAGATTTAATTTAGTTCCTACTTCTGGCTACTGGCCCAAGGTTCAGTGTTTGGGTTGGAACATTGTCAGTAACATTTGCTATCAGGCAATCTTAGTTCTCTAGCTTCTTTGTTACTGACCACTATAACCAAATTTGGGTACATAGTTTGTTCCCTAATTTATTTTTAGAGGAGGTCTTTGGAGATTTTTCTACCAGTTCTGATTTCTGTTTGTTAGCAAAATATTTCTATAATAATATGCCCACTGGCTTAGATCTCTAAGTCCCCTGTGAACTACTGGACATTGTACCCACAATGAATGATTCTGCTGAAAAAGCAAGTTCTTCTGAAAGGACAATATCTTTATTTCATTTCTTACCTGGTTCTCTCTTTTTCTTTGCCTCATCCATTCATGTTTCCTTGTAGCTAAGCATGTGTAAGTCATGACAACATACTGTGGATTAGTATAGACTATTTCTTGCAATAATCGTGATAAAACAACATTTCTATTTGGCCCCATTCCACTGGTTCACTTTTCTTTGTTCCAATAGGGAGGGCTGTGGTATAAGCTAGATGAGCTGACACTGGCATAATGTCACAGTATCACTTGATAATTCACACAAACTACATTACTTACCTAAGAATGCACAAGCTAGCTATTGGTTTCTGGAATAAAGAAATATTTGAGCTTTTGTTTGAATTATGCTCTGCTTCAATTAGGATAGAAGGGACAGCATATTAATGGAAGGATGAAGGTGTGTTTCTAAGGTTCTCATGTACTGATTTGAGAATATTAAACTTAAATTCAATGAGAATGTCATGTTGATTTTATGCTTAATCATGTACACACTAGTTTTACTTTTGCATTTATTTGGGACACCATGGCAGAAAAACAACTAATAAAATGAAAAAGCAGGCTCATTGACGATTACCTAAGAAAAGAAGCAATTTTTTATAGAGATTTTTAGAATCCTTCCTCTTTTTAATTTTTCAACATTATGAAGACATTAGTTTTGCAATTTGCATCACATCTTGGTAAAATAAATAGTTTAATGAAAAGATATATGGCATATTTCTCTGGGGAATAATAATAAATGGAATAGAAATTAAATCTAAGAATAAAATAAATAATAAAATACCACTCAAAATATGAAGGAAATAAAAATAGGTATTTTTGAAGCAATTTTAACATAGTGTTGAATTAGTTAAGAAGCAGAAGCCCAGCTTTGAATACATGCATGCTCTTTTCAAATGCCATTTATGGTACAGAAAGAGTACATATATTTTTGTCTCCAAAGTCTTCCAATATGTAAGCTGTCCAGGCACATTTTTAAGGCATATTCCATTCTTACTGGACATTTTTCACAATTAATAACACAACATTTCATATTATTCTCTATAGGACTAAAAGGTACAAGTGGGCAAATAATAGATTAATTTCTTTCCTTGGAAACTGTGGTACCTCCCACCAAGTTCACATTTCTTCCAATCACTTGTGTATCACAGAATGGTGGTAACTCCCATGGGGAGACAGAAACAAACACCGTGCTTGATTAAAACCAAGAAAGCCAAAGCGCATTCATCCTTTCACCTCTGAGGAGTCCATTGTCGACAGATGTCAGTGTACATTTTATCATATGGATGGAATTCAGTGCTATTAAAATGGATGATAAATCATGTGCATAGGGCATATAAATATACATAGAGATAAATCCTAAAAAAAACAAAACAAAACCCAACAACTGAGGGGCTTGAAATGGAGACGATAGGTAAGGAATGAACTGGCAAAGAAGACCAGTAAAATCCCACCCAAATTCTTGATGAAACCATGGAGATTATAGTGTCACAGAAGACAACAGAAGTGTTACAAGTGGTAAACTGTGGAAAATACTCTAAAATTACAAATACAATATGACAGGCATGTTTGCAGAGAGAGTGGCTGAATGTTGTCTGTTGTTGACATTGGAAGGCGTTTAGGGAAACGGGGAGGATAGATGCAGGTAGGAGTTGGTTTCAGAGTGAAAGGAAGGCAGGACAGTAGAAAGCGCCCTGCATCTTCTACTCTTCCAAGAAATTTGAATGTCCCTTGAAACAGAAAAACAGAAGCACGGCAACAAAAAATGCAGAGTGAGGAAGAGCTCTTCATTTCACTGGCACAGTCAACAAATATGAATTAGGTGGCTTCCATATTTCAGGTAATAGGGATACAGGATGGAGGAAGCCTGTCTTCCCTTGGAGTTTCTATTCGGGTGGTGGAGGATGGGAAATAAACTAGGTAATTGAGTAAAATATGGAATGTGATACCTGGTGCTAAATATTCATGAGAAAAGTGAAACAGAAGGTCAGAAAAGAGTACCAGGAAGTGACCACTGAGATTAGAGAACAGGCTCACTGAGCAAGTGGCTTTTCAGCAAAGACCTGAAGGAACAAGAGAGTCAACTGTGGATATTGGAGAGAGGCAGCTCGAGTACAAAGTCTGTAAAGAGGGAGTGGATCTGATGTGTCCAGCAACAGAAAAGAAGCTACTATAGCAGAAGGAAGGAGAGAATAAAAGAGGGAAGATTAGGTAGATAATGAAACAGAGAATATGCACATTCTAGCATTCTAGTGAGTTACAGGGAAGCTTTTTGTCTTTAACTCTGAACCAGGAAGACACTGGAGGAACACCGTGCCAAGACTTAGTTTTAAGGGGATCATTGTGACCATGGTGTTACGATAGTTTCTAGAGTCAAGGGCAGAAGTGAGAAAATCAGTTGGGAGCCCATTTCAACAACTGAAGAAAGTATATGGTGCTGAGCTCAGAGCAGTGCCTGCTGGGTTAGTAAGACATGATAGAATTATTTATTTTTAAGGTAGAGCAGACAGGGTTTGCTGATGGAATGGGTGAGGATTTTGAGCGAAAGGAAGAGTCAAGGTAGATTAAAAAGCTTTTGAGATCAGAAATGGATAGAATTGAGACACCATTAAACAAGAGGTGGATGGTGGAGAGAGGAAACTGTGGATGTGAATAGGGAATGTCATACTTTGTTCAATTGAAGATGCTCCTCCAACATCATGAGACATCCATTAGACTGTTATTGGATATATGGGTCTGGAGTTCTGGGGAGACACATGAGCTAAAGATATAAATGGGGGAGATACCAGGTTCTGGATGATAGCTGGAATAGTGTGAGTGCATGAAATCACCTATGGAGTAAGCATAGATAGAAGAGGAAGAGGTCAGTAATGAGATCAGCGTTACACGGAATCAAGAGGTTAATACAATATATACATGGGAAGCAAGTAGCAAAAGTGTCTGAATAGGAATAACCAAAGAGATAGGAGAAAATCAGGGTGATATGATAGCCTAGTCAGGAAGTGTGTCAAAAGGGCAAAGAGATCAATTACATCAGAGGCTACTGTGTTAAATATGATGGAGACAGCAAAATGACATTGGCTTCGGTGACTTGGATGTTACTCTAGTGCAGGAGTCCCCAAACTTTTTACACAGGGGACCAGTTCACTGTCCCTCAGACCGTTGGAGGGCCAGACTATAAAAAAGAACTATGAACAAATCCCTATGCACACTGTACATATCTTATTTTAAAGTAAAAAAACAAAACGGGAGCAAATACAATATTTAAAATAAACAATAAGTAAATATAAATCAACAAACTGACCAGTATTTCAATGGGAAATATGGGCCTGCTTTTGGCTAATGAGATGGTCAACGTCTGGTTCCATATTTGTCACTGCTAGCTGTAACAAGTGATATGATGCGCTTCCAGAGCCATGACATGTGCAGCCTGTGTCACCGGAAGTAGTACTGTACGTGAGTGATGCCATGCTTTGCGGCACCGCCACATACAGTGTTCCTCTCACTGACCACCAATGAAAGAGGTACCCCTTTCGGAAGTGTGGCAGGGGCAAGATAAACGGCCTCAGGGGGCCACATGTGGCCCGCGGGCTGTAGTTTGGGGACCCCTGCTCTAGTGCTTGGGAAGGGTGGTTGGTGATGGGGAAAATGTAAATTAAAGCCTTGTAGTATTTTAAACAAAAGAGTGGAGGTCTATTCTGTCTGGCAGGGGTGTCAAAGATTCCTCAGATTTGAAGTGGACATGAAATAAGGAAAAGGAACCAGAGAAGCAAAGATGGGGGAGAGCAGTAACTCACACAGAAGGAATGTAAAGAGTCGTGGCCAGAATTACCTTGGCCAATTCAAGCGATGGTAAAGGGCCCTATGGCCGGAGCAGCCAGTGACAGCAGTCAAGGCAAGGGAGACACAAACAGAATGGATTGTGTAGGTTTTCTAGACCTGGTGAAAAATGAGGAACATGTCCCAATGGCAGTGAGATGCCAGTGAAGAATGTAATGTAGGGAAATGCTGTGTAGAGAAAGGCATATAAAGCCAATGGGAAAGAAAAGATGACTTTAGTCACATTTTTGGACAAGAATAACAGAGTCACAATGAATCCTGATTTGTTAGGGAACCTCCTGGTTTTATCAACGTTCCAGAAAATTTATCAATATTTTCTGTGTTGGATAATAAATTTTCTGGCTTTCTGTTATCAGTTTACATATTGGCAAGATTTTCTAAAATATTTATTAAAACATTGCAACACTAAGTATGTTCATTTCATTCTGTTTTGCGGAAGAGAGGATAATTTTGATCAGGATGATTTAGGCATCACTCCAACCGGATCTAACATGAGACTTTGAACTAGACCCTTTCTCAAATCTGCCCCAGTGTTAGGATTTTATAAATTCTATTATTTCACATTAGTTCGAGACTTATGAGACAGCTCTAAACCTGCTTCAAAAAATTATTCAAACCAATTATAAATCACCCTTTTTATTATCCTCACAGTTGCTGGTGTATTGTTTAGATAGGAAAGCGATATTAGACTCTTTTAATAGCTTGGACAAAAGTGAAAAAGCAATGAAATGCCCAGAAAAGTGCCACACAAGGCAATAAAATTGCGATAAAAACGAGTAGGATTTTGTTATTCATATTTGCTGTTTGGCATCCAATGCTTGGAAACAGAAAAGGGGGCCTATTTTATGGACAATAAATTATTCAAAAACAGCTGGGTTGTAACAGTGAACACACTGAAGTACTTTGAATTCCCCCTTTTCTGCTCCTTTCCGTCACTGATGTGACGCTAGGGCTGTAACTATTGAAAATGGAATCTGAGAAGAAAAGCAAATAGAGCACCCAGCAACTTGGCTCCACCAGAGCAACGAAAGACAACAAAACTCTAGGCATTAAAACCTGGAGTTTGAAAAAATCTCAGAAATCCAATCCAAATGAAATATTCTAGGAACCAAGCCACAAACTTGCTCTTGGCAATTTTCAATGTTTTGCTCTTTTATACATATCTACGATAGTCAGAGCAACCTAACTTTTCTTTTGAGTTTTTAATATTTTATTTATATTGTTGTAAAGAGTCTAGAATATAAAACTTACTGATGTAGGGACTGCACAGTTATGTGGAAATAAATTGTCCACAGAACTGTAAACAAAAGGGAAAATGTAAATATCACCCTCAGCCTGCACAGCCTACAGATCCCCCGTGCTTTTATTTGGAAATAATTGTTGTGTTCCCACTTTGGATCTATTAACATCAGCATTACCCTCTGGGGAACGCACCTTTCCAGGACTCTAGGTTCTGTGATGCTTTTACCATTAGGAAATGACTGACTCTGAATAACTTTATGGAGAAGTCTACCTGAATTGGAAATCAGCTTTCTAAAATATTTTTCCAACCAGCTCATTGCTATCATTAAAAAACAAATGTACAATAATTTCCCATTACTGCAAGGTAAAACCTTTTAGTACATTGCATATGATAAAAATGTTACTTCACAGAACAATCTGTCTTTCATTTTTCCACCACCATCCCCACAATCAACTCAAAATTTAGTCACTTGCACTTTGTATGCACCGCCCTTTGGCTCATTTTATTTCTCTTCTGACGCTGTATTTTTAAGGGCGCATTAAATACCCCCCTTTCTTGGAAGCCTTCCAAGACTGTGAGCCGCTGGGAGTTTTGAGTAGCTCTCCCTGCCATGTTCCACAGCACCCACATTCAGGGAGAGGGCATCATCTGCCTTGATTGAGCATTTGCCTGGGTCGGCAGCCTCCCCTTCGTGATGGCTTTCATCCTTAGACCACCCTGTGTGGCGGAGATACTGTTCCTTCCATCTTCTGCCAAAGCCATGGAGGCTCACAGAGGCAACGCGCATTCAAATAGCTAAACAGAGCCTGCGGGGAGGAGCCATGATGCATCCCAGCTTTGACTGACTGATTCCGCCTCTGTACAGTTTCCATTATGCAGTTCTGCCCTCTCCTGTTTTATTATGGCTCTTTACCTACTCACCTCAGTGGACTCACTTAACATTTGTGAGTGCAAAAAGGCCTACATATTTATGTCTCAAATATTTAAAGTTCTAAATTATCTCCAGTGTCCAGCCTGGATTTCAACTTGAATGTACTCAGCTCAGCTGGCTCACCCTGTAGCCCCCAGGCTGAAGTTCAAGGAGCTGAATTCACCATTTCTCATCTCTCTCTGGCCCTGTCACCTGTGAGCTCAAGGCTACTCATTACCTGCTGGGGCAGGGCTCTCTAAAAATGGGCCTGCCTAAGACCAAATCTGCCTGAACCAGAATGGGGGGCTGGGGGATGGGTAGTTTCCATCCCTAAAACTTCCCTTTTTAAACAAGTTCTCCGGGCAATTCTTTTTTCTTCTTATTCTTTTCCAAGCAAGAGGAGGGGAGATAGAGAGACAGACTTCTGCCTGTACCTCAACCGGGATCCACCTGACGATCCGCATCAGGGCCGATGCTTGTAACGGAGCTATTCTTAGCACCTGAGGCAGAGGCTCCATGGAACCATCCTCAGCTCCTGGAGCCGATATGCTTAAAACAATTGAGCCATGGCTGCAGGTAGGAAAGAGAAAGAGAGAAAAAGAGAGAGAGAGAGAACAGGAAATGGCTGTAGGAGGGGGAGAGAAGAAGAGAGAGAAGGGAGAGGGGGAGGGGTAGAGAAGCAGATGGTTGCTTCACCTGTATGCCCTGACCGGTAAACAAAACAAGATATCCACATGCAGGCCAATGCTCTACCACTGAGCCAACCAGCCAGGGCCTCCAGGCAATTTTAAATGCCTACACCTGGGCAGAAAGAAGGGAGGAAGCGTGATAATTTGTGGAACTGGTCTGGTTAGACTTTGCGTTGGGTGATTCTGGGTGGCCAGCTATAAAAAGAACAGTTGCTCTTTTTCTGGGCTGAGCTCCAAATGCACCCGTAGGTCTGTCCTCATTTCCTTGCACGCAGTGCCTTCCTCCTGTGGGGGTGGAGAGGGCACTTTTGCTCACCGCATTTGGTCTTGACTCAATAGGTTGCTGAACTTGCACATAACTTTCTCTTAAGACCAGATCAAGTGGGAACAATGTCCTGCTTCCAATGGGAGAGACATGGACTCTAGAGTGAAAGGCACAAGATAGAAGTCTCGAGTGACCTGCCCGATGTTGGCACTGCCCTCCGCTGGACAATGGATGCCAGGACTGGGCTTTGTTCATCTTTGTACAAGCCCTGGAGAACTTAGGGGCTGACTGATTGTTTGTTAAATGAATTTTAATTAGGTAAAATATGTTCTCTATTTTAATCATCATTAAAGGAGAAGCTGTATTATCCTCAGGGACACATACATAGCAGATGTATAATTTCAGAGAAGTGTAATAGTCAATTAAAAATTCACATGCTGCTGCTGCTGATTCATAGGCTTTGTAAATTGATGTTATATTTGGGTCATTTTCCACCTCTTTGTTGCTTTTTTTCTCTTGTATATTTTATCAATAGTAGTGTTAGCCAAGATGGCTCAAATTACCATTCCGTATCTCCAGAAATGTTTGTTACTCATGCAACTCAAAGAGATATATGGGGCTATAGATTTAAAAAGCACAACCTTAAAAATAAATGTTAATTTTTAAACACGATTCCACAGGCTCTTCATTTATTTCTTTTGTAACCCAGGAATTTATTTATTTCTTCATTTAACAAATCCTGAGTACCCGTTATGTGCTCGCCACTGAAAGTAGAGCAGTGGATAAAACAAGTTTTCTAACTGCACTCTGCCATTACAGTTTTCCTCCTCACAATTCATTCTTCCAGCCAAGATGGGATTTGAGAAACATAAATCAGGAAATGCCATTTCTGTATTTAAGCCCCCCGATAGCTTTCTAATGCGCTAGGCCAGGCTCTTGGCTGATGTTTTCAAGGCCCTTCCTGATCATTGGTTCTTTTCAGTCTCTGTTCCGTGTTGCCATTGGTTCACCGTTTGCCAGACACCCTGGTCTTCCCCCTGTAATACACCAGGCCCGTTCCCAGCTCAGGGCCTCCACATGTGACGGTTCCCAGCCCCAGGGCTCTTCCCGCAGACTGTAACAGAGCCGAGGTCTCAGCCATAAAGACGCCTCCTCACAGACACGATGCCTGACACCTTTCAGAAGTTGCCCTCAGCTCCGCCCTAGCGCCAGTGCTGGGAGTTAGATCATTTAACAACCGGCTCTCTACCCTAATGATCATTTTACGTATAAAAAAATGAAATAACAAAAGATAGTTTATTATTTCATGCATTTAAATCTTTAATAAGAACAATTAAAGAGATACAGAAAACTAGATTATGTTATAAGAAAGAGTTTTAAAATAATAATGAAAAAATATTATATATAAAGTCTACTGGAAAGTTCTGTCTGTTTTTGGAATAAAACAAAATACAAATTTTTCCTACCGTCAGTAAACTTTATTAAATAATATAATTGCCATTATTATTAATGATTTCTTGCCAGCATGAGGGCAATTTGTATATCCCATTTTTGAAAAATGTTTTATCTTTTGATGCAAAAAAATTGAACCAGTGCTTGTTTGATATCTTCTTCATTTTTGAATTTTTTGCCCTTCAAAAAATTTTGTAAGGATAAAATTTTGTAAGGACAAATGATAGTCAGAGAGGGCTAAGTCCGGGGAATATGGTGGATGTGACAGACATGCTTCTGTAGCATTTCTTCCTTGTTGAAATTCGTAAAAATTACAGTGGCGTAAATGAACTTTATCAGTAGCCATGGGTACACTATTGCTTCACACATAAGACTAACGTGAATCAACTTTGTTTTAGTTAATTTGCTACATCAGTATTTATACATTAAGTGATAAAAATAGAGAGGCACACATGCGCCAAATAAACATGTGCTTACGTGTCAAAACTTGTTGTGATAGAAACGGACAGAACTTTCCGGTAGACCTTATATAATACCTGACAAAAAAACAATAAAACTGTTATTTAAGGTATTTCCATATTGCCTCTTGATTGGCATCCTCACTTGCAATTTTTTTCAACTATGGACAGAATGAACATCACTACAGGCACTTAGCAGATGCTGTTTTGCAGATGAATGTTAAAAAAGAGGAATGTAAATTTGTGATGTCCACATTGGACACTGCCCAGGTGCGCACCTTAGAGATAACCTTGATGGCAAATGCCATGTTAACAGCCAGTTCCCCGAACTCACAAAAAGTTAGGTATCGGTTCTGCTGAACAGGTGTGAACCGGCTGAACCCCACCACTGTCGGGAACCCTCGTTCACCTGGTAACATGCCCTATGTTCCTCACAGCACTGATGCATGTATGGCAGCCTAGTCCTATTTACAGTAATTTTACATAACTATTGTAATTTTTCTATACTAACCTTGTTCTGAATTTCAGATGAGGGAATATGGGGTGTTTAGCTGGGGAATCTGCTATGGCACTTGCTTAATAAATAAATGTTGAGTTGAACTCACGATTAAAGATGTCTTTTACAGAAGGACGCTGTGCCGCCACCACTGTGGTTTCAGAAGACATTCCATATATTATAGGTCAACGACTTCAGTTCCCCTTTCTTTTCTCATTTAAGTTACTCTGAATATGGGGCTCTGCCTTTTCCTTTTATGCCTTGTGTTTTGCTATCTTTTGTCTTCAGGTGTTAAATGCTTTTTTAGTTATTACGTGAGCTTGTGTAGATTTATATATATGTAAATATGCATGCAGGCACATAAATATTTTTCAAAATTAGTTAGGATACAACTCAGTGTATATTTGAAATATAATTTACCTAACTTTTAAAATGCAAAGAAGCCTGCGGAAGATCTCTAGTACACAGTTAGTGTTACCTGTTATGGTTTATTAAAGAAATAGATCCAGCGGCAAAGTGCCGAAACACTCAAAGGCACATAATGTGCTAAGATTGTAAAAAGAAAGGAGGTTTCTGGTTTCCTCAGGAGAATGTTTCATTTTAAATCTAGTTGCCCTAGGTATTGTGTTTTTTTTTTCTGTTTGTAATCTGTAACTTATAAAATGCTGGGTTTTGTGGCTTTTTTGTTTTGTTTTGTTGTGTTTTTGTCTCAAACTGCTTTGCTTATGTATTTATAAAGAATTAGTCCAGAATAATCCATATCTTCCTGTCTAATCATATTTCTAAATTTCTTTTTGAATCCTGGACTGCAGAGAAAGGCATAAAAAGTAAAAATAATATCTTTCAAAAATATCAACATATTTGGCACCTTCATTTTTGAAAAGTGTTTATGTCTGAAAACTGGTGAAAGTTTTTTTTAATATATATATATATATAAAATCTATGGATCACTTAAAGCCTCAGGTAAATGTTTATATTGGCTATTTTAGCTCGCTAGGGCTGCAGCAACAATGGACCACAATCTGGGTCGCTTGAACAATAGAAATTTATTGCCTCACAGAGCTGGAGGCTACAAATCTAAAATCAAGGTATTGGCAGGGCTGGCTCCTTCCGCACCGCACTGCGAGGGAAGGCGAGGGGAGATCTGTTCCAGATCCTTGGCTTGTCCGTGGCTGCCTTCTACCTGTGCCTGGTCACACTGTCCTCCTAGTTCTATCTCCTAGTTTCCACTTTTAGTGAGATCATTGGTTGTATTTGGTTAGATCCCACCTGATGATGACTTCATTTTAGCTGAATTAGTTCTGTAAAGATTCTATCTCTAAATAAGATCACATTCTGGGCTACTGGGAGTTAAGATTTAATCATGTGAATTTGATTCAATCCATAATATTAGTTTATTAAAAAGCTCTAATTTTTAACATCAACTTCCTTTTCTTAAGTTATTAATATGATTAGGCTATTTTTAGATCTATTTCAAATTAATTCGTATTTTATTTCTTTAACAT
The DNA here is from genome assembly GCF_036850765.1 of Saccopteryx bilineata. Lineage (NCBI taxonomy): Eukaryota > Metazoa > Chordata > Mammalia > Chiroptera > Emballonuridae > Saccopteryx > Saccopteryx bilineata. The sequence goes on from NC_089495.1 coordinate 18,472,943, forward strand.
CAAAATAGAAATAACCTGACCAGCTGGTGGCACAGTGGAAAGAGCATTGACCTGGGAAACTGAGGTCCCAGGTTTGAAACCCAGAGGTCTCTGGCTTGAACACAGGCTCATCAGCTTGAGTATGGGGTCAATGGCTTGAGTGTGTGATCATAGACATGACCCCATGGTTGCTGGCTTGAGCCCAAGGTTGCTGGGTTGAAGTGCAATGTCGCTGGCTTGAGCAAGGGTTTACTGTCTCAGCTGGTTGGCCCTACTCTGTTAGGGCACGTATGAGAAGCAATCAGTGAACAATTAAAGTGCTGCAATTATGCATTGTCGCTTCTCATCTCTCTTCCTTACTGTATCTCTCTCTTTCTCCTTCCTGCTTTCTCAATGGTTCTATAAGGAAAGAACCTTTGTTGCAATAAGAACTGTGACATGAACAGTTTAGTCAGTGACAAGTTAAGTTTCCCCTGCTCAAATTATTTTACTCTACTGCCCTTTATCTGTTCTTGTAGTTACCATGTCTATTTTAATGTAATGTTTTGGCTATATACATTAATTATGAAAATTCATTTGCTAACTAAATTTTGTAAAAATTATCTCATCAGAGACAGAGTAGACACATAAAGATTTGGCATCAAATTTTATTAAAAATTAATTCACAAGGTTTTGTTTGGTTTTATTTTTAATCATACATTGGAAAAGATCAATTTAGCAGATGGCAGAGCAAGCAGCTTTTGATCTGGCAACTGGGATTTTCCTAAAGTCATCTTATAGCTCCTTTTAGTTTTTAACTCTTTCACAGAAAGACCTCATGAAAACAATTTAATATTAGAATTTTTATGCTTTCTATATATTATATATAAAATATTTATTTTTCTATAAGTTTTATTCTCCTTCAACATTTTCTGATCTATTTATAGTTTAAGGATATTATTTTCATCTTTACTTTCTGTCCATTTAAAAATCTTTCCTGATTTCTTTCCTTAATTTCCTTTAATATTTTTAATAAAAGTGACAAATTTTATTTCCAAATATACAGGATAATTTTAATGATTAAAGCTTACTCCACAAATAAAGGAAGACAGTTAAAATCATTCTAAATCACCACCCAGAGATAAATATTGTTAACATTTGGATGAAAATAATTTTAGATGTTATCTACTTACCTATCCTCTCTTTCCTTAGCTATATATTTACAAAATCATGATGGCTAAGAATATCTGCTTATAACTAGGCTTTTTTTCCCTAACAATATGCCATGAAAAAGGTTGCATGTCCATTAATGTACACACATATAGTTACTATATATATATGTAAATATAAATATTATTTTAAAAATTGCCAAATATGTGTTTATATGTATATATACATATATATGCTTCCCTACACTTAATAACATTATTATTTATAATTGCCCAAACTTAGAAGAAATCAAGATCCATTGTTTCTGCTTCTCTCCTATGCAAGAAATTGAATAGTCCTATAAATCTGTACTTATTCCTTACTATCTAGATTCATGTTGCTGCCAGCTGTGTGGGTCAGGCCTTTGATGAACTTGGTGGCCTGCCCCACAAGTTCTAGAGTGTTGAATACACTAAAAAAGAGTTAAAATACTTTGGTTAGAAATAAATGATAAAGAACTATACAAGAGTCTTTGGGGTTTGCAAGTAAAAAACACAACTAGACCTAGAGCGTTCCTAAGAAGAAAGCTAAGAGTTCTTTTTTTTTTTTTTTTTTTTTTTTTTTTTTTGTATTTTTCTGAAGCTGGAAACTGGGAGAGACAGTCAGACAGACTCCCACATGCGCCTGACCGGGATCCACCCGGCACGCCCACCAGGGGTGACGCTCTGCCCACCAGGGGGCGATGCTCTGCCCCGACCAGAGCCACTCTAGCGCCTGGGGCAGAGGCCAAGGAGCCATCCCCAGCGCCCGGGCCATCTTTGCTCCAATGGAGCCTCGGCTGTGGGAGGGGAAGAGAGAGACAGAGAGGAAGGAGAGGGGGAGGGATGGAGAAGCAGATGGGCGCTTCTCCTGTGTGCCCTGGCCGGAAATCGAACCTGGGACTTCTGCACGCCAGGCTGACGCTCTACTACTGAGCCAACTGGCCAGGACCTAAGAGTTCTTATAGTAAAAAGTACATTCCTCAGAAGAATCTGTACTGCATTCTTAGCCTATGGATTGGTCCATAATGGTCATCTACTAGATCAGTGTGTTTCAACTGCCAGTCTGAGGACCAGTGAGAGTCAACGAGAAATTTTGATCTTCATACAGCATCAGGGTGGTTGACTCTTTTGTGGGCCAGCACAAAATTTCTAGCAGATTGCCCTCAGTCCACAGACTGGTAATTGAAAACTACTGCTCTAGATAACCAGTATTCTGAATAACAGATGTCAGGTGGTCTGGATAAGTAAAAATTTTAGCCTTATCCCTTCAGGGGATAATCAGAGGGTTACCTGAAAGTTTGATGTACATCTAGGCATTAACACAGAGTGGAAAGTTCAAAGGTTTAAGTTAAAACAGACTAGTTAAAACAAGAATAAAATAATTTTCTCATGCCTCAACCTACTTGATTTTAGTAACTTTAGGTTTACTTTTTTCCTTTTTCCCTTTTTTAATTCAATTTTTTTGGGGTGACACTGGTTTACAAAATTATATAGGTGTCATGTACACCATCTATAACACATCATCTGTCCTCAGGGTAAAAATTAATGACAAGTGAGAAGAAGAGGAAAGTGACTGCTCTTGGAAAGGATACCAGTAAATGATCATTCTAAAAGGAAATGGCTACATTAACTTGGTGCCTTGTGAAAGGATGAGAAAAAAGACTATATTTTAGCTGTAGTTACTGATGCTCAGTGGAATGAAGCCAATTGCATACAAATCCACCTGATTTGTTTTGGGCTGAAGATTCAATATGGGCTCCAAACGACTTAAAAGGCATTCAATCTGGAGTCATCTATCTTGATGTAGCAATAACACAAACAACACTTTGAAAAAACACTTGAAATCATTCTAATCGTGCTTTATCAGCTCAAGGTCAATGGCCTGAGATCATGTCAGCAAAAGCACAAGAAATAATTTTATAAGAGACTCATGGTCCTCTAATTTATAAGAAGTCATAATTGAACAATGTAATTTGCATAGGTGCATTCTAATTGCCAAGGTCCAGGCATTATATATTCATATTCAACAGTGCAGTTAGTTGAAAATTGGAAATCTATCAAAATTGACTAGGATTTTCCCAGCCAGAAGAAATGGGCATTACTTAAAGATAAGGCTCATTGGAAACCCATATTAGCAACTTTATAGCATGTAAAAAGACATATGGTTATACCCATAAAGAGATTTAAAATTCAATATTAGCTGAAATTTTACTTTTTGATTTATATCGTAATCCATGATAACAGTTCTTATATGGACAAGAGCTGCTTTTGTTCCAAAGGCTGATAAAATGCTATTATATTTAAAACTGGTGACTAATTTTCTCATAATTTTATTCTAAATTATAATGCAACTGATTTTTACCATAATATTGGTATAGTTGCAATTTAATTGAATTTATAATATTGATATTAATGATCAGATGTAATGGGAAATTGAATTAAAACCTCCACAAAATTTTCTTTTTTCGAATCTGGTTTGATAGAAGGGCTACTAGATTAATTATATAATTACTAGTTAGTTAATCTATTGATGCTATTGCCAAAGTCAAATTTTGATGGCAAAAAGAGGTTTAAAAAAAGTCATTTTTTGCAGAATTGCAAAGAAATTTGGGTTGGAATATTGGAAAAAGAAATGTTTCTTTGAAACAACACTAAACTTTATTGGATAATACAAAGTATTTTGGCTGTTCTCTTCCTTCTCTATTTTATAAAAGGTGAAAAATATACACAAAATAAGCTAATGAACAGTTTATAATTTTAAAAGTTTGACCAAGAGTCAGAAGTGGGGAATGAATTAGATCAAGTTATCTCATAGCTATATTGGGGCATTACCATGCTCAGTTTTGGAAGATACCTATAATCCTGACACTGCCCCTTGGCCAAGATCACTTGTGATTGATGATGTGCTGTTTAAAGTTCACAACTAGCCTTGAGACACCAGGGACTAGCTTTTGTGCATTATTTTAGGATATATGAAATGATGACTTACACCTGGTTTTACCAGTTTTACAGCTTGGCTCAGCTATGTGACTAGTGGGCATAAAAGATCCCTTTGGAATTATTTTGTTCAGGCTCTCCTAAAGCTAAAAATTCTAAAGCATATCTTGGTGTTTCATAACCTGGCAATGAATCATATCCTGTGTGCCCAAGAAAGGCCCCTGTGGGGCTGCAGCTGAAAATCTCTCTGATGCCATTGCTGCCTTCACCCTCTTTCTCCTCCATAATCTACCCTTTGCTTTTATTAGAGCCTTACACATCTCAGTACATACTGAGAAGTCTGGGAGGCCTTTCAGTTATCCCACTCAGTGTAATCGACACACTTGAGCACAACTATCTCTAAAAAATTTGTTTTTGTACTATATACCATTAGATCTGTCACCATCTTATGGTTTCTGATTTTGTTAATATTAGTAATGGCTCTTATTTATCGAATGCTTATTATATATAAGACTCTGTTCTAGATACCTTAAAAATATTAATTCATTTGATCTTCAAAACAACATTGCATGAGGGTAGAAAGAAAATGTTTTATTGCCAATTTTCACATGAGGAGACTGAAGTGTTGAGGGCCTGGGAAGATTGTTTTCCTGGGTCACTCTTACTAGTTAGGATGAGAATCAATGCCACTGGGCCCTAAAGTCTACCTGCTTCTCCATTTTTGTCACCTAATATGGTGTTCTGGTGTGAGAATTAAAACGTTTTCCTCAACCCAAAATTTATAAAAAATATTTGTTTATATATTTTCTTCTTTCTTATTTCTTTCGTACTAAATTATTTGTCATTTCTTAAACATTTAGTATTTCCTACCACTACCTTATTTTGATTTTGTGTTTCCTTCCACACAAAACCTTTTTATATCTCATGATCTTCTTTAATGTAATTCTGCTTGCTAATTCAGACTCTCCTCTTTCCATGGAGTGCAAGCTCAGGACCCTGTGACATCTTCCAGTGAACACTCAGCACTCCTCTGCTTTGGAATGCTTAGTGATAGATTTTAATTTTCTTTTTCTTTTTTTCCAAATGTGAATATATTTTTCTAATATACATTTTATTTATTTATTTATTTTCTTCTTTTTTTCAGAGACAGAGAGAGTCAGAGAGAGGGATAGATAGGGACAGACAGACGGGAACGAAGAGATATGAGAAGCATCAATCATCAGTTTTTCATTGCGACACCTTAGTTGTTCATTGATTGCTTTCTCATATGTGCCTTGACCATAGGCCTTCAGCAGACTGAGTAACCCCTTGCTCGAGCCAGTGACCTTGGGTTCAAGCTGGTGAGCTTTTGCTCAAACCGGATGAGCCCGCACTCAAGCTGGCAACCTTGGGGTCTCGAACCTGGGTCTTCTGCATCCCAGTCCGATGCTCTATCCACTGCGCCACCACCTGGTCAGGCTCTAATATACATTTTTAACTTCAAAATGTAAGCTTCTGAGATCAAGATTATGCCTTTATTTTTATATCTGCATGGCCCAATTAGATTTCTTGACAATAAATATGTCAAGGTTCATATTTTTGTGAAAAAAAATTATGTCCTTGACAAATTTTGCTGTTTACCTTTTTATTTGGTCATTTGCTTTCCCTTCTCTGTCAAATAATAGCCCTGGTTTACATGTGGTTTTCTTTATGAAGATACCAACCACTGAGTCATCAACAATCACTCTACTTTTTTGTTGAAACAAATGAGGTATGCAATAATATCTAAAAATAATTTTACTAAAAGGTTAAGCAAAAAAGAGCAGGGAATAAATTGATAATTGGTATATATTAAAATTATAATTTTTAAGAGAAAGAAAACATTCCACAAATCCTCTTATGGGAAATGCTGAATTTCCTTGTCTATTTTGAACTCAGAGATGCATCTCTTTTAGCTGATTACAAGAACATACACTTTGGATTTTCTAAAAAATTTAGTCAATAATTTCTTCTTTAAGAAAGGTAAAGTGAGAATCTTAGTGAATATATAATTAATGTCATTCATTCTGTATACTTGATTTAGAATGCCAGTTCTTAAAATAACAAGTTAGGAATAGAAACTACCATTTTTCCTACTCCCAATCCATGCCTATCAGTAAAGAAAATCACTTGCTAAAATTGAGGGAGATTCAGCCCATGAGTATCATTACCTCTATTAGATATGGCCACATGGTACCCAGCAGAAAATGCCATTGAGTGAGGTAAAAAGATTATGATTCTACTTTACTTACATTGAATGTTCCACAGTGACAAACTATTGATTTGGAAAACCAGAATTCCTTATTATCACCTTGATCTTTTGTTCACATTTGTTTGTCTCTTTTATAGACTGGTACAGATCACATTATGAACTTCCATGTACTGGTAGAAACCAGGGCTTTTTTCCTACCTCATAGGACCACTGAGGTCAAAGTTTTCAGTCAGAATTACTAAAATAACAAGTTTTTGTTTGTTTGTTGTATTTTTCTGAAGTTAGAAGCGAGGAGGCAGTCAGACAGACTCCCACATGCCCCTGACCAGAATCAACCCAGCAGCCCACCAGGAGCTATGCTCTGCCAATCTAGGGTGTCACTCCGCCGTGGCCATAGCCATTCTAGTACCTGAAGTGGAGGCCATGGAGCCGTCCTCAGTGCCAGGCCAACTCTGCTCCAATGGAGCCTTGGCTGCGGGAGGGGAAGAGAGAGACAGAGAGGAAGGACAGGGGAAGGATGAAGAAGCAGATGGGCACTTCTTATGTGTGCTGTGGCTGGGAATCAAACCAGAGACATCCACATGCCAGGCCAATGTTCTACCACTGAGCCAACCAGCCAGGGCGGTGAAGTTTTTAATTATCCTTGAACTGTAGCTTTCATTTTAAAAACTACCATATCTTCTACAGAATTCAATGAAATTTATCTTCCCATTTCTTCTTTATTCATATAATCTCAAATATTACCTCATCTTGATTTGATGTTAGATGGAGTTTAGCATTCTGTAGACAGAAAATCTGGCATCATTTTATGTGAGAAATACATTCAGTTATGTAGATTTATTCATTTATTTTTATCATAAGCTATATTTTTTAAGCTAAAAGTTTCGATACTCAGTTGATGAAATAATAGAAAGTAAAATTATGCTGCAAGTAAAATTTTCATTTTAATAAATGTATGAAGAAGCAAATCCAGGTTCTCCTATTTTTTTGAATCATTTCAGTTTTCCAAATCAATTCTCAATCACCAATTGTTTGTTCTTGATGATAATGAGAAGAGAACACATAGTGTATAGTCCCATACAAGATTGTCATTTTCTGTGAACATGAAATAAAATTGCCTTATGATTCACTTTTATTTGCTTTTTTATAGTTAGATCATCAAACTAGTGGTTTTCACATAGAATAGATCAACTAGCTAATAGGCACCACAGCCCAGAAACTATGTAAAGACATACTTTAGCCTAAAGAACAGATTTTTAAGAAAGTTTTAAAAAGCATTTCTATATTTTTCTTTACAGAAACTTTCACAAAATTGTTAAAAGCAGACACAAGAAAAGGGAAGGTCATCATTCAACAAAAGTTGGAGGCAGGATTGTGCAATTCCTGATTAAGGAAATTTTTAAGAAAGAGTTTTTAGTGGGTCAAAGATGTGGCATTGAAGAACACGTCTCAATTCTATCTGAGCAGAGGGTAGAGAATAAGTAGAGTTAATAACTGTCTGCCCACCCCACCTTGACTCAATATGCCACAGTCTCTGCTGAACTTACATGCTCCACAACAGACTCTGCTTTGAGTTAAAGCATCCCTGCTCCTCCCTGTGCTTCAGCCAAACCCTAATCCGAGGCAATCTAGGGGTTCATCTTGTAGTCCCTCTTTCCCATGAATCATTGTCTTGTGCTACCTTGTGTCCAAATTCTGAAATTGTTTTTAACATATTTTATTTAGTTTTATAATTATTCTGGGCAAGAGAAGAAATCTAGTTCCTGTTACTCTATTATGACTGGAAGCAGAAGTTCAAGTTATTTTTTTATCCAAGAAAAAGAAAAAAAAACAAGAGAAAATTAAAATTTACATTAATATTTTATATTCATATTAAAACTGGAAGTTGCATTTGGCCCTTTTGTCAAATGCTGTATTAGGAATTATCTTGAGATAAAAGTCTAAGTTTGTTAATGTGAGGGGAGTGATAGTGACATCATTCTCTTTTCAGACTATTGAAATTAACCTAATATTTCTAATTAAACATGTATGGAGTTTCTGTCATCTAATTTTAACTACAATGAATGGTCAAGTGTTCTAAGAAAGTTCTTCAGGACAAACCTTATGTTAAAAATAATTAAAAATGTGAGAATGATGAGAAAATTGTTTAGTTGTCATGACTAAGGATGAATTCTTCATAAAGGTTTATGAGGAAAAACCTTGAAAATGTAATCAAACAAGAGAAGTTGTAAAAAAAAAATTAAATTATCCAGTATTCTGAAATACAAAATTGCGTTCATTGTTGTGGAAAATAAGTTGTATTATAAATGGATTCTGTGAGATATTAGCTCACAATACAGTGGAATAATTAGCAATACACTTAAAGAATACGACAGAAAGACCAATAAAACAGAATAAGAGCCCAGAAGTAGACCCATACATAGAGGGCCATTTGATTTATAACATAGGGTACATTGCAATGCTGTTGAAAAGAAAATGTCTTTTTAATAAGTTGTGCTATGTTCATTAGCTATCTACCTAGAAAATGTTTAACATCTTCAGAGAGATAATAGAAAAAAATTACCATAAAAATAAACAAAAAAATATGAAAATCTTATCCCCCAAACCCAAATCTGTTGTTTAACTTATTATTCCATACTTATGTAAGGGGGTAAATAAATATGAAAAAAGAAAGCATTAAAATTTTAAGAAAGATAAACTTAGAGGTTTCAACAGTTCCCAAAACAGAAAAACAGAGTTTGAAGGGCTAATTTAGATTATTAGAAAGAATCAAATGAGTTTTGCAAGAATATACCATGTAATAAGAAGTATTAAAAAATAAATCACATGCATATACATTTACATATTTATAATTGCCTACAAAACACCATGAAAAAAAGAGAGAATGATAAAAAAAAAGCTACCAAGGTAACAAAAACAACAACAAAAGACTGTATATGTGTCATTTTCTATCTTGGGCTCTTATAATAACGAAGTTCTGAATGACTAAACAACAAATGTTTATTTCTCTCATTTCCAGAGGCTGAGAGTCTGAGATGAAGGTAGTTCTGAGATGAATAGTGGGTTCTTGGTGAGGGCTTATAGATAGCCACTTTCTTGGTGTATCCTCATGTGATGGAGGAGGAGGAGTTGTAATGTTCCTTTAAGGGCACTCATTCCATCATGAAGATTAAACCAAACTCTTTTTTCCTATCACTTTGAAACTCCCAGATTTGGGGGAAGAGGAGGAGTAGTATACATTCTTCTAACTGCATATCTGAATAAAATTTGACTTTTTAAAACCAGCAATGAAATAAAAGAAATTTTATATAGTTGATATGTATAAACTTCCTGAGTATTATGAATGATTATATGACAAGGGAATTAATTTTATAAAAGAATAGGCACATTTGTCAGAACTCCTCAGAAGAAAGGAGAAGCCTGGAAAAACATTAATATCTGAGCAAAAACAGAGCTTCACAATTCTACAAGATAAAGCAAACTTGGGCAAGCGATCTCGGAAGCTAAGGAATTAAAATCTGACTTTTGTCTTTTAATGTATGTGCACACATGTGTTAAATGTCGAGCAAATGCTATAGAGGTACCATGGGAAACTGTCAATATTGGTATTGCTTATTGATAAAGGAAACTCACAATGATGAAACAGACTGAGCAAACCAACTACACTATGTCAATGAATTCTGATTAAATAATTTTTGAGAACTACATCACATGAGTATCTTTTTGCTATGCCTTTGATTAAGTGTATCAATAAATCTGTATCATTTTAACTTAATTTTAAGTTGTTCAATTTAAAAATGATGTGCTTATCTCTTAGTTTCATGATCATGCTATTTCAGATTACAGTTTATAAAATGGTATTATCTTGCTCATAGAGTTTAATCAAACAGAGTAGTGTGTTTAAATAGAGTTTTCTATCTCTCATTGTGTCTGATATTTTAGAAGGAAATTGTCTACAAATAATATTTTTCTTTATATAAGTTGTCATTGTCATGTTGTACTTGCTGTTAGTTTTCACAATTGGTACTGGCTGTCAAATGAGCAAAACGATATTTTCCTGTCTTATAAAAACAGCCACTTCAAATACAGGCAGTTTTCACTTTAAATGGTAGAATGAGACAGAGAAAACAACTGTGCCAGTTAAAAACATAAGAAGCAAATTTAGACAATGAGAAAAATTACAATAGTTTTTATTAACTTCAAAATTAACTTTTTGTCCAAACATTACAAAATCTCATCTACTGTAGGATATAAGCATGCAAGAAAATGAAAAATAGTAAAATGATTATTTCTTTAATATTCTGTCATTTAAAACAAAGGAAACATTGAAGATTTAAATGTTTGGCTTCTTTGTATAAACACACACACACACACACCCCAAGGTATAGTTTGAATAATGCTTGACTTCTTTGTATAAACACACACACACACACACACACACACACACACACACACACACACACACCCAGATGTAGTTTGAATAGTTCTTGCCTTCTAATTGTGCAACTGCATACGAGGAAGCATCTTCATTTGCCTGACAATTTTCATGCTCTTTTCTACAACTGAATCAGCAGTCATGATTTGTATCCTTTTGCTTTGGAGTCTTGCACTGTGAGAGTTCCTTTTACATGCAGTTTTGCCAGTGTCAATTCCTTTAAAACATCTTAATTCTTTTTTGTCACAATCGCTTTCTGGTTTGCCTTCACTGTGTTCCTCTGGCTGCATATCTACACTGCTCACAAAAATTAGGGGATATCTTAATTGCTTCATATTTATTTAAAATATCCCCTAATTTCTGTGAGCAGTTAGATTACGCTAGAATAGCAGAAGTTTCAGCATCCACACAGTCAGCTATTTCTTCTATCCCTTTATTTACATTTGACCTGAGGTTCACTTCTAACATAGTCACTTTTTGTTTCCTTGTTTCACTTTCAGCTTTTAAAATGCACACAGATCATATACCGAGATAGGTAATACTAAGAACCATAACACAAGTCTCAATGAATTTCAAAGATATGTTCTCTGGTAACAATAAAATTCAATTAAAAGCAAATCAAAAATATTATTAGTATTCCAAATATTTAGAAATTCAATAGCATACTTTTGTATAACCCATGGGTCAAAGAGAATATCAAATTGAAAATTAGAAAATATTTGGAGTTGAATAAAATGGAAACACAGATATCAAAAATTTGTAGATTGCAGATAAACCATCATTAGAGTTAAATTGATAGCATTAACATTATGTTAGAAATGCAAACTTAACCTTTAAACAAGTTAGAAAAAATAATAAACCACTAGAAATTAATAAAATTGAAACCAGAGAAACAAGAGAGGAAATCAAACAAAAAGTTTTTTCTTTGAGAAATGAATAAACAATATAATAGTCTCTCTAGACTAATCATTTTCAAAAGGGAAAACATAAAAAAATGTGGCTACAGCAAACTAAAAGGCTTTTACACAGCAAAGAAAACTATCAGAAAAATGAAAAGACAATCCACTGAATAGGGGGACATATTCACTGATGTATCTGATAAAGGGTTATTATCCAAATTGATAAAATGTTATAAAACTTAATACCAAAAAACAATTCAATTAAATAATTGGAAACGGACCTGAATAGATACTTCTCCAAAGAGGACGTACAGATGGCTAACAGATATATGAAAAGATGCCTAACCTCATCAATCATCAGAGAAATGAAGATTAAAAGTACAATGAAATATCACCTCACACCTGTCAGAATGGCGCTCATCAACAAGTCAAAAAGCAACAAGTGCTGGCGAGGATGTGGAGAAATGAGAACTTTTGTGCACTGCTGGTGAGAATGTAGATTGGTGCACCCACTGTGGAAAGCAGTGTGGAGTTACCTCAAAACATTTAAAATAGAACTGTCTTATGACTGTGTGATTCCACATTTGGGAATTTACCCCTCAAAACCAAAACACTAAAATGAAAGAATACGTGAACCCCTACATTTATTGCAGCATTATTTACAATACCTAAGATTTAGAAACAGCCTGTGCTCATGAGTAGATGAGTGAGTAAAAAGAGCTGAGGTATATTTACATGATGAAGTACTATGCAGCCATAAAAATGAAGGCAATCTTACCCTTTGCAATAGCATGGAGGGACCTGGAGAGCATTATTCTAAGTGAAATAAGCCAGTCAGGAAGAAAACTACCATACGATTTCACTCATATCTAGAATCGAAGGAACAAAATGAACTAACAAGTTAGGAAAATAGAGATAGAATCACAGAGAACAGGCTGACAGTTGTTGAGAGTGAGGAGTTAGGGGGAGTGGAGAGATTGAGCAAAAAAGGTAAAAAAGAGAAACTCGTGGATACAGACAACAGTGTGTTGATTGCCGGGTTGGGGAGAGGGAGGGTGGAGGAGGTGAAGGAGGGTTCAGAGCGGATAAATGGTGATTGACGAAGACTTGATTTGGGGTGGGGAACCCCCAATACATATACAGATGATGTTGTACAATTGTGCATCTGAAACATGTAGAATGTTTTAACTAGTGTCACCCTAATCAATTCAGTAAAAATGAAACAAAAGGTAAAAAAAATGGGTGAAAAGCATCAAAAGAAGAAACTTCAAGTTATAAAATAAATAAGCCATAAGGATGTAATATACAAAATAGCTATAGTTAAAATATTGCATTGCATAATTGAAAGTTGTCAAGAGAGTAAATCTTAAAAGTCCTCATCACAGGAAAAAAAGTATGTAAGTACAAATACACTAGATTTACTGTGGTGATCATTTTGCAATATATACAAATATTGAATCATTATGTTATACACCAGAAAATAATACAATGCTATATGTCATTTACACCTCAATTTTAAAAACTACTGACTACCTTAGATAAATACAGGGTGAAGCTCAAGTAGGTTTACAGTTGTTCATATTGAAAATAATAGAATAATTAATAAATAATGATACAAGGAAGAAACTGCTTCATGTACTCCCAACTGTAAACCTCCTTTTGCCACATCCTATCTGTAAGCCTCGTAACTTTATCAGCTTTGCTTCCAAAAAAAAAAGGAGAAATGTAAATTATTCAGTTCTAGCATAATAGGACAAAGCTTGAGAACATGATCTTAGAAAATAATGGGAGATTTCATGACTATCTTATGACAATATATTTGAAAACTTAAAAATGAGTAAATATCATGAAAACCACAAATTAACAAGGTTCGCACTAAAAAGAAAAATAGATAGACTAAAAATCCCTATAAATTTTAAAGGATATTTAAGTAACAGTCCAAAGCATTTCCACAAAGGAAACCACTTATAACTTTATACTAGCAATTTTCAATCAATGTGCCACGAGAATTTTTAAGACCTGCAATACCCATTTCGTCAGGGGAACTAGACTGTCAGATTTTAAAAACTGACAACAGCCCAAACCATAATAGCCATTCAGTGTGAATGAATGAAAAATATACCTAATTTTTTTGGTCAGATTGGCAAAAACTATATTTTTGGTGTGCTACAGAATTTTAGTAATAATGTGTGCAGTAGATGAAAAAGGTTGAAAATCACTGGTCTATGTTACTGAGTTCTATCAAACATTTTAGAAAGAAGTTGACCAATACTAATCAAACTGTGCCAGAAAATACAAAAGGAAAAAATACCCTCTCATTCTATGAACTCAGCATTACTCTGACACCAGAACCAGAAAACCATACTACCAAAACACTAGAGCAGGGGTCCCCAAACTTTTTAAACAGGGGGCCAGTTCACTGGCCCTCAGACCGTTGGAGGGCCCAACTATAAAAAAAAACTATGAACAAATCCTTATGCACACTGCACATATCTTATTTTAAAGTAAAAAAATAAAATGGGAACAAATACAATATTTAAAATAAAGAACAAGTAAATTTAAATCAACAAACTGACCAGTATTTCAATGGGAACTATGCTCCTCTCACTGACCACGAATGAAAGAGGTGCCCCTTCCAGAAGTGTGGCGGGGGCCAGATAAATGGCCTCAGGGGGCCGCATGCGGCCCGCGGGCCGTAGTTTGGGGACCCCTGCACTAGACTAATGTTCTTCATAAACCTAGTCACAAAAATCCTCAACAAAATATTAGCAAAAATGAACCCAGATGTATAAACAAGTAGAATATAAATCATGACCTAATGGGGTGTATCCTAAGAATACAAATTTGATTTTAAGTTCAAATATTAAACAATATAATTTGTATTACTAACAGACTTAATAAAATGTCCATATCAATAAATACAGAAAAAGCTTTTGATAAATTCAACATCCATTCATGCTAAAAGTTCTCAACAAAATTAGGATAGGAAGGAATTACCTTCAGCTAATAAAGGACAATTTACAACAAACAAAACAGTGGCTAGGGCGTACTCACTGGTGAGAGGCTAAATCCTTTACCTCTGAGTTTGGTCTCAGTACTAGGTTATCCATCCTACAATGTGTATTCAATATCTCCCTAGAGGCCATGTGTAGTAACATATGGCAATAAAAAATAAAAATGTACATATACTAGAAAGAAAAAGTGTCCATATTTACAGGATGCATAATTATCTGTAAAAATAAATCTTAAGAAAAATCTTTGGCAAAATCTTTTAGAACTATTAATTAAAGTCAGCAAGATTATAAAATACAAACTTAACAAACTAAAATCAGTTGTATTTCTGTATATTAGTAATCAGTATCAAATATAAAATAAAAATATTATTTATAAGTATCAATAATGTGAAATACTGAGAGAAAAATTAAGCAGAGTTGGACAAAATCTGCCCAATGAATACTATAAAACATTGCTGAAAGAATTTATAAAGACAAGTAATTTCTGATACTATATACTAGGCTTGTGGATCAGAGACTTGATATGAACACTTTATTTCCTCCAAATAGTTCTATAGATGCAACAAAATCTCAGTAAATTTTAGCGTTTTATAAACTTAGCAAGCTAAAATATACATAGAAAAGCAAAGTTCTTAAATATATAAAACAATTTTGAAAATGAAGGACAAATTTTGGAGAAAAAGTAACTTCTAATAAGATAAAAAGAAATAGGTACCTTGGTCCGCCTGAGGTTCTGTAAGAATATACCATAGACTAGGTGGCATAAATAACAGACTTTTATTTCTCCCCGTTATACAGGCTGGATGTCTGAGATCAGGCCACCAGAATGGGCAGGTTCTGGTGAATACTTTCTTCCTGGTTTGCAGATAGCTATCTTCTTGCTGTGTTTTCACATGGCAGAGAGAGAGAGAGAGAAAGAGAAAGAGAGAGAGAGCCCACTCTTAAAATCTCATTTAAACCTAATTAGCTCCCAAAGTCCCCTTCTTGACCTATTGTCACACTGTGGGTTAGGGCTTTGACATACCAATTTGGAGGAGATGCAGTTAGGTCCATCGCTATCGGCTAAAGTTAATCATCCTCAGAAATGTGTGTATCATTAGAAACTTGACTTATTAACACAAGTGAATGATTCAACTTATATCAGTGTGTTAAGCAATGCTTTCATGACATTAGTACATTTCATATTATTGTTATTTTAAGAGCAATATGCTCACATATCCATTTGTCATTTCCTCTTTATCTAAACATGTATCAAAAATTGCTAACAGACACTACGATATTGTTCTTAACCCAGTCTCTAGAACTGAGCACTTCGGGCCTGAATCCCCGATCCGACACCTTACGGCTGAATGACCTTTGACGAGTTTTATTAACCTCTCTCTGGCTTACTTCACTAATTTATAAAGTGAAAATAATAATAGCACACTTCTCAAAACTATAATGAATATTAAATCAGTTTACATAGAGTGTCAGATATGTATGAAGTAAGAAAATGTGCTTGATTGACATTATCAAGCAGTTATGAACTGTAATAGTATGCCAGTAACACTATGGGGCAGGACATGGACAGTAAGTAGACCAATTTGAAACAAAAGAATTCAGCAATATAATAAAAATTTCTCCTCTAAATTTTTTTTATCTTTTTCATCACTTGAGTTGCTCATTCTTACATTTTTACAATATTTAACACACATAGGTAATTATTGCAAATATTTTACAGTATTGATAAGAAAATAAAACCTATAAAAATTTCCTGTCTTAACCATGTATTTTAAATACACATTTCAGGCACTTTTTGACAATATTTTATTTGGTGCTAAAAACTTTATCTCTACTGTAACCTTGTTTCCTTTCGTAGTTTCCAGGTTTTCCTTCTTGTTTAAGAACACCCTCCCCAGTCAGGACAAAAACACACATTCTGAATTCCTTCTAAAGCATTTTACTGATTTGGTTTATGTTGAATTTATAGTTTTGATTTATCTAAAATGTGTTTCAAATGGTGAAGTAGAAGTGTGGTCTAGCAGTTTTAGGCAAATGGCTAGTTATTTAAAACCAATGTTTTTCTCTCTTTGCCTTGAAAGGCAATGATGATTCTAGTGTATGTCTCGAGCACCTGGACAAAGGAGGCTGGCAGCATTTACTGAGAAGGGAAAATGGTCAAGAATAAGAATTATTTTTGAAAGGAAGGATTGAAATAAAATATTTTAGAAGTATTATATTAGAGATTCTATTAATGGTGCAAGTTGTGGCTATTCAGTAAACAATTAGATATTTCATTAAAGACAGAGGTGAAAATATAATTTTGAACAGCAGTAATTATCGGGACAAAGTCATCCTCTGACATGGGGGACAAGCCTGATAAAGACACCAACAGGAAAGCGTGCTTCTTAGAGTCAGTAATTGAAGGAAATTCAAGCTTTTTGTCACTTTTTTTTTTCAGGGAAGTATGCTGTTAAATATTTTGCTGAGTGCAAAGGAAAAGGGGGGTTTGATAGGAGTTGAAAAGAGTACCAAAAGCTTAGATTAGATGCTGAAGAGAAATAAAATAACGACTAGTAAAAAGGCTGACAGACTAAGAAGGTTCATTCCAATGGGAAATGAAGAGTTTGTAGTACAACCCTCTGTGTCTTATATATCCTTCACCAGCGCTGGAGCAGGAGCAAAGGAGTTAGGTCCTAGGTTTGATCAAAGTTGGGAGATTTGAAGGACAGCCACTCAACTGATAAAGGAAACTTTGTTGAAATTGTTACTGATAAAGTAGTTCTAATGGTTAAACATTTTCTTCTGGCTAGTCAAGAATGATAAAGGCAGATAAAGAAAGACTAAAAAAATTGGAGGGAAAAGTGAAAAGGCCAAGGATTGGATTGCCTGGAAAGGTGAAAGTATTTGTGATTAGTCTTAAATTAACTTGAAAATTTTTCATTCTCAACTTCAACTACCCTAAATGTTAAGGTATACTTTATATTGCCTGTCAAACTTTTTTAAATGAAGATCCATCCTTTGAAATAAGGTGGAATTGTATATGAAAACTTTTGCTGACTCACATCTAAAATGTTTACAAATGAATTATGAGATTTTTTTAAAAAGTCATAGAACTACAATTATTAATTGGTTGTATTCCCAAATTAGAGTAACTCACATGCAAATATGGTTAAGTTGCACACAGGTGTCCCAGTTATCCAAGGTATTAGCAAATTATGAAAGAAGAAATTTAGAAGTTTTCAACCCTCTAGGACTTAAATAAGAACTTGAAATAGGATATTGCTTTTAGAGAACAGCTAGCTTGTTTATATTTAAGAGTAGCCGAGATAATGTTAAAAAACCACAAGAAAGCCCAGGTCTTTATTTTTTAATTATAAAAAAAGTATTCACTTGTTCTGGTAACAGTCCGAGTCGCCCATCACTGCCAATTAATCACAGCGATGGCTCTGAGTGATAGAAGAGGGTCTTTTATTCGTGTTGCCAGCAAACTGAGAAAGCAGGGAACTCCAGTCCAAAAGAGCCGCCTTAACACTCTCCTGGTGCTGGGTGTTTTTATAGGGGTCAGGGGCAAAGTCTGTGCAGTTAGTCAGGTACTATTGTGCAGGAGATGAGGGTTCAGTTGGCAGAAATGTTTCCCCCACAAGTTCTTCTGATGTTGACAAAGGCCCAATTAGCATGGTCCTATCTGGTGTCCTTGGCAAATCTTCAAAACAGCCAGGACCTGTCCCCTCTGAGACCATCTGCCTCTGGGAATTGTCTGTGAAAAAGACTCCCTATTTCCTTAGGAGATAAAGTAAAGATTTAAGATTTGTCAACTAAATTTCTAATTGTCTGGGAGACATTTCATTAGCCTCCAACTAGATTTGGTCCCCTTCAATGTTTCCAACTATTGCAGATACCTTTGTTAACTAAAAATAAAAGACCAAAGTGAGAGGCAACGAGCATTTCTTTGAGATATAAAACAGTAGCTATTTGGAAAGCACTGATTCAGGCAGAAACCTAAATAGTGTTTTGATTAGGAAGTGAAGGCAAGTGGAATTTATGAGAAAGGGAAGGGGGCAAGTACCTGAAAAGAAGGAAAGAATTTCTACAGATACAGATAAACTAATATACTGATGCTAATTCTAAGGAATGTCATTCAATCCGGCAGTCATAAAATCTGCTTTCTTGTTCACTTTGCAAACAGTTGTTTGGGCTACAATGCTGATTCTGGCCCAGTCCAAAAGCTATTTTACCCAGTTTTAACCTTGCAAAAGTTTGTGGAGTAAAATACTTGCAAAATGGTTACTCTGGGATAAATATTCCCACTCTACAGTGTGTCCATAAAGTCATGGGGCACTTTTGACCAGTCACAGGAACAAAAGTAACAAAAGATGATAGAAATGTGAAATCTGCACCAAATAAAAGGAAAACCCTCCAAGTTTCTGTAGGGTGATGTGGCAGCATGTGTGCATGCGCAGATGAGGACGTAACACCATGTATACAGTGGAGTAGCCCACGGCCATGCCAGTCAAGATGTGGACGATACAGAGGAAAGTTCAGTGTGTTCTGTGGCTCACCAAATTAGAATCCGTGACCAAAATGCAATGTGAATATTAGCACATTTATATCGATTTGCCACCACATAGGAATAACATTACTGGGTGGGATAAGCAGTTGAAAGAAACCGGCAGTTTGGTGGAGAAACCCCGTTCTGGTAGGCCATCAGTCAGTGATGAGTCTGTAGAGGCTATATGGGATAGCTACCTAAGGAGTCCTAAAAAATCTGTGCATGAGCCCACATCGAACTGCACTGAATAGGTATGAAACTGGGAGAGTTTTCCTTTTATTTGGTGCAGATTTCACATTTCTATCGTCTTTTGTTGCTTTCCTGTGACCGGTCAAAAGTGCACCATGACTTTACAGACATACTGTATTTGAAAGTGGGTTTGTATATATTATTTTGATACTTTATTCTTTGAATTAAATACCTTTCTGCTTAAAGTGTTTAAATACATTAAGGAACATATATTTCTATTTTGGTACATGAAATTCTAAATTCAAAATTACTAAATTAATAGAAAAATTTAAATCTGTTAACAGAGGTTAGCAATTTTTTTTTGAAAGAGATATTAATTAAGTCAGGTTTTGTGGAACATATGTTCTCTGTCACAAATGCCTAATTCTGATGTTGTAGCAAAAGCAGCCATGGGCAATATGTAAACAAATGGATATGGATATATCCAGTAAAACTTTATTCATAAAAACAGGAAGTTGGTCACAGTTTGTTGACTCATACTCTAAGGATAAGATAATTCAGATTTTAGTAAACATTTGATACTAATGTCTTGAGAAACATGGCTGTATTTTTAAAATAAAATTTATTTTATTAGAGCCCATAATTCAATATATATGCATATACATTTCAATAATTTTATTTTTGTTTTAGTATATAACAGAAAATATAACTTAAGTTCCTATGATGAATATTAAAAAGTTGATTTAATTCTGAAAATATTCCAAAACATTACAAGAGAGTTCTATAAACCATTTTATTCGCCATTTTGGAAACTATTCTGAGTTTCAATTTTGTGAAATTTTTAAAAGCTTTGAAGTATCTTATTTTATTTGGAAAGAGTAAGTGACTACTTTAAGAAACTATATTTTCAATACTAATTTAAATGTGCTATGTTTTTTGCATGTTATAGTATGTTACTTTGGGTGTCATGTCATTTCTTTGCAATGTGTGATCCAATGTTGAATAATCTTTATAGTTCTGAGAGTCTAGCAGGATTTTTCTACTTGAGCTTGTACTTTCTATTGCTTTAGCCCCAAAGTGACTCATTTCATATTTTACCAGCCATAACAGTCACATGCATGCAAAATTGACTGAAAATGTGACCTTACAAATACCCAGAAAGAAAAGGAGACCGTACTATTGATGAGTACTAACAATAGCTTTTAATATATATATACCCCTTCTAGATTATAAACCTACACACAAGGAGTGTTTTATTGTATATTTACTTTGCCCACATGTCTATCAAATTGGCTAACTTATAATAGATCCTCAATAAGCATATTTTTGAAATATGAGTAATGTCAAAGAAGTAGACATCTGTCTAAAATTATAGCAAATACACATTTTAAAGGCCCAGAAATAGATACCAAAAATTAAAATATAATGACGTCATGATAAGCATTATTATAATAATACCACCAATAATGATAACCCTTATAAAAACACTGCTATGCACTTATTTATTTTTCACAATAAACCTATGAGATAACTCTTATATTATCCTGTTTGAGAGATGAGCAAAATTGAGACACAGTGAGGTGAAATAACTTGCCCAGAATCACATAACTAATAAGAATAGATCCAGAATTCAAAGTTTGGTTCTAGAATATGTGATATTTTCCCCATGATGTTATAATGCTAGACTTCATAAGCGAATCAATTATGATAATATACATAACAAAAATCTTTCCACTTATTATCAGATTTAAGTTTTTCACTTGAATTGTTGAATTGTCAAGGATAAAAAATTCTGTCAGGAGAGAAATAGCTAAGAGAATAGAAAATATAATAGCCCATCTAGTTTACCTCAAAACAAAGTCCATAGTTGAGTTTACTGGGTAAAATAACATGTCATTGTAAGAAATAAGCTACTAATGATCAATGAATATTACTAATTAGGTAATATTTCATAAGAGAATGTTCTTTTAGAAAAAATTGTAATATTAATGAAGAAAATTCAATGTTGATTTTACAATTTTAAATTCTAACATTTCTATTTGCTGTTAACGATACACTTATAGAGTACTATTAGATGCCAAACACTATTAAACTCGTGTTTTAAATATTAAATTATTCAGTTCTAATAGGTTCTTCTTTAAATTCTCATTTTGTTGATGAAAAACTGAGGTAAAATAATTTGCCTGATGTCACAGCAAATTCCAGAGGCAAGATGCAGTTGACAGCCTGTATTAGCATTCATACTTTATCTTCCATGCTGTTTACATAAGAATCGTATGTATAACCATGAGTAAGTTATCATGAGAAAATAAAAATGTTAGGTTTCTAGAAAAATTGAGGACTCTATAATGTGTTTTTAAAATAAATAACATCATGTTTCTTTCCTGAATAATTTTTTACTAGCTAGTTTATATTCTATCATTAGAGGCCTCACCTAGCTCATTTCCTCCAATATTGTGTAAATACAGCAGGTGATTTGGATGCCAGGAGTTTAATTGGAGACATAAACATGTCAGTAAGTGATTTTCTCAGTCTCCTTCCTTTGACTTAGCCAGTGTATATGTGAACAGGTAAGAAGTAAAGTGTTTAGGTATAGGTTCTAGAGACAGGCTAGAGTATTGGATGTGCTGGTGTGCACTGCACTAAAACAAATCAAGTGAACAAATAAAATCTCTTTTATGTGGCCTGACCAGGCACTGGTACAGTGGATAGAGCATTGCACTGGGACAAGGAGGTCTCAGGTTTGAAAACTTGAGGTCGCCGGCTTGAATGCATGCTCATCTGGCTTGAGTGCGGGCTCACCAGCTTGAGCTCAAGGTCGCTGGCTTGAATGTGGGATCATAGACATGACCCCATGGTTGCTGCACTGACTTGAGCCCAAAGGTCGCTGGCTTGAAGTCCAAGGTCACTAGCTTGAGCCCAAGGTTGCTGGCTTGAGCAAGGGGTCACTTGCTCTGCTGTAGCCCCCAGTCAAGACATCTTTGAGAAAACAGTCAGTGAACAACTAAGGTGCCGCAACATAGAATTGATACTTCTCATCTCTCTCCCTTTCTCTCTGTTTGTCCCTATCTCTGACTCTCTGTCTCTGTAAATAAACAAACAAACAAAAAAACCTCTTTTATGTGATGCAAAAACAGCTGAGGAAGTCTGTTCCCTTTGCTTACGATCAATGCCACGTGACTCTGTGTAAATTTGTTGTGAGCATTATGATAGATGGGAAAAAACTTGTTTAAATTTCAAAAGCTTTGGTTTGCAAAGAAAATTTTGACTTTTTAAAAATGATTTTATTTATTTATTTTTTTTAAAAAAGAGTGTAGAGAGAAAAGGAGACAGAGAAGGAGAGAGAGAAGGGGTGAGGAGCAGGAAACATCAACTTGTAGTAAAGTTGCTTATCATATGTACCTTGACTGGGCAAATCTTGGGTTTCAAACACAAAGAAATGTTTTAAAATAATTTTTATTCCTATCTAAATAATAGAAGGTTCCATATAAAGCATTGCAATTGTCATTTATATTATAAAGAAGATGCAAACTTGAGTGCTTTACACTTGTTTCTTTTTTTCATTTTCCTGAATCGTTCTCTTCTTTGAACTATTTTTCGAAAGATAGTGTTGCTTTCACCCTTTGTGGGGTATCCTTCACACTGGCTAATGGTGGAAAGTGGCCATTTCCTTTTCTCCTTATTATCACTGTCACTGTTCTCCTTAGTTGGTTTCTTTTTGGATGATGCTCTTGTCCTGCAGAGAATTGCAGGACTTCATCAGATCTGTTCAGTCATCTGAGCCTAATTAATGACGTTCTATTTTCTTTATTGTAGACTTAATAAATTATGGTGTTTCCCCATAAATCATTCAGGACTAAGTGAATATTTTTTTAAAAGAACATTACTAACAATCACAAAGTGTATCTTGTATTCATATTACATCCTATACAGTCTAATGAGGAGAAATAGAAGGTGACCCATTTTCGTGTAAGACTCTATTCATACTGCCCCTTACCCCATAGAGATAGCATGCCATTTACAAAGTGACCATTAGGATAGGGTAAACTATTGAATTTTAAACTTTTAACAACTGAATTGGAAAATAGGGAAAGAAAAGTTCTGAACAATGGTGATTAGCCAGAGTATTCAGTATTCTTGAGACTATTTGGTTTCTCTACATGAGCTTTTATTTGGTTACACACAATACCATCACCACTGTAGTATGTAAAAACTCGAGCTAATGTAAGCAACAAAGAACTTTACTACAGACTATCTGATCCCTCCTAGAATCAGTAGGAAGGCTGAGAAAAGGGCAAGAAGACGGCTCAGTACACAGGCCCTAAGCCTCTTTTACTTAGAACGGTGCTTACAGCATCACCAACACAGGATTCTTTTTTTTTTTTTTTTTTTTTTTTAAAAAAAACTCTAGTGAGACACTTAGCTTTTTTTTTTTTTATTTTTATTTTTATTTTTTTGTATTTTTCTGAAGCTGGAAACGGGGAGAGACAGTCAGACAGACTCCTGCATGCACCCGACCGGGATCCACCCGGCACGCCCACCAGGGGGCGATGCTCTGACCCTCCGGGGCGTCGCTCTGCTGCGACCAGAGTCACTCTAGCGCCTGGGGCAGAGGCCAAGGAGCCATCCCCAGCGCCCGGGCCATCTTTTGCTCCAATGGAGCCTTGGCTGCGGGAGGGGAAGAGAGAGACAGAGAGGAAGGAGGGGGGGCGGGGGTGGAGAAGCAAATAGGCGCTTCTCCTATGTGCCCTGGCCGGGAATCGAACCCGGGTCCCCCGCACGCCAGGCCGACGCTCTACCGCTGAGCCAACCGGCCAGGGCCAACACAGGATTCTTAACAGTAAATCTTACTCTGGACTCTCCTTTCTAGCATTGCCACAAATCATTTCTTACCTAACCTAATGTCTTTGTTTTATTTTTTTCAAGACTCAAAATCCAGGCAGGATAAAGTCCTGGCCTGGCTTAACTCATAGTCTGAGCTCCAGTTATCAAGAGTCAGGAAGAGAGAAATGCAGGAGCTTGCAAGGACCCTGCCTCCCACAATGGTAATCACCATGGGAAATGAGCAGAAACAGAACGGGTCACTAATGGCTCACTTCAGTTACCATCATCATATTTACCGGTCGTAAAGTGCTGCAAACAATGCTCAAGTAACAAACAAGTTGGGTCCTAATGCAAACTGAACTTTTACCAGTCCTTATGATCTTGACTAAGAAGTTAATTCTCTGAGCCTTTGTTTTCTCAGAAGGATGGTACATGTCAAGTGTCACCAGTGTGCCACCAGATGACTGACTAGGCCAGCAAAAGAAGTTTCAGTGGCTACGTCTGCTGTTGACATATTGAAAACTCATTAGCAACAATCCCAAGGTCATCCCTGTGGAGCTCAGGAGTCACTCCCATCTCTGCTGCAAGATCTCTTTTCACATGTAGTAGCTGGTGGAAGAGAATGCCCAGCTTTCTCCAGAGAAGGTCATCCTGACAACTTGATTATTGGAAGGACCCGGGCCAAGATGGTTCATAAGCATTCAAAAGGTGTGAATTCAGAGCTTCTAATTTACAAGGCCCATAAGTCCCCTGGGTATATTATCTCAGGACCCTCTGGAGATGGTATCAAGGGAGGTTCATAAAATAGTCCTTATTATCCACTAAATTGTGTTCCCCGAAAGTTCATGATAAAACCCTGAGCCCTAGTACCTGAAACTGTGACCAGATTTGGAGATAGAGCCCTAAGAGAGGTGATGAATCCAATCTGACTGATGCCTTGTAGGAAGAGGAAGTTGAATACATGAGGACATAGGAAGACAACAGGGGAGTGTGAGCCCCGAGGAAGCACCATGTAAAGCAGGAGCAAAAGGGCAGCTCTCTGCAAGTCAAGGAGAATGCTCAGAACAAATCACACCTGCTGACACCTTGGTCTTGGACTTCAATCTCCAGAACTGTGGGAGGTACATTTCTATTGTTTTCACAACCCAGTGTAATATATTCAGTGACAGCCCTAGGAAATTAATGCAGTCTTGCATTAGTTTTTCCTACTGCTGCAATAATAAATTAACAGACACAATTAACTTGGTGTCTTAAAGAAACATAAATTTATTTTTTTATACTTCTATAAGTTTGATGTCCAACATGAATCTCACTGGGCTAAAATCATGTTGGCAGAGCTGCATGACTTTCTGGATGCTCCAGGGAGAAATATGGCCTTGCCTTCTCCAGCTTCTAGAGGGCACCACAGACTTTAGTGGCCCTCTTCCTTCATTGCCAAGGTCAGCAACCTTCTATTTCTCTGGGCTTTCTTCCATCATCACGTCATTTTTTCTGATTCTTTTCTGCCTTCCCTTCTACTTTTAAGGATTCTGATTATTACATTGGACCCACTCAGATAATCCAGAATAATCTCTTTATTTTAATTTCAGGTGATTAGCCACCTTAATTCCAGGAGGAATTTAAATTTGTCTTTGCCCTGTAACATAACATTGTTCTAGAAATTAAGATGAGGCTATCTGCTTGCAGGGGGCATTATTGTGCCTACCACAAGTCTAACCACTCGTGGCTTCCTAAAGGGTTCCATCACTTAAATCCTGTTGGAACAGTTTTTATCCTCACTGTTTGGAACTGTATAAGATATTTAAGTTATAATAATGAAAGTTAAGTTTCTACCTACCAAATCCAGAAATTTTCTGTTTCTATGGGTCAAGTAGCTCCTTGAGAGGTCATCTAACATTCCCAGACAAAAAAAAAATATTTATTTTATTTCTAGACAATTACCATGAAGAACTAACTCTCCTTCCTTTCACAAAACTCCTGCTGGGCTGCCTGTTTGTCAGGCCTGATTGGAAGCCACAGGTCAAGGGAGTACAAAAAGGTGAGCTTGTTGGAGACACTAGAAGGGTGAAAAGAGATAAAGAGTATATCTGGAGTAGGAAATG
The DNA here is from genome assembly GCF_036850765.1 of Saccopteryx bilineata. Lineage (NCBI taxonomy): Eukaryota > Metazoa > Chordata > Mammalia > Chiroptera > Emballonuridae > Saccopteryx > Saccopteryx bilineata. The sequence goes on from NC_089495.1 coordinate 18,499,252, forward strand.
AGAAAGTGTCAAGCCTACTATCTGTCACCATCACATTCAATATTAAGTCCCATTAAAATTACCTTTTAATATCTCTATCCACTTCTCCCCATTCCAACTCATGTCACCCAAGTCCAAGCTGCCATCAGCTTCCCCTGTACTCGTACAGCACCTTCCTCACCAATCTACTTGCCCTTAATCTAACCTCCCACCTCCATTTATTCTCCATATTGCACTATGAACTAGTCTGCTTTCCAAATCCAAACATGTCTCCGTAATCCCACTTCACAATCATTAATGTATTGGCACTGCTCTTAAAATAAAGGAAAACCTCTCACTCTGCTGACCTCCTACCTAACCCTCAGCCTCATCTGGAACCATGCTTGCTACCTTCTTCCCTCCTTCTCCTTCTCCTTCTCCTTCTCCTTCTCCTTCTCCTTCTCCTTCTCCTTCTCCTTCTTCTCCTTCTCCTCCTTTTCCTCTCCTTCTCCTCCTTTTCCTCTCCTTCTCCTCCTTCTCCTTCTCCTTCTCCTCCTTCTCCTCTCCTTCTCCTCCTTCTCCTTCTCCTTCTCCTTCTCCTTCTCCTCCTTCTCCTCTCCTTCTCCTCCTTCTCCTTCTCCTCCTCCTTCTCCTTCTCTTCCTTCTCCTCCTCCTCCTCCTCCTCCTCCTCCTCCTCCTCCTCCTCCTCCTCCTCCTCCTCCTCCTTCTCCTTCTCCTCTTCCTCATCCTCCTTCTCTTCTTTTTCATCCAGCCACACTGGCCTTTCTTTGATGCTCTTCATGTTCTTTCCATTTTCAGGCATTTGGATGCACTGTTTCCTCCATCCAGAATCTTCTCTCCCTTTTCAGCAATTCAGCTTCCTCTCTTTCTTCAGATGATGTGTCCTTTCTGAGTTCCCAGACTAAAGCAGTATCTCCCAGGCATGAGATACTGCTTTTTGCTTCACTTCACAGCATCACTATCTTGTCTTCACGTCTTCACGTGCCCCAGAGAAGATACCAGGAACTACATTGCTCAGAATCACCTTCACCACGTAGTTAGTTCCTGGTTAGAGTTCATTAGTGAGTGGTGCTCTCAAGAAATGTAGAAGACAAAAGAAAAAGAACCCCTTATTCTCTGAAAGCCATTGCAGGCAGATCAAACAGCAAAAGAGACCTGAACTTTAGAAGCACAGCTGGTAATTATCAGCCATGGCTTCTAAAGATTTTAAGAGAGAAAATGGAGAAGTGTAGACAAATAATTATGCACGTTCACAAAAACTAAGTATCCATGTTGCATAATGGAAAGAACACTACAGAATATAGGTTTAGTTAATGTTCTGTTACTGGTCAGGTGACCCTAAATAATTTTAAGGCGAGTCTTTAAGTTTCTGCGTTTTACAATGAAGAGCTTTTGCGACAAGAAGAAAAGGGGCCCTGGCCGGTTGGCTTAGCGGTAGAGCGTCGGCCTAGCGTGCGGAGGACCCGGGTTTGATTCCCGGCCAGGGCACACAGAAGAAGCGCCCATTTGCTTCTCCACCCCTCCGCCGCGCCTTCCTCTCTGTCTCTCTCTTCCCCTCCCACAGCCAAGGCTCCATTGGAGCAAAGATGGCCCGGGCGCTGGGGATGGCTCTGTGGCCTCTGCCTCAGGCGCTAGAGTGGCTCTGGTCGCAACATGGCGACACCCAGGATGGGCAGAGCATCACCCCCTGGTGGGCAGAGCGTCCCCCCATGGTGGGCGTGCCGGGTGGATCCCGGTCGGGCACATGCGGGAGTCTGTCTGACTGCCTCTCCCTGTTTCCAGCTTCAGAAAAATGCAAAAAAAAAGAAAATAAAAAAAAGAAGAAAAGGGTTGGGAATATGAGAAGTGGCTGTAAAGTCAATGATATCCACTTTGCTCCAATTCTCTTGACTATAAATCCTGTTTTCTTCTTGCTCTCCTAGTCTGACATCCACAATGATTCCAGGAAACATCTGGGTAGGATTTTATGTAATAAATTTTGCTCAGACTTAAATTAATGTACACTTTTACCACTTTTAAGCTTATTTAAGCTATATATGTGAGTCTGTCACTTTAACTCTAAAGGGGCCCTTCCCTAAACCAAGAGCAATAAGCATTCATGTTTTTAAAGTATCAGTTGAAAACAAACTCATATTCATTTTTTTTTCTTAACTGGCACTTTCGTGTCCTTTTATTAAGACATGAGTCACAAGAAAGGGTGAATTGTGGATGCTGCTTTGGGGAGTCAGCTGAGCTTGCGAGGAAATTAGTCACCAGTATATTTTGCACACTTTGTCTCCCATCATCTTCCGAGGAACATGACTTGTAGGGTCTGGGATTCACTTTCCTGCTTTTTAGCAAACCTTGTAATTTTGTGTTGAAAGCCAGAAAGGATAGACTAGGTAATAGGAACTGAGGTGAATAGGGCATAGGGTGAGGTTTTTTGATAACCTGGCTGGAAATTGGGTTGTATTTAGTGTTTGCAGTGGCTGTAGCTGACAGAGGTTAAAACTTCCCCTAGTGACCTTGTTTTTATCTCCTCTGTTGTCATTCGGGTTTCCCTGCAAACTTCCTTTAAAACAAAAACTTGCAGCTCTAATCTACTGTTATAACTGAGCCCTGCGGCTGGGGGTGGGGTTAAAGTATGCAGACAGAAGTGTTCTGTAACTTTAGGATCAAATCCCAGTCTTTCTGTGGGCCTGTGGCCTGTGACCTTCACAGGTGTTTCTTAGTCCCTCCTTTCCCCGCTCCCTCCCATTAGGAGGGACAGCAATGAAGCTGGAGCTGGGCAGCTTCCCTGTAGCTGACTCAGTGAGATGGGTCTATTCACTAAAGAGGAAACCTTTAATATGAAGAATGCTCTGTTCTATTCTAAATGCTTACTGTTCACTTTTTTTTTTTTTTGCATGTATCTGTCCAGACATACATATCATTAAAAGGGAAAATTAATCTGCTGTATATTATGTACCCTGTTCTAATAACCCTTGTTTCTTTTTCATCTTACTTCTCTTTTTCTTTTGTAATGTCCTGGATAGGAAGAGGAATGGGTTATCTGATAAATTTAGATTTTGCAAACTTGTGCTTTGGTGAGACTATTTGTTAAGAAAGATTTTCAACACTCAATGTGTCATTTCCTTTCTTCATGTATCAGATGCTGAAATACTATGTGATAAAAATTTTACATTTCAATTGTAAAGAGTGGGAAGTGGATAAATCAGTTCACCCGTCTTGAGGACAAACGGTAAAGTTAATTTTAATATTTTCCAAAACTGTTTCTGTTAATTATATGTGTCTACTCTGTGTCTGTGTGGCTATGTGATGTATGATATATATCATCATATATATATGTGTGTGTATATATGTATGATATATATATATATGTGTGTGTGTGTGCATATACACAAAATCAATAATTTTTGGTAGTATTTTTAATCCTACCACTAATAATTTGGTTCAGTTGTTTCAATAATAAAAGACAGAAATTTTTGTTAGGTTTTCAATGATGTATCTGTGTACATAGATTTTTATGAAATATACTACTTTGTAGTATTAAACTGGTAAAAAAATTTTGGCATATAACTATTTTTCTTGAAAAATATTGGTTTTATTCAAAATATGATTAAACATTTCAATTAGTCACTTTCTTAATTTTCACAATCTACATTTGGCTTTAACTTAATACCCTTTATTGCCTTTACATACTCATGAGAACTATAGGTTGTGCATCTCTGTGTATGCACTTCATTGCATGTATGTTCAAATGTAGGAACATATACAGTCAGAATATAAAATACAGTCACTGTGTTCAGGAACGTCATGATTTAAGGCATATATATATATATATATATATATATATATATATATATATATATAACTTGAACACCTTAATATAATAGAATATATAAACTTATAATTTATCTTATATTAATTAGTTATACTAGTTGGTACCGTAACTTGTGTGTAAGTATACAGATAACTGCTTATGGGAATATAGGAGTGGGAAAAATTCCTTCAAAGAAAAGAGAGAAAGGACTATATTAAAAAGGTCATCATGGATTTGTTAAAATTTAGATTCACCTTGAAGACTGCATAAGATTTACACAGCATAAAATGGAGGTTCGCGTTTCATTGGCCATGTGAGAGTAGGGATAGAAAAGTTATAGAAAGGAGATTATAAATGCTTTATACAGTAGTTAGAAGCTGATATTCTGGAAGCACACTGCCTACATACAAATCCAAGCTTCCCCACTCACTAGTTCTATAACAGTAACTAGTTATTTAAACCTCTTAAGTCTTGGTTTCCTAGCCTTGTAAAATGGGGACAATACTGCTATATATCTCATGGAGTTACTGTCAGAATAAAATAAGAAAAGTCCAGATAAAAAGGAATTAGGTCTTTTAAAATAAAATTATCAATTATTGATGGTTGTCTGTGTAGCAGACTATTTATAAGAATTATTTTAAATCCTCATAATTCTTTAAACTGAAATTGTAATCATATTTGACATATAAAAAGAAGCTGCAATAAACTAAAGTATTTGTCAAAGGTCACAATTCAGAAATAGCACAACCAATACTGAAAACTAGACTTCACATTGAAAAATTGATGCTGTCCTGGCTGGATAGCTCAGTTGGTTAGAGCATTATCCTGATATGCACAGGTCATGGGTTTGATCCTTGGTCAGGGCACATACAGAAACAGATCAACCTCTCTCTCTGTCTCTCTCAAATCAATAAATACATTTTTAAAAATTGATGCTCTTTCTTCTTCTCCGCCAAAGGTGAGCATCTGCAGTATCAGGGACAATATAGCTGTTTCTGTTTTTTAACCTTAATTCTTTTAGTGGACACATTCCTTAAGTGGAGAGCTATTGGTTTTAGAAATATGTTAATTATTCATACACATTTTAAATCTGTTCATGCAAAATCAAAGATTTTTTTATTAAATAATAAAGGTTACAAAGTTATTATTTACCCCCCAATCTGAAAGATAAAGTTAACCTTAAGAGTTTGATGACAAATCTAAATAGGGAAGAGTCTTCAATGGAAGACGGTGCATAAAATAGGTGTTGCATATCAAGGGCTTATTCATAGCTATACAAAGATCCCCTGGGGATGGATAAGCAATTAATATGAATAAACAAAACCCAAGGAGAAAAATAAATAATTACATGGAAATATCTCTTTCAGACTAATAACAAAGAATGCAAATAAAAGCCATCTTGAGGTATTAACTCTTATTAAAATAAATATCATGACTGAACAGTGTGAGTTTGGTGTAAAAGTGCTGTACTCCTATCTGACTGGAATCTTTGTAAATTTGTACTTTCTTTATAATGAGCTGTTTATAAAGGGCAGTAGATACCAAGAAATTAAAAATAGTTTTTCTGTTAAATGGTAGTTCAACATATGATGAATTATCCTAAAGTTACATTTCAAAAGAAGATAAATTATAAAAATATTTGCATTATCTATTTAGTAAATATTGCTTTCCAAGAAGAGAACTTTTTTAAAATTTAAATTATAGAAAAATGGATACATAAATAAGATTCATATATTTGATGAGTTGTTACATAATCCACAACTTTAAATTAAAAATAGTTTTACGGCCCTGGCCGGTTGGATCAGTGGTAGAGTGATGGCCCGGAGTGAGGAAGTCCAGGTTCAATTCCTGGCCAGGGCACACAGGAGAAGCGCCCATCTGCTTCTCCCCCCTCCCCCCCTCCTTCCTCTCTGTCTCTCTCTTCCCCTCCCACAGCCCAGGCTCCATTGGAGCAAAGATGGCCCGGGCGCTGGGGATGGCTCCTAGGCCTCTGCCTCAGGCGCTAGAGTGGCTCTGGTCGCTACAGAACGACGCCCCAGAGGAGCAGTGCATCGCCCCCTGGTGGGCGTGCCGGGTGGATCCTGGTCGGGCGCATGCGGGAGTCTGACTGTCTCCCCGTTTCCTGCTTCGGAAAAATATAAATAAATAAATAAATAAATAAATAAATAAATAAATAAATAAATAAATAAAATTGTTTAACGTATAAAGATATTGATATGATTTTAAGGAAAATAGGTAAGACCAAATGATAAGGTCACCATGAATCAACTAAGTAACATGGATATATAGGTACAAAGACTCAAGTTTCATACTAAAAATCAAGCTTTTTTTATTTAATTAGGGCAATGATTATAAAAACTTTGTCCCAGTTTATCTATAATATTGTTATATTTTTTAAATAATAATGAAAAATAAACAGGAAAATGGTAGAAAATATGTTTTCAAGGCAGTTACCGGCAACAGTGAAATTCTGTCCTAAGGGTTTCCTGTTTTAGCTGTTGTAAACTTTTCACCCACTTTAGTAAAAGCTGATATTGCAGAGATGTGTTTCACTTCTCATGAGAACATGCTGTTAATAAATTATACAAACTCCGAGGATTTCACAGTCCTTTGTCAGTGTGTTGACATATGGTTGGAATTGTAACTTTATGTGAATCTACTTTTTCTCTTAACTTTGGAAATAACATATACAGGCACATTTTAATTATGTACATTGTTCACTGGCTGCTAACAAAACTTCCCTAGTGTAGGTTCTTTAAAATTATTTAAAAATTACAATAATAATAAAGTAAAGAACTGAAGTAATCTATTAAGTCTAGTGGAAACTTTGGGGCTAAAATATATTGTTTCAGTTTCCTATTTAAACAAAGTTCAGAGAAAACCTTTTTATTTTCCAATTTATAGAAGAAGAACTTTTAAAATTTTCACATTAGTGAAATACAAACTATTCTTGCATCGTAACCTCATATAGGAAACCGAGTCATCTTGCAAAAAGTATCTTTCATTTATTTATGACATTTCTTATATTGTGTTTATGTATGTAATTGGGTACCTACCAAGTGGCGAGAACTTTCTGGTCATTGAAACGAAGAGATTAAAAACTTCTGAATCATGGATCTAACATGAGCGACAGGAGAACGACAATAGACAGGATGAATAAGAAAAAAGTATTTCAAGTTAGATAGTGATAAGCTTTTTTGGAAAAAAAAAACAATTAAGCCAGGAATTACTTGAGGAAATGAAACAAATATGTTGTAATTTTACATCTGAGGTTCTAGAAATGTCTGTGTGTCTAAGAGAGTGAGTTTTAATCAGGACCTGAGTGAGATGGGCAGGTGGTCACAGGTTTTGAGCAGTGAAGTGACATGCTCTTACCTGCTTTGTGAGAGGGACACTCTAAAGGTAGTGTGGGGAATAAATAAGCAAATACAATGAAAATGGTAAGCATGAAGCTGAGAGAGCAGTTGAGAAAGATAATGGAACTCTGACCAGATGGATGGTAGTAGGGAAGGTGAGAGTAAAATAGAGGCGGATTATGAGACAAGGAAGACCCTGGGTTTGGGCCATAAAGAAATCCAAGTAGCGATGCTGGTAGGCAGTTACATACATACAGTAGCATACAGGTCTGGAGTTAAGAGGAGAGGTCTGAGCAACAGATACCAATGGAAGAGTCATTAACCAAGCCTCATAGTTTTGATTTAAGACAATGAAGCTAGAGAGAACACCAAGGGAATGAGTAGAAAATAGAAAGAGGATTGGAACTGGGACCTGGCACATGTGTGTTCCCATATCAGTAAGTTTGGAGATGAGGAAGAAGCAGGGAAAAAAAAAACTTCCCTCAGGGTGTCATCTCAGTGCCATCTTTAGTATCTCTTCTCAATAGGAAAGCATGAGCATGAGATCTTCAGTATACGCTCAAGGCCTGTTGGTTTTATACCTTTACTTTTTCTTGATCTCTCAAGAATCTGCTCTGTCTCCATCATAACAGCAAAAGAGTTCAAAGTCCATGTAGCAGGTTGTGGATGTCTTGCATACCTTGCAACGATTTTTTCTATTCTATGACCCACCTTGTTGTGTTACCACAGTGTTGAGGATTCTCCCTGACCTTAATACTGATTCTTCTTCCTGTACTTGCCCGTTACTATGTTTGTTCTCAAGTTTATGTCCTCCATTTTTTTTGCCTGAAAAGTATTGTTTGATTTTTTTCTTTTAGTCTTTGTTAAAGTGCTACATTTTGATGCTTATTTATAAATTCTTATTATTTCTTTCTCTTTCTTAATGCTTCTTGGATTTTCTCCTTTAATTGCCAACTCCATTGCTACTATCCAAGATGCCTAGCTGGGGTAGAGAAAAATGTGCTGAAATAAAAAAAAAATTGCAACAGAGTGGAAGGAATGGCTCTGAGGAAGTCAGGAGTCGCTCTGCAATGAGATGATCTACCGTGTGAGAGTGAGCTAGAACAGTCCTGGCCTCTGACAAAAGACTCTGTGTGTTGCTACCATCTCTGAGTTACCTTTATATCTGACGGTATCGTGTGTATCTCACTGCATGAAAATCAGAAATAAATGAGTATCATGATCAGATTATTTGAGTAGATGATATCCCAACACCAAAATACCTGGAAAAAAGGAAAAGTTAGGTTGATGTGGAAAATACACCATTGTAGCTAGTTGTAGTATCAAAAAAATTATTCTGAGCTGAATCAAAAATGGGATCTGAGGTGGCTATGTATATATTTTGAAGTGTGTCATCCTGACACTCAAGGAATTAACAGGGCTGGGTTCAGACTACCCAGGTCTAGGGTTATGTGGCCCTTGCAGGTGGGCCCAGCTACAAAAAACACACAAGGGAATGGGCAAGAAGGGAAGGGGGGTGTTAATAGATTTGGTCTTGAGCTGGGGGTGGGATGGACAGTGATAATCCTTAGGGTTTCAGATGGGGACCAGTAGGAAGCTTTATGAGGCCGGCCTGGTGGGCCCAAAGGAGCAGGCTGCTGCCCTGGGGCTCAGAGTTGAGAGGGAAAGAAAAATGAGCCCCCTCCCCCTCACCGAGGACAAGGCACTGGGTTCAGCCTCCTCCTGCCCCAACCCATCCATGGAAGAGATGAGGCCCCATCTCCTAGCTCTTCTCACTGGCCCAGAGGCTGTTCCAGGTTGAGCCTTTGACAAAAGCTTTTGCCCAGCTCATACATGCTGCTGCTGATGACACAAGAGGACAGTCTTGATGATCCTTGGGAGGAAGCCTCCGAGAGTCCCCTGGTGCTTGACTCGGCCTGGCTCCTCCACAGTAGCAGCCAGGGACTTGGTATGCAAGGGTATGTGTGTGTGTGTGTGTGTATATGTGTATATATATATATATATATATATATATAACATATATATAATATATGACATAAATATATAATGCATATTATATATGTATAAATATATATCAAACACTGGTGATAATTTATAGATTTTAGTCTTCCATATTGGTGCATAAAATCTTTGGTACATGAGATATTCTATACACATTGGTCTTGGCATTCTAGTGCTTTGCACAGTACTGGATATAATGGTACATAATAGAAATCTGTCGGGCTAGCCTTCATGAAGGGATAGATATTTTTATCTTAAAGTTATTGATTGAAAAATATCCCAGTGCTTCCCATCTATTTTTTTTTTCTGTGTATTGTGTAACATCTAGTATTCTAGAGCCACCTTAAAAAACAAGAAGAAAAAAGTGGACTTTTTCTCCTGAGAAAAGTTCATTAAGCCAAGGAAACCCTGTGGGTTTTAAATTGCCAATTTATTGAAAAGAACATGTGAAGCTTCTGAGCATGTATATGGATAAAAATAACACTCATTTTGATTTATTGAGGCCAATATTATATCACTGTACTATCATTCTGGATTTGCTACTTTCTTTCTCTTTAGAATAATAAAATGTTTAAGTTTTCTGTAAGAAATATTCCTTTACGCTTTAACAAAGTTTTATAGTGAATATTTATTTAAAGGGCTAAACACACAGGGAGTGATTTGAGAGATATTTTGAAAAACAATTTGAGGAATCTGCATTATTGCTGAAAGTCATGGAAAAATCTTCATTTGCCATGTTAACAGTCTAATTGCATTGCCTAAGGGATCCACACCAGGGATAGTATTGAAGAAAGGTCTCAAAAAGGAATGGGTGTTTGGAAATGTGTGGAGATGAAATCTTTGAATTTTTTTTCAGGGAGGAAGCAGTGATATAACAATTAGGAGACATTATTGACATTTAGTGGGTGGCAACCAGGTGTGATAAACATTCTATACAACTAAGACAGTTCTTCGCAAAAAAGAATTGTCCCAACCAAAATGCTAGTAATTGTTCTCTTGAGAACTGCAGTGGAATATGACCATTGCTAGTTGCCCTTTGGACCTGACAGAAGGAAAATGAACCAGCGGCAGTGAGTGACAGTGTCTCAACAATGTAGCTTAATCACCCAGACCTAATATATTTACTTCATGTTCTAAGAAGCTGTAAAAAGAATAATAAGAGTATAGAACAGGAAAAAAATCCGAGTTAAGTACAAAACCTGTTCCCCAAGAAACTATCAGAAGAAGCATATCTTTTTGGTCCCCCTGTCTCCAAATATCCATCTTGTTTAAAAAAATAAAAACAAAAATAACACTAATATATGAGACAAATACCTGAAAAAAATACAAATATGATCATTCATTCAACAAATAGTATTTATTAAGTATATTTTATATTTCATTGTCCCTTTTCTTATATACCTAACATCCTAGAGAGATTTATCAGGTTTAAAATATTACACTTTTTTTAAAAACAAAAATATTCCCATGGAGATGACTGAAAGATATGAGATGTTTGCTTTGTAGATAAGTGAAATACTGAGTCATAATGTCAAATATTAAGGTGAAAGTCATAGTCAAATACACTGAGAAGAGCCAGTAAGCAGCCTGAGAAAAAGGGATTTCTCACTACACAGAAGGTGTCTCTAACTGCGTATTTTCTGATCTCATCATCTAAAAACTAAGTTCCAAGTTAAAAAGCTTTGCCACATAGTCCCCACAGCTTTGAAGCTTAGCTTTAAAATTTAATTTAGCTGAGCTTTATTGTTATCTCAGTTTTTTTTTTTAATTTTTTTTGCATTTTTCTGAAGCTGGAAACAGGGAGAGACAGTCAGACAGACTCCCGCATGCGCCCGACCGGGATCCACCCGGCACGCCCACCAGGGGGCGATGCTCTGCCCATCCTGGGCGTCGCCATGTTGCGACCCTCCTGGGTGTCGCCATGTTGCGACCAGAGCCACTCTAGCGCCTGGGGCAGAGGCCACAGAGCCATCCCCAGCGCCCGGTCCATCTTTGCTCCAATGGAGCCTTGGCTGCGGGAGGGGAAGAGAGAGACAGAGAGGAAGGTGCGGCGGAGGGGTGGAGAAGCAAATGTGCGCTTCTCCTGTGTGCCCTGGCCGGGAATCGAACCCGGGTCCTCCGCACGCTAGGCCGACGCTCTACCGCTGAGCCAACCGGCCAGGGCGTTATCTCAGTTTTTAAAAATTATTTGTTTTGCCTGTCAAGTGAAACAAATAGGATTTGAAAGTCATCCTATTCAAATAATAGAGTGAATTAAAAGTAAGTAAATATTAGAGGAGTCTGGATCTAAATTATCCAAGTCGGTTTCCTAAAATGATCAATTTCTTCAGATAATTGTTTATTTTTTTTACTTTGCTTCTGCCTCAGAAAGGAGGATGTAGTGTCTATCCCTTCCTCCTTCACTTTCTTCCTCCTTAGTGGCCAAGTCATTTAAGAGCACACTCCTTGATCAGATCAACAAGATTGTAGAAAAGTAAGTTTTCAGAGTGATTCATGAACAAATTCACAGAATGATGCATGGACAAAGGCGGTCATTGCAAAATGCAATATAAAGAAACTCCTTGGTAATATTTAAAAATATATATTGACAGGTGTTGAGTCTGTCCCTTCCTTTCTTATCAATACCTCTCCCCAGAGCAGGACGAATGTTTGCATGTGAATGATTTTATTTCCTGGACAAGATATGAATTTGTTGTCCTAAGGCTGCCAGTGCACTCAATTAAATTTTGGCTGTGCTAAATCCATAACTCAGCATTAAAGAAAATAAAAAATCATCAGAAGATGTTGGTTTTATTCTAAATTTGTCAATCAAATGAATTGAACTGAGTCCAAGAAAAAGTCATATAATCTCTTTTCTTGGAAACTGTTCTTAGAATGTGGTCCTCAGATTGAAAGCTGCAGCATTACTAGAGGAGTTGTTAGAATTGCAAATTCTTGACTCCCCCAACCCAAACATTGGAAACGCTGGGTGTGGGGCTCATCAATCTGTTTTTAATCAAGCCTTCAAGAGACATAGGCATAGATTGTATCATAGAATATGAATTGTGCTTAAAAAGGTACAAAGACATATTTGTAATGCTGCCAATGTATAATGAGGAGTCCTGTAAAAGAAATAGATAAATTTAAGTAAGAAGAGAAAAAACCCTAAGTGTTTCCTATGATTCCTAATCTAGTGACTAGATTTTATCTTTCCGAAGTGGTAAACAGGAGCCTTGGCGAAAGAAAAACTAATTCATGAAGCACTGATAAAAGATCACAGGAAATATTTGCTTCACATTTTGCACAACTATTTGTTCTAAGGAAAATTACTTTTTCTTTTCAGTTAAACAGTTGTTTTCTGTCTCTTGGGAAAAACAATATATATCTGAGATGTTTGCTTTGCATTTAAGTGAAAATGAAGTCATAATATCAAATAGTAAGGCCAAAGCTATAGTCAAATACATTGAGAAGAGCCAGTAAGCAGCCTGAGAAAAAGGGATTTCTAGTTACACAGCTGGTGTATCTAGCTGCATACTTTCTGATTTCATCTTCTATAAACTAAGTTCCAAGTTTAAAAGCTTTGCCACATAGTCCCTATAGCTTTGAAGCATAGCTTTAAATTTTAATTTAGGTGAGAAGAAAGGAGACAATGAAGGAAGACTCCAGCATGTACCCCAACCAGGATCCAACCGGCAACCCCATCTGGAGCCAATGCTGGAGTCCCGAACTATTTTTAGCACCTGAGCCTGGTGCCCTCAAACCAACTGAATTATCCTCAGCTCCTGGAGCAACACTCTAACTAAGCAAACCACTGGCTGTGGTAGGGGAAGTGTGAGAGAATGGGGAGAGAAGCAGATGATTGCTTCTCCTGACCAGGAATTGAACCCAGGCCATTTATATACTGGGCTGACTATCCACTGAGCCACTGGCTAGGGACTGGGAAAATATTTTTTAGCTAAAAAAGAAAAGCTACTTTTCACTCTCAAAAATTACACACCTGCAAACACAGATACGCATTTGTGCATAGAAAGATACATGAGTAGGTTCTATGTGTCTGTCTTTTATTGTTACAATTAAAACTTATGGGTAAGTATAATATACATATATATATATACATATGGTATATATGTAAATGTAGTTTATTAACTGTTTCCTTGCTTAAATGGAATTTTAATTATAAAATTCAATTGGAAATATTGTGACCAAAGATCCTATGTAATTAATATATTTTTCCATGTGTCTGATAGAAATATGGCAGAGTGGGATGATTTTCTTGATCAACGACAGGAAGCTGATAGTTCAGACTCTGTGAAGTTTGATGCTCGATCAATGACAGCTTTGCTACCTCTGAGTAAGTAGCAGAAGTGGGGGATGCCCAGGAAAGTTATTCTTAGAACTATTGACACTACGAAAAATTATAGTCTTGAGACAACTTAAATGTGTATGAATGTTAACATAATATTTATTGGATAAATAGGTCTTTCACTCTCTGGTGGGAGAGTACAAAATAAGCTTAAATTGAAGGAAGGAAGCCTGACTTGTCGTGGCGCAGTGGATAAAGTGTCGACCTGGAAATGCTGAGGTCGCTGGTTCAAAACCTTGGGCTTCCCTGGTTAAGGCACATATAGGAGTTGATGCTTCCAGCTCCTCCCTCCTTCTCTCTCTCTGTCTCTCTCTTCTCTCTCTCTCTCTCTCTGTCTCTTTCTTTCCCTCTCTCTCTCATCTCTAAAAGTGAATAAATAAATAAATGAATTTTAAAATGAAGGAAGGAAACATTATAATAGATTAAATTAATCTACAATACTGATTGAGTTCTTTAATTTCCCAGACACTGGACTAGGTCCCAGAGATGCTATGATCCTAGCACCATGAGTTGACATTGGAACATCCTGGGTGTAGGTGCTTGTATTAGTTTCCCGGGAATGCTGTAACAAATGATCACAAAGTGGGTGGTTCACACAACAGACATTTATTCTCTTACACTTCTGAAGGCCAGAAGTCTGAAGTTGGGGTGTCATCAAGGCCACACTCCCTTTGAAAGCTCTAGATTAAGAAGCCTTTCTTGACTCTTTCTGACTTCTAATGGCTCCTGGTAATCCTTAGTACCACCCCTTTGTTTGTAACTGAATCACTCCAATCTCTGCCTCTGTCTTCACATGGTCTTCTCCCTTGGTATCTCCATGTCCTCTTCTCATAAAGACATCTGTCATTGGATTGGAGCCCACCTAATCCAGTATGGCCTCATTTTAGTTTAGTTATATCTACAAAGACCCCATTTCCAAATAAATTCACATTCACAGATACCCAGTGTTAAGTTTCCAACAATGTCTTTTTGAGAAACACAATTCAACATACAACAGTGAGGAAACAGATGTTTGTACAGGTTACCATAAGCCTTCAAAAGAAGCAGTATTCGGCTGTATCTAAACAGGTTCATTTAAGGTATCAAGACGGAAGTGCTTTAATTCTGCACAGCCTTAAGTGCACTTGAACAGTGGGTGGAGAAGAAGCCATAGAGATTTTTCAGTCAGAGGAAGCAGCAAATGCAAAGTTATAGGATCCTATATGAATTCATACATAAAAAACCTGAAACAGAGGCCATACCTCCAAGCCATGATGGATCTTATATACTGTGTTAACAGTGGATGGAGGGATGTGGCACCAATGAGAAAAGGGGAAAAGATAATAGTAAAAGCTTTGAAATGTGGGATGTTGAGGGACTGAGGAAGAAGAATAAATTCATTAGGAACAGAGAAAAGGCAAAACAACCAAACAAAACTTTTGAGAGCTTTGAAAAGGCAGCATACAGATAATTTGTGATTGTGAATTGGAGATAGAGGACCAAACAGCTCCTGGTTTCTGGCTTAGCCACTCTGGCAGATGAAATGTCCCATCTTGCTTGTGTTGTGGCTTGTTCATTTTTTTTCTTAGATTTTTTTCTTCTTTTTTCTTTTTCTTCTTCTTTATCTTCTTTTCCTTTCATTCCCTCATAGAACATTATTGAACTATGTGTGAACTCTTGTTTTTAATTTTGGAGTTCACAATCTGAAAACAAAATTGACTTCTTTTTATTAAGCAATAAGAAAAATGGCCATAGGGAAAATATTTTAATAAATATTTTATTCACTTCAAGAAATGTCTTCCTCTTCTCCTGAGATGCTCTCTATATCAAGTTATCTTTTCCACAATTAGCATCCATTTTGTGAATCACTGCTTATTATAAATTAATAAATATAAAATGTTAATATGTTCTGATATATTCAGAAGATGGACTTTATTGATCCATTCCAAAGTTTAGTCAAAATATAAATAATTTTGTTTATTTATTTATTTTTTTACATTTCATTCATATCGTATGAGATATTTAAATACAAAGTTATAGAGATGGAATTGTAAAAAAATATATATGATTATCATTGAAAACAGATGTTTCTCTTCTCTGACTTAAAATAAGAAAAAATTTATAGTTACATAGTTACTTGAGGGATTTTATTTTTAACCAGAATATTTTCCCATATATAAAATAGAATACAATTGTTTGCATATGTTGGCTTGAATATTAAAATTTGTCAACTAATGCCCACAAATGAGACAAGTACAATGTAGAGGACAGTCACTTTTTCATGGATGCTTAATTTATAGGTAAGTAAATCAAATATCCATAGTGATGCCTGTATTGGCTTAGTCTGTGATTGTTCCTTTTTGTTTCCTACTGAATAAACAAGGACATGTTTCTTTCCCTTTTTATTTCGATATGCTTGGTAGTAACAATATAATTGCAGATTACAAAAATTTTAATTAAGTAAGAAAGCTGTTTTCTAACAGTAGGTTGGGCTTTTGTTTTTTCAGATCCTAAAAATGGCCCTTCCTTGCAAGAGAAACTGAAGTCCCTCAAGGCCGCACTGATTGCCCTTTATCTCCTTGTGTTTATAGTTCTCATACCTATCATCGGAGTAGTGGCAGGTACAGTATCCTGGAGTTCTGAAAACCATCAGCTCAGCCCATGAGTTAGTTATTGTAGAAGCTAAGAGAAGCATTCAGTCTTTTGTATGTGATTCAACAAGGTGAACTTTATATCACAAAGTGTTCCTCAAATTTATTAAATGAACAAAATAGATTCTTCAAAGCTACTAAGTGGTATAATAGAAAAAAATGAAGTAGAATATGAAATAAAAGATTAGTATAAAAATAAAAGCTGTGGAAAGGATTAGCCCATTTCAAAAATATATTATCCTCCAAAATCTTATGGACATCTAGTGATAGGTCACAAAGTTCATGATAAGTGTTCTGTCAATGTAAAAATACAAATATGATCACTTACATTAACAATGCCTAAAACATGAAAACAAGCCCGTTGATCAGGTACAGTTCTTCTAGTATTAGAAAGCAGAAAGAAATGTTACTGTAAGTCTTCAAAAAAAAAAAATAATGGGTTTCATTTCAGTAATGCAATATCTTTACAGTTTATATGGCCATATGTTTCATAAGGCTATTGATCAAAACATCTCTAAAAATAACCCGATAGTATCTCCTCAAAGAAAAAAATTAGAATGCTTTACTTGAGTTCAACATAATGTTTGCAGCACATAATTCTCTGAAGAGTTTGTCTTAAATTGGGATAGATCTGAGAGTTTCCAAAGGGGTGACTGATATAAAATTCAGTCAGATCTGTAACTATTGTTCCCTTAAGTAGCATTTTTGATATATTTGATTGGCATTTGAGTTTATACACCTTGTAGTTCTTCTTTCTCTAAGACTGACAAAATATGTAGACATGTACTCTAATAAGAAACAAGCTGGGAGTAAGATACATTTTTCGTGTGCATATTAATCAGCTACAAGAAAATGCTCCAAAGCAGAAGGCCAAACCTCTGCTGAGAGTCGATCTAAAGGACTATTCCAAAAGAGTCAGAATAAGTGGAATCTAATAACAAAGTGAACTGAGGAACGGAATAGAGGCAGAGGCGGGGTCACGGGGAGCAGAGGGACAGCTGTCAGAGGGAAAGAGGATGAGAGGATGGGATCAGAGAAAGTGAGGGGATTATTGAGATTATGTATACATAACACATAGATACAGATAACAGGACAGCAAATCCCAAAGGGAAGGGGGGGAGGAGGGCAATGGGGGACAAAGGAGTGGAGGGGAGGGAGTTATATTGAGTGGGACACTTGAATTCATGTTAACACAATAAATTAAAATTAATCAAAAGCTAAGAAAATGAAATGATAATAATACAAAAACAGCAACAATTTTAACAGTAGCTATCATTTTTGAGCATTTTCTACATGCAGGCACTGGGCCATAATTTTTTTCACAGATTATCTGAAGACACCTTTCCAGTTCCCCTGAGCAGATGTATACTTACCCTCGTTAGCCACAAAAGGAACTGAAACTGTCCAGCAGTGGGAGCTGGAGTTCCCACCCATACCACTTGACTCCTAACCTCTGTGGTCGACTATTTCCCACTGTAATCTGGCTTTTAACACAAAATATGGTTTGAACAATAAAAAATCAAAACAAAACAGAGCTGCTATCATTTTAGCCAGGAAAATATTTTTCACAGGAAAGAGTAATTCTTACTTTGGCCATTAAAAACAAATAAAAAACAAAAACCAACCACAACAAAGTAAACCAATTAGGCAATCAGTCCAACCACAACCGTCTAAGTAAAAGAACACGATGTCTCTGCCATGAAACTAATCTCCTGATGAACTGAGGTTATCTGTTTGTTGTTTATGTATTGATACATGCTTATCTGTAGTTTCAAAGCCATAACTGAGAGATGTTTTATTGTTTGAGATTTTTAGGTATAAGCAAATTTACAATTCAGGCAAATTCCATCACCTTTATACAAACCATAATCTGCAGAGCCAACATAAGAGTACCGCTTCTTTCTAATAAGCCTGTGCAGAATGTGGACCAAAGCTGTAAAGAATTCAGGGTTCTAACCAAGTTCAAATATCTCTGGGTTATTAGAAAATACTACCAACCCAACATATTTGTTACAGCGTTGACAATGATTGATCTGAAGTGGTTCTTGTTTACTGAAACTACCGCAGGTACTATTGAAGTTGACGAGAAGTTAAAAATGTTCAAATCAAATAAGTTCATGTTATCATGAAAATTCACCAGAATTTGGAATAGATCTTGCTGTGTCAAGCAACCTTGAATAATGAACAACTGACAGTCCATTTATTACTTTAAGTTACAGATCAGGATGTTTTTAAAAGAGGAAACTAAAATACAATACATATTTCTACTTGATATCAAAAAATCACAGTTATAGACAAAATATATTCCTAAAATGAGAGTAATCACTTTGTTTTGGCAAATACAAATTTGTGGGTGAAGTAAAATATACATAAAATCTGTACTTAAATAAAAGTGTCATATTCATGAAAGATATTTCTTAATTTTAAAATCTATTCTGTATGCTGTCTTTTCTTACAGAAGCTACTGGATCACTGTTGTAGTATAACAACATAAACATGTATGATGACAATAAAATATGATTTAGTATTAATATATGTCAATTGTCACTGAAATTCTGAAGATTCTTTAGGTCAAAATAATAAAGATTTTTCTTTTTTTCATTTTTCTGAAGCTGGAAATGGGGAGGCAGTCAGACAGACTCCCGCATGCGCCCGACCGGGATCCACCTGGCATGCCCATCAGGAGGCCATACTCTGCCCCTCTGGGGCATCGCTCTGTTGCAACCAGAGCCATTCTAGCACCTGAGGCAGAGGCCACAGAGCCATCCTCAGTGCCCGGGCCATCTTTGCTCCAATGGAGCCTTGGCTGCAGGAGGGGAAGAGAGAGACAGAGAGGAAGGAGAGGGGGAGGGGTGGAGAAGCAGATGGACGCCTCTCCTGTGTGCCCTGGCCGGAAATCGAACCTGGGACTTCTGCACGCCAGGCTGACGCTCTACCGCTGAGCCAACCGGCCAGGGCCAATAAAGATTTTTGGTAGAAGATATTACCCTTATGAAAGAGTAAATCTGAACTGTAGAATCAAATATAACTGGCTCCCTAGGTCTTTGCACCAGCCATAAAATATTGTCTCCTTTCAAATGGAAATAGAAAAGTAAAAAGCATTGTCTCTTCAATGATAGTGAAATTAATCAACATTTGAAATTAGGGACCCTGGTGTTCTTTACTAGATTTGTGATACAGAGTTAAACATTTTTAAAGAAAATAGGGATCAAATTAGTTTTCATTCAGATATCGGGGAAATAAGCACTGTTGTGTTTTTAAATCTATAAGCAAAATGTAACTTTGATTGTCTATTCTTGTTGAACTTGATGTCAAATAAAAATCGTTGGTCATTTGACATTTTGTTAAATCAAATCTCTCTTTTACCTGTGAAAAAGATTTGCTTTACCCATATAAATAAAACTTCTTTCTAATATAAGTAAAGTTATATGGTTGAACAATTAGATCCATGTACCTAGTAAAATACAGCACAG
Source organism: Saccopteryx bilineata (assembly GCF_036850765.1). Taxonomy (NCBI): domain Eukaryota; kingdom Metazoa; phylum Chordata; class Mammalia; order Chiroptera; family Emballonuridae; genus Saccopteryx; species Saccopteryx bilineata. The sequence continues at coordinate 18,518,835 of NC_089495.1, forward strand.
AGATTACGTATATCAATACTGAACTTCCCTCAATTCCTTTATAATACACAATTTTAATTTCCCCTAGTTATCAATGTTGTCTATATGGATGTGTAAGTCACAGAGAGTGAATCCAAAATATTAAGAACATCAAAAATGCTGAAACTTATGAAATGCTTATTATGGTATGTGTCAGGAAGTATTCTAAGCACTTTATATATATTAGTTTACTTAATTATTTAAACACTATTTTTATCCCATTTATAGGGAAGTGAAATAGAAGCATTGACAGATTATCTTGCCCAAGGTCACAATTTACAAAGGAAAGAGTATGAATAGCTAATCCAGGCAGTTCTAATCCAGAACCTGGATTCTTAACTGCTGACTAGAAAAAACAATAATCATCACAAAAGGAAAAATTCTAAGGAACACCATTGCATTTCATTTGGTCTTATTCTCCGAGGTGCTTAAACAGTGCTTAATAAATAAATCATAGAATTGATCAATGCATATATGAGGTTGTCAATCCAAAACTTGTTTTGCACACTACATTTAATAAATGTGATAAGATCCTACTAAGAAATATATTTTATTGCCCAATTTATTGATAAATTAAGAAGTATAAAAATAATGCACACTTAAATGGCCTCTATTGTGGATCATATTAAATAAGCTAGTTTTAAAGAGAACTGAAAATATATGTTTTTTAAATTCAGATTTAATTGCATATATAGTTTAATACTTAGTATAATGTCTACAACAGGGGTTAGGAATCTTTTTGGCTGACAGAGCCATGAATACCACATATTTTAAAATGTAATTCTGTGAGAGCCGTACAATGACCCGTGTACGTCACGCATTATCCAATAAAAATTTGGTGTTGTCCCAAAGGACAGCTGTGATTGGCTCCAGCCACCCGCAACCATGGACATGAGCGGTAGGAAATGAATGGATTGTAATACATGAGAGTGTTTTATATTTTTAACGTTATTATTTTTATTAAAGATTTGTCTGCGAGCCAGATACAGCCATCAAAAGAGCCACATCTGGCTTGCGAGCCATAGGTTCCCGGCCCCTGGTCTACAATAACAACCATTATCAATGACTTCTTTAAGTAAAGGTGGTAAAATCAGTTTTCTCTATAGTGAAGATAACATCTTTCATGGATAAAGCACTTAAATGTGAATGAGGTTTCATATGTGATCTGTGTGCTATGGAATTTATATGCCTTAACTCATTTATCCTCAACACCACTGTTGAGAGAGCTACTATTTTTAGATCATTGAGGGAACCTGAGCAGGGAGAAGACAAGTAACTTTTCCAGAATAATCCAGCTAATGATGAGGAGTAGAGCTAGAATCCAGAATCAGGCAGCTTGACTCTGTAAACACCAAGGTCTCATTCATATAAGAGGCACCCTGAGTTAAGGATGAAAACTAAATATTTTTAATGGGTTGTCTCATTTAATTCTCAAATACCTATAAAGCTGGTGCTATTCCTGTATCATTTTTACTCATAAAACTGACAGATCAAGTATAGCTATCATGTCTGAATTTAAACTATATGAAGTTATTCTTTTTATTGCTTAACAATGGTCAAATATGGAAAATCTTATACTATACATTCAAATTAATATAAGTAAGAGACTAATATAGAGGTAGATAAAGTGTATAAATAATGAAGATAAATATGAAGAGAGATATGGAAAGATAACAATTTTAACCATCACTAGTTAGTGGTAAAATAGTTTTTAAAGTTTTCTTTATTGTTTATAGTTGTGTTGTTTTTATCTGCAAAGTTAACACTTATGCTTTTCATTTTTGGAAACTCTAAACATATTACTCTAGATCCTTTCAGAAGAATAATTAGCTTGTTTAGACTCTAAACTTTAGAGAATATGTGTCTATTTAGAAATACATATCACCAGCTCCGTATGTCTTCAAAATACCATTTAATAAAGTTTTATTAGGAAATAATTACTCAAAAGATTGTTTATAAAAATATTGAATATATTAGTAATCATGGAAACAAACTAATTTAGGGGCTTTGTTAAATAAATCTGGTAGATCCATATATAGAATGAAATGTAGTTATTAAAGTTATTTTTGTTAAATGATTCTAAGTAATATGCAAAAGTCTTTATAATGTAGTATTAATTTTAAAGTAGTTGCTAGGTTGTATATAAAATATAATTTTGATTTTGCACTTATAATATGATAGGGAAAACAGAGTCAGTTTTTTTTTTTTTTTTTCATTTTTCTGAAGCTGGAAACGGGGAGGCAATCAGACAGACTCCCGCATGTGCCGGACCGGGATCCACCCGGCATGCCCACCACGGGGCGATGCTCTGCCCCTCTGGGGCATCGCTCTGTTGCATCCAGAGCCATTCTAGCGCCTGAGGCAGAGGCCACAGAGCCATCCCCAGCGCCCGGGCCATCTTTGCTCCAATGGAGCCTTGCTGAGGGAGGGGAAGAGAGAGACAGAGAGGAAGGAGAGGGAGAAGGGTGGAGAAGCAGATGGGTGCTTCTCCTGTGTGCCCTGGCCGGGAATCAAACCCAGGACTCCTGCACGCCAGGCCATCGCTTTACCGCTGAGCCAACCTGCCAGGGCCCAGAGTCAGTTTTAATATACATGCACCGAAATGTTAGCATTTAATTTGGGATGAAAAGAAAAAAAAATTAATGATAAATTATTTTTTCTTATTATTCATCTTTTCTAATTTTCTACCATGAATATATATCCCATAGGCAAAGAAGAATCTTATAAAAGCAGTACTTTTTAAAGTAAAAATATAATTTGCCTAATTTTTGTTTTACCAACACTAAATTAGGTCTGTGTAATCTGCAAATGAAAATTCTCTACCAGCTTAATGATGAGGAAGATGAAACAACTAATTTTTTTTCTTTTACTACATATTTTGTCATCATTATCATTTATCTTGATAATAACTAACATATTCAACATGGTTACCTCAGATACTGTGCTAAACAATTTCTCATTTTATCCTAACAACAGACCTGAGCAGTAGGATACAACACACTTTATAATCTGTAGAATCTTTCTTACTGGGAAAGCCAAATGCAGTGGTCCATAAGATTTTTTTATAGTGATGATGGTATCTTCCTTTAATTTAAAATTTTTTATTGAATTTGTTTGGATGACATTGCTTAATAAAATTATATGTTTCAAGTGTACAATTCTATAGTACATTATCTGTATATTATATTGTGTATTCACCACCCCAAGTCAAGTCTCCTTAAAACTTATTCCCCTTTTACCTTCTACCTCCCTCCACCTTTCTCTCCTTCTTACAATCCCCAAACTGTGGTCTATCTGTATTTTTTTTTCTCTGCTTAACCCCTTCACAATTTTTATCCAACTCCCTAACCCCCACCCCCTCTGACAACTTTTTATAAGCAGCAATTCAGAAAGAATGGCTTAATCAATTCTATAAGTTATAATGTAAAGTGGGAAGAGGAGACTGTCACCCTATCAAGAATATGCCTCCCATAGTTCATACATTGTCTATTTAAAATAAATACCTGATTTACAATAACATTAAAAATATTAGAATGGAATGGAATGAATGACATGATACAGAATAGAATTGTATATGCATTTGAGGAGACAGACTATGACTCTGTTTATTTTTACTTAAACATACAGCTCAACTCCTAAAGAGGGAAACGAAGAATGTCACAGCTGGTTCAATTAATGCCGATGGTACACCTCAGAATCCCATGAGAAAAGGAAACGACAATGAAGATAGCAACTTTCGAGAGATTCTCACGGGAAACATGAGCAACATGGAGAAGAGAATCCAGTATATTTCAGATACACAAGCCAATCTCGTAGATTCAGAGCATTTCCAAAATTTCAGTGTGGTGACTGATCAAAGATTTAATGATACTCTTCTCCAGCTGAGTACTTTGCTTTCCTCCATCCAAGAACATGGAAGTGAAATAGATGAAATCTCCAAGTCATTAATAAGTCTGAATACCACATTGCTTGGCTTGCAGCTCAGCATTGAAACACTGAATGGCAGAGTACAAGAGAATAAATTTAAACAAACGGTAAGAGCTTTCGTATTGGAAGGTCACATGCTGACATTGAATTCATTTAGGTCCTATCTCCTCAGAAGAGCAGGAAGACAAACATTGCAAACCCTGTTTGAACATCATCCTATTACCTTGATTCCTCTGACAATCTTACCAAGTTTCAAATAGGTTTATCTCATTTCTTTCCCAGATTCCTAGCAAAAAGAAAAATAGTTTTTTTTTAATTGGATATAGTTTCTCTTAAGGTATTTTAATATTAGAAAACCTGGTATAGAATCTCTGGTATAGACTGCCTAAACCAATTATGATTGTTAGATGTATTTTAGCAGATCTTGGGAGGGGTAGGCTCTCTGTAAATTTTACAACAGACCCCAGAATTTTTTTTTATCATCAAAAGAATGAAAACCTTACATGGAAAATTTAAAAAACTCTACATTTTAAAATAGCTATTTTTTCACTCCCAAAAAGTATACATAAGTTTCTTATGTATAACATATAACTTAAAAATTAAAATTTAAATAATGCATTGAATATCGTATTGTCATAAAAAAATGAAATACACAAGGCAAAAGAGCAAGACATATTCTAGATCAGTCGTCAGCGAAAGTTTCTTTTTAAAGGGCCAAATAAATATTGGGCTTTGGAGACCACGTGGTCTTTGACCTAACTCTGCAACTCTGCCATTGTTTTGTGAAAGCAGCCATCAACTATAGCGGACAAGTAAGTACAGCTGTGGTCCAATAAATCGTATTTACAAAGTCAGACGTTGGCCCATCAAAATGATCCTATTTTAAACTTTTCATTGACGAATCTTCTGGATTACTTTAGATCTATGAGAAAGAATTTAAGTCACTTATTTCAAAATGGGATTTTTTCACTGGGGAAAAAAATTTTTTTTTTTTTCATTTTTTGTTGCATGAGAATTTAGAACTCTTTCTATATATATCTGCACGGCTGATTACAAATCTGAAATCCATTCTTTGGTGCATGCTCTAGTTTTTATGCAATTTTAATTTCTTTTTGTTACATTTAATGGCATGCATTGGTTTTTGTATCAGAGTTAAAGGGCAACTACACATGGATTGAACATAACCACAAGACAATTAATGTTTTACAAATATCACTTTTACATAATTATAGTTGTGTTTAAAGGTAAAAAATTATTACCTGATAAAAACACCCTCTTATTTTGTTTTAAAATTAAATCATGGCTTCTTCAAGGAGGCGTAAATGAAAGAATAGTCCTGACCCCTTCTGTTATATATGTGGCTGTTACACACTTCAACGTCAAAGGCACAATATTTTATCATTTGTGACACATGCACAGATTGCCTTTTTTCAAGTTCCTCCTGGCCATCAAGACAAGAATTGGGCTCCTCATATTGTGTGTCATAATTGTGAGGAAATCCTTTGTGACTGGACACAGGAAAAACACAAAGGAATGCCTTTTGGTATTCTCATGGTTTGGCGTGAACCTAAGAACCACAGCAGTAACTGATACTTCTGTCTGATCCATACAAAGGGCATTGGCAAGAAAAAACGGCATATGATCGCATATCCTAATATTCTTTCAGCAATACGACCTATCCCACACTCTGAGACACTCCCTGTTCCAGTTTTCAATAGTTTTATTTCTTTTAAGGAAGAAGAAAGAGAAAATGGTGATCAAATGTATTTTGATAAGATGCATGAGGAAATGGTTATAAAATCTGAAGGGTCTTCTTCTGATGCCAAGCAGTCATTAACCCCTCAGCAGTTTAACCAACCCGAATTGAATGACTTAGTAAGAGAATTGGGCCTATAAGCAGCTGAGTTATTAACCTCCAGGCTTCAAGAAAAAAAATGTACTTCACCGTTCAGCTAAAGTATCCCATTTCAGGAAGCGTGAACAAATTTTTGTGGACTTTTTTTCCAAAGACAAACACTTTGTTTACTGTCATGATATTAGTAGTCTTCTCAGCCAGCTAGGTGTTACCACTTACAGTCCAACAGAAGGGCAGCTATTTCTTGACAGCTCTAAACAGAGTCTGAAATGTGTTCTCCTACACAATGGTAATGTTTATTCAGCGGTTCCAATTGGTTATTCAACTCATCTATGAGAAGATTATAATGACATAAAAATTGTCCTCAACTTACTGAAGTTTAAGGAGCATAACTGGATCATTTGTGTGGATCTTAAAATGGTAAATTTCCTTCTAGGACAACAGAGAGGTTTACAAAGTATCCTTGCTTTCTGTGTTTGTGGGACAGCCAAGCTCAGGAGAAACACTGGACACAGAAGGAGTGGCCAAAAAGTGAAGCTCTGGAAGTAGAGATGCAAAATATTGTGAATGAACCTGTAGTTAATCAAGACAGCATCATTTTTCCACCAGTTCACATAAAACTTGGCTTAATAAAGCAGTTTGTCTTTTGAGAAGATAAAAGCAGGTGTATTCAATGGACCTCAAATGCCAACCTCACGTGATGAAAAATTTGCCAGGAAGATGAATAAGGTGGAGAAAGCAGCATGGCAGTCTTTTGTGGCAGTTACAAAGACTTACTTGACAACAAAAAAGCAGAAAACTATGAACTTCTGGTTCAAAGAATGCTGTTGGCTTTCTGCGACATTGGATGTAACATGAGCATTAAGATTCACTTCCTGAACAGTCACCTTGATAAGTTTCCTGAAAATCTTGAAGCTGTTAGTGATGAACCAGGAGAACTCTTTCATCAAGATCTGAAAATGATGGAATAGTGTTTCAGGGGTGATGGGACAGAAATATGATCGCAGACTACCACTGGAGCATCATCAAACACAGTTGTCCTCAACAAGTGCACAAACGCAGGAGCTACAAACGCAAATTTTGCCTGAATAGAATTTAAATAAGTTTTGCGCAAATTTTATGATTAAACTAAGTGTTTTAATATGTTCTATTTTGAAATTGTAGACAAATTCTGATGCAATCATATCTTTTAGTGTATTAGTGTATTTACTGCATTATATAAATGTTATATTTTATGATGCCCAAGAAAACATATACTTCATTATGTTAAAGTAAATGTTGAAAATTTTACAATAAGATGAAAACCTAAAATCTTGAACTGCAAAAAAACTGTAGCTTACAGAGAAAAACTAATGTCATATTTGAGATCAGCACACTCAAGTTAGGTAAGAACGAGTGTTTTTGTGGATCCAACAAAAAGTTTGTTCCCCAGCGTTAGTTATAATTGTTCTTTTCCATGAAAAATGAACATATGTTTGAAATTTTACTATTTGTGAAAACATAACCTGCATAATATGTAAAACCTGAGATTATAATTATTGTGAAACCTATAAAATTTCCATCATTAGCTAAAAAATCTGACATCTTCGTAGTAGATTAAAATGAGTAAAGCAAAGATCAATTTAGTATTGTATAAAGCAAAGAGAAGCCTCTAAGTTTACAACATCAGATGAAAACCAACTAATTATTAATTAGAGGACAGACTAAATGGGTTAATACAGAATATTCTCCATGTTTATTTTTTTTTTAAATACAACGACTCAGAGCTTTTAAATTTTTACACTGTCCTTGTCTTAAGGCATTAGAAGACAATGGTATTGCTTTTTAAATATGGGGGTCCTATGAACCTCATTTCAACAGCAACCTTGATATTCTGTTTCTATTCAATGTCACATTTTCCAAAATCTAACTGTTAGTGCTTCCCATGTAATTAATAAGTAAGCCCATCAAGACTCAGGCCAGGAAGGGTTTAGAAAAATGTACAAAGAAGAAACTGGCTCTAGGATTGAACAATATGAAGACAGAGGAAAACAAAACGTAAGTTATTGAAATTGACAGTGAGTAATTTGGAGAGGAAGAGGAAGAGAAAGAAGTGTTACTCTATGTAGAAACTGGATCAGAGATGTAGTGAGATGGAGTGAGGAAAGAGAAAAGAGAAACCATATATAAGAACTAGGACAAAGTTGATATTGGTTATAGCCCAAATCCAGCAGGGATTGGTGAATATTTATGAACCCACATTAATGAGGCGTTGAAACCAAATTGAAAACATGATAATTAGTGGAAATAATTAAAATCTGGTTACCAGTGAACTGTTTGAGTTTGGTTAGATTGCACTTGGGTTTTGGAGGGGGTCCCAGCATTAGAAATGGAGGTGCTTGTACAAGGAAATGAAGGAACTTCAAAGCCTATTTTTTTTTCAAGGCAGTAGTGACTTGTAGAGATTTAGAAACTAGGTCAGTGCCAGTGTATGTGTGTATGTACGTATGTATGTGTGTATGTATGTATGTGTGTATGTATGTATGTGTGTGCACGCGCATGCCTGGGCTCACTGCAAACAATGTTGAACTCTCATTTCCATTGCTTTGACAATCTTATCTTTGAATCTTTAGCCAAACACAAGAATTGATAAAATAAAATGAGTGTGTGAGTCAGTAAGTAATGTTTGAAAAGAAGGCTTATAAGTAACATTAGTATAATAATTATCAAGAATGGACCAAACATTAATTAAAAAAATAAAAAAGAATACTGGCACAAAATAAAAGAGAAAGGTTGAAATTTATCATCTTTATATACAGAAAGGAAGTTAAGATGGCAAAATATAGCCTGCTTCTGGTAGGCCCACTGATGGTGGAGTGCGGAATGTGTGTGTTTAGATGCCGTATAAGACTGAAAACAGTCCAATGTGTGTTTCCTTCTCTCAATTTAATTCTTTCAAGTGGAAGATGTCTAATGTTAGCATCGTATGCAGTTTTCAAAGAAGGGAATAAAAGGCCAGCCTCAGCTTTAGGTATTCCTGGGTTTTATGTAGCAAAACCACTTGCTAATCCTCCGACCTCTGCTCTGTGGCTATCTGGAACTACCTGGCTGGCATTCCTACAGCAATTTGAAGGCACCTAAACTAAGTTGAGCTATATATTATGTTGCTCAACTTAATTTATTTGTTTTTAATGAGTTTACTATTATAGTGAACATATATGTGTTTTTCAAATATTTATGTTTACTATTTATTTTTGGCACATTGTATAGACAATGCCAAACAGGGAAGAAGGAGATAGAAGCACTGTTCTATTCTAGAGTAAGGTTTTGGGTGAGGGGAGGCACAGTTAGAGCGGCAGAAACTGATAAGCTTCTCTGCTAGAGTACAGTGCCATTGGTGAGACAAATCTGGGTATATGTTCATTTCTTTTCAAAGGTTTTACATGCTCATGGCCTTGACCCTCTCACCTCAACTTGTCCAATCAAGGCAAGGAAATGCATTTTTTTTTCACACCTGGATTAAGCAACAAGTATACTACTGGTTTATTTCTTTGTACAAGTGGGAAACAAGACTATCAACAGTTGATCATGGAAGTATTAATACTTGAAAAGTATAAAGCATATATACCATTAAAACAGAACTTGGGGTGAAAGTAGAACTGAGAAATAGAAAACATTACTAGAGTAGGTAAGAAGGTTTGGGGCATCAGAAAGAGGAAAGCCAACACCCAAGGGAAAACCAAGCAAAAGACTTGAAAGAAAAGTAATAAGGAAAAATATCATCAAAAACTTTATGGCTTGGTAATTGACCTTTTCATACTTCAAAAAGCAAATTAAATAATTGGACTGTGTTATGTATCTACTCTTACCTTGCAAATTTCTATATATTGATGGTATCTAATATTTGGGTGCAAAATATAGGCTCTAATGTACAATTTGTAAGATTTTTAAATGGTACTATATATTTGGAGGGAAGTGCGAGATTACTGAACAAAATTTTTAATATTTAAAAGTACATGATCACATTTACTTCCAAGAAGCTGTCTTATAGGAGCATTTATAAAAATATGTAAACAGCGGAGGACCCGGGTTTGATTCCCGGCCAGGGCACACAGAAGAAGCGCCCATTTGCTTCTCCACCCCTCCGCCGCGCCTTCCTCTCTGTCTCTCTCTTCCCCTCCCGCAGCCGAGGCTCCATTGGAGCAAAGATGGCCCGGGCGCTGGGGATGGCTCTGTGGCCTCTGCCTCAGGCGCTAGAGTGGCTCTGGTCACAACATGGCAATGCCCAGGATGGGCAGAGCATCGCCCCCTGGTGGGCAGAGCGTCGCCCCATGGTAGGCGTGCCGGGTGGATCCCGGTCGGGCGCATGCGGGAGTCTGTCTGACTGTCTCTCCCTGTTTCCAGCTTCAGAAAAATGAAAAAAAAAAAAAAAGAAAAAAAATATGTAAACATATATATAAAATGGTGTTTATTATAACATTATTTAAAGTTATAAAATATGTGCAGTTCAAAACTCTATCAATAGGAATTAAATCAATTATAAAAATACATATAATATACTTCCAGAAAATTATTAAAAATAAGGCATCCTCTAAGTATTTTAATAGGTAAATATATTCTTACTATATTATTGACTAAAAAATAAAAGCATGTTTGAGATCAAACAAATATTACACTAGGGAACAAAATTTTTTTTTTTAAAGATTTCTAATTTTTATTTTTTTATTCATTTTAGAGAGGAGAGAGAAAGGGAGAGATAGAGACAGAGAGAGAAGGTAGGGAAGAGCTGGAAGCATCAACTCCCATATGTGCCTTGACCAGGCAAGCCCAGGATTTTGAACCGGCGATCTCAGCATTTCCAGGTTGACGCTTTATCCACTGCGCCACCACAGGTCAGGCGGGAACAAAATTTTTGTTGCATCCAAAACACACTTGTTCTTACCTAATTCAAGTGTGCTGATCTCACATCTGACATTAGTGTTTCTCTGTAACTTACAGTTTTTTTGCAATTCAAGATTTTAGGTTTTCATCTTATTGTAAAATTTTCAATATTTACTTTAACATAATAAAATAGAATGTCTTCTGGGCATCATCTTTGTGAAAATATAATAATTTATATAATGCAGTAAATACAACTAATACACTAAAAGATATGATTGTATCAGAATTTGTCTACAGTTTTGAAATAGAACATATTAAAACACTTATTTTAATCATAAAATTTTCGCAAAGCTTATTTAAATTCTATTCAGGCAAAAATTTGCGTTTGTAGCTCCTGCGTTTGTGTACTTGTTGAGGACAATCTCGTTTGATGCTCCAGGAGTAGTCTGCTCATCACTAACAGCTCCAAGATTTTGGCAAAACTTATCAAGGTGACTGTTCAGGAAGTGAATCTTAATGCTCATATTATGTCCAATGTCATGGAAAGACAACAGCATTCTTTGAACCAGAATTTCATAGTTTTCTGCTTTTTTTGTGGCCAAGGAAGTTCTTTGTAACTGCCACAAAAGATTGCCATGCTGTTTTCTCTACTTTATTCATCTTCCTGACATATTCTTCATCATGTTTGAGGGTTCGAATTGGAAGTCCATCGAATGCACCTGCTTTTATCTTCTCAAAAGACAAGGCAGGAAAAGCAGAAATAATATGGTGAAAGCATTCACTTTCTCTATTCAAACCTGAACAAACTGCTTCATTAAGCCAGGTTTGATGTGAAGTGGTGAAAAATGATGCTGTCTTAATTAACTACAGGTTCATTCACAATATTTTGCATCCCTACTTCCAGAGCTTCATATTTCTGCCACTCCTTCTGTGTCCAGTGTTTCTCCTGAGCTCAGCTGTCCCACAAACACAGAAAGCAAGGATACTTTGTGGAGCCTTTCTATTGTTCTAGAAGGAAATTTACCATTTTAAGATCCACACAAATGATCCAGTTGTGCTCTTCATACTTCAGCAAGTTGAGGACAATTTTTATATCATTATAATCTTCTTGCAGATGAGTTGAATAACCAATTGGAACCGCTGTATAAACATTACCGTTGTGTAGGAGGACACATTTCAGACTCCATTTCGAGCTGTCAAGAAATAGCTCCATTGTGTTGGACTGTAAGTGATAACATCTAGCTGGCTGAGAAGACTACTGATATCATGACAGTAAACAAAGTGTTTGTCTTTGGAAAAAAAGTCCACAAAAATTTGTTCACGCTTCCTGAAATGGGATACTTTAGCTGAACGGTGAAGTACATTCTTTTCTTAAAGACTGGAGGCTAATAATTCAGCTGCTTTCTTTGATAGGCCCAGATCTCTTACTAATTCTTTCAATTCGGGTTGACTAAACTCCTGAGGGGTTAATGACTGCTTGGCATCAGAAGAAGATCCTTCAGATTCTACAACCATTTCCTCATGCATCTTATCAAAATACACTTGATCACCATGTTCACTTTCTTCGTCCTTAGAAAAAATAAAACCATTGAAAACTGGAACCAGGAGTGTCTCAGAGTGTGGAATAGGCTGTAATGCTGAAGAAATATTAGGATATAAATCATATGCCGTTTTTTCTTGCCGATGCCCTTTGTATGGATCAGACAGAAATAACAGTCATTGCTGTGGTCCTTAGGTTCACGCCAAACCATGGGAATACCAAAAGGCATTCCTTTACATTTTCCTTTTGTCCAGTCATGAAGCATTTTCTCACAATTATGACACACAATATGAGGAGCCCAATTTTTGTCTTGATTGCCAAGGGGAACTTGAAAATAGGCAATCTGTGCACATGTCACAAATGATGAAATATTGTGCCTTTGACATTGAAGTGTGTAACACCAACATATATATCAGAAGATGTCAGAACTATTCTTACATTTACGCCTACTTGAAGAAGCCATGATTCAATCTTCAAAGAAAACAAGAGGTTGTTTTTGTCATATAATAATTTTTTACATTTATAAACAACTACAGCCTGACTGGGCAGTGGTGTAGTGGATAAAGTGTCAGACTGGGATGTGGAAGACCCAGGTTCGACACCCCATGGTTGCCAGCTTGAGCACCGGCTCATCTGGTTTGAGCAAAAGCTCACCAGCTTGAGCCCAAGGTCGCTGGCTCGAGCAAGGGGTCACTCGGTCTGCTGAAGGCCTGCAGTCAAATCATGTATGAGAAAGCAATCAATGAACAATTAAGGTGTTGCAATGTGCAACAAAAAATTAATGATTGATGCTTCCCATCTCTTCATTCCTGTCTGTCTGTCCCTGTCTTATCCCTCTCTCTGACTCTCTCTCTGTCTCTGTAAAAAACAACAACAACTACAATTATGTAGAAGTGAGGTTTGTAAAACATTAACTGCCTTGTGGTTATGTTCAATCCAAGAGTCATTGCCCTTTAACTCCAATTTAAAAACCAATGCATGCCATTAAATGTAACAAAAAGAAATTAAAATTGAATAAAAACTAGAGCATTGTACTAAAAAATGGACTTCAGATTTGGAATCAGCGATGCAGAAATATATATATAGAAACAATTCTAAAACATCATGCAACAGACAATGAAAAAAAATTGTTCCCCAGTGTTATCTCTCTTGTTCACAATCTCTCTATATATGCATGCAGGTATACAGATGCACACAAAAATGTATAAATAATTGAAAACAAAATAAAAATGAAACCCTAAATACAGAGGCAATACAAATTAAAAGTAAGATATTGTTGATGTGCTAGTTGAGTTTGTAATGAATATGAAAAGCTATCCTGAATATCTACTGCCACTGGGAAATATGGCATTATATTCAGTTATTGCTATAAAACATTTTCATATTCAAATATATTAAATCACAGGATTAATACAGTATTAATATGTTTTACTTCAAATAAGTTCAAAACTATATCCCAAGTTTTAAAAAATTACTTTAGAATTTTGACATCTATATATTTGGTAATAGGAAAACACTCTAGATATATTCAAGTAATCGGTGTGGGGCGTGGCTGTGGGTGTGAACATTCAGCTATTTAGTCAAAATAAAAAAATACTTCAAAACCAAAGAATTGCTATTTTAAAATAGTTCTCTAATTTTGTATTCTTATCTCATAATATTCATGTAATATATGTTTTTTAAAAAAAATCTGGCTTCTAGGGTTTCTTAAACTTACATATTTGATAAATAATTGTGTAATAAAAATTGCAGATGCTTGCTTATATTTCATAGGAGATGAGTAAGTTAGAGGAGCGTGTGTATAATGCATCGGCAGAAATTATGACTGTGAAAGAAAAACAAGCTCATTTGGAACAGGAAATAAGAGGAGAAGTGAAACTACTGAACAACATCACTAATGATCTCAGACTGAAAGATTGGGAACATTCTCAGGCACTGAAAAATATCACTTTTATTCAAGGTAAAATATCTTCTTGTTCTTTCAAAAAATGACATATTAAAATGTATTGATATATGCAGAGAATTTGTCCTCAAAATCTTATAGCTTAAAATAGTTTTTATATCTAGAGGAAGGCATCTTCAGATTATATTAAGACCATATATATTATGGTAAGATAATAGTATCCTGGTTTCCTTTATGAGAAAGGGATTAAAAAAAAGTAAATGAAATCTCTCTTAAGATCTGATGAATCAGTGTTTCAAATATCCCATATTACTAAAAATTGAAGAATTTATCTTTAAGGTACAAAGTTCTCTACCTGTCTATAAATCAAGTTTGTTAATTCTCTTTTTAAAAACTAGATTCTTTCTTATGTCTTACCCCTATGCTATTATTTGGAGAGCTCAAAGACTTTTCTAACTAGAAAAAGTCTTTGAACTCTCAAAAAACAGAAAACAAAAAACAATGAATTTTTCATTTTCTTTTTTACTTGTTTGTAAAACAAGGTGAATTAAATATTACTAATTTTCAAATTAATATATATATACTATATATTTTTTCACATTAGACTTTTAATTATAATATTTTTCATATTTATCTTCAACCTTTTGGTGTAGTTTTGTTTCGGTTTGCCTCTCATAAAGAAAAGTTCCAGAAAGTTACATATAGTACATTTTTGTTTCCAGTGTTCAGAATTTAGTACAAATAAATAATCTGTATTTTCAGATATAAACACATATAATGAGAATATTTGGTTTTAGACCTTAGATTTATGCAATACATTAAAGTTTTAATTATTTTTTAAAAAAGAATGATTGTTTTTAAAATGTCTGCTAACGAGCCACACAAAATTCATATTAATGTTTATCTCTGAAGTTGATGTAGATGAATGGATCCTGAAATACCCAAATAATACCTACATCTTGGGTTGAGATATAACAGGCATCTTCTCTTTATTATTGTGCTTTACATCTTGTGTAGAACAAATTGTATGTATTCTTTAATTATCAGATTAAAACAGATAATAAAGAAAAAGTTGAGTTAATCAGCTTTCTCTCTAACAATTATAGACAACTCCACTTCAGATTTCAAACAAATTTCTGAAACTTTACAAATCCAGACGAAATCCTTGATTTCTGAGCATCCCACCCTTGTGAACCCCTAAAAGTGTTGCTTTCCCATCTTACCTGTTTGTTGTATTATCGTTCAATTTGTTACTTACTCCAACATTTTGGAAGCTATCTTTGAGATTTCTCTGTCTCTCACTCCCTACACTCAATTCATGTATGGGTACAGTTAGCTCTTGTATAACAATTTCAAATAAAACTCCTTTTCAGCATCACCTCTGCTACTATTTTAATTTAAGCAACCATATTCCAGTTTGATGTACTACATCAACTTCTCAATTGTTCTCCCTGATTCTACCCTTAAATTATTTTACGTAATATAGAACAAAAGGTGTTATCAAAAATTATCACTGGATATTTTCTTTCTCAAGCTTAAGACCCCCTCATTATCTCCCTATTAGACATAGAAGAAAATCTAAACTCCTACTTGGTCTGGCACCTATCTGCTTATCTGCCCACATTTTCTAATTTTTTCTCTGTCTAGCTTGGAAATCTGGAATAATGAAAGTGCCATTAAAAAGTATAAGTTAATAAGGAAGGAGGGCTAGTTTCACTTGTCACTTTTCATAATGTGCAGTAAACTCAGAATGCTCTTTGTCTTGAAATGTTTTCTCTTGCATCTCAACTCCTTTTGGACTCCACTCAAAATAGCCACTTTAGAAATAATTTCTCCCCCATTCTCATTCTCCTCCCCATCTCTATATTATTATTGGCTCTAACTTCCTCACAGTACTTATTGCTACATAAAATAATTTCCCATGTTTATTTGCTTATTAATCATGTATCTTCTCCAGTAGAATGTGTGTTCCAGAAAGTTGGGTCTTGTCTCCCTTGACTTATTTAGCGTCTGTTAGAGCACCCGACATAGAGTGGGTTAACAATTACGTATGTGTTGAATGAATAAGCAAGTCTAGTGCTTTCATTTCCTCTCATTCTTCACAGTTTCTTGTTAAGGTATAGTTTGTAGTGACAGTACCATTCTTCTAGGTTTCCAAGATAGAAAATTTAATTGTTTTTATTTTTCCTTCCAAGGTTATCATTAGTTCTTATGTTCCATGTTCTCTATCCACTCATCACTTCTTTATATTCCTGTATAAACTATATTTATCCCTACTCTGCCAGATTATTGAAATAGTCTTCCAGTCATTTCCTGCCTCAATCTCTCACACCATAATCCTTTCTACATTTTTGTTAGAACACAGTGTTTCGAAGGGAAACCCTAGATTGCAAAAAGTCTTTTATTGCCTCCTCATTAGAGACATTTTTTTTCTTCTTAGCACTTAAGGTATTCTATAATGTGTTTCTTAACTATTTTTGAATGTCGCATGACCTCCCTTTTTCCTTTTAAATACACAATATTTCAATTTATTTTACTGTGATTTTAATATACCTGATACTTTTTATATCCTGTCTCAGGTATTTTCCTTCACTTGAGATAATCTTTTTTCTTTTATTAGTATCTAAAAAATATCTATTATTCAATGCCCATCTAATATGTGACCTCTTACATGAAGCCTTCTCTGGTTCCATCATAGTAATACTCTTTTTTTCTTTTTTTATTCAATGAGAGGAGGAGAGGCAAAGACAGACTCCCACATGTGCCCCAACTGGGATCTTACCCAGCAAGGCCACTAGGGAGCGATGTTCTGCCCATCTGGGGTGTTGCTGCATGGCTCAACAACCAAGTACTTAGAGTCTGAGGTGGAGGCCATGGAGCCATCCTCAGCAATTGGGACCAACTCACTCCAGTTGAGCCATGGCTGCAGGAAGGGAAAAGAGAGAGAGAAGCAAGAGGGGCAGGGTTAGAGAAACAGATGGGTGCTTCTCCTGTATGTCCTGACCAAGAATCCACACACGGGTCAAATGCTCTCCCACTGAGCTAACCAGCCAGAGCTCGTAGTAATACTCTTGCTGACATGTATGTCTTACTTAAAATTGAGCATTAAGTATTTTTTCCACAGGATAGTTTTTAGTATGATTGTAATATCTAAAAATATTATGTTAAGTGAAATAAGCCAGGCAGAGAAAGAAACATATCATATGACCTCACTCATTTGAGGAATCCAATGAACAATATAAACTGAGGAATAGAATAGAGACAGAGGCAAGATCAATGGGTCCAGAGGGAAAGCAGACAGAGGGAAAGGGGGTGATAGGAAGGGAGCAGAAAAAGGAAAAAGATTGGTCAAATTATATACACATAATACAACGTTATAGAGAGCAGAAAAGCTAATCCTGGATGGAAAGGGGGATGTTGTGGGTAACATCCCACAGGAGAGGGGGGGATGCATTCAGGGGGACGCTAGAGTCTATGTAAACACAATAAATTAAAATTGTTTAAAAAGTCTGAAAAATAAAAAATAAATCTCATACTGTCTTCTAGTAAAATGTTATATCTTCTTGGAAACAACATGTTTCTTAAAATTAGAGACTATTTTTATATTCTTTAGAACATTTAGCTATGAAATAAATTTTTAATAAATATTTATAAAACTATAACCCAGGGAGATATATTGTAAAATTAATAAGGTGTTTATTATTTGTGGGTTTTTGGATCAGTATTATTACTTTCTGTCTCTTTATATTTACAAGTGTTAAATAAGTATAAAATAAAAAAGATATAGATATTTTAATACATTTTTCAGGTAACTATAGTAATTAGAATCTCAAAGACTGAATTGTTGAAAAGGTAAAGGAGAGTTTGTTGGGGAATGTGGATAACATCATTTAAAGAAACAAAGTTGGCAAACATTGAAGAAGAAAGTTAAAAGAAATAAAATATGATATGTGTCAGTGGTGAAAAATAAGTAATCCAATGTTCGTTTGGGAAAATTTGAATGTCTTTTTCTACTATTTAACATTTATTTCATGATAAGGAAGAATAAGCAGTTTATGGTATTTAAATTTGGAGATTTTCATTCAATTACTTAATGGTATTTAAAAATTGATTGTGTCTTTAGCCATTATTAAGGAAAAATTAATCTCAGGAATAATGGAAGAACAAATGTCTAAAATGAAGTCAATTAGGTTTGGAGTAGTATAATTTAGGCCTTAATTATTAGGAAAGAGAGTTCTAATTCTGGTTTTGCCCAATTAGCTTTACGACCTTGAAGAATTCACTGTCTTACCCTCTATAAATGTGTTTACTAAACAACCGTTAAGGCCTCTCCCAGATTAAATATACCTAAATCAGTAAGCATAAAAACTATAAGAATAGATATAAAAGGGGGCATATTTAAATGTGGACAAAGCCCACCGGGGGTGAGGATGACGGAGGCACAGAGACCCGACTCTGGGGACCAGGTTCAGTGACGCAGATCCTCTTTATTCAGGAAGCAAGCTAGCTTATATACACAGGTTCAGCCTACAGGGTGTTACAGCGTGTTCTTCAAAGCCAATGGCTGAAAAGATCAAGGATCTTCTTGGTTGGCACTGAGTCACTTCCTTATAGTGGGCGAGCTCCCTCCTGGGTGTGCCTAGGAGAGTTTCAGGTGCTGGAGTGTTCTCACAGCATCGCATCATCCACAGCTGTTAGTAATGCGCTCTATGCTCCACCCACATTTAAACAGTAAGAGCCTAGAAGATTTGGGAGATTTCTATGATAATCTAAATATGAGGCAAGATTGAGAACAAGGTAAAATAGTGATATTAATGATCATAATGAGTAGGACATGATGCATAGCTCTGGAAATGTGGGCAGATATTGTTAGTGCTGTGTTATCATCTGAGGATTTTAAATAATGATATGCCTAGGTCTGTTTTGCCTGTAAACTACACAGTGTTTATCTATAATGGTTATGATGACTGAGTATTCTAAATCAGTACATTTCTTAGGGTTATATAGAAATTGCAGTATTCCATTTTTTTTTAAAAAAATCACATGAAAGGAGCTAAATAGTGGATTTTTAATGTGTCTTTTATAGAGAGAATTGTTCCTGGAAACTTTTAGCTATAGCATTTATGAATTAATCCTGTAACTCCACAGTTAGGAGGAATTAAAGATGAAGAAAAATAATGTGTATTCATATGGCTTTTTGAACTAGAGCAAATCATACATTTTTTACCAATAGTAGTAATCTTGTTCCTTTGACATACATTAACAAAGGAACTTACAGATAGCATTATTTCCATTTGATATATAGACATGATTACTGATGTGATGATGAAATAGAATCTTGAGAAGCTAAATAGTAACTCAGAACAAAGAAGATGATTACAATGGACTCTAAGTCTCTCAACTTAAAGTTCTTTATTCTTTTGTCCAATACATGGTAAAATAGATTGCTACATTTTTTTATAGTGAGGTGGAGATATATAATACTTAACTTAATAGGTCAATCAGATAGATGATAGATAGATAGATAGTTTTTTTTAAAGCTTACTGAAGGAAATCTGAAGGTGAGATAGACAAAATGCTTTCAGATCAGATTTAAAAAGAAAAGAAAACAACTCTAGAATACTCCCACTGCAGAGCCATGAACGTGTAAACTAAAGCAGGGATGAAAAGGAAAGCAGTTTTGGAAGGTAGCATCATAGCGTTGTGTTGAGAAAGTTCTCAAAAGTTCTATGCAAGAAGCTAAAAGGAAAGTGTTTTATGATCCATGTACTTCTATCTGTCCAAACTAACTAAGACAACAAAAACATTTATTAAAGTAGTTTTCACATTTTGTTCTTAGCAGTAGAAGAGTTATATCAATGGCTAAAAATAAAACATTATGTAGTAACTGAGATTAATGCTAAATGAAGAATAAAATACAAATTAAAAAGTAACTTTTAACACTCTTAGTTAGACTCTGTAAAGGAAACATTGACCTGGTTTCCTACCTCTGAGATTCAGATATCTGATCTCAGGTTTTTTTGCTGTATTTGTTGTTCTATTTCTTTATAAATCAATTTATTTATTTTTTAAATTATGTTTTTATTTTTCTGTTGCAGTTGGCATTCAATATTTTATTCAGTTAAAGTATATAGTATAGTGGTTAGAAATTTATGAAACTTATGTATGAAGTGATCTCCCAATAAGTCTAGAGCCCACCTGACAGTCTACACAGGTATTATAATTTTATTGACTATATTCTATATGCTGTATTTTACACCTTTGTGACTATTTTATAACTGCCAATTTGTATCAGTATTTTTATATAAAAAAATAGAGAGGTGTTTATAACTCAGAATTTTATAAAATAACATGTATTTGTTATAACTGAACTAATGCCCCAACATTAGAGGCATATACAACTACTATACATAGTTACATGCAAAATAACTTCAAAAGATGTAAAGGAAATGGACTAAATATACTAATGCATGAGATCATCTTTACCTATTTATGTGGCCATCTCTTAGAATTCTTCAGTTGTTACCTCTCCCCACCTAACTAATATTTGTAAACTAACAGTTCTAACCAGTGATGCTAAATATAGTCGTGTGTTGTCTTTGGGCTATGTATGTGGCTAAACCACAGTAATTGGAAAATACTTCTCTTAAAACATTATTATTTTATTATTCTATGATACATCCAGGTTTGGTTCTTTCTTTTCGAACTGAAAAGAAAATTTCTAAGTGTTTTGCTTCAAAAATAAGGACTAATACTTGTAGAAGAAGGAATACTAGTAGGACACCTTTAAGTTCTAAAGACATTTTCAGTACCATCATTCTAAAGAAATAATTACCACATATCATGTATCTTTTTTGCTGGGCACAGAAAATTCAAGTGACTAATCAGTGTTGATCTAACTCAGTACTCAAGGACATCTGGGAAATTGTGAGACCAAGTAGTCAAAAATTTTTCTGTAATCTTTCCATTTTATTTTACAATCTCTATATCTATCTAGGGATTATATTTAATATTTAACTTGAAAAAGTATTCTTGTTCTCCCTTTCATCTGCTTGCCATTCCCCACATCTCTTTCACTTACCCAGAATTCTCTTTTTTTTCCATTCTACTCAATGTTCAAAGTACACTACAAATCCCACTTCTTCAAGAAAGTCTTTTCAAACATTGCTACTCAACTGAACCACTATGTGTGGTTTCATTTCCCTGATGGTATCATTCATGAGTTATAAGTCCTTACTTACACATTTTCCACACCGCATCAAACTCAATATAGTGAAATCTGTTTACTATGTGCACAACACTAATGTGAGTTTGTGCCATCACTGACTCAGTGTCTCTCTCTGCTCCCAGGTTATGAGAACTTAGAAAGGTGCTAGACACACATAACTATTTATATATAATTAGGTTGTCTAATTTAGGGCTATCCATTTTATCAATACACAGCATTGTACTATTCAACAGCAGGGTATGCCTCTATCCGGGAAAGTCGGTCTTATTTATTTTGCATTATTGTATAACGAATAAAAGACTTTGAATTTACTTATACAACTGTCTTAACAAATGACAAATCCATGTTACCTGTGCTTTAAAACTATCATCAGTAATTGTAATTTGTTTTTTTAAAGGTCCTCGTGGGCCCCCAGGTGAAAAAGGAGATAGAGGTTTCACTGGAACCGTTGGAATTCCAGGCTTTCCAGGTCCAATGGGTATGGTAATAGGACTACTTACTTATATGCTACAGAATAGGTAATGCACATCCATGTGTGTGTAGGAGGAACCACTTTGATTATTTCCTTGTAGGTAGTGTATGTGTATGTGTGTGTGTGTGTGTGCGCGCGTGCACACGTGCATTGGGGGGAATATCACCTCGTCCAGCAGCCTAATCACTATAAAGTGCTGAAAGGCAACCACTGACCCTGAAGAAAGTTAAAAGCTTTAGCCAGAGCAACCACATGGTTGCATAAGTCTCATGAATCTAAGGATTGCTCTCCATACCATGGACTGCAGACAGCATGGGGCAGTGATCTGGCTCTAGATCACATGTGGAGGAGAAAAGGAAAATCATCTTCACATTGAAAATATTTACAAGTTATCTGGTTTTTAAGATACAAAAATTACACATTAATAGGTTAAAGGCAAATTGCATTGCATTTCTTCTATCGTCCCTTAGTGGAATGTATCCGCAGAAGCCTACAAAATCCAATGGTAAATACTGACTAGAATGCAGTTGACTTTCACCTTCGCTGTCAGACATTGTCTGTTTCATTTAGAGCAAAACTGTTTGCAATTATTTTCCTCTGTCTATGCTGTAATCTTGAATGTAATATTTTGAAAGAAAATAATACAATAACAGAAAAATGGAAAGAGCATAAACCTTCTTTGCTCTCAAGAAAATAAGGAAGACAATAATAGCATGATTGTCATGTTATTCTTGGCTAGAAATCAAATACCCTGCATGCTTTCTGAAAGTGGGGAGTATATTGCATTGTCTAATTATAACTGGGTTGGTTGAGCTGGCAAAACATGTCTAAATACCAGGTACTTCATCTTATTTTTCTGTCTTTTGATTTTATTAAGTGTTAATCTTTCTGGTCAATATTAATTTTTTAAAATGAAAAGTATGACTCTTACACCCACCTGACCTTTACTTCAGTGTGCTTAAAAAGTCAATATATAAAGTTTACATTAAAAAAATTAAAATTATTTTAAAGAAAAAATATATCCATTACATATATAGATATATGTAAATATCTATCTATCTATCTATCTATCTATCTATCTATCTATCATCTATCTATCATGATCTATCTATCTAATAGGTTGTTTGTGTACTTTTGAAAGTACTGCCAGGTAAGATTCTTTGTTCAGAAAGTCTTTCTACTTGACTAGCACTCAGCAGGATCTTAATAATGGTACATAAATGTCATAAGCAGGTGAGGTTACCAGTATTATGTCAGCTGTCAGAGCTGCTATTGTCAAAGGTCTGCCAGCTCCTTCATTACAATTGTCAGTGCTTTATAATTGAAGCGTAGAAGTTTAGACTGGGCTACAACTTGCCTTGCAAAGCTTCATCTGGGAGCATCTTTTGCAGCTATTTCTGAACTGTGGATGTATGAAATATAAAGAGGGATTTAAAAGCTTTAGCTTTAGTTAATACCATACAGATGCCATTGCAAAGCTGCTTTGATTCTTGTAGTGAGGGCTTAGTCCATTGCTGCTGGTTCTGCTCATTTACACAAACAGGCATTATCCAGACCCTCATAAAAGAAAGATTACATTAGTTGGGGTGATAAGTTGACTTTTTTATGATTAGGTCACCATTTGGTTTGGTGTATTGCAGCAGAATATTTAAGTTATCAGGCCTCTCTCTTAACGGATTTTTCCCTGCTTAATTGGTGAATTTTGTTTTGCTTTCTGACAGATTGCCTAACTGCTCCATACTACGTGCTAGGATAAGGAAGTTAAGAGCATATAATGGACTGTCAGTATAATTCTACTTCCTGATTTGAGCCAGTTCAGTAAAACCCCACCTATATATCTAATTAAACCCACTAAACTCAGCTTGACAAAGTCAAAGTCATCTGGACTCACAACAATAATATGAAAATCTGAGAAATTTAAGCAGTTATGCTAGTGGTCTTATATAATTAATACCATCACAATTCTTCTTTTTTTTTTAATTTATTGGGTTGGCGTGGTTTCAAGTGTCCTACTCAATATAATACCCTCCACACACCAACCATATCGTGCCCCCCAGCCCTCGTGCAAAGTTTCTTTCTACCCCCATTTCCCAGTCTTTGCCCTCCCTCCCTCCATCTCCCTCCCTCTCCCTCCACCCCCACCCCTTTCCCTCAGCAATGGCTGCCCCCTGTGTGTATCAATGCGCTATGGATGTATGATTGTGGCTAATCCCCTCACCTCCTTTGATTCCGTCCCCTCTTTCCCCTTCCTTATGACAGCTGTCCTTCTCTTCCCTGTGACTCTGCCTCTGCTTCTATTTTCTTCCTCAGTGTATTGGATACTTACTCATATATGGGGAACATCTT
This sequence comes from Saccopteryx bilineata, assembly GCF_036850765.1. NCBI lineage: Eukaryota > Metazoa > Chordata > Mammalia > Chiroptera > Emballonuridae > Saccopteryx > Saccopteryx bilineata. The sequence goes on from NC_089495.1 coordinate 18,542,984, forward strand.
ATGCTAAAATATGCTTTACCTTAAAATAATATTATAGAAATTTATTTCAGAATGTCATTTCCTTGGAATTATGCCAGTGAGAATGACCTATTTATTGTCTTTTACTTGAAAGAATGTTTATTGAGCACTTTTCCTGTGCTCTACTAGGCTCTGTGGATCCCACAGAATTACAAAGACTTTCTGCCTTCACAGAACTTAACAGTATGACAAGTCATTATATAAGGGTGATGAATGTCATCTCAAAGGCTTTTGATCTCATCTGAGATCCTTTGGGGACCACTTTCAGGGTTTTTCCACCATGACAGCTATGCTTTGAAAAATACCTTCTTAGTTCTAGTGGAAGCCTCTTTGTAGGCCACTTAATGGTTAGTTTCTTCCCACTGTGGGGTTACGGGGTAGCCTGACCTGTTGGTATTACCTTTATAAGATGCCATGAGAGGGAGCCAAAGATTCCTTGGCTACAAGATTTTTATCATCAACTAATGCTGTTAACTTTTCTTACATAGCCTGATTTTTCTACCATAAGAATTATGACTGGAGGAGAAATAACTTGTATCCTCACTGTGGACATTGGAACACAGGAACTATATTTTATTAGACTTTACATCCATGCATGACTTTATCCCATCCCACCTCTACTTCCATTCTGACCTAGAAAAGCCTCTCCTCTGGCTTTGTCAAGGGCAGTGTTTGCTAAAATACATGTCTGAGTAAGAAATGTAGTGCCAATGACTCTGAAAAATGTCACTGCTTACTATGCACATATCATTAAATAAAACTAAATTCAGCTGCCTTTTCAAAAGCCTGGTGCAAATAACGATTACATCACTACAAAGAAGGAGGAAGAAGAGGAGGAAGAGGGCGAAGGAGGGGAAGAACCAACACAAAGCATTTATCACGTGGAAGGCACTTTTTTCTGTTTTACATTAATTCACTTTTTAATTGAATTTATTGGGGTGACATTGGTTAATAAAATTACACAGTTTACAGGGGCACAATTCTGCAATACATCATCTGTATATTTTATTGTGCATTTACTCTAAGTCAAGTCACCCTCCATCACCTCTATGCCCCCTACCCTATTCTACATCCCTCCACGCCTATTTTAATCATCACATCAATTTATGATATAGGAATAAGTACTATACCATTTTATAGATGCACAGGGAGGGTAAGTGGCTCGCCTAAGGTCAAACAGCAGCTGGTAAGTAACAGAGCCAGTGTTTGAACCCAGATGTACACGAATGCAGAGTTTGTTTTCTTAACCAGTCTGCTAGACCACAGAAAGAAGCCTGACTTCAGAACTGGGAACCCAGGATATGTGAATAATAATCAGACCAATGTTACATAAACTGTTAGCTCTCCCTTGTCTTCTGTATCTACCTCTACAAAATGACAGCTTTTAACTGGATAATGTGGAAGGTCTCTTTAAACTCTTAACAGATTATAGTTAGGATTCTGTGTGAGATGTGTTTCTCTTGTCTGTGGATTAGTAGCAGGTGCTAGACCCTATTCCCCACGCTACAGATCATCACAGAAAATGAACTAATTCCCACCTGAAAGGCTCAAAGAATCTGGTGTCTTGGAATAAAATTCAATAGTGGTACTTATATTTAGGGGTTACATTTCCAAACATCATTGAACAAACTAGTCATGTAACTCTATGGGCTATACAGAGTCTGCTCAAACATCTCCCATAATAGAGGTCTAATAATTGAATAATAATGACTAGTATCACATGTACTTCATTTATGGATTTATTTGTCCACCTATTAAAAATGTTACATAATTCCTGAACAGCTGTATTCTGAATGTCACTATGATTTACTCAGTCAGCCATTGTTGGAGAGGCTCTCTCTGATTCCCCAAGGCATTCTCTATTTCTATTACATTTCTTTGTTTTTCTAAAACTTTAATCTCCAAAATAACCTTCTATATTTATTTGTTAACTTTCTTACCATCTGTCTCCACACCAGGAGGTCTGTTTGGATAAGAACCTTTGTAACTCCAGGAATGTGCAGGGACTGAAACAATATGCTTGCTCAATATATTTTTGTTGCATTAATGGAGGTAATGGTAAAAATGGAAGTCACTAGTGAGTTGCATTCTATAAAAAGTCAAGGCTGGGCCTGACCTGTGGTGGTGCAGTGGATAAAGCGTCGACCTGGAAATGCTGAGGTCGCCGGTTCAAACCCTGGGCTTGCCTGGTCAAGGCACATATGGGAGTTGATGCTTCCAGTTCCAACCCCCCTTCTCTCCCTGTCTCTCTCCTCTCTCTCTTTGTCTCTCCCTGTCCTCTCTAAAAAAATGAATAAATAAAAAAAATTTTAAAAAAAGTCAAGGCTGTTCTAAGATAAAGAAATTAAAAAGTTCAGAGTCAATGTTTTTATTTATAAATTTGAGTGACAGATCTTTATAATTGCAAGTGCAAAGGTCTGACTGCCTTGCTTAGATAATGAAGAAAATTATAAATATTAACTCATCAGCCAGTTTTGAGAACTGATGTTATATAATTTTTCAAGCTGTATACTGTGAAGTCCAGCAGTTATAAACTACAAAGTGTGTGTGTATACAAACATATATATATTATAGATATATGTGCACACATATCAATATATATATTAGTGTATATTGAGAAATTAAATGGAGACATCCTGACTATTCATATTTCTAAAAATAATTTGTATTTTATTGCTGTAGATATCTGCTTAATATCTGCAGAATCCAAATTTTACATTAGTTTGAATATTTCTTAACTATTTAGAATAATATAGTTCTGAAACTGAATAGTTCTTAGAGAACGGTTAACCCAAATTTAAGTGTCTATATGAAGGAACCTTAAGAAAATATTTTTTGATGAATTAAATATGTGTAAGTCCTGCTTCCTGAAACTTGTAAACTAATGGCAATATATTAAAAGATTAACATTAGCAAAAGGTGTGAATCAATTTTATATAACATTTTTTCCAAAGAGTTAACTGAGAATTGGATTACTAGGATTTCTGGGAACTGATAATGACCCCTAAAATGACATTTTTACCATAATTTATGTCAAACTACTGGACTTTAAAATGGAATACTTTATCCCACAGGAAAATAATATTTGCTTTCCTATGTAGTCTTCATAGCCACCATAGCGGTGTAGGGTAAAAAAAAAAAAAAGCTGTTTACATTAAAGTGTGTAAAACCATGGTTTTGTATATGTATATAATACATACCCATACATGAATCTTTATATACTGTACACACCCCCGCACACACACACCCTTTCACATGTGTGTGGGTGTGTACGTGCAGTTACATTGTTGTTCAGGAGTCCAGTGGAATATGTAAAAACAAGTCCATGAGAACTAGGGTAATATATTCTGGAACTAGGACCCCAATTTTTAAAAAATAAATACTCTTTGATACTTCTAACTGCCTGAGCTGTGCTTTTTCTGGGATAAAGCTCAAGAACCCAATTTCCAGCTCATACATTTAAAAGCTGTCATTTTAGCTACATCAAAATCCTGCTATTTGAAGACTCCTGATTAGATGGCTTAAGCTTTCTGGTTAAAACACCAAGATGTTTTCCTGCTATGTTTTTATTTGTAATAACAATGCTATTTATTGAAAACCTGTACTGCCTTAAATATATTAATGTTTTTCTTTATTATTTATACCATCTCTCAATAGCACACATGAAATTTTAGGAAAGCTATTATTACTCCATTTGGAGATTCACATATAGCATACTTATTAATGAAACTAAATTGTTCTGTTATGCTATGAAGTCGATCTGAAAAGTGAACTATTACCCCTGTGTTTCATTCATTAATGATACAGGTCCTCCAGGTCCTAAAGGTGATCAGGGACCAATCGGCTTTTCTGGACTTCGAGGAGCCCCAGGACCATCAGGGAAGATGGGGAGGCCAGGTATTATAACAATTTTTTTTTCTTTATAGACTATGAAAAATAAACACCAGATCATAGATATTTTTTCAACTTAAGTAACCAAAACAATAGTCATCATAGTGTGAATAGTAACACTCAAAGGCTGTATATTTAGTTGTCTGAAACATCTTGAAACTTTTTATTGTCCTTCTGAGGAAAGTTTCTGTGTCTTAAAGGAAAATAGCTATATATAAAAAAAGAGGATTTATAAACTTTACACAACCATAAATCACCATGAAGAATGGTATCTATTTTAGAACAAAGAGGTGGAAAGTCTGGCAAAGAAAAACAAACACACAAAGTATAAATAATGTTTTAACCAAAACTGGCCAGACCCTCTTAAACTATAGTTCGCCAAGTACAGATTGGCCTGAAATCCTACCCTATGCAGGATAAGCTGCCTGCTATTATATACTGATATATTACTGATAGAATCAATTGGAGTTCGAAAAACCAGAGTAACAGGCTTTAATGAAAGGACACCTGCCAGGCTGTCTCATCAGGGAGAGCAGCCCCTGGCTACAGTCTGAGGCCACGTTTTAAGGGCTCGGTTTAGGGAAGTAGGAAGGGTAACGGGGTATTTGCTGATTGGCTGTCGCTATCGCTGGGCGCAGGGGTGCTTGTCCACTAATCAGGAATGTTGGTGCATTTTCAATCGTCAGCAGTTTCAACTGTCGGTGACTTCGTCAGACATTCCTTTGTGGTTGGTCACCTGCCACAAGCCCTGAAATGAAACTCGTGCGGGCAGGGTAAAAGAAAAGAGACCTAAGAATTACTACTTTATAATTAGCATTATTTGCGTTCTTTAAAATTTACATAGATGATGATGTCATTTCTATTTTTTATGCCAGCCAGTAGTATAAACTTGAATTGTGAACTTTGCACAGATATTTTAGAATTGAACAGGTTTGTTGTTTCCTAAATTGAAAGTAAATTATGATCAGGAGAACAGGATTTTTATCGCTGGATGTTTAAAAAAGTTTTTAGAATAGTTTTAGGTTTGTAGGAAAATTGTGCAGAAAATAGAAACTTTTCATGTCACCTGTCCACGTACAGTTACCACTATTATGGCTAACTAGCATCGGTGTAGTATGTTTGTTACCATTGACTAATAGTGAATCAGGATTATGAAGTAAAGTCCACAGTTTACATTAAGGTTGACTGTTGGTGATGTTTATGCTATGGTTTTGACAAATGACATAATATCACACAGAGTAGTTTTACTGCCCTAACCATGCCCTGTGGTCCGTTCACCTACCCATCATTACCAGCCCCCCAGCCTGTGGCGGCCACTGGTCTTTTTGCTATCTCCATACTTCTGCCTTTTCCAACATGTCATACAATTGCAGTCATATTATGTGTAATCTTTTCAGGCTGGCTGATTTCACTTAGCAATTTCAGTGAATCCATTTAAGGTTCTGCATGTGGTCTGATCACTCGTCTCTTTTTAATGCTTAGTATCAATATATTCTATTGCATGCTGTATCATAGTTTATCCATTCACCTATTGAAGGACATTTTAGTCACTTTTAAGTGTTGGCAATCATGAATGAGAGCTGCTTTAAGCATTCACATGCATGTTTTTAGTTGGACATGAGTTTACCTGGAACTGTGATTGCTGGATTGCCCGGTAAACCTGTGTTCAGCTTTGTGAGAAACTGCCAAACTGCCTTCCAAAGTGACTATACCATGTTGCATTCCCACCAGCAATGAATGGGAATTCCTATTATTCCACATTCTCAGGCATTTGATATTGTTACTGTTTTGGATTTTAGCAATTTCAGTAGGTATGTTGGGGTATTTTTGACAGTATCAGTGTCAATGGCAATTAAGCTTAGAGAAAATAAGCCACAAATAAGCAACCTACAATAAGTTTCCACCAGAGACCCGATTACCTGAACGAAATGGTGACTTACGCATCAACCAGTTCTAAAACCATCTTGATTTAATTATGCCTTTTCAGCAACATGGGAAGAAGTATTTGTTCATTTGTTAGAAATTATATGCATCACTCAAAAACTGCTAAATTTACTATATGGGTGATTTGTGTTCCATAGATAAATATATTTAAAAACCTTGGATTTGACAAAATTGCAAAGCTAGAAATAGATTATTCCAAGATCACTCAAAATAATACTGTGAAGTGAGAAGACATTTTTTCCTATATTCTAAGTCTAAAGTTAAAATGGTGCATTAGTCTATGATCTATCTCAAGTAGCTAGTCATTTACTATCCCTGGCAAATCGTGATAAAATTTTGTTTGGGACTCTTTCTGGTGTGCTTTATTTCTAACTTCCTGTTTACATTAAATCATAATGATTAACATTATAAGTGAATTATCATTATGAACTATAGATAATCAATAGATATCTTAAAATGTTTCTAATAGTTCTTATCACAAAGCAAGCTATATATACACATTGAGTATTAACTACAGCTTATATAAGTTTAGATATTTTTTCACTTTCAAACTCCTAGAGTTCAATTAGTCAAAGTACTTGGGGGAGCATCACTCATTTATTCACCACGTCAACACAATCTTACAAAAGTTCCCTGTATGTTGGAGATGAACGTAGCATAGCCCTGCCTTCAGTGGTCAGGTGACAGAAAAATGCAGAAGCAGATAGCTTTAATGCAATGTGGTAATAAGCATTTAGGAAGCAGGACAAAAGCTTTGAGAGTAGAGAGTAAGAATGATTAATTCTGTAGAGCAAGATGTGTTGCAGTGTTAGTACTGGCTTAAAAGATATTTAGAATTTCTTTCTTTCTTTTTTTATTAAATGAGAGGTGAGGGGGGAGAGAGACAGACTCCTACATGTGCCCTGAATGGGATCCACCAGGCAAGCCCCCTACAGGGCAATGCTCTCCCCATTTGGGGCCACTCTGTTACTTGGCAGCCAAGCTATTTTAGCACTTGTGGTGATGCCATGGAGCCATCCTCAGTGACTGAGGCCAACTGGAGTCATTCGAGCCATGTCTGCAAGAGGAGGAGAGAGAGAAGGAGGAAAGGTAAAGAAGCAGATGGTCACTGCTCCTGTGTGCCCTGACGAGGAATTGAACCTGGGACTTCCACACGCTGGGCTGACACTTTACTGCTGAGCCAACTGGCCAGGGTGATACATAGAATTTCTTTAGGTCTCTAGTTCTCAAACTTCAGCGGGCACCAGAATCACCTGTAAGTCCTGTTCAAACAGCTTATTGGGCTCAATCCCCAGTGTTTCTGATTCAATTATCAGGGATTGCGCTCCCAAAAATTCATTCACAGCACTTGTCTGGGATACACCACCCTAAGGAAATGTAAAACAAGACAAATAAATTGTAATGGGAATAGTTAAAAAACACAGTTTAGATTGAAGTGGAAGACACCAGGATTCCTGGAGAAAGGAGGAAGGCACAGTCAAAGGAAGAGGAAAAAAAAAAAAAAAAAAAAAGGACAGATAAACCCAAACCAAGTTGGTTATACCTCACTTCTGTATACTTTTAGTAAAATCGACGTTTAATGTCCTTGTACATTTAAGATAATGTGTGTAAAGTATCTACCCAGAACAGTGCCAGGTTTGTAACAGGGTTTCTAAAATGATAAAATAATAATACTTAACATGATAATTATCATTATTATTATATTTGAGTTTCTATAGATTATTATGAAGTGTTAGTCTATCTCCATTTAAAGCAAGCATTGTGAATTACCCTAATTTTTAAAAGTTTTTTTTTCTTTTCTTTTTTTCCCCCCCAAGGAAATCCCGGACAAAAAGGCCAGAAAGGGGAAAAAGGAAGTAAAAGCACGTTATGTAAGTTTATAGTTTCCTGTTTATTTATGTGCATCTTTGTAATAAACAAGCTTCGATAGTAGTGGTCTGGGCTTGAAGCAAATGTTGAGAAAGAATTTTAGCATTGAACCATGGAAACTCTGGGGAAGGCAGCCACATTGGCTACGAACAAAGTATGCTAATTGGAGTAAAACAAATAGATTAAAATTATACAACTCTTTGAATCTCGTTACCCATTTGTATTTTATTTTTGTGATGAACACAATTTTCTAAAAATCCCACATAGAAAATTGTTCAATATTCAAGCCAATTTCCATCTACTTAAGGAAAATCAAGCTTATGAATAGAAACAATTATACCTGCCTTACCTGTGAACTGAGCGTACTGAAAAGTTACATATAGGAATCTGGATCGTCTAAAAGCCCTGACAGACTAGTTTTCAGATGGGTGAGGTTTTTGTGTTCTGCTTTATTTTACTAAAAACCTGAAAAGCGATATTCTATCTCTGAGGCCTTCAAAACTGCAACAGAATAGATATTACAGACGGGATCTCTGTTCAGTGGAGGGCTGAGCTCCTATTGTGAAGTAGAGACTCTGTAAATTGGGCCTTAAAAACTAAATATTAGATGATATGTCTTTAAAATTCCATGTCATATGGCAATCACTGTATGTTAGCCGAATCTATATAGATCTAAAGAATGGATTATGAAAAGGAATAAGGAATCCCTGATTGACCTCTCAGAATTTAAGGGTTCCTCCCCTGTGTTTCTAATAGGAACTACATGTGATGTACGTGTCTGTCTTGGGAATAGCTGATACGCCTACATAGGGAGTCATAACCTTTACCTATTAGAGAGGTCTGTTTTAAACAGATTTTGAAAAAACCTTTAATATATTAAAAATCTACCAATTTTCCATCATAATTATTGTTTTAAAAATACAGGACCAATTTCTCTGCAGTAACATAAGTAATCATTTTAACTAAATCCTGTGTGTGGACACCACCTTCAGACCACTTAGGGTCCCCATTGTGAATGCCAGACACTTAACTATGATGTAAGTACAGGACACTTTCCATAATTGTTGCATTGTTGATCTGATTGCCTGAGTTAAGTCACACTGAGTATTGTGTGTCTCCTCCAAGGCCTTACTGTTATGCAATGATTATTAGTGTTGTTATTATGTTAAGACAATAAAAACAGTAGATTTTTTTCTCCTTTGATCACTTTTGTCTGCTGTATACTTTCTCCCCATTTCTTCCCCTTTCTCCTTGATGCTACATTTATTTTCAGTTGAACCTTTTGTGTAACTCCCTCTTCCCTATCTTCATATTTTTTCTCTATCTTTATCTCTACCTCTATCTTCAGTTTTTCTTTATCTCCTTTTCTCCTTTTCCTGAGACTTTCTCTGTGCTACTTAACTTTGACTCTGGTTAATCTTGGCAAAGAGAGGACTTCTTTATTTTGTAGTCTATAAACTGAACACATACACAGTCCTTGTTGCCCGAGGTTATCAACTGCTTCGAACAGTTTTTTTTTTCAGATGTGTTCAGAAATATTTTCAATTACAGATATTTTCATGGCTGTTTGAAGTTTATGTGCACTCTTTCTCTGAGAAAGCGTTTAGAGAGATATATCTGTGTGTAAGCATGTATAGCCTCCAGATGCGATGGAGAGTATATAACTCTATAATGTTTCAAAAGAAAAGAACCACATACACAAACATCTATACAGTATGTTTTGTTAGTATATACTAACATGTTCATGTCAGTATATACGCCTCTACCTTTTTTCTCTCAATGGCTGTGCACTATTCCATTATATAGCTATATTGTAATTATCACAATATATCATTCAATCCACTAGTCATGAACATGTGAAGATTCTGTTTGCTTTGATTTGGCTTTAATAAACAATGCTACATTCAGCATTCTCACACATGATATTGTGAGATATTTTATTAAAGAGAATATTTTTTAATAGAGAATTTTCTAGAAGTAGAATTAAGAGTTCAAAAATGACATGCATATTTACAATTTAGAAATTCTTGCAAATGGCTTCTAAAAGATAGTGCCAGTTTATTCTCTATGAAAAGTGCCCGATTCCCTACATTTTCAATTAATTCTGATATATAAAAATTTATATTGAATTATTTTAATATACATTCTCTTATATTTTTCAGGCATGATTTAAATATAGTACAAATAATAATTGATTTCCTCTTTTATATATGTGTCAGGACCGGTACCACTCCCTGGTCATATTAGGGCAAGGCCCTTTTAAGATCAGGTGAGCTTGGCAGGACACCCTCTGCTACCATCTCATTAAAAGGCCTTTCACTTCCGGACAAGTCATCAGCACAGCTGACTCCAAGATCCCTTTGTGGCTCCTCCAAACGACCTTGACTCCTGTGTGGTGTCCGACTCCGCATGGCTCCCTCTCCTGGTCCTGGGTGCTGATTGGGCCTTTGTTTTCATGCTCATCCCGCTCCCCACTCCAGTATCCCACCATCACTACCATCTCCTAACATCCTCTAACATCGCTGATGGGATACTTTCCATTGTACTCACCGGCATGTTGTTGCAACCAGCCCTCAGAGCCAGGCCAGGAATCCTCTGACACCCACTCCTCTAGTGCTTGCTGAACCAATTTGACCCATGGGGTTCCAGGAGAAATCTCATCGGTACCAACTAGATGAGAGTCCTTTACGTTCAAAAAAACCACCAATAGGGACAACATGGAAGAAAATCCATCTATTTGTTTATTCCTATGTTCATCCTGTACCTCCTGTGACTAGACTCCACAGCTAATAAAAATAGCTACCGTGTCCGGCCTTATAGAGCTAATTGTATTATTCAACACAGCAGAGCTCGAATGAAGGAAAAACAGGGTTCTAGAGGTGTTTAGAGGAGATCAAGATTTTTCTAATTCCTTGCGATATTAAAAGTTCAGCTGATTGTGATTTGCTTAGTTCACCTTCTTGTCTTCTTACTCTCTAAACTGCAGCACTTTTTCTCAAGTGTTATAGTGAGGTCAAGTGGAGCCAGAACGGTTCATTCGGCACATTCGAATTAAAATTAAAAACAAAACTTGTTTTCTTAAGTTACCTGGCCATTTCAAGCAAGAATTTTTGATCATAAAAAAAAAGTCCTGACTTTTTTAATTCTAAAAAGTTCTTTGTATTTTGTGCTATAAATATTCAGTATAGATCTAGGAGAAAAAGAAATATTTCAGTAGAACTGGAGATATTTTATGTAGATTAACAAAGAACTAAAAATGAGGAAAGAGAAAAGGTAAGAAAAAGCAGACCAAAAAAAAAAAGAAATACATGGGATTCCACCTTATTTTTTAATAATTGTTTAATAATAGATCAGATTTTCACAACTCCTCTTTCCTTCAGGGTTTAACACATGGTCCCAGGATCCACGTGTTAACACAGCATTAAGGTTCTAGTAGAATGCTAAGTAGTGTATCAGTATCTCACCACATCTGTTCTCTTCGCTGAGAAATGGACATCGTAACACCTACCTCACAGGGTTGTTGTGCGGAGCACACATGATACCGTGTGTGAAGATACCCTATAAAATCATAAAGTGTTTTAAATACGGAAGATGTGGTTCAGAGTGGTCTCTCGGAGCCTGAACTGCTCTTCCATGTTGGTATAATGCAGCTATTTCAAATCTGTAATTAGAAGGAGGGAAAAGGAAATGAAAAGTTAAGGAGCCAAATAAATGTCATGGACAAAAAGAAAGATGCTAGAGAATAAGATAAGATTTTATATCAGATAGAGCAATGCAAGTGTAACCATGTCACAAATCAAGGCGTTGCAGCCAGCCAGAAGAGCGTGAATTATAAATCAAAACAGCAACTAAACAGAATGCCTGCCAGAGGCCAGAAGCTGTCAACAGAGGTCAGAAAAAAATGTCAGGCTAATAAAACAAGAGTCCGGGCTCTGAAAGACAAAGCATGAGCCCAAGACACCACTGATGGGAAAGGTGCAGAAGTTGAAATAAATTGGAGTTGTCAGTGGTATGCTGGGTCAGTGCCTGCACAATACCAAGGTCTCCAGGAAAAAAAGAAAAAAGAAAAAAAAAAGAAAAGAAAAGGAAGGTGGGGGGAGGAACCAGCCAGTTGTCAAATAGTCCTAAATATTAGCAAACCAGCGATGAGGACTAGCCAGTGATGCAAACATCTGGAGACTAGCCGGATCTCTGTTTCTGTGGTTTAGTATGACGGGACTTCCTACCCCACTCTGCACCGGGGAGCAGGTAGAACCAGAGCAGCCTCCTCGCTCGCAGCAGGCCTTGGTCCACGCCGGCTGCAGAATGGCCCTGATCCCAGAGGTCCTGGGGGACAATTCCAGGGGGTTCAGTTCACAAGTTATCTGACACCCCAGACTACAAATAGATTCTTAAGTGTGTGAAATACTAAACTGAACTTTCCAAATTATGGGAGAAGGACTTCCCTTTTTAGACAGAAATGATGCTGAATGAGCAGTTCAAATGCACAAATTATACCAACTTTAATAACTTATAACGAAAAGAAAACAAGTCTGAACCAAATGCTACTGCTATGCTCTCGGCCTGACTTGGAGGGGTAAATATTTCACTCAAGCAAAAGAATTTGTATCATACAATTAAGCACTGTGAGACTGGTCCTAAGTATACCTATTGCTAATGTGTGGATTGCTAGTATGTTACTGGGCTTTGCTCATGCCCCTGAGTCTATAACTAAGATGTGACTTGAGAATATCTTTTCTGAAACTCATACAATGATAGGAGCAATCGGTTTCTCTTTCATTTGATGTCCACTGAGGACTCAGCTCAACCGTAAATGAACTCTGGTCTTTCTCAAAGCATTCAATTGACCGAAGTAAAGCCTTCTCCTCCAATTACTAAATAATTATAATAATACGCATTTAGAGAACATTTGCTGTGCACCAGGGGCATTTGATGCATTATCAAAGTACTATTTGCCATAAGCACTATTATTATTCTCATTTTATAGACTAGAAACTAAAGCTTACTGCTAATTCATGGAAGAGCAGAAACTCAAAGCCAAATGGGTCAACCTCCAAAGTCCCTGTGTGTAACTACAACTCCATTCAACACTCCCCACATAATTTGTATGTATTGTTTAAAATGTAAATGAGTCTTTTGTGTGTGTGTGATTTTTTTAAAAGATTTTTTTTCATTTTAGAGAGGGAGAGAGAGAGACAGAAGGGAGGAGGAACAGGAAACATCAATTTCCATATGTGCCTTGACCAGCAAGCCCAGGGTTTTAAACTGATGACCTCAGCATTACAGATCAATGTTTTATCCGCTGCACCACCACAGATCAGGCCTTTATGTATGTATGTGTGTGTGTGTGTGTGTGTGTGTGTGTGTGTGTGTGTGTATTTTATACAGGGGATATGGAGAGAAGAAGGGAGAGAGGAAGAATTCTTATGAGCAGTTTGGTTTTGTACAATGGGCCTAATAATTTGAATAACTGAAGGAGATAGAAGTTCATACAGCATGGCTTCTATTAAGTCAAATTCAAAAAAAACACCCTGAATCAATCTCTATTTGTTTATGTCTCTGCCTTCATATTTAGTGCCTCTACTCTCTCCCCCAAGAATGTTACTGAGATATATACTCTCCCTGAATGTTCACAAAGCTTCTGTTATCAGAAATGAGGGTTACTTCTGCAGGGGAAGGAGCTACCTGTTACTAGTCTACCTTTATTTCAGTAACTGGCTCAATTTTAACATTTTTTCAATAGAAGTTGTCTGCTTTGGAGTCGTGGTTTGTTGCGTCTCTTTTTGGTTGCCTCACCGTCCTCAGCAGCTGCAGCTGTGACTTAGCATAGCAGAGGGGACTCGAGCAGCGGTGCTCCAGGTTACTCAGACAAGTGCTGCTCGTTCTTGACAGTCATGTGATCTTTAAGGCTTTATTTGATCCCACAAACTGTTGCCAAAATGCATGGGATCCCGTTCACACGGTAGCTGTGTTCCCCAATGCTGTATATAACTGATATGTCTTCTAAGTTGAAATAGAGGTTTCAATCAGTAATGGATCTAGCAGTTAGCACGTGTTCTGTTTAGTACTTATCCCAGCTGACTCCCACAGCCTGGCTCTCACCAGAGCCACTTAGCTGGGAAAAAAATCACTTGATACAGCTCCAGCCGGGTCTTCTACACCAGCAAAACTTGAAATTCATTCAGTTATGTGCAGCAATGCAGCTGGAATAGGGAGACCTAACCCACCACTTCCCATTCCTCCACAGCCCAGAGAACCAAGTAGCTTTTCTGCCCTTCTGCAAGTCCTGGGTCTTGCTTTATTTTCCACAGTAAACTTAGTCTTAGACTAACAGAGGATCGTTCATTTCATCCTAGCTAAAGCACAATCTGAATATAGGTTCACAGCCTGTTACTTGCCCCTCACCCTGGCCTCTCTGGAAACGTGCTGTCCTACAGTGTGAATCTCAAGACCACATTTCCTGGATCAGCATAGTGACTTGCTTGCATAATGAAGTGTCCAAGACTGTCTCTCAGTGTGGCTTCTTCTACAGATGCCTGACCCTTTCTTGGGGTGCTACATTTATTTCCCTTTTGATTCTCCTGCATTCCTGTTCAAATCTGGCTTTTTCCCTTACAAAGTAAAAAACACCTGGATCCCAGTGACCTTTCAGAGACTCATTACAGGAAACTATTTAAAGGAATCATGCACATTCCGTAGCAAAAGGAAAAACGTGAGTCTCTCTAATAATATTTTGTGTAATTTAAAATTTGTATTTTCTAGAAATCCTGAAAGGTAAATTCCTTTAACTGAATACAAATATTTAATTTCTGTACACAATATTTTTCAAACACTCCACATGGCTTATAGCATAACTCATTAATTCCCTATGAAATGACTATATGATGTATTCCAAAACATCTCTTCCCTCAGATCTTCCTGGTATATTCTCATTCAGTCCTGTTACCTTCTGTATCACCTGTACTAAAAACACTATTATTACTATACAAAAAGAATACATAAAATATTAATCACAAGAATAGCCAAGTAGATAATTATTACTGCTGTATCAAGATATCTAGTAAGTCCCTTAAGTACATTTAACATTTTTAAATAAGAGTTTTTTAACCCTTTAAAGTAAGTATTTCATTGACACAGAGATTATTTTTGTTAATAAGAAGTTTTCAGTGTGTTCAGATCACAACATAGCAGGTCTTGTCACTTAATTCTCATTTATAAGTTAGAAGAAAAGCTTATATTTTCAAGTTTATACCCATTGAGGTGCTCTATTTCTCATTTTATTTGAAAATAATCAAAAACACAAAGAAAGTGAAAAAAGAAAAAAGAAGAGCATTAGTCTGCTAGGGTTGCCCAAACTGAATAACTCCGACTGGCTGGGTTAAATAACAGAAAGTTATTTTCTCACCGTTTCAGAGGCTGAAAGGTCAAGATCAAGGTGCTGTTAGAACACCACTCTTATTGGGTTAGGACCCCACCCTATGACTTAATTTAATCTTAGTTGTCTCTTTAGAGCCTCTATATCTAAATATAGTTACTTTGGGGGTTAGGATTTAAAACTATGAATTTGGAGAGTACAATTCATCCCAGGGTCTGTGGGCAGTCTCATGTCTTAATCTTAGCAGTACAGGCTAGAATTGTTTCAGAATGTGTAAGATCCTGCTCCAGTTGTCTTTGCCTGTCTTTCTGTCATTTTGTTCTCAAAGAGGGCCTAAATGATAGCAGAAATAAATTAGAGACATTCTCGTGTTTTTGTAGCTACGAGAACAAATTCAGTTTTATTTGTTTCTTGCCAACATTAGAGTTTCACATTTCAGTGATGTTCTTTTACATGATGGTGTTTTGTTAAATGTTAAATAATAAAAATTGCCAGAATTGTGCAGTCTAAGTAGATAAAAACTAATGATGGTGGAATGAATGACCTGGGAAATCACTTATAATGTTCTTTGTAAAATCGATGAATTTGTAAGATTTTTTTTAAAAGTAGAAAGTAATATTAATTAATTAGCTTAGTCAAGAAACAAAACCTATCGGTTCACAATATTAAGACTTTCAAGAGCTAGATTTTGCTTCAGGCGTGACAGAATCCCAGAGCTCACATTCAGTCATCTTCTATCCCTGTTGCTGTTTCTTTTCGTACATGGTATAGTCATTGTCAAGTAGGCTCTGCTCTGCTTCCTTATCTACACATCTAGCCTTGTCTGAGAAATAATGCCCCCTTCTCTCCTTCAAAAGAACTCTTGTTGTCTCTCCTTGGATCCTGAGATTCCCCTTGACCAACAACGCTAGTGTCGAAAGAATAGATCACACTCATTGTCCCACCCAATGAGGTGGATAGCAAGTGACAGGTTAGACGGGATCACCCCTTCCAAATTTCAGACTGCAGGCAAAAGTGCCCTGAAAAAGTGGATTAACCTTGTGGTGTTGTCCAATAATATTTAGTAGTACCCTTGCAAATTGCTATCAGACAACAATGTATTAGGTCAATTTTTCCACCATGCAAAGATTTATATCTAACAACTGTACTGAGTTCCAGTGTTGTTTGTTCTAGCAGATCTTTCCTGACTATGGAGAGCATCTAAATGACCTCTCAGGCTTTACCCATAAGTGAATGGCTGGGGTTAACATACAGACATTCTGATCTCATATTTGGGTCGTGGTCAAATATGTATAATTACCAAAAGCTCTCCTTGGGATTCTAAAGTACAAGATAGTTGAGAAACTCTTTTAAACTTTTGTCCTCTCATCACCCATCCCAATAATTAGGCCAGATATTTAAATTTTTAAGAAATAATAATATTAACAATAAAAATAATTCCTATAATATGGTGACCCCTCTGTGCCAGGTGCTCTGTGTACCTCCTTCTCTTAATCTTCACAGGAAACTATCACTCTGCTGTTGTCCCCATGAGGACTTAGACAGTGAAGTAGCCTGTGTGGAATCACACAGCTAATATAAATATATATGTGGTGGATGTGCAGTTTGAATCTTGGGGTATCTCATTTTAAGCTCTATCACTAAGCACAACATTATATTTCGGCATAAAATGACTCTGCCTCTCAATCCTCTTCAAAGTGAACTAAAATAACTCACAGGAAAGTCCTGGGAGAGAATTACAAAAGATGTCATAAAAATGGAAAAAAAATTAAATTGAAAACAGGCAAAATAGCATATCCAAAGCCAATAAAGAAGTGTGTAGTGCAATAAAGAGCCGGGCCCTGGTCTCCTGACTCCTCGTCTAGGGAAGCATCATTCTCAAGATGAGGGTCCTGCCCCTTCTCTGATGAGTAAGCCCGGGCCCCCTCCTGTTGGAAATAAAGCATTTAGTTAGTAGCCCAGCCTCGCTAAGAACTCACAGGTTGAGATATATTTATACCATATTTTACAGGTTTTCATTTTTTCCTTTCTGTTATTACCCAAACAAGATATGCCATCCATGTTTTCTTTCATGGTCTAAGAGCATCAACTTTGATTATGCAGCAAGAGTCAAGATGTAAGCTGAGCAAATGGAAACAGTGTTTCCTGGAGCATTCTTTGTTCAATTTTTTTTTTTTGTTTGTTTTTTTGGGGTTTTTTGAGGCATCAAGTGATCTGTCCTCAAATACCTCTGAGCACAGCTGTTAGACACAAATTATGGCTTCTCTTGTGGAGTGCAGAGATAATGAAGACCACACACTCTCTTGTCTTCTAACAGTTCCAATATGTCAATCTGATGACAGTGTGCGGCACTCTGAACAGTGATGAGCATAAACAAAATATGGCACACAGTGCCATGGAGAACGTACATTGTCTTTTAATTTACCTCCCAATGCAATTCAAGGGCCAAACTACTCTGTTAATTTGAAAAATTATTTTCTCTTCGTAAAAAGTCAGAAAATCTGTACTGAGTTGTCAGCCCCGCCAATACCCGGACAGATAAAACTTTAGTGGGTCAGACGAGGGACACTTTCCCCCGCAAGATCCATAGATCAAATCGCCCCTGGCCTGTGACTTCACAGGTTCCTAGACTAGCTTTCAGAATAAAATATAATGAATAATTCTATTACTACCATTTATATAGTACTTTAGAGTTTAACATACATTTTTCACATACCGTCATAGTTGAAACGTCAATCCTAGGAAGTAGGTGTTATGTTTATTTTATAAATGAGTAAATGAAGCCACAAAGGAGTTATGTCACTTGTCAATATTTTCGCAGTTTATAAAGAGGGCCAGGAAGACTTCTGTGAGGTCTGGCTGAGGCTTACATTTTCAGAAATAAAAAAAAATAATGCAATTTATGCTTTTTATGCTGTGAATTTTTTTAATTAGCTTTGTTTCATATGTTAATGTATGCCTTGATTATTTTAGTGCCCTAGTGTTTTAAGTTAAGAGCAAAATTTTAAAAACTTTACAAATAGGTAAATACAATTCCCCTTTATACATTTTGAAATATTTTCCTACGTAACTTTAGAGACTAAGACTCACTTAGAAATGAAATATTAGCCCTGGCTAGTTTGCTCAGTAGTAGACTGTAAGCCCAGCATGTGAAAGTCCCGGGCTTAATTCCCAGTCAGGGCACACAGAAGAAGCAACCATCTGCTTCTCCACCCCTTCCCCTTCCCTTTCTCTCTTTCTTTCTCCCCCTCTCCCAAGCCACGGCTCAATTGGTTCAAGCACGTTGGCCCCTGGTGTCTGAAGATGGTCAGTGGCCTCCACCTCAGGGACTAAAAATAGCTCAGTTGCCAAGCAATGGAACCATGGCCCCAGTTGGGCAGAGCATGCCCCCATAGGACGTTTGCCTGGTGGATCCCGGTTGGGGTGCTTGCAGGAGTCTCTCTGCCTACCTGCTTCACACTTAAAAAAAAAGGAAATGAAATATTAAGTAATAATAAGATTACTCTAAATGATAACAAATAGCCCCATAAATGAATACTGTCCCTGGAAGAAAGCAATTTGCTTTTTCAAGTGCTGGCCACAGTTTGAAAAGCTAGGGGTAGAAGTTGGAATTTCTGAAGAGCATTTACACCAACTATCTGCACTCCGCTCTTCCTGTCTCTCTCAGTCTTTCAGTTTTGTTGGTTTTCCCACAAACTTACTCTTAAGCATCACATCCCTGTAGGGACCTGTACAACTAGAGAGGTGTTCTTAAACACCAAGTTCTTCTTTCATCTTAAATGTTTACCACTTTTTAATCACTAAAGTCCTATCTGATGATTCAGTTCAAAGACTGACAAATTAATACTGACAACAATAGCTTCCTACTATTTTTTAATCTTTTGTACATTGAAGTAATATACTCTTAATCATAATTAAGTTAGATTCACTCAGTATCATCTGAGTGATTTTTTTAGTATAGTTTTATTTGAAGCAACAAAGTTTCATTCTTTATTGTAGTTGTTCAGTAGTTGAGCTATGAGTGTTTCCTATAACCATGATTGACTTTGCTAAGTAATTTCCAGTGCCACCAAAATATCGATTACCCAGCCATCCTGCATTCCACAAATTTTGAGGACCAGTTTGTTCTGTAGTATTGCAATAACACGGTTTGGGACCAACCTCATGCTCTCAGGTAATTTCAGGGACTCTTGTCGGAAAGAGTCTGATGAAAACACAGAAAAATTCTATTCTTCCAGGTCTCCTCACTTGAATCCCTGCCACCTCTGTGATAGTGGGTTTAACAGTGTTCCTAAAAATTCATGTCCACCTAAAACCTCAGAATGTGTTTTCATTTGGAAGTAGGGTCTTTGCAGGTTTAATTAAGCTAAAATGAAGTCTGCTGGATTCAGGTGGGACTTAACTCCAGTGACTGACACCTTTATGAGAGGAGGCCATATAGAGACCCAGGGAAGATCGTGTGAAGACAGGGACAGAGATTGGAGTGACGCAGTTGCAAGCCAAGAAGCCACTAGAAACTGGGAAAGGGCAAGGAAGGATTTCTCCTGGCCCCCAAAGGGAGCGGCACTCTGCCGACATCTTGCTTACAGACTTCTGGCCTCCAGAACTGTGAGAGAATCAAGTTCTGTTTTCAGCCACACAGCTGTGAGCATTTGTGACAATAGCCCTCATTTCTCCTCTTTATCCTGTCTTGGGATTTCCTGAAGATGTGTCTCTCTTGACATCCAGGGTTACAGAATCAAAACCGGTTACTTTTTTTTCAGAGAAATTTAACTTGTTTCATCAAACATCTGATATCTGGGTTGTACCTTTCATAGCTAAGTACTTCATTACGGTAATTACCTTAAATAAAGAAATCAGTTCCCTTCTTGGAGGAATTTTGCCATATTGCAAGGACTTCCAGATCAACTGGCAACAATTTTTAAAAATTTCTTTATTATATTTGGAACTCAAATATAGTAATTACTAGTGTAAAATATTTAATTCTAAATCTCAATTTAAATAAATGATATTAAAAATCCCATGAGGTTAACAGGATCATAATTGCAAATAAATTACACTCCCCAAAAGTCATTTTTAACCTGTTATTCACCCAAGCAGCAGTGACAGCCACATGCAGACAACCACCAGAGTTCACATACTTACCGGACTTCTCTTTTCAAATTAGAATGTTGCTTGTCTAATAAAGGTGAGCAGATTCAGAATATCGTTTTTCTAACTTTTAAGAAAAGACCTACGTAAAGCACTTTTATAACTCATTTAGGGCTCATGTTATGGCTCCATCAACATCTTTGTGAATCTGTTGTCTTCTTTAAATAGAATAGTTTCATACATAAAGGAAAGAAGGAAGAACATTTTTAACAAATAGCTAATAAATAGTCATCTACACACCACCTGGATTTTAGAGATACTAAAATTTTACCAGCCAAATGGCAGATACTTGGTTTTGAAGATATATAATTTTAACTAATGCAGTTGAGCCCTATTTATGCCTGTCTTCCTTGTTTTTCCAAAGTAAAACATTACCTTGGAGTTTATATGTTTCTTCTCATTCAGGTTTTTTTTTTTTGTTTTTTTTTTCTGTTTGTTTGTTTGTTTGTTTTCTGAAGCTGGAAACGGGGAGAGACAGACAGACTCTCGCATGCGCCCGACCGGGATCCACCCGGCACGCCCACTAGGGGCAACGCTCTGCCCACCAGGGGGCGATGCTCTGCCCCTCCGGGGCATCACTCTGTTGCGACCAGAGCCACTCTAGCGCCTGGGGTAGAGGCCAAGGAGCCATCCCCAGCGCCCGGGCCATCTTTGCTCCAATGGAGCCTCGCTGCGGGAGGGGAAGAGAGAGACAGAGAGGAAAGAGAGGGGGAGGGGTGGAGAAGCAAATGGGCGCTTCTCCTGTGTGCCCTGGCCGGGAATCGAACCCGGGACTTCTGCACGCCAGGCCGACGCTCTACCACTGAGCCAACCGGCCAGGGCCTCCATTCAGGTTTTTTATACATTTACTACATATGTGTGTGTATGTATGTATGCATCAATAGATGACATTGTATTGTGTGTTGTTTTACATAAATAAAATTAACTCTCATTCTGACCCTTTTTTTCTTCTCAATTTTATAAATTTCAGCTTTGAATCATATACCTGTATCAACAGTAAGGACATTAGTGAATATCCAACCACTACCTATTTTATTAAAAAAAATTTTTAAATAATATAATTATATAAAATTAGAAGATTATATATTCAACTTCTGTGCCATATTACAGAATTACTGTTAATATACTTTGATCATTTCATCCAGTTTTTTATATAACAACATTTTGCATAACTGAAATAAAATTTTTTAATATTAATATAGTCACTTAATATTTTATTACCTTTTCCCCCATTTCTGCATGATCCTTTTACAGTCACTTAATGCTTTTAAACTATCCATCTAATGTATAATTATCACTCTATTCTGAGATATTAAATATATTTCTGTTTCATTTCCTCCTTTAAAAATAAGTCTGCAGCAAACAAAATAAAAATAACTTCTGAACTTGTTAATTTTTGTTATATTTGGTGTTATTTCCTCAGTTTAAATTATAAAGCCTTTTGTAAAATATCTGCTCTATTGCATGTTTTTATTTGGTATCTTATGGTCATAGAAATATAAATGTACAATTAGTGTAATAAATATTTTATATATTATTTTTATTTTATATATGAACTTTAAAAATTATATAGAAGTTATCATACTACATTCCTCCCTCCAGAACTAAGATGTAAGAATAGTAATATTGCCTTTAAAAAGTTAAATTACAATGAATTAGAACAGAGAAAATGTCAAATCACTTAACCTGATTGAATGCATTAACATATATAAAGAAAAATGTGTTAACTAAAGAGCTTGCTGTTCAGCCCCAGAGGCAAAATCTCATGGCTATGTCTCATTGTAAATTAATAAATTAATTTAAAGAATAATTCACTTATTGTGATTTGACTTCCTATGAAGATTGCCCATGGGAAGAAAATGGCCCTGTCAAGCAGATACAAATATTCCAGTTTTTGAGGCAATTACATTTCTCCTTGTAAATTGAATTGACATTTATTCCCAGATTCTGTCTAACATTAGTCTGCTTTTAAGAGATAAATCCTCTAAACCTACAGGTTTTGGAATATGTAAGCCTTTTGATCAGACCTCCCCACCAAACCGTCCTGCCCGTGGGCCTCTCTAGTAGGCAGCCAGGTAGTTCTTTATCATAATAAAACCCTAGTTTATCTCAGTTAAATCAATCTTTTCTTTCACAATTTTCCATACTGCTCCTATATGGAGAAACTGTATTGCCTCTAGAGACTTGTGCAATACTATATTTTATTACTTCTATTGTTTGATATTTTAAGCATTGACCAATTTAATTCATTCAATTAATGCTGTTTGCGTAGCAAGAAGAGCTCACCATTCATTCATTCATTCATTCATTTGTATTCCAATTGTTTATCAAGTGACTACTACTGAAAATCTACATTCTGTCGGGTGTTGAAGAAATAACTGTAAACATTTCAGTCTAGTGGAGAAAATTAACTAGTTCACAACGCTTTGGTAGGTCAGCAATGAAGCAATGAACCCATCCAAACCAGGGACTGAGGGTGGAGAATGGGAAGAAGATGTGTATGGGAGAAGGGGCAGGGGTATCACAAAATAAAAAGAGCAGGCATGCAGGGGCTGAGAGGTGCTCACAGGATTCCACTGCAGAGCAAAGCAGAGACACTCACGACCTTCTTTCTCTCAGGGATCACTTGGCAGGAGTATCCCTACTGAAATCATAGTCTACTGTGTTTTCCCCTGCAACAGTGGACTTGGCAAGCTTACTCTACAAGGGCCAGAGCGAATATGCCTAAAGGTCTCTGTCACAACTGCTCAACTATGCTGTTTCAGCCTGCAATTAACTCTAGACAATATGCAAGCAAATGGCGATGGCTGCATTCCAGTCACACTTTATTTACATAACAGACAACAGGCTGCAATTGGCCCAGGGGCCATATTTTACTTATGTCTAGTATAGAAGAGTTTCTTCAAAATATGGATAATCATGTTTGGAAATAACAAAAGTAAAATAAACTCACATCTAAAACCATAGGTAGGTTTTGTCTGTTTGCAGAAGCTTATCCTAGTTAGTTAATAACTCTTTGAAAAGCATAAGCATTAAACATGAAATTAGTTAAAAACAAAAACAAAAAAACTAAGGTGATTAATATCACTGGTGATATATTCATTCCAATATTCTCTTCAGAAAATGAAAACCTCAAAAACTTGTAACAATAGAAACTTTATATTTCTATATCTTTTTAAAGAATGCACTATTTCTGCTAACTTTCATCATAACCTCAATAATATAAGAAATTTGAAGGTAGAATACATATTTTATTTAAGTTATTCCAGGAACTCAGGAAAATGTCTAGTCATAGTGTAATAATACAGAGAAGTTGCATTG
Organism: Saccopteryx bilineata; assembly: GCF_036850765.1. Taxonomy (NCBI): domain Eukaryota; kingdom Metazoa; phylum Chordata; class Mammalia; order Chiroptera; family Emballonuridae; genus Saccopteryx; species Saccopteryx bilineata. The sequence continues at coordinate 18,566,553 of NC_089495.1, forward strand.
AGACATTTAACTAAGAGCAAATATCATTTTCTCTTTTAAATAGCTGAAAAATTTAGTCTTAAGTTAAATGTTTTTAGTAAGTCTCATAAACAGTGTCAGAACAGACCTAAAATCCAGATTATCTGACTCCTGGTATTTTATTTTCCACTAATCTCTAGAGTCACAGATATGAAAAAGAACATAGGAATAAACAAATAGTGTAATTAATATTGCATACACAAAGAATATTAAAATGTTTTTTTGTGGAATGAACATATTGTCCTTTTCCACTCTAAACTCCTCTTCATCAAGGACATGTCTCTGACCTTCACTCAAGAAATACCATATAATTACAAGTCTTTGGCCCAAGCTGTTTAGTCCATAGATGGACATCTAGCTCAAACTAAGCCATAAGAGGCCTTCCCTAGTCATTCAGAACTGGTAGTGACAAAGAGACTGCAAAATAGAAAATTAGGAGTTATTAACACATTTTAGCATGTGAATTGGGGAGAGATATCCAGCTTCCAACAGAAGAAAATAATACAGCAGTTTAGCCCGACCAGGCGGTGACGCAGTGGATAGAACATCGGACTGGGATTGTGGAAGACCCAGGTTCGAGACCCCGAGTTTGCCAGCTTGAGCCCGGGCTCATCTGGTTTGAGCAAAGCTCACCAGCTTGGACCCAAGGTCACTGGCTCGAGCAAGGGGTCACTCGATCTGCTGAAGGCCCACAGTAAAGGCTCATATGAGAAAGCAATCAATGAACAACTAAGGTGTCCCAACGAAAAACTAATGATTGATGCTTCTCATCTCTCTCCGTTCCTGTCTGTCTGTCCCTATCTATCCCTCTCTCTGACTCTCTCTGTCTCTGTAAAATAAATAAATAAATAATAATAATAATAATAAAATAAAGCAGTTTACAGAAAGGCTTTTGGATAAAACTTGGAAAGAGAATCCTGAGAAGATTTGAGTTGATTCAGCTGTTCTTGATGCCTAAAGATGTATAACCTTATCCCTGTGTTCCATAGAAAATCCTGTGGTCCCTAACATACCTGATCATTTCCATTTCGGTCTGAGTTTCTGTTTTCAGCCAGTTACAAAGTAATGACTCATACAAAGAGTCATTCAGTGGATACATGGTCAATGTTTATCTGTGTTTATCTGATTTGAATCTGGAGAAAGTCTACATTAATCAAGTTAAGAGGAGAATTAAGACAGTTACCCAGGGAAAAAATACATAAAAATTATTCTCTTCTGAAACCTTTAGGTACAAGGCACAGACTACCCAATGGAGAAAAATATGTCTGGCCAAATATGTTAGTTTGATACCTAAGAAACCATAGCCATTATTTTCATTCCTATAATTAGCTGGCTAATTTCAGAGAAAATTCTGAGTCTTATAGAGAAAATGTAGATTGAGGCTGTTTAAAATGACAAAATGGACTTTGCTCCATCACCAAAACAGTGTAGTTGAAAGAGCCCATTGGCCTCTCATTTCCCTCTATATTAGTTAAGAGAGTGTCAAGAATCAGTAAAGTGTGGTCACATGTCTATAATTGATTTATAATTGAAAAATATTTAATTGAAAGGTAGGCATAGGCATGCCCAAGCATATTTAGCCATAAAAAATTCAACAGAACTTACTCGCCTTCAAAATTGCATGAGCCCGACCAGGTGGTGGCGCAATCGATAGAGCGTCAGACTGAGATCTGTAGGACCCAGGTTTGAGACCCCGAGGTTGCCAGCTGGAGCATGGGCTCATCTGGTTTGAGCAAAACTCCCCAGGTTGGACACAAGGTCGCTGGCTTGAGCAAGGGGTCACTCTATCTGCTGTAGCCCCCTGGTCAAGGCACATATGAAAAATCAACCAATGAACAACTAAGGAGCCGCAATGAAGAATTGATGTTTCTCATCTCTCTCCCTTCCTGTCTGTCCCTACTGTCCCTCTCTCTGAGCCTCTCTATATCTGCCATAAAAAAAAAAAATTACATAAGCATAGGGGATTTGGAAGAAATCTACAGCAGTTCTCTTTGAATAATTGAAACTAAAGGATTGTATAAAAGTATTGGTGGGTGTGTCTAATTAATATGCCTTCTCTTTTAAATATATATGTGATCTTCTACATTAGTGGTTCTCAAAGTATCGAACCCAAACCAACAGCATCAGTACCACTTGGGAACTTGTTAAAGACACAAACTCTTAATGTTCTACTCAAGACCTACTGAATCAGAAACTCTGGGGATGGGGCCACCATCTATGATTCTAATGCATACTACTATTGATTGAATTGTGTTCATCCATTCTTCTCTTCCCCTTGCCCCCATCAAATTTATATGTTGAAGTCAAAATTACTAATGTGACGCTATTTGAGGGTGGGGTCTGTAGGAGATAATTAGATTTAGATGTAGTCATGACAGTTGGGTCTTCATGATGGAATTAGTTCCCTTAAGAAATCAAAGGGCTTATTCCTTCTCATTTAAAAATTGTCTAGGTTTTTTTTTTGTCTCATTCAAAAAAGAAAAACATGTTCAGACAAAAATGGAGCCTTCTAATAAGAAATATTCTTTCTATTTCTAAATAAATGCCACTCTAGTTATTCTGTTTCTCTTGATAGAAGATAGGATGTTTGGTCATCTATTTTTTTAAATTTTATTTATTGATTTTAGAGAGAGAAGAGAGAGAAGGTGGGGAGGAATAGGAAGCATCAACTCCCATAGGTGCCTGGACCAGGCAAACCCAGGGCCTCGAACCAGTGATCTCTGAGTTCCAGGTTGACGCTTTATCCACTGTATCACCACAGGCCAGGCTGGTCATCTATTTTTGTGTTTATGATATTATAAAATATCTTCTCCTTCACCTCCTATACCATTGAAAATCACTGGATTGTGTTGTCCAGTTTGTGTTAGTGTGTCAAAATATTCACTTTGTTATTAAAGGTTCTAAATAGTATAAAAAAATCTACATAAAATTTAAAAAGCTCATAGATGTTAAATTTTAATGTCATTGGAACATAATTTTTAAAGTGTTCTCAAATATGTTACATAAATGTTAAAACAGAGAATCTTAGGTTTTACTCTTCAGCTTTGAATTCCAGGCTTGCAATTAAACTGTTTACCAGTAGGTGGTGCTAGAAAGTTTCAAATTTATTTCAATAGTAGCATCTACTAAAGAAAAGACCTAACAGGATTTTAAAAGCAATATGAAACTATATTAATATATCATTAACGCTTGCTTGTTTTTGTTACAGCTTCATCTAAGACAGTTCGACTGGTTGGTGGTAGTGGCCCTCATGAAGGCAGAGTGGAGATTTTCCACGATGGCCAATGGGGTACGATTTGTGACGACCACTGGGAACTGCGTGGTGGACAGGTCCTCTGCAGGAGTTTGGGATACCAAGGTGTTCGAAATGTGCATAAGAATGCTAATTTTGGACAAGGTAATTTTTTTAAATTTGATTTAAAAAAATAAAGTATAGACATTCTCTAAGATGTAGAATCCAGTAGAGACAAACTTACAGGATTGGAAGAAAAATTCTATGTGTGATTTTTTTTAATGGCTTTCACAAGAAAGTAGAAATGAAATGAAAAGGCTATTAAACTCAGATGACATATGCTGTCACACACTAGTTAAAATTTAAGTTTTATTTAGATTCAATTGGTTAGTTGGAGAGTACTAACATAGAAGAAAATAGAGTGATTGCCAAAGTAGGACAAGTGAATTTATTACTTGACAATTAGAATTTATAAAGTGAACAGGTGCAGTTCTAATAGCAGGCATACATTTGTCATTCATGCTGACCTACTCACCTGGGAGGCGATGGTTAAAATTCTTCAGTTTTAGAAATAACAGCATGTGATGCTCTCAACATTCTTAGGACCTGCCTTCATTAACAAAATAAAATATAGTTTGCCAATTGTGCAGATAATTTAATCAACATGGGGAAATAGCTCAACCCGAACAGTGAAAAATACACTAACATGACTTTTATCAAGATGACTTCTACCTTATGTTATCCAAAGAGTTGACAACTCTGTGTTTAGCTTTGTATCTTTAAGGAACAAGCCTGTGGTAGTACAAGTTATTAATTTCTTGTATCTAAAAATAAACCTTTTATCTGTTACAAAGAGAAAACCAAATTCAGAGCAACAGCAGTATCACCTTAATTAGGTGTACCTAATGAACAACGTACCTGAATTAGAGGAAACATAAGGTTTGGCAAAATAGTCTATGGTAGGAAAGAAAAAGATGTTGCACCTCAGCTTTATTTCATCTCTGAGATGTTTTGCCACAGACGTCAAAGCTCTTTTTCCATTGACGTTTCAAACATAGATGGTGAAGTCACGGTCGGAGACCACTCTTTTAAGACTGCGTTAACTTGACCTGGCCGGTTGGCTCAGTGGTAGAGCGTCGGCCTGGCGTGCAGAGGTCCCGGGTTCAATTCCCGGCCAGGGCACACAGGGGAAGCGCCCATTTGCTTCTTCACCCCTCCCCCTCTCCTTCCTCTCTGTCTCTCTCTTCCCCTCCTGTAGCGAGGCTCCATTGGAGCAAAGATGGCTCGGGCGCTGGGGATGGCTCCTTGGCCTCTGCCCCAGGCGCTACAGTGGCTCTGGTCTTGACAGAGCGACGCCCCGGAGGGGCAGAGCATCGCCCCCTGGTGGGCAGAGAGTCGCCCCCTGGTGGGCGTGCCGGGTGGATCCCGGTCGGGCGCATGCGGGAGTCTGTCTGACTGTCTCTCCCCATTTCTAGCTTCAGAAAAATACAAAAAAAAAAAAAAAAAAAAAAAAAGACTGCGTTAACTTGAAGTTCTAGTCGCACAGGTAAAATATTCTTTGCCGCACAGCTTTTATTCATGCCTGTTTCTGTCTGTAGGGATTTCTGGTCCCACGTGCTGGTAAGAGGAAGAAAATGTGTTCTAGAATACTGGCAAGAGCGTGTTTTCTATTTAAATAGGTAATGGAACAATAGAGTTTAGTCTCATGTGAAATTATTGTCATTATTATTTTTTTGGCTATATGGGGGCAGTTCTCTCGAGTTTTTTTCAGACACTGACTAAGACGAGTGTCCGTTTTTATTGAGGCTGTGTGTTTATGGTAGCTGGCGATTCTGTACATTGTACTAGAGTGTTATATTATAATAAGACAACAAGACATGTCAGAATTTTGGGTTTTGTTTCACACTTTCAAAAGCCTGCCGAAATGAATTGGAAAGAGCAAGTGCTGGATGACGTCAGCATTGATGTTTACGTCTCAGACCTTCAATTTCTGTTTTCAGTACATGAGAGTAATAATCATACCATGCCAGATTTATTTTGAATCTTAAAAGAGCTGGCATTAAAAAAAAAAAAAAAGTGTCCAGAACAAAGCCTGCTTCTTAGCATTGCTCAGTTGTGGAAAAGATCACCACAAACTGTAATTACAGGTTTATTTTTCATCCTCTTTGAAAGGCAGAAGATTTAGGTCTGTATTCTAGTGTACAGTGGCAGCAGTGATTTCTCAGGGTCACGAAGTGGAACGTGACTTCCTATTATGCGGAGAGAGGTGTGGCTGAAGTGTACCAGGCAGGAACGCGGATAATCTCCCGCTCCACCCAAGGAGCCGCCCTCTCGTCTCTGCGCACTGCCTGCATGGAGTTCAGTACCAAACAAGTGGACAGTGATTTTGAGAATTTTAAAATAATGAAGCAAGACGAGCTGGGAAGATGTAGTAAAATTGAGGTTTTGAGTTCTGAAGAAAAAGAATCTCAGAAATAAATTTCACGACCTGCTTCATTGTGCGTTTTATTTTAAGAAACAGGCTTACATTGTAAGCTGATTTTGGATTAGACACAGCAAATAACCTTTTTATGCAAAGCTGCTTAAACTCCTCCTTATTTCCCCACCCCTCCACCTTAAATTTACAGTTTCACTCAGGGGGAAAAGAAAAAGCAATTTGGAATGCGGCGTCGAGGCGGGAATCAGAAAGATGAGTGGTAGCGTCCAGGAGAGAAAAAGATGCATTCGAATTTTAATTATTTGTCATTTCTTAGGACAGTAAAAAGAATCAGATTAATACTATGTATACATTATTCCAAAAAATTGAAACAAGAAGGAAAAAAAACATTTGAATTTATCCTCTTTGTGTAATTCCCCCATTAAAGACAGAATATAATTTTGTGGATGCAGTTTTTCTTCTCTCTTCTTTTTCCTTCTGGTTTTAAAACAGCCAACCTGGCTTACCCGAGATAATCCTTGTTAGCTTTAAGAACAATTAGTTTTGCAGCTGCGAGAAAAATGATTCATAGGAATAAAGCTTAAAGCATGCTCCTTAAATAGGTTCCTTTGTTCGGATGCGCCTTTTGCTACAGTGGAATGTTCTTTTTCTTTTTCTTGAGTAGACAAAAAGGTTAAATTAAGGAAGCACGCAGAGGCATTTTGTTTGCCATCGCATGGCGCTGGGAAGTGGGAGTGAGTCTCTTCTCTCCCTGTGCAGGCTCCTCAGTCTCTCGTCCCAAGGGTCTCCCTGCAGCAGACTTGGACGGTGGTACTCCCAAAATTTCTTCCCGGCCTGTCTGAGCCCCTGTGCGAATGCAGGACGTAGGGGCTGGACCAGAGGCAGCTACCACTTACTTCTCCTCAGGTTGCAGAACTTTCTGCTGAGGCCCCAAACTTGAGAGCAGAAACAATAAAAAAAAATCTAAACATAAATGTCATCTTTTATTCATTACTCCGTTTACATTCCATAATCAGTTTTCTAAGTGGAATTTAAAATATTCCATTTAGAATGTACAAGAATAAACTGAAGGAGATAAAAAAAAATATAACTATACCTCTGAACTATGCTTTAGTAAATGTGAGGAAAAATAATTTCAAAGGTAAATAAAATATCTCAATGGGTCAGATTTAAATTCTTACATACTACACCACACACGATGAAAATTTTAAAAGATGTTTACAGGTTCGAGTTTATGGAACCCGATATAGAGCCTTCGGAATTCTTAACATATCTATTTTGTTACATATGGTAATAAAGACAATATAAAATCGGAATAATATCATAGAACAAGTGCTTATTACACAATCTCATTTAGTGCACATGGTGCCTGTGAGAAACAGATGTCATGGTCCCAGTTTTTCACAGAGAAAGTATGTAAGCTGTCAGTTGTCACAAAACTTGCCCAAATTTACGCAGTTACTATGGTGTTTTGGGTAAGGGGCTTTCTTTATCCTTAAGAACTTCATGTCTGAAGGGCTTGCTTTTTTGAAATCCTAATAGAATTTTAAAGGTAAATGACATTTTAGAGGGACTTTAGCCATACACCTTTATTTTGCACATGTAACACACTAGGGAAAATCATTTTTTCAGAAGCACAAAACTGGAATCCAGAACTGTAGTCTGTTGAACCATTCTTTGTTCTGATTCCCATTCCATCTTCAACGTTGATTAGAGAAAAGAAAAAAAAGAAAAATATGTTTTTCTTGAGAGGTTGTTGATACAGTACTTCTGTATCAGAAGTCTTAAAAGTGATAAAAACTCATGTCACTCAACCACAATTAGACTTAATTAAATTCATGCAGATTTTTAATCATTTGTGATTTCTACCCCTCACGTATCTGTCCAGCAGCTAATCCCACACCTCCTTTCTGCTATATATCTGGCTAATGTATAAAACCTGATTCCCCCCCTTTTTTCATAAAAGGTGATGGGTTACTGAAGATTCGGTTTAAAAAACTTTAATCCCTCAAAGAACAATAGTATCTACACGTAAGAGAGAGAGAGAGAGAGATGGAAGGGAAATGATATCATCTGTCAGGCATACTCTCAAGGATCATACACTAAGCTCACAAAGTCCAGGGCCGTGGACAACACTTAATCATTGTCTGCTTCTGGAAACAACCAGTCAATTTGTCCCCCCACAGCCCTACAATTTTAAGGGACAATTTTAAGCCCTACAATTGAAGGTCTGTAGATAATTGGTAGGTAAGTAGGTAGATAAGTAGGTAGGTTGGTAGGTAGATAGATAGATAGATAGATAAAAAGATAGAGAGATAGATAGATAGGATTAAAGAATAAAAACAGACACATCAATTTTGCATCGGTTTCCACTAAATGGAAAGGATAGTTTAGAGGCAAAAATAACAACGACAGTAGCAACAACAAAATACTTGAGTAACAGTTATTACCTAAAGAAATAATAATTTTTTTTCCTTTGAGGTCTGCATGAAGATCAAACTTTATTTATTTTATGCTACCTTAGCATTAATTGTTAGTGAAGAAAACAATTTGGAATGATATTAAATAAAATGTTCCCTTTGGCTCAATAGTCCTGAATATATTAATATAAAAATAAGAGGAGAGATCTTTGAAAATCATTTTTATAACCGTATTTGGGCTTCTGTGTAGTCGATAAATATCACCAAGGTTTAAAGGTCATTGTGTTTTATTGCTTGGCTCTGTTCTGTGTGAGAAAGCCAGCCATTCATTCTTTCTGCATCTCAGTTTATTTCCCTGTGAAATGGAGATAATTGCCATTATTTTACAAGATTGTTAGGAGAGTCAATTTTAAAAGTCATGTGTGAAAGGACTTAGTATGTTCACTGTATCTGAAAACATGTTTGCTGTGTCTGAATCTTTTCCTCGTTGGAAAAGATCCGAGTTACTGGATGGTGCAACATATTTCTCATCGCCGTGGAATAAGAGCTAGGAGTTCTTAATGCAAGAGTCAGCTCTGCAACTAATTACACATGTGACCTTGGTTGCTCCATCTGCCTAAAACAGAAGCCCTCCCTAGGAGGTCAGTCCAAGAGAGAATGGCTTTCGATTTAGCTCACTCGTGTAGGCCTTCAAAACATCTGTTGAACGCCTGACTCCAGTAACGCAGAGCATCGCAGTAAATCATTGATTACAGACCCTGGTTCTCGGTGGACGCAGGGGTAACGCTGCATCGTGCATTAGCTACGTGACCTTGAGCAAAGTTCCTTCTTGTTTCTGACTTTTACTTCCCTCCCACAGTAAAACACGGCACTATGAAAGCACTTATCTTTTTAAGGTTATTTGAGGATGCAGTGAGATAATAGATCAAAAGCACCTGGAATGTTTCTGGCCACATTGTAAATTCTTCAAAGAGTGGGCTTAAGTGTTCTTTATGATTACTATGGAATGATACTCTGACATTCATGAGTTCTTCTATAGTGGTTTCTAAAACCTTGTGCCCTCATGTCAGCACATTGACTATATAATATCTATCTTGTGCTGCCCCTGCAGACTTGGCCCTGCTAGTGTTGCAGCAATTGGGAGATCTCACTCCTCATTCTCTTCCTGGAATGTGAAAATTCTGCCCTGCTGAGATCCAAATCCAATGACTAGATCTACAAAGTGTGGAGTGGGTGCAGGTGTCATGGTTCCTTGGGCACAGAAGCCATGGTACCCTACCTTTCTCACACTCCCAATAATGACAGAGACACAGCTTTCACAAAAAAATTTTACTCATATTTATTTCTACAATGTATAAATGTCCATAAATGTGATAAAAGCAATGTATAAATGCCCAGTCTATATCAAACTAAAAAGCTTTTGCACAGCTAAAGACAACAAGAACAGAATAAAAAGACAAACTACACAATGGGAGAACATATATGACAATACATCTGATAAGGGGTTAATAACCAAAATTTATAAAGAACTTGTAAATCTCAACACCAGGAAGACAAACAATCCAATCCAAAAATGGGCAAAAGAGATGAATAGACACTTCTCCAAAGAGGACATACAGATGGCCAATAGGCATATGAAAAAATGCTCAGCATCACTAATCATTAGAGAAATGCAAATTAAAACCACAATGAGATATCACCTCACAGCAGCCAGAATGGTGCTCATCAACAAAACAACACAGAATAAGTGCTGGCGAGGATGTGGAGAAAAGGGAACCCTCCTGCACTGCTGGTGGGAATGCAGACTGGTGCAGCCACTGTGGAAAACAGTATGGAGATTCCTCAAAAAACTGAAAATCGAACTGCCTTTTGACCCAGCTATCCCACTTTTAGGAATATACCCCAAGGACACCATAGAACGGCTCCAAAAGGAGAAATGCACCCCCATGTTTGTGGCAGCATTGTTCACAGTACCAAAGATCTGGAAACAGCCCAATGTCCGTCAGAGGACGAGTGGATTAAAAAGCTTTGGTACATATATACTATGGAGTACTACTCAGCCATAAGAAATGATGACATCGGATCATTTACAATAACATGGATGGACCTTGATAACATTATACGGAGTGAAATAAGTAAATCATAAAAAAACTAAAAACTATATGAATCCATACATAGAAGGGACATAAAAATGAGACTCAGAGACATGAACAAGAATGTGATGGCAACAGGGGTGGGGGGTGGGGGGAGGGGGGAGGGGGCAAAGAAGGAATGAGGGGTTGGGGGAGGGGAGGGGCACAAGAAAACCAGATAGAAGGTGACAGAAGACAATTTAACTTTGAGGGAGAGGTATACAGCACAATCAAATGTCAAAATAATCTAGAGATGTTTTCTTTCAACATATGTACCCTGATTTATCAATGTCACTGCATTAAATTTAATATATAAATTTAAAAAAATGCCCCAGTCTTTTGACTCCCTTCAATGTTAACATGGGCATAGTTTTACTATTTGTGCAATGGTAATTATTTGCCTATATTTTTTAGTAGGTCCCTTTGGGACTTCCAAAAAAAGTTGGTATAGACTTTATATAAAGCATTTAAAAAAATAAATCAGTCCTGGCTGGTTGGCTTAGTGGTAGAGCGTTGGCCTGGTGTGTGGATGTCCCAAATTCAATTCCCAGTCAGGGAACACAGGAGAAGTGCCCATCTGCTTCTCTACCCTTCCCCCTCTCCTTTCTCTCTATCTCTCTCTTCCCCTCCTGCAGCCAAGGCTCCACTGGAGCAAAGTTGACCTGGGCACTGAGGACGGCTCCATGGCCTCCGCCTCAGGTGCTAGAATGGCTCCTGTTGCAACAGAGCAGTGGCCCAGATGGGCAGAGCATCAGCCCTTGGTGGGCATGCTGGGTGGAACTCGGTTGGGCACATGTGGAAATCTGTCTCTCTGCCTCTGTTTCTCACCTCAGGAAAATACAAAAAATAAACATACTAACACAAACACTCACAAACACAAAAGGGACCATGATATACCTAGTAAGAGCTATTTGGGAACCAAAATAAATTTCTGGAAAGAGTTCTAATTTTGAGATCATATATTATTCCTAATCCTTTTTTTTTTTTTTTTTTTTTTTGTGAGAGGAGGAGAGGCAGACACAGACTCCCACATGAGCCCCAACTGAGATCCACCCAGCAGGCCCACTAGGGGGTGATGCTCTCCCCATCTGAGGCCCTTACAGCATTGTAACTGGAGCCATTTTAGATCCTGAGGCAGAGGCTGTGGAGCTATCCTCAGCGACCCGGCCAACTCACTCTAATTGAGCCTTGGCTGCAGGAGGGGAGAAGAAGAGACAAAGAGAAAGAGAGAAGTGAGAGGGAAAGGGAAGGGGAGAAGGGGGAGGAGTGGAGAAGCAGCTAGACGCTTCTCCTGTGTGCCCTGACTGGGAATCAAACCCGGGACATCCACACGCTGGGCTCTACCACGGAGCCAACCAGCCAGGGCCCCTAATCTTTTATTTTTTTTAATGTAAATTGTTTAGTGGCATAGATGTAAATTCACAATTTAAAGAAACAAAAAATTATTTTTAACAACACTTATCCTAGAGGCTGCTAAGGGATAAAAAAGTTAGTTATGTAATTTGAGTATAGAATGAAAGCCATTTATCTGCCTTAAAGTTTCAATTAAAAACTGCTCGGTACTGATGAACATTTCAAGCCCACTTGTGCTCTTCAGGTTACTGGTACTACTCTTGCAAAAGGTTAGTCCAGTATAACCTTTGCTTTTTAGATAGAAATATTGTTTGAATCCTATTACATTAAATGAAAAATACAATGTCTTAGTTACCTTGATAATGTAAACCAAAATATAACTTCATCTGATATTTGAATCTTTCTAATGAAGGCACACATTATTCAAAAATTAAGTGATTTTACTCATTTATATCATATGTGGAAATCAAAATTTTCTGTCTAATTTGCAAGGTAATTAAAAACACGAGTCGTCACAGAAAATGTTGAAATTGACCTTTTATTAAATGACAGATTCTTCTTTAATTTAACTTCCACATTTCTGCCAGACAATTCTAAAATATAGTTCTGATGATGTCATTTCTTTTTGTGACTCACAGTATAAAATTCAAAAAAAAAATTTATGCATGGTCCTAAATGTCTATCCAACCTTCCCTCTCCCTCATTAATATGCTCTGTGTTTAGATGTCAGGAGACTACTAGCTACTTTAACACCCAGCATTTTCATGCTACCCTCGCGAAATGGAATGACTTCTTTTTTATACATGGAAACTTCTATCTATTTTTTAAGGTAGGGTCAAATTTTATCCACATTGTGATCACAAAATTCCCAATATCTGCTAATTTACTCTTAGATTATATGCACACAGTACTATACAGTGCATACACATTATTAATTATGTATATATTGTTAACTTATTGAGCTCATACACTATTTAAAAAACCAGTTAAGAGCAATGTTTTTATATGTGCTATCACATATGCCCTTTGAAAAACAAGTTTTTATTTAACTTTGTTTTATAGCTACACAAAGATCTGTTGCTAAGTTGAATTTAGTATTTCTAAGTATGCTTTATATAGCTCTTGTGACTGAAAGAGAACCTTTTAACATTAGATTGATTCAAATGGAAAAATGATTTATTTATTATGTTTACAATACTAACATATTTATTTACTCTCCACCAGTTTTGCAAAGGTGTTGGTTGAAATTTACCTGCTAAATCATCAGTTTCTTGATGGCATGAAATGTTCTTGAAAATTCATTAGGAAGTTTGCAGTATTGTGTGTTTAACAAAACCCAATAAATCATTGATTTAGAAGTTTTCCAAGATTCTGTTCCTAAAATATCTTAATCCTAAAAGAAAGCAGAAATATAATATATGAAGCACTTAAATAATTTAGAGAATATTAAAAATAAAAATAATTTGTTAAATATATGAAGAAAACCAATCAATCATTCTTTACTCTATAATTTTGTAGAACGGTGTACTTTTGTTATAGCTCTTCCACTTCGGAATTTAGTATTTTACATATTGACATAATATAATGTTTTCTGAGGCAGAGGATTAATTTTTGAATCCTAATACAGAACTTGTATAGAGATAATGATCAGCAAATTTTGTTAAATTAGTGAGTAAATAAATGGCTTTGGTTCACTCAAACACCAACACTTAATTATACTTATTAATGCAATTTTATCTAATTTTTGTAGGTACTGGTCCAATATGGCTGAATGAAGTATTTTGTTTTGGAAGAGAATCATCTATTGAAGAGTGTAAAATTCGACAATGGGGTGTCCGAGTCTGTACACATGAGGAAGATGCTGGAGTCACTTGTGCTTTATGATGTATCATGTTTCATTAACATGCATGAAATCATTGCAAAACGATTTTTATTGCTTTTCTCCATTAAAAACAGTTTAATGAATATTTAAAACATTAAAAATATTGCCCAAAGATAAGGAATATTTAAAAATCACTAGGTAAACATATTGAAGACCTTTATACTTTCTTTATGTCTGTTTTTGAACCATTTTTATATCTAGGTTGGCAAATAGAATTTTATGATGATATATTTTGAACTAAATATATTGAAGTGTAAGGCTTCTAGATTATAAATGTCAGTGTTAATGGAAACAAAGTTAAATCCATGGCTCCAATTTGTATCTTCATCATAAGATTATAATTTTTCTCAGTTTTGTCTTTTTTTTTAATCTATTTAGTTGATATTAACTTAAATACTGTCTGAATAATCAGAAAGTTGAGAAAATTTCTTTGGTACTAAGTTTGCAAAATCTCTAATCCATCCATATTTTTAAAGAAAGAACTTTATCCAGCCATCAAGATCTCTGATGAACAATAACATGGTTGTTAGATAACAATGGAAACTATGCCTGACCAGGTGGTGGCACAGTGGATAGAGTATCGGACTGGGATATGGAGGACCCAGGTTGGAAACCCTGAGGTCACTAGCTTGAATGCAGGCTAATCTAGTTTGAGCAAGGCTCACCAGCTTGAGCCCAAGGTTGCTGGCTTGAGCAAGGGGTCACTAGGTCTGCTATAGCCCCTGGGTCAAGGCACATATTAGAAAGCAATCAATGAGAAACTACGGTGTTGCAACGAAGAATTGATGCTTGTCATCTCTCTCCCTTCTGGTCTGTCTGTCTCTATCTGTCCCTCTCTCTGTTTCTCTCTGTCTCTGTCACAAGAAACAAACAAACAAAAAAACAAAAAACAATGGAAATGATAAGTTTGGGCCATATAAAGCCTTTTGACCATGACCTTTATCAGAAGATCTTACATGCTCATATACTAATATGGTGAATAATAACACTGTTAATAACATGGTTATTAGCAATAATAACATGGCTATGGCCTCCTGAGGCCATTTATCTGGCCCCCGCCGCACTTCCGGAAGGGGCACCTCTTTCATTGGTGGTCAGTGAGAGGAGGACAGGATGCATCCGCATTCTGTGCTCCTGGAGTACTGTGTGGTGGCTCCGCAAAGCGCAGTGTCGCTCACGTAAAGTACTACTTCCAGTGACGTGGGATGCACGTCACAGCTTTGTTCATAGTTTTTACATAGTCCGGACCTCCAATGGTCTGAGGGACAGTGAATTGGCCCCCTGTGTAAAAAGTTTGGGGAGCCCTGTAATCTATATGGTCCTGTAGTAACAGTGTTTTGTTTATTTGTTTGTTTATTTACTGCTTCAGAAACTTAGTTGACATCAGGACTCAGGAGAAAAGGCACAGGCTCCCCCTCGCTATATGTGTCTAAATAATTGGTGGATCAAAAATCTCGGTTTCAGCATGGAGCTCAGATTGTTTTACATGTAAATTAAGTTGAATATTAGCCTATTACAGTTCTAACACACTGTGTTAAAATGTAAACTCATCTACTGACTCCCTTTAAACTAGCAGCATGGAAATGTCATGAGTGCAGAAGGAAGTGTCCACTGTCCTTTGAAGTCTTTCATAAAGTCGGTCCCTGACTCCCCTTCCTGTGCTGGATTGACATTACATTAGCATGGCTATGCTAGACCTATGTTTTCCAGAATCCCCTCTCCTACATGGCTCTGGTTTATCATGGGCCACAGAAGGCATTTTGCATGGGAATGGGAAACTGAATGTTTAGCAGCAGCCATGGTTACTTTTATACCCCCAGGTTGCCCCTGCTCTGCTGGCTGACCCGGTTTGCAGGACAGCAGTTCCTGTAGCTCCGGAAGTTCCCTCTGAAGCCCCCGTCAGTTTCTCGCACTCCTGGGGTAGGTGTGTATTGAGCTCCATGATGGACTCATCACCTTCTCCTGAGGCTGCTTGAACCATCCAAGTTGGAGGCAGTGAGAAGTTAATCAGGTTCCAGCTCGTCCTCGTGGGTTCCATTTTGTCCTTTCTCTCTCCAATTTCATGTCTATCTTCCTTTCTAAGCTGCCACCCTGCCAACCTCAGACGACCCAGCGCCAGGCACAAAAACAACAAACTTCTCTTAGGCTGCTTAATCAGCCACCAAAATGTGTAATTGCATAAGATCAAACAGCTTGAAGGAAAAAAAGGAAGAGTTGCTTTGGACTTGAAGACAGCAGCCTTAGGCAGGAAGGTGGACAAGAGAATATAAGGTGTTTAATAATTGTGGTGAGCTTGGTATTAACCATCTTCCAGTTTATAAATAAATAAAATCATTTAATATTATTTTGGATGTGGAACTGTACTTTCTTTTTTTGTTGTTGTTTTTTCTTAAGTGAGAAGCGGGGAGGCAGAGAGACAGACTCCCGCATGCACCCTATCAGGATCCACCCAGAAAGCCCACTAGGGGGCGATCCTCTGTCCATTTGGGGCTGCAGCAGCTCCGTTGCTTAACAACCAAGCTATTTTAGATCCTGAGGTAGAGGCCATGCAGCCATCCTCAGTACCCCAATCCAACTTGCTCAAACTGTTTGAGCCAGGGCTACAGAAGGAAAAGGGAGAGAGAGAGAAGAAGAGAGGAAAGAGAGAGAAAAAGAGAAGAGGTAAAGAAGCAGCTTCTTCTGTGGGCTCTGACTGAGAATCTAACCAGGGACTTCCATCCACCAGGCTGATGCTCTACCGCTGAGCAACCTGCCAAGGCCAAACTGTGCTTTCTGAAGGCAATGCTATGCTGACATTGAAACACGTGGGCCCAGGTTTTAAAAGAGTTTAAGTATCAAACTCTTATGCTGTCAGTTTTTCTACAAAAATATCAAATACACAAGTGATTTTTAAATAGGTAAATTACAATACTATTGTTAATAACTCTAGAATTAAATGTGACCCTTAAAGCTCTTTGGGATTTCCTAAATGAAAAACTTTAGAATTGTATACCTAGCCAGAGTAATTTAGGTTACAGAGGAAAAGAGACTGAAATACATTTGTTAATCATCCATTAAGAACCTCTCTAGGGCTAAGTTCAATTAAACCAATAAAACATTTCAATTTTTTTTTTCAAAAAAATCTTTGATGCTTTGTGCTACAACATTTCCCTAAAAAGACTGATAAAATTAATGACATAAATTGTTCTTCTATTGTCTTTTGTTATATTCATAAAATAGTCCTCTTCTAAGAGTTCAATGATAGAATACAGTGAAAATTTATTCACCTACTGCTGAGTGAGGGCTTATTAGCGAAGCCCAGGCCTGCTTCCTTTGAGAGAAGCAATTTGTTACATATCCAAGTCAGCTGCCAGAACCATTAGAGGGGTAAAAGCAATAACCTGAGAGAGGTCACAGTAAAAACAAACAAACAAACAAAAGGAGGCAGGGAAGGAAGTAGAAAAAAAAAGAAAGAAGGAAAAAAGGATGTAAGAAAGGAGATTCAAGGAACAGCAAATGTGCTCATCATCACTTCATACGTTGCAAGTTTTGAATTAAAAGGAAGGTCGATTCGCGATAGTTTTAAACATCTAATGCTGAAGAAACGACGTCACAAATTAACTGGGGGGAAAATGGCTCTTGAGACTGTAGTGGTGTTAGATGATTATTTCTCAATAATTCAAATCCTGAAGTTGATTTCCTACTTAAAAACAGTCTCGTTTCATATGGCAGGTAGCAAAGGAACCAAGAAATTTAAGAGAACAAATTTATGGTGTAAATACTTTCTACCAGTGGCTGTGTGCTCAAATTATCATCAAAGAAGCTCACCACCTGTCAAAGTGATTTATGCTTACACAGACAATTGTCCACACATTTCTTATGCTGAAACACCATTTGTTCTATTTTTCATTTTAAAATAGAATTACAATAATATCTTCTAATCATTAACATTGGGAAAAGTTCTATCAGGTTAAGAGGAAGCACATATGCATAACATTCTCTGACTGTGAATTAGGCTTTTCTTTTAGAGATAAAAGAAACTTCAACAACTGCTTATTATTTTCCAAGTGCTCGTCCATGAACAGAGAGCAGCAGCATTTCACAAAAAAGGCTAATAATTGTCACAAAGCCACAGGGTGTGGTCAGGGTGCCAGGCAGGCAGGGAAGAGCCATATTTCTGTCCTGGCTCTGCCTCTTGCTTGCTGCGTGTTCTTTAGGGAAGTCATTTTACCGCGAATGCTCAAACCTAGCATACAAAACAGCGGCGATTATATGGGTGTTATCTAACTCATGTGTGATTGTGAGGACCAGAGAACATGAAGTACCAGAGAGAAGTCATGCACCTTCTAGGATCTGTAATATTTACTAGCCTGCCTCCACACTGGACGGTGATAATTCAAGTAAAGAAATTGAATTATGTTGAAGTTGCTTTTGTTTTCAATACTGTGTTCTTTTCATTTTGATGTGACTTTTAGACACCCCCCCACACACACACACTATAGCTTTATTAGTATTAAATAGGGGGTTGTGCTCTATAAATTAAAATAGAAAGCCAATGGTAAATCCAGAACTGTTCCTTTACCCAGCTCTTTAGGCTTGGAGAAATGCTGTGTGAATCAGCTTGGTCTAATTTAGTGCAGAAATGACCATGTCAAGTAAAAAAACAAAACAACGTAAAAACAATTAGGGGAACATTTCCAAGGCTGCCTGGGGTACTTGGCTTGTCCAGTGTAGACAGCCAGCTCTAGCCTCCCTCGGCGTTCAGGAAAAGAAACCAGATACTTCCACAGACGGCCCCAAAATGGAGCCACGCCTGAAATCTCAGATCAAGAAGCTTTGGCAGAAACGGCCCCCCGTGAATCCACTTCCCTCTGCCTTACAAAGCTTCGGTCCCTTTGCTGTGGAGTTTTCTCTCTTTACAGCAATTCTCTCCTCTCTCCACTGTTTTTCCTTTCCTCTCTCAGTCCCAGAAGGGCCTGGGGTTTAATTTAAAAGCTGTTAGACTGGCACTGGCTGGTCCCGGAGACTGTCAGCTGGGGCCCTCACCCAAACCACTTGCTCCTCAAGCCCGTCAGGCAGCGCCTGAGAGCGCATTCATCCCTGTCAGGCTGTGCAAGGTCGCCGAGAAGTCCGGAACAGAATGGAAAAAGGACGCCTGGGCCCTTCTGGGAAGCGGTTATGATCGCATGGAAAGCAGTGTGGTTTGGCGGGGAGATTTTGATAAGCAGTACCACGGGAAGGTAAAACTTGAACAAGCCAAGTAGAACGCTATGCTGAAAACACTCCAATCACTTGCTAGAAGAACAAAAGCTTCCATCCAGGAGTTTTTAATTGCACTCGGGCACCTGGGCCCCACCATGAAACCGCAGAAAGGGAAGGGATAGCCAATGATGATGGTGGCTGGGAGAAAAGCTGGTTATCTGCGGGCTTGAGGGACTGGTGACACCTGAGACCAGGCGTCCCTTCAGCTGGAGCATGGATGGACCTGTTTTTAGCCGAAAGGGACACCCCTCTTGCGCTCCACAGCACTTTAGAGCAGGTCACAAGATCTGCATTGAAGCGTCATGATGCCCCTAACGACATTAAGCAAACCAAGGGCACTTTCTGTGCTTAACATTTGTTATCTTTGAAATTAGATAGGTCCACTTGATGCTCTTACTTCACAATGTCACTGTCACCAGAACCAGCTGGGAATCGAGTTGCCCGTCACTGCCAGTGAGTCACAGAGATGGCTCTGAGTGATAGAAGAGTGTCTTTTATTCGTGTTGCCAGCGAACTGAGAAGGCAGGGGACTCCTGTCCTGAAGAACCGCCTAACACTCTCCTGGTGCTGGGTGATTTTTATAGGGTTCAGGGGCAAAGTCTGTGCAGTTAGTCACATAACAATGTGCAGGAGATGGGGGTTCAGTGGGCAGAAATGTCTCCCCCACAAGTTCTTCTGATGTTGACAGAGGCCCAATTAGCATGGTCCTATCTGGTATCCTTGGTAAATCTTCAAAATAGTTGGAACCTGGCCCCTCTGAGACCATCTGCCCTTGGGAATTGTCTGCAGAAAAGACTCCCTGTTTTCTTAGGATACAAAGTAAAAGATTTAAGATTTGTGAACTAAGTTTCTAATTAATATATAAATTTTCACAGTAAATCCTGTGGCTAGGCTTTTACAAACAGCTATTCTGAGTTAAACATTTCTACTCTTCAGATCCCTCCCTATTTAAGCTCCCCCCCCCCCATTCCTGCAAAGATAAGCCTTTTACTGCGTTTCAAAGTAAAGTCCAAGGAGCCATTAAGAGAGAATAGCAGGCAGGTTATCTATTTTCTAACCCTTACATAATCTCCTATTCTGTACAACTGGAAAGTTACTGGTACTAAAGCCAAATTTCTAACCTTAGGACTCACCTATCATCACTATTGGGATAAAATTAGATTTCTGATATGACTATCTGTTTAAGCTGCACAGTCTAATGACATTTAAGTTAGCCTTATTGTTATTATTATTATTGCAATCTGGGAAGAAAAGGTGAGAGGCAGAGAAAATGTTTCTATTTTATACTCAAGGAATGAGTCAGGCTTAGTATAATTGGAGTATGGAATTATACATATGTGCAGGATGAATTTTAATATATGATAATATTATAAGTTTCTTAGTAGTTTTGATTAATCATTTTGGCATAATTACCTTGTTTTATTATATAATTCATGTTATGATACCGCCAGGTGCAAGCGTAGTCAGTAGAGACTTTGCTTTAATTTCCATAGTTTCTTAAAAGGCTTAATTTAAGCAAGGTGCATCTCAGCGTATAAGAGGCACAGTGCTATGTGGAAAGTGTTAGCAAAGGAATGTTGGGCACGGGCCATGGTGGCTGGTCTGCTCCTGCACTCAGCAGTAACTCCTGTCCTAGGTGTCAGGGTCAGATGTGGGTTTGATGCCGGTTCCACCACTTGTAAGTTTCAACTCCATAAACCACAATCGATGATCATCAATGTTCTCATCTGTGTATAAGGGAAAAATAAAAGTACTCACGATCTTGTTGCTAAAAATTGATAAAATAATGTGAAAGCAATTGAAGAGATGTTGGTATTATGTAAGAACTTATTTAGAAAGAAGGTCTTCTCAACATTGAAAGATGATGCTGAGGGGAGTTGTATTATAAGCTTTAGTAACAAGGACAATGGGCAGAGTTCTATGTGTCTACTTTAACTCCTGGCTGTTGAAATTCTAGCTCCCCACCCCAAAGTCTTATAAATATGCCTTTGTGTCGTGATAATCCACAGTAGAATGTTAATTTGAGTTCATCATTTTGAAGGAATATAAATGTTTTTGTATTAATTAGAAGTTTTTTAATGCCTGATCTATACTGAATTATAAAGTAGGAAGATAGAGAATTGCTTTATGTGTGTTCTTATGGTCTGGAAAAGGGAAATCTTATAAACTTATTTTACATTAAACAAATTGAGTTCTGTACCCTCACCAGCAACTTGACTGGAGTGACAGTCATACCTGACGGTGTAACCTGGTTTCCATGATGCCCAAAATATCACAAACACAAACCCTGAGGATTCAGAGAATCAGATAAAATTCCCAGTAACAAGGAGCAACTCAGGACCAAATAGTGCATGTCCTGTTGTTGATGTCCTCACCACTGGGACAATCTCACTGATTGATTTTACTTCCCCTTTGCTTCTCAGCTCCCTCCCTTCCCTCAGCCCCTTGTCTATCCTCTGAGGCTCTAACTTAGCACCCAATGCTTGGAGATTGCTTGAGCATCAAAGGTCTTTACTCTATTTCTTTTCACTATGTCCATGACTAAGGAGTCTGACTTTCCTCCTTCAGATCTACCAGGAGAATTTTACCCACTAGTTATCATTTTCTCCAAGAAGATCTATTACCAGCATCTAAAGTAATATTCTTCACCATCTTGCAGACTAGTTTCAAAAGCAGAACATTACCATAGATATACTAAGAAGTCAAATAGGCAGGCATATAGTTATGTACTGTGGGAAAAACAAAAAATGATTAAAATAATTGGTAACTAAGAGGTGGACAGCAAGAATCACCATGGATAAAGAGGAACTGAGTTTGTTATTCATAATCTGTAGAAGGCTGTAGCAAATAAATAGGTTCTGTTACCTAATGACTCAATCAGGCCACTTTTTGAGATAAGAGTGAACATGTGTGAGAAACTCAATCCCCACAAGGCAGGAACAATCTCAAATTCTGAGCACGGCTGTAAGCCTGGTATCCATCCTGTTTCCTGAGAATGCTGAGTGTCCCTGTGCCTCGGAAAGCTGTCTTCTTATTACACCTACTACATGAGCTAGACAAATAACTGGATGTTTGCCCTCAAGGATGATTGTCTCAGGGCTTCACTGCCTGCCTGGAGAACTTCCTGGGACCCTGCCCAGTTTGCCAGGGTTTTAGGGTCTCATTTAATCTAAGCCCCTGGTCGGCAAACTGCAGCTCACAAGCCACATGCAGCTCTTTGGCCCCTTGAGTGTGGCTCTTCCACAAAATACCATGTGCAGGTGCTACCTCGATAAGGAATGTACCTACCTGTATAGTTTACGTTTAAAAAATTTGGCTCTCAAAAGAAATTTCAATCGTTGCACTGTTAATACTTGGCTCTGTTGACTAATGAGCTTGCCGACCACTGGTCTAAGCCAACGCCCTCTCCATTTTATTCCAGCTGGGTCTACTGGTCCAGGAAACCGTAATGTGTCGCTTCTCACACTGATAGACACCAGGAAAACTAGACCCCCTCCATCCTCATTTCTGGTGTGGTGACATATTATTTGGACTCAATTAAAATATCAATCCTGTGCCCTAGTCAGTCATCAGAAGGGGTGGAACTCTCTTTACTCACCCTTCGTCTCTCTCATGCAGAAAACTCATTGATCCCATAGTATCTCCCCAGCTCTCATTCAACAATAGTTCAATTCTTTTATCAATTTATCCTACTGGTAATGTGACACGGAATATTTCAGTCCAGTGCTTCTGAACAATGTTCCATTTAGAAGATAATGGAAATAACTACTAGCTTAAGCACAGAATTGTTAATAGACCATAAAAAGGTATTTGTTCAATAAAATATCAGTCATTGCTTTCCTACCATACCCTTTATCTAAGCACTGTGTTGATGTCTCTGTACAGTAATAATTTCATTTTTGAACTTTAAAATAATCCTTTAAATGACTTACGCATGGCTGAGGAGGCATGGCCATCCCAGAGTGTGACAACAGGGCACGTCAAATGAATTCTGTGAACATTTTCTGACTTTTCAACGCACATTTTATAAGTTGAGCTTAATTAAAAATAATTCACAACTAAAGTAGTTGACAGACAATATAATAATTTAGTTGTAAAATAGCCGAGTGTTCTCTCAAATAATAATGATGGCACCCCTGAATCAGTAGCTGTTCTAGACTGGAGATAGAAGGAACTGGGAATAAAAGGAAATATTGTGAAATAGAGAACCCTGTTGCTTTCCTGTCATTTGTAAAACTCAAAGATTTATCAAGAAGGCAGAGTAGAAGGGGGAAAGGGGGATACCACCCCCATTTCATTTTGGCCGGGGTATGATGGCACATAGGAAGGGCCGGGCTGGGAGAGGCTTGTCAAAATTCAGTCACACACTTTGCACTGAGGCATCTGAAATAATGCAATAAACTGACACAGCTTGCAGATTGAACATAAAAATATGGAATGTAAGTGCGTACCTTGGTAGATGAAAAAACACAATGGAAGGGACACACTCTGAGGTCCAGGAGACCTGGGTTCAAATCTGGCCTCTGCATTTAATGAGTTTACTACTTGTAATCTTAGGCAACTTTTTCAACCTTCCATAGACTCATTGGTCTTATCTTTTATGTTAATATAATAATAATTATAAAGAAACACGGCAATCTTCTAGCTCATTGGCAGACTCACTAGATGTTGTGCACTGTAATCTGATTCGGTCCTCAGAAGAGCAGACTCATCATCAGCATATGTGCTCATAAATAATTGGATTGAGGCTTCTGGACCAAAGGGGACACAAGAGGGGACTAACAAGGGGATAGAACCTATTGAAACTCAAACCAGTGTTAATAACGGACTAAAACAGATGAGTCTAGGCTCTTTGGAGCCTGCCAAGTTCACATAGAATCTGAGTAGGATGAGCTAAATCACACCAAGTGGGGGGAGATGTCTGGGGTCCTAGCCTTCAGCTCTGGGACACAGTGAGCCACTGTGGACTGCCAGCACAGTCCCCACCAGAGCCAAGGAGTTGGAGCTGCTGCCGTGTCCCGGCACACCTAGCTGGGGTAGCAATCGAATTTTAGGAGATTTTGCTATTCTTCTGCCCTTACTTTGTTCTGCAATGTCCTGGTTCATGGTTAGATTGGCACTCCAACTAAAAATATTTTTGTCATCGCAAGAGGTGATCAGTCAGTCTTGACTTATTTCCCTTATAGGTACATGAACAAACGTATTCAGTATTTCTTAGAAAATCGTCTCCATTGCTTAGGGGTCCACTGCTAGGAGGTGTTGCCTAGAGTGCATTACCCTGCCATGGTTTCCTGTTTGGCAGCTAGGTTTTGCTGAAGCTCCATCTCCAAAGTCTCAGAAATGTAATCCGCAGGCTCTGCCTCACTCTGATAACATCCCAAACAAGGGCTGTTATGTTGAGAAGCTCCAAGACAGGTACTCAAACTGGCTTTTTTCCTACTTTAATTCCAAGTTTATAGAACCAGATATGTACATCATTTCTGAGTTCAGCTGCTCTATGATTCTGTTCAACTTGCTCCTTTATCTCTCTGCAGGAGTCTGGAATCCTGCTACTTCCATTTATTATCCCTCCAACCTGAATCTTAGCAATGAGAGTGATGGAAGGTGGCCAGTGTGGTTCCATAGGTCTGCAGGGAGTCTAACCCAGCATGGTCATTATAGTGATTCTTTCTGCTTCCTTTCTGTATGTATTAGGTAAGAAATAGCATGAACAATTGGAGCCCGGAGTAGACTTAACAAGTACAGGAGGGTGATACATGACAGAAAGTTGGAAAAGTTATGCTCTGTTGTACTGAGAAAACTGGTCATCCATATTGGCAAAAAAATGAAACCAGTTTCTTGTTTATACCAAGCACAAAAATCAATTCCTGGTCAATTAAAAAAATGTTCAAAGCCAACCTGTAAAAGTAGGAGAAAAAATAACACAGGAGGTTATCTTTATAAATACTTTGTAGGGAATATTTCTTGAATGGAGCAGAAAAATATAAACTATAATGAGAATATTGATGAATTTTGCTACATTAAAAAATCCTTATAGGAATCTAAACACAGAACACAGAGAAAGAAAAGACAAGGCAAAAATTGGGATATTTGCAATGCATATAATCAGAAAATAATTGGTTTCCAGAAAATGACAAAACATCTAAAATCAAAATAGAAAAATATAGACCCAATAGACAAATGGCCAAGAAATCTGAATAACAAATGACAGGGCAAACCAAGTAGTGACTAAGAAAAGCAAACTAAAGCCCCAATAATGTTTTAGTTAACATTAGGAAAAAATTTTAAAGTCTACCAGTGGCAAATATTGGCAAGTGTGTGGAGAATAGAGACTTATCGTAACAGTCCAGTGAGAATTTATGTTAGAACAGTCTATTTATACAGCAAACCTTCATTAAATATTAAATTAAAAATATATATACTCCTTTTAATTATTATAGTTTTAGGTTTTTAATCTGAAAAACGGTATGACAACATTGTTCATAATAGCTTTGGAAATCGTCAATTGACAGAGAAATTGTGGTGAGAATTTAAACACAATATCATCATTCTGTGCTAAACACTACTTTTTTGCCCCCAAATTAAATATAATAGAACTTTGTTAACAATAGCCCTGTTTTAAGCAGTCTTGAGGACAAGCAAAATAAGTTAATTTGCTACCAAAAAAACTTGCTCCCGGAAATAAGCCTATGAACCATACAGAATAGCCTGTTTTAACAATTAATAATTATCCTATCATCTCAAGACTATACAACTCATCAAAATTCTTTGCAAGATTCTCACTCCAAAGATGTAATACCATAGTCCTTGTTCAACCCCAAACTGCTTCAAGCCTTGTAAGGTCTACCTTAAAATCACCCACCTCAGTTTCTAAAACCCCATGAATATCTTTTGCTTTCCACCTTCTGAAGCACTTTAAAAACTATGTCAGCACTGTGTTCTTTTTTGCTGCGAGAAGTTAATAAACTTCACTTGATTAGCAAGTTATTCTGGTGATCTTTTGAGCAGTCGACGCAAATATATATTTTTTATTTTTCTTTTCAGAATTGAAATTTTATTTGTTGTTCAGAGGATAAGTTCAAAGATATTTCAATTCGTACACAATTCTTAACAATGTAAATACTATACGTAGACTTTAAAAATAACCCTATAGCTATGCATACCAATATAACTCTCACAAAAATATTATTGACTTGAAAACAGTAATAAAACAAAAGCTACTATAGAGCAATACAGTTTGCCACCATTTCTTTAAAATTAAAAAAATGAACATCGATAGTAGAAGTTATTTGAGATACATGCAAATGTGATAAAAGCTAAAAACATCAAGGTAGGTAATAGACACCAAGTAGAGGGTTTGAAAAATGGGGCTTGGGAGAAATAGTATTGCAATCAGAAAACACAAAGGAGATTTGAACTGTATTTGTAATGTTTTAACTCTCAAGAGAAGTGGTGGCCTCAGAGGTGTTCATTATTATCATTTAAACCTTTTCACAATTTTACTTATTTCGTAAATTTTAAAGAAAAGAGTAAGATAGGGTACAATATTTGAAAATGATTGTTTCCAGAAAAAGCGGATCAGTGTCAAATGATGCAGAGTATTCAAAGTTTAAAATGCAAAAAATGTCCTTTGCCTTTTAGTACCTAATAAATTTTTGTTGACTTGGTGAGAGGAGTGTGGAGTGGTGGGAATGGAGGCTGGGAATAGACTGGAAACTGTGGAGGTAGACACAGGCCTATAGACAATGTTTATGAAAGCTAGGCTTACTCCAACTGAACTCTGTTGTTAAATGGCCTGGGCACGATTCAAAAGTGACACACTGTGTAGAGGTTTATTTCGTGTGCTTTTTTTTGTGTGTGTATTCCCTGTCACTCTTTAAACCAAAAGACACTGTAATCAGTTCTTCTACTGAGAATTAAAAACACAAGTATTTATAGTCATGCAGTTTGCATTCTTACAGACTTTAATTTCATTGACTACAGACCACATGTCACAACTAAGACAGCCAGGAAAGTTCAACAGGGTGAGTACAGAGGAATAAATTTACCGAAGAGCCTCCCATTTGTTGGTTCAGCTTTAGGAATAACAGGCAACGGAAAACTGGAGAGGGAAAGATCGAAGAATCAGAAAGAGGCAAGAGAAAAACAGGAAAAATAAAACAGGATGGGAAGTGAGGATTAGGGAAAGCCTTCCTCAATTTGCAATTACTGACCCATGCAAACACATTTAATACTTCCGTTGCCTTCAATAAATACATTTACAATTAAAAACGCATTATCTGTGCATGACACATTGTAAAACTATGTGCTCTCTTATGGAAGCTCAACTATTTAACTAAATGCTAATGTTACTGGTGATGTTGGCTCTCAGTTCTTGAGTTCAGCGAAGAAAGAATTTAGAGCCAAGAATTTAGAGCAGAAGAAGTTTATTTAGCATGCAAAGCGAAAGTACACTGAACGAGAAAATTCAAGCGAATTGCTCAGAGAGCTACCTCGGCCTTTTAGAAAAAAAGTCACAGAGGCAATGGCAGTGAGCCGGCTGGGCTGCGTGGAATCGGGAAACAAGTTAGAGGCAAAGGAAGGGCCCTTGGAGACAAGTTCAGGGGGTTAGCTTGGGATGAGCTGCCACTGTCCCCTTGTTGCATGTCTCTTGGGAACCCTTAGAGCTTACAAGAAAAAAAGCAAGATGTACTCCCAAAGAAAGAAAGTGTGGTTCTCTGTCTGAAAGGTTTTTATATTCCCTAATGACAGAATTTTA
Organism: Saccopteryx bilineata; assembly: GCF_036850765.1. Lineage (NCBI taxonomy): Eukaryota > Metazoa > Chordata > Mammalia > Chiroptera > Emballonuridae > Saccopteryx > Saccopteryx bilineata. The sequence continues at coordinate 18,594,026 of NC_089495.1, forward strand.
GGGGAGGTCTCAGGGGAGGTTGTCAACGGAATATTCCTCTTTCCAGGTATGTCCTTTAGTATGCTGGTTTATCTGTTTTGTTTTGGGTTTTTTTGGCAGAGACAGAGAAAGGGACAGATAGGGACAGACAGACAGGAAGGGAGAGAGATGAGAGGCATCAGTTCTTCATTGCAGCACCCCAGTTGTTCATTGATTGCTTTCTCATATGTGCCTTGATGGGGGGCTATAGCAAAGAGAGTGACCCCTTGCTCAAGCTGGATGAGCCCATGCTCAAGCTGGAGATCTCGGGGCTTTGAACCTGGGTCGTCTGCATCCCAGTTTGATACTCTATCCACTGTGCCACCGCCTGGTCAGGCTATGCTGACTTATCAAAATGAACTTTCAGGGACAAGGATGTGGTCTCTACTGATTGGTTGGGTGGGTCATTGCTCGCTGCATCTGGTCCTGATGTCAGCCATGGCATAGCTTCATCTCACTTTGCTGCTTCTGTGGGCCTGGAGCTGAAACACAACTGAGGCCTAGATGTTAACTCTAGTTTGACCAAAACTCTGTCTTTGTAGTCTACAAACCCAGTATTGTTTCTAAGATTATTTGTTGCTGATTAGAACTTCATTGTCTTGAAGGTTCAAGGGTTAAGGAATTGCTTGTGCAAGGGAGAAAGGGCAGGTGAGTTTGGGAGCGGAATGGGGTCAGTTTGCATCAGTTATCTGTCTGTTTCCCCATTCCACTTCCCAATAAATTTTCCTAGCTTCTTACTATCCTGCTTGCTGACAAAAATGTTAATCCTGTAGCAGCAGCATCTGGAAGATTCGGTATACCAAATGAAGTCAGAAATGATTACAAATGGAGGTTAAACCAGAGTACTATACTAAAGTATAAAGGTAGAAAATAAAAATTTAATAGTAATAATCAAAATAAGATATAGTCATTGATTTGCTCTTAAGAGAGTTGCCAAATTAAACTCAGATGACCAGTTAAGTTTAAATTTCAGACAAACAGCAAAAATATTTCAGTGTAACGATGTTCCTTGCAATATTTAGGACATGCTTACATTAACATTGTAATGCGTGGTTTATGTAAACTTCACACTTAGCAGGGCATCTGTATTATATCTGGCAACCCTGTTCTCAGATGTTCTTACTGGCTTTTCAGTCTGAGTGAAACATTTATGTTCCTTTTGTTTCTCACTCTTAAATTTTGTTTTCATTTTTCCTGTATATTTTTCTGTCTCTTTTACTTTCCACCTCTTCAGAGGAGTAACCAAATAAGATTTCATTTCTCTGAAAATATCTTATCGTTCAGACTAATGACTTTACTTACAACTTTCTCTAAAATATCTAGTCATGTTTTGTTTGATGAGTTTCTGTTTAAAGACTGTTAGCATGCCAAACTGCCTCAAAAAACATTTTGCTCAGAAAACCCAATCCTGGATTTTCTGTCTTTGAATTAAAGAGAAAGCGGAAAAGACTGTCCTGTACTCATTTCAGGTCTATTGGCTGGGACCCTGTAAATCCGAGAGAAAAGACAGATTAACAGGAGAAAATCAGACAGAACGTTACTTATGTGCATATCACACATACACACGAGATATCAACAACAGATGATTAGTAGAATTAGTGAGGTGATCACAGTGTAAGATATAAATATGTGGGATCAATGTACAGTAGCCCCGAGACTAATATTTCTAGTATAGTAATATATACCAATTATTCTTTTTTTAAAAAAATATTTTATTTATTGATTTTTTAGAGAGAGAGGAATGAGAGAGAGAGACAGAGAGAGAGAGAGAGAGAGAGAGAAGGGGGAGGAGCAGGAAGCTTCGACTCCCATATGTGCCTTGACTGGGCAAGCCCAAGGTTTCGAACCAGCGACCTCAGTGTTCCAGGTCGACACTTTATCCCACTGCGCCACTGCAGGTCAGGACAATTATTCTTAAATTTAAAAAAAACCTAGTAAAAAGAAAAAATGGGCAGATGACATAAAAGACTTTCTACAAAGAAGATATACAGATGGCTAATAGACATATGAAAAGATGCTCAACATCACTAATCATCAGAGAAATGCAAATCAAAACCATAGTGAGAGCCCACCTCACACCAGTCAGAATAACTATTATCAAAAAGTCAATGGGTGATGTGTTGGCCACAATATGGAGCAAAGGGAACCCTTGAGCACTATTGGTGGGACTGCAAATTGGTGCAGCCACTCAGAAAATAGTATGGAGAGTCCTTCAAAACTAAAAATTGGTATGCCATGTGACTCAGCAATTCCTCTTCTGGGTATTTATCCAAAGAAAACAAAAACACTATTCAAAAAGATACACATCCCTACATTTTAATATTAAAATATTAGAATTGAAAAGATTTTTCTATTTGGCAGAATTTGCTCCTGCAGTGATTAATTAAAAATATAATCTATTATACAATTATAGATTACTTAATTAATTATGATATAATTAATTAAAACTATAATCTATAGAGAAGAATCATTTGAAAGTGTCAACAGTTTCAATGGTTTTAATCAGAAACTACCTCTTGGAAGAAAACTGATGAGCACAGTGAGAAACAAATTGTTCCCATCTCCCGAGGAGAGATGCTGAGCACTCGGTATGTGGCAGCCATGTGACGTTCCCATGTGTGCTGTGCTTACTCCTCTCTTCTGTACCTTCTGTTAAACAGAAGTGGCTGGATGGCTCCCTAAAAGCTAAGGGTCCCACCCTGTCCCCAGGACTAGAGATCTCTTAGCCATTTAACTAGTATTCCTATTTCCATTCTACCAAGCAGAATTGACAAAGTTTACAATCCTCAAATAACCAACTTAACTAGCTTTCACTTTGTTAGTCCCCCCGTATGGCTTATCACCCTTAGGAATTTATCTTCCTTTTTTTTCCTGGTCTTTTTTCTTTTCTACAAATGTACTGTTCTTTTGTTAAGATGCTACACAAGCCAGGTTTTCACTGTCCTTTTGGGTTACTTGTCACTGGGTACTCTCATTTGTTTATGTGATGAGCATATAAATAATTTCCTGTTTGTTTTTCTCCTGTTAATCTGTCTTTTCTAATTTGCAGGGCTCCAGCCAGTGAACCTAAAATGAGTAGAGGAAAGTATTTTTTACTTCCTCTTCAATTCAAACATATAAAATTCAGGATTGGGTCTTCTGAGTAAAATGCATTTTGCAAAGGACTGGCATGCTAATGTCATTCATATATGTCATGCTTCTTGAGAACTTCGAGTTCACTTGTGAGAAAACCTACAACACAAGTAATTGCCCAAGAAGATAAGAGATAATGCAAAGTCACATTTAATTCAGAGGGGTGGATTAAATGATCACAATTCCAAGTCCAGAGAGAAGAAAGGAGTTTTATCACAATGATTAGAGCCTTGATCCTATTGCATTATGACATTTTAGAAACTAAAAAATAGTAGTGCAAACTTTCCTATAAGTTATAATTTTTTGCATATAAATTGTGAAGTCCCTAGCTCGTATAGATTATTAAAATCCAGTCATCTGTTAAAAAGAGAGATTGAAATATTTGCAGTAGAAAGTTTGAATTCTTTTAAATGTAATCAAAGGCAAAATAATCACAAAATATGTGCATAAAATGGTACTATTTAATAAATATTTATCACTTTAAAGCAATAGATTTGAATATGTAACTGGCAAGTACCTGGTATTCAGGAATTATTAAATGCTCAGTTAGAATACCAGACACAAGGGGCCAGTCTTCAAAAAGGAAGAGAATTAAAAATAAAACTTGAGCTGTTAACTAAAATCATAGATTATACTAAATAAATGACAAAATATCAGGAGTTGAAATAGAGGTTGTCAGTAAGGTAAACCGTTTTTACTGAATTTTCTTATTTTTTACAATTTTCTTTAATTTTCACCTTTTCTACAAAAGCTGTCAAAAGAGATGCCCATAATTTTGTATGAGATGTGCCAGAGTTTTCTGGTGGCATTGATTAAAACTGAATGGCATATATCTTGAGCTGCCCAAACCTCCACTTGAAAATGGACTACAATCACAACAAAAGAACTGAGCTCTTTCTCAAGCAGCAGTGTGATGCTGTTAGGCATTTTGGGTAAAAATATGCACTAATTAAATACCTTTATTCTGATATTATTTGGATCCCACCCCCTCACACACATACACCTGCAAGAATAGATTTTGATAACAATTTGGATGCACTCAAAATATATGCTGAAAAGACAGGAGTTGAGCTTTGAGCAAGTCCCTCATACCGTTTTCCCCAAAATAAGACATCCTCTGAAAATAGGACCTACTGCAAATTTTTTTCAAGCTTAGAAATAAATATAAGGCTTCCCCTGAAAATAAGACAGCGCATCTTTAGGAGCAAAAATTAATATAAGACACTGTCTTATTTTGGGGGAAACAGAGTAGATTATTGTACATGGAAATGGAGTCACAAGAAATACTTGATGGAATTCAGAGTTTGGCTGGTTATGCTGATGTTTGTGATGACTACAGTATATTAATAAATGTTGATTTTTTTTGTTCAACAATAAATGTGAATTCTTGTTCATGGAAAAATAAGACATCCCCTGAAAAGAAGACCTAGCGCATCTATAGAAGCAAAAATTAATATAAGACACTGTCTTATTTTCAGGTAACCAGGTAGAATCTCAGGGCAACTGTGAGTGAGTGCACGGAGCTCGCAGCTCCTCCCGGTCCGCGCTGGGGAGACAGCCTGACTCGGGGAGAAACGGCCCGCCCTCGCCCCTGGCCAGAGCTGCTTCCCGTTTCACGGTTTCTGGCTATTGGCTCACAAAATTATTTGAGAAGGGATCATAGATAAGAGTTTTTGTTGATAAACTCATGTAATCCACTTCTATGAGAAGTTATTTCTGAAAGTAGAACAAGTCGCTCCCTACTCTCTGGAAAACCCAGGAAGGAGTTCCCTGTCTCTGCGATAGCATTCCCAGTGCCTACTATGGAACCGAAGGCCCTTTACAATCTCTCCCTACACCTGCTGCTTCCTTGCCAAGTCCTCTCCAGCTACTGACAATTTTATGAACACCCTGGGCATTTTTGTATCTCTGGACACTTGTTTACTTTTTTTCCCTGATTAAAATGTCCTCTTTATTTCTCTGACAGACTCCTAAAAAGTTTGTAATTTAAAACACCCAATTCTTCCATTGGATCCTTTGCTCCTCCAAGGAACTGCTCCTTTGTAACCCCAGTTTCCCTTCAGTACCCAGAACACATACTGTGGTTGCCTTACCATAGCAACACTGTTTTTGTTTGTTCTCCTCAAGGGGGCGAACTGTGCTTGTAACACTGGAACCAAGTATTGCGACTGGCACAGGTTAGGAACTCATTAAATAATTATAAAAAGAAGCAATGAAAAGAAAGGATCATGGAAGGGCGGGGAAAAAAGAAAGAGGAGAAGAGATAGGGAAGTGAGGGAAAGGGAGAGGAAGAAGAAAGGGAGTGAGATAGCGAGAGGGTGAGGAAAAGCAGGATAGGGATGGGGAACTGCAGAATTAGAAAATAAGTCCTCAGCCATCTGAGTGGAATAAACATATAACTATTAATCAAAAGTGAAAAACCCAAATTCAGAATGTGTTAATTCATGAAGTGCAGAACTCAGAAAGCATACAGTTAGTAGCTGATACCTAACCCCAAAAATGTGAGGTTGATTTTATGAAATTTGATTTCAAATTGTCCTTTAGTCAAAGGGATTAATTAGCAATTAATTATAATTTTGTTATTATTAATCTACTTTTATTAGAATCCAAAGTGAAAATCGAGCCATGCCATCACTAAGAGGTGAAGATAAAACACATATCTATCTGATCCTAAATAAACATTTTTGAGAATCACCCTAACAACTTGTATCCTTGACCATCATGTAAGAATTAACAATATATGTTCTATGCTAATTACTTTTTAGAATTTGCTGGCAAAATTAGAGTGATGAAAATGGAGATAATAGGGTAAGAAAAAGGAATAAAAAAGGAAAGATGCAAAGATCTGTTGCCCTAATATATGTATATCTATAAGTTGTTTTTTAAAATACTTAATATATCAAACCTGCATTGGCTTGTATCGAGAATGAAAAATATGTCAAGTAGAACACCCATTTGGTGAGATGCAAACGATCTTGGTCAATGTGGTATATTTGTCAGGTTGTTGTTTTTTTGTTTTTTGTATTCCATAGCTTTTATTTTCATTGTCTTGGGCTGAGGACTTTATTGTTTCAGATTAATGGAAAAAATCTATTTCTATCAATATAGTTGGTTACTTATGACTTAATTCTGTTAAATTAGCTTTATGTTTTATTGTTTCTTTTAATCTCTCTCTAACCTCCAGCTCCCTGCTCAGTTTTTACCTAATGTATCAAGTTGACACACTTCATAGAGCTTGATTTTCCAGAATGTGCACTTCTTTATTTAAACGTCTGTCTGCAGTTAATGGGGTATCTTTGTCCAGGCCCTGTAGTGGGTCTGATCACGTTTGCCCAATGATACCAAAGTGTAATGACTTTTTGCTCAATTGTGATCATACTGAAGAAAGGAAAAAAATGAAAAAGAAATGATGTGCTTGTTTTCCTTCTGTGGTTCTTCCCCTTTTTTAATCTCTCAGTAGGCTGGGATGGGAACAGGAAAGACAGAGCCAGCTGGAAGAAAGAAGCTTGACAGGCAATCTGAATTACACGAGGGGAGGGAATTACTTCTAAAACATCTTGCTGCAATTTTCTGCCTGGCCAACACAGACTTCGGTTTAGAAGCATATTTAGGGAATCACATTTTGTTTCCAGCATTTTTAAACAGCTGCCTTCTTCTTTAAAGAAGCCAAGTGTTAACAACCAGTTCTGGAAATCGTAATAGCTTGTGACTGTCACTGGAATCACTCTTAGTGGAGCACTGATGGCAGCTTTTAGACAGTTCCCAGGGACCAAACAAAGCATCGTGTTAAGTATGTTTTATAAAGCTTCTGTGGATATCTCTGAATTCAATTTTCTATTCTTTGTGACAAAGGTTCGAAACAGTTCTATCAAATTATACTATGAAAAACTTGTTCCACACTAACAAGGTCTCCCTGAGAATTAATTATTTTAACAAAAACCTCATTTTAAAAGTTTTATTTTCGAGTGAACTTGCAGACTCTTTTATTAGAAGCCAGTTATAAGCAGAGTGTTCTTAAACTTTTTTTAGATTTATTCCTTCCTTGATTTATGGTTTTAAAAAATAGCCTACTCATTAAATTCTGATAACAGCTTCTCTGTTATTGTTGTTTTTTCCATCTTAAAATACAGGGGTTAGCAGACCTCATATTGACAGAAGGTTTATCATTCCCAGAATTTCCACTTTGTTTATACCACTCACTACCCCATTAACTTAAAGACAAACAAACAAGCAAATAGTGATTTCAACATGGGAATAATTCAGTTCACTGAGAAGAGCTTTACCATTCTGAACATAAAAGAATAGAAAAGCATAAAATCCAAGGCAAATTGTCACGTGCCCATGAGAACTCTCTAACTTTATTATGCCGATGCTGGGAGATGTGAGGAAGATGGAAGTTAGGCTGAGTGATTTACATCATCAAATGATAAGCATCTCATTTTTTCAGTATGCCAACTGCTTCCTCTCCATTCTCATTCATGGGCTACTAACAGATAGGAAACCTGATGGGTTTGCTTTTCCTCTATTTAATTTCCTATCTTTTCCTTGCTGCTGCTGCTAATGACCAGTGAAGAAGAGGTCCTAAGGAACAAACACGTGGCTTGTATAGATTAGGGGATCTCATCCAACTGCAAAACTAGATCAAGAGGCCCTGAATAGCATGGGCTTTCTGGCCTCCCCTTGAGGTCTCAAAACCCCTGGGAGTTGGATTTAAAGCTTCCATCGCCTATTTCTTCAGGCTGGTGGTACAATGAAAGGTGTGGAAAGAAGGTTCCTTTTGGATACAACTTGAGCAGAAAGAGGACCCCCATGGTCTGGCGAGCTGCTCATGGGGGAAAAAATACTGCGCCTTGTTAATAAGCGCCTGACTTATTAAGTACCCAAAATGAGTGATACATGAATAAATTAATGACTAAGCAGTGAGGAGAAATAGGAATTGTGTTTGGATTAGTTATGGGAACATAAACACACCATTTTACTTACTTGAGTATCGATTTTCTCATCTAAGAAATGATAACAGACATATGAGTTCTGATTATTTAATAGTTACTCTGAGCTTCAAGTGACATGATGAATGTAAAAGCACTTTGTAACCCACCTATTACTATTAGAATGTAAAAAATTATGTATGTTTTTTTCTTGGGACCTGTTTCCATAGTTTCTAAAGATGCTCTTCTCTTCATAATTCTTTCATTTCTCTCAAGCCCACCCGCCGAGCTGAGCTGGCATGGCCTTTAGCAGAACCATAGGAAAACTCTGGCTAGATCGGTTTGGAACACCTTCACCTGCTCCTACTTTGTACAGGTCTGTCAGGAATGGCCCGATGCACCCATTTATTAGAATTTTGATGCGCATATCTGGTTTCCCTCTGTTCTGATTACTGAATTCCCCACATTCAGTGGACTCCGAACTCTGGGAAATCTCTAATTTGGGGTCCTTCCCTGGAGCTGGTCTAACTGGGTCTTCCCCCCATCTTTGCCCTCAGACCTGATCTACACTTCAGACTTCTTTTTGTACCTACAATCTTGGACCGGCCACCACCTGGGGCACTAGTGCTCATAAATGGGGACTCTGGACCTGATCTACACTTCAGACTTCTTTTTGTACCTACATTCTTGGACCGGCCACCACCTGGGGCACTAGTGCTCATAAATGGGGACTCCGGACCCCGGGTCTCACAGACTTCCTATGACAATCCCACAGCAGAGGGACCTTCAAATTACAGAAGCCATTCCCCTGGGATCTGAAGTGGTTGACTTGGAAAGCTATGGGATTTCTTTTCTTAAAAAAGAAAAGAAAAACTTTTTTTGCATAGGTATCTACAAAGTCAAAACTGTACAATAGTATATACAGAGAAATGTTTATTTTTCATATAAATGTTCACTTACTTTATCAGCAACTCCAAAGAATCAGAACAACCATCAGCTGTGGCATTAGACCGGGTCCTGGTGTCATCTCTGGGTCGGGAAGTCAAGGAGCCCCCTAATGAGACAATGGTATAAGCTGGGGTAGTAGGAATATATATTTTCCTTTTTGTTTGCTTGTCAATGATGTGTGCGTTGTTTGTTTCAGGCTCTTTCTTTTATAGTGCTTACACTATTCAGGTAATTTTTTATATTTAGTCCTTGAATTCCTATTCCATTGGGAGACTCTGGTGATGCATTGTGTGGTTGTAGGCAGAGTGGGGGGGGGTAGGGAGGGAAGTAGAGAAATAGGTGAGGTGAATACCCAGGTCCTATCTTCTGATCTTTCTGCCTCTTTAGAGGTTGTGATGGACTTTGTTTTAGGGCAGAAAGTTTCTAATATTAATAAACCAAATATTCGCTTGCTTCTGAGATATCACCAGGGTCCTGTTTGGGGTGGTAATCTGTTTTAGTTCACCCTTTTATCATGAAGTGGACTTTTTATCTCCTCACACCCTTCCTAATAATGCATATTGCATGCTTTACAATTAACTTTACAGAATCTATCTTGAAATCATGGTAGAATATATTTTTTAAAATCTCTAAGTCTTTATTGCATTTCTAGTTATAAAATATTTAAACATATTGTCCTCTTGAAAATTGAGTGATTTATGATTATTATATTTTTCTAAATATCTGCCAAGGTACTTTAAGACTAATAAGTGAACCATAAAAGTTATTTGATTTAATGAGCACTTTCAATGTAACAGAAATTCAGAAGGATAGCTTTCATGCAAGGACAAGGAATATGGAAATTTATGGCATCTCTGATGTGCTGTCTGGGATAATTTTGCATATAGGAATATCATCTACCATGTGGTTTCTGAATGAATGTTTCCATGGAGATTACTGCTTGAATTAACTCTATTTCATTAGTTTTAAAAGCCCACATCAAAAATCTCATGTCAACATCCTTCACTGCAATGCTCAAGAGATGTTGTCTGTTTCCTTTATGATCTGAAACATACTTCACCCAGAAAATGCAAATCATAAACTCAGTTTTTGGAGAAGATGATATATTATATAATGTTAAAATCCTGAGTTTTAAGACATAATTATTTTGCAACGATATTTTTCCTATAACAAAAACCAGTAGAGGAAATTTCAACTGGTAGGGGAAATCCAAGGTAATGGCTTAAAAATGTGATGTGAAAGAAAAATCAGAGTCCAGGAATATTCAAAACTGTGGGAATATTTGTAGTATTAAATTTAAAAAGTAATACTGGTTACTCATGCATCCAGTGGAAGACCTCCAGGTCATAGTAGGTGAACAGCAAACAGAGTTACTGATAGAACCCTAACACTTGCCATTACTAGGAAGTCAAAACTTCATTGACAAATATGAGTACTTTCTGGCCAGAATTCTAAATTCCCTGATACTTAGTTCTTTGTTCACACTGGTCTCACCATAACACGTTACGGTATAAAATAATTGTGTGTCTCTTGGTTGCTAGTGTCTGGTAGCTAAATACGACTAAAAAAAAAATATAAAATTATACAAGATAAATTGATTCCATTATAAATACAAAATTATTAGTTCCCAAAACTTACTATAATTCTTCAGTTAACTGAATCTTATACTGCCTGCTATGACAATTAATAAACTTTCTATTGATATAATTGCCTCTAACAGGGCTACCTACCATCTTGGGCTGCCACCATGTCTTGCCAGGGCCGTAGCCTCCTAATTGGTCTTTCCAATTGTCATCTTGCTCCTCTCAAATAAACTCTTCATAAACATCTAAAGTGAGGTTTATTTTTTAATTTTTATTAAAATATACATGCACAGAAGTCCACATATCATAAGTGAGTCACTTTATAAATTTTTATGAACTGCAAACACCCACGTAATCATTACCCAGTCAGGAGAGAATGTTGCTGGCATGTGAGCTTGCCTCTTCCTCTTGTCCAGTCACCAGCCAGCCCCCAAGAGCAAATGCTTTCATGACATCCACCAGCATAGTTAGTTCTGTCTGATTTTATGCTTTATATAAATGCACTCATAGAAAATATATCCTTTGTTGACTGTTATTTTCATTGAGAATTATGATTGTGAAATTAATCCACATTGTTTTTTTTGTTGTTATTGTTGTTTTAGTGAGAGAGATAGGGAGAGCAGAGAGAAGAACAGACAGGGACAGAAAGACAGGAAGGGAGAGAGATGAGAAGCATCAATTCTTCATTGTGGCACGTTAGTTGTCCACTGAGTGCTTTCTTATATGTGCTTTGATGGGGATTAGGGGAGGTGAAGAGGCTTCAGCTGAGCCAGTGAATTCTTGTTCAAGCCAGCGACCTTGGGCTCAAGCCAGTGACCATGGGGTCATGTCTATAATCCCGTGCTCAAACTGGTGAGCTCCAGGTTTCAAACCTGGGTCCTCTGCATCCCAGGCTGATGCTGTATCCACTGCACCACCACCTGGTCAGGCAACACATTGTTGTATAGTATTTTCCTGTGTTATCTTGTCCAAAAGGTTATGCCTAATACCACCCCAATTCCTTCACTTGTCTTCCCTGGTGCCACTCTCTTTCTTCAGCTCACAGGTTTGCAGTCAAAATGAGTATCTGACAGTTAGTTAAACACCACACTCTTCATCTTTTCTTAGGGTCCTGGAAAATACTTTTCTCTACCAGCATGTTTTCTCTTATGCTAGCACCTTCATGTAGTCAACAGACATACTTATCTCTCAGGAATCATCTCAAATATCACTTCCTCAATAAAGCATTTCTTAACACAATTATAGGTTTCTCTTACCATCAGTGAATCAGAAAAACTAGAGTTGGTTCCAGAAATATGCATTTCTAATAGTTACTCAGTTATTCCTTATATATTCTGATGTTTGAGGGTCTATGTGGGAGTGCTTGGATAGGATAAAGCATATTCAAATTAAAAGGGTATGGTTACTAATATTGGCATGGAGAAAAATAAGATAACTTCTTTGGAGAAGAAAGAAGCATATGTACTTTCTGGACTCTATCCTGTGATTTCTTCTTATTTTTTACTAATGAACAGTGAATCATGAGGAATCTGACATGAGGTTTAGCAACATACACAGTCTGTTTAGGATGATCAAGAAATATAAAATATGCTGAAAAAAAAACACTACCTTAAAATTAATGAGAAAACTCTGCATTAATAAGTCTTGCTCTGACAGTCTTACAGGATCATCATTAGAATCAAATGTTAAAAAAATAGTGTGAATAAACTTTGTAAACTACAAATGAAAAGATCAGCCATAGAAGGATAGACTGTAAATATCTAACTTCTCTTGAGATTATAAAAGAGCTGAGATTGCAAAACAACCAAACTGTCTGAAATCTAAGGAAAAACAGGCACCTTCAAGAAGAGCAAGCACCCTCCTTTGTAGGCTCTTCTCCATGGACTCACTAAAGTACTCGCTAAAGGATTGGGGGCAGAGAGAGACTCAAGAAAGTTTCCCCTCTGGTGTGTGTTGGAGGGGTAAAGTGGCTTCGTGTGTGTGTGTGTGTGTGTGTGTGTGTGTGTGTGTGTGTGTGTATTTTTCTGAAGTTGGAAACGGGGAGGCAGTCAGACAGACTCCCGCATGTGCCCGACCAGGATCCACCCAGCACACCCACCAGGGGGCGATGCTCTGCCCATCTGGGGCATCACTCTGTTGCAACCAGAGCCACTCCAGCTCCCGAGGCAGAGGCCATGGAGCCATCCCCAGTGTCCAGGCCATCTTTGCTCCAATGGAGCCCCGGCTGCGGGAGGGGAAGAGAGAGACAGAGAGGAAGGAGAGGGGGAGGGGTGGAGAAGCAGATGGGCACTTCTCCTGTGTGCCCTGGCCGGGAATTGAACCCAGGACTTCCGCACGCCAGGCCGACGCTCTACCATTGAGTCAATCGGCCAGGGCTGAAGTAGCGTCTGTAGGAAAGATATGAGGTCTGATTGGACACTTCCATCTGACCCATTGCTCAGCAACAGAGCTACTTATTCTAGATCAGTTCACCAACTGGCTGGGCTCTGGGTAATGATGAATTTTAGCATTATCTGTGATATAATAAAAAGTATATTATTATTCTTTGTCCCTGGTTCATGGCATAGAACTTCAAAAATCTTTGAAATTTCCTGAGTGATAGAATTATGTCTTCTGTTATTCATAAGTAGCCCTCATAACCATGCCTGAATTTATGCTAATGTGACTCATGGATAGCTTCAGGGTAGGGGTAGACATCAGAAAAGCAAACCGCGTTATTAAAGAGAAGTTTCAGTCCCACCTCTCTCCGAGTAGGGCGAGGAACCAGATATTGAGCTTAATCTCTAGCAGGTATTGATTTAATCAATCATGCCTAAGTAATAAAGCTCCCCTGTACAACTGTAGACATCAAGGCTCAGTGCAACTTCCAGGCAGCTGAACACGTTGCTGTATTGGGAGGGAGATGTGCCTGGGTTCCACAAGGACAGGGCATGGAAGCTCTGTGTCTACCCCTCTTACCAGACCCTCTGGGTTTCTTTCACTTGGCTGATCCTGGGTTGTAATCTCTACAATAAAATCATAATGATAAGCTTAGCTCTTTCAGTGAGCTCTGTGCCAGTCAGACAGAAGTGTAGGGAACTGGGTGCTGTGAATGAAATGTGTTTCCCTCTACCACCTCCACCAGCCCTGCTACCATGAGTCACGTTGATATGTCAAAGCCCTACTCCTAGTGTGATGGTATTTGGAAATGAGCGCTTTGGGAGATAACTAGGCTTAGATGTGGTCATGAGGGTGGGGCCCTCGTAATGGGGTTAGTGCCATTGCGGGAAGAGACAGCAGAGAGTTTGTGTGCTCCTTCTTTCTGTCCCTGTCTCTCCCTGCACCATGTGAGCACATGGCAAGAAGGCAACAATTCACAAGCCAGGAAGAGGGCTCTCCCCAGCCCAGCCACACAATCAGTTGGCATGTTTATCTTGAACTTCCCAGCCTCCAGAACTGTGAAAAGATAGATTTCTATTGTTTGAACTACTCAGTCTATGTTATTTTGTTACGGCAGCCCGAGTAGATGAGGACTCCTGGGGACCCCACTTACAGCTGGTGTCTGAAGTAGAGACAGTCCTGTGAAGTCCTTGTGATTGGGCTTTCAGCTGTTTCTGGGTCGTTAGTGTCAATTTAATTTAACTAAAGGACATCCAGCTGATGTCAGAGAATTGGTGTTGGAATATTACATCTAAGGTGCAAAAATCTTAAATTTTCTAATATTTCTGAACCAAAAAACAATACCATCAGGAACATTTGGTCTCTGAACTTCCTAACCACTTAAAGTATAAATATACATAACATTCATACTGCTTTTAGTTCCATTGTCTGCATCCTCAGCTATATCCCTAGCACTTAGGACAATGCTGGCACATAGTAGCTGCTCAGTAAATACTTCTGAAATGAATAAATCCACAGCCTTTTTCCAGAAAACAAGCATCAGTGCCATCACAGGTTTTCAAAGTACTTTTTTTTAAAGAAATTTTTCTAAAATAGATTATAAATACTTGCTAGTTAGGTTTAACTGAGATGTAATATGGGGTCTTTTTAGTTCATTAAATCTAGATAAGATTGCCTCAAACACCAATTACACAGTATGGTAAAGCTCTAAACTCCTTTTCCTCCAAATGGTGCCAGTGTAGAAAGTATTTTCATGGTTCCCTACAATTTCTGTCTCACTTTTGATAGCCACCCTTTCTGTTTTATCTTGCGCTGACTCCCACACAAAGCTTAGTCCTGTTGGTCAGTATCCACACACACGTGCACCAAGCATGTTGTGGGGTTGAGGTCAGAGGGGGTCACAGAGGCTGGGCTTTGCCTTTTGCCAATGAGGACAATTTTCAAAAGATGTAATTATGTATTTCTTGATGCAATGCTATGAAAGTAATTCTTCCATAATTATATATAAAATTTCACATGAAAAGATATTCTGATGGTGCCTTTTTGGGTTTAAGCAGGACAATCAGCACATTTGGTTTTTTATTATAAGAACAGACAATTAACAAAGCAAAGTTAGACGGAGGGAATGCCCATATATTTTTAAGAATCTTTCTCTGAAGGGATTGTCTTGGAGCCTTTTTTCTTTGCTTCTTTTCTTCTTCTTTTTATTAAATTTTATTTTTAAGTACAGCATAGTATCAGAAAACATGATTGATTGACTGACATATTTTATTTGAAGCATGACAACTAAACCGTGTATAGGTCTTCACTGCAAACCAGAGGCAAACTTTTGTAATACTCATTTTAATAAAACAGATCAGATTCCCCAGAAGCAATTCTTTCCTGGACTAAAAAAAAAGGCTCAAGAAAAAGTGATCTTTCAGACCTACTTAGAGAATCTAAGCATTGAAAGAATAGGCCGTTGATAATCTCTGGTTTGGTTCCACAAAAATGTCACCACCATAAACACCTTTACAAAGCCACTGAAAAATAGTTTACTATTCAGGGATCTGCCTCTATCTTACTATTATTGACAGATGTGAAACTACTTTCTTCAATGTGGGAAGACTAAATACAATATAATGTAAGAGTGTGTATATGTGCACTGCCACATTGGATATTAGAGGCAGATATTAAATATCCACAGACATAAGTATGATTGCAATAAGAACTACGTAAAAAACTTGGAGTACAAATTTTTATTTATATATTTTCAGACTATAAATTTACAGACAAATGAAAAGAATACTTAGAACATAAAATATATGAAAGAATATTTTTGCAAGCATTGTGCACATAAATATATACGTACATTTTATTTTTCTAAAATAAAAGAAGACAGTGAAGGTCAATTACATTTTTTAAGTTTTTAAACTAATTTTTACCAAGGAAGAAATTACTCTTTAAAATAATTTTATTTTAGAAAAGTTTTATATTTCCCTAAGGATTGGGTTTGCTTTTTCTCTCCCAAATTGAGAACTTTATAACAAATTAGATTTTCCTTTGTGTAATAATTTTTGAGGAAGCACAGAGCCAAGTTTAAAATGATGTTGAATCTCATGGCTGCCATTTGTATCCCCATATTCCTAAGTTCTGATTTTCTATTTAGATTGCATTATTACTTGTTTGTATCTTTTATTATAAGCCATTTGAAAAAAACTTTGCAATATAGAATTAAAACATATAAATAACATCTTTGAACAACTGAAAAAGTTGTAATTCTTTGAATATGTATTTATGTAGATATAAAACAAAATGAACTTTCAGTCATTCAAATAATATTAACCATTTATTTTAGAAATGACCCAATGAATAATATAATTATTAATAAGAGAAAATCTGTCCTAGAAATCTACCTCTTCTCCTTACCTTTATCATATAATCTAGAAGCATTTAAACTAGCAAATGATATTATTTTTCTTCAATCTATTACTATGTCTGAAAATCTTACATGATTTTCACAAAATACTCTTTTATATATTTCATATTATGAATATAGTTCTCATCTGTGCATAAATTTAGAGTCTGAAAGCCTACGTAAACAGAATTTACCTTGAAGTTTTCTATATTGCTCTTACTGAATTCATACTTACTCTTCTAATTATACAACATCTACTTCTACTCTAGCAAGGACAGGAGTTACATTTGCCTTGTTCACTATGAATTTTTATATTTTTTTAGAGAAAAGGTTAGTAAACATTTGTTTGTATAGGGTTAGATGATAAACATTTTAGGCTTTGTGGGCTATAAAGTCTTTGTCACAATAATGCAACTTGGGTGTTCCAGTGTGAAAATAGCCACAATTCAACTCTAAGGATGTACTGTAAATGAATTGGTGGGACACTGGGACACTATTCCAATAAAATTTAACATACATGTGCTAGTACATGGCAAGCAATAGTTTGCTGACCTCTGCTATAGAGTGAAGTAGACATTCAATATTTTTTAAAATAAATGTATAGGAATCAAATTTAACAGGAAAAGATCTGGAGAAAGAATATATTTCACATTAGACAATCCTAATGGTGGAACAATTTTTTCTGACTGCATATTTTTCTTGAGTAGAAAAAATATTAAATATTCTAAAATATATTAAAACCAAAATTAATATGCTCATTGTTGATTAACTCTGGCTGGTAGTATAATGTAAAGAAATATTATTTCAGATATTTGCACTGTAATTTCAGTGGGTTGCCATTTTTTTCCCTAAAACAAAAAAAAATCAAATTTTGAATTATTAACTATTTTCAAATTTCAAAATTTTGATTAATTTTGGCTTCTAATTATTCCCTCAAGCTATAAACATCACATTTAAAACTAGATTTGGCAAGCTTTTAACAAATGGTATTTCTTTAACAAACTATCTTTTCTCTCCCAATGTATTCATCTAAAACAAAATCTATAGTTGCAAACATATAGAAAAACATATACTAAAACTAACATTGTGATCCCAATAATTTAACCCAAAACAGCACCTGGACATTTTGTGAGAAAGTATTGTTTGGCCTTGTTTATCAATGTCATTCATTCAATGATTATCTTTTTTCTACTATATTCAGAGACAATTATAGTAGACCAATAACAAATAGAAAACTTACATATACTGATAGAGTGGGGCAAAAGTAGGCTTACAGTCCATATAAAAAATGATACAATAATTACACAAGAATAAAAACTGTTTCTTGGACTCACAACTGTAAACATTTAGCCTGTATGACACACTTTACCATGTATGTAAAGTGTCATCAAATCAAGAAATCACTATCATTGAATGAATTTAAACTGTGAAATACCTTGAAGTACTGGCTGTACTATCGAGCTGTATTTTCAAAGCGAAAGCAATAGATTGTCTGAAAGCATGGGCAAGGACATTTCAGACACGGCATAGTGGGTAATGGATGTATGGTAGGACAGGCCTTAATTGTCCACTAAATTTTGCTAAGTTAGGCCTAGCCTAAATAAAGAAGTATTAAATAAATACTTCCAAGTCATTTAGCTCTTAAAAGTAAGGCTAATTTGTCCTCAGACACACAGCTTTCCAATAATTCGCCTAAAAGTAATTTCTGTTCCCACTCACACCGAGTCCAGCATACTATTGATTTTGAAAGCTTTGCAATTTCTGGTTTGTTTGTTTGTTTTGTTTTTTTTTTTCTGTCTACTGTCTCTTTCATGCTCTGGTTTGGAACTTATCTCACCTGCTGGGCATACTGCTACTGAAAACATTTAATCTGAACTGCATCCATTTTCCATCTAGTCCTCAAAGAAGAAGACAATATTTTTTTATCTCTGTTTTATTTATTTATTTATTGGGGGAAAAAAGTTAACACATTGCCGAAGGAATTAAGTTAAATCAAATTATGTTGAGATAGCAGAACAGATCTTGATGAGGGACCTACCATGTTGCTGGCTTAGTATGCTTCGTGGTCTGTCTGCACACATTGTTTCCTTTGGGAACTGGCCTGTTAGACTGAACAAGCTAAAGAAAAAAATTAAGTTTTTGGAGCCTAAAACAACATTTAAATTGAAAAAATAAATTTTACAGAATTAGAGAATAATTGTGTGAAACAGTAAAAAGAGTCAGAAACTAAAGTTGAATACCTCAGCCTAAAGGTACCCCTAAAGTGGATACCTCAGCCTATTTGTTTCATCTAGTGCCTTGGATTACTAATTCATAAAATGGAAATAGTAATTTCTCTTTTTCAAGATTCTTGGGCTAAATGAGATATACCTAGTTCTGGTAACATAATTTATTTATTTTGCTATTTTTACGAATAGAGAAACATATCAGAAAACGGTCTCATCTAATCTCTGAAGGTCGTGGCTTCGTAAGCAACAGTAAAAAAGAATCACTTAAAATGATTTCATATAAAATAAAACAGATTGAAAAAATACCTTTGTAGACAATAGAAAAGTAAATGCATTTTTCCTGTTTTTTGAGCCGTTTGCTGTAGAGAGAGAGAACAAGATACGCAACCAATAACTAAATGAAAAAAGGAAAGAAATGAACAGAAAATGTACAGAAGACACATAGAACTTGGTAGCACAGTTCAACACTTGTAAACCAAGAACAAAGATTGCCATGTGAAATCATTTTGGTCAAATTTGTTTACTTTCTGGGCACTCACCAGCGCTGGTAGAGGACTCGCACTGGCTGAGACTGAACATTGCTGCTGGTACCAGTCTTTCTGGAAACAGAAAGGTATTTGGTATTCTCTCAAAAGGGAAAAAGGTGTTAACAATTGAGATAAGTCATTTCTCTTCAGGATACTCATGCTAGAGAGAGAATCTAAATGGAGAAAGATACAGATCTAGAGTTCCAAAGCATTTAAAAAATAATGAAAAGCTGTATAAAACAATGTTAGTAATGATGGCACACATTTAAAATAGCAATTGAGCAAGCAAATTTTTATAATACTAAATAAAAATGTAGATATTAAATTATATGCACGTGATTGTACATCATATGTATCAATAATATATAGTAAGGTGAGAATATGAGTAATTTTTAAAATTTCTCATTCAATTAAATAATAGAAAAATACAATTAAAAACTTAAACTTTAATTAAGATTAATTAGTAATTTTCAAAATAATTAACAAGAACACTTAAAAGTATTGAAAAATTTTTTTTTCATGAACTCACATTTTTGAAAGTTATAAAAGAAAAAACTCAGTTTTCTTAGTGGTATACCCAGTTTACGAATGAGATAGGTTCTGTAGGTGTGAAAATGTTTCAATATTTGTATTTACAGAAAGGTAATAATAAATACTAAGTTTAAAAAATCTGCCTAAGTTTCATTTAGTAGATAAATATACCTGTTTTAACTTATATACAAATTCAACTTAAACCGACAGAACCTGCCTCGTTCGTAACCCAGGGACAGCTTGTCATTGCTTTTATTTCTCTAGGGTTTCTTCACAGCTGGCTCATTTGCCAAATTGCAAATAAGCCTGGTTTCTGGTTTTGTATGATGACAACAACATGAGAAAAGCATTTCGGCAAAATGAAGATTTTCTGGTTTCTGTGCCCAAAATTATCTTGATTCCTTTCTGGACAGGGTTAAGTTGTATGAATATGGAGTGTGTGACAACATTTATCAGTGGGTACCTCAGCCTATTTGTTTCATCTAGTGCCTTGGATTACTAATTCATAAAATGGAAATATAATTTCTATTTTTCAAGATTCTTGGGCTAAATGAGATATAACTAGTTCTAGTAACATAAATTTATTTATTTTGCTATTTTACAAATAGAGAAACATATCAGAAAAGTGTCTCATCAAATTCTCTGCCCTGAGAAACAAGAGACCCAGCTCTTACTTCAGGCCTGTTTGAATATTCCAAATGTGGGCCTCCTGCATCTTCATCCTGTTTCCATCTCAGTTGTCTGATCTATAAAATGGAGCTGGTCCAGAAGATTTCTCAAGGTTCTAACTTTATTGGCCCCTAAAACTGAGAGTTACACAAGCACATGCATTATTATTCATTTTTTTCCATATTTCATCTTAATAAATGTTTTCCTTGTAGTCACTGAAACATTTATCTCCAGTTAGAAATATTCTCAACCTCTAGTTTATCACTGAGGTAGAATCTTTAAAGATCCAGATATCTAGTTAAAAATTAAAAATAGCCACTGCCTAGATAGAACTATCAGTTGTTTATCAGACATGAGTCATGAGCTATGCTGAGTCAGGTAAGCCTGCGTGGGCTCCAAGGTACAGCTCCATGGCAGGGGTCCCTAGCCACTCCTCCAAATTTTCCAACTCTGTCAGAATTGGGTTCTTTATTTTAAATCATTAATTTATCATTTGTTATAAATAACATATTTGTGTAAGATTCCAATTATACTAGTAAATCCTTTACATGATCACGTTAGTGCCTTGGAAGTCTCCATAAGTTCAACATTCTGCCCCTGGATTTGAAAACAGCCTGTTTTATCTGGCCATCAACACAGGAACATTTTAAACTGAAAACAGAAGAGAAAACTGAAAGGAAAGCAAAACTCATTTTCAACAGAGAGACACAGTAACTTGAACAGTAAACACTCAAGCGCTTCTTGAAAGTCAAGCTTTCTTCCCTCAGTAGGAAAAGCAATGATTTGAAGAGAAAAAAAATGTAAAGAGAACATGGAAAGAAGGTCGATGACTCAGATGCCAACATCGCAGCAAGTGAGAAGGGCAGGGAGCATCATCTTGGCTGACCCGCAACGCCGAGGTCACGTGACTAAACCTTACACTCGAGTCCTGCAAAGAAAGCGGTAAAGCAAGTCTTGCTGTAAAGCAAGATCGAGATTAAAAACCTCCAGAAGCCTTAGGAACATCTTCCATGCTGATGAAGATGTAAATAAAAAATAGAGCTGAAGAAAATGTGCAGAGTGGACTGGGACAAGGAAAGAATTCACGCATTTTTTTCTTTAACACAATCCTGTTTTGAGGTGCGTGTCCCTGCACCAGCAGTCTTGGGACAGCAGACCTCTCAGTGGCGGGGTCTTCCAGAGTGCACAACATCATGTCCTTATGGTTTCCCTTTTGACAGCAGATACGACCCAATTAGGAAAAGAGATTATATTACAGATTTTATCTTCCTGTAAAAGTCAAAGCATTTTCAGAAAATAAATATAGCATTTTTCCAAGGTGCTTGGCTAAATGAGTTTCAAAAACTGGCAACTGGCAAAATTTTCCCCTTTCCTGTAAATAATCGGTGAAAAGAAAAATAATGGAATGATCTCCTGGCTGGAAACACAAGTACCTGTTAATGCAGATTACATCTCTAGTATTGGAAGCTGTAAGACTGTGCAATGAATTTTATAAAAGTGTCAACCTTCACAGGAATGACAGATTGAACTTATATATTCATTCAGTTTTGATTATACTCTGCATAGCATTGTGCCAGGTGTGACAGATTCAAGGTGGCTCGGCTAAAACTATCCCTAACTCCATTTCAGTTCTGAACCCATTAGGAAATATAACCAAAAAAAGATACCTCTCAGGATACTGATCCTTTAAGAAATACCACCAGGAAAAAAAAAAAAAGAAGAAGAAGAAAAAAAGAAAGAGAAAGAGAGAGAAAAAAAAAAGAAATCCCATCAAGGCTCCTTGTCTGATTCATAGACACCTATCCTCATTGAGACCACTACAACTACCTAATAGTAGTTCTAGTACACACCAAGTGTTGACCGTAAGTTTTTTTTTTTAAATAAAGATACTAATAAAGCAATAGGAAAGATAATTATTACAGTTAAGACTAGAGGAAGGATTATAAAGAAGGGGAAAGAAGAACAATTTGGTAGGAAAAGTCTCAAACTGCAGGGCAGCTCTTGGAAAGTTATTGCTACATTGATCAGCAGTCCTTCCTGCTCAGTAGAAGTCAAAGAAGTGAATTGTACTGGTGGTATCCCCACCGGCCTCAGTCACTGGCTGGAGTCAACCTGAGGTGGTAGCAAAGCCTTAAGGGAAACATTGTCATTTAGCTATGACAGTCAACTAGGACACCTGCAGCAGGACATCAGGGTGTTGCATTTCTATGGCTGCCATGCATAGTGTGATGCTATGGTGATAACATATGTTCTTCTCGCTGACTGCAGTCCTGTGAGTAGAGTCATACACTGGTAGAAAACTGTCACACATTTTCATCTGCAGATATCTTTGTTTCGCCTTCATGCTTTAAATATATTCACTGTGTAACAATACTGTACAGACATATAACTTCTCAGTCCTTTGAAAATATTAAGCATGGTTTTCTAACTTTTATTTTGTAGCAAGAAGTCAGCTTTCCATCTAATTCCCTATTTTCAAGTAAATTATTTTCTTTCTGGTTGCTTTCAAGATGATCGTCTTTGGTGTTCTGCAATTTCACTACAATTGCCAAGGTGTAGCTTTGATTTATCTCTGCTAACGGAGGTTTGTGCGCATTTCTGAACCGGGGCATTCATTTCTCCTACCAGTTCTGGGGATTTTTTTTTTCCTTCCACCTCTATTATCATTTTCTGAAGTTTAAGTCAGACTTATATTTAACCTTCTCCCTTCAATTGTTGGGAGGTATCTGGGAATAGAGTTTGCTCAACCAAAGAAAGAGCTGATTAAAAATCAGGTATTCCTAAAGATAGCATACATTGCCTGAAGGAAATAGTGAGGGTTTTGTTTTTAGTACCAGGAATGTATGAGCAGAGTCTGGGCATACATGAAGAATATCTCATTAATGATACTTAAATATGATAAGGGTGAAATTCTTAAGGTGATCTTTAAGTTCTTCAAAATCTTGAAATTTTATTACTATTTTAATGAAATCACATTTAATACTTTTACTTCTGATGCATCAAGTGTTGTTAAATACAGTACTTTAAAATAAATCCCATAGTAATATGTGCAAAAGGGCCTACCTTGTCATTCTTTCAGAATCCTGAAATTAATTTAAAATGTTCCAGACAGTTGACCTTGATGTTCAGTCAGCGTGGATTAATGTTGGCATCATAGTACAGTGACCTGTCAAAATTATTTTAGATTGCCTCTGTGTTCTTGTAAAGCTTTAATCACTTTAAAAGCATATATTAAAGAAAGAAATATTTTCTTTTTGGCTATATTTTCCATTTATTGTTCTGTAATTTTTTTAATTGTGGCCTATAGGGTCTTTGAAAGAAAAAGGAAGGTACCAAAAAAAACAAAGAGAAAAATAAAAGAGTTTTAATAATATAAATTAACTACTTAGTAATCAGGAAGAACATATACTACACCTGCTGTCCAAATGCCTGCCTTCAAGAAGCGTTTCTCCCACCGCCTGCCCAGACTTCTTGTACTTCCTGGACTCCTCAGGTAATTCACATCACCTATGTTCCCCCATACTACTAAGCTGTCTTCCTTATCATTTTCTTTTCAGACAAAAAAAAAGTAAATAAATAAATAGAGAGAGAGCACTTAAAGCCATGCCTGCAGCAAAATAAGGGTACAATAAATGTTAGTATTCCACTTTAACAGAGCTGCAGTATATCCAAGTCTTGGGGTGGCTTTCTTATCAGAGTCCTGGGGGCAGTGGCTCCCCATGGTTATGCAGTACACACCTATGGCTGAATAGTGGCCGTGCACTTTAATGGACCTGGCAAAAACTTCTCATATTTTTGTAGAGATGAGAAAAATATTCTCATTACATTAGTCATAAAGAAACTCAATTACTATTATGACAACTCTAAACCCCTTCCCAGTAACACTAATTATTATTTTATGTTCATTCAAATCAATATGATCTTTTATTGATATCTGGGTGTATAGCAATTTAGAATTTTCAGCAAGTTAAAACTATGAATCTCATGCAAATATAGAATAAGCACAAGTCAGCAATTTTATTTAGTTCAGAAATTAATGGGCAAAGTAGTAAGCTGTAAAAGTTGATTCAAAGAGAATTTGAAGAACATATATACCCTTGTGTGTGTATACTGAGATAAATGTTAATTAATACTAAACAAATTAATATCCCTTAGGTAAAAAAAATTGAGATGTTTGTGGTTTTCTTTTCTGCTCAGCAGAAATTACTTGTATCTCACTGAACAGAATTCATGTGTATTGCTATTGACAAATATTGTTTACATTACCAAAAGTTCTGTACAAATTCATTTCTAACCCATAAAATTATAAAATAGCCTACAAATAGAAAATTAATTAAATGTGCGCCCTTATATAATGAGATAATCGCCGGAGAGATTCCTAGACAACACCCCCTGAAACCCTTTTTTGTTCATTTCTATGTCTCAACTCAGAGAACTATCAGATTTAGGGATATGAGAAATGAGAATATGGCTGAAGGTGTATGAATTGTAGTGGCCTGCAGCTGTTTTCTCTGCATGTATAAATGAAGGCTGAGTCTGTTTAGTTACTTATTTATATACTTATATTTATCTTCGAGTTAAGTATAGTATTTATCCTTGAGAAACAATTTGGTTTGCTTATATAAATTTTCTGAGTAAATATATTTTTGTGGGTATTTATTTATGTCTTTAATATGTTGCATGTTAAAAATTCAGGATGTAAGATGGAGATAAGTAAAAAATCTTTTCCATAAAGTCCAATATGGTGTTTACTTTTGAAGCAACCTCAAATCAGCTTATTCCCCATTAATATCCTCTGCTGTGGTAGTTAATATAATAATTTCAGTAATTGCTATCTCATTTTGGGGGAATTTTTTCAGATATTTAAAGAGCTATGACCCATGCCAGTCTATTTTCTTCCTGCTGATTCAACTTGAACTTTTTTTTCAAGCTGTAGTCAAGTCTTGACCTTTCTGTAGGATGAGATGCTTTCTGTGCTTTCTTCCTATCGCTTGTTTCATCCTTGACTATATTTCAAGGCATTGCTTGGCCCATATGTACTGATGGGCAGAGTCACTGCAGCCTGCGATACACAGTTTTGTGTATATACATAACGTTCCAGCTTCTGTCACCTCCAGGTGAAATGAGTAAACCAACTATTTTCCCAGCCTGCACTCTTTCCTTTATACACATAGCTAAAGCACACTGCTTATCACTTTGGATTGTCCAGCCAGGTGGAAGGTAGTAAATCCATCGGACTAGCATTTAGGTGTGTGGAAAGGTGTCCTGTTCACTTCAGAAGGCTAGGCGCTCCAACAGTGTTTAACCAGGGCTGTGAACTTGAGATAGTCAGCACTAGCCCAGCTACTAAACAGAGTGGCTGCTTTTTACCCAGCAACGTTGCTATACTTCTTCATGTACTTAGCTGCCTTGGGAAGCCAGTGTAGAGAAACAGTGATTGCTAACTTCTTTCATATACCTAACAGTGGTCACCACTGATTCTTTTCGGAGTGGATAAAGCATCAACCTGGAAATGCTGAGGTCGCCAGTTTGAGGCCCTGTTCTTGCCTGGTCAGGACACATATGGGAGTTGATGCTTCCTGCCCCTCCCCCTTTTCTCTCTCTCTCTCTCCTTTCTAAAATGAATAAATAAAGTCTTTTTAAAAAGAAATAGTTTTTTAAAGAAAGTACCTGTGCAGTGAAAACATCATAACTAAGATTAAAATCAAACATCAGGTTGAGAAATATGCCTTGTGGAAAAGCTTCCCCCAACTGTTGCTGACTTTGAAGGTAGAGGGAGTATGCATTAGTCCAGGGATGCAGGAAACCTCTGGAAGCTAAAAACAAGAGGAAAATAATTCTGTTCTAGAATACAGGTCTATCAACACTGTGGTCTTAACCCAGTAAGGTCCATTCCGCACTTTTGATTCAAAGAACTGAAACGTAATAATGTGTGTTGTTTGACATCACTAAATTTGTAGCAATTTTTAATAGCAGCAATAGAAAACTAACAAACCAACCATAACTAAATGCATTTACTACTTTGTTCTCATCCCCTAAAGTAGAAAGCACACATTCTAAAGAAAAAAAAATAAGGAAAAGTAAAAGACCTAGCACATCTCAGACATAAAGTTTGAGGTTCTTATCTGAATCCTGGATTCAATAAGAACCATGGAATTCCATCCTAAGAGTGTCCCTCACTAACACTACTTTAGTTGAAAGAAGAGTTTATGCATTGGGCAGACTGCTATAAGGAAGAAGCAAGAAAAACATCTACTTTCTGAATCTCAAAATCATTGGATTTCTATTTCAATACTAAATTAAGCCTTTATTTTCTGTGTAGTTATCTTTTAATTATACCTTTTGGGATAGCTCAGCAGGAGAGACATAATTATAAAGTATGTGAGATGAGCAATTTTTGTTTTTCTTTTTATTTATTCAGTGACAGAGAATGGTTGAAAATTGTCCTCTTACTTTTCTGATATAGTTTTCAGATATTAAATCTGATTTGAATAATACTGCAAAAAGGTTTCTGAGCATTTACCTTGCTCACACATTGAAATCACAGTCCTCATTAAAATATAATCATCAAGTTCTATTTTATACAAGAATGGAAATACACAATGCATTTGTTGTCAATTTACTCTACAAAAAGAAAAGGGATTTATGGGAGAAAGCCTGCATTTTAAGAACAAATTACTGATGCCTTCTAAATATACATATGACAGCACTTTAACAACTATTGAAGACTATGAAAAAGTTTATATTAACAAAACTACAAATGACTCAGACTTCCTTTCAAAGCAATATATTTATTTGATTAATATACATAGGCATATAAATCTTTGAAAAGATAATGTTTTGTGGGCATTGTTGATATGGGTAATATATAATAAAAGATGACCCATTTTATTTGCTGGAGCTTAACAACCTAGCTCATTGATTGCTTATTTCAGATAATAAGCTAGACAGTGCTTAGGGATTTGTAGCACTGGGATGAAAGATGTCCAGCAAACATGTAAGCATTCTGACATCCTTGCTATCAGCACCACAGGTTTTCACCAGTTTCCTCAGCTGCTTCAAACAATAGATAACTTCATAAATATATAACTGCATTTAGTCAAATTTAACATTTTTAACTGAAGACTTCACTTCAGTAAACACCATTAAATATACACATTTATATGTATAGACATGCACATTTATATGTGTGTATATATGTATATATATCCATGTGTACACACACACCTCCCCACACCACATATACACACAAATTCCTCAATTAACATTACATGGAATCAGACATGTTAAAGTCAAAATTTATTCCAGTCCTTAAAATTCTGTTGTTGGAGGGCAATATGGTCATACAGTGTGGGCAAAAGTAGGTTTACAGTTGTGAGTACACGAAGCAGAGTTTACTCTTTATTATTATTTATTAATTATTGTATTATTTTTCATACAAACAACTCTAAACCTATTTTTCCCCACCCTATTTAGATAACACTCTCATTCTGTAAAAGGGAATCTCAGAAACAAAAATGTCAATAAAAAGCCAAACTGTACAAATCAGGACTAGAACTCAGGATTCCTTATGCTTATGCCTGCTTTGTTTTCTTTGCATTATTCTCACTCTGCAAACAATATATAACATGCATGTATTTTATAAGTGTGTATAGATTTTACATTATTATTTATAAGAAGACATCTGGCTCAAAATATTTCATATCTTATAAGTCACCTTCCCTTCTTCTCTCTCTCCCTTCCTCCCTCCCTCCCTCCCTCCCTTCCTCTCCTTCCTTCCTTCCTTCCTTCCTTCCTTCCTTCCTTCCTTCCTTCCTTCCTTCCTTCCTTTCTTCTTTTGCTTTTTCTCTCTCTTTTTTTTCTTACCTCTTTTTCCTTCATCCATATGTTAAGTAAAATTTAATAAATTCACAGTTGTAGAATTTATGCAAATTAGTAACTAAATGTTTCAGATAGTCTTTTATCTGTTTAAGTCTTTTAAACAAATCTCATCTAAGGCTGATTTAAAAATCGCATATTTTCTAGTGTGCTTTAAAAAGCAAGACAAACTAAGTCTTCCTGATTTTTTTTTTTTAGATACATATATTACACCATAGTGGGTAGGTTACTATGCTCCAGAGGGAGGGAAACAATATGCTTTTCTGAACCTCTTCTGAAATTTTTCTTCTGGCATTTCTTTTTGCTTCTCTTCATATCACACTCAATCTCTAGAAGCATGTTTTTTCCCGTAGATGCCATAATAGACATATACAACTGCATATATGTATCTTGCCAATTTGATTATCCACTAAGGTTGCCTATGTCTATCCCAGATGGTTTGATGTTTCAAATCAAATCTGATTTAATAATGTCCCCATATGTAAGTTTTTTTATTAGCACTAATCAATTATATATAAATAAAATGCCTTTTTATTTTTATACTGAAAATCATATATAAAACATAGAGACTGTCAAATTAGTTTAATTGTATGAGTAGCCCTTTTAAAGCCAAAGTCCACAGAGGAATGTTGTAGAAACAGCCTCAGGAAATGTTCACATACTTTCTGACATCTCTTCCAATATGCACACCCCATGGCAACAGCCTTTAATCACTCTTCCCACCTCTGTTCATTTCTCTCACTCTCCCACCACTGCTCTGCTCTTTCCTTCCCAAACCCTCCTCATCCCTTAATTCAATGTTTATGGAACACATACTATATATGTGCCAAGTGCTGGAGTT
Organism: Saccopteryx bilineata; assembly: GCF_036850765.1. Lineage (NCBI taxonomy): Eukaryota > Metazoa > Chordata > Mammalia > Chiroptera > Emballonuridae > Saccopteryx > Saccopteryx bilineata. Next base: position 18,623,085 of record NC_089495.1, read on the forward strand.
AGAACTCTGAATCACACAGAGTGTTGTTTCTCAGGGAGCCTTTCTTCTGTGGCGGTAGTAAGATAGTATATGTCTAAATTAAGTACCCTAATAAAAAGAAAGGAGAATAAAGATTAGAGTGCAGTTAATGAGCCAAATGACTTCTGAGGGGCTCAGGGTGGCCTGCGTAATATAGAGATTCAAATAAGGAAAACTAGTGAGGATCTGTCTTACCTTTGTAGAGAACTGATCTTCCTGGTCTTAAATGTACCAAGGAGATGCTGGAGAGGTGGGTTTCTAACTAGGTTTTTTCCAACACCCAGACATACAAGGAAAACTTCACTCATGGTGACTTACCCCAGGGGCCTTTGTAGGGCATAACAGCCTATCTGTCCCTTTTAGGTAGAGATGGTGTTGACTTACACTACCTGTGACACTGCCCCCATTTGTGTTCTGAACCTCAGCAATCCAACAAAGGAAATAACCTGTCTTAGAAAGACCAACATTCAATGAAAGAATGGCCAGAACAAGCAGAACACATATCCAGAGAAGTAAAGATCCTGAGAGATAATATGATAACTTGATTTGAAATAGCAAGAGTATATAAAGACAGCATAGCAAACACTTAGAAAAAGAATGTTTGTAGATCAACAATATCATTTATCAACAGAACAAGTCAGGAGATGAGTTGAAAAAGAGGATGTTTACTACTCAAATGTGTGTCCTGGAAAATGAAGTGCAAGAAATAGCTCAGTCAATTAGGGTATTATCTTGAAACGATAATATCTGAGGTTCCAGGTTCGATCCCCAGTCAGGACACACACGGGAAACAACCAGTGAATGCATGGCTGAGTGAAACAACAAATAAATGCTTCCCTTACCCCTCCGCTCTCTGTCCCTTTTTCTCTCTGTTTCTCTAAATATCAATTAATAAAAAAAGAAAAAATCTAACCTCTGGCCAGATAACTGGATTGGCTGGAAGATCTTCCCCAAGCTCAGAGGTTGCTGGTTTGATCCCTGGTCAGAGCACATAAAGGAGTAACTCGATGTTTTTGTCTTTCTCTCCCTACCTCTATCTCTAAAATAAAAATAAAGAAATATTCCAAAGCACAGAAGAAAAACTGACAAAGAAGTCAAACCAAACCATGAAGGAAAAGAAAAGAGACTCTTAGAGGATATAACAGAAGACTTAATATACGATTAAAAGAGCTACCAAGAAGAGAAAAGAGACAAATAGAGGGGAGTCAACAGAAAGACAAATGATAGGAAATTTTCTTGTCTGAACTAAAAACCTGATGCCACAGATAAAATGGGCTTTTAGAGCTCCAGGCCAGATGGATGAGAAAAGGGACCTAAAGACATCCTGTAAAATTTCTGAACTCTCAGAGTAAAGTAAAGAAAAAAAAAAGACAAAAAATGTTGTAAAATTTCGAGCAAACAAAGAGGCAAAGGAACAAGGTCAGAATCCTCATCGGCAGCAGTGGGAGCCAGGGTGCATACTAACTTCTGTGGGAAAAACAGTGCACTTCGAGAATCCTAGACCCATTAAGATTTTATTTCATTTCAGGGCTAAAGAAAAACATTTGAGAAATAGAAACCTAAGGATGACAGAACAGGACAAAGAGAGGCAGCTGTAGACACACAAATGTGTGTGATACAGTTATTTTCCTATTTTAATGCCCTCTTGACCTAGTTTTGAGGCACTGGCTAGAAGCTGGTCGGTTTCCCTTCTTCAACTACTGATTAGTCCACAAGGCAACAACTTCCCTTATCTGGCTCTCACACTCTGGACCACTACACACACCTGCCCTAAGTTCCCCATGGACACAGGGACTAGACAACGAGGGGCAGTCCGTATGCCCCAGAGCCCAGAGACGTTATTCTAAGGAGCCGGGCTCCACAGGTACAGCAAAATCTAGGTGACCACTTGCCACATGTAAGCTTCAGTTTGTTGTTCCCTTTCCCTGACGCAGGCCCTGAGTGGCCAAATCATAGCTCCCTCCCAGTCGGAGCTGTAAGTAACAAAGGAGTCTGTCCTTTTTCTGAGTGTCATTATACTGTATTCTGCCACCATAAGAATCTTTACATCTTATAAAGCAAAGTGTCATAGTGCAATTTATTTCTGAATAAGAAATTCTTAAGTAAAAATGATGTGCTCTATAGCAGGGGTCCCCAACCCCGGGGCCGCGGACTGGTACCGGTCCGTGGGCCATTTGGTACCGGTCTGTGAAGAATAAATAATTTACATTATTTTCATTTAAGTCTGGACGATGTTTTATTTTTAAAAAATGACCAGATTCCCTCTGTTATATCCGTCTAAGACTCACTCTTGATGCTTGTCTCGGTCACGTGATACATTTTTCCGTCCCACCCTAAAGGCCGGTCTGTGAAAATATTTTCTGAGATTAAACCGGTCCATGGCCCAAAAATGGTTGGGGACCACTGTTCTATAGGAAATTCTAATAATATTCTAGAGTGAAAAGTTTAAAAGTACCTAAAGCCTTCAAGTCAAGAGTGACTGAGTACGATTGGAGATTTTGTGAAGTGAGGGTTGGCGAGGTGGGGGAGACCTAGAGCTCTGTTTTAGGTATAGCAAATGTCAGCTACCTATTGAACATCCCAGTATATATGTCAAATAAGCAGTTGGACTTTTTAATCTGGAGCTCATTCTCCATCCGGGAAGCCGCCAGTGAATGCTATGTGTTAAGGAGCCATAAAACCTGAGATTACCTGAAGATGCCGTGGGAAAGAATGACCCCGAGGCAGACCATCATTTAAAGGTGGAGAATGGAAGAGAAGGAAGATCTAATGAAAGAGCCCAATGGGAAGGATCCTAGGAGACAGGGAGAATCTGGAAAGTATGGTATCCCTGGAGCCAGGTGAAGAAAGCCTTTAAAGAATGAGAGAGATTAACTCCATCACATGCTGCAGAATATCGAATAGGGCTAACACAATGAACTGGGCAATGCATTTAAGCACATAGAGGTCTTCAGTGGAAGTCATTTCAGTATGGTGTGGACAAAATCCAACTGGAAAAGTTTCTAGAAAGAACAGAAAATAAAAATGGAAAGTGAGAGAGGCAGAAAACATAGATAATGTTTTTAAAGGGTTTTGACCTGTGAGAGCAATGAAATCAAGCAACAGCTGGCTGGCAATGTAGGCTCTAGGCAGATGGTCTGTTTTGTTTGAAGATGAGAGCTAGTTCATTTATTCTGATTTAAAGGATTCTAGGTGGGAAGTGGAGAGAAGTATTGAGAAAGAGAAAGAGAGAGAAAGGATTTTTGTAGGAACATAACATTGAATAGGAAGAAGTAGATGGTATTCTATACATAAATGGAGTGATCAATATGGAAAAGCAGAAGCCGTTCATTGTTGTAACCCAAGAAAAGACTGATTCTATGGGTCCAGATGCAAGTAGGTCGTTGGGTAGAAGAAGAAGGAGAACATTCTTTTCTGGTGGTCTTACTGGTTAAATAAGAAGCATGTTCATCTGCTGAGGTGAGTTAGTGAAGGGCTTGTTGATAGTTTGAAAAAGAGGAGATAGGAGAATTAGATGAGTTTACTGATTAGAGAAAGAAGTAGTTGAAGATCAAGTGTTGAGGTCCAAGTAGAGATTTATGATAATCACTCACTTATTATGACTTTCTTTTCAGCGCTGATTGGATTAGTCAGAGTTGAATGTGCCCAGGACAGAACAATGAGAAAGTCAGGAGCCTGGCTGGGGAAGATGAGAATTGAGGGCATGCCCCAATCCAGCCTTCAGGATCTTTTGTTCTTATGTAGCTCCTCCCTTCCCCCAACTTCTCGAAATTCTATTTCATGTGAGCTTAAAAAACTGCCAGAATTTCCCATGAAAGATAGAAAATAATAGAAAACTTCCAGACAAAGCCAGACCCCTTCTAAACAGGCAGAATGAGACAAAAAGTCTGAAACAGTCTATATATAGCTTAATAATTTTTCTGACTTTTTCTTTATTATTATTTAAGCTTTAACTTCTATACATTTTAACAATGTGGAAATGGAATTAAAATGCTATGGTAAACCCTTGCATTTAGGTATTATTTATAAATACGATATTAACTATTCTCAGGCAAAAACTAATTAATTAAACTATAATATTAATTGGCATAACAGAAAACAAATGTATCCAAGTTTATGACCTGGTACTGTAGACCACATCAATTTAGAAGCCAGGAAGGAGTTGCTTATGAAACTATTGTTTTGGCTATAAAAATGCATATATATAGGCAACACTTGTTTTGTTGTTGTTCGTGACTGGGAATTGATTATAAAATATGGGCTGGAGGTCCTACGTAGATAAACTCAATATGCTCAATGATAACTTTCTAAAACACACATTTACCTCCTATTTGTTTTAAAGTTCTACTTATCATTTAGAAGTCTACTGGATACTCTTAATTATATCTTTCTTAACATCTAAATTGGGGAAAATATAATAATTATCACTACAGGGCACTGAGAGCTGTTTTAACTTATTAACTCAAATGATGATATATAGAGAGGATTTTAGAAGCAATGTGCTTCATTCATTTTTTTTAAACCTTGTAGCATAAAGAAGTAATATACAAATTATTTTTATTTAGGTATAACATAAGCAGGAAATGAGGAAACAAAGAGGTAGCCAGAGTCATTTGCAACTGTCTAGCCAGGAATTTAAAAGACAAAGGCTCTTTATACAAATAATGAGTTCAACTCTTACTTGACTTAATCTCTCTTCTCTAGGGTAGAAAATTGCTTCTAAAACTCTTTATTAGTATAGAAAACCAGACTATTTGGCTGGACCATGTTTCAGTCCTTGGTTGCTTGGCATGATTTGGTCACCCTGACTGCCTTCCTTGTGTTGTGTTCTTTGTCTAAGAAAATGAGCTGCCCAGAAAGACTGGCCAGCTTCTCTCAGCAGTGTGCTACAGCTAATTGTTTCATCAGTCATAATCTCCAAACACCCTAAAGTAACCGACAAACAGTGCATGGCAGCGCGATGAGATTTCAACACTGAAAGAATACTTGCTAGAGAATGAAGCTCCAAATTAAATAATAACAAAATAAGATACAGTATGTAATGAGAGGGTAAGATATATGATTTAAGTTTATTTAAATTGTTCTTGAGAAGAGAAAGGAAAATAGGAACCTGTCCAAATCCATTTCTGTGGTCATAAACACAATATGACAAATGTTCTACCTTCAAGAAAACATCTTGTGCTGAACTTTCCACTGAAATAGAAATGAGCTCGCATGCTTGTGTTTGTACTCATCTATGGCACTGTGTATTCACAGGCCATGTCGTGCCAAGTTTGACTGATGCTTCCATTAAGGTGCCTTGTGCTGGCATTATGTGTTCCCATTTTTACCTAGACAAACAATTGATTTCTTTTAATATAGAAAAGCAAAAAAATATATAATATGTAAATGACATAATCTTCTTTAAACTAAAATCCTTCGATTTATAGACATACTGAATAGTTTTGCAACAACTTCCCTAGTTTCATATTCAGGGAAGAAGAGAGAAGGGAGCAAACAAAGCCAAATAGCCGTTGAGAGCTATATCGTGGGTACTATGTTTTACAAACACATGAAGCAGTCTGGTTCTTGCCAGCCTCTGCCCTACCTGCATCCTGTCTGGATACCCCCTTCCCTAGGACTATGGTATGGTATGGCTCTTTCTCTTCCTTTCTTCAAGCCTTTGCTAAAAATCTCATCCCCTCACACAGATCATCCCTGATCATTTATCTAAAATGGATACTACTTTTCATTCCTCTCTATTCCTTTTATTCTTCTTCTTCATAGTCCTGTCACCATTTGGCATATTGTATATTTATGTGCTCTTGTTTATTGTTTCTTCCTCCCCACCCCCTGGCCCCACTATAATGCAATAATCGCTAGAGCAAAGATCTTACCTATTTTACCATCTGCTGTGTCTCCAGTACCTAGAACAAAACTTAGTTCATATTTGTTGGATAAATTAATGGGTTCTTCGTTCTCCTCTAAGTACCAGTCAATCAATGTTCTTTCCTTGGAGTAGTTAGTAAACTTTCTGATTAGTTGATTAAATGCTTTGTTGTCCAGAAATTGAGTCCCACAGTCTGTTTTACTCTAACTCTGATGTCGCTATACAACACCTACTTAGAAGTCAGAGGAAGAAAAGGGGGAAAGTAAGTTTGTAATAAATCATACAAGACAAACACTGGAATCACTCCCACAAAGGACTGTGGCTTGGGAATGTTCACATAACAAAGATATTTATTCATTTCATCTTTAATCAACCCCTATTTACTTGTGATACCTCTCAGGTATTTAAGAAGAGATGTTGGGAAGGCAATAGAATTTAATCCTCAAGTTCAGGAGAAGTCCAGACTTAAAATAAATGTTTGAGAGTCATCAGCACTTTTATGATATTTAAAGCCGTGCTTTGCGTGAAATCATCAAAATAAGCAACAGCACTGGAAGTCTCTTCCCCCTGGCCAAGACTGAAAACAGGAGGCTCCTGGCCAAGGCTACAGAGCTCAGTGTTCAGTACTCACTGGCCACCAGGCAGACATCCCCTTCAGAATTTATCCCTCTTAAAGAAGTTGGTTGGGCAGGTACAACTCTATGACACTTAGAAAAACCCTTTTTGTCCTTCCCAGTTTAGGGGCTTACCTGCCCCCCTATCAGAGTCTCCTTCATCACCAAACCTCCTCTAACTTTGAACAAGTCTAGCTTAATCACTGAAATAAGTCTAATGTCTCCCAAAATAATAATTTTAAAAAAGCCTCTTTAGATATTTTCTTCTGGGAAATCTATATAACCTGAAATTTCTCTCTTCTGCCAAACAGATACACAAAAGGACTTTTATCCATATCCCTGGAATTTAGACACTTTTAAGATGAAGTGACCTGGGGAAGGACAAAGCAGTGGAGATGGGGCTTCCTCAAATTGATCACCTTGCTGCACTAGCATTATAAGATGTAATCACAGGGTAAACAGGAGTCAGATTTAAAACTATTATACTTTGTTTAGTTTTCTTTTTCTTCCATAAAGTCTTTATTTTTATTGAATTAATAGTGAGGACATTGGATAATAAAATTATACAGGTTTCAGGTGTACAATTCTATAATATGTCATCTGTATATTGTACTGTGTATTCACCACTTCAAGTCAAGTCTCCATCTATCACTGTTTATTCCCCTTGTTTAGTTATTCTTAACTGCCTTTTTTACAGCTCTAAATTTCAGAAGGTCTGCAGATTAGGGAGGTGGTTATTCTTACTCACTGCTAGTTGACTGTGAGTCCGAAATACAGAGCCATGGTCGTGGACCAGCAATGATTTCTGAAAGCAGGAAGTGTGGATTTTAAGGCTCCATGATACCACATATATTACAGTAGAATACATCTTCCAATTATACTCAATTCCACATCAATTTCAAGACCAGCCTGACCAGGCGGTGGTGCAGTGGATAGAGCATCGGACTGGGATGCTGAGGACCCAGGTTTGAGACCCCGAGGTCGCCAGCTTGAGTGCAGACTCATCTGGTTTGAGCAAAAGCTCACCAACTTGGATCCAAGGTCGCTGGCTCAAGCAAGAGGTTACTCAGTCTGCTGAAGGTCTGCAGTCAAGGCACATATGAGAAAGCAATCAATGAACAACTAAGGTGTCACAATGTGCAACGAAAAACTAATGATTGATGCTTCTCATCTCTCCATTCCTGTCTGTCTGTCCCTGTATATCCCTCTCTCTGACTCTCTCTCTGTCTCTGTAAAAAAAAATTAAAATTAAAAAAAATTCAAGACCAACTTTATTCTATGCAATGTGAAAGATAATCATTATTTGCATTAACAAAACTTGTAGCAAATTAGGTGGATAAGTAAAATAAATGAACATTGTTAAGAAAAAAGGCAGAGTACAGTAAATAATGTAAGAGAGACAGAATCTGCTTCTGCAGAGAGAAATAATCATAGCAGTCCAGAAAGGATGAGAAAGGCAGCATTTGAAACCAGCCTTAAGTGAATTTCAAACTCTAGGTCTTGACCCTTTAGTGAGAGAGAAAACAAGTAATTGAGTATGGGCAGTATTTTAAAGAATCAAGTCAAATTGAAAAGAAAAGAAAATGTCAGAGGGCATTATAAATAGTATTATTTCCTCAAATTCTAGTTTCAAAATATATCTGTCTGCGTACCTTAATCATAACGTAAAATACATTCTTTTCTATTGGTCTTGACTAAAATATGTATAAGAAATATTTATTAATCTTGCATGGAATATATCACATGAAAATGAGAGATGATATTTCAAACAGGTAACATCTTAAAGCACAGATAGAAGAAAGATGTTGATAGTGCTATAGAGCTGACGAGTTGTCCAATTTAATGAAGTCATTGAACAACTGAGAGAACAATGGGAGTTAAAAACATGTAGATGTCTTGAGAAAATAAAATTAAGCATCTCAAATATAAAGTGTCCAGAAATAGACATTTTCTTCCTGCCCCAATCCTATTTTGTTTTAGTTATATAGTCTTTAATAGCTGGCACTGCACACTTATTTACACAAGCATAAAAACTAAAAGTCATTTTTGGGTCATTACTTTCTGTCATTCACCTCCCACACTAAGTCATCAAATAGTCCTTTTAGTTACTTCCAAAAACTTTTAAATTATCTACCTCTTTCCAATGGTGCTATCACAATGGTCCAAGCTGCCATTATCTTTCACCAAGACTCTGCCAGTCATTTCTTAATTGACATTTCTATATCCAATATGTGCCTTTATCTCTGCCACAATTTAATTTTCACATATCATCCAGAAAGCTCTGCTGACCAATATGGTAGCAACAAGCCATATATGGCTGCTTAAATTTAAATAGATTAAAATTAAATTAAATTAAAAATTTAATAACTTCGTCCCACTGGCCACAGTTCAAGTGCTCAATGGTTACATATTGTGTCCATTGTGGCAATCCCACTGGACAGTGAAGAGGAGGACATTCTTGTAGTTACATAGAGTGTTACTGGATAGTGTTATTTCAAAACATCGGCCAGATTATACCATCTTCCTGCTCAAAAACCTCCCCTGATTTCTCTTTACAGCTAGAATAAAACCGCTAATTCATACTACAGCCTCCAAGTCTTACACAATATTTTTTCTGTGTTTTGCTCCAAAGCTACCATTTGTCATTTCCATTCCTCCAATTGCTGATTTCTTTTTTCTTCCTGTTTCAAGTCAAGATCGACCTTGAGACTTTTGCATTTGTTCTTTTCTTTGCCTAAAATATTCTCTCCCTAGTAGTCTTCCTTCACACAACCATTCTCTTTAAATCCCTTAGATGGAAGATTAGATTGCCCCCTCAGCTGACTGTCATAGTTATTTTCACATAGCATCAATTTGTGTATACCAGTCACCACAGTCAATGTAATCTGGATTTATGTAATTTATCAATATGTTTATTGTTGAATGTGTTTATAAATTGTCTAGCTTCCCTACTGAAATGCAAGCCTGTTGTCAGCCTTGCTCATTACTGTATCTCAACACCAAGTTAAGCTCTCAATAAATATTAGATGAGTAAGTAAACCAGAAGGGAGAGCTAAATGTATAGAATTAGTGGGGAAAGAGTTTTGAAAACATGATATACAATGGGCTACATGGAGAAATAGAATATTTGTAAAGAAAAAAAGACATGATCAAATGTATGGTTTTGAAAGATGAATCTGATAGCTCTTTATATGCAGTGTGGAAAGCAGAAATGGGTAAAGATTTCACATTGTATTGCATTGAGAGAAGCTGAGTGAGCGGTATAGGACTTTATTTTTATTTTTTGCAACTTTCTGCAAGTTTATTACAATTTCAAAATAAATAGTTAAAAATAAATTGTGTTTGAGTGTTCCTAAGTTGAATACTAAATTGTAGTGCTCCTAATTTATGACCAAAATTATGAATGTAATGAAATAGAGATTTATGTAAATCAATAATTAAGGGGGAAATGCACAATATACCTTAATCTAGCATGTTTTGCTTTACTCATTTGCATAATGGGGCCTTTCTATTTAAATATTTTATTAGCATACTCATGTTGAGGAATTCACACTTTAATAACCAGTGATTCACAAAATACTGGATAGGCCATTGCTATATCATACATGTATTAATCAGTAGCAGTCACCTGTAGATACAAGCTGTCACTGATGGCTTGGTGTCCATGTCACATACTCTCAGCTTACCTCAAATTTAATTTACAATGTCACTTTGCACTGACAGCATTTGACCTCAAAGGCACTATGCATCTTTTTACCTTCTCTGAAGCCACAGGGAGCCTACTGGGCCACATGCAAGCACAGCTCAGATTTGCAGGGTATTCATTCTCCTAGGAGCAGTCCTCAAGAAGATGACACAGGTGCTAGCGGATCAATAATTTAGTTTCTACCCTTTAGAAAGAAACTTCTGGTAAGTGTTCTGTACTTTTCTCAGGAGGTCTCATTGGCTTCAAACCCCCATTTCCCATAGCAGCAACCTATATAGTTGAGTCTTTATTTTTCATTCTTTCAGCTTCCTAGAATTCCCTAACTACTAAGCCAATTACTCTTACCCAGATTCTTATCTCAGCCTCTGCATTGGGAGGGCCTCGGGCAAAATTGGGTACAGAAGCAGTCCTGGGAAGTAAACCCTAGCTTTCTAGGATGGAATGCTGAGATTGGATCACGGCCACCGGCCACCGAGGGCAACAAAGATAACAGTGCTGATGAAAAGCAACATGCTCTAGCATCACAATCCTTCCACCTTCAAGGACTAGGGTGAAGCACAGAGAGAAGGGATAGCATTAGGTGATCCAGTAGCCCTAGCATATGAACTAGATGGGAGCTAGAGAACTTATAAGGATTGTGTATTGGAATTTTTTTTTAAAATCTGTCTTGGAATGTTCCAAAGAAAGAGGAGGCAGAGAGAGATAGAGAGAGAGAAAGAAAAATGATAGACTTAGATTAATAAACCATCATCTCAGGTCTTTCTGTCAATGCTTTTTGTCCTAGAAGAAGCATTTAAAGAGATTCTTATCTTTCACAGCATTGGGTTATATTGTATTAAATATCCAGCCCAAGATTTCATTGAAAGATCAGCAGAGCCACATAGAGTACTGAACTGCTGCTTTACCGGCCTTCTACTCTGGAGTCTGGGCTTTACTAAAGACAGAGGAGAGGTAGGATCTCCAGATATGGTATACAGGGTTGGGCAAAAGTAGGTTTACAGTTGTTCACATGGAAAATAATATGTTAATCAATAAATAATAATGCTGGAATAAACTGTTTCATGTACTCACATCTATAAACCTACAAATAAAGTTACCCTGTATTTGTGTGGCTGTGTTTGAACACCAGAGACTTCATAATATTTCTTATTCCACTGAGTTAGCAGAAGCAATCCTCTCTCCCTTACTAGTGCCAAGACCAGCTTATCTCTGTCTGGATGTCCTAATGGACCTATTGATAGCAGATGCTTCATCTACAGCAGATGCCTTACAAGACAATGCTTGTCCTTTCTAGGTCTGCTCATCTTCTTTTATGCCATGAAGGCTAATAACTAGAGCCATGTCTCAGCAGAGACCAAAACAGGAAACACTGTGCATGCTCTGGAACTACTACTGAACACATATTCACTAAGTTGAGACCTGACCAATATGTACTGGCAGGGAACAGGGGATCAATACGGAGGTGGATCCAGGGAGGCTGGACTGGAGAGGGGGTAGCTTTAAGGTTGGATAGAAGAGAATTTACTGATGTGGGGTCTTTCCCAAGAGAAAAATGCTGAAGTTTGCTTAATCTCTCACCTGCTTACCTGGCTAGATTCATAGCCCCAAATGTTCCATACCTGTTTTTATCTTCTAATTGTGTTCATGTTTAAAATTTTCCTGAAATGCTTAAAAAAAAAAAAAGTAGTGTCCCACTCTTTGTGCTTCAATATCCTCAATGTTTGTCTTTGCCCTTGGATCAACTTCCTTCTTTGTTTTAAAAGGTTCCAAATGTTAGGTATAGATTCACAATTAGAAGATCCCTTTGGCCCCATGGGATCTTAAAGAAGAAGATTTAGAGATGTTTCTGCATGGCCGGGGTTTAATAGGCTTGTATCCCCACCAAATATTTAATATACACACAGACCACTTAGAGTTGGCTATTCATGTATGGATTTCAGTCTGTCTTACTTTACGCTTGTAAAAGAAATCTGTGAAACTATGTTGTATTGGTCATACTGCATTTTCAGTGGATTGTTGGGTTATCATCTAGAACTAAACTATAAGAGAAACTCATAAATGAAGAATATCCTAGTGAATACATAATGTCTTCTTAATTTCTCCTTTGTGTAAATTTAGATTTATATATCTTAAAGTTTTTTATAGTAATTATACTGAATTTAGCTGTTCTGTACAGTATAAAGTATCTGACTTCATGATCATTTTACAATATTTAGCAATGTTAAAATTATTTCATACATAAATACACCAGTTATCAGAAACAGTACTTACTGTTAAATTCTAAAGACAAAAACACATACAAATCAATCTATGGGTCTCCATTTCCACAAAGTAGATTAAATGAAAAAGTAATATGTTTATTTTTACTTTTGCTATTTATAAAACTATTCTATTCAACTTATACGTAAGAAAGTTAGTCAAAAGTACTAATTCATTTTCTTTCTGGTTGCTTAGTTCAACCAGATTAGAAGATTTACCTCTTTAGTGTAAAGAATCACATTCCACTGGTTGCAACAACCCTAAACCAACCTATGTTATAAGGAGAATTAGTTAGCAATCGCTTTAGTCAACCACTTTAAGTCTGAATGTGGACAGTTTTAAATTAGTTAAAGATAATTATCTCTAAAGATTCATCTGAATAAATCATCCACTTCATCTTCTAATTCAGTCATGACTAGCCATGAAAAATTGCTATATCTTAATGCTTGGTTGATTTTTTTGAAGCTAGAAAAGCATTCTAAATTTGAGACTGTTTTTTGCTTTTGTACATATAAAGGAGGTTATTCACATACGCTTAAGTGCAGGGACACCATAAAGTACTATTTACTTAGACATAATCTGTCAGCTTTACAGAATTTTAGTACTGAAAGCTCCTTACCTATGGAATTCAAACTCCTTTATTTTACAGAGGACATGCTTGTCAGTTAGTAAGTGACAGAGCTGAGATCAAACCTCATTTTCCTGAGTTTAACCTGGGCTACATTATGGCCGTATTCTGTCCAGTCACAAAAGTAATGTTTTCTACAATAATTCCAAGACCACTATTCTATAAAATGTTAACAATATTTCACAAGAAAGGATCCATGGACAAATAATTTATTCTGGGAAGGGCACGGTCAAAGATACCTAGTTTTCTCTTTTTGGCAACAACAGAGCCTTTCATTTGCTCCTGTAGATTGTGGGTGTGTACTTCAGCCATGCATGCACTAGAATTAATTGTTTCACAAACTTAACTGACCTCATGGTTCTTGTTTTATCATGTTTTTTGCATGTTTGTTTATTGATGGCTTTAGGTTATTATTTTTTAATCAAAACACAGAGCATAATAATAGCATGCAATGCTATTTGTATCACTTAGAATTTAATGTGCTCCACATTAGAGAAAAAAGTAAAAGAGACTTAAACAAAATAGTATTTTTATTTTTCTCTCAGGCAAAAGGAACCTGAAATATGTCATCAAAACTGTGAGTTCCCAGAGTCCTCAGGACTCATGCTCCTTCCATCTTTCTGTTTTACCTTCCTGCCTGTGGCTTTTATCTGTAAGGTCAATTCACAGTCCAGATGGGAGCCACATTTCTGCCATTTTGTCCGCAATCCAGGAAGCAATTGAGTCAGCTTCTTTTTCAGCAGCATTTTCACAAAGCCCACATGACTCATTTGTTAACAATCGGCCAGAACCACTTGAAAATGATTTCTACTTTAGATGAGTATACTATATCTCCAAATAAAATTTGGATTCTGCAACTAAAGAAGGAATAAAAATGTGTAAGCACTTAACAAGCAGTCTTTCCTACAGAGTTCTGGGGCAAAGAGAAAGGGGGAGAGAGAGGGGTAGAAACAGGAAGTAGGAAGAAGGAGGAGGAAGAAGACATAGAAGGAAAAGTATATAGTCATTGTCTTCAATACATTTAAAAATACACACTATTAGCCTGACCTGTGGTGGCGCAGAGGATAAAGCATTGACCTGGAATGCTGAAGTTCCCGGTTTGAAACCTCGGGCTTGCTTGGTCAAGGTATATATCAGAGTTGATGCTTCCTGTTCCTTCCTCCTTCTCTCTCTTTCTCTCTCTCTCTCTCTCCCTTCTCTAAAATGAATAAATAAAATCTTTTTCTAAAAATACATATTACTGACATAATGAGTCCCTGGAGGTAAAGAAGCACTTTGTTTACTGCAGAGATGGTTAATGGTTACCATTCTTGTCAAAACGCAAATGTCTGTTTAAACAGAGCTCAGATTTTGACTGATGCCTTCCAAAGGCTCAAATGCATGACATTTCAAATTGTCTTCCTAATAGGCCCTCACCTTACTCACCACACCTTGCATACATTTACCATCTGCATCCATTATCATAATGAATAAAACAAATAGGTGACAGTTCAATTATGAGATGTAATAGGGCCAAAGAGGGGTAATTTGTAATTGCATTGGAAAATTTGGTTTTTGACAGTTTATAGCATCCTGAACCAAAGCACTTGCTGATTGCCAACTACTTTTCTAACTTAAGCTAGATTAATCTCAATAAATAGTAGAGAAAATGAAAATATCAAGGGAGAATTAAACTTTGGTTTATGCAAAGGTTTTCTGTCAATTCTCATAAGCATCCAAAAAGGGAAGCAAATTTAATCCAATCTCAGTTTTCTTAGAGATAAGACATAAACTGTTCACAAGTGCTCTAAATGGATCTCTTTGGAGTAAGTATTCATGTATAATTAATGAAAATATTAGTGCATTTTTCTCTGATAAAATCAGAGCAATTGAGTTCATTGGGGGCAGAAATCACAGCATTAATCACCAAAGTGTATTTGGAAGGAGGTGATTAATGTCTACACTAGTGTGGTTTCAGTTTTGGATCAGACTCTGGGACTTTTATCTTGTCAATTGTGTTAAAATCACTTATACATTTTCGATTTCTTCAGAGGTCTGAGGGTAGTGGGGAAGAGAGACAAGAAAATAAAGGAATGAAATATTTCCTGAGCTGAGCTATGCATTTTATGTTAAATGTTCCATAAAAATTTTCATATTTCTCTTCCGTAGTTAACTTATGAACATGTGTATTAGTCCTATTTTACAGACAACAAAAATGTAGACAGAATAAGTTCTTTCTTAATCCATGGAGAAGCAGGCTGCATTGCTCTGGTCACCCTGGTTCCAAACACGTTTTTCTTCTCACTCCCTCTCACCCGGCAGGTTTAGGGTTTTTACTTCCTCGGGAGAGTTATGCATTTACTTATTAGTTCTTAAAAACAAACAAGGCAAGGGCTGCAAGAAGAAAGAGGAGTTACAGTTCTCAGCAGTTTTAAAAACTATATTTACTTCCTTCTGAAAAGTGAAGTGAAAAATGCTGAATTTGGTAGCTTTGGAGCCAACATGATTAAAATGGACTCCACAGCAGCTCCAGGGCGGGGCTGTATGGGTGCCCTGGGCTTCCTAGAGTGGTTTTCAAAATAAGAGTTCTTCACCCTAAAGATTAAATGAGCAGTTGACTGAAGCAGAAGAAGAGAGAATCCTTGTAGATATGCTTTTGGGGCAGTGGTGCCAGTGTGGGGACTTTGGGAATCTGAGGCGTGGTAGGAAGGATAAAGAATATTTGTAGTTACATAACTGAGCACTGTAGAGAAACACAATGGAAAAGCATTTAGTCACAGGGTGAGCTTGCCAGAAAGCCATTAGGAATTTACTTTCCCCTTCCATTTTCCTGAAGGAAAGAAAAAAAAAAAAAAAGAACTGAGCCAATTTCTGTTGAAGAAAAAACATTGCTCACCTCCTTTTTGTTCTTGCTGCCTAATGGGCTACTTCAGAGGAGCTAGGAATAAGAAGAAATAGATCAAAAATGGTCGGGTCACTTTCTTTGGAATAAGCACAACCTTTGAGTGTAGCTTCTCTGGGCATCCTTGAGGCCTTTGGTCTTTTGATTAAATACAGTGATGCCTCCATTTTCCTCGATAATCCATCCAAAAACAATTGGCGAAATCCAAACCTACAAAACCGAAAACGGAGGCGACTATTTCCATATGAATCAATGTAAATCCAATTACTGTCTGCAGCAATCACTTACATGTAATTGCAGTATTAGCACGCGCAATCAATAAAAAAAGCACATAAACACTGGAAAGCAATGGAATTGTTTGGCTAGACACGTGGGGTGATGCTAACAAGAGAAATAATGCCACATTGAGCAGGAAAAGGCGTGGGCCGCCCTTTGTTTTTGCAAAATTCGTAGCAAGGTCATGTGGGCACGCCGACAAAATCTGAGACAAATTTTTCACGGAAAAAATCAACAAAAACCAAGGATTACTGTATATCTGCTTTAAAGGTCGTCTGAGCACTGTGTCAATATTGATGCACCTGGAGGTATGTGGGACGTGGAAGAGAGAGCAGTGTGTGAAACTCGCCCACTCCGGAACCTTCCTACCTGGTTTAAGGATTTACCTGAGTCTGAATTTCAGCAAAACTGAAACCTGAGGTAAGGGGCCCAGTATAAGCAATACTGCTTTGTTAGTGGACATACACACACCCTTTCCTTTCCCATCTGGAAAACATTTACTTTCTAACTTCCAGTTTCCTGAAGGAAAAGAAAAAAATAAAAGAACTGAGCGAATTTCTGTTGAAGAAAAAAACATTGCTCACCTCCTTTTTGTTCTTGCTGCCTAATGGGCTACTTCGGAGGAGCTAGGAATAAGAAGAAATAGACCAAAAATGGTCGGGTCACTTTCTTTGGAATATACTGCTTCTCTAATTCTTCAAGAAGCCATTGTATTACTGAATGCACTAAATTGCTTATTTTGACATTGCCTTTTCAAGCAATTTGAAGCGATCTCATTTCTCATTACGTCTTTGAGGATTTCACATATTTCCTCTGTCTACCCAGTTTTAATTTGTTAGAAGAAACCCATAAAGAAGTAACTGAAATATTTATGGAAATATTTAAGGGTGATTGTCTCTACAATTCTGTGCATTCAAATTATTCCTTGGACTATGGTAGGAGATTAGGGCAGCAACACTGTTTTCTCAACTTGATTCACAATTTCACATAAGTAATAATTCTAACTAAAAGGAAGCAGGAAAGATTATAATCAATAGCCACATTTACTGACGGCCTTTTCTCTCCATTGTATTGGACCCAGCAAATACAATGTGTGGAACTGTATAATGCAACCAAGGACATTAGAACATTACTGTTAAATATTTTTAATTCATAGGAATAAAGACTTTTTATTTTTAAAATAAGCAAGATAAATTTAATGTTTAAGCAGTTTTCTGCAAGATACAATAATTACTCTTATTGTCAGCAGAAACAAAATTTACTCCCAGGAAATCATAAAGCCTCAGACATGCTGTGGGAAAATAAATGGCAGTGTTATACTTCATAACGCTCCTTGCTCCGCCTCGGCACTGCTATTCTTTGGTCATAGCCAGTTACAGATCCGCTGTGCAAAGGATGGAGAGCAAAAGGCACCAAGAATCCATTTCTATTTCCTGGAACAAGGGAAAGTTGAGTGTCTGATTTGGAAAATAAAAATCATGTTTGTGGATCTCGAGCTTGGCCTTGGTGACTGACTACAGTACTATGTGTTTCCATCAATCAAATGAGCTTCTTTCAAAAATTACAACACTAGAGCAAATTAGTCTAAAGACTGAGTTTTACTGAAGTACTATATATAGTCTAATAGATGACAATAAATGCCTACCTTCATATACAAAGTCCTGGAAATTTTGCTTCAATTTAGTATGTAGAAACCTGTAAAAACCAATCAGTTATGAAAAAATCATAACTTTTTATGAACCCATCAGAGTCTGATATCACTAGACATCCTCATAACCTGAATTTCAAAGACATATAGGTCTTTCCAAGCATTGGAACTATATGCATCACGCATGGTAGACTCCATGAAAAGAACTAATCATCAGAAACATGAGTAACAAGAAGTCAGTAAAATTGTTACCAAATAATTGAAGAATAAGTGTGTGTTAATGGGTCAGTCTGGAGCAGCTGGAGGCCCTGGGCACAAAGGAAGTTCACCCCTGGCAACCAAGCTGTTCTGCTTCTACAAATCTGGCTTGTTTAGATTTCACATATATGTGCGTGAGATCATATAGTATTTGTCTTTCAATGTCTGACTTATTTTATGTAGCATAATGTCTTTAAGTTTCACCCATGTTGTCTTAAATGGCAAGATTTAAAAAATTTTATAGCTATATATTTGTGTGTGTGTGTGCGTGCGTGCATGCGTATATATACAACACATTTTGTAAAGGAGTAACTAAAGAATTTGAAAGTGGTATAAGAATAAAGTGTCCCAGTAAACAAAACAGAAAGTCTAGGAACATTTATTTATCATATAAAAATATTGTAGGCTATGGTATAGGTGACATCTTAAAGCAGTAATTAAAAGGTAAATTATTCAACAAATGCGACTGTAATATTTGTTTATTAAGGGGAAAAGTAAGAGTATGACTATGTAAGATCACAATATAAAATACAAATAAATTTGATTTAATTTCCATAAAATGAAATCATAACTGAATTATAAGAAAATAGACATATACTACCTCACAATAAAGTGTATTTGCAAGGTAAATGTGTAATATTAGCAATATATTAATTGAAATACAACAGAAAAATCAATAAGAATAAAATGACTGTGGAAAAAGTTTTGACAAAACTATCAGGCTTTGCAACTAGGAAACTTCATGAAATGGAGTCTACTTTGCTAACTCTAATCATCAACATTCAGCTTTTACCTAAACCTGAACTACTGCAGCATGGACCTAGCTGATCCCTTTCTCTTCCTTGTTGTACCTTCTTCACTTGGCTTGCAGGATACCACATTTTCTTAGTTTCCCTCCAAACTCACTGCATTCCTATCCTGTTTCCTTTGCTGATCTCTCCTCTTCTTCCTGGGAGCCCACAGCTCAGTTCATCTTCTTCCCAATCCATTGACTCTAACGCCCTTGGTGATCCTGAGAACTCTGATAACTTTAAATAACATGCTCAAGCCTCAACAACCAAATACACATCTGTATCCTAGACCTCTGACCTATACTTCAGAATTATACATTCAACTGTTAAAATGCATACAACCAGTTTAATACCCAATAGTAGACATCTCAAAACAACAAATCTAAAAGTGGACTCCTGGTATTAACTCCTCCATGTCTGCTCTTCCCACATTTTATTCTCATTTATTCCTTTTTTATTTTCTCATCTTCACCTCTAATTTCATACAATAAATGTAACTGTCTCTATTCTAAAATATATCCAATTATTTCTCATGTTACTCACAGCCTACCACCATTTGTTTCCTGAGTAACTGTAATAGCTCACTTTAACTAGGTTCCCTGCCTCCTCCATTGCTTCCCAACAATGTGTTATTAACACTACCATCAGATTTCATCCCTGTGACCTACAAAAGGTTACCCACTTCATTTAGTAAAACAAAAGGCCTCTCACTGGCGTGCAGTCCCCTCTCTGACCTGTCCATACTTCATTCTCACCCCCTTACCTCTCGAGCTGTCTCTTATTCCTGCCCCTCTAACTCATTCTGCGCCATTGTTCAAAGATGCAAGGCCCGCTCCTATCTCCGTCTTTGCTCTTCCTGCTCCCCCCGGCCTCTCACGTATTCTTTTCTAGATAATTAACAGCTAAATCTCTTTATTAAAGTTTTACTTAAATTTTATCTTGTCAAAATCAGAAAGCTCAATTTAAAAGCAGAACCTGCCTCCCAGCATCAATTCTCTGATCCTCTTTAACCTGTATGAGTTTTTTTTCCCCCATAACTGAGATAAGCTTTACTGTGCTTAAATCCAGGCCACAGAGGCCACTGACCAGGGCTCTACCTTCAGAAGACACCTCTTTGGCCCTTCTCCAGCTGAGCTCTCCTTACCGGCTGAGGAGGAGTCCATGGGCCCAAGGGGCATGCCCGCATAGAAGCAAAGACCTTTCCCTCTAGACCAAAGTCCAAATAACAGGAATTCAATATTTTCTTACCCTCCATCCCAAGATCCTTTCTTGTGTGTGTGTGTGTGTGTGTGTGTGTGTGTGTGTGTGCACGCACGCATCCCTAGAATATCCCACAACACTAGTGTTTGCATCCTTGAGAGAGAAGTGGCCAAGAAGAAGCTACTGAGGGCGTGATATGAGTCGAGTTTGGAACACGTAGACCGGAATGTCCACGTGGGTGGGCATACAGCTCTCTCAATGCGAGAGGAAAGGTTGGGAAGATAGGGTTGAGCAAGGGGCCAGTCTTCATTTGCCTTCACTAAATGGCTAAGAATCATAAATTTACTTTTTGAAAATAAACATTGTACAGCACAGGTGAAATCCATTCATTCCCTTTTGAAAGTTTTTGTTAGAAAATTCTTAGTAGAAAAAAAGTCAGCTGGCTTATTCCACAACTCACACCTGTGATTTGCTTTCATTTAGAGTTTTGCTTTTTCTTTTGTCCTAAGCCGACAGCAGCAGCCAAACACACAGATAAATTTTGACAAGGAAGAAATTGTCATATGCTGCTGTTGAGAATATAAAACTTTTCTGGAAGATAATGTGTCAACATGTATCAAAATCTTAAAAGTAAATATATTTTTTATTCTGAAATACCACTTCTAGAAATGTAGCTAAAGAAAAGAAGCATAGATAACACTAATATTCTCTAAAACAGAAAGTTATGCCCATGTTGTATCATAGAAATATTGTAAACCACATGGGTATCAATGAAGATAATTGTTAAATAGTACACGCTGCATCTGTAGAATATAAAACCACACAGCTCCTAATATTATATGGCAGCACAATAATACCACAGAGGTATATTTATGGTATATTTAGTGGAAAAGACTAGGTAAAAACATATTGAATATAATCCTTTTTTTAAAAGAAGATAGTAGAAATCTTTGTGCGCATTATAGGAACATTTGTTAAACGTGTACTTTACAGTTAACAGTGGTTGTATCTAAATGTGATAATACATTTTTTTTTTAAACAGATGATTTGTTTTATAATAAAATTGCTTAAATACTAAATATTTTATAAGAAAACCTGTTGGTATCTATCTATTTTTTAATCAGATAAATTATGTTGTAAGTAATTCATAAGGTTTCAGAAGAGTCAAGTCTCCCTAGCCTAGCTGACCTGTGATTACTGTAGTGCCTTAATTTTAATAGTATCTAGTTATTTATTGTTGACTTTAGTTTTGCCTTATATTGTTATTTTTTATGATAAAATTTGTATTTTTCTCATCTATAAAAAAGGATAATAATAATCTTTATTCATAAGGTTGTGAGGGTTGAATGACATAATGTATGACTATAGTCAAGTAATGAAAATTATTATTTCAATGAAATTCTCAATTTTTATAATTATAAAATTATGTATTTGAATGTTTTCCAACAGAGTACATAATTAACATCTGTCCAATAATAAGAATAACTTATGCTCTAGTTTTAGAGGCATTTTGATGGTTTGAAAGTGAAAGAATCTTAGAAATAGCTGTATCTCTAAATGTTCAGTGTCTTGGCATTTAATATTCATGCCACTTTAGTTATTTTGCCACAAATACCACTTTTTTATTGCCTTTAATCTTGAAATATTCATAACTGAACATTTTTAGACTCACTTCATCAAGCAATAGAATAGCTAATATTTAATTGCCAAGAAATTTGGCAATTTAGAGGTATTTCCTTCTAAAATACTTTCCAACAAGTCAGAGTAGTTTGCCAACATAGGAACAAGATCTTAAGTCCAAAATTACATTTAAAAGTTTTAAATGTAATTAGACAGTTTTTCAGAATCAGTATAAATAATTTATATTAAACATTTTTTTTAAAAGCAAATTTTGGCCCTGGCCGGTTGGCTCAGTGGTAGAGCGTCAGCCTAGCGTGCGGAGGACCCGGGTTCGATTCCCAGCCAGGGCACATAGGAGAAGCGCCCATTTGCTTCTTCACCCCTCCGCTGCACCTTCCTCTCTGTCTCTCTCTTCCCCTCCCGCAGCCAAGGCTCCATTGGAGGCCCCGGCACTGGGGATGGCTCTGTGGCCTCTGCCCCAGGCGCTAGAGTGGCTCTGGTCGCAACATGGCGACACCCAGGATGGGCAGAGCGTCACCTCATGGTGGGCGTGCTGGGTGGATCCCGGTCGGGCGCATGCGGGAGTCTGTCTGACTGTCTCTCCCTGTTTCCAGCTTCAGAGAAATGCAACAAAAAAAAGCAAATTTTGTTTTATAGTAATTATATAAATAAATGCCATAATGTATATTTAATTTTTTTTATCATTTCATGAATGGATTAGAACATTCTGGATATGCCTCTTATTCAATATGGAAGGCTTTGTGCTCTCTGAAAGAAATGCTACCAAGATTGTAGGAGGTACATATCTAGTACCTCCACTCATGACCAGTACCATTTGCCTACAAAGCACTCAAAACTTTTTCTTACGTTGGGTGCTCTGCAGTTTGTATTCTCTCTGTCTAGAACTTTCCTCCACCCAAACATCATATTTGATGTATAGCCATTGTTTACATGTATATAAAAATAAGACTCACTTTAGGCTGAAAAATCAATGGTAAATTCTTGGCTCTGATCACCACCCTTTCAATTTCCCTCAAAGAATAGAAAAAACAAAAAAACAAATATCTATATCTATATATCTATATAGATAGATAGATGACGGATGATAGATATGCACATTTGTAATATATATAATTTAATTTAAAAATAGTTCATTTAGTAATTGACTTTATAGTTCATTGGGGTTATTGAAATCTCAGCCATTGTATCTCAATTCTTTCCTGCCCTCCTATCTACAATGATTGCCCACGGCCACCACCAACACCAGCATGTTCTTATATATGGTCTTCTACTGTCTTTATAGCATTTAGCATTCTCAAAGCGGTGTCATTGTTCTGGTCTTGCTTTTTTTTTTTTTTTTCCTGAATACATCACATCTCCATACCATAGAATTAGAGCAAACACGTTCTATGATGAAAAAGCTAGTTCTTTGTACCTACCTATGCATATTCTTCTCATTAGGATATATAGCATTTTACCTCCAAATATAGGTTCTAAATATTAATAATATAATCATGATTTAAAAGTGGTTTATGTCTGACTGCATTAATTTCCAAACAAAGAGTGGCCAACTTGATAAGGATCTCAAAAGTAGAGCAGCAAACATCAAGTGTTGAGTATAGAAAGGTAGGACCAATGCCAACCTGATAATTGTTGGCAATTCTGAAATGGCAGCCGTCTTTGAATTCTACCAGACAAGATTAAAGATGTAAGAAAATATGGTAAAATACTCGGTTAAGGATTCAGAAATGCATGAAAATTTTCTCAAATGAAATAAAGAAATTTGCATCTTTTATATGCCAGCAATTATTACTGAAACACACATGAAAAATAAAATGATTTGATATTTAAAATAAAAATTTTAAATGCTATTTAAAAAACAGAGGTAAGGTGGAAAATATATTATTGCGTGAAAAATTTCTCACTAGGGCTTTTGTAAGGAACAAAACAATATTCTTTGTTGTAGGCAGCTTTATTCTTTAGAGATTCCCACTATAACAGTATATTTTACAGTGATTTAATAAACTACCTCAATTTAAATGGCTGTTTTCTTTTTCTTTGAAGACATCCTTCTTTTGTGACATGCTTGAAGAACAGTAAGACAATTCTGCCCTAATCTAAGGAGTGCTAGAAGCCATCAACCAAGGAAGCATGATGTAAATTTTTAGATTAGTCCAAAGTTCAGTTCTCTCAGGAACTTTTGAGCAATCAACTGAAGATTGTTATGAAACAAAAATTGTTTAAATCTTAAGTGTTATTTTAAAAAATTATTTATTCATTTTAGAGAGGAGAGAGAGAGAGAAGAGAAGAGGAGTAGGAAGCATCGACCCCTATATGTGCCTTGACCGGGCAAGCCTAGGAGGTTTTGAACAGGTGATCTCAGCATTCCAGGTTGATGTTTTATCCACTGCACCACCACAGGTCAGGATAAATTAAAGATCTATTAATGCTCTGTGCTGTTCATACTTTACAACACAACATATCATATCATTGCATGAAAGGGAACAATTCCACAGAGCCACAAAATAATATTCTGAGCCTTTCTTACATAATTATTAGCTCATTAAAGCCATCAAAACCTTATTTTTAAGGAATTGGCATGACTGTGTGACTGCTCTGGAGTAAAATGCCCATTCGCTATAATGAAGTCACACAGTGATATATCAGAAGGTAACATAATTCTAACTGGCACTGGCATCAAGAAGAAAGGACATTTTTGTTTACAAAAGTAATACCATTTCTATCTGAAGCCACAATCCAAGTAACCTAATGTGCATGTTTTGCCTGCAGAATATTTTCTGAACTTGCTTGATTGCATGATTAAACTAGCAAATTGGTTAACTGACCTTTTCAGACTTTCTTCTTCTCCTGGTCTTACACCTCCTTTTTAAATTGGATATATCTTAGTATTCGTGGGAGTTTAGTATCCATGACAGCTCAGGAGGTGGTAGCTCTTCATAAATCCACAGGTACTGATTAGTAACTGGCAGCACGCACTCTGCCCAGGAGATGGGTTCAAACTGTGCATTCAATGAGCTTGTGGGTTTGTCAATGAAGTTGTCAACAAGGATAGCAATGAGCGTCAGGCAGAAAGAGGTCATACCACAAAATCTAAGAAAATAGCTGACTTTCTGTTTAATGTGTATGGATATGACCTCAGGAGTATAAATCAAAATTGAGGAACAAAGAGGAAATAATTCCATTGTTCAGATTACATTGTAATAGCGGACACTGAGGGTCACATTGATATATATATTTTTTATCTTGAACATTCATTTCAGTACTGGTGTAGAAAAACCAAATTCAGGAAAAAAATAAAACAATAAATATTTTATTAAGTCAATAGTTGGATTTCTGCAGATTCTTTCTCCATATTCCTAACTACCATAGACATGTATTTTTTTAGATACTCAAGATATTAGGGGGAGGGAAAAAGCACCAAGCATTCAGAAACTATAGATAGCATAATCAATCTGAAAAGATTATAACTGTAAACAGCAAATATGACATTCTGTACAGTCCTATATCACTCTATGATTTTCCCCCATAGGCCCTTGCTTCTTTTATTCATTTTTGTCACTACCTCTTAGACCCATGCCTACCTAACATTACCCAACTTGTCAACTTATTAAAATTTTTAGGAAACTCATCAGTATCGTGTATTGAAAAGACCACAAACTGAAATCAGTAAGACATGAATTTGCTAGACTAGATCAACTCATCCTGAATAAATAACCTTGGACAAAGTACAGCACCTCTATGAACATCTCCTCCCAAGATGTAAAATAAAAATAAAATAATATAGGTTGTTGAAAAATAAAATAATAGCTATAGAAAGTGTAGTTATCCAATGGAGTGATTTAGAAATGTGAAAGATATGATATATAATCAAATTCTTCTGTGGAGAGCATGTACTAATGCTAATGAGTTCATTATTTGTATTTATTCAGAGAGTCATTTTCAATCTGACTATGTCAAAACAACAAGAAGAGAAGTGGTAAGACAGGTAAAAAAATTAGGAGACAATTGTGTTCCTTTATCCGTTCAAAGTACCAACTATTATTTCTTTTTTTTTTTTTTTTTTTTTTTTTTTGATTTTAAAGGCTTTTTTTTTTTTTTAATAAATTTTTATTAATGGTAATGGGATGACATTAATAAATCAGGGTACATATATTCAAAGAAAACATGTCTAGGTTATTTTGTCATCAAATTATGTTGCAAACCCCTCGCCCAAAGTCAGATTGTCCTCCGTCACCCTCTATCTACCAACTATTATTTCTATTCAAAGAACCTGCAGTAGTTGTGACAGATTGGTCTATTTTTTAAAGAAATTTTGGGTTATGATCAGATAATGTATGACATTAGTCAGTAAGCTGGTTCTAGGAGAACAGATAAGGATAAGATAGGATATGATAGTTTCAGTAGCTATTATGACCTGTTTAATCAAATAATCAATAATCCCATACTAGCCTCTACTTTTGCCCTGCTCTAATGTTGCTCTGCTCAAAGGAAAAACTTTATTCTTTTCTCTCCCATTTGACCTTGTTGAGGAAGTGTTCCTGCAATCAGTGTTGAGCGTTCATGGTAATTGTGTGAGATGGCTCATTGGCTTACTTAGGCCAAGACAGATGTGTAGCACAGAGATAGTGCTATCAAAATACTTTTTAAGGAGTCCTGGGTTTGATTCCCAGCCAGGGCACACAGGAGAAGTGCCCATCTGCTTCCCCACCACTCCCCCTCTCCTTCCGCTCTGTCTCTCTCTTCCCCTCCCGCAGCCAAGGCTCCACTGGAGCAAAGTTTGCCTGGGCGCTGAGGATGGCTCTGTAGCCTCTGCCTCAGGCGCTAGAGTGGCTCTGATTCCGTTAGAGGATACCCCAGATGGGCGGAGCATCACCCCCTGGTGGGCATGCCGGGTGGATCCTGGTCAGGAGCATGCGGGAGTTTGTCTGACTGCCTCCCTGTTTCCAACTTCGGAAAAATACCAAAAACAAACAAACAAAACAAAACAACTTTTTGAGAAATGCTGCTTGGTAAAAATTACATTAGTGCAAATTTGTACTGGGGTCTTTAGTGCTAACACTAATGCTTAACTTTTATGCTCTTACTGGATTTTCATAAATTGAATACTATGGAAAGTGAGAGGAGGTCCTTGTAATAACTCTAAAATAGTATGTTATCTGAGGTCCTTTTTTCTGTATTTCTATCCTGGTTAGTTATAGACACTTAAAAATATTCTATTGAAATGAACTGCCCTTCCTTCAGCTCTTTGAGCAATATTGAAAGTGAATTTGCAGCATGATCATGAGCCTGAAAAAATAATGTTCATTGATACAATAAATATATTCCTCAACATCAATACAAAAGAAACAATCTATAATATAGATGGTATCTTTTATGCCAAAATATTTATGAGAGCAATTATATTTCTAAAAATACTGAAAAAAACATATATGGTCAGTAGTAGACAGATAGCAATATAAAATCAGGTTTATTCATAATATAGATAAGTATGCAGCCAATAAAATGTTTATGAAATTTTATAACAGCAATACACTAGGATTACAATATTAAATGAAATCTTACATAGAAAAAATTTATATACATTATAATTTTGACAGTATTGAAAAATATTCTGAGACAAATGTTTGAAAGAAATACATAAAAATATTAATACTGATTCCTTTTGTGAAGAGAATTTTCTTCTACTCTTTTGTCTCTTACATACTTATTACTGTGTATTTATTCCCTTTCTAATAAAAAAGTTATAAAAGATAAACTAGTATGGACATAATTTAGCTTTAAAAGAATGTGCAGTTTAGAGAAAATTTTAAATTGTGTAGTTTATTTAAAGATTAGATCTCAGAGAAGACTGAACTATCTGAATAATACTAAGACTAAAGTCTTAGCAAAATAAAATGTTTTGACTTATTGCTGAGTTATTTCTCTTATATTCTGGTAAATCTGATAATGAGACTCAGAAAGTCTTTGAAACTTCTGTATCAAAAGCAACTTTTCTCCTCCTAAATCAACCTAAAAATTGAAAATCAGCATGTTGGTGATTTTTTAAAATGTACCAGTCCATGGAGCATCAGTTGAATGCTTGCTGTGGTAACCGACATCCCGGTAATTGATCACTGTGGGTGTCACCCAGGGAGGACATCCTGCTGAGAGACCATTTGCAAAATTGAGTAGCTTCTCTAATAATATGCTTCTTGGATATGTCTTTGACATAACTGATAGTTGGAGAAGGAATTTTCTAAAAGCACCTCCAAGAATCTCATGAGAAAGAAAAATAGATTCTTTCATTTTAAGTTATAGATTATCTTAAGAGGGAGAAACATTGGCATGAATGTATGTATAGCGCATATATGCTTGACGAGAAAAAAGGATGTCAACTATGGAAGCCAGGCTCTGAGCAGAAAACTTATGGCAAAATTATCAACTAACAATGAGAAAAGACTCTGTGGCAGAGGCCCTATATAGACCACAAAGCAGAAAATAGAGCTGTGTCTTTATAGAGAAAGCTTCTGGCACCTGTTTCATAGTGTCACACATTTGCAT
This sequence comes from Saccopteryx bilineata, assembly GCF_036850765.1. Taxonomy (NCBI): domain Eukaryota; kingdom Metazoa; phylum Chordata; class Mammalia; order Chiroptera; family Emballonuridae; genus Saccopteryx; species Saccopteryx bilineata. The sequence goes on from NC_089495.1 coordinate 18,651,414, forward strand.
TACAAAGAATAAAAGGATATAAATTGTTGCAATCTAAAAAATGTAAAAGTTTCTTAGTAATAACAAAATTTACTAACCTATGAACTTCTTAGCCAGGTGAAGATCTCTAAGCAAATGAATCTCTCTAAGCTACTAAATATATTCTATTAAATTATGTTCACAGACAATGTATGTTTCTAATTTAATATAGTTTGATAAACTGAAAAGTATAATATGCTTTAAATATAAGGTATTACTATTATTCCCATGATAAAAAGCAAGATAGTTTTATGGAGACAGAATAGAATACAGCTTCAGAACGTGGCTTTCTGTGCTAATTGCTTGGAGTTTGAATCCCAGCTTTGCCATTAATTGGCTGTGTTATTTGTGTTATCATAACCTCTCTGAGCTTCAGTTTCCTCATCTGCCAAATGAGGATAAAAAGAATACTTTTATCCCAGTGTCCACATGATGATTAAATGTGTTAATACATATAAATAATATTACAGTGATGAAACACTTCTATTTAATGTGTTTCCTAGTAATATTATTAATTATATGCTATAGTATTTATTGGTAACACAGTCCAAAAATTAACAAATCGTTCATATCCCCCAAATCTCAAGGAGTCAATTCTTTTCATGGTAGCTTGCATTTATAATATTTAAAATAAAGTGTTTGATGTCATCCATTCAATATATCAATATATGGATTAATAAACTAGCACAATGTTAGGCACTGTGAGGGGAGGTTCTGATAAAAAGACACAGGGCATACCTTTATGAGGACATTACTGAGGGTATAGTACAGTGATATAGACTTGCATATATTACTCAGTATAAATATCAGTAAATACAAGTAAATAATATTCTATAGAATCTAAGTGCCAGCATATAAGCTAAAGTATCCTTAAGTATACATATCAACATAATAGGTTCTCAATACCTAGAAAGCAGAGATCAAGAAATAAAAGCATAAAACTAAAAAGTAAAATGCTTTATGACTTTGGGAGCTTAAAAAGTTTAGGCTTCTCTTTGCAACATGAAACATTACTCCAAGCTTTGTGTCACAGAGTTAAATCATGGGCCATTCTAATTCTGGTACAGTCATTATATATAATTTTTATATAATTATAATGAAGTAGATATGAAGAAGAATGTGCTATTTGCAATCAAGTTATCTAAACTGCATTCATATAGAAAAAAAAGTTTATGACTCGTAGAAGCAAAGTTACAGTGAGCTGATAAATCAGATTAAAAAGGCAAATCAAATGTTTTCAATGCAAGTGTGACTTTGATTTGCCCAATAGCTGGCTAAAGTGTAGCTGAACACAAGAATATGCATTTCTTTCTATATATTCATATTTTTAGTATAGCAGGTTGCCTTTCAAACTCACGTTTGATAACTCCTTTAAGCCCAGGGTCATTATTTGAAAAAGATGAAATGCTGAGTCTGTTTTATGTAAAGAGAAACCTCCTTCCTTGGTTTTCCTCCTTCATCTGAGTGTGTTTGTTACTCAATCATTCATTACAATCAATGTGTGTGTGTGTATGTGTGTGTGTGTGTGTACACACACACGCGCGTGCACACACACACACACATTACAATAATATAGGGAATATAAATATTCAAACAGTAATTGCAAGTGAATTTCTCTAAAATTTCCTACAGGAGGTTAACCTCTTTGTAAAGCAATGACTGAAAGGGCATACCAGATTATGAGTCTATAAAATTTCTTTAATTCCAAATAAGGCAACAGAAAAAAAATACCTGGAAGATTTAAATGAAGTTCCCAAAGTGTAATTTCCTATTAATCATGTATCCTTCCTCACTAAAATGTTTCACTGATACGTCTTTTTTTTTGTTCAGAAGATATAAGGCTACTGATACTGGCATACAGTCAGAGATAAACCAGATGAATTAGGTATCTAAATGTTTTTCTTTTTTCATTTGCAAGAGAGACAGGGAGAGAGAGGGACAGGAACGTCAAGCTGCTCCTGTATGTGATCTGACCAGGGATCGAACCAGCAACCTTCGTGTTCCGGGATGATGCTCCAACCAACTGTGTATCTGGCCCAACCTTAATTTTTATTGAATTTTAGAGAGATGGAGAGAAGAAGGGGGGGGAGGGGAAGGGAAGCATTTGTTCTACTCAGTCATGCATTTTTTTACGTGTGCCCTGACTGGGTATCAAACCTGCAACCTTCTTGTTCTGGGATAATGCTCTTAACCGACGGAGCTAACTGGCCAGGTCTGAGGTTTTTGCATATATTAAGCAGTAATATTCCACTTGAAGTACCTTTGCCTCTATACTTCATAAATACTTCACTTAGAGTATAATGGAAATCCTGACTTCTCTGTGTAATAGGAAGTGCCTCCTAACCTACTAAATCTCTGGACAAAAGTCATTCAGTCTAGCATGGCTTAAATACAACACAGCCCATCTTATACCATAGACATATCATGTTCACTTTTAAGACCTCAAGAAGAAGAATATATTGAGGAATACTAATAAAAATTTTTGTAATTGAAATATGCATAATTTCACCTTGCTTTTTAAATAGCAGTTCAGGTTTCAGAACTTCTGAAAAGATTTTTGTGGCCCATGTCTCAAATAACATTAAAACATAATTGAATATCTTCATTAGACATAGAATCATTTTTAAGCTGAATTCTCATGGCTTGTCACACATTTAATGATCAAAGTTTATTTGACCTTAACTGAACTAATGATGGGCATTTACTAGGTAAACAAAATCTGAAGCTATCTTATTTGTAGAAGCATCCTCCTAAACCCTGAATCCCTAAAAAAAAAAAAAAAAAGTTTTTCTGTTACCAAACTTGAAGTCAAATAATTATGCCTTAAATTGTTTGTTCTAACATCTTTATATATTCAGAGCTATAAATGCAGAGAAGCAGAACAGAAAGTAATTACAGGCCTATATTTATAGCCCTGTGTATTAAGAAAAGGCTTGTTTTGCAAGCAACAGGTAACTACCTAGTTTACATTAACAAGTTATCTCTCAGGCACCTGTCATTCTGGTTAAGATAAAGAAGCCACACATCAAATGTAAATGGCTTTTCTCCTCATCCATCAAAGTCAAAAAGGAGTGCTTCAAAGTAAACAAAACCACGACAAGGCTCAACTTGGCCCATGATTTAAGGCAACAGTTGGCAGAAATGCGAAGGTCGGAAGAGAATTAAAAACACACATGCAGCTCCCTCTTATCTTAGACAAAAACTTTCAGAAATTTAATTCAATTAACCAAATATTTATTAAGTCCCTATCGTGGGGAAGGACAAAGCAGGCCTCTCTTCACTGAGAAGTCTACAGGCTATGAAGTGGGAAGGAAACGGGGTAGGGAGCGGAGACAGGGACAGGAGGCCAAGAGCTGCTGCGAGAATATGGATGCCTGCATGATAAGGTGCACATGCACACTGCCCTGAAAAGTCAAGGGAGGGAGAGATCTCTTCTAACACAGAAAAGGTAGTGGCCAAGTATGTGCAGCCAAATTAGACCCTGAGTCTCAGTTTTAAGAAAATAAAGGCAGTGTGGCACAGAAGACTTGACCTTTCATTGGAAGGTTCGATTCTACCATAGGTAAACCTTGAACTCCAAAAAGTATTAACCAGGAGTAAATCGTCGGTGAATTGACTACTGAATTAACAACTCCGAATGAACAAATCTTGTTTTTTCATCTGAGCATAATAAAACTTACCCCCACCCCCCAAAAACGTGCCAAATGAATGGTTAACATTTTTTCCAACTTTATGGTTTTATGAAATTAAAATTATTGGCTTAAATAGAAAACTCAGCCCCCTGGCTGGTGATGGTGCAGTGGATAGAGTGTGGACCATGCTACATATAAGAAGCAATCAATGGATGCACAACTGAAGTGGAGCAATTTGTTGATGTTTCTCTCTCTGTCTCCCCCTTCCTTTCTGTCTCAAAAGAAAAGAAAAGAGAAGAGACGAAAAGAAAAAAAATAATTAACTAAGTCATGTATCTGTGGGCCTGAGCATCTGCATTTATAAGCATTGATATAAGGACAAGTTTTCATGAAGATGAATTAAATTCCATAACCATATCTGTTCAATGATCACTAATTTCAGAATGATCTGGAAAAATCCCCCCTTTTACTGAACTTAGTACTGGGTTTTTTAAAAATTCTATTTATTGTATGGATTGAAGTGGTTCTTTTGAATATGAAACCACCCAACAACAGCTTACTAAAAATTACAATAAAGTTAATGTTGTCTGTATCAGATAGAATTAGGTTGGGATACATGCAATAGTCAAAATAACAAAGATATAAGTAAAGGAGTTGATTTCTCTCTCATGTAAAATTTAGAGGCAGCAAAACCCAAACCCAGGAAAGTGACACTGTGAAGGGACTCGGAGTTCTTCCAGTTTATTGCTCTAGGGCAGTGGTCTCCAACCTTTTTGGGGCCATGGACAAGTTTACTGTCAGAAAATATTTTCACGGACTAGCCTTTAGGGAGGGACGAATAAATGTATCATGTGACTGAGACAAGCGTCAAGAGTGAGTCTTAGACGAATGTAACAGAGGGAATCTGGTCATTTTTAAAAAATAAAACATCATTCAGACTTAAATATAAATAAAACAAAAATAATGTAAGTTATTTATTCTTTCTCTACGGACCGGTACCAAATGGCCCACAGACCAGTACCGGTCCGCAGCCCGGGGGTTGGGGACCACTGCTCTAGGGCACAGACTTTGTACTCATGACCTAGGATGACACTGCGCACTAGCCATCACATCAAGTTCCAGCAAGCTCAAAGGAGAAAGGAATAAAGAGGAAGAGGCTAAGAGCATAAGCTAGCTTTCCTAGAAGTCACCACACAGCACATTTGCATCTTATTTCATCTCACTAAGCGGAACAGCGTCAAATGACTACACTAGTTCAGAGAGAGCCTAAGAAATATATTTCTTCCAAGTGGCCCAGTGCCAACTAAACATTGGGGCTTCTAGAAGAATGAAGAGGAGAACAGATATTGGTCTGATCCATGTTGGTAAAAAAATGTCATCATAAGATGACAAACTTTTTAGTTCATGGCTTGTTCATAATTAGTTACAGTGTGCTTTGCTATGTTGACAAAGTATTTGAATGTTTTCATCCAATAATTTCACTCCTGGGAATTTAGTATGAGCAAAAACAAAATACAAAAAATGCTAAATGTGCCCTGGCCAATTGGCTCAGTGGTAGAGCATTGGTCTGGCATGTGGAAGTCTTAGATTCAATTCCTAGTTAGGGCACACAAGAGAAGCGCCCATCTGTTTCTCCACCCCTGCCCATATTGCATCTCTTTCTCTCTCTTTCTCTCCCCTCTCCCTCCTACAGCCATGGCTTGATTGGAGCTAGTTGGCCCTGGGCACTGAGGATAGATCCATGAGCTCTGTCTCAGGTGCTAAGAAGAGCTTGGTTGCTGAGCAATGGAGCAATGCCCCAGATGGGCAGAGCATTGCCCCCTAGTGGGCTTGCTGGATGGATCCCAGTCAGGGCACATGCAGGAGTCTGTCTCTTCCTCCCATTCACTCACTGAATAAAAAAAAGTGCTAAAAGCACAAAGATGCTTATCACTGTTATAATAGGGAAAAGTAAAAAAGTTAAATGATCAATAATAGACAAATAGTTACATAAATATTAACAATTCCATATTGTTAATGAAATAACACGCAGCAGTAAGATATACTTATGAATTTTATATAGACTTAAGAGAGATGTTAAGATGTAAGATGCCTATATTTGTAGTAACTATTATTGTAGTAACTCAGTAAGAACATATGTGCATGAAAAAAATGAAAAACTAAACATCAAAATAATAAGAAATGTCTATTTTGGAGTGGTAAAAAATTAAAAGTAATATTTTTGTGTGTCTTTCAATTCTTTCCCTTTTAATGCAATTTAATATTAAAATATAGTATATTTCAAATAATGATCAAGGATTTCACTATTTCTCACATTCTTTCAATCCATAATATTATACTTTTATTTGTATTTCATGATTCTTTCTAATTATATCTTTTGTTTAACATCCAGTTATATGTGAAGCTTTTAATTATATTATTAACTGTCATTTTATGTGACTTGAATGTATAAATAAACAAAACTTTGATTTATACATATTGTATGTACTATACACTATAACCACTATTTAAATAATTCTTTTATTTGTAAACTTATTGCTCCCATTAAATATTTTGAATCTCTCTACGATAAAGCTTTTAGGTTTTTTATAAATCAACTTGAGAGAGAGAGAGAGAAAGAAACATAGGTTTTCTGTTCTACCTATTTATGCATCCATTGGTTGATCCGTTCATGTGCACTGACCAGGGATGGAACCCGTAACTGTGGTATATGGGATTACACTCTAACTAACTGAGGTAGCCAGCCAGGGCAAAACCTTAAGATTTTAGTGAGCTCTATACTTTTTCTGTTTTAAGTGTGATAAGCGAACTTTGTAAACATGCTAAATAGTAAATTTTGTTAAGTGATAATATACCAGCTATTTAAATTTTATTTAATACACTCATGGAAATTATTTATTAGTTACTTACCATGTATTATTTAGTATTGGTGGCCATAATTTATTGGGTTGGTTAGATGGAAAAGATGTTGGTAATAAATACAGAAAGTGATAGAAACCATCTAGATAATTGAGACCGAGTGACCACTCTCCATGTTGCCTTGACATTGGACAGCCCTTCTGTGAGCTGTCAGGATACTTGAATGTGTCCTCCAAAAATTATAAAGGAAACAAAATGACTTATCTTATCCAAGTGACCAACCAACAGAGGCATTGAAAGTAACATGACATGAGGGATCAACTGATATTTAACTTTATTAATAATATTTTATACTTTTCAGATGGAAGTAATGATATAGGAAAAGCAAATTATGTATAAGTCAGAAGAATGATTAAAGAAAATCAAATGAAAATAATTAAATTCCAGGTAGAACTTCCTCTTTGTAAAACAAATTGGGTACATTTTTTATATTTCTTAGGAATTTACATACAACAATGTTGTCCGCTATAGAAAAATTCAGGCACCCTGAAAATAATACAACACTCCTTCCTGGCTACCTGCAAAAATCTAACCACAAATCCTTAAATTGAGAGAGGCAGGTTTGTTAGAGGAGCAGTAAGTTGGGGGTGGGGGACGCAAAGCTGTCTAAAAAAATGCATATTCACATAGAATCCTATATGCTTAAATCACAATCTCCAATACAAATATCTTACCTCTACCAAATAAATTACCTCAAAAAAACATCACAGGTTTTGGAAAAACATTCTCAATAGTGCAAATCATTTAATTAGTGTGTAGTCCTGTTTGCCCTGTGTAAGTTATCTCCATCAGAGCATTTCTATGTCCTATTGTTAAAACTGAGAAAAATTCTCAGCACTGTCACAGACATCATTATACTTCCACCTGTAAACACAGTGCCTTCTGCTAGTTCACAAGGAATTTCCTGCCCAATTATTTCGTTAGCACCTCACACCAAGAGTGCTGTCATATGTGGTGGAGCTCATCCTGACATTATTAATGCGCCTCGACACTATTCCAATTTTTGTGCCGTTCATTTCACAGTCACATTTTCAACCACGCTTGTTAGTACTTAATGAGGAAAATGGTTATCTTCCCCCAAAGTCCTTTTATGCCCCTTTCAGTGACTTTAATTGATTGGCTGGTTTAGTTAATGAGGTACTGTGCCCAAGTCATTCTGAGCAGAGACCTCTATTCTTATTTTATGATAGCGCAGGTTGATCGCAGCGTACTCACTGCAGACTGGCAGATGTTCCGTGTATTTCGTTTTCTATTTATGGTGCTGAGGTGTTGTTCAATGCTTGGGAAATTGACATTGAATACTACTTTTAATAGAAAATGTGGAGGTGTTTTTCAAATTCTACCTTCATGATAGCAGCAGAGCTCTGAATTTAGTCAAAAGAGAAACACATTTTCGTAAACATATATTCAGTAGAAATCAGAAACATGTACCAAGTGAGACTAAGAAAATATGGCATGTAGTGTCTAAAAAATTTAGCACAAGCTATTACACCTCTCAAATACTGTAAAACTAGAGATGATTTCTTTTTAGGCAAAGGAAAAATAAAACATAAATAAGATTTCAAGACTTGCCAAGAATTGGGAGCATATTTAAAAGTAAAAGCCAGTTGCTTACAAGTTGACTAAAATATCCTGACAAAAATTTCCTAGTGGTGAATATCCTTCCCAATCTTTGTTGAATATTTTAATATTTTCTCACTTTTATTTCATTTGGAGTTCCACTAAGATCCATAAGTCTTAGCTTGGCCTGCCATAACAAAAGACTACAGACTGAGGCTTAACCAACAGAAATGTATTTCTCACAGTTCTGGAGGCTGGAAGTCCAAGGTCAAGGTGTAGGCCAATTTGTTCCCTGGTAAGAGCTCTCTTCCTGGCTTGCAGTTGGCCACCATCTTGCTGTGTCCTCACGTGGCTTTTCCCCAGTGCATATGTTAGGAGGGATGGAGAGAGCAAGCAAGCCCTCTAGTGTCTCTTATTATTATAACGGCATTAATCCCATCATGTGGGACCCACCTTCACGACCTTATCTTACCCTTAACACCCTCAATGGCTCTATTCTCCAAATACCATTATAAGATTTAGGGATTCAACCTATGAAATTTTGGGGGATACAACATTCAGCCCATAATATTATATATTTTTAGAACGTGGTTCTGTGGCAGCTAAAGGGTCAGAATGCTTGATTTCAAATCCTAGCCTTATGGTTTGTGCTTAGTACAATGCTGACATAGATAAAGAATACAAAAATATTTGTTTGTTTTTTTTGAGGTTTTTTGTTTTGTTTTGTTTTGTTTTTTTCTGAAGCTGGAAACAGGGAGGCAGTCAGACAGACTCCCGCATGCGCCCTACTGGGATCCACCCGGCATGCCCACCAGGGGGCGATGCTCTGCCCATCCGGGGCGTCGCTCTGTTGCGACCAGAGCCACTCTAGCGCCTGAGGCAGAGGCCACAGAGCCATCCCCAGCGCCCGGGCCATCTTTGCTCCAATGGAGCCTTGGCTGCAGGAGGGGAAGAGAGAGACAGAGAGGAAGGAGAGGGGGAGGGGTGGAGAAGCAGATGGGCGCTTCTCCTGTGTGCTCTGGCCGGGAATCAAACCCGGGACTTCTGCACGCCAGACCGAATATTTGTTATTTTTAATGCAAACTATAAATTTTGGAAAGGGGAAAGTATAAAATTATGTATGATAGACATAGAGATGATTAAGACCATACCTGATGTAGATTGAGTACAGACTTTATTCAGCTTCAGTGAAAACAAAGAAGTGTACTTTAGTAGAGACAAGAACATAAAAGGATAATAATTTTACCCTGACTGGTTGGTTCAGTGGATAGAGCATTGGCCCAGAGTGCAGATGTCTTGGGATTGATTTCCGGTCAGGGCACACATGAGAAGCGACCATCTGCTTCTATTCCCCTCCTTCTCCCCCTCTTCTCCCTCTTCCCCTCTTACAGCCATTGGCTCAGTTGTTCTGAGCATTGGTCTCAGGCAAAGAGGATAGCTTGGTTGATTCGAGCATCAGATCCAGACAGGGGTTGCTGGGTGTATCCTGGTTGGGCGTATCTCACTTGAAAAAAAAGGATCATAATTTTTATATACAGATATTTTTAAATAGTAAACTTGCTAACAATTTGTCATGCCTGAGTGTAGTGTAGATGTATATATTTGTGCACAATATCATTTAGCTCTGCAAACAGATATAACAATAATTGTTTTACCCTTCTAAGTAGCTCAAAAATTTTTACTTATCCACTTATTTATTCATTCCTTTGTAAATTTATTTTTTTTATTACAAGTGACATACAATATTATATTAGTTTCAGGTGTACAGCATAGTAATTAGATATTTATGCACCTTATGAAGTGATCACCCTGATAAGCCTGGTACCCATCTGGCATATTTCTTCATTTCTTAAAGTCACTTGCTGTGCTTGTTCTTAGCTTTATAAATCTTCTTATACTGAAATGCGATACTGCAGCATTTAATTGTAGGTATTAGCAACGATTCCATTATTTTAAAAATACAAGGGGAGATACTCTTATTTCTAGAAGTTTAAAAATCTTAAAATATGACACTATCTGAGCACTCGGTGGAGCAGAACCTTCACAAATAGGGAAGCAAGAGTAGAAATAACAGATAGCCAGAGAGTCCCAGAACTCAGGTCCCAGTGCCATGATTCCCAGGAGAATCCTGCTCGCTGCACGGGGCGGGGTGGGGTGGTACTGGTGGGGCTTCCCTCTGTTCAGTGCTTCTCAGTGTGAGTGTAACTCAGTGGTTGTCATCACTCAATCCCTAGAAGGCCAATATCCTCCCTTTCTCCAAAACACTGATGTAAGTAGAATTTTCTGCCAAATCATTAAATTTTATTCCTCCCAAGCCCAGCAAATTACGGTTGTCTCATATGTGAGATTTCTTTGGAAACAAACTGAGAGATTTCTCTATAGGGCGTTTATTGGAGAATGCGCTCAGAAACACCTGTGAGTGGTGAGGGCAGCAGGATTCAGCAGAGAGAGAGGTGGGCTGGGGTACTGCTGTGACAGAGACCTCTTCCAGTGCCTTGGGGAGCTCTCAGCTGCTTCTGAAAATGTAGCAAGAGGACTCCACTAACCAGGATGGAAAAGACAAGAAGTAAGCAGGGTTAGAGCTAAGGCATCAGGTAAGATGTCAAGGAAGAAATTTCCAGAAAGCACCTGTAAATATAGATGGGAAGTGCCAGGGAAAACTCAGAACTAAAGTCCTAATATAAGAGAAGGTGAAGGGATTATTCAGGAAAAGCTCAAGGAAAAATGGAGTCAATAGGTGGGTTGGAGGGTTACTAGACAACTGAAGAGAATGAACAGGAGTCATTAGAAATAGACAAGACAACTCAGGAGGAACTGAGGATGGGGACATCTAGAAAGGTTCTGTAACAGGAGTAGTAAATGGGGTAAAAAAGTTATAATCTGGTACACAGAGCCAGGATTGCAACATACCCATTTGACCTGGAAATTTAAAAGAAATTGATGACTTTATTGAAGACATTTTGAACTGCTTTAGTGAAAGAAATTAAGATTGTTTGGAATATAAAATGAAGCCATGTGGTAGCAAATATTTAATTTCAAGAATGTTTCCAGGCAGAAAAAATATGTCTGCACATAGCAGGAGCCAATGACTATTGTTGAAGAAAGTAACATAGTCTGTGGGCATAAAAGAAACAAATATAAAATACAAAAGGGAAAAGTTCTCTGAAATTGGGAAAAAAGTGTATTCCCTTTAATTTTGTGTGATTCATATTTTATTTTTTTTCCTTTAAGTAGGCTTGGGAACTAGATTGCATTTGATTATATTTTATTTTTGGCTTGGCTATCTGGACTATACATTTACTGTTCAAGAGGCAAAGGTTAAAAAAATAAATAAAGACATTTTAAGAGTTTTTGTTGGAACTAAGTAGTATCATTTTATGATATGAAGCATGGGGAGGGCCACATCTGTAGTAGTTCTTCTGTAGTTTTCCTGCTCAAAATGGATCACCTGAATGCCCTTATGAGAAACATTAGACAAAGCTACATTGAAAGATCCTCTTCAAAGTAACTGACCTGTACTCTTCAAACCTGTCAAGGTCAAGAAAAATAAAGGTTGGGGAAGTTGCTACAGATTTAAAAAAAATTAAGCATTATGACAAGTATGCACAATATATGATGCTGAATTGAATTCTCCATTAGGAAATATAGCCATAAAAGATATTTATGAGGCAACTAATGACTATTTGACTATGGACTGTTAATTCAATTGCATTGTTATCCCAATGTTCAAATTTCCAATTTTGAGACTTGTTGTGTGTTTATATAAAAGAAAGTCTTTGTTCTTAAGAAGCACACAATTCTTTTAGAGTAAATAGGCATGACATCTCCACTTTACTCCCATTGATTTTGAAAAAAAAATTATAGATAGATGATAGATGCATAGATATATAAATACATAAAATGATAAAGTCAATGGGTCAAAATGTGAATAACTGATGAATCTGGATAAGGAATATATGTTTCTTATACTATCATAACAACTTTTCTGTAAGTTTCAAATAATATCAAAATATAAGGTTACAAAAAATGGCTCTGGAAACTAAAACACATTTTATTTCCAAAGGTGAATATCCATGTTGGGATGTTTTATTAAATTTTTAATTAAATACAGAAGATACCAAGGTACTACAATCAGGGTACTACAAAGCAGATTCAAAAACAATTCTGAGATGAATGAAAAAGAGCTATTTTCAGGCAAAGGGAATATAGAAATGAATACATTTCAGGTGAACATTGTCAGTGCAATCTATCGAAACTGTCAAAAAGTTCGCAAAACACGTTGTCAGAAAATTCATCCACATAAAAAGTGCTCAAACTAACAAAAATATGACATGAGATCAGCTCACTGAGTTTTATGAACCCTAAAATTTATACTTGATGCTCCTTTAAAAGGAGGCACAGTCAGGCAGTTTTTGTTTTCTTTGACTTTGTAAGATTTGAAAATTGATGCTATTCAACAGTACATTAATGTATCTTAATGGTTCAAAAAGTACTAACATAAGAAACGACATTGAGAGGAATGTAAAAAAATGATGTCGAACAGAATGGGAATCTCTGGCCAAAAATGAGAAATTGACAACTTTTCTGAAGATCAGCCCGAAAGGTCACACTGACAGCCCAAGGTGTTTCACAGGCATTGCTGTTGTCCGCTTGTGCTCATGGAAGGCTCTTCTTTCATATTTATGATATATTTTCATTCTCATAAACTGCTCAAGCCTAACCAGGTGGTGGTGCAGTGGATGGAGCATCAGACTGGGATGTGGAGGACCCAGGTTCAAGACCCCAAGGTCACCAGCTTGAGCATGGGCTCATCTGGTTTGAGCAAAGCTCACTAGCTTGAGCCCAAGGTCGCTGGCTCGAGCAAGGGGTCACCTGATCTGCTGTAGACCCAGGTCAAGGCACATATGAGAAATCAATCAATGAACAACTAAGGAGCCGCAATGAAGAATTGATGTTTCTCATCTCTCTCACTTCCTGTCTGTCTGTCCCTGTCTGTCCCTCCCTCTGACTCTCTCTGTCTGCCACAAAAAAAAAAAAAAAAAGATTGCTCAACAAAGAGGCTGGGGTCCACTTGTGAACCAGTATCTTCAAGTAGTAAGTTTATTATGCTTTGAACAATCAGCTCCTTCTTAAGCATACATGGTCTATATCACTATTTGACAGGTGAAGCTTTTGTGAATATATGACAAATGCAGCAAACAGGTCCTGGCACGTGGTTGCTAATATTACCACCTCACTTTTGCAAAACACACACACACACACATACACACACACACACACACACGCAATTTTCTATTAACCCATCCAGTATCCTGTAGACATCATTGAATCAAGTGCTATTTAAGTTATCCCTGTCAAGATCCTAAAATGAAATGCCCTGTTTGTATAAAATGTTCAACAACTAAGAAGCAGGCATTTTATTGAACAATCTGAATGCAAAGTCATAACCTTGGTGCCCTCATATTTTTCTTACAATCTTCAAATTTACTGCCAGAAGAAATATTTTGCAGAATAGCCTGGCAGAGGCAATAAAATCTGACTTATGGCATGACAACGACTGTGTCCATATTAAGCCAAAACAACAGGTGTTTTAGCTTTATTTTCTTTGGGAATGAGTGTGCAAGTGGAAAAGCACAGAATCAGTGACAAGTAACTGGCAACCTTTAATAATATACCATTTTTGATTTCATTGTTTTGAGAACGTAGGCTCAGTACTAATGACAACAGATATTCAATGCAGTAAATGAAGAAAATGGAGATATTGTCCTCTTTGTTTCCTTGAGTGTTCTGATAAAATAAAAATCAAGGTGCAAATTATTTGGTAGGTTAATATTAGGATTTTAAATTCCTTTTCTAGAATATTAATACTTATTGAGACAGAAAAATGGAAGAGTTGCATTTAGACACTTCTAAATCTCCTTCCTTAAAAATTCTGATCATCTCATTGGTTTGTCTCACTAACTTTATAATCTTAAAGGATGTTTCAAAACTCCCAGCTGTGGAATGTGTTGTTTTATGTATAATGAAATTATGTTGCATATTTCGTGTTTATTCTCTGCCTCTATGTTCCCCAGCCATGTCCCAACAAAAGATGTCAAGATAATCAGTAATAATTACCACTCAGGTTGACGATATTTCAAAAATAGTCCTGTCACCTATGGAAAACAAAGATTTTAATGACAGCACTGAGTTTTCATTTTATTTACTTGAAATCATTGCAGGATTTTTTTAAAACTAAAAGTGTTGGCTCCAAGTAGTTCAGGCTGCACTCTGATTTTTGCGACATGAGGGAAGAAAATGTATGTTAAGACGCCTTAGGCTTGTTCCTTACTAGTTCTTTCTATTACCTTCTGTAGGGAAGGCTGACAGAATAAAATAATTTTTTTCCTGAATTTATGTTATTGAATCATCCTTGTTTTTCAAAGACTCTCTCTACCTTTAATTTTTGAAGAAAAAAGTTGCCCGAACTACTTATATTTAAAAAATGAGGTTGCTCAATCATGATTCATGGTTCAATTTAATGTTCATACTTTGCATTATCAGTTTATCTATTTTGCATCCAAGTTTCAATCTATTACTGATTTTACTGTTGATAGAAAACTATGAGAGAGGGTATCATCTGTGAAGAGATAAATATAATTTTGGGGCTAAGGCATGGTAAAAAACAAACAAACAAACCATTTTATTATTTTTAAACCACTGTTTCAGTTGACCTAATAGAAAATTTAGTAATAAGGTAAGAAAATATGTTACTCTGTGATCTTATCACAACACATGGTTATCAATTTTAAATTTAAAATGTATACCTTGCCTGCTACTGAGAGTTAGCAGCTACTGAAAATTAGTAGCAAGCAATGTATATCTATTAATATATTAAATTTCATAAAATTGCTGGATTCATTACTTTAAAAATTAGTGCTCCTTTACTCCTAGATCATGTAGGTGGTACAATATATGCTATCCTGGGCCAACACATTGGAAGAGATTTTGGAAGAGATTATGAATGAACAAGAACATAGATCACGTGCTATGAACTGGGGTCACTTGGCTTGGTTTTGTTTCTTTGGCTGTTTGTTTCTGAGACTGTGCCCAACCCCAACTTTATTGCCGCCAATTGCATCCTAGGCATCTCTGATTATACACCCATTTGCATGCATTGCTATTTCGTTTCTGAGACTGCTCCCAACCCCAACTTTATTGCGACCACTTGCGTCCTAGGCATCTCTGATTATACGCCCATTTGCATGCATTGCTATTTCATTTCTGACCTGAGCCGAAATGCTGTAGCACAACCTCCTATGGAGAAAGATGATCTTATAAGAATGTATTAGATAAGAATTGAAAATTCAGAAATAATGATGAGTGCCCAGGGCAAAATTCTGAAGCAACCGATGTTCATTTTTAGAAATCACCCCCTCCTCTTATTAATACTTCTATTATACGTTTTGGGTTCTTCTACCCCAGATTTGATCACCTTAAACTCTTCTCCCATAACTGAACTCACATCTACTGCACAGGCACCTCCGAGGTATCCTACTCTCAATGTTTTCATTAACATAAAAGCATCCTTTTCTATATGCCATTACTTCTTATACCTTGTCTTTTGGAGAATAGGCTGAAGAAATCATCTTTAAAATCTTCCAAAATATTAATAATTAATAATGCCTTTGTCTTCCCACGGTATTTAAGTTTTACAAACTTATCTTGGAAAAAGTAAGTCTGAATTCAAATAAGATAATCACCAGTGATGTCATCTTACCCACACCTAAGGGCTCATGTGTCGGGGCCAGAAAACATATTTTGTTGTTGATTTCTCTAATTATATATCATTCTCAGTCCTGCTTAATCATGCCTGTGTAAGAGCTAAATTATTATTCCTTATTAATTGGGCCTACAATCAATTATAGGTTTGGTTGACTTTGGAATGTTTAAATACTACATATATGTGCAGAAAGACGACCCTACAGTTAATTAACTCATACATATTTTGAGTATTATCCTGTACCAGAAACAGTACTACAGTTTTTTAAATGTGCATATCAAAAAAGCAAATACCAAACTAATAAAGGTTCCTCTCTTCATAGAATTTATAGTCTAAAGAGGAGTCAGGGGCAAAAATGAGCAAATGCAATGACTCATGCTAAGGAGCAGAAGGGAGAGAAGGACACTGGTACTGCAGTATAGGAAGAGAACTCTAGGCAGAGTAACACTTCAATTATTTGGATTATGTAGGTGGCTACAAGAAAAAGTAAACATAAGAAACTTGAAGGAGTAGGTGTCTTAGCTTAGCCTCCTAGAATAAACATTACAGTAACAGAATCCGTCTATTTCTCACAGTGCTGGAGGCTGGAACGCCAAGGTCACGGTGCTGACATGGTCAGGCAGGCTCTGGTGAAGGTCCTCTTCCTTATTTTCGGATAGCCCTCCTCTTTTTTTACCCTCAAATGGCAGAGGAAGCAGAAAAGAAGCATGTTCTGTCCTGTCTTTTCTTATAAGGGCAAAATACCATTCATGAAGGCTCCACCCTCATGACCTAATTACCTCCCAAAGGCCTGACCTCTCCCCCAAAACACGAGCAGTCTCCTTGGGCTTGTATGCTAAATATTCTAGTTTGTTTCTATCTCTGACCAGTAGCTAAGCTTTAATTACCCTTTGTATTAAGGGATCAAAGAAACTTACAGAAAAACATTTAATTATTTTATACATATTGGTTAGGAGAGTCGAATAGTCCTTGAGTTCTCCAAGAATGTTCTCTGACAAACCTTCAGGAGACACCCTGGCAAATGTGTGACCTCCTCAATGGCTTTTCAATGTCTTTGATGTTCTTTCGTGAAGATTTCTAGTTAAAGCATGAGAATCACTGGATTTGTGCATGGGTGTTGATCAAGACTGTAGATTTACCTGAGACTGCTTATGCTGAGTTCTGCAAAGAGTCGCTAACTCTAGCAAGTTTATTGAAGACTATGCCAGCAGAGTGATGATGACATGACTTCCTTGATGTTCTTTTTTATTTCTGTTCCCTTTGATCTTATAAGATAAACATAAGTCACCTACCTAAAAGGAAATTGAATCTTTTTTTAGAAAGCAGTACTGAGGTAAAAAATGTTTGGCAATGGCATAAGAAAAATGGCATAATTCAAATGTTAGTTTAGGGAAAAAAACATCACTGAGTAGTATTTCATTGTATATATGTACCACATCTTCTTTATACTCAACCATAAGAAATGATATATTGCCATTTACAACAACATGGATGGACCTTGAGAACATTAGACTAAGTGAAATAAATAAATCAGAGAAAGCTAAAAACTGCATGATTTCACACATAGGTGGGATAGAAAAAGCGAGACTCATGGACATAGATAAAAATGAATTAGTTACCACAGGGAGGGGAGTAAAAAGAGACTAACAGAAAATTTGACTTTGGATGATGGGCACACAATGCAATCAACAGTTCATATGCTATAGAGATGATTACCTGAAACCTTTGTACTCTTATTGATCGATGTCACCCCATTACATTTAATTTCTAAAAAAAAGAAACAACTGGAATTTCTAATTATTAGTATCCATTTATTACTCTCACAGAGCTTTCAATTAAATGAATTCCCAATAGCTATTTTTTAGAATGTACGTATGTGTGGGCATCCTGCCAGCTAACTTGATGTACATGATCTAATTTCAATTCTCAGAATAAATATAGGGAGATCGCTCTCTCGTGACTTTGAACAGGGTTCAGTAAGGTTACATGATCAGTTCACAGTGTCGGAAGTAGGACGTGTCAGAGCTTGCATTTCAAATCAGAGTGTTTTATTCCTACTTTAATACTCTTTGTAGACACCAAATTTCTCTTCAACTTGCTTTCTACTTGGTCATATTCAAAATTCAAATTATAAAAAAAATCACTGAATAAAAATTTTCCTTGTTG
The DNA here is from genome assembly GCF_036850765.1 of Saccopteryx bilineata. Classification (NCBI taxonomy): domain Eukaryota; kingdom Metazoa; phylum Chordata; class Mammalia; order Chiroptera; family Emballonuridae; genus Saccopteryx; species Saccopteryx bilineata. The sequence continues at coordinate 18,669,471 of NC_089495.1, forward strand.
AAAGAGAGTGTTTTTAGGTGACACTATTCCAAGAAAACAAGCATCAGTGTGGGGTGCCCGGGTCTGACTGAGACAGGAAGATGAAGGGGGGTGTTAAATATAGCACCCGTACTGTTTGCTTGTGCAAACAATGGAAGTTCAGTAGTGATAAACAGCACAGAACTAACAGCACAGCTTTTGTAAACGTCTTTTTAAAACCGTTCCTGCTCGCGCTGACAAGGGCCAGAGAAAAATGTGTGCTTAGAAACAAAGATATTGTGAAGTATCTGACCCATCTTGTTGACTGTGTTACATCCAAATAACCCAATAGAGATGGAGGTTGTGACTGCAATTTTAAGCCACAGTATTTCAGGACTAATTCATAAAACCACGACGCTGCAACCTGAAACACTGGAGCAGAAACATCACCGTAGATGAGAGGGACCCACATCATATGCCTTTTTTTTTTAATCAACAATTCCATCCTTAAGAGAGAAATGACTGCTGATCCCCAGCCAATAACTAACAAAATGATGTGTGATTAAAAAGGAGAGGCGGCATTAACATGCTGAAGCCATTTGCAACTGCACACTGTGCTGAACTGGCCTCCAGCTGTGGCACCTGGCATGCCAGACTGATCACACACTAGATGCATTGCCCAACCCTGATTCTCCTGAGCTTTCTGGTAACTTACTTCTACTTCTGTCATAGCTCCTCACTGACTCACCCTTTAAATATCAGAGGTCACCTCTTGATGTGTGGCTCTCCCTGGGTAGTTGTATCCCATTCTTGCAGGTTAGGTTACCACGTGTCCACATCTGTATCTCACCCGACCTCTCTTCTGTGCACAAGTGTCAGGTGTTCAACTGCCAGCTGAATCCATTGACTGGAAAGGACACAGGCAATTCAAATTCAACATGTCTGAGATCAGACTCAGGACTTTTGACTGCTTGTCCAGTTCATCTTCAAACTTGCTGTTATTCACATATGACCTATTTCTGCTAGCCACATCACACCTCCAAATTATATCTCCATCCTTTTTCTCCGGCCTTTCTCTTCTTACCATACCAGCCCTGTCAGCTCTCTGTGGGTCCCCCACCCCCAGCTCTCATTTAGACCATTGCAGAACTCTTCCAGCAGGGCACCTATTCTGCGAATCCCTCTCTCTCCTGTCCATCCTGAACCTTCTGATGTACACACTCCCTGCAAAACCATCCTTCATGCTTTCACATCGCTACATAATGAAGTCCAAAGCATAAGCTTTATAATAACTAGGTCCAGCGGTGAATCTGATTGTCCTTGCTGTCCTCTTCCAACCTCCTGCATGCACCTATGGGCTTCTGAGCTTGCACTCAGGATTTTCTCTCTGCCAGAAGTATTTTGGTCCTATGCTACACTTGATGAATGCCTTAAATTACTGCTTACACCTTACATCGCCACCTCAATGAAGCATGCTTCTCTACATGCTTAGTTATCTAAATGTGGCAAACCAAATGCCATACGATCTTGTACTCATGTGTCACAAAACAACTGTGTTGTAATAAAATCATGCTTATGAATTTCTTTCTCATCCATTAATTAGGACAGAGATTATGTCTTCTCCATATTTGTATCTGTTCAACCACACTAAATGATTATTTTTCCAGTTTTTAAAATTGAAAATATGCTTTGAATACCTTTTCTAGCAGAACCTTGCTCTGAAAATTGATGCCTGGCACAGACTTTTCCAATCTCGTATCGTCAGCCGGTATCATTTATCTTCTCTTTCCAAGCTGTTGCCCAACATCCATGTTCTCGCAACTGCCTTCCTGCAGCGTATTCTGTCCCCATCCTTGTTACATGCCACCTTCAGATTCGTTCCAAATGCAGTTTACTATTTGTGGTGCTAATAGGCCAAGTGGAAAAAATTAATTTCTTCATAATTCTATTCATTATATAAACACATTATTCGGTATAAATATGTAATTGGTGGTAAATATGTTTTCTGAAACTTTAGCAACCTGATAAAAATCACAAGAATATTGAGTTATGTACTTGCAATAGAAAATGGTAATAGAACTCAACATTTGTATTTTCTTATTTCTATAAAGTGAATTTTGTTTTGACATCATGTTCCTCTTTTGATTACAAGCTTATTCTAATGAGTTATGTTCATGGATATCATTCACGTCATTTTCAAGGTAAATCTATATGTTTATGCTCAGTGTCTTTGTTTTTACACAAAGGAACAACTCTTCTTTGCTTTCTATCATATTTTTTTATAATAAATTGGTTTATTTCAGAGATCTGTTTAAAGTTTAGAATTGGCTATTTTCATGTGACTTACATGTCACAATTAAGGAAATTATATTTTTTTATCTCTACCAAAAATAATGTATAATCAAAATGGTATTTCAAAATAGAAGTCAGCAGCACTATTTTAATTTCTTAAAATATAAATATCTTAAAGTTTCACCTATTAAACTATTTTGTATACACTTCTTAACCATAAAAATTTTTAAATGTTTGTCTAAATACAACACCAAAGTTTAAATTTTATAATAGCTGATGAAGAAAATTATTTCAAATAATGACTAAAACACTAGATTAGAAGAATATTAAAATAATACATATGTAATTCAGAATCATAGACATTTTTGTACAAGTAAATTATGATAAATTAATAACATTAAGATTCCCAAGCCAAAAAGTCTCATCTTTTAATATAATGATTCAAAAGTAAATAAATATAAAACATTAACTCATAAAATATGCAAGCATTTTTAACTAGGGCCGATGAATGTCTCAACATAATTGCTTCATTTTAAATCATTATACAATCATGTATGAATACATGCATAATTTGAGTTTCATAATTACCTTTTAATGGAAACAGTATCTTCATATTTAATTTCTTTTTCAATCTGCATGTGCCTAAGGATAGCAGAATGCATTTGAAGAAATTCTGCCTAGGGGAGCAGAGCTTCAACTTTATAACAACATAAAAAAAGGTTAATGTGGTGCTCTGTGGTTAATTAAAGCAGAGTCCCCAATAGTCTACTTCTTAATTAAAGGAATGTTCTAAATATGACATTCACTTTATCTCCTTTTTAGTTATACCCGATGGTCCTGGCTTGCACGTCGATAGGGTTAGAGAACAATTCCTCTTCATCCTGCAGTTTTGCGGGCCGTTATGGTCAAGGAGCACTTATGCTTTCTCTGCAATCATTGCTCTTTTACTCTAATCAAGTACTTATTTGTCTCCAGTAACTCATATGGACCTAGAGCACATTTGGGAGTCAGAGTGGACATTCATAAGCAAAGTTAGCTGAAGCTGCTTGTAGCCATAGCTGTGTTCCTCCTCACCTCTTTAGCACCCTCTGCCCCATACTCAGAAACCAAATATTCATTTTAACTCAATTCGTTAGATAATATTCCTGATAATACAGTTCAATTCATTTGCTTCAGTAACAAATACTCTTCCCCCCCCCCCATGCACACACTCACACCTTATTTTAGATCCTTCTAATTCTTAGTGTCATAAACTGGGTGGCCTGTGGCCTGGGTTATTCCTGTTATCATGGCATAATTATTCACCGTATTCTCTGTCATTCTCAAAGCATCCTTGTTTGGTGTGGACATTTTAATAGATACAACAATGTCTCCAAAGATATCCATGCTCTAATTTCTAGAACCTATGAATATGTTACTTTTTAAGTGAATTAAAAAAAATTGATTGATTTGTGACAGAGAGAGAGGAAGGGAGAGAGAGAAACATTGATTTGTTGTTCCGCTTATTTATACGTTCATTGGTTAATTCTTGTATGTACCCTGACTGGTGATTGAACCCACAACTTTGTGTATCAGGATGACACCCTAACCAACTGAGCTACCTGCAGGGTTTATGTTCTCTTACACGACAAAGGATTTTTCAGATATGATTGCATGTATGGACCTTGAAATGTGAAGATTATTCTGGATTAGCAGGTAGAGCCCAACTGATTAAACAGAGACTTTTTCTTGAATGCATCAGGGTGATGTGGCAGAAAAGAAAGGAGGGAAGATTCTAAGTATATGAGGGACTCACCCTGTCTTTGAGGCTTTGAAAGTGGAGTATGGGAATAAGGAATGTGGGTGGCCTTCAGAAGCTGGGAACAGCACTTGGCCTCAGAAAGGGGGATCTTTCTGTGTTACAACAATAAGGAACTGATTTTTGCCAAGCACCCAAATGAGCAAGGAAATGAAACCTCCCCTAGAATCTATAAAATCAGAACACAGCCTGATGACACATTTGATTTTAGCCTGATGAGACTTAAACTATATTTTTGATCTATAGAATTATAAGGTAATAATTTGTTTAAGCTGCTAAGAGTGTAGTAACTTTGGGGAGTAGTGTATTAGTCAGCTCAGGCTGACGTAAAAAAGTGTTCCACTGGCTGGTTGGCTCAGCAGAAGAGCATTGGCTGGCATGTGGATGTCCGGGGTTCGATTCCCAGTCAGGGCACACAGGAGAAGTGACCATTTGCTTCTCCAGCCCTGCCCCTCACCTTCTCTTTCTCTCTCTCTCTTTCTCTGTCTCTCTCTTCCCCTCCCACAGCCATGGCTAGATTGGTTAGAGCACTTTGGCCTCAGGCACTGAGGATGGATGGCTCCATGGAGCTTATACCTTAGGCACTAAAAATAGCTTAGTTGCATGCATGGCCCCAGATGGAGAGAACATTAGCTTCAGATGGGGGTTTCTGGGTGGATCCTGGTCAGGGCGCATGTGGGAGCCTGTCTCTCTATCTCCCCTCCTTTCACTAAGAAAATAAGGGAATAAAAAAGTACCATAGAATACGAGCCTCAAACCACAGACATTTATTTCTCACCATTTGGAGGCTGGGAATTCCAAGATCAAGGTGAAGATTCTCTTCTGGCTTGCAGATGGCCACCTTCTCACTGTATCCTCACATGGAGGAGAGAAAGGGACCTCTAAGGTCTCTTTCTTTTATTCTAAGGACAGTAATCTCATCATTGGGACCCACCCTCATCACCTCATCTGAAACTAATCACCTCCCAAAGCCCCCATCTCCAAATACCATCACATTGTGGAGTAGAGCTTTCACATGAATTCTTCCATTCACAACAGGCAGAGATGGGAAACTAATCCAGACATTAATGGTCGTGATCCCCCTAGTCAGGAAACCGTGTCACCGCACTGATGCAGAGCCTGCACACCAGGAGCTCAAATCATAAACTCGCTCAGGAGTCAGGCTGAGTGCAGAGTGCAGAGAAAGCTAGCCCTGCATCTTCTTCGCTGTCATCACACCCTCCAGCTCTTGAAGAAAATGAGAGGATACATTTTATATGCAGCAAGCTATCAGGGGCTGGTTTCGTGTTATTAGGTGTTGAAAGTTTAATTTCATCTCTTCAGAAAAACCAGTTTACAGAGAGACGCAGAATGGCAATGTTGGCGTTTTTGAGAGGAGCATAAATCAGCGGAAGGAACATGAGCTCTACGAGAGAAGAAAGGACTTCAGTGTTAGAACAAAGCTGCCTCAGCTGCTCTGGGTTCCCGATGATGGCGTGCTCACTCTCGCACCTGCCTTCACAGCTGTTGCAGGCGCAGGCGCCGCTCTGTCTTTTCGCTTGACACTCTAGAAATTCGTTACTTGAGTTTCAACCAGATCACTTATTGTTAAGCAATAAAATCAATTTTCTCCTTAGAAAAAGAGAGTGCATGAGTAACGTAAACATATAAAGTTGGAAATTGAGTGGCCAATTTTCCCATGCCGGCAAAGCCTCCGTGGTCCTGAAGACAGACTCGTAGTTGCCCTAAGTGGTGGATCCCACGGGAATACATGTGGGGATACACCGGCAGTGACGTGGATGGAGACGAGGAGGGTTCTGAAGACGGTAAAATGTTTCGGCAAGTGAGGCCACCTGGGTCCTTTCTATCTCCTAGCACGTGGTTGTCACGATGTTGCCCCTAAACCAGCAGCAGCAACTGAGACTTTGCTAGAATGCAAATTCTTGGGTCCTACCCAGATCTCTGTGGGTGAAGTCCAATAATTTACACTTGAACTAGCCCTCCCGCAGTGTCTGCTGTGTGCTAATGTTTGAGGTCTCCCAACAAAACACAGCAAACCCCAACCTGTCACTTTCCAAATCCTTCTCTTAGCTTTCTCTCAAGTTCTCTTGGGAGCTGCCTTCAGGGATGGACGCAGCAGGACCACTTAGGAGGCTGCTGCAGCCGCAGCATCGTTCTTCACGGGAACTATCTTCTGATGGTCAAGTTCATACCGTTTGTCAAGTGAGATTCTTAACACAGCTGGTAATTCATGAATGCAAAACAATAATTCAAATTGATGATAGGATAACATTTTTAATGGGTAGGAATCTAAAAGAAGAGATATATTTATTATATTGTTTGGTCTCAAGTACGTTCAATTTGCTTTCTCCATTTTTATTTGAGACTCTGATTCATTTACTTCATAGTAGCAATATTTTAGTGAAAAATAGTTTTCAAATATACTGACTGACAGGTTCACACACCTGTTTTCCTCCCTACAGGTTTAACATATATTTAAACACCACATGAATTGATCTACTTTTTAATCACTCTATTTATTAATTTATTTTCCTGATAAAAGATTGACCTTGACCACTTTTACCTAGAACTCCAATAGCCCCCTGAGTAGCTAGAAGAGTAACTTGAAAATAAATAGCCAAATAATAGAAGGTTAATGATGTCAAACCTAACAAATGTAGTGCTTGAAGATAAGAAACCATCATTGCAACATTCTAGTTTTCAGGATGCAAAGTTTATCAAAAAACTAATAATGAGGAAATAATAATTTAGACAGTATGGGATTCGTAAAGCCTGTGTATAATTTTTAAAAAATTCATAGAAAGAATGGCAAGTATAGCCTGTATAATTGTAGATTTTATTTTATTTAAATTTTTTCTTAAGCGAGAAGTGGGGAGGCAGAAAGATAGACTCCTGCATGTGCCCTGAGCAGGATATACTGGCAAGACCCTTATAGAGTGATGCTCTGCTCACCAGGATCATTGCTCCATTGCTCAGCAATAGAGCCACTTCAGCACCTGAGGCGAGGCCATGGAGCCATCTTCAGTGTCTGGGGCCAACTTAACCTGACTGGAAATCAAACCCAGAACAACCACACGCTGGCTGACACTCTGCTGAGCCAACTGGCCAGGACCTATAATTGTAGATTTTAAATGCAGCTTAATTCTTTATTAGGCTGAGATATTGTTCATATAATATAATGTCCTTTGGAAGCATTATTTCTTGTTTCACTGAGTGCCTTAAATGATTACCGCCAATTCTCTTTGTTGTGTACACTTTGATAGATTTGATTGTTTTCATTTTTATAACTAACCAATGTTCCTAGTAAATTGTAGATTACATGTAGCTGAAAACAATGCCAATAGCAAGTGGAAAAATTATAGAAAAGACCTGGGTTCTGAAATCCACTGCCAAGCTCATGTAAGTTGAGAAAGATGGGGGAAAGTGGTTCTTAGTGACTAATGAGAACCTGGTTACTTTGGACTTCCATATGCACCACAGCATACAAATACAGAGACTAATATTTACCATCTTCAAAATCATCAAAAGCTCAAGTGTCAACTCAGAAAATTTTCCATGAAACCAATTCAGATGACATTCCATATACTCATAGTTTTTTCTGTGATACTATGTAACAGAGTACATGCTAAAACTCACACCTCATTGTGTTTTCTAGATGACCTCTCTGCTTTCACTGCTAGAGCACAGTGTTCCATAGTCCTCTTGTCTTCTATTTCCAAGATCTATCAAAGTAGTTAATAGGTTGCATATTCTAAAGGAAATCAACATGGAATTAATAAATTAACAATGCTTACATCTGGTACATACAAATATGATTGACAGTTAAAAGCAAATATGGATGATAAAGCAATGGTATTTTCAACTTTATACTAGTTTTTTTTTGTTTGTTTGTTTTTGTTTTTTTTACAGAGACAGAGAGAGTCAGAGAGAGGGATAGATAGGGACAGACAGGAGGAACAGAGAGAGATGAGAAGCATCAGTCATTAGTTTTTCATTACGACACCATAGTTGTTCATTGATTGCTTTCTCATATATGCCTTTACCGTGGGGCTACAGCAGACCGAGTAACCCTTGCTCAAGCCAGCAACCTTGGGTCCAAGCTGGTGAGCTGTGCTCAAACCAGATGAGCTTGCGCTCAGGTTGGCGACCTCAGGGTCTCAATCCTGGGTCCTCCGCATCCCAGTCCGATGCTCTAGCCGCTGTGCCACCACCTGGTCAGGCATATTAGTTTTCTTTTAAAATCTGTATTGAGGTTTTATAACAATTTTTTGGTTTGTAGGAGTAGAAAGAAGAGCTAGTAATCTTGCTATATCTTTTATGAAATAGCAGATTTATTTCTAACAATATTGAATGACTTTCCCTTTAATAAAACCAGAATTATAAGTGGGTGTATTCAACAATGGGTAAAACTAAAAGCATGTTTCTGCTTGCTACTACCTATCTTTGTTTTCTCTTCCCAGTGTATCTTCAAGCTCATTTTAGGAGATGATGATTCTGTACACTTTGAGTAACTAGCTCACGCTGCTTTTAGTGGGATTTTTACTAATAAATTCTGTAGAACTGAGGTGCTGTTTCTCATACTGAAAGTCTGCTTAAGACAATGATAGGAGAGCACAGCTCATTGGCGACTTCTGTTTTACCTGTGCCTGAAACTTTCCCATATATTTTCTGTCATTTTATTATAGCATTAGCCCCTGAAGTATTTCTTGACTAATCATTACATTTTTTTCCTTTGTTCATTTCTGTCAAAAAGAAAATATTCATTGATATGAAAATAAATTGCATTCAATGTTCAAAATTATTAATCTATAAACACTGTCTGTTGCTTCTCAACCAGTGAAGGAAAATGGACTTTGCTCTTTAATTCTTTAAAATACTGTATAGACATTAAATGAGAAATGGGAGTGAAGTGATACAGGGTCATTAACTCATTGTATGACCCAAGGTCAAATAAACTTAATCCCCATGAGATATTGTTCCATCTGTTAAAAATGAGATTTGCATTTAGACTATGTCAAAGGGTCCCTCTATTACAGCTAAGATGTGCCACCTTGGTGTTCCCCGAGCCCTGAGTTTTTTTGCACTGTTTCTACCCCAGGTCACAGAGTCCCTCCCAGAGTGTATAAATGTTGTCTGGCAGTTGGTTTCTGTGTCTCTTGAATGACCTACAGTCATAAATTGATACACTGCTGACTCCCAGCTGTAATATCAAAACAACTTTTTCATTTTCATCTTCAAAAGCTTCTTTTGAGAGTATATTCAGAAAAATTTCAACAGTGCTTCCTTGGGGGCTGGGACTGTAGATGTGTGTATGATATATGAGGAGAATTTCAAAATATAAAAATTGCAGGAGACACCTTATACAGAAGCTGAATGGAGGCAGGTTTTTTTTGTGTGTGTGTGGGATCTCAGCCTTAGGTCTGTGTGCATTTTATATGAGGCTTTGCGTTTGCTGCTTACCAAACCAAATAAGTTCCTCAAAACTAGAAAAAAAATCAAGGTTTTTAAAAATAGGCATGTTGACAAAACCTGAAAATATATTCATCTCTTTTTTCATGTTCTCTAAATTATAAGCAAAGAAACTTGAAGCAAATCTGTGCCACAACTTTATTAATGAGAAAGTCTCTCAAAGTATCTTATAAGTATCTTAGATCAGCTATACCTGAACGGCACTGTCAATCCCCTGAGGTACCAGGAGATCTGATCCCAGCCAAGAGCTTTAGAAAGGCTAAATTGCTGTTCTGTGTTTTGCCTCTGCTTTTCACCAAAACGAAACAGAGTCCCAGACACACCCGCAAGACTCTGTCAACACACTTACTTTGGTTGCTGCACATAAATAGGAGGAAAAAATTTAAAAAAACAAGGTCAGAAATATATGTGTTGTAATTTTTATTTTCCATAAGGTCTCCTAAAGAAAAACAGTCATCCTCATGCAGGGAAAGAGATACACAGCAAGAACACAGATTTACCATCAGAGGTAGATTCAAATCCCAGTTCCATCAGTAAAACTGTGTAATTTTTGGCAAAACATTTGACCTCTCTAAACTTGCGTGTTCTCAGTTGTAAAAGTGACAACAGAGTGCTTCCCTTTCTGCACTGATATGAAGTGTAAATGGAAGCAGCAGAATTCCCTCAGCGGAAAGGTCTACGGTTGAAGACATTTACCTTTCCTCCCACACTATGGGATTATCAGGGATATAGGGTCAGCCTGAGAATGACAGGGTGTTAAAAAAAAAGTAATAATAAAAACAAAAAGCAAATGTGGACTACATCTCAAACTCAATTCTACTGTGAGAAGACAAGGAGCGTAGTCCCAGGAAGTCGTGGCACACAAACAAGGCGACAGATGGAAAGTCTAGCTGTATAAAAACAGAATGAGAGGTAGATGTCGTGATAGTACTCTGGAGTGTAAAATGAGAACGTGGAGGCCTAGAACTCTTTCTTTATAATATTGACACTAGCCGTTCATTAATTTCAATTTCTCTCTTCTCCCCCTTGAACATAGGCCCTTTTATAGATAATCTCTCCTTGGAATATATGCTTTTCTTGTACTACTAATGATGTTCTGCCAGTGAGTGGAGTAAAGGTTAACTGTTGGGCAGATAAAATATACTATGCTCACTTTGTTAAAGATGGCGCTGCCCACGTGGAGGCCATCACCCAGGTGATATTAATGTGTGTTGGGAGTGGGCTGAAGGCAGGCAGAATCCTTGTAGCCTGGGGCTTGGTTTTGGGATTAAGCCTTTCCCACCCTTTTTGATGTGGGGTGGTACAATCCCATCATGCCCCAGATAAGTGACTTTGTATTAGAGACTTCCCTATTTTGTATATTGGATTAAAGGTTTGGATTTCTACACTATAAAATAGGGGCAGAACGGGAGCTTACTCTCTCTTGGTTCCTGAGATTAGTATTAGTGGAGAGAGCAGAGAGGAGAGCAGAAAGAGGCCATGTGGAGTAGGCCAGGAGAAGCAGCCAAGATGGCGGAGTGTTGAGTGAGAAGCCAGTTTGTGCAGAGTTTGTTCAAGGAGAAGGAAGGAGATGGGGAACAGAGGTGAATAAGTCTGGTGAGCTAGAAACTTTTGATTCTAGGAAACTTGGATAAGTCAGTAGCTTTGTGAGCACTGAACGTGAGTGGGTTTTGGAGCCCAGTGTGTGTTTTTACTTGCCCGTCAGGTGCAAGCTAGGATTAAAGAAGATGGCCCATCAGTTTTTGGCTCCATTGTTTCTTTACTGACTGTCTGAATCTAATGCAAACCTGCATGTGAATGGCCATGATGGTGGCCCTGGCTACTGGCTTTACATTAAAAATAAATAAATAAGAGCACTTTTAAGACCCAACTCATTTATTTATCTTTCTGCATTGATTTTTGCCAAAAATAGCCTTGTCATGCCATAGACAGGCTTCTTATAAGCAGAAGTCAAAATGATTTCTACTTAAATCTTGACTGTCACCTTGCGTTTATTAAATGCTGACACTTCTAACATATTTTCTAATCTTTAAAAACTGTTTTTACTTCATTTAATATATGTCTCAATGTTGAGACCTCACTTTGAAAAGATAAGCATGTCCATCTATTCTCCATTCATCTCAAAACGAGGTTTCCAGGCTCTGTTCCCTCTGTGCATGAAAAGATCAAGAGGAAAGGCTTTGGGTTATTTCTAATGCCCTTAGGAGCCTCTCCTTAACTCTGTGTTATCAGGCATTAACAGTTCCAGTATGGAAGTCATTAGAATCTATTTTTACCGACAGTCAGGTAATTAACCCACACCTCTCAAGGATGGAGTGACTGGAAGAGCAAAACAAGATTCTAGACAAAAATAAACGTTAAATAATTAACCCGCATAACAAGTTCTGCTGCCTGTTGGCTGACTTTCCCTACTGACCAAGAGAACCCAATAGTTCTAAAGCATTTCAAATGTGGAAATGTGGACATTGTTCTGTGATCTACACCCTCCTATCCACAGAAGGAGTCATCCTAGGGTGGACCTTATCATCATCTTGGCCTTTCACCATGTTCCAAATAATGTGTTCATCAGAACCTTAATTAAATAAGATACAAATGGGTATTGAACAAAAAGTTTCCATAGTTACATTCTATGGAACAAGTTTCCATAATTGAACTTAGTTAAACATAATTAAAGAGATATGTTTATTATAAGACTTCTCACAGCATTTTAACACAATCTGTACTGTGAATCACAAAAAAATCATATAGTAATATAGTTCACAACTTATGTCTTTCAGGGAACACTTTACTATTTTTCAAGGAAGGCACTATAGACTATATTGACAGAAAATCTGTATCAACATGAAAGATTTAGAGATAAATTAAACAGAAGATGGGCAAGAATTCTACACAAAAAACTGTAAAGCATTGCTGAGAGAATTAAGAAGATAAATAAATGGAAATATACCAATGTCATGGGCTGGAAGCCATTTGTACATAAATGCTTCAGTAGTAATATTATTAAAAATGTAATTTCTCTCCAAATATATCTATATATTCAATGTAATCTCAGTAAGATGTATTGTATAAATTAATAAAAATTATTTGAAAATGCAAATGACTTAAAAAATATCTCAGGGCTTAACACTTAAAATAGCAAGAGATGTATTATTAATGTAGTAATAAAATAAAGATCAGCAGAACAGAGTCCAGAAACAACCCACACATAATATTAACTGATTGTCAAAAAAAATCCAAGATAACTCAGTGGAGGAAATGATAATCTATTTAATAAATGATGATTAAACAACTAGATATCCATATGGAAAAACTGTGAACTTTGTAACCTTTACAACATACCCCAAAATTAACTCATAATAGGACATGGATGGGATATATTATAAAAACTAAAATTATAAAAATTCTAGAAGAAATCTTTACAGATTTGAAATAGGTAATCATTTATTAATAAACTAACAATAATAGAAAAAAACAAATTTGATCTCATCAAAAATTTTTTTTGAAATATAACATTAATTGAATGAAAAGGCAAAGTATGAATGGAAAAAAATATTTGAATATATGTATCTGACATGTATTTCTTGGTTGAATCCATAATGTATAAAACAAGACTAAAATCAACTTACAAAATTGGCAAATGATTTGACCAGACACTTAATAAAGAAAAATAACCATACAGAGGGATGTTTATTATTATTTTTCATCAGGGAAATTATTACTAAAGTAATAAACTATAACAGACCCATTAGAATGCATAACATGAAAAAAAAACTAGCAATACTAAGTGTTGAAAAAAATATGGAGAAACTAGAATTTTTCAGGCATTGCTAGTGGGATTGTCAAATGATATAGTCACTTTGGGAAATAGTTTTACCTTTTCCCATAAAGTTAATCACATTCTTACCATTCAAACCTGCAAATTTATGACTAGGTCATTAACCTAGAGACATCAAAACTTATATCCAAACCATATTTGTACATAAATGCTTCAGTAGTAATACACCAAAACTAAATATAACACATTTATTTATTATTGGGTCAATGGATAAGCAAACTATGATATATTCATACAATAAAACACTACTAGTCATAAAAGAGAATGAAATCCTGTTACCCTGACCAATATGTGGGAATTTCAAAATCTTTATGAGAGTGAAAGAAGTCAAAGATAAAAAAAGTTGCGTGATTCTGTCTATAAGACATTCTAGAATAGATGAAATTATTCTATAGCAGCAATTTTCAACCAGTGTGCTGCAAGAATTTTTAAAAAATGCAACACCTGACTATTTATTCTGGAGCATTGACTTCTTTTCTTTTATATTGTCAAAAAAACAAAAGCAAAAAACCCAAAAAAACCTACAACCAACACAATAATAGTCATCCACTATAAATAAATTAAAATTATACCTATTTCTTTTATCAGATTGGCAAAAATATATTTTTTTTTTGGTGTGCCACCGAATTTTAGTAATTAGTTTATGTGTGCCATAAGATGATAAAGATTGAAAATTACTGATCTATAGTAATAAAAGCAAACTTGTGGTGCTTGGTTCCAGGATCAGAGAAGTGGTTGATTGCAAAGGGCATGAGGAAGGGCGACGGAAATGCCCTATATCTCAACTCTGGTGACAATTATGTGGGCACGGCCATTTGTCAAATTTCATTGAACTGACTGCTTACAGTGCATTTTATTGTAAATAGCTATATCACAATAAAATTGATGAAAAGGAGAAGGAAAAGGAGAAGAAGCTTATGCAGAGGGAGGCTATTTTTCTAATCTACTGGGAAGAGTTAACTGTGTCCTGCTTCCTTGGTAGAGCCTTATAGAGTCAAGATGTACAAGTAAAGGTTTGTGGATCATATTTAATCAGATGTACCTGAGACAGTCACAGAAGTTCATGTGGCCCAGCATGGCTTGGAAGCAGCGGAATTGTCCCCTACATGGAGGGTGTTGAGAGATTAGAAGAAGCTACTGAGACTGCTACTTAGACAATTATGTGGCTCAGCCTGGTGCAGAAATGGCAGATCAGTTCCTTGCCGAGTAGAAAACAACAAGGTGCTCTCTGATAGGAATGAGAGAAGACACAGTGACAGTCTGTGTGTGCTAACAATTGGGGACCTATTGTGATGCCTATACTATAAGCGGCTTCCCACATGTCCAGAGGATAGCTGTGATCAAGTCCTCTCAGTGCCAGAGACTTAGAAAGCAAGGACAAAACTGTAGGAAAATTAAGTGATTGCCCCAAATTGCCACCTCACATTGTGGGAAGAGGTACACAATAGAAGCTGAGATGTTAGAGAAATATAAAGATGTTACATCTCTCTCACCTCTAAGGTTTAAACAAAGGTTGGGACTTTGTGTAGATTTATGACCTTCAATGGAATATGTATTTGTACATCGGGTTTCTTTTACCTTTTAATGAATGAAGAGCATGTCGAAAAAGTAATCCCCTTCACTTAGTACTCTCAGTTTTACCAACGATCCATACAATAAATAGATACATTGTGCTGGGACTTTTTTTTTTTTTTTTTGTATTTTTCTGAAGCTGGAAACGGGGAGAGACAGTCAGACAGACTCCCGCATGCGCCAGACCGGGATCCACCCGGCACGCCCACCAGGGGCGATGCTCTGCCCACCAGGGGGCGATGCTCTGCCGCAACCAGAGCCACTCTAGTGCCTGGGGCAGAGGCCAAGGGGCCATCCCCAGCGCCTGGGCCATCTTTGCTCCAATGGAGCCTTGGCTGCGGGAGGGGAAGAGAGAGAGAGGAAGGAGGAGGAGTGAAGAAGCAAATGGGCGCTTCTCCTATGTGCCCTGGCCGGGAATCGAACCTGGGTCCCCCGCATGCCAGGCCGACGCTCTACCACTGAGCCAACTGGCCAGGGCCGTGCTGGGACTTTTAAAATGTATCTTCCTAACAATAAAAATTGGTCTGGTCCCCATTCACTCCTCAGCCCCCGTGTGAGTGACACCTCTCACACATACTGTAGCACAGCTGGCCACTGCCAGCACTCTGGGCGGGGAGGGTTCCCTGGGAGCCGTCATGCCCGTCTGCACAGCCAAGACAAGTGCTGTCAGGCTGTTGGCATGGAGGCCCCATGACCAACGAAAGGGACAGCCTGTTGAGATGGGTGGGGCTGACAGGGAGCAAGGAGAGGGCAGACACAAAACAGGTATTCCAAGAATTCTGAGGAGAATCAATCCTTTCATATCTTGACTATCAGCCTCCAAAAGGAAAACCATCTATCTGTTAATATATTTGCCACTCCACACAGAAACAGTTAGATCCTAAGGGAAAAAGCACAGAGGAAGTCACACAACTCCCTCAGTATGTTTCCAATGAGCGATGTTACAAAGGCAAGAACTGTGTGTACACAGCTGACCACTGACCATGGAGGCATCAGATAGAAGGCAGAATTAGGCCTGCGCATTTGAATTTGATTCATTGTCCCTGAGCGGTCATTCATTTCCACTCCTCGTTTCCAAGCTATTTCTGTACATAAAATTGTAGTAGCTCCTTACCGGCTACATGTAAAACCTATTTCTTTGCTTTTACCATTTTTATTTTCATGTTCCTTATTTGGTAACTTATGTTCTAGTTAATAATAGATAAACAATATTTCTTCCCTCTTGCTATATTTCTGAAATACATTTGCTATATTTCCCGCACTGTAACTACAATGTGTTTTAGGAAAGTAGTCCTTGAACCGACAGCTATTATTTTATCTTCATTTATTTTTCTAATAATCATAACAATTTGAACATAAATAATTCTTTTGAAAAAAAATAAGATTGTTTTAACATTTGTGGCATAAATACAGGAGTTTTGTTTAACAGAGGCCAATAGAATATAATTATTCAGATTTTAAGAATTGCTTTTAAATTTGATCTCTTTAAGAAATGTACAGAATGACAGTTCTCTTCAGGTAGACTAGAATGGCAAATCCGTGCAAATCCTCTCATTTAAGATTCTGAGATTCATTCTGTTAGAGTAATGGTTCTCAACAAAGAGACGGAGGCCCCAGGCATCCATGAACAGGAGCATCACCAGAAAGATGACATGTGACAATCAGTTCGGGAAGTGTTGTTGGATTTGACAGGCCTTCCCACCCCTCAGAATTCTGACTCCTCTATGGAGAGATGGTATATATAATGAGAGATTCCCCAGGTAAGTTTAATATGTCACTTCTTGCATCCTACTCTCCATCCCTAGTCTGAGGCACACTGTGTTAGATGACTGTGCTCATCCATTAAGTGGGGGCAGGGAGCAGGGAGAAACCAGCCTTCGCTGAGCACTTGGCACGGAAAGTCCAGCTGCTGTGTTGTGCCCACATTTCCCACCAGGGGGCTCCAGAGGGTCCGCAGCAGTGGCATCTCCGGAATCTCTCAGATTAACTCCCTCAAGTATGATTTAGGGAATTAGACAGAATTCAGTTATTCCAGCAAATTAATGATAAGTTCTCCCCACGGACACTGGAGGAGGGGATGTGTGGTCCCCAAATGGTCTCATTCTGAAGTGTGTTGTGTAATGGCATTAAGCACTTTGAAAGTGTCACATTTGCTGGCTGGCTGGCAGACCTAGGGAGGATGATTGCTCAGAAATACACTTCACAGCAGAAGGGACCCATAAGCTGTTTACCAGCTTAAATTTATTACTCAGAAACAGATTAATTGTTATGAGACTTAAAGCCTGAGGAAACATTCAAACAGTCCAGCAATTAGAGTTACGTTGGTAGAGTTTAACGTTTAAACTGTAGGTGAGAGGGTGGCGACATCGTCCTATGCTTTAAGGTTCAATTTATATATCTCAAATTTCCCAGTGAAAATTGTGGTCTATATGTCTTTATATCTCTTAAGGATAATTAATATTCTAGTTTTGGGTGATGAAAAACAAGACAAACTGTACACTGATTACGTATATTCTTACAGGTCAGGAGTTGCTCAGCGGCAGCACCTAAGCCATGTGCCGCTCACAGACACTGGGTGTTAGCCCGCTGTTTTGTTTTTTTGTTGTTTGTTTGTTTGTTTTTTAATGCGAATGCCTTTCTGAACTTGTTCTGCCCATAAATATTTTTATATGCATCCCTAAAGATAAGGATATTCTTCTAACATAACCACATTTGCCTTCTCATATTTTAAAAAATCAACAATATTCCTTTGATATCAAGTATCCAGACAGTATCTCAAAATAGTTGTAATTTTTATAAATTGAGATTTTAGGTTCACAGCTTGTAATTGGTTAGCATATCTTTTAAATCTTTTAGTCTATACTGTTGCCGTCTACTGCTTTTGTTCTGTTGCAATTATTTGTGTGAAGAAACTGTGTCCTTGGTCCCATGGTTCCCTATGGGGTGGATTGTGTCCGTTGCATCCCTGTGGTGGATGGAGTTTAACGAGTTCCTGTGTTCTTTGTATCCTTGTAAATTGACAGTTGGAGCGAGAAGTTACATTGTGTTCACATTTGATGTATTTATGGATTTCTTTTAATCTACAGCACTGTTTTACTGGCAGTGTTCTATTCTTCCACCACCTTTCTCTGTGGTGTTAACAGTCTGATGTGCAATGGCTAGGTTGGGCAGCATTTTTTTAAATGAAGATATCACAGAAGAACCCGGGTATATAAACTGTTTGGAAAAAAATAAAAATTAACATGAGCTAAGTAGCAGCTACCCACTTTCAATGGGGTGTTTCTTGACCCAACAGTTCCCACACACTCCCCCCTGGTCTACACTTGATCCACTCTTCTGTTTATGTTGCCTCCAAGTTTCCTGTAGAAATTAAGGTTGCAATATCTCACGTGGAACTTTCTACCTGAATGCAAACAGAGTGAAAACTAGAAGTTTTTGTTTGGTTTTGTTTTTAATTAAAGCCAATAAACAAAGAACAATAAGGGTAGAACAAGAAAAACATGAGATATCTGTATCAAAGGATGGAAATATTTTTGGTGGTAGAAAGTAAAAAGTAATAAATATGAACAACTAGTAAATCAAACGTATCATGCATAAAGGACTGGTAGTTTGAACATATATTAAAACTCAAGGAATGACAACTCAAGGAGAATTTAGCAATCTTTCACATATTTCTCTGTCAAGGACTGAAATATTTTATGTCCAGTCTACAATTGTGATAGTTTTAATTTACTCTAGTCTGGTAGTATCAAGGTATAATTTCCTAAATACAGTTATACTCTGCCAAGGTTTAAATTATTTTAGTCTAACTAAATTGCTTCTCTGTCTGTCTTACCTTCATTCTTTAGTGACAAATCCCTGATAGTACGATTCTGGGTTTTCACAGGAAGTTCTCTGATCATCAGAGTCTGGCTCACTTCTCTATAAATACAGACAGGTTTTTAAACCATAAACAATGTTCCAGAAAAGAAACTAAAATTAACAAATGGTAAAGTAAATCCTAGTTAAAAAGCTCATTGAAACCCATAAAAAGAATAAGTAAATACAGTGTGTCCATAACGTCATGGTGTACTTTTGACTGGTCACAGGAAAGCAACAAAAGACGATAGAAATGTGAAATCTGCACCAAATAAAAGGAAAACCCTCCCAGTTTCTGTAGGATGATGTGGCAGCATGTGCGCATGTGCAGATGATGACGTAACACCATGTATACAGCAGAGCAGCCCACGGCCATGCCAGTTGAGATGTGGACAGTACAGAGGAAAGTTCAGTGTGTTCTGTGGCTCGCTAAATTCGAATCCAGGACCAAAGTGCAACGTGAATATCGGCGCGTTTATAACGAAGCGCCACCACATAGGAATAACATTACTCGGTGGGATAAGCAGTTGAAGGAAACCAGCAGTTTGGTGGAGAAACCCCGTTCTGGTAGCTATCAGTCAGTGTCGAGTCTGTGGAGGCTATACTGGATAGCTACCTAAGGAGCCCTAAAAATCTATGTGTGCTTGTGCTCGACAATTACACCTACGCAAGACTACAGTTTATAAGGTGTTAAAGAAACGTCTCTGTTTTACGGGATACAAATTGCGGCTGTTGCAAGCTATCAAACCAGAGGATAGACCCACACGATGCATGTTTGCTACAGATATGCTTCATGAGATCGACAATGATGCAAGATTTTTGCAGAAGATTGTGTTTAGCGATGAGGCGACCTTCCATATCTGTGGGCATGTTCATCACCGTAACGTCTGAATATGGGCTGCTGAACATCCTCATGCCTACGTTGAGTACAAACGTAACACCCCTAAAGTGAACATTTGGTGTGGCCTGATGCATGATAAGGTAATAGGCCCATTTTTTTTCGCGGAGCAGTCTGTGACGGCAAAGTCCTATCTTGATATGTTGGAATTGTGTGCAGTGCCACAATTTCCAGAAGGTGTCATCTTTCAACAACAGGACAGCGCTCCTCCACACTACGCCACCATTGTTTGTGAGTTTCTCGATAGAACATTCCCCCAGCAGTGGATAGGCAGGGGTTCTGTCAAGCCATGGCCACCATGTTCCCCAGATCTGATGCCCTTAGACTTTTACTTTTGGGGTTATGTGAAGCAACATGTGTACATTGAACATATCAATGATATTAATCACTTAAAACAGAGAATCAGAGACGTTATTTACTCTGTTATACCAGATGTCCATACCCGTGTGTGGCAAGAACTTCACTATCGTTTGGATGTGTGTAGGGCAACAAATGGAGCCCACATCGAACTGCACTGAATAGGTATAAAACTGGGAGAGTTTTCCTTTTATTTGGTGCAGATTTCACATTTCTTTCATCTTTTGTTGCTTTCCTGTGACCGGTCAAAAGTGCACCATGACTTTACGGACACATGGTATATATACAGTATATATATTCACCAGCCTGATAAACCTCAATGATAAAATCATTTTGAAGAGGTACAATTTACTCCTAGACAATCTTCTTAAACATTGTCTTGGTTTTTAATCTCTAGTTCTGCTCTGAATAATGAGAACCATTCTTCTAGCTTCACAGATGCTAAATAGTATTTCTTCTCTTGAAGGAAATGTTATATTTACACTCTCAGTATTTTGAGGACAGAGTAAAATCGAAATGTTATTAACAATCACAGTCTATGTAGTATTCCAGGGACAGAAAGCTCATTAAGAAAATACTCAGCCACTCCTGCAGTCATCCCTGGGGAGATTTCAGGAGGAATTATTTGAACTGCCAAATACCTGCAGGAACTCTGTGTTCATTTGCCAGTAAGAACCATGAAACAAAACATATGCAGAAAAAGAAAGCCAGGTAGAAAAAAATAACTTAGTTATACTTAGTATTTGGACATTGCAGCCAAGCCCATCAGGCATAGATTCATTCATTAAATAAGTAATTATTAAGCACTCATTGGTGTTAAAATATCCGTGGTCCCCTTTGTTCATGGGGGTATGTTCCAAGGTGACCCCCAGTGGATGTCTGAAACCAGCAATAGTACCAAACCCTACCTGTGTGTGTGCTTTTTCTTATACATGCAAACTTATGCTGAAGTTTATTTTATATACTGGACACAGTAAGAGATTAATATTAATAATTAATAATAAACCAGAACAAATATACTATAATAAAAGTTTTATAAAGACGGTCTCTCTCACAAAATATTTTATTGTACAGTACTCACCTTTATACTTAAAGGAAGCAATTAACAGCTTCTCTTTGGCAGATCCAAATTGTCACGATCACTACTCTTGTACTTTTGGGCCATTTTTAAGTAAAATAAGGGCCCACAGGGCTCACAAACATGAGCACTGTGATACCATGATAGTTAATCTGATCACTGAGATGCCTATGAAGTATCTAACGGGCAGGGAGCATGCACTGTATGGAGACGGTGGACAAAGGGACGAGTCATATCCACGACATGACCACATGAGTGTCAGCCTGCCACTCAGAATGGCATGCAATGGAGAACTTATGAATTGTTGGTTTCTGCAATTTCCCATGTAATATTTTCAGACTGCATTTGACTACAGGTCACGGAAACTACAGAAAGTGAAACTGGGATAAAGAGGACGCATGGTAGATAACGAAGCTATGGCATCTGTCCTTAAAGGTCAAACAATCTGTTGAGAGTAACAGCCTCAAAGAATGAGTTACAATATAATGTGGTAAATGATAATAAAACATGATAAAAAATGATAATAAAAAATTGTTTCTAGGACACAGATAAAAATACATTGTTTTTTGCCTGAGGGAGTAAAGAAATATTCCCAGAAGAAGTAAATTTTGAACTGAGACTTAAAGAATGACTGACAAGGAGCATGCCAAGCAGAGAAGAGCAGAGAGGGTGAAAGGCAAGTTTGCAGGTGTGAAGAAATTAACATACAGGCGGTGTCATGGAGAGCATTGTTTAAAACACTAGATTTTTTAACGTAAAATCAGATAGGTGGTGGCTGGCACTAATTAAGTGGCTCAACAATGTTAGAGTTGGCATCTGTAAAATTCTGTTGCTACCTCATGCTTGTAATCTCAAAGGCACAAGATGGCTGCCATAGCTACAAAAGTCACATACACATCCAAGGTGAGAACAAATGTAGGATTTTGTCAGCAATGCCTGTCTTCCTTTTTCATGAAAAGAAAATCTTTCACAGAAATGACCAATAGAGTTTCACTTATATCTTATTAGCAAGGATTGTATTAACGACCATGCCTAATTGCAATGAAGTCTGGGAATAGAGGTAATTAGCTGACATTTGGCTTTAGTAGTCTCTCACCAAGAGAAAATGCAAAAATGGATATTGGATAGGCACAGAGCACAAGTTCTACTGTACATTCAAGAAGTGAAGAGAAAATAATGATGGTCTAAAAGTCTAAAGCCAGTAGAAAGCTCTTTCAAGAGATTACATGCAAAGGTAATCTCTCCTACTAGAATTTAAGATAGTGGTTATATGGAGGAAAGAGGGAGGAGTAATGTTGGAAAGAAACACAAGGAATACTCTCGAAGTGCAATAGTGTTACTAAATAAAACAATTGGTAACATGTGAGTAAAACTCAGTAAGTAGTTAGTAATACTAAACAAAACAATTGGGAAACCTGAGTAAGCCTTGACTGTATATAATCATTATGTAATGATAATGATAACAACCATCACCAATTCGTTAAGATTAGAAATATAGATAAGGTCTTGGCAGGTAGCTCAGTTGATAGGCTTATGGATGTTCCAGGTTCGATTCTTGGTCAGGGAACACAGGAGAAGTTACCATCTGCTTCTCTCCCCCTCACTCTCTTCCTTCTCTCCCTCTTACCCCCCCCCCCCCACAGCCAATGGCTTGATTGATTCGAGCATCGGCCCAGGCACTTTGGATAGCTCGATTGGTCCCAGAAAGTCAGCCTCAGGTGCTAAAAATAGCTCAGTGCTCGAACATCAATCCAAGATGGTGTTGTCAGAAGTATCCCAGTCGGGACACATGTGGAAGTTTGTCTCACTATCTCCCCTTCTCTCACTTAAAAAATTAAAAAAGAAATATACCAAAGATAAGCTAAAACACTAGACAGTAAGTAATAACATATATGATTGGCTAAGATAGTGAGAACTAAAGCATTCAAAGTTCTTATATTCTTCAGGTAGAAGACAATTATACAGTACTGAGAAATATTTTGTTGGTAAAATGTATATGTAAAATTTTAAGCTAGACAGCTTGATCAGGCAGTTGCAGTGGATAGAGCATTGGAATGGGACACAGGACCCAGGTTCAAAACCCCAAGGTCACCAGCTTGAGCACTGGTTCACCAGCTTGAGCAAGGGGTCACTGGCTTGAAGCCCAAGGTCGCTGGCTTGAACCCAAGATTGCTGGCTTGAGCAAGGGGTCATTCACTCTGCTGTTGTCCCCCAGTCAAGGCACATATGAGAAAGCAATCACTGGACAACTAAGGTGCTGCAACAAAGAATTGATGCTTCTCATCTCTCTCCCTTCCGGTCTGTCTGTCCCTCTCTCTGATTCTCTCTTTGTCTCTGTCAAAAAAAATTTTTTTTTAAGTTATACAGTTAAATGAAAACTTTCCTGGTTCCTTTTAATCTTCACTTTTCTTGTTCTGACACTAGGTGGATCAGAAATTTGTCAAAAAGAGATAAGGATGGACACAAGGCTCCTGAAGAGAAAGTAAGTACCATAATCATCCAACAGAGGGCACCCCATCTCAGAGGGGAGGGAAAGGAGTCTTCTCCCTTAAAGGATGACTAACATGGAATTTCACATATAGAACTGGACATTCTGATTTCTAAATCAAGACTATGTTTTGTGTGGTTCTCAAACTGGGTAGATTAGAAATACCTGCGTAATTTGGTAATAGACATGCCAAACCTTTTCTTATTTTTTAAAAAAATATTTTCTTCTTGTTTAATATTATTATAAGACATTGTATTACCTAAGAATTATCAGATAGGCCATGCATGGCCTGCATTTTTATCTTGGAACAGAAATGAATTTTCCTTATGGAATCAGATTTTAATGAGTAGTAAGAGACAAAGATGAAGCTGTTTTGTGGTTACAACTTATGAGTCCTTCTTATTCAATGACACATTGTATATATACATTAAAATGCTAAGGGCAAGCACCAGAAAAAATATAGAATTGGAATGTATAACTTTCAAGTCAATAGAAGAGAAAAAATTGAAAGGGTTAAAATTAATCATTTTTGAAAAATGGAGGCACATCTAGGAATATGCCACGAAAATAATAAACATCTAGGAGAAAGGAGACTATCTTATTAAGGTAAGTAATTCTAGCTGCTCTGTCTCTCTACTCCAAAATGTCTGTGTCCTAGCAATTAAGTTCTCAGTCACATAAAAGTCCAAAACAGGTATTTCTGGTCAGGCAGCTCTTTCCTGAACCCTGCTCTGATATCTAGGTTCCCTCTATCTTTTGGTGACTATCCATCACCCAAGGTCAGAAATTCAGATAGAGAATATTTGCATTATCTATTACTATATAAATTACCCCCTTGATTTGGAAGCTGAAAGCAGCAATGTTGACTACCTCGGCATATGTGTGGGTCAAGAATTTACACACAGCTGGGTGGGTTCCTCTAATTGAAGGCCTCTCACAAGGCTGAGGTCAAGGTTTCTCCCAGGGTTGCTGTTGGCTCAAGGAACCTCTCCATGCACGGTTGACAGGACACAATTCCATGTAGGTTCTTTGGACCTAGTTTTTTGTTGACTGTTGACTGGTTACCCTTTATTTCTTGCAATGTAGGCCTCTCTCCAGGGCAGTTCACAAACAGGACAGCTTTGTTATACTGGAGAGTTCGCATGCCTGCTCTTTGTTCCACAGGGTCAAACCATCCCTGCCCTCCCAGGTTGTTCACTGTGCTAACATTCTTCAAAAGATAGGAAAGAGCAACAGATGAGCAGGAATGTGAGAGAGCCTAGAGAATGGTCTTCCAACAAGTCCTTAATTGCAGCCAAATTAAATTACTCTAACCAGTTTCATATAATTAATTAAAGAGTATAAATATGTTGCAAAATTCTTATAAGGGCTAAAAATTGCACTATACACTGAGCTTCCAACAGTGACTTACCACAGACCTGGACCACCAAGAGAGATGCTGCATCTACTGCTGATTGGGAAGGCACAGGTCAGAAACATTCTGTCCAGGTGCTAGCTCCAGAAAATACCACCGTGCCACGATCAGGAAACAGCCCAAGCAGGCACTGGTCAGCCAAATCATCAAGATGCAGTGACTGTGGGCTCCAACATCATTTCTCTCCTGTTCTGTTGCTGCTTCACATCTTTTCCCTTATTCCACATCACTCAGTTCGTGAAATTGACAGGGATTACACAACCTCCAGGACCTTAGCAATGAGGGTACTACAAAAATATTTTTTTCTTTAGCTTCCTAATCCCTAAAATATAAAAAAGAATGGCAGGAGGCATTAGAAGAGAGTGTTTAGAGAAACACTCTTTATACTTACCATACTTCCTACCACCTCTTTCAAAGCTTCCGGTCAGCTGTTTTCTATTCCTTTCTTTAGAAAAGTCTCCCTCATTCACATAGAGAAATTTTTCATCACCTCAGTTCCTTTCTATGTCTTGCAAAAATCAGACACTTCAGAAGTAGTAAGAGAAATACAGACCCAAGAGGGAGGATGAAAGTGTCGGAGGTGACATTTGCCCACCTTTGAAGTGGAATATACATTCCTCTGGATTGTACGTCTCTGACTCTGCTGTCTGTCCAACAGCAATGCTGACGCTGCAGTTCTCAGGAGAGCATGACTCTCAGGAGGTCGGCTCCTGTGGATGCTCTATTTACATCGGAAGAGGCGCTGCAGACGTCAGAATTGGTGCCCCCTTCCCCTTCTTTTGAGGGAGCATCACTTAGGTTTCCTGGGTTCCAGATAATTCCTACTAACCTTGAGAAAGGATGACAGTAGTATCAACTCATTAATCCTGTTGCTTTTTAAAAATGATTATACTATGTTTCAGATAAAAGCAGTAACAGTCATATTGATCAGCATTTGTTAAATAATAAATTTTTATTTCTTGTGTTGCTAAGTATTCCTATAATTAAAAAAAAATAGCTAAAAGAAACTGATCCCATACAAAATTAGGGCTTGTTTCTGACATTACAGCCTTGGGAGAAATTAGCCAGTGAGAAAGCAAACTATAGTTTGTGAGGATAGAAAGAAAAGAGAACTTAAAAGAAAATTAAACCCTGGTTACAGACAGTGTGCATCTGACCTAGCTGGACTTCATACTTCCCCCTTAAGAAGGCACCCGAAGTAAGGATGCAATGATGTTTGTTCAGAAGGAGTTACTACCAAAGTCTCCGTCAATAGACATACCCAGCCTACAGGAATAAGCTGTGGTACCAGCATGGGGAACACAGCTTCCAGACTAGGGAGGCAGGCTGTTTGGTGCTAGTATTTCTTTCTTTATTACTGTACTACCTACAAAAAGCTGTTTTGCCTATCAGTGTGCTGTCATTAATGTAGTCAGCTTACATGGCCATGATAGGTTATTTTAAAAAAAACAACACGTATTTTTGGTATTGGGCTCAAGGAAGTATCCAGTAACACTTTGTCCATGGTTTCTCTCACGAAGAGCCCTCTTGACATGTCAGATTTTAATTTCATGTCTTTCTAGCCGTAGACAACCTCCTTACATCCTTACTTTCCCCTCTTTTGATAATTCTGCCTGTTCTTCTGTCTGCTAGAGTTTGGGTGCACAATCTATGTCTGCTTTTCAACTGAAACCAGCCTGTTCAATTGTGTACAGAATTCTGGACATAAGTTTGTGCCTCTGATTTCTGAAATTTTGTTTATTCAACTCTCATTCTTTTGCCTTGAGAGTTTTCTCTTGAAGATCTCTTTATTCGTGCATGAAGTGCAGGTGGATTGTGATGTTCTGCTTCAGTCTTGCTTTGTCATGGATGGAAGTCCTTGTTAGGTTTCTCCACAGTGTCACAGTGTAGAGGTTAGGAACGGGCTTCAACAGGAGAATGGAAGAGTCAGAAGACCACATGCAGGACAGAAACACAGCCAATCCCTCAGACTCCCTGTCATTTCTTAGAGAGGCTCGCCAGAGTCATAGCTTGTGAGACACAAACACGGGTACTAATGCAGTAGAGGAAACCTCCCATCATAGGTCTGCTTTCTTAAGAAAGGAATCATGCCAATGAGAAAATAAACAAACTGCTTGGCACCAGACAAGCTATTTCCAAAGTTGCCTGGGCTTCTGGAGAGCTTGCATTCCGTGACACATCAGTCCTCTCTGCTGGAGACCAGGGTGCAGAGGGAGGAAGCTCCTATACTTGTAGGAAACCGAGTTGCTTACATGTGGCTCTAGGAAAAGGGACAGGCCAGGTCCAGGTAACACTGCATGAACTCACATGGTCACTGTCTGATAACACTGGTTACATGCCACACTCTCCTTAACCAGATGGCCTGAGCCTCAAAGTCCAAAGCAAGAAAGATCGTCCAACTTGACCAAAGACCAAGTGAGAGATCTCAAAGTTGTTTTTTGTTATTGTTGTTACTGTTTGTTTGTTTTGAGAGAGGACAAATTAAATAGCATTGTGTGATAGCATTTAAAAAATGTTTCCACTGATTTGAGAGAGAAGAGAGGGAGAAGGAGGAAGAGGGGGAAGAAGAGAGAAAGAAAGAGAAACATCCATTTGTTTTTCCACTTAGTTGTGGATCCATTAATTGCTTTTCATACATTATCCTGACTGGGGATAGAACACATGATCTCAGTGTGTCTGGATGATGCTTATCCACTGAACCACCTGGCCAGGGTTGTGAGAACTTTTTAAACAAATCATCATTGAAGCTTTCAGTAAACATTGATTAAGCGCCATGCCCAGAGAGAGACATGTCTCTTCAATGTGATGCTTTTCCACAGTGCAGTGACAAAATGGCATGAAACAGGTCCCTCACTTCCAGTAGGCAAATTAAAACCGCCAATGAGGCTTGTCCAAACCCCTCTTTCTTCTGATACCTCAGTTAAAAGGGCTCAGATCTGTGTTTGAAAGCTCTGCCCTAAGAAGACCTTTTATTTTGGGACTCCATCGTGAGCCTCCCCAGAGACGGGGCAGAGCCACACTCTGAAAGACTATTCCTGAATGGGAACTGAACAGGAATGATCCCTTTTAAAAGCATGGGAAGAAGCAAATTCTCAAACTTTATATTTTAGGATAGCAGAGAAGAATAAGATAAAAACGAAAACTTTATTGTATTATTTTTCCCCATAAATATAATTTTCTCCCATGTTTACCTCCTTCCCTTAGCCTCGGGTACAGATAAGGAATTAAACTCTCCATCTGTCTGACTTCGTATAAACAAATAGGTTTCTAATAGGTGAGTTGGGAGAAGTCAATCTAATCCAGAGGCACAAATATCATTAAAACGGCATTGGAAACGTCAGTTCTCTCCCCCAGGGTCTAACCTACGGAATAAAACCAATGAACTATTTTCTCAAATAATTCCAAAATCTTATTTACATCGCAGAAGAGAAGATTTCTGTATGCTGCGTTTTACAAAGCCATATTACTATTTACCCTTACAGGAAAAGAGAAAAATGGTCGGCACTAAATTGTGGACTGTTAGTCTGTACAGCTTGATCATGTGTCCTTTGTGAATCATTCAAAGTTTTATAGATTTAAGAAAAGCCAGTAATGTCTATCCAGATTATTCCAGCGTGTCAACTACATCCTGGAAGTGGAGTGAAAACATTGGGCAAAGCACCAACTCCTCTGGCCACGAGGGTGTCATGGAGGAGATGACTCTTCCAGCAAAGTATAGGGCACCATTGGCCACATCAGGCCACAGGGGGAATGTTTCCCCAGCTTTGGAAACTAAGTCCCAAATAGTGATTTATGCAGACAGTGTTGCTAATTTGCATTTTAAAATGTTCCATTAGACAGTACATTTTTTTTTTAATTGAAATGAAAGGTTAAGTTTTTAGTCTCTAGTCCAAACTTGCTCAGACTGGATATAGAAAAGCATTAATTCATCCAGGCATTCATATATATTATTTAAAAAAAATTTCAAAGACTTTTATTGGTCAAATAAATTTGGTAAACATAATGTTAGAAGAAGTTAAGCAGGTCTTTTTTTTTTCTAATAATGAACAAATTTGTACTATTTAATAGAGTGCAATGAATTGTGATCTTTCTGAAATGAAATGCATTGTGTACATTTGTCAAACAGACCAAGTTATTTTCATTTTATTCTAAAAAATGTTCATTAACATCTTGCAAAATGTCAGGGCTTAGGAAACAGCTCATCTTGTCTATTGCACAGTTCTGCTATTTTCCAACCACTTTCCTTTTACAAAGCAGAGTCTCCCAGCCTTCCAGTCGCCTTGGAGCAGAGGTGGGCTGACGTCTCCCTCTCCAGTCACAGATGGGAGACCAGCCTAACGAGACCTGACAAAGTCTACATGGGCCAGTAAGGGAAATGGAATGGTAGACTCCTGCTTCCTACTGCTCTTACAGTATATTGCTAACATGTTTTTAATGCTTCCCTTATATAAACGTTATTACTTTATAATTATGCAAGCTCAAGTGTTAAAAGCTCATTTGTTGACCTAAAGATTCTGTTTTAATTTCTATTTAATAAGTTCTAATACATCAAAAATCCTGTACTTTAAGATAAAAAGACTGAAAAATTATAAGACTAAAAAGCATGAATAGATTGAGGCTATTTAATACAGAAATTAAAATAGCATCCCATGATAAAAAATGAGCTTTTTAAATATTTTGTTGTACATAATTATAAAATAGTAAAAATTATATAAGGCAAATATTTAAACCACACGGACGAAACCCCGGACTTGCCCAGTCAAAGCACATATGAGAAGCAATCAATGAACAACTAAAGTGAAGCAAGTATGCTCTCTTTCTCTCTCTCTCTCCTCTCTTTAAAATCAATAAATAAAATCCTTTAAAGAATAAATAAAAGTATAACTGCAAAAATAAAATGCTGAAAAATACAAGTTATCTTTTATCAGCAAATGTCCACTAACTGATAATTATTTACTAAATAAATATTAACCTAATACTTTCCTTAAGTGTTGAAGGTATATAAAAATAGACTGGTCCTGGGTTCTCCTGGATGCGTGGACCTTTTGGGTTTGTAGGAAAGATGATTCATGCATTTAAATGACTAAAAGTATAAAAAACTAAGGTATTACAATGAATCATAAGGGAAACAAGTTGTGCCATTTCGTTCTGGAAATGATGGCACCACAGTTCAGTCGCTGGAACAGAGGTAAAGTTGATGTTAGGCAAGGCATCGTCGTTGGCCAGCTGCGGAAAATGAAGAAATCTAGGCGGTGGCTTGATTTTCAAGGTGCTTGTTTACTATCTGGAAGAGCTATCTAATCATTTGCTATTAACATATCTACTGAGCTTGTGTTAAAAACCTCTAAATTAAAGTGACACATGTAATGCATTTATAGTTGAAGGAAACGCGAGGTTACTTCCAGGTGGTGTGGGCGCAGAAAGCTTGATGGGTCAATGTGGTATCTGAATGAGCTTCAAGGAACTCATTGCATTGTGGTCAAAGAAGAGCAGATAGGAAGTCATTATAGATTGGTGGGACAGCACCTTATTCATCTAGTAAGTTTTTTTGAGTGCTTACTGTTTCCCTAAACCGTTTATTCATAAAAATACTGAACTATATGAGGCACAGTCCCTCCTGTCAAAGATTTTGTAGACTATTGGAAGAAATAGAACCACAAATAGAGGTTTAGAAATGCACATGTATTTAAGGGACTATAAATCATTAAAATGAAAAGAATTCAAATAAAAGAGTAAGAGTACAGCTATAAAAGGTTGGAAAAAAGGCTCTGGCTGGTTGGCTCAGTGGTAGAGCGTCGGCCTGGCGTGCAGAAGTCCGGGGTTCGATTCCCGGCCAGGGCACACAGGAGAAGCACCCATCTGCTTCTCCACCCTTCCCCCTCTCCTTCCTCTCTGTCTCTCTCTTCCCCTCCCACAGTGAGGCTCCATTGGAGCAAAGATGGCCCGGGCGCTGGGGATGGCTCCTTGGCCTCTGCCCCAGGTGCTAGAGTGGCTCTGGTCGCAACAGAGCAAGGCCCCAGAGAGGCAGAGCATCGCCCCCTGGTGGGCGTGCTGGGTGGATCCCGGTCGGGCACATGCGGGAGTCTGTCTGACTGTCTCTCCCCGTTTCCAGCTTCAGAAAAATGCAAAAAATAAAAAAAGGTTGGAAAAGTAAGTTGTGTCAAACTTCATATTTCATGCTAGAAAGTTTAGAATACAGACTCTGGGAAGCCACTAAACATTTCTGAGTAGAAAATACTGGTAATTTTAGCAGAAATCTCCCCTTTCCTCCATTAATGTGCTGGGTTTAACAGACCCAGTAACTCAAGCAGTTGTTCTGCGCTACACACTTTAGAAATAAGTGAGACACATTCTCTGTTATCAGAGTTTATCCATCAGTAGGGAATTCACCACAAGTACAGGAGGACAGCACTGAGAAAGTTGTGAGGGGTTGATTATAGGTGAGATTATACCCGAGAGTATATTGGAGATGAGGCCAGATTACGTGGAACGAGGGGAGTGTGAGAAAACCACCCGGTATCAGGCCCAAGGTGAGTGGAGTGAAGGAAGTGAACCCAGCAGAATTTGTTACTGAATTAAGGGCATAGAGGAGATCCCGGAGTGGGTTCACGGAGGGGAGTGTAGGAGAGCAGACCTCGAGGGAGCCTGGGCCGTTGTAAAGGACGCTGGATTTCCCAGTAATTTAGTGTTGCACGGTGGCCCCGTGGGGAGCACCCCCAGCCGCTGAAGTTCTGTGATGAGAAGAGAGGTGTTGTAAGTGCGTTTAAGAAGATTAGCAAGTTCCTAAAAGGGTTGCTGTGAGAAAAAATGACTTAAAACATATAAAAAGCTTAGAACACGGCTTGGCATGTCAGATGTGCTATCCAATATTTAAATTTTTTACTTTTAGAAATATTTTTCTAAGTTTGTTTTTCTATTACATTTTTCTCCAAACTTTAATTTCATTTGTATGCAAAAAATTTCATTTGTTTATAGGAATACTGTATCTGTCTCTCTACACACTTTACATTAAAAGTTTTAAATGTGATAGAGAACTAGATGTATTTTCTTCCATATGGAGCCTGAGTTATGCCAGTATCATCATTCCATAGCCTGTTTTGTTCTCTCTGAATCAATGTAATGCTATATTCATATGCTGCATTCACAAATGGGGGGGATAGGCTGGACTGTCTATTCTGTTGACCTAGTGTCTATTCCTAGGTTAATAATATATTGATTTCACTACAGCAGATCTATAGTTCTTTCAAATACCAAGGAAAGTCCTCTTTACTGTTCTTTCTTTTCAGAATTTCCTTCACTGTGGTCGAGCATTTATCCTTTTATATGAAAGTTAGAATAGTTTTGTCCAGTTCTTAAAAGAATCATTTTGGGGAGGAGGATTCTAATTGAAATTGCATTAGACTTATACGTCAATTTTGGGAGAAATAAAATAAGGTTGATATTCTGCTCTGAGAACGTATATGTCTTTCTAGTTCTTTCAGAATTTGTTTACTTCAATAATATACATATATGACATATGTATATGATAATTATATATATATGTATCTCTCTCTCTCTCTCTCTCTCTCTATATATATATATATATATATATGCGTTTAAGAAGATTAGCAAGTTCCTAAAAGGGTTGCTGTGAGAAAAAATGACTTAAAACATATATATATATATATGTTTTCTTACTCCTAGCTTGTCTATTTTCTGTCACTTTATAGTTTTTTCCCCCCTTAGTCAGGGGGAGGGGTTATTCGAGAGTAGGAGAGCACCCCAAAAGTGGGAAATGGGCTTGTAGTGCCCCACCTGGTCTCAGCCACTAAGGGAGGCTTACAAGAACTGGGAGAAGGAATTACAAGTTCAAGGTCCCCTGAGTCATATGACTCTAGGGCCCCATTTGCCAAGTTCTCATAATAGCATAGTTGTTAGCTAGATACTGATGTTTAAAACCACACCTAAACTTAGACACTTAAAACAATAACTGTGTTTTCTGTGTTGATTTTTTGTTGTTGTTGTTATTGTTTTGTTTTTTATGATTCTGTGAGTTGGCAATTTAAGCTGAATGAGCTTTGCTTACTGGCTCTCTGTTGGGTTCATCTGGGCTCACACATGTGACTGGAGCCTCCTAGGCCCCTCCGCTTCTAGGATGTGCGGGAGTATGAACAGTGGTGACAGAAGTGACTGGGTTACGTACCTTTCACCCCCTCACCACATTTTCTAGTGGTCCATTTGCTGAGGAAATCATTAAAGAGAGCACAGATGCTATGGGCCACACAGCCAATGGGTGCCAATGGAAGGGGAATGTGTGTGACCAGTTTTGTAATCAACCACATGGTGAGCCTTTTATAAGACAACCAGTGAGTCAGAGGGCCTGCCAACTTGTATCTTGGGCCATAAATCTTACGACAAACAGCCAAGATCGTTTAGGGCAGTGGTCCCCAAACCCCAGGCCATGGACTGGTACCGATCCATGGGCCATTTAGTACCGGTCTGCAGAAAAAGAATAAATAACTTACATTATTTCCGTTTTATTTATATTTAAGTCTGAATGATGTTTTATTTTTTAAAAATGACCAGATTCCCTCTGTTACATCTGTCAGACTCACTCTTGACGCCTGTCTCGGTCACGTGATACATTTATCTGTCCCACCCTAAAGGCCGGTCCGTGAAAATATTTTCTGACATTAAACTGGTCCGTGGCCCAAAAAAGGCTGAGGACCACTGGTTTAGGGTCTAGATGGAGAATATTCCCTCCTGTCACCTGCGATGCTAAAGGCAAGGAGAGAATGACTGTCTCTTAGTCCAACAAAGAAGTCGTGGGTGAAGTAACAACTTCCATCACTATTTGCACACAGCAGTTACTATAGATGTGGAGTTCTCAAACCTCTAAAATAGAAGAATGGGAGCTACCTACTCTTTTAATTAACTTAGTTCTTGCCTGGGTTGTTTAAAAGGGCAGGAAAATTGGGAGGGAGGAAAGCATCCTCCTTTTTTAATTAAATCAGTGTTAGTCTGCGCTAGCTGAAAGGGCAGGTGCCTTTTTGATAGTTGCAGCTTATTTGGGAAGGTCTGGGAGCTGGGGCTCTGTGGACACTTTGATGCACAAGGTTGGAATAAGCCCACTGCAAGGTCATTGTGGCCTGTAGGATGGCATATGAATGGAGCACGGGATCATGTAGGAATGCAACAAATGTCCCGGAGGTAGGACCAGAATCAGGGCTCATGTATTAGGGTTTTTCTGAAGACTCCTTCTCCAATTGTGTATCGCAACTTCATAACTTGAAGAACAACCTTAAGAACCAGCTCCATATGTATAGCGTGAAAATTAAACATTATAGTTTACTAGAAAAACAGAGTACTCAAGGATTTTTAAATGGATAATTTCTTTAGGGAACACTGTTTTAAACAAATAGTGTTCTATTGTAAAAAGCACAAATCATATAAACTTCAAGGAATTTTAATATTTGTGTATGAATATTATAATATGCATTGAACTTTACCTAAGAGGAGACATTAAATGTCCCCATTTTGCTTAACTAGTTCAAGTTTCATTTTTTCCCCAACCAATGGAATTAGTCTGAGTAACACAATAACCTATGTCCCAGCATGCTTTAAATGTGAAAAAAAGTCATGCAATTTTTTTACTTTCTAGGCAACTAATAGACTGCTCTTAAATCTATTCTCATTTAATTGGTGGTCTTCTTTCTAAATTGGGGAAGTGCTCCTGTACTTGCCATTTCAGGATCTCTAGGAAAGCCAGTTACACAGAGACCTTTGGGCCTGCTAAAAATCTGCTGCAATGAGAACTTTTTGTAATACCCACTTTCAGAGATGCTTGTTTACTGTTAATTTATCTGCCCCTGCACAAGGCTGAGACATATGCAGGGTCTCAGTGGGAGCTTACCCCTTTGTGGGAATTGATTTTATTTTGTGAGAATTTGTTTCTGGGAGTCTTTTACCCTTCTAGATATATTAAAAAGATGAGGCAGTTAATAAAGTCTGCCAAAGCCCAGATTACAACTATAAAAGTTTTTAAAGAGGCAGGCAAGGCATTTCATCAAATATTCTAAACTAGTGCTTTCCATTTGGTTGATTGTTAAACAAAGTCAAATAGGTTTGGTTTTGTTTTTTACATAAATGACATATTCATACTAGGGAATCATTTATAATTTTGAAATTTTCTCACATTAGTAATTAGATCATTAATATATGTTATTTTGTGGCATTAAATCTAAGTGGCTACATATTGTATTTCTTCATTGGTTTTACAAATACAATTGGTTCCATACAGCATATACACAAAACATTTTATTTCCTTAAAAAAATGAGGGCCGGCCCTGGCCGGCTGGCTCAGCGGTAGAGCGTCGGCCTAGCGTGCGGGGGACCCGGGTTTGATTCCCAGCCAGGGCACACAGGAGAAGCGCCCATTTGCTTCTCCACCCCCCCCCCTTTCTCTCAGTCTCTCTCTTCCCTTCCCGCAACCGAGGCTCCATTGGAGCAAAGATGGCCCGGGCGCTGGGGATGGCTCCTTGGCCTCTGCCCCAGGCGCTAGAGTGGCTCTGGTCGCGGCAGAGCGACTCCCCGGAGGGGCAGAGCATCGCCCCCTGGTGGGCAGAGCGTCGCCCCTGGTGGGCGTGCCGGGTGGATCCCGGTCGGGCGCACGCGGGAGTCTGTCTGACTGTCTCTCCTCGTTTCCAGCTAAAAGAAAAAAAAAAAAATGAGGGCCTTCTATGAAGTTAGGGAGAACAATGATCTCTAGCAGTCAATAGTAAATCTAGTAAATCAATTCATTCCCAAATGCAAAAATAAAATAAAAAATAAGAGCCTTTTTATTTGAAGATAAAATGCTTACCGCTTTTGGTGTTGTCTTTTTGAATGACTCTGGAACTGTAACAAAAGTAGCCAGAAAATAATTTTAATGACATGGGGCACATAATGTGGCACCGTGATTAGGATACTATGCTCAGGAATGCCAATCAGTGATCAATCTGTCTTTGGGCTATTGTGGTTGATCTCTGGGGACTCAGGTTTTATGTGAAGATTTCATGGGCCTCTTGTCATTGCCTCATCAGAGTTTCTGGATACAAGTTATCTGTTTGTAAATTTGGTGGCTTTTTAATAAGAATTTGATTCTGTTTTGTTATTTTCTTGACTGGCTTTGAGGAAGTAGAGAAAATATTAAACTGAGATAACAGGTTTCTATCCATTCCCAAAGCCCTCTGAGAAATTGTAATTATGTTTAAATAGTAATCAAGAAATACTTAAGGACTAGAACAATCCATTTGTCACTGGTTTGAACCTTTATTCCCAAAAGTAAGTCTGTTCCCTTAATACCACTCTTGCATCCCCAAGGGACAATAATTTTGTTATGGATCTCTTTTTCCCAGGAGCGAAAAGACTGTGAAACCATTTCTTACAAAGTTTCCTTGGATAGATTGGCCCAGATTTGGAGGCAGCAGAAAACAATGTTGCCCGCATCACTCTGGCTATACAGTGTACAGTTTGCCAACGGGGTATTTGGTTAGGGCTCATAGAGATTGCTATAGCAATGATTTGAGCAATGGCTCAGTGAGAAAAGACAATAGATTTAAAAAATAGAGCTCAGACAGTGGTACCTAAGGACCCAGAAGGCGTACAGGAGAATGAAGGTATGAGAAAGCTTTGTAGACAAAAACGCTAAAGCCAGTATTTGTCTTGATTTTTCCTTTTAATATTAGTCTCTAAGTCAATAAATTTACTTGTGATGTAGGAGATTTATGCCCTTGGATTCTTAGGTAATTCAATAAGGCAGTGGATAAACGTTATTGTTTTCAGTCTCAGGTGATATAGATCTGTATTTATTGGAGCCAGGTTAGCATTTTTTTGTTGTTATTGTTTTTAAAGGTCCTACGTACTCAGCAATTTAAGGATGTCAGGGCCAATATCTCTTGTTACCTTGGAGTTGCTTTCTGGTCATGGTGTGGCTGCCCCAGCCCCAGCCATCACTTTAGCATTCAAAGCTAGAAGAAGCAGGATAGACTTTCAGAGCTGAGTACATTTGGGAACATTGAAAGAAAAGCCAAAGTTTTCCCAGAACTTACATTCTCCAACAGAGTTCTACTTGTGTTTATTGGGCCAAAATTAGGTCATTAGCTGTGGGGGAGGCTGGAAAAGTGGGGAATGCTTGACTGAATGCATGAGTCCCACAACCTGAACAGGAAAAAGCAGTGGGTAAAGTAGGACTCTGCTAAGGCGTACATATACAACATCTCTATCATCTACTTACAGACATATTACGAACATGTTTATCTTAAAGTAGGATGTCTTTAAGTAAATTGGCATCTGCATCATGACCAACTTTGTTCCATTTTTCTCCCCGTATTCAAGTTTGAATGTCTTTGTAAAACAAACATGGTCCTAGACCTGGGCTGGGCCAGCTTGTTCTGTAGGAGCTGCATAGTAAATGTCCAGGCCCTAGACCTGGGCTGGGCCAGCTTGTTCTGTAAGGGCTGCATAGTAAATGTCCAGGCCCTAGACCTGGGCTGGGCCAGCTGGTTCTGTAAGGGCTGCATAGTAAATGTCCAGGCCCTA
Source organism: Saccopteryx bilineata (assembly GCF_036850765.1). Taxonomy (NCBI): domain Eukaryota; kingdom Metazoa; phylum Chordata; class Mammalia; order Chiroptera; family Emballonuridae; genus Saccopteryx; species Saccopteryx bilineata. Next base: position 18,707,046 of record NC_089495.1, read on the forward strand.
GACCTGGGCTGGGCCAGCTTGTTCTGTAAGGGCTGCATAGTAAATGTCCAGGCCCTAGACCTGGGCTGGGCCAGCTTGTTCTGTAAGGGCTGTATAGTAAATGTCCAGGCTCTAGACCTGGGCTGGGCCGGCTTGTTCTGTAAGGTCTGCATAGTAAATGTCCAGGCCCTAGACCTGGGCTGGGCCAGCTGGTTCTGTAAGGGCTGCATAGTAAATGTCCAGGTCCTAGACCTGGGCTGGGCCAGCTGGTTCTGTAAGGGCTGCATAGTAAATGTCCAGGCCCTAGACCTGGGTTGGGCCAGCTTGTTCTGTAAGGGCTGTATAGTAAATGTCCAGGCCTTAGACCTGGACTGGGCCAGCTTGTTCTGTAAGGGCTGCATAGTAAATGTCCAGGCCCTAGACCTGGGCTGGACCAGCTTGTTCTGTAAGGGCTGTATAGTAAATGTCCAGGCCCTAGACCTAGGCTGGGCCGGCTTGTTCTGTAAGGGCTGCATAGTAAATGTCCGGGCCCTAGACCTGGGCTGGGCCGGCTTGTTCTGTAAGGGCTGCATAGTAAATGTCCGGGCCCTAGACCTGGGCTGGGCCGGCTTGTTCTGTAAGGGCTGCATAGTAAATGTCCGGGCCCTAGACCTGGGCTGGGCCGGCTTGTTCTGTAAGGGCTGTAGAGTAAATGTCCGGGCCCTAGACCTGGGCTGGGCCGGCTTGTTCTGTAAGGGCTGCATAGTAAATGTCCAGGCCCTAGACCTGGGCTGGGCCAGCTGGTTCTGTAAGGGCTGTATAGTAAATGTCCAGGCCCTAGACCTAGGCTGGGCCGGCTTGTTCTGTAAGGGCTGCATAGTAAATGTCCAGGCCCTAGACCTGGGCTGGGCCAGCTTGTTCTGTAAGGGCTGCATAGTAAATGTCCGGGCCCTAGACCTGGGCTGGGCCGGCTTGTTCTGTAAGGGCTGCATAGTAAATGTCCGGGCCCTAGACCTGGGCTGGGCCGGCTTGTTCTGTAAGGGCTGTAGAGTAAATGTCCGGGCCCTAGACCTGGGCTGGGCCGGCTTGTTCTGTAAGGGCTGCATAGTAAATGTCCAGGCCCTAGACCTGGGCTGGGCCAGCTGGTTCTGTAAGGGCTGCATAGTAAATGTCCAGGCCCTATTCCTGGGCTGGGCCGGCTTGTTCTGTAAGGGCTGCATAGTAAATGTCCGGGCTGTCTCCATCACAGCCACTCCATCTCACTATGGTAGTGTGAAAACAGCCATCAACAACATATGAATAAACGAGTGTGCTATAATCAAAGAAAAAAAACTTGCCTCACTTATGGAATAAAATTTAAATTTCACATAAATGTTCCATCTGTCATAAAATATTACTCTTTGCATTTTTTTTCAACCATTGACAAATGTAGAAACTATTCTAAACAGTGATTCGTATCTTAAACCTATCATATCTCCCATCCATTCTCCCAGGCTGTTTGTCTCTCCTAGAAGTCTCCTGTTTTTCCCCATGTGCCTTTTCTACACTCCCTATCCCATGAAGAGTGTCAGTGTATAAGTGCCGAAATCTAGGTGTCTCTTGAAGCAACATATTCTCCGAGCTCCCAAATAAATTGGTGAGTACATTTTGTTTTTTTCTTGTTAATCTGCCTTTTTGTTAGTTTAATTCCCAGGCCCGTGATTCTGAAGCTCAGGAGGCAGAGGTTTTCCTCCCCGACAAACCACAGCAACACAGGCTGGCTACCTCCTCTGACCAGAGAAGGCAGCTGGGGGAAGGGACGGGGGGGGGGGGGGGGCTGTAGCTCGTGTCTCTCTCTCTCTCTCTCTCTCTCTCTCTCTCTGCCAGTTTTGGCACGAAACACTGGTTAATTCCTGTGGTTCCCATTACGCGATGGCAGTGTGATCGATAAGATTTCCAAGATCATGGAAGCTAAAGCCCCTCTGTTTTCTGGTGGTGTGGGATTTCACGTTATCAATCCTCCTAAATGACACTAATAATCTTCTTCCTGGGTCTCTGCCAGCTGACTCCTCCAACTCCTCTGTTTTCTGTGCTCCAGCCAGGGTGACCTTTTAGAAAGCAAAGTGCTCTCATGTTAATGCCTTAAATGGCTTTCCACTGCCTGAGGGGAAATATCTGCAATTGCTAAAGTGAATAAAGGCCTCCTTGATCAGGTCCAGTCTTAGAAATGCGATTTGTAAATTATAATGCGACAGGTAATATTGCCTGTGTTTGTCTTCCTTCCTTCCTTCTTTCCTTCCCTCCTTCCTTCCTTCCTTCCTTCCTTCCTTCCTTCCTTCCTTCCTTCCTTCCTTCCTTTCTTCCTTCCTTCCCTTCTTCCCTCCCTCCCTCCTTCCCTCCCTCCCTCCCTTCTTTCTTTCTTCTTTTTTTTTTTGTATTCCTAAAGGTGTATCTTCAGGGTAGATTTCTAGAAACAGGATTGCTTTGTCAAAAGATAAACCTATCTGTAATTTGTGAGATACCACTGAATTTCTCCACGTGGTGCCCTCCCACCAGCAGTGTGAGTGCCCGTTTCTATACCATTTTACCACCAAAATACCTGAGCAAATATGTTTTGGCAATTGGACAGCTGAGGAAAAATGTTAGGTTTAATTTGCATTTCTATTATGAGTGAATTTGAAAAGATTTTTAAAACATTTCATTGAATTTATTGGGGTGACATTGGGTAGTAAAATTCCACAGGTGTCAGGTGTACAGTTCTATAACCCGTCATCTGTATATCGCAGTGTGTGCTCACCACCCCGAGACAGGTCTCCCTCCATCACCATAGCCCCTCTGTGCTCCTTCACCTCTCCCCACCCCCTTTCCCTCCTTCAATCCTTATTCTGTTGTCCGTGTCTGTAAGGGTTGTGTTTTTTTTTTTTTCTGAAGCTGGAAACTGGGAGAGACAGTCAGACAGACTCTCGCATGCGCCGGGCTGGGATCCACCCGGCACGCCCACCAGGGGCGACGCTCTGCCCACCAGGGGGCGATGCTCTGCCCATCCTGGGCATCGCCATGTTGCGACCAGAGTCACTCTAGTGCCTGAGTCAGAGGCCACAGAGCCATCCCCAGCACCCGGACCATCTTTGCTCCAATGGAGCCTTGGCTGCGGGAGGGGAAGAGAGAGACAGAGAGGAAGGCGCGGCGGAGGGGTGGAGAAGTAAATGGGCGCTTCTCCTGTGTGCCCTGGCCGGGAATCGAACCCGGGTCCTCCGCATGCTAGGCCGACGCTCTACTGCTGAGCCAACTGGCCAGGGCACAAGGGTTTTTTTATTTGCTTAATCCCTTCACCTTTTTTTCACCCAGCCCCTGAACCCCCAACCCCTCTGACAGCTGTCAGTCTGTTCTCTATATCAATGAGTCTGCTTTGATTTTGTTAGATTACTTTGTTCATTATATTCCACATGTAAGTGAAATTGTATGGTATTTGTCTTTTTCTGACTGGCTTATTTCACTTAGCATAATAATCTCCAGGTCCATCCATGTAGTCGCAAAGGGTAAGATGTTCTTCTTTCTTAGGGCTGAGTAGTGTTCCACTGTGTACATTTACCACAGCTTTTTTATGTACTTATGGCCAACAGGCATATGAAAAGATACTCACTGTCACCAATCGTCAGAGAAATGCAAATTAAAACCACAATGGGATATCACCTCACACCTGTTAGAATGGCTACCATCAATAAATCAACAAACAAGAAGTGCTGGTGAGGATGTGGGAAAGGAGAACCTTCAGCACTGCAGGTGGGAGTGCAGACTGGTGCAGCCTCTGTGGAAAGCAGCATGGCATTGCATCAGAAAATTAAAATTGGAGCTGCCTTTTGATGCAGCAATTCCACTTCTGGGAATATACCCAAAGAAACTCAAAACACAAATTTGAAGCTGAAAATTTTTTAAGCTTTTTTTTTGGTGAACAATCTGCCAATTAATTTTTTTTTAATTTTATCTATTTTAGGAGCTGGTCCATTATCTAAATAAATTTCAAATATTTTGTACTTTCTTCTGTCATTTGTCTTTGGACTTTATGTTGTTTCCATGCAAAAATTGTTATTCAATGTAATAAGTTTATCAACCATTTTTTTCTTACTCCTGGTTTTTATTCATGATTAGCAATACTCCCTACTCTCAGATTATAAAGCAATCCACTTCTATTTTCTTCCAGAACTTTTATGATTTACTTTTTGTCACATATGACTTTGATTCACTGGATCATATTTGATTTACTCTGTGACATAATAACCGATTTTATGTTTTCCAAGTATTTATTGAGTTTCAAAACAAAATTTTCTTTAAATATAGCTTTTCTTCCAAGTTCTACGAGATGCCACCTCTATAATAAAATATTTTTTGTATGTATTTGGATCAATTCAGAACTTTCCTTTCTGTTTCACTGGTCTATTTATTCTCACAGCAATACCAGATTGTTGTGACAATCAAGATTTTATATTATAATTTATTATCTGGTAGGGCTGATCCCATTTGTTCTTTTTTTTTTTTTAGGATTTCTCTGGGTATTTTTGCTTATTTTTTTATGTGAACTCTAAAATTAAGTTTTATAACTCCAGAAATAAATTATTGGTATTTCCCTTTGGGCTATGCTGCAATAATATATTAATTAAGAAAGCCATTCTATTGAAAACTTAAGATGTGTTTCCATTTCTTCAAGTGTACTTTTGTGTTTTTCAGTAATATTTTTAAGTTTTCCTCTTATAATTTTTACCTGTTTCTTAAGTTAATTCCTAGATTTTTCACTTTTTTCTTTTACAGATGGAATTTTTGTTTTTATTATATCTTCTGTTTAGAGTCTATATAGCAAAAGACTAGTGATTTCTGTGCTTCAACTAAGGGTCCTTCAACTAAGAATTATTTTAATGTTTATAGCAGTTACTCTTAATGATTCTCTTGGGATTTCTAGATATATCTTTATATGTTCAGCAGATAGAGATAGTTGTATTTATTTCAGTTCTTATCTCCCACCTTTTTAAACTTGACTACATTGTTTGATACCTCCAATATGAGTTAAATAACAGGCTAATGATAGTGAAAATCTCTCTGGGATTCCCCTTTAAGAAGCTGCTTGCTTCAGAATGACATGGATAGACAGATGATAGATAGCTGAACCTATAGGTAGATTTATTTATTTTAAGGTATTATCTATTTGTTGCTTTCATGAGGTCCCATTGAATTATATGAAATCCTTTTTTACTATTAACAGAGAAGATCAATTCATTTATTGTTTGTAGGTCCATTAATATAATGATTTCCATAATATTTTCTACATCTCATCCATCCTTAGGTTCCTGGAATATATTCTATGTATTCATGTTATATCTTTATAGACGACTGAATTCTGTTTGCTAACCATCTATTTAGGATTTTTGCATCGGCATGTATACGTGAAATGAATCTGTGTTCCTTTTATGTGCAATCTTTTTTCAGTTTTAGGAATCAGTTTTACATCATAGAAAGGAACCAATTCTGAGCAGTGATCATAAAACATTACAAAGCATTTTTTTTTCCTTTTTCCTTGATGCTATGATAGATTCTCTAAGCTTAACAGAAGAGATACAGCCCCCTTTCTGGTGGTTATTAACAAGGCATTGAGACAACAGTAAAACCACCTACAGTTTTGCAAACCAGAACAATATGTCTTTAAGTTTTCCCAGATCCTACTAGTAAGAGACATGGAGTCTCTCTCAAAATAATATAATATGATGTCAAAGACTAAAATGAATTTTATTCTAAGGCAAAAACATGTCCAACATCTTGTGTGCTCAGTTTATGGTACTGGTGGTTTGGTGTTGGGTTTCATCTTCAGATATGCTATGATCACTGGATCTTGTTCCATTCCTGGACAAGGGAATGGGAAAGGAATACTCCTAGGTGTTAACATGACAGATGATAAAATAAGATATTGGAGTTTGAGGAATTAGAGCCTTTGACAAATGCACTCAAAGTAGCTATTTCTCCCTAAATTATCATGTCAACTAAACTGCAACTGCTTTCTCACAGACATATTTTTTTTATCTCCAGATCCCTTTAGGATAATCCACTGAAATATACAGAATGTTAAAACCTCAGTATATTCTAATCACATATGTTTCCATCTTATTGGTTTTCATCTTATTGAAATAACTTAAAAATATAAGCTCCATATATTTTACAAATGTATTTCTTTCTTTTCCCATGCTGAGCTGCTTTCATATGAATTTTTAGTTTAAAAGCTAAGTTTACAGTAATTGACTCATTGTGTTTTGTACCACAGAGACAAAATGCAACTTCATTGTTTATACAGAGCTCTTTCTCAACTACGCCTGTGGTTAGTGTCGCAATCACGGTCTGTAGGATCATCTTATAATAATCAACAGCATTCAGTGAGCGTTCAATTTCAAATTGTTTATGTGGTAATAAAATCAATGAGGTAATTTAAAGAAGCAAAGAGTTGCTACAACTCCTGTTTTCAAAGTTAGATGACATTAACCACAAATTGATACCTTAATTTTCATCCTCTTAATATTCACCATATGGTCAGAGAAGACACAATGATTAAACAAATATAACAATATAGATAGATATAGATAAAGACAGATTTAGACAAATGCCTCCTGCCCCTCCAGGACTGACTTGTATTACTGGCCCAAAAGTATGTAGCCAGAACATCCCAGGGCCCTTCAGTCATCCTCAAAAGAACTTTCTCAAAGGAGGAGGAAGAGAGCTGAGACAAAACAATACAGTGTGTCCGTAAAGTCATGATGCACTTTTGACCGGTCACAGGAAAGCAACAAAGACAATAGAAATGTGAAATGCGCATAAAAGGAAAACCCTCCCAGTTTCTGTAGGATGATGTGGCAGCATGTGAGCATACACAGATGATGACGTAACACCGTGTATACAGCGGAGCAGCCCACGGCCATGCCAGTTGAGATGTGGACGGTACAGAAGAAAGTTCAGTGTGTTCTGTGGCTCGCTAAATTTGAATCCGTGACCAAAGTGCAACATGAATGTCGGCGTGTTTATAACGAAGCGCCACCACATAGGAATAACATTACTCGGTGGGATAAGCAGTTGAAGGAAACCGGAAGTTTGGTGGAGAAACCCCGTTCTGGTAGCCATCAGTCAGTCATGAGTCTGTAGAGGCTATATGGGATAGCTACCTAAGGAGCCCTAAAAAATCTGTGTGTGAGCCCACGTCGAACTGCACTGAATAGGTATGAAACTGGGAGAGTTTTCCTTTTATTTGGTGCAGATTTCACATTTCTATCGTCTTTTGTTGCTTTACTGTGACCGGTCAAAAGTGCACCATGACTTTACAGACACACTGTATATCAAAGGATGCAAACCTCTAGCTCCTTACAGATGCCCAAACCAGGGAAAGATGATAGAAACAGAGTGCATGTTACTGATAAAATCTATCGGTTAATGTGCATTTTTGTACTGGAAGACAAGGGGGAGTAAAAGGATCTGCTTCATTTCATGAAAAATAAAATACAGTTATTTTTAAATGTTTTAGATAGGCTTTCTAGGGACTGTTTTTTTTATAATATTAATGAAAATTTTAAAGAGAGCAGTATTGGCATAAAAGCTCATCAAAATTTATAGGAATAGAATATCATTCTCTAAGATTATAGCTTTTTTAAAAAAAGTAATAAAAATCATCTGTCTATAGCTTAATAGTTCCTTGACTCCATCGCAGACACCCGAAGTCACCCAGAAAGATACACTTGCGACCTGTATCTTTCCAGCTGCGCCACTCCCCCGTTCTTCTGCAGCGGTTCTTCCGCTATAGTTAGACTTCTCATTTCTTCACCTTCCGTTCTCAGTCTTGACTCCCTTTTATCCTCACTTCCTTTCTAACCGGTTTGATCATACCGTCAACTACACCGTCCCGGCATCCTGATTTCCCTCGTGTTTCCGCTCGCTTTCTAGACCCTGGCTCAGAAAACCACTCCAACCACAGATCAATCCTGCCCACCTGCTGGGCCTGGGCCCTGAGCTTGCTGAAGAAGGAGCAGTCAGAAGATTGGGTGCCATGAAAGCCAACCAATCACAAATTTAATTAGGCCTTTCAGGCAGCCTGTCAATCCTTCACTTCCCTTCTTGACTCTTTCTCCAAAGTGGCTATTTCAAAACACGCTTCCCCTTCCAGGCACTCGACCTCTATTAACACCTCCGGTTCCTTGCTGCACACTCTCACTTCCTGGCACCTGCCCCTTCTGATTAAAATAGGAAATATATATATATATAACTTCAACTCTATAGGGGCCTTCTCTTAAACATGCACTTGGCTAAGGCCTTTTCCTCCTTTAAAGCTCCTTTTATTTTGCTCATGAATTATATCCATCCTTTCCTTCCTGACGTGCAGGGTAGATAATATTCTTTGCATCTGTTTCCTCACCTGATATTTTACTCCTTCGGCCACTAATGGAACGTGTGTGTTTGTACCACCAGAGAGGTTCCCTAGTGGTCAAACTCAATAATGTACATTTTCAGGGCTTATTTATTTATTTATTTACTTATTTATTGATTGCTCAGACTATCTGCCATATTTGGCACACTTGATTGTTCTTATATTCTTCATAGTGTTTCCCCCTTGGGAATCCATAACATCACAATATCCTAATTTTCTTTCTACCTCTGGCTTGCTCCTTTACAGTCTCATTTTTCAGGCTTTTCTTCTAACCAACCTTTAAGCATCAGTGTCCTCAAGTGTCCCCAAGGATCCTATTCTTGGCCCTGTTCTCACTCCATTCTCTCCCCTTGCGTGACCTCATCCCGCCACTCCCTGCCTGTGACTTCCCGAGCGAACCCCCCTCCTGAACTCCAGGGCATGCACTCGTTTTCTGTGCAGTCAGACACTCTTTGCTGAATCACAGCATCTTTAATTCAACGTCTCTACAGCTAAATTCATTATCATCCCCTGGAACTCCACAACTCGTTTTGTTTTTCTTTTCCCTAAATTCTCTATCCCAGTGAGTTTTACATGCCCAGACACTAAAAGGAAGAAAAATCAATAAAATCTGACGTTAGTTTTTAGCTTTCACTTCTCTTTCAGGATCTCTTAACTTTTCTCCTGAATCCAATCTGCTCCTCCAACTTTCTTAACATCCCTCCAGGGTACTAATGCATTCTCACTTCATCCATGCCTTCTTTGTTTTTGAGAACTATTGCTTCCAGTGTCACTCCTCCTAATCAAGTCTTCACTCGTCTGTCACTGCAGCTTTTCTAGACCATAAATCTGACAAGGTCATATTCTTTCCAGTGAACTACAAAGTGCTGAAGAGAAAAGCTGGCATGCCAGGCTCACGCTCTGGTCTGACCACACACATCAGACGTCACATTTCTCCACATTCCCCCATCCCTCACTCTTTAACTATACCTCCCCTCCATCCAAAAAACACATGGCAAATCACACCAGAACTTTTACCCACCCTAAGAGCCCCTGCAGTCCTTTGTTCACATATCTTGCACACACAGCTGCTCTGCTCACTCTGCCCTTCACATTTTTCATCTACCAGATAGAAACGCAGCTCGATATTTACCCCTTCAAAGTAACTTCACTGTCTCCTGCAGCTGCATTCAGTGACACTCCATGTTCTTTTACAGTACTCTGTACACTTTTCTAATATCATATTTATAATAAACTTCGTTGTCATTTTCTATCTCCCAAGAGATTAGGAGTTTCTTCAAATCAGAGGCTTTGCTTTTTGATTCAGTATTCATGATATCACACTCAGCGATAGGCATGTCTTAGCTACCCTACAAATGCTTGGTAAATGGAAGCAGCACATCTCAAACCAGTGAATCTAGCTATCCATCCTGGTAGAATATGGGGACAGAGCAAAGAGGCTAATGTTTTCTTTGAGTCTTTGTTCTCTTTTCCATGGAGAAATCCAAGGCTAATATAAGAAAATGCCATTAGGATATTTGTGACCATTTATAGCTTCAGCAATTTTCCATGGGCCATTTAAAGTTTGAAATGTAACCTACACATGATCAATAAAAGATGTAGAGGGAACATGCCTGGAAAAAAAAAGTAGCATGTAAGATGTAGAACTCTCTCAATCCAAACTGTTTCTCCTTCCTAAAGGACATATGACCTATTCATTATTTATTAGTGAGCACCTGCTCTATGCCAGGTATTGTGGTAAATCCCAAGGTCGCTAAGATGAGCAAGACTTGTCCATTGCCGTAACAACATTCACACTAGGGGAGAATTCACTTGAAACTAAGTATTAAAAGATAACTATGAATTAACAGAGACATATCCTCATTCTTCACCATCTTGTGAAAGAACAGAGAAAGAAGAACTCAGTACTGAGCAAGACCAAATAGCACTTAATTGTTTAGGAAGTTGCCATGAAAGAAATATTTGAGCAGGGGAAGGAGGTTGCCTGGAGCATCACTCCATTTCTTTTGCTTACTGTTACATACCCACATAGTCAGCATCCCTTAGCCGTAGCTTGTCTTCGACTCACATTTATATATGTCTAATCTTGTTAATTTTGTTTCCTTAATGAGATTTCAAAGCACCTTTAAATATAGAATTATATTTTCATAATTCTAATACTATAATATGTCCCTGTGGGTTCTTTAAAAATACTTATTAATGCACTGGCTTAATGTTCCTAGCATCATTGCATTATAAAAATCAGCTTCTATATTTAGTAATATTCACTTTTTTATTAATTTATTTTCTTTTTAATATGTAATTATTCATTATAAATTATTTTTCTCTTCCTTTGCAATTTCAATCTGTTAAGGTTTCAGTATACAAATAGTATCACCAAACATAGCTTCTTAATTTGTTTCCTAGGTCAAGGTAGCAGTAAATTGCAAAGAGATTTCTTAAATCCCAACAGAATGTCCATTTAGAATAAACTGTTACATTATGAAGCTTTACCTTAGTATCCCTGGCAGCTTAGTAGGAATGATGAGCAAGCCAAAAGAGGTTATGGCATAATAATATCTAGGAACTGGATAATTAGATCAGCCAGAGCCAATCCAGGCTCTACCAGCTGCTTCTCTAAGAGCTTGAGAAAGTAGTAGAAATTCCCTGAGCCTCAGTTTTCTCATCTATAAAGTAGGGCAGATATGCAAATCAATAAACTAATGAATATAAAGCACTTAGAAAAATACCTGAGCATATACAAGTTAATAGTTCATACATTAAAACACATATTAATAGAAACCACCATTACTAGTGATGTTATTTTTAAGCTAAGATCCCAATATAGTATAGCAATTGTTGTTAAAGAAAAGATGGAATTAAAGTCGTTGCAAACCTCATAAAACCTATACTGCTTACCTCAGCACAAAACACTACCTTCACAACTATACTAAGATTATTTTCATTCCATGAACCAAAAAGAAAACTTTTTGTTGCAAAACCGACTGCACAACTTTACAGAAGAAACCACTTTCACCTGGGGCAAGTGAACGGTTCGAAATGTTTTTCTCACTTTACACATTTCTCTTCTAATGAAAATGGAATCTGATATATATTTATATATGTTGTCGTTCAACAACCTGTGAATGAATGTTCTATACTGATTTGACAGCACAGTGTTTGACATAATCAGACTGAAAAAATAGATACCATCTCAACAGATCAGCTTCATGATTTTAATATGTTTATAGTAATAATACCTTTATAGATTTTATCATTTTAGTAGTAAGGGGAAATACAGAAAATCAATTTTAATTTCTTTTTAAAATCACTTTGTGTATCGAGATAAATCCCAACTTGGTGGCAGTTCAGAGAGCTCATTGGAAATGAGGTATGGATTTATAGCCTCAGCAGTGCTTCTGGTTCCTATCATCCTTCCTGGGGTTAAAATAAGAATATCTAAACTTCTTCTATTATGTTTTCCCTTAGGAAGTTACCTTTTAAGTTCTTAAAGATTATAGTTATTTTTATACTTTTAAACTTAAAAAAAATATTTTCATAACCTTACTTAAAGGTTTGGCCTTTATGTAAGCGGCCAAATAAAGATCTAATATAAGAGATCTTGAGAGATCTCTCATAACTAGAATATTCCATACCCAGACTGAACTATAGCTTCTCCAGGGTCATTCAGGCTTTTATATAACCAAGTTTTATTTGCCTGTTAAGATAAAAGTCTATTCAGATGCTGAAAAATATTTTATATACTTCCAGGGGAAAATAACATAATTATGTAATTATGTTAGTATCTTCTATTTCTGGTAAACTATTTTAATTACATATTACCTAATCTTTAATTAGTTAATGTGGGCTTGAAAAAATATAATTTTAATTCAATTAAATCTTTACTTTTCAGAAAAAAATACATTTAGCTCCATGAATATTTGAATCGTTATTGTTAAGGGGATAATGACATTTTCCATTCTTAAGTCTTTGCTAAAGAATTCCTAAATACTTCATTCCCAAATTCCCAAATTATATTTATTAACAGTGATTAATTATGATCAGGGTTATCATTTTCATTTGATGAGTATAAAAGTACAATTCTTCCTTTTCCTCTTCAACCCAATATTCATTAAGTATGTCTCCAGCATTTCTATAAAGGAGAAACTGAGTCTTCTCCATGTGTGTTACTCCTTCTTGCATTATTACCTCTCCCAGTCTTGAGGACTTCACTGTTTCCTACTTATGTCATTGTTGTCTGAATGACTTCCTCCTTTTAATCTCTTCCCTGCTTTAATTCCTTCTAAAATGCTGCCCAGTCATCCTAAAGAACAACTCTTTCAAGTATCATTCCCTGATGGCTACAGATTAAAATCTGCATCCCATATTATTGACATCTAACACTTCCTTAGTGCAGTTTTACTGGTATGTCCCTCTCTGCTCATTACATAAGCCAGTCTTGAGTTTTGGAGATAGTCCTAGTATACACTCCACACTTCCCCTCCCACGATATTCTGTTGTTAATGCTAAACTCAATAGTAGGAACACCTTCCCCCTCTTTGATGCTGTGTTGAGACATTGTTTGATTATCCTTCCTAACTAGCCCCACCACTACCACTCAGTTATTCTATAGAACCCAATTCCACAGTTTGTTTCATTTATGGTTCTTCACATTTTGAAACTTTCTATGAGGGTTAAATATTTATTCTCCAAGACTTTCAAGTTCAAGGTAGGATTTAAGAGGGTTTTTGTTTTATTTTTATTTTATTTATTTTATTAATTTTAATGAGGTGACATTGATAAATCAGGGTACATATGTTTAGGAAAAACATCTCTAGGTTATTTTGACATTTGATTATGCTGCATTCCCATCACCAGATGTCCAATTGTCTTCCATCACCTTCTAACTGGTTTTCTTTGTGCCCCTCCCCTCCCCCAACCCCCTCCCTCTCCTCCCTCCCCACCCCGTAACCACCACACTCTTGTCCATGTCTCTGAGTCTCATTTTTATATTTCACCTATGTATGGAACCATATAATTCTTAGTTTTTTCTGATTTACTTATTTCGCTCAGTATAATGCTATCAAGGTCCATCCATGTTGTTGTCAATGATCCAATGTCATCATTTCTTATGGCTGAGTAGTTTTCCATAGTAAATATGTACCACAGCTTTTTAATCCACTCCGCCTCTGACGGTCACTTGGGCTGTTTCCAGATCTTCACTATTGTGAACAATGCTGCCATAAACATGGGGGTGCATTTCTTCTTTTGAAACAGTGCTATGGTGTTCTTGGAGTATATTCCTAAAAGTAGGATAGCTGGGTCAAAAAGCAGTATAATTTTTAATTTTTTGAGGAATCTCCATACTGTTTTCCACAGAGGCTGCACCAGTCTGCATTCCCACCAGCAGTGCAGGAGGGTTCCCTTTTCTTCACATCCTGGCCAGCACTTATTCTGTGTTGTTTTGTTGATAAGCGCCATTCTGACTGGTGTGAGGTGATATCTCATTGTGGTTTTAATTTGCATTTCTCTAATGATTAGTGATGTTGAGCATTTTTTCATATGCCTATTGGCCATCTGTATGTCCTTTTTGGAGAAGTGTCTATTCATTTCTTTTGCCCATTTTTTGATTGGATTGTTAGTCTTCCTGGTATTGAGTTTTACATGTTCTTTATAAATTTTGGTTATTAACCCCTTATCAGACGTATTGTCAAATATGTTCTCCCATTGTGTAGTTTGTCTTTTTATTCTGTTCTTATTGTCTTTAGCTGTGCAAAAGCATTTTAGTTTGATATAGTCCCATTTGTTTATCCTGTCTTTTATTTCACTTGCCTGTGGAGATAAATTAGCAAATATTATATATTGCTGCGAGAGATGTCAGAGTTACTGCCTATGTTTTCTTCTAAGATGCTTATGGTTTTACGGCTTACATTTAAATCGTTTATCCATTTTGAGTTTATTTTTGTGAATGGTGTAAGTTGGTGGTCTAGTTTCATTTTTTTGCAGGTAGCTGTCCAATTTTCCCAGCACCATTTGTTGAAGAGGCTGTCTGTACTCCATTGTATGCTCTTACCTCCTTTGTCAAATATCAGTTGTCCATAAAGAAGGTTTTTTTTCTTGTTCATTTGTATGCTTTTGTTGTTGTTATCACCATTATATTCTGAGTATGAAGAAAACTGGTAAAATATAAAAATGTGTATTGCAGATCTATGTGCTAGGCATTGTGTTCATTTCAGTGAGATGTTTTGGCTCCATGTTTGGACTCCCAAACCATATTTTAATGATCATATTTTAATGATAATTATATTGATGTTAAGAAATTGTATTCAGAAGTCAGTTTCTGGAAATAAGCTCCATTTAGCCCAATTTCATTTTTATTAATTGGTGCAAATTTCTCAGATTATTTTTTATTATCTTACTAAAATTATATCAGTTTTAGTTTTTTTTCATTTAATGTTTTCAATAAGTGTTTGATTTTTATTTAATTTTTGGTCTGTATAAAATTTATAAATATTAATGTTTCTGCTGTTATACATTTTGTTTTGTAGGCATTTTGTCCCACCAAGTCTTAAGTCCTCCCTTTTGTATTTGGCAATAAATATTGCCTAGATTATTTGCTTGTTATAACAAATAGATTATTTCTTATCTATTTCTTATCAATAACAAAATTTAAAACTTGTAATTTTAGCCATTTTTGGTGTAATTATTTTTTTTTATTATTGCTACTGGTGATAACCTTTATGGATTGGAAACACCTGATATGTTTACATATTCATTAGGTGGTATGTGAGAAATTTGTGAGCGATTTGGCAGAAGAGGGGGAAGGAAAGAAGGATCTGGGAACAGTGATTGTAACGTCAACTCTTTTTTTTTTTAATTTCTTTTTTTTTTAATTTTTTTAAAATTCATTTTAGAGAGGAGGGGGGAGAGAGAGAGAGAGAGAGAGAGAGAGAAGGGGGAGGAGCAGGAAGCATCAACTCCCATATGTGCCTTGACCAGGGAAGCCAGGGTTTTGAACCGGCAACCTCAGCGTTTCCAGATTGACACTTTATCCACTGCGCCACCACAGGTCAGGCGTCAACTCTTACCTGAATGTCCAGCCCGCCTCCAGGACTCCTCAAAGGGGCTGCCCTAACTTACCCTTTAACTCCCCTCCCCGCCTCCCATACCAGTAAGCATCATTACTTATTCCCTCATCCCACTCTTTCATAACACTTACTGTAGTCTGCAATTATACCACTTAATTACTTATCTACTGTGTTTTCAGTTTCCCTAACTAAAATGGAAGCTTCACAAAGGCAAGGAAAGTGTCTGTTTTACTCCCAATTTATCCTCAATGCCTAAAGAGTGCTTGGTCCATAGCGATGGCTCAATACACATTCATTTAGCTGAGTGAAATTTTGTGGCATGCTTATTTGGTAATGCTGTATAATTCACTGGGAAACAATTTCTTTTCTTTTCTGTTGCATGAGGTTTTAGAACTGTTTCTATATATTTCTGCATCGCTGATTCAAAATTGAAATCTGTTTTTTGGTGCATGCTCTAGTTTTTATGCAATTTTAATTTCTTTTGGTTACAGTTAATGGCATGCATTGGTTTTTAAATTGGAGTTAAAGGGCAACGACTCTTGGATTGAACATAACCACAAGGCAATTAATGTTTTACAAACATCACTTTTACATAATTGTAGTTGTTTTTAAATGTAAAAAATTATTATCTGATAAAAACACCCTCTTATTTTATTTTAAGATTGAATTATGGCTTCTTCAAGTAGGCGTAAATGTAAAAATAGTCCTGCCATTTTCTGTTACATATGTGGCCGTTACAGACTTCAACGTCAAAGGCACAATATTTTATCATTTGTGACACATGCATATATTGCCTATTTTCAAGTTCCCTTTGGCAAACAAAATAAGAATTGGACTCCTCATATTGTGTGTCATAATTGTGAGGAAATGCTTCGTGACTGGACAAAAAGAAAATGCAAAGGAATGCCTTTTGGTATTCCCATGGTTTGGGGTGAACCTAAGGACCATAGCAGTGACTTATTTCTGTCTGATCCATACAAAGGGCATTGGCAAGAAAAGTTACACATCCTAATATTCCTTCAGCAATACAACTTTTCTCACACTCTGAGACACTCTTGGTTCCAGTTTTCAATGGTTTTATTTCTTCTAAGGATGAATAAAATGAACATGGTGATCAAATGTATTTTGATAAGATGCATGAGGAAATAGTTGTAGAATCTGAAGGGTCTTCTTCTGATGCCAAACAGTCATTAACCCCTCAGCAGTTTAGCCAACCTGAATTGAATGACTTAGTAAGAGATCTGGGCCTATCAAAGAAAGCAGCTGAGTTATTAGCCTCCAGGCTTCAAGAAAAGAATTTACTTCACCAGTCAGCTAAAGTATCCCATTTCAGGAAGCGTGAACAAACTTTTCGGACTTTCTTTCCAAAGACAAACACTTTGTTTACTGTCATGATATCAGTAGTCTTCTCAGCCAGCTAGGTATTACCACTTACAGTCCAACAGAACAGTGGCTATTTCTTGACAGCTCTAAATGGAGTCTGAAATGTGTTCTCCTATAACAGTAATCTTTATGCAGCGGTTCCAATTGGTTATTCAACTCATCTGCAAGAAGATTATAATGACATAAAAATTACCCTCAATTTTCTGAAGTATGAGGAGCATAACTGGATCATTTGTGTGGATCTTAAAATGGTAAATTTCCTGCTAGGACAACAGAGAGGTTTCACGAAGTATCCTTGCTTTTCGTGTTTATGGGACAGCCGAGCTCGGGAGAAACACTGGACACAGAAGGAGTGGTCAAACGTGAAGCTCTGGAAGTAGGGATGCAAAATATTGTAAATGAACCTGTACTTAATCGAGACAGCATCATTTTTCCCCTGCTTCACATCAAACTTGGCTTAATGAAGCAGTTTGTTCAGGCTTTGAATAGAGAAAGTGAATGCTTTCAACATATTATTTCTGCTTTTCCTGCCTTGTCTTTCGAGAAGATTAAAGCAGGTGTATTTGATGGACCTCAAATTCAAACCCTCATACATGACAAAGAATTTGCCTGGAAGATAAATAAGGAGGAGAAAGCAGTATGGCAGTCTTTATGGCAGTTACAAAGAACTTGCTTGGCAACAAAAAAGCAGAAAACTATGAACTTCTGGTTCAAAGGATGCTGTTGGCTTTCCGCGACATTGGATGTAACATGAGTGTTAAGATTCACTTCCTGAACAGTCACCCTGATAAGTTTCCTGAAAATCTTGGAGCTGTTAGTGATGAGCCGACTACTACTGGAGCATCCAACGAGATTGTCCTCAACAAGTACACAAACACAAGAGCTTCAAACAGAAATTTTTGCCTCAATAGAATTTAAATAAGTTTTGCGCAAATTTTATGATTAAAATAAGTGTTTTAATATGTTCTATTTAGAAATTGTAGACAAATTCTGATGCAATCATATCTTTTAATTATTAGTGTATTTACTGCATTATATAAATTATTATATTTTCACAAAGATGATGCCCAAGAAGATATTCTACTTCATTATGTTAAACTAAATATTGAAAATTTTACAATAAGATGAAAATCTGAAATCTTGAATTACAAAAAAACATACAGAGAAAAACTGATATCAGATTTGAGGTCAGCACACTGGAATTAGGTAAGAACAAGTGTTTTTGTGGATGCAACAAAAATTTTATTCCCCAGCAAATTATTGAATTACTTTATCATCATTAGGCTGAATATAGCAAGTTAAAGGCAGTCTTCGTTTGAAGCATATATACATTATACAGGATGTGAATAGTTTTACATAAAGACTGCATATGACAATTACCAAATGAAACATACCAAGTATTCAGTCTTATCCTACCATCTGGAAATCTGTGGGTTTCCATGGTGTGACAAGTTCTTTGACATAGTATCCTCACAAGCCTTTCTTTATTCACCAGAGCCTCTCCCTTATTGCTCTTCCATCTCTCGGAAATGGATAGGGTCCCCTGTTTAAGTGACATTGAACCCAAGTTTTCTTAAGGCTTGACTCAAACTTCTTATTGAACCAAATAGTTAGGCCAGTCTTATCTAGACTGGCTGTCTATATTACCCAGTTTGTCAATCAGTCAAGTGGTTCCTAAGGCAGAATTTTAGTGGTGAGTGAATAGCACTAGGAATCAAAATAGTGGCTCTGGTCCACACATTGCTCCAGTGTGCCACACAAACTAGGCCTCAAATGTGTGGGTGAATCATTCATATGCGTAAGTGTGTGTGTGCACGTGTGTGTAAAAGGGGAAAGGAAAAAAAATAAGTAAGCTTCAACACCTGGAAATATTTTGACACCTGGTAAATTATTGGACAAAGTAAATTATTATTACTAAATAGAAACAGCTGACATTCTTTGAGCCTGTGTCACGTCCTTGGCACTTCTTCAGATGTTTACACTCATTTATCCCAGTGAACCCCATAGAAGCCAGATGCGGTAGGTATGACTATCCCCCTCATTACATGTGCAAGCAAACTGAGGCAGGCAGGGCTCAAGTAACTCACCCACCCAAGGAACGTGCTCGGAAGAGGATGCTCTGCCTGCAGACTGAGGCGGCCTTTTCCCAGAAACTTGGGTTCTGTGCACCGTATTATTTTGCTACATAGACACAGTTTGAAAAATATTTGGGGGAATTTTTTTCCTTTTCTATTTCCTGTTAAGCCTAAAAAGAATGTGAGAGGCAGCACAGTGGCTGACTCACGGCAGGGACCCTTAAATATTAATGCCTTTCTTTTTTTCTAGTATGGACCTGCCTCTTCTGAGCTTGCTTCTCAGCAAACATGCAGTTTCTACTCATGTGTACTGTTGGTCCCGATAGGTCACTCTACAAAGTTTAGTTCTCTAACAACAGAGAGGAAGTAGAGATATATTTATATTCTCTGGAATGATGGGCGATCCTGAAAACAAATGCTACTGTTTTTGTCAGGAACTCTGCTAAGCAATCGCTACATGTTAACTTATTACAAAAAACTCAAAGTCTCTTTGTTCAACATTTTGTCTTAAGCTTTTTAGAATTATTTTGATAGGTGTTCTGCCGCTTCTGCCCAATGTGCAGGCCGCTGACCGCCGTGGGCCGAGGTCTGGGTGAGAGGGGTCTCTGCCTGCCTTCCGGCGGGACTCACTCTGCTCCCCAGCCCGCCTTCCGCATGAGCAAAAGGCTGATTTATCCTTAGTTCTTATTCAGATACACCTGACACTAGTACAAAATAATAATGCATCAAAACTGTCATTGAAAGAAATAATTTTTAATTTAAAGAAATAAAAATAACTTATTAGTTTTTACCTCATGAACAAAAATAGGTAGTATTTGTTTCTCTAGTCTACCTACGCCTGGAGAAATGACTCACTGGGCTTAGGGCATATTTAGCCAGAAGAGTCCTCTGATCCTTTAGGACATAGCGATTCCCATGGGCAGACCCAGAGAGTGAGAGACATCTCTTCTTGGGAGAGGGTGTTGGGGAAGCAGGATTTGATCTCATTGAATATAGGTGCCTTCTACAGATTAATTCTTTTCTCACAAAGTGAGTTTTCTGTTTCCTATTTATTCCTTTTTAAATGAAATTTATTTATATGAAAAGATTTTTAAAGACAATATTTACTTTCTCTCTTTTTCTAACCACACGAAGGTTCTATGCAGCTGCCCAGAGAAGGATGCCATCATGCTGTATGCGTTCTGAGTAAATAAAAGCAACAGAGCCCAAGTTATATACACATACTTAGGCATTGATGCTCCTAAGCCCACGTGCAATAGCAAATGTAAACGGTAAATGCATCAGGAGAGAAAGAAAGGGTGCACAGGAACCACTTATGGCAGTCCGCTCCCCCAGAGCGGCATCAGCCGGCCCTGAGAGTCAGGCAATCTTTTGTGTTCAAATAAATAAATGAAACAAAAAAGAACTGAGAAAAAATAAAGTATTATCTTCCAGAAAGCACATGACAGTCCACTATACGATGTAGACAGTGACTTTGTTTCTAAATTCACGTGAAAGGGATTTGGGACCCTGATTATAGAATTAGTAATTATGCTATTTGAGCCAAGAATCAGGTACCCACTTAAACTGGAATGTCGGTCGTGCCCAGCACAGTGACTTTTTATGCAGGGGTGCTCCATCGCAGTCACTGAGGGGCAGCTAGCCACAGAATCATCAGCAGCATTTCCTTTACTGATGGGTTCAAAAGTACATCCGGGATCCCAGCAGCTGGTTCACCACTGACTGAGAAGTCTAGAAAGAATGGATGCTTTGAACCAAATTCCTACCTACAGAATCTTTTAAGGATACCCAGGTGCGTGTGAACCCTTAGAAAACACCGAGGTCTCCACTGTGTCTGAAACACAGAATTAGCCTTTGTCTTTGACATAGTGACCAAATATGAGTCATCAAAAGTACCCTTCTGACCTGAAATAACACTGCAAGGTATGTTGATACCCTCATAATATATCCGATTACATACAAATAGGAAATATTTGGTTCTTCTTGTTTTCTTCCAGCCAAGTGATTTTTTTTCCTTTATAAAAATAATAGGCTGCATTTCTCCTTTGAGTCACCTAGTATTTTAATTAGAAAACGGGGAAAGTTTCTCTCTTGTTAAATCCTCCCATAGATGCTGAAAGTAATGACTCGTTTTAAGCCGTCAGTACAAAAATATTTGCAGCTGCCCGTCACATGGTTAGTTCTTTTCCTCCATCTCAAAGCCAGATCCTTTTTTATTTTTGCTCTTAAACGAGCAAATTAAGAAAAGGGTAAAAGGGATAAATCTTCATTACTTTCCAGAAAGAAAAATTATAAACTGCTTCCTTCCTTCCTTCAGCTCTACCAGGCACATTAAATGGGAAGAAAGTCCTTATTACACCAGAAGGTAGGATGACTTTTTAACAATTGGGAAGAGTCCCTCAGAGAGTAAATACTCTAATTCCACTCCTGGCCCAAATATGTCAGGAGTGATGTACCTTTTACATTGGAAACATCATTCTGTCTAACTGTAGAATGGAGTGGGTTGTATTTGAAGTCAAGTTCTTAAATGAAACTTTTCAGACTGCTTAAAATTCTGCTTTCTCATGATACAGATGAGCTTGCTCTCTTTTTGACAAACTTTTCTCTTTACCCATACTTCTCTGCTCAGTATATATTAAGTAAAATAGGCTCATTTTCCTAAGGGTATTTTTATCCTAAGTTTTAAACTTACATAAATATTATGCCTGACAATATATGGCCATACATGGTGTTCTGAAACCTATTACATGATACTAAAAACAACGTTGGTAAGGTAGCATCAGCTATTATATTATCTTTTCTCAAGTGAGTTCAACACACCTTCAATTTCTCATGGCTATTGACTATTAGCGTCAAGTATGTATCTACAGGCTGTCATTGCACAAGTTATTTTTGCTTTTTTTTTTGTCTTGTTTTGTTTTCTTTTTTTTTAGGTGAAAGTAGGGGAGATAATGAGGCCTACTCCTGGATCCACCTGGCAATCCATCTGGGGCCAATGCTTGAGTACCAAGCTATTTTTAGTGCCTGAGTCTGATGTGCTCAAACCAACCGAGCTATCCTTAGTGTTCAGGGCCATGCTTCAACCAATAAAGCCACTGGCTGTGAGAGGGAATGAGGGATAAAAAGGGGAGATGGAGGAGGAGGGAAGCAGATGGTCACTTCTCCTGTGTGACCTGATCAGGAATTGTACCTGGGGTATCCCTACACTGAGCTAATGCTCCATCTGTTGAGTCACAGGCCAGGGCCCCTAAGTTATTTTTCAAGCTCTCCCTAGACTGGTGCAGTTGTATTCAACACAATTTAGGTGGCCAATCTTTCTTCAGAAAACCTATATCATAGATAAACAGTGTATGTCAGTGACGTTCACCTTCATCTTCCCTATTGCATTTAAGTATAAGTATTTTATCCCATGAGATTTTTTTCACACATGAGTTTATATAAAAATATATTAATTAAACAGTCCTTTAAAATACAAATGTATCAGTGTTTTATATAAATTTTTATTTTTTATTTTCCCTCAGGAGCATTATCATAGGCCCTTTTTAATCATGTATTATACTTGTGACAACATATATTCATAGGGTAATTCTAGCTCAACTTTCAGCAGCACATTAAGTTTTAGAAGTTTTAAAGAAAATGTAGTGATAACCCCCACTATTATTACTTTGTGTATGAATTCCTGGAGATAAAACCTGGCTCTTCAAATTGTTAAATGCTGATGCAGTATAATGGAAGGAATAAAACCATTTAATAATACTTTATTTAATACTATTTCTTAAGATGCACAAATATTTATATATTCCAATTCTGTTCACCCCGAGATACATGGAATATATTCTATCTCAAACATTATCCCAGTCTGTGATATTTTATCAATATCAAAGGAATATCTAATATTGTAATATTTAGAAGAAAACTTTCAAACTTAAACATCTTTTATATTTCGTTTCCATATAGTCAGTATAAACTTACCTTAAATTTTATGGCTTCATTTATTAGAAAGCTATCGTGCTTCTCTGTCTTCTTTTTTTCTAACATTCAAGACTACAGTGAGAGAAGCAATTTATCCCATTTCAAACCCAGAGACCAGTATCCCCCTGCTGTTGGCACGAGTGTTCAGGCCTCATTACCTTTTCCAGATTCTTCCCTGACTCCCACTTCCCCCCACTCACCTTGTCACAAGCACCCACCCTGCAAGTCTGCATGCTGAGGCTCCACCCCCAAGCACCCACCCTGCAAGTCTGCATGCTGAGGCTCCACCCCCAAGCACCCACCCTGCAAGTCTGCATGCTGAGGCTCCACCCCCAAGCACCCCTTCTAGAGCAGGGATTGGTCAAAAGCAAGGGGAGTTTTTGTTTTGTTTTTTGTTTATTAGTTCATTATGTTTTTTTTATTGTACTATAAAATTTATTTTAGTTATCTTCTCTCTTTTTCAACTTACAAACAATGTTTGTTACAACCATATATTTTAGCGAGGGAGAGAAATAATAATAAATATGATAAGTAAATTAGCTAACATTTTAGAAGGTAAAAAGTGCTATGAGAAAAAAAAAGAGCCAATTTAAGAGGAATCCAGACTTCAGAGTGGGAAGGTTACAATTTTTAATAGGCTGGTAAGGGAAGGCCTCATATGACATTTGAGCCAAAGCTTCTTTTCAATTATAATTCATCAAAA
Organism: Saccopteryx bilineata; assembly: GCF_036850765.1. Taxonomy (NCBI): domain Eukaryota; kingdom Metazoa; phylum Chordata; class Mammalia; order Chiroptera; family Emballonuridae; genus Saccopteryx; species Saccopteryx bilineata. The sequence goes on from NC_089495.1 coordinate 18,730,629, forward strand.
AAGGCTCATCGTGAGGTATGGCAAATACCTGCAAGAAAACAAAACTACTGAGTTATTAGCTGGTAAAGCTGCACCACGGAACACTGGTATTCTATAAGCATAGACTCTATTTGTGTGTGTGTGTGTGTGTGTGTGTGTGTGTGTGTGTCACAGAGAGAGAGAGGGACAGATAGGGACAGACAACAGACCGGAAGGGAGAGAGATGAGAAGCATCAAGTTTTTGTTGCAGCACCTTAGTTGTTCATTGATTGCTTTCTCAGACCGGCCTAGAGCGGGAGGCTACAGCATACTAAGTAACCCCTTGCTCAACCCAGTGACCTTGGGCTCAAGCCGGTGAGCCTAGCTCAAACCAGATGAGCCTGCACTTAAGTTGGTGACCTCAGGATTTTGAACCTGGGTCCTTCGAATCTCACTCCATCACTCTATCCACTGCACCAGCGCCTGGTCAGGCACATAGACCTTATTTTTTTAACATACTATTACAAGATGTCATGAAACTATAGCCAATACATGCACATTTACTTCTTACCAGACAATCCCAATTGACCAGAGCTAGTCACAATACTTATTTTCAGAGATTACTCCCTAGAGAAAAATTCACATATTGATTCCAACTTGTAAATTTGAGAATTGACTCCTCCTTTGGTAAACACACACATTTAAAGGCCGCAAGCAGAATTTGTTTTCCTTTTTGGTCTACCTGCCTATCACTCCATTTCTGTATATTTAATAATAAAGAATTAGCACCTTCACCTCAAACTAACCAGACTCAGTGATGGGCACTATCACCTTAGACAAGTTTTCCTCTGAAATCCTTTGATTCTTCAAGTTTTCTCCTAGTTAAAAATTCATACATTTGCTTACAAATTTTGTTCATTTTTAGCAAGCATATTCAAGTTGACAGAAAAATAAGTTGCTGGAAATGGACAGGTCAAGTGAACCTATTAGCAAATACATCCCTAGAAATACATGCTGTTTTGGATGAGTTATTGATTTCAGGTGTAAGCAGTCTACAGGGTAGCTCGCTTATTTCATTTCTTTATACTAACAACCTCATTTGTTAGAACCAGCATGCTGCTTTTTAAAAATGTATTTGGAAGTGACTTCTGAACCCACATCTACTGTGTTTGAAACATTAACTACAGAGCTCATAAGCTATTATTGGATAGATTTTTCTCCCTCATAACAGAAAGAGTCTGTGGCCATACCACGAAACAATTACAGCTATTGTAACAGTGGAATCTGTAGAAATATAGAAATGAGATTAAAAAAGAAGTTTCCTGCTCATCTAACAAGCCAATGTTGTGCTTTGGTGGTTTCAACCCTTTGTAATTATAATTACTCACTGGCATGACCTGGAGTGAGATCTAATAATGGTGAAGTTGAATTCCATTTATTTATGATTGTGGTTTCAGAAATACTGAAATTCAGTAATAGGATCAAGATTAGCAAAAGATTTTTCTACTTTCTGAAGTTTTTACTACCTGGTTGGTGGAAGTATGTCCCCGCTGTGTCGTTCTGGTGACTTACTACGTCTTACTTGGTGACTGGGTTGTGCTGCTTCCGGCTATAGAATAAAATTAGACCGCTGTGAGTTCACAGCTTGTGTGAAAGGTAAAGACTGTTTCTTGAGGAATCTGTCTCCATTACACCATGTTGCAGAGGTTTTAGGCTTCCATCGTTACAATTTTTAATAGAGTGGTGAGGGAGGGCCTCGGTGAAAAATAACATTGGAGCGTATAGACGCGTAAAGGTGTTCTGGCTTTTGGTGGATGGGGTGGGTTCATTCTTCTAAAATAGTCCATTTGTTTGTCTTTGAACCCTGTAGGTGTTCCTGACAATCAATGTTTCCTTTCTTTATAGTGTCTAAAGACATTTACGGGCGATTACTGGTAACACTCGGAAATATGACTTGATGCTATTGCAGCAAGTCAGTAAATTTAAGTAGGGTTTAGAGTGTGTGTAAAAATAAAACAAGTACGCTCTATATGAAGCAGACTCGATGCCTACAACATAGCGACCAAGGAACTGCCTCAAGCCAGGCAGTATTTTCCATCTTCTACCAACATTTTTGCTTCTTCTGCTCTTTTTTTTTTTTTTTGGAATGGAATCCACAATCAGCTTATTTAAACTCACAATCTTAGTGAGAAGCATTGTTCTAAAACCGAAAGGGATAGCCGCTGAGGTGGCATACTAAATACTGTGTGTGAAGAATTTATCTCTAGGGCAAATATTTCCGATTTTCAGTTTCTTACAAGTCAGCCCTCGCCAATGAGGTTTTCTATTGCTTCCATTTATAATCCAAATGGTCTTTCTGACAACATCTCTGCCTCCTCTGACTTGCTTCTCATTCCTGCCTCCCATGCGTGGGGTCAGATACCAGCATGAGCAGAGGCAAAGCTTTCCTCGAATGTTGGGCATATTATTAGTAACTTTACTGCAATGTATGTAGAGCAAGTTGAAAAAAATATTTCTGCCTTAGGAATTTACTGTCCTCATTAACTTTCGAGCTTCCTCTGGGTACGTGACAGTTCTCCATCATGAGTTTTCATGCTTTGGCTTTTGTGTGTGATCATATTACCAAGACAATGTACATTTCAAGAAATTGCTCCTAATAAGAACTTACAGTTACATAATAGCTTTAGAGGTTACCAAAGCACTGTCTCATGTGTTTTTGACATGCATCACAGCACTGGGAAATAGGGAGAAAGCTGTCATTACCCCATTCTACAGTTGATGGAGGGAAATAGAGAAGAAAGCTATTATTGCCCCATTTTACAGTTGATGGAGGTAAGCAAAAGAGAAACCTCCATCTGAGGGGTGGAGTTAGGATTGAAAGCTCATTCTTTTCGCTCCAAATGTAGAATGCTTTCTGCTACTCAGTACCCTGTGTTCTGATAACATATGGCTGATTGGATACAAACAATAAGCATTAAATCATAGATGGCAAAACAATCACTTTTCAGGAACAAAAGGTCTCAGTCTGTGAAGTCAATCCTTGTTGAGATGACTTTCCCGAAATTCTACTCTGAGAAAAGCCATGAGTATGCCTAAGGCAATGTAAAATTATTTATTTCCCATATTTCTTTAAAGGTGTCTTACCCATTGCTAATTACAGTCAGTAAAAGCCAAAACTAGCATAATTCACATAAGGCTAAATGATAATGCCTTTATACTTAAGTACTAAAAATCTATATTCAGATACCTATAAATATTAAATTTATATTTAGAGGTCATAATACTTATTCATTTATTTTTTTTATTTTTTTATTCATTTTAGAGAGGAGAAAGAAAGGGAGAGAGAGACACACACAGAGAGAGATAGAGAGGAGAGAGAGACAGAGAGAGAAGGTGGGGAGGAGCTGGAAGCATCAACTCCCATATGACCAGGCAAGCCCAGGGTTTCAAACCAGCGACCTCAGCATTTCCAGGTTGACACTTTATCCACTGCGCCACCACAGGTCAGGCTACTTATTCATTTCTTAAATCTGTCATTCATGTACTTAATAAACTTTATTTGGTGCCCTCTATGTTCTTGTGTGGAAGTTTCTATAATAACATGAAGAATAAGTCTATTCTTACTTAAAGCAGAGTAAAGAAGTTGTGTCATCCTGATGTCATTACCGTTGGTTGTGAGCAACCAAAGTCCTGGCGTGGCCAAAATGGAAACCATAGATTTGTATTCAATGAATGGTGATTACTTTCAAAGGTTATGTACAGGTTATCAAAGGTTACATAGAGTTATATAAATTTAAGTTAATTTTAAATTTCATCTGAGCTTAGTGAAGCTCACTCTTTCTCTGAATGGAAAAAGTATTATTGCCTTTTCTGTGACTTGGTGAAACCAAATCACTTACCTCCAAGGCTTCCAAGAAGCCACAGTGCAGCATGGTTTGTGCAGCTCTCATGACTGATGTGGCATGTGAGAGAAGAAACATGTGGGAACATTTCTTCTTATTTAGGTTGCCAGGTCTGAAGCAAACAGAGAATGTGCAGTATTATTGGTAGTCCAGGAAAAATAAATGAATCACCTTTTATTATGCTCTCCCTCAGAAATCCAGGACAGCAACATTTATCTTTCAAACCAGAAGGTGAATGTTGACTCAGAATTCTCAGGCAAGAAACAATATATGAGAGATGAAACCACTAGTCCATTTTGAAGGAAATACAGGTGATGAAAATGACAAAGGAATTATATTCTCATAAGTGATTATAAAATTTTGAGAGATTTTAAAATGACTGTACAGGTTGTTTGATTTTGTCACACCTTACAATATTAAAATATAAAAATAAATATCACTGAAAATAAAAAATATCAAATATTCAAAAATCTGTTCTTTTCTTGAGTTTTTATGAAATACCAAAAGAACCTCTAAGCTTAAGAAATTTAACACTAAAAGGCACTAGTCTATAAAACAACAAAATCTATAAAAAACTTTTTAAAACTTCATCAGGATGAATAGTAATAAAGAGATAGGGTTTTTAACATAGCCTGAAGATCCTGAATGGAAAGCATGACTGGAACACGTCAGACAGGATGTCACTTCCAAGGAAGAGTGTGTGCTGGCCCTGCTATGTGGATATGGCTGAGAGACCTTAGAGGTGACTCCCATGAGCCCACTGCTGCATGGTTATACTGTGTATAATACACCTCCCTCGACTGTGGGCAGAACCCTGTGACTTCTCTCTAACCAACAAAGGATGGTAAGGTCGTGTGATGTCACTCCAAGGATAATGTTGAACCTTCTTGCCAGCAGGCTATTCCTAGCCTCTCTCTGTTGATGTTGACTTTGAAGACACACATTGCAATGAATCCTATGGCTGCAAGGAACTGGATGTTATCAGCAACCATGTGAGAAGGGGAGCAAATGCCTCCCTAGGTGAGCCTCAGATGACAACTCAGACCTGGATGGGGACCTTGACTGCAACTCTGCGAGCTCCAGAACAGAAGAGCAGCTAAGCTCTGTGTGGACTTCCAGACCACATAAACTGTGAGATCATTAATGTGTGTTGTATTAAGCCACTAAATTTACAGTAATTTTTTACAAAGCAGGAGATAACTATAACACAGTGTCATCTGGTAGTTGTTGGCATGAGAGCATCTATGAGAGAGTACTTAAAATACAATCTTTCAAATCATATCCAAGTGTCTCCAGGTTCTGTAACCTGTAGGAGAGATTTGATATAAGTAGTAGTTGAATGAGTTTTAGTTGTTGTTTTTGCTGTTAGGAATTTAGTGAGGTTTGGGCCATAAAAAATTCTATTCCATTGTCCAGGAGACAGAAGATATAATAGACTTGGTCTAGGAAATAGACATCGTGTCCTTCACCTTGTCTTCCCTCCCTCTCTCACCACCTTGTTCTATTTCCTCTGGATGATAGGGCACAAGCTGCAAATGTTTCTTTCCCCTAGCTACCTGGGTGCTGAAGCTCATGTTAGGCCCAGCTCCCTCTCACTTTGTTGCTTTACACTCTTTGGACAGAACAGATAAGAGTGTGAATAAGGGTTTCAGAGGAGCAACCAAACTTTTCCAACTGTATTGCTACCTTGCTGAGTTCCAGAGGACTTAATATTTTTTTTCCTCTATAAACCTCCCTGTCTTGAATCACATTACACAACCCTAGCAGTAGCTGGAATAGATAGGGAATTGAGTGAAGGATGCAGAAAAGATTGATGGTAACATCGTTTCCCTTTTATTGCTTCATTGATTTTAAATCAAACTGAGTATGGACCCAGACTGGGATGTGTATGTCTGAGTTTAGAGGAAGCAGGACCAAGAACATAATGCTAGAATGAGAAGAATGAGGCACCCAGGTGAAATGATGGACACATAGGGTGGATCAACATACCAAAGAGCTAATCTGAGTCTATTTCTCACACCTAATCATCCCACCACGTAAAGCCACTCTTGCCTATGTGACTCTTTCAGATCCCCTTAATCTTCAGTGGGGCTCATGACCTGAAATTTAAAAACCTGTTTCATTATAACAGCCAACAGTTCCTGAGTGATTACCAGGTGCCAAGTACTATATACCACACTCTCTAGACATGTCATCATATTTCATCCTCACCACAGAGTGTAGACTCTTTGTCCTTAAGGGAACTGAGCCAGGAAGAAGATGAAGAGTAGCCCCAGTTCACCAGCTCTTGAAATAAGAGAAACAAACTAGGCAAGTGGACTCCCAGGGATTGAGTTGCTGACCACCCCACTGCTGCACTTCTTCCACATTCTGTGAAAATCTTTGGGGTTCTCTGAAATAAGGGTTCAGTTATCTTCAAAGCTGTACTTTCCTTGGCTGTTCTGTTTCACAAAAATGTCCTAAAACTATTAAGTTTATAATTTTATTCAGTCATAAGCCTTGAAAGTATTACTACCAGTAAAATGACTTCATGCATTTTGCACTAAAAACAATGTATTCCCATCTGTTTTCATTAGCAGACATAGCTTGTGATAAACTGAATACAAGCATCTTTATACTAAAATGACCACAGAAAAATAACACAACTACTATTGTTTTCATTGAACTTCCAAAAAGCAAAAATTCTCAGTATGCTACATGGCATGGTTGTGGAGTGGGGCATGCTGACTGCACGATTGACCTCTAAATAGATAGAGCTATGGGGAAATGCCTTTTATTCACAGCGTGATTATTCACCAAAGATTCTGTGGCCAAGTGAAGTACTGTGAGCGCTGGTGACATGCTTTGTTCGATTTCTTATAAACTGTCTACAGGTTCCAGCAAGAAGACTGGACTCACACTGGAGAGGCAAGGAGAATGGTAAGATAGGCAGCATCACTGGAGGGGAGGTTGGAATGAGTGGGCTATATTTTTAACAGTTTCTATCTCTGAAACTCAGGCTTCTCTTGTCACTTCTGGACACAGACTTTCCAAAAAAACACAATCAGAATTGGTCATAATAATGAGTTTGAGTAACTCCATTTGGAATGGAGTAGAAAAGTGGTCTCGGAGATATAAATACGGGCAAGCATTCCTAATTTTTAGCTATAACTAAGTTGTGCCATGGATTCAATTTGGTCAAAACTTCTCACCCAAAATTGTCTGACTACAGGTAGATACATTATCTGACTGACTCAATAGTCCCAAAAGTCTGGTATTATAACGCAATATTTATATATTCTAACCAAAGTTGAAATATTGAAATATAACTATAAAAAGTAATTTTTAATACTGAGTAATTATAAAAAAATTAGAGGACTTTAAGAATTTAAAGAAAATTTTGTAAGTCTCCTTTTAATGTAGTTTGCATTATTCTGAAAATTAAAATTTTACCATGTATTATTCTTAGTTTATGTCATTATACAGGGTGCATTTCTCCCTAAAAATCTATATTCCATTTTCCTCATTTCAAAGACAAATATATTTTAATACAAAACTAGACTTTAAATAATAATAGTTTTATGCTAGAGTGCTATCATATAAATATACTAGAAAGAATATTGATCAAAAACTAATGAATACAATCTCATGGCAATAAAATGTCAAGAAACTGGGACTGTTGATAAATGCTTATGAAAGGGGAGTGTTCATTTTTTCCTGAAGCCAATAAAAGGAGGCAGTTTTTTCAGAGAGAAATACAGTTTTAACCGTGCACTCAAAGACTGCATTATTTGTTTCTTTCGTGTCAAGCAGAACCAAAGACTTCCAAGGAGGCACGAGCGGGAGGAGAGTTTAAAACTGAGAACATCTCTACAAAAGGACTTGAGACAGTAGGAATTAATCAAGTAACCAAGGACTTAGTAGTAACTCTGGGTCTAATCGTAGCCAACATGGAGAAATTCGTTTTTGAAGAGTTTCTATGGGAGTCGCACAGATAAGCAATCAAAGGGTTTTTCACTTTATGAAAGTGAAGAAAGGATTTGGTCATCTGTGAGACCTACTTTTTTGGGAAAGTTGATCTCAAAATTTTTTTTTTATTTTTTTTTATTTTTATTTTTTCTGAAGCTGGAAACGGGGAGAGACAGACAGACTCCTGCATGCACCCAACCGGGATCCACCCGGCATGCCCACCAGGGGGCGACACTCTGCCCACCAGGGGGCGATGCTCTGCCCCTCCGGGCGTTGCTCTGTCGCGACCAGAGCCACTCCAGTGCCTGGGGTAGAGACCAAGGAGCCATCCCCAGCGCCCGGGCCATCTTTGCTCCAATGGAGCCTTGGCTGCGGGAGGGGAAGAGAGAGACAAAGAGGAAGGAGAGGGGGAGGGGTGGAGAAACAGATGGGCGCTTCTCCTTTGTGCCCTGGCCGGGAATCGAACCCGGGACTTCTTCACGCCAGGCCGACGCTCTACCACTGAGCCAATCTGCCAGGGCTGATCTCAAAATTTAAAGAGGAAAAAACTATAAACCTTGGCAAAAAAAACACACCAAAAAAACCCCTCTGAAATAAGAATCAAATAATATTGGAAGAGTCTCCAAAAGTTAATTTTAACTGAAATTGCAAATAATCCTGAAGAAGGATAAAAGGTAAAAACATCTAAAACAAGAAGCAATTATATAAAAGCTCTATAATAACCTCTGATATGTAATGAATATGGGGAAAGTTTAAAGGCAAAACCAACAGTAAAACATGACTAGCAAATCATAAAACATATTTTTGCCTTTTTCTGTATGGTGAGGTGGTAGATATATGTTTTAATTTTTTAAGATTTTCCAAATAAAATATTTTCTGCATGGATTTGTATTGCTTTTATGTTTTTTACTGAATTTATGGAGGTGACACATAAATTTAATAAGATCAACAAAATTATATGGGTTTAGTTGCAAAATTTTACAATATATCAATATTGTGTGTTCACTACCCCAAGTCAAGACTCTGTCCATCACCATTTATACCTGCATACCCTGCTCCACCTCCTCCACCCTGTAATCACCACACAGTCGGCCATGAGTTTTGTTCTCTTTTTCCCCATTTTCGCTCAATCCTTCCACCACCCTCTCCCCAGCAACTGTCAGTCTGATCTCTATCTATGAGTCTGTCTCTATTTTGCTTGTTCATTCATTTTATTCATTAGATACCACATGGGAGTGAACTCTTATAGTCCTTGTCTTTCTCTGACTGTCTTATTTCACTTGAATTCCATGGATTATATCCTACTATGTCATGTACATATGTATTGCATACGTGTAGGCATATAATAAGACTTTTAGTGATAAGCTGAGATAAATCAATTGAAATAAAAAATGCATCTTGACATTGCAGCCACTTCATTCTCCCCAGCTCCCTACATCCTATGTGTTCCCAACCTTCTGCTCGGACATTTAAAACTAAGTAAGTAGAAATGATAACCAAAGAGCTCTGATGGAGCCGAGGCTTCAGAGAGGTTCTAAAAGGTCCCACAGAAGAGGAGGATGTACAGCTACACAGTATCGGTGCTCATGATCTGAAGGTGTTGCAAAGCTGGAATGAACTGGATGGTCAGCAAGCATACATTTATTCAAGATTTAATACCATTGGCTCAAATAAATTATGTTCAGCCTTTATCAATAACAAAAATCACCATTTGTCGATTGCTATTTTATCTACCTGCTTTCTCCTCTGCTAATCTTAAAACACCAGCTGCTTGTAGTCCCATCTAAATGCCAGTGGGCTAGGGAAGGGTTACCATCGACGCCTACTGGGTATATAGTGTCTAGTGTTGCAGTGCACATAAAGATTAAACAAAGCATCTTTATTTGCCAAAATTTAGCATCACAGATTTACATGAAGCATGAATTGTTTTGCATTTTTCTACTGAACGCGATGGGAATACTAACGAACAAATTAAAGTTTTTCACAGCCGAAATAATTTTCTGGTTCTTTCCTTCGAGACTGAGAAAAAGGCTGTATTTTATTGGTGCCATTGCCATCTTAATAGTTCCCTGTCTGGGCGCGGTCTCCAAGGAGAAGCGGAGGACCACACCGTATTTCTGTCTTGTTGACTGCAGATGGCCTCACCCAGAGACCGGCAGCGGGTGCAGTAACTGTCCGGATGGAAGCGGTGGCTGCCCGCCCCACAGGCAGCAGAATTTCGCCCTTTCCGAAAGGCAATGGATGTCTTTTTAGTACAAACTTTCTGAGCCCAAGGGGACCATTCGCTCAGCAGGAAGCATAGCTTGTGAGGGCGACTGATCATTTCTCTGTAAAAATGCAGTGGAAAACTTAAAAGAGAGTGGAGCTAGCATCTCAAAAGAAAATCTAAACAGGAACCAACACTGTGAAAAAGCCCCAAGTTTATTTAATCAGATCAGCTGAACTCATATGAAGAAAAAAAAAACTCCCTCCTCAAAAAAATGTCCCAAAATTTTTGGCAAAAAAAATAAAAAACAAACACCCACAAACTGAAATTGATTGATTAAAATAGGTTATTTTTTAAATTATTTTTGCTAAGAACTTATAAGTGTGAGCTAATAACAAAGAAATACAAAATATTCTCCCATAAAAATAATGAAAAGAATCACAGTGGAGAAAGTCCTATCTTCAGAAGATTGAAATTGATTAAGTATCTGGATCTAACTGCCAGTTTACAGGGCATGCGCAGGACAGAGGAGGACGTTAAATGATCAGCTAGAGATGAATTAGCAAAATCCTGGGAGAGGGACACATTGATTTCAGCTTTGTCATCTCATACTTTGTAAAGGGAAAGGGGAAACTATTCAAGATCCTTAAAAGCCAAACCAAGCAATTACAATGTATAAAAATTATTTGAGGCCCTGGCCGGTTGGCTCAGTGGTAGAGCGTCGGCCTGGCGTGCAGAAGTCCCGGGTTCGATTCCCGGCCAGGGCACACAGGAGAAGCGCCCATCTGCTTCTCCACCCCTCCCCCTCTTCTTCCTCTCTGTCTCTCTCTTCCCCTCCCGCAGCCGAGGCTCCATTGGAGCAAAGATGGACCGGACGCTGGGGATGGCTCCTTGGCCTCTGCCCCAGGCGCTAGAGTGGCTGTGGTCGCGACAGAGCGACGCCCGGAGGGGCAGAGCATCACCCCCTGGTGGGCAGAGCTTCGCCTTCTGGTGCACCCTGGTGGGCGTGCCCGGTGGATCCCGGTCGGGCGCATGCGGGAGTCTGACTGTCTCTCCCCGTTTCCAGCTTCGGAAAAATCCAAAAAAAAAAAAAAAAAATTATTTGAACGACCTGTTAAAAAAATCTGATAAGACATTTGGGATATATGACAGTTGACTGAATATTCAATTCTATAAATAATTATTCATGTTTTAGCATGGTGATGGTTTTCTTGGCTGTTTTAATTTTTCTTTCTGATACTGCATTTTTCATTTGAGGCATTTCCATTGGGCCTTTAAAAACATGTCTAGTTTTGATCTTTGTTGAAAATGGCCATCTGTTCCTGCATGTTGTCCACTTTCTCCTTTCACCATATTTGTCATTTTTGGAAACCTCCTCTGATAGTTCCAACATCAGGGCCATTTTGGGTCTGGTCCTATAGACCCTCTCTTGATGATGGTTTATTTTTATTGCTCCTTCGTGTTGCCTCATAATATTTTATCGTGTGTCAGGCATTATGTACAAAGTGTCAGTAAGAACCAAAGTCAAGACCTTCGCTTTCTCCAGTTCAGCTCTGGTGTGAGCAAAGAGGGGTGTAGTGGTAGTCGAGTCGATCTCACTTGTTGTTGGACTGGGTCTGGGATTTGTTGTTACAAATCCTTTAATAAGATTCAGCTCATCACTGGCATCAGATGCTTGGTGATCAGGATCAGAACCTTCCTTTTAGCAGGACTTGAAATCTGACTGTGGATGGAGTATTTCTCAGTTCCTGTGTCTTGCCCTCTGCCTTCAGCGGAGCCTGTCACACTCCCGCTCCTCCCATCACCATGGTGACCTCTTACTGATGCTCAGAGCCTTCTCTCCCTTCACCAGCCCGGCCCCAGTCCTTGGCAGGACCAGGAGCACTTGATGAGGAACCTCCAGCAGAAGTTGACAGGGGAGCCTAACACTTTCTGGCTAGGGCTGCCAGGAATTCTAAACCATCAAGGCTTAGCCTTTAACGTTTTAGTTAAGCCATAAACTGATCACTTTTCACCAAATCTGTAATCAGTTTTTGTTTTTTTTCCCCTTCATCTTCTTATTCTTCTTCCCACTACTCTACCAAAAATGAAAGTGACCTGAGATGTCTACAGCCCTAACGGGACCATTTTAGATTTTAATGTCATTTACCATTTTCTAGATTTCATTTTATTTAAGTTACTTTGCATGCTTCAATATAATTTTAATGTTTGAATTCTTTATAGATAGATACTGAAATAAATGTAGATAAAATGGTATGTGTGGGAATTACTTTCTAATAGGCCAGTGATTAAGGTGATGGGTGGGATGCAGATGAAACAGGGGTGCTGTTGCTGGTCTCATTGTTGAGTGGTAGGTAAATGGTTATTCATGATATCAGTCTCTCTTCTTTTCATGCTTGAATATAGTTTTCATAATACATAGCTTTTTAAAATGGAGACTATAGGCCCTGGCCGGTTGGCTCACTGGTAAAGCATCGGCCTGGTGTGCAGGAGTCCCGGGTTCAATTCCCGGCCAGGGCACACAGGAGAAGTGCCCATCTGCTTCTCCACCCCTCCCCCTCTCCTTCCTCTCTGTCTCTCTTCCCCTCCCGCAGCCAAGGCTCCATTGGAGCAAGGTTTGCCCGGGCGCTGAGGATGGCTCTGTGCCCTCTGCCTCAGGCGCTAGAATGGCTCTGATTGCGGCAGAGCGATGCCCCGCCCCCTGGTGGGCCTGGTGCATGGATCCTGGTCGGGCTCATGTGGGAGTCTGTCTGACTGCTTCCTCATTTCCAACTTTGGAAAAATACAAAAAAAAAATTAAAAATTTGAAAATTTAAAAAAAATAAAAAAATAAAATAAAATGGAGACTATAAAATTTTACTACGTTGCTACTGGTGGGTCACAAAATTATCTCTTAGTTTTCCAGTGGCAAATACAAACAAAAACAAAAACAAAAAATAACAACAAAAAAAACTAGTCAATTACAGAATTCAAAACGTCAATATAGAAATGACAGGGGTAGGGAGAGAGAAAATGTTCAGAAGTTGTTTTTTGTTTTAAGTCTAGGTGAAATCTTTCTTGAGAGTTATCCTAAAGGGAACATTGGGTAATTTAATAACAAAAGAATGTTCATAACAATCTCCTCTCAACAGAAACAATGAGAAATTTCTCAGAACTTTTACTATAGCATTTTTCAATAAGGGTAGGTGATATGCCACAGAAGTGTAATTCAGCAAAAAGAAGTTAACAGATGCCTTATAAATTTGCTCCACTCCTCCAGATTACCTGGGGAGACAAAGAAAAGGTTTTTTCTTCAAATTATTCTCCTTGAATATTCCTTTTTTTTTTTCTAGACTAAATTAGAGGTGTTTAACTATTCTTCCAACCATCTGCTCTACCTGCAGGACAGATTCTGGGCTCAAGGTGGAAGTCTATGTAACATGATGAGGAGAATCAGGAACCTGGCTTCTCTCCTTTCCCCTGTGTTCCTGGCGCGGTCAAGAGGATGTCCCATTTCTTCTCGTCTTCCACTCCTTATACAGTTTATTATTTCTTCTCTGCAGTGATGATTGCTTTTAGGAGGTTCAGTCCCTTTAACTCTCTTACTGATCCTCTAACCCAAAATGCAGCCATCTCCTATGTCTAGCTCCGGTATTTATTTGGTGGTCTGACCCTTTGACTGTTTTGGGTCCTCTAGCTCCATGCTGCTGTCATCATCTGGGAAAAACTTTGACTCATTTCTCAGTCGCTAGCCTTCCTCCATTCAAAGAGGCTAGCAGCTCTATTGCCTCTCTCTGCATCCTGAACTTAGGGAGCCCCAGTTAGAGAAGAGAGATTTGTCCCATGGCTTCTCTCTGCGGAGGCTCTCCTGATACCATTCTTGCTCATGTGAGGTGATGCTATGAATTTAGAGTACCATGGAAATTCCCGGAGAAGCGAGGCAGAATTCTTTTTATTCTCTGATAGGCAGACACCTCGCCTTTGCCATCGCTTCTCTGTAATTCAACTCTGGTAGGAGGCAGGGACCAACCTTTTTTTGAAGTTGCTCTCTTCCCCTTCTCTCTGAAAGGCTCTTCCACCACCCAGTCTGAGTTTCCTTTGCATTCATGGCCTACTTTCATATTTTAAATCTACTCTATGATTAACTTTAAGATATTTGCTCTAGGTCTTCAGGCCATGGCCTATTTATTCGGCACTGAATTTAAGTTTCCTTAATCTGATAAAGTTGACAAACATTATATATGGTAAGATTTTTAAATATTTCCTTCTAGACTGAAAGGAAAACAAGGATAGTCACAATAATCAATTTTTTCAGCATTTTACTAGTGATCTGAATTAATAAGGCAAAGAAAGAAAAGGTAATAAAAGCATAAAGATTAGAAGGGAAAGAGAGAAACTATTATATGTAATATTACTATGTATGTAGAGAATCTATTTTGTATGACTATTAGAAGAGTTTAATAAAGTTGCTGGATATGTGGTTGATATACAAAAATCAATTGTGTTTTTAAGTACTAGAAACTAATAGAAAATAAAATTTTGAAAAAAGGAGCATTTAAATATTGTCAAATACATCAAATAATTATAAGAAATCTAAATCAATATGTGAGAGACCTCTGCAAAAATAACTATAAAACTTTGAAAGAAATTGAACACTCAAATTAATAAAGGGATAGTATATGCTTATATATTAGAAGTTCTAATATTAAATATATCAATTCTCCTCCAAATGTATTTATTGAAATACCAAATTACCAACAAGATATTTGTGAAAATTGAAAAGCTAATTCTAAAAATTATAGTTAAAAAAGCATGTGGCAAGAAAAGCTAACACTCTTTGACAAGAATGACAGGGTCTGAAGATTTGTTCTCCTGGATATCAAAATACAATAAAGTTACAGAACTTAATGGTGCATTGCATTGATGGAAGGATAGACAATTAGACAATTTTAATAGTAATCAGAAACAAACTCACACAGATGTTAACAATTCCTATATAATAGCCTTGTGGTGGCACAACGGATAAAGCGTCAACCTGAAAGGCTGAGGACTCCAGTTCAAAATCCTGGGCTTGCCCCACCAAGGCACATATGACAGGCAAGCAATGAACAACTAAAGCAGAGCTCCTATTGAGTTGATACTTCTTGCTTCCCTCCACTCTTCTCTGTAAAATCAATAAATAAATTCTTTAACTGGCTGTGAACAATCAATTGAGATAACTCACTACCTTCGGACCAGCCTATAAATAAATTCTTTTTAAAAAAATTATGTATGATAAAGATGACACTGCAGAGCTATAAGGTAAAGGAGAACTGTTAAATAAACAATCTTGAAATAATTGAATATTCATCAAAAGAGAGAGTAAGATTTAAAGGGCAAGCTGCATATAACTGACAAGTGACTTATGTCCAGGAAAACAGACAACCAAATCTAAGAGGCAAAAAACTCAGTCATTTAACTTAGCAATGGAGATCCAAACAGTCAATAAACACATGAATAGATGTTCATTTTACTAGTCACCAGGGAAATGCATATTAAAAGTTCAATGAAATACCATTACACACACATTCTTATATCCTGAATTAGTGAAAATAAAAATAATGACAACAACTGTTGACAAGGACCTGGAACACGCTATCTTCCTACTCTGTTGGTGGGACTATTTAAATTTGTATGCACATTTTGCAAAATTGTTTGGCAATATCTACAAAAGATGAACATATGTATAGTTTATAATCCAGCCATTCCTTTCCCAAGTATATATATTCAGCAAATGGCATGCCTGAAAGGGAATGATAAAATTTTTCATAATAGTCTTCTTTATAAGCTAAAACAGAAAACAGCCAACATATCCCAAGATGTTCAAGCAGTAGAATTGGGTGAATATATTGTGCTATGTTTAGCAATAGAATATTATAGAATAAAAGTGTATATGAATGAGCCAACATCATACTCAATAAAATGAATGCCTCTCACCGCCATAATGTTGGAAGCCAAAGAACCTACTACAAAAGCTCAAGATCTCATATTATATAATTTTATTTAAACCACAGTATTTAATAAACATGTTTGAGAGACAAGGTTACCAAGAAAAACAGGAAAATCAAGTATTGTAGTTTACTTTGTTGGAAAAAAAATGAGTAGTGATTGGAAAGGGTCATGAAGGAAGTTTCTTTGAGGCTGTCAATATTCTCTTTTGGGGCCTACAGCTATAACCCAAGTGATTGCTTTGTGGTAACTTACTGAACTATGTGCATTTTTTTTGTGAACTTTTCTGTCTGTGAGCTATATTAAACACACATACACACACACACACACACACACACACACAAGTAACAGAAAGCTACATAGTTGAAAGAGTCTTTTTTGTTTTGATGGAGAATTTAGTAGTGGTAAATTGGGTGGAAATAATGAAATGAAAATAACACACCATTTGTAGAAAAGTGTCTAATCAATTAGCTGTAAGTTCAGTGAAAACAAGCAAATCTTCTTTAGCGTATAGGCTGTAATTGAGACTTGTTCAAGTATGAACAAAGCAAATGTTATAGTTTAATCTGATGTTACATATATTGGTTTTATATATTAAAGGAATTAATGTTACAATGATAGCAGGCCTCAAAAGAAAGGAATGGTTAGCTTGTAACTTGGAGAATTGATTCCATGCAGACCTCTTTCAATGAAGGCAAATCCTTCAAGGGAGTGTCAATTGAGTCAGAAAGGATGGTTTTGAATGCAAATGAAAATGTGAAGTAAAAGCCTCTGTCATTTTGCGGGAAAGAAAGGAAAGGGAAAAAAATAGTCACTGAAGAGATTCAAAGGGAATTGAAATGTTAAACGTGATGGAGCATGCCTGAAGATTGAAGATTTTCATCACATCCAGGTTGAGATTACCATATTTTTCACTCCATAAGATGCACCTGACCATAAGACACACCTAGGGTTTAAGGGGGAAAATAAGAAAAAAAATATTCTGAACCAAATGGTGTGTTAAAATATTTAATAAAATATATCATGATAATATTTCAACAGCAGTATAACAACAATTAGCACTGTTATTAACAAATGAGAAGAGACTCTAAAGTTCAAATACTCTTCTAGTTGTCTGGGAACTCATCATTGCTAGTGTCAGAATTTAAGAAGCTCAGTGGCTCACAATCATTTGCTATGTATTAATGGATGGAGATGTGGTGCGTGCGCGTATGTGTTTATGAAAGAGAGAGAGACTCTAACACTCATAGAAACCAGAATGTAATTATTCTATTGTAAATATAAAAGACATGTGCTTCCCTGGAGCTTATCCGAGGAAGGCAGAGAGAATTAGTGGAGGAAGTGAGATGCTGACAGGGCCTTTAAGAGAAACAGTTGAAGAGGAACAAAGCATGAAGTCATGAAAGCACAAAATGTACTTGGCCTTCAATAAATGATTGGTTTTGCTAGAGCATATATTTAATCTAGAGATTGGAGAGAGATAAGATTGGCATAGTAAGCTAGGCAGATGCGTGAAAGGAATTTAATATTATTCAAGGAGGTGTAACTTCTTTCTAGCAAAAGCCATTGAAGTTTTTTAATATAACAACATTATGATTTTTTTTTAGTATGAAGACACATTTTTTTTCCTTCCTATTATGATTCAGAAAAAACCTAGCTTTAATTATAGTTACTTGGGTATAAATAACTGTCTTCTCTATCTCGGTTTATGAATTTTGCAAACAGAAATCGTCTTATTAATTTTACATGCTATAGAACCTAACATACTCTTTGTCTGGTTTGTTGCAGAATAACAAGACTGGTGATTTTATAATAAATGGCATAGAATCTGAGTAAAAGGGAACCAGTGGAGGAAGTTTCTGATTTTTTTCTGGACTTGAACTAGAGTTATAATCCTTAGAATAAAAAATAAGTGATGATGGTTGTGAGTATATAGCCAGTGTTTGGATATATGTGGACATATGCAGAGAGAGCTGGGAAAAATTTGTGGTGTCACTACACTGTGATATTTTTCTTCTACAAAAAGCAATTTGCATTAATAACGACATACCCCAGGTATGTCAATAATGGAAAAAATGATGCCTTAAACAGTTCTTGGTACCAGATGGTATTCGGTAAATAGTCATGCAATGAATGAAAACATGAGCAAATGCCAGTTTCATTTTTTCAATATTCTCTTCCTTTTCTAGCCGATCAAACTCTTCAACTAGATATTGCCATGACTTATTTACATTATTGTAAACCAAAGTTCAAATAACTGATGTGAACATTTCTTTCTTTTAACATAAATAAAGCATCTATATTTCTTTTCCTTTAGGGACTTAAACTCCTACAGGGCAGGAGGAGAATGGTAGTATTCTTTTTTTTTTTTTTTCCTGAAGAACTATGTCCAAGGTGAACTGACCAGGAAATATTATTTATTCATTCTGGCTTTAGGCAGTTTGTCTCAAACAAACAAAAAACTCACTTGTTTTGCAAGGTATGTTTACTTCACCAGTAACCTAATATGCCTGAGTTGCTACTCACACACATACAAAGAAACCTTGAGGATAAAGTCCACTCTTTTGGAAAGGTGTGAGGTTTACCCACAAAAGAGTGAAGTGATTGACAAAGAAACTTGAAGAGGATGTCGGTGATGGGCAAGTCTTCATGTTGACGGAGACAGGAGAGAAGGATGCAGGAGGCTTCAGAGAAGGGCCAAGTGAGAAAGACAGTGACAGTAATTTCTGATTGCTCCTCAGTAAACACAACCTACCCAGTGAACAAGGGGAGACTCAGCAGTCCTTTGACCATCCATTCGTTCTGGTTTAGAAACCTTTTATATGCTAGGCCTTGAGAATTCAGAGGTAAACGAGACCCTGCCATCAGGTGGCTCTCAGTCTCCAAACAGATAGCAGGCATGAAATAAAATCAAGAGGATGCATAATACCAGTAGTATATACTGAGCAAGACACTCTCTACGTAAATATATGTGAACTGTGCACAATGGAGGAATTATTTCCTCCATGATTAAGATTGAGAACATTTTACCTTCACAAACTGTCTTTTGTCTTTGGTGCCTAATTCTAGCTTTTTTTCTACTGTGAGTTCTTGCTGAAGCCAAATTACTAGAGAGAGATTCTAAGTATAATCAATTATAAAATATCATATTATGTGGACAATGTTTAAATTTCCAAGGGTTTTTGAGATAATTGATGTAGTTTCCTCCCAAATTAGTATATCTAAAAATGCTGTGACTGGCTAATTATACCAGCCCTGTGGATTTTATTAGGTGTCCAGCTCCTAAGTGAGTAGTTTGGCAAGAGGCCACTCAGTTCTGAGGGCTCAGAACGTCCCATGAGAGCACTGCTCAGAAGCATGCCCGGAGCACCTGTTGTAGCCAGGAATGAGGTTTCCACGCATGGACCTGCATCCCGGACACACCTTTACCTTGGCCGTCAAGAGACAGGAGTGGAAAGAGGGGAATGGAAGAGAAACAGGCACTGTACATACATCACCACTTTTGAACTCCACAATGTTCACATAGATTTGGTATTGTTTTCACAATACTACTGAGATCAAAAGCATCTTTTAAGTAATAAAGTCATTGGAAAGTGCCACGGATTAAATCAGAGGCAGGGCAAACTTGAAATTGAAAGCAGGGAGTCTGGAGGAAAGCCTCTTCTAGGACCCTGGCACCACATTGCTTCTAAAGTGGCAGTAAATTCATGTGGAGAGATGATTTCTGCAGTGAATCCGGGGACTCTGATGATAAATAAACTGCCTTCTGTCCGTGTCATTACCTGCCTTCTACATCCCCGTGTATTAGTCTAGGAAACGCCTGCTGAATAGACTATTCCAATGGCATACATTGTTCATAGTAGAGCTCACTGCTTATTAATGAATATCTAAAAAGCAGTGCCATTCTTCATGAGTCATACCAATACACCTTTGTAGAATGAAGAGTAATGTGTTACTAAGCTCTTTTCGATAAAGGTTGTTCAAGATTACATAGCCACCAAGTGACAGAACCCTCAAAATGTTCGATTCCAAAGTCGATATTGTTACACTCCCTCATTTGCTATAACAAAAACTCTATAGTTTAAGCTACTTATCATAAACAATAGTACTGTCCATGGGAAGAATGTGGGTGTAGTTTTGAATAATATTTTAATTTTCCTTCCTGAATAGGGACTTCTAGTTTATACAGGCAAGAAAAGATTATTTTCTTGTTTTCATCATCAAGCTGGGTAGTGCGTAGGGACCACAGATACAAAGCGGAGAGCTTACCTTCTATAGTTTAAAATAGGGGACTTGGAGAGGTGGATGAAAGGAAGATTTTGATTCATAGAGCATTATCCACATTCAACATGCGCGAGAATGATTGTGTCTTAGAATGAGGACGTAGTCTGTGAAGCCAAAGAATGGAGGAGAATCCCTAGCACCTGGCTGCTCTCTGGAGTTCAGCCTGCTTTCTGTCCTCTTCAGATCAAAGTAAGAGCAATAAATCGCACGCACAAATCAATCTGTGGACTCTGAAAATTTTTGCCTTTGGGTTCTCATATAGCATCAGAAAATCTGAAGCAGTTCAATAAATTCTTTTCAATGAGTTTATATTTTAAGCCAGTTACAAAGGATTTTCTTGAGCTAGTTCAGTTGAGTGGGGGCTAAGAAGCAAAGATGTGAGTGCCAGGTGCACCTTTTCTGACAGACCAAAGCAGGTGGGGCAGGAAGGGACTTCTAACGACGGATTTGCCCCGCCGCCTCCTGAAGGCAGGTTAGGTAAAGAGCAATGAAATCCCAGATGCATTTTTTCTCCTGATCTAGTGCCACAGAAATGTGTGTTAGACCGTGTAAAACAAAATAGAGAAGTGCACAAGCTGTTCACATACTGAAGTTTAAAGCTATCTGATTTATTGTAAATTGATATTTTCTGCAATTCTTTTGTTATTATAATGGTGTGATTGCTTTAAATGATGATCAAAGACAGAAACTAATGAAAAAAATGACTACATATACTATTTTTTTTTTTTTTACTTTCAATAGAAAAATTTGTACTAACCCTGTGCATGTGCATTTCTCTTCATAAAGGTAACATTAATATGATCCATTACTTTATTAAAGATGGACATTTTATTCAGAAGTAGAACTCTATTATATATCCTTTTTTTTTTGGCTTATGCATATTCCAACAAATCAATTGGGTGTTTTCTAATTGTACTGTTATGTTTATGAAAAAGTAATAATTTTATTCAACTATAAATATGTATGAGTTAAATTATTTATTCCTCTCTGAAAAACAGGCTAGACAATTTTTTTATTTTAAGGTCTTTGGTCATATTTTTATTTTCTTACTAAAAAAGATCTGTTGTTCGATGACAAGTCAATTGCTTGTTAGCTACTTGAGAAAAAGAAACATGAACGTATTTTAAACAAATGTATACATTTATACTTTAAAACAGAGAGGTAAACAATTATAATTGTGCTGAGAAGACGGTGTTTCTCTCTTCCTCCTGCACTCGGGCAGTTTGGACATGACAGGCTCTGAACGAGTGTCAGCCAAAATGGACTCACATGAGGGGAGCCTCAAAAATAAGTGGTGTTTTCTGTGGGGCACCTTGAGAGACAATTCAGGATCTCACATGTAGGTTTTCTTGTTGTTGTTTTTGTGACAAAGACAGAGAGAGAGACAGAGAGAGGAACGGATAGGGACAGACAGAAAGAAAGGGAGAGAGATGAGAAGCATCAACTCTTCATTGTGACACCTTAGTTGTTCATTGATTGCTTTCAAATATGTATCTTGACTGGGGGGCTACAGCAGACCGAGTAACCCCTTGCTCAAGCCAGAGACCTGGGGCTCAAGCTGATGAGCTGTGCTTAAACCAGATGAGCCCACACTTAAGCTGGAGACCCTGGGGTTTCAAACCTGGGTCTTCTGCGTCCCAGTCCAATGCTTTATCCACTGCGCCACTGCGTGGTCAAGGCTCACATGTAGGTATTTATTGTTTATCTTTCTTCAGTGAAGGTGAGGACAGACTTTTACTTGACACCCTAGATAGACTCCAACAGCATCAGTCTGTGAAGTGTTGGGCAAGTGAGAAGTGCAGATGGAAGTCAGCTAAATCCTGGAGGGGGCGTCTCTCAATCAAACCAACTGAGCACCCAGCAGAGTTCACTGAAAGTCATCTGTGTTCAGAGTTCTGTAATGGGCTTGAGAGAAACAAAAGCATTGCTAACTTTATTTTTTAAAAGCTTATTTGGAATGCAAAAGGCATTTTCTGTTGCTTCTTGTAATAGAACAGAAAAAGCTTATTTGTTCCATAAACTGCCTGAAATGGTATGTGCAGGATCAAGAGTACTAGAAACTCAACCTATTCCAAATAACACCTGGAATATATCTATTTTTAATTGAAGTAGAACTCTCCCACCCCCACAGCCCCAGGATTAATAATGACTTCTATGGTCTGAGGCAAGAACTCTAGTAGGCTGAGGATTAAGGATGAATCCCTCAGAGGGCAAAAGGATGAGTAGTGTAAATAGGGAACACTGCTTGTCCTAGAAAATTACCTCGACACATCATTTCTTTTCTCATAAAGTTCCAGGGATGGACGTGGCTTCCTCCCTTTCTGCTGGGAGTTGTGCCAAAGAGAACCAGAGCACAGAAGATCAGAGAACTGCCTTAGGGTACAAGTTATTGCTTAATGTCTATATAATTTGGGGCAAGTTTCTTAATTTCTCTGTGCCTCCGTTTCTTCATCTAAAAAAATAAAAATAATAACACTACTCCATTAGGTTATTGTTATGATTGAATCAATATTTATAAAATGCTTAGACTTTTGTTTGGCAGATTTTTAACACTCAGTAAATATTCTCTCCTTCCCTTCTGACCATCTCAATGAATAGTCAAAGTAAATGTTTACCTCGCTCTCTTCTTTATTAAAACATGGTAGATAAAAATAAGGTCAATATAAAGTTTTATTGTACTTTTATGTGGTAAGAAAATGAGACTTGGGTTGAGTACTGGCAAGTATGGTAGAGTAAAGAAGATTCGAGTTGAGCCTGGTGTCAGAGAAAGAGGGAGAGGAGCTAGGCTGAGCCCGGGGGTCTTCACTGAAAGTAGAGAACAAACCACAGAGGTGCAGGGGAAGGAATAAGTTGATGAGGACTCTAATTTTCCTTTCCCTAAAAAGCATAAACAGCAGCTTTAACTGTTTTTCTATTTTAGTGTATTTTTTTAACTTGCCTCAGTGGTAGTAAAATCTTTTGCTGAAATGATTTTGATGATTTTCGTTCTGTTCTTGTTTAAAAATATATATATACATACTTTAAATTTTGTGAATTTGTGAAGGTTTATTTAAGATGTGCATTCCTTTCTGCTTGTTCTGGTAAATGTTTTACTACTGGGACCTGTGGATTGTTTGTTTCTCGTGACCAACTAAACTGCCAGAGCACATTTTCCTTGTACTGGTGTTGGGATGAGATGAGAAGCAGGGACATCAATCAGGTGGTGGGATTCATGGAGAAGAAAGGCAGAGGTGAAGTAGAGGCATAAATCATCACATATTAATTTTTTAATTAAATTTTTGGGGTAAGATTGGTTAATAAGATTAAATAGGTTTCAAGGTGCAATTCTGTAACACATCATCTGTATATTGCATTGTGTATCCACCAGCCTAAGTCAAATCTTTTTTCATGACCATATATTTGACCCCCTTTATCAATTACTACCTACCCTCTCCTTCCATCTGGTAACCACCATGCTGTTGTCTATATCTATGAGTTTTGTTTGTCTTGTTTGTTCATTTGTTGCTTTTAGTTTTATTTTAATGAAAAAGTAGGTGTGAGATAAATAGAAGAGAACAACTCTTCAGAAGCCAAGAAATGTAAAGAGTGGTTGTGATAATGAGCGAAGAGTATGGCCATGTGCTGTTCTGGTTGACCTTTTATGCATAAGTCATACCTAAGTCTGCCTTATAAAATTGTACAACTTATTATTCTTAAAATGATGTCTTGCAAAACAAGTCACAATACAAAATGATTTATATGGCAAACTTTGATGTGGACAAGGCCCACTGGGGGTGAGGATGACAGAGACGCAGAGACCCGACTCTGGGGACCAGGTTCATTGATGCAGATCCACTTTATTCAGGAAGTAAACTAGCTGATATACACAGGTTTAGCCTATAGGGTGTTATAGCGTGTTCTTCAAAGCCAATGGCTAAAAAGACCAGGGAGCTGCCTGGTTAGTGCTGAGTCACTTCCTTATAGTGGGTGAGCTCCCTCCTGAGTGTGCCTAGGAGGGTTTCAGGTACTGGAGTGTTCTCACAGCATTGTATCAGCCACAGCTACTAGAAATGCGCTCTGCACTCTACCTACACTTTGAAACAAGAGAGACTACAGAAATTAATGTGAACCAGGACGGTTAAGGCATTTTCCATGGAGGTATGGTGTTTAAGCTAGATTTTAAATATAAGAGTTCTACATGTGTGAACCATACCCAAAAGGTAGGATTTTTGTTTCATATCTGGGAAGACTGAAAATGGTGAACGTTGAGTTGAAATTGTGATTATGGTGGTTGTTGAAGATAAGATAGGAAAAGAAGATTGGAGCAACATTGAAGAGACATTTGAATGCCAAGACAATGTTTTCTTTTTTTTTTTTCTTAATTGAATTTATTGGGGTTACATTGGTTAATAAAATTATATAAGTTTCAAGTGTATAATTTCATAATACATCATCTGTATATTGTATCGTGTTCACAATCCCAAGTCTGGTCTTCTTCCATCACCATTTATACCCTTTTTGCTCTCTTTTACCTGCCCCCACCTCCTTTTTCCTCTGTTAAGCACTGTACTGTTATCTGAGTCTATGAGTTTTCTTTCTTTTTTAATCCCTTCTCTTTTACATCCAGCCCCCAACTCCTTCTCCTCTGACTGCTGTCAATCAGCTCTCTATCTCTGAGTCTGTTTCTATTTTGTTTGTTATTTTATTTTGTTCATTAGATTCTATATAGGAGTGAAATCATATGGTACTTGTCTTTTTCTGATTGCCTTATTTCACTTAGCATAATACTTTCTCGGGCCATCCATGCTGTCACAAAAGGAAAGATTTCCTTCTTTTTTATGGCTGAGTAATATTCTATTATGTACCACTTTTTTCCTACTCATCTACTGATGGCAGCTTGGCCTGTTTCCAAATCTTGGCTATTGTAAATAATACTATTATGAACATAGGGGTGCATATATTCTTACGAGTTAGTGTTTTGGGTTCCTTCGGATATATTATTACCTAAAGTGGAATCCCTGGGACATCAGGCAGTTCCATTTTTAATTTTCTGAGAAAACTCCATAGTGCTTTGCACAGTGGCTGCACCAATCTGTATTTTGTTTTTTCTATGGCTTTGCCAATACTTATTCATTGATTTATTAATGATAACCATTCTGACAGGCATGAAGTGATATGCACACAATAGAAAATGGCTGAAAGTTGAAGAAATTGTAAATGTACTGCCTTAAAAATCTTACTTTCATTGTAATGGGGAGGCTAGATCAGAAGCAGGCTACTTGAGTAAAGAGGGAACAACCAGCAAGCTTACACTGGAATGCTAACATAAAAATGGAGGAGAGTTAATCCATGGCGTCTGAGAAATGTAGCAATGAAGCCAGTTCACAAATGGAGGACTGTACATGCTTATACCTTTATGATCTATAATCAGAGTATTCAAAATTCAATCCCTGGTCCTGGGCTTACTTGCCCTTTGTTCTTTGAAAACCTCTCTAAACACAGTTTATCTGTAAAATGAGAATAACAACATGCACCTCACAGTTTTTGTGTGTCTTTATGTATCTGTTAAAGTTATATGTGAATAATTCACTGTAGTCTCAAATTATAGTAAACTTCCCAACAAATATTTAACATCACTTTATTATAATTTTTATAACATAATTACTTATTGTATACTGTCTTTTTTCTCTAAAAATGTAAAATTTGCAAGTGCAGAGATTTTGGCTGTTTTGTTCCCTGATGAACAAAGCACCCAGCACCTAGAGTAATGAAAGGCATATAGCAGATTCTCAATAAATAATGAGTTGAACAAATTATCACTGTGATTTTGACATTGGAAACTAGAAAAATAACAGAGCTTTGATCAACATAAGGAATTTGAAAGAAGAAATGACTTTCCAGATGTTTCTGGATGATGAAACATATTTTTAGATAATCGTGAGCTGTCATGAAAGCATTAACCTTCCACCTAGCGCCAACTACTGCCTTATACATGTCACACCTGTTTACCAGAAAGTCGGTAAATGTACCGTCATCACTGCAATAATGACCTAGAATGTAAGGAAGAATGTGCTTACCAGCTGTTAGGACTCAGAAAGGAAAGAGTTTTCTCAACATGTGGGGAAGCATGTGATGACAAAAGGAACACAGACCACAGGAATTCCTAGAGGGTTTCAATTAACAGACGCTAGAAATGAAACTGACCTGTTTCTGAAGGTTGCCTGGCCCTTTCTGGGTCTATGAGTTTTCAATATATAAATAACTCTGTCTTGCTTTCTTTCTTTTCTTTTTGATCTAAATATTATCTCAAAACTTCTTTTTGAAATTGACAGTATCCTTTTAAAAAAATTAGCTGGTTATCATTCGTTCTCCTATTTCTTTCCAAATTGTTTCATTTTATTTTTGAAACAATATTGGTTGACAATTAAGAGCAGACAAGTAGAATTTTTACAGAGCCAGTAATAATATATTGCTATTGAATTAAAATAGTGGAAACGAGTTGATAAACAAGAAACTTTTTTATACTGTAGTAAGGCTGAAAATAATATATGAAAAATGAGCAAATCAAAATAATATTTGAACAGTAATTGTTAACAGAAAATTTCACTAGTGAATTAAATAAGTAGGAAATAATTACAAAAATGTAAGCAAATAAAATCATTATATAACAAATAGTATAACTAAATTGAAATAAACATTTTATATAATCAACTATGGTAGAACAAACCCAAAATGTGATGATTTGCTGAGTACAAATATTCACTATGAGGTTACAGACACTGCCTCAACATTTCTGAGTGAAATAACAGGTTTTGTAGGAATTCTAGCATTGCATAATAATAACTGATTTGTTGTTTACTTTTCTAGTTTCAGAGTACCACAAACCTTATGGAGAGAGTCAGGTTCAATTGGACATTTCAGAGATGTAATGTTTGAAAAACAAGCTATGGCAAAAAGGATAAACAAGATCTAACATCTTGATAAATCACTGTCACAGCTATAATAGGACAGAGATCGCAAATGTAGGGATAGAGGCCCCAAGGAGACAGAGGAAGGTAAAGATGAATGGTGTCAAATGTTACCTTTAATGGAAAACAACTTGGACAGAATGCCTGAGCACTCAGGTTTCTCCATTGCCGCCTTCTCTGGAAACCCTTGTCTTGCTTTTCTGCTTCGTTCTGAAACTGATACACCAGCTGCGCCACCTCTCTGGAGCTCAGCACTGGGGTGAAACAGACAAAGTCTATTTTTCAAGCCGTCTGCATTGCCTTTGTGGTCTTTAACCCAAGAGAAAGCCACGGAACCTGACGGTTGACCATAATGGGGCAGAGAGCAAGTCACTCAGCAGGCAGGCACTAGGCGGGCTCTCCGCAAAGCTCCATTCCATTACAGCCATCTTTGTTCCTGTCCTGTGGCCTCCCCAACACGGTTTGTAGGTTTGATCAGGAGCTGAAACATACCAAGGGTGTGCTCAGCAGTGCCCAGAGGAAGTCATTTTGTTGCAGGGGAGATTGTACATCCTTGTGCATTTCTTTGATTTAAGCTTTATGTGTTTTATTTTATTGTATGTTATGTTATCTACTATAGTTTTAACACAATACCTTTCCCCAAAGCCAGGTATGCTCACTTTTTCGATTTACCATGTGTAACTTTCTTGTTTACAAACTGATATACCCTTATAAGAAGGCATATATCTTTCATAAAATGAATTCCAGGATGCTTGTGCCAGACCCCTCTGTGAAATAAAGGTTATTCTTAATGTATGATTTTAGGTATAAAGTGATATATATATATAACATATTTACCCCCCAAATATTTCAATAGATGTGCAATAAGTTACCAGTTTAAAACTCCTGAAACTGAATGTTTGAACCTTGAGCAAATGCAGTATCTTTCATTTTTAAATCCAAGAGGCTGCTGTTACATAAGTATAAAAAATTATTTTATTCCTCTTGCTAATGAAAGAATAAGAAGTTGAGCTCTTAATTTCATTAAAGAGTGTTCTGAGCTGCAAGGGTTATAAAAATATCTGTCATAATCTCTGGCTTACAAAGTTCCCAATTGAGGTAAAGACATAAGACTTTAAATAAAAGAAAATATTATAAATATAAGAAACTCTGTGACTTGGCTGGATAACTCAGTTGGTTAAAACATCATCCCAAAGCACAGAGGTTGCCGGTTCAATCCCTGGTCTGGGCACATATAGAAACAGCTCAGTGTTTCTCTTTCCCTCTCTCCCTTTCTCCCCCTCTTCCTTTCTCTTTCTCTCCCTTTCTCCCTCTCTCCCTCTCCTCCTTTCTCTCTCACTGAAATCAATTAAAAGAGAAAAAAGAAAACAAAAGGAAGCTCTGTGAGGTTAAATGCTAGGTAAGTTCTAGGTTTTGAAAGAGAAAATACATTAGAGATCGCATAATTCAACCTTGTTATTTTATAGGATATAAACATTAGTTCCAGAGACGTGATTTCCATGCAAACATAAAAACCTACTCAAATCAATGCACTATCCTAAGCCCAAGCATGGTCTCCACTGCAGCCTCACTCCACTGCTGAGGGTTAAACCAGGTCCTTGATCCATGACAGCAAAGTGTCAGATCATTGGTTTCCTGTGATTGACCACAGACAGAGAACATATACTTCCATGGCTTGTGGAGATGCTAAGGGTCACAGCGCGAGGCCGGGACTGGCACTGGGATGTGAGAGAACGCTGCCATCACTCAGCTGCAGTGAGTCACAAAAGGGGGTAAGAAAGAGAAACATGCATGCTCTGTCCACTGTGTTCCACCATACTGACTGGTAATTTGTACGTAGCAACTAATAGTTGCTAAATGGAAAAAAAAAAAAATCAATGATCTCCTTATTTCCTGCAACAGTCCTGCAAGGTATGGTTATTCCAACTTTGGGGACATGAGGGCTATTTATTTAGTCAGCAGATGTCCATTCACAACCTGTGGAATAGCAGCTCTTGTGTTAGATGCAGCAGTACAGAGAGGCACTCAGTTTCATCTTTGATTTAAAAAGAGACATACTGGAGATTAAACTCCAGGAATTATATGTACACTCTGCCTCAGAGCTTTATTCCTCAGGATGTAGAAAGGTTACATAACATTGTCAACATCACAGGGCTTAAAATTATAAAAATTAGCTTTCCAAATCAGAGCTTTACAAAAAAATCAAACCTTAAAATCGCTATTTTTTCCATTACTACTCAGAGTCCGCCTGTGAGAGCCCAGCAGGGAAGACAGTGTCCCTGGAATAAAGTCAGTTTTGGTTAGAAAACACCATTGAGAAGAACAGAAGTCAATGAGCATAGGAGCACCGAGCACAGAGGAAGAGGATACCTCGCGTAGGCTGTGTGTTCGGGACAATGACTTGGAGACAGCTCTTTAAATGGATTCACACCCAAGCACTGTGAGTGAGAGAGCTGCACCCAGAGAGACAAGGTTGGAAAATTAGAAGCAGCTGCGAGAGCAATGGGTAGTCTTTCTAGCAGATGAAAGGGTGCTAATGAGAAATGAACCAAGTATACTGAAGACAATGTTCTCTTTAATGCAGAATTCCTATGCAAACACACTCTGTTCTCCCCTGTCTCATACACACCCTTACATGCATGCCAGAACCCAGTGGTTCACATTCTTCCTCCACTGTCCTCCTACCTCCAGTCCTCGGTAACCCATGCAAACCAGTCAAGAGATTTCTTTGAAATCCTTGGGACAGGATGGAAGTGTGAGGCCCTATCCAATTTTAGAAATCAGAGGCCTTGTTCTGTGCTTAGTGTAGATTCAGGCTTGTGCTAAGTTATCCCAGAGATTCTGCTTATTGGTCAGGGTCTTCTCTCATGAGTCTGAGGGTCGGGCATGCGCATTCAGTGTGACCAGCAAGAAACAGTATTGTGCAATGTTTCTTTCTCAGATTTAACTCTGTGGGTTTTCAGCCTGTCTGCTGGAGTTTCCCATGCTTACGTGAAGCACTCATATTTTTTTTAAAACCTGAGGCACGTGCACATGTGTTGGTTATGTAAAGGCAAGAATCTCTGTCTCTATGTCTAAAAGAACTGCCATGAAAAAGGAGAACTGTCCTGAAGACAGATGTTTCCCACAGGGAGACCTGCAGGGCTGCCTGAGGTGTGTGAACACACACTTACCTGTAGTGAAATGAGTGAGACAGAAAGGAGCCAGAGGCTGTGGCCATTGTGTTTACTTTCCCAGACTCCTGGGGCCAAAGAAAATACTGCTTCCCCCTAAAAATATGACAATTCGGGACTTCAAATGGATCCATAGTTCCAAGAGATCCAGTTTACTCCAAGCATGTCCAGCACCCTGAAAAAAATCTGGTTAAAATACAAATTGTAAAAATCACACAACCTTAAAATATTCTCGACTGAAAGGCACTGTTTGAGGCCATTTGGTTCAGAGGTTATTAACCTTTTGG
This sequence comes from Saccopteryx bilineata, assembly GCF_036850765.1. NCBI lineage: Eukaryota > Metazoa > Chordata > Mammalia > Chiroptera > Emballonuridae > Saccopteryx > Saccopteryx bilineata. The sequence goes on from NC_089495.1 coordinate 18,761,301, forward strand.
GAGGAGAAGAGAATCTGATATAATTTGAAAACTCATTCTGTGAAACAATGTATACAAATGGATAACAATGCAGTTTGCATACAATTTTAGGACGATCGGGGATTTTTTTTTAGCCCTGGTTACCAGAGTTAGAACTCCTGAGCTTGTGAAACCCTCAGTTAAACCAAAAGTTCTCATTTTTCAGAAGACCGGTGCCTCTCCTAGAGTCACAGGGCTAACAGTTGTTGGAGCAAGACAAGGACGAGTTAACCCAATAATTATCTATATGTGCTTAGTTACCACCAAATTATAGGAAGCCATGATCTTAGAGGATTAAAATTACCTCGTAAAGCTAACCACCAGGTTTGTCCTTGCTATTGACTTTCAAGATAATGCCCAACTGGCACCACTAATAACTTTCTAGATAAGTTCAACTTAAAAGTAATTTTTAATTAGGTTGTAGTATTCCCATTTCATAAGTTGCATTTTCTGATCTTCTGTTGCCCTTGGATTTACATTTTTTTAATTGTTATTTTGAAATGTCAAGATAATATTTATACATCTCTTTAAAGGGTGGTAGAAAAAATAGATAAGACTGCTCATAATCATCCCAGGGATACTATGGAGCATCAAGTATTCATTCTGCGTCATTTTTGCTTTAAGGTAGAATAAGATTCTAGAATACACAGGTTTTAAAAGATCTGAGACAGTATCATTTCTATTGAAATTCATAGGATGGTAATCTATAGTAGGTGTCGAGTGTTCTGATGAGATAGGCATACTTACCTTAATACAGAAGTTTAAGAATGACTTTCTTAGGACTAGTAAACAACTGGAGGTTATAAAGTTATATATCATTGTATGATAAAAATGGAGATTATAAATATAATAATATGTGACACTTGGCAGGAAAAATGTTACATAGTCCAAGTTTTGGGCATGTGGTCTTTCCTTGACTTCTCTTCTCTCTCCACAGAGAGCAGGTGGGTTCATCTGCCTTTCCATGCTCGTCCCTGTCATGGTGGGTTCTGCTACATCAGAACAAAGAAAACAAAAGAGGGAGGAGTTGATGCTTTTTTAAAGCGATAGTAATGGGAAGATGATGAATGTACAGATTTACTGAAATTGATTAGGACATTTGAGAAGGTATATCTAATAGATTTGCCAAGAATTAGATGTCCCTTCTATCTCCCAATAAACCACAGAGATTGATTAACTAAAAACAAATGATGTAATTAAGGTTTAAGATAGAATTATCCTAAGACTTTATGCAATATTTCTAAGAAATTCAATTAACAGTTCAGGACTGATCTTATGGATACATCAGATATTCAAGGGCAGAGCCCTGGCTCATGAGACATTTTTGGGTCCTCAACATTCAGAATAAAGTCTGACTACTAATAAGTGATGTGTGTGTGCATGTGTGTCTTTATTATATGTCTTTATGATATATATCTTTATATCCATAGATATAGACATAAATTTGTGTTAAATTGGTATTTTCCTATGTCAAGTGATTTTTGAGGGGTGAAGAAAAAATCACCTCTTCTGTGTTGCTGCCTCAGAATCTGAGACTCCATTTCTATAGATTCATTTCTTTAAGTTTTATTTCTTGCACTTGGAGGTTTTTAAACTAATTAAACAACATTTCAGCAAAACTTCTTAAAGCCTTTAGCATAGTTTTGTCTTGAGACTGCGCACCAGGGGAGAGACATGCTACAGCCTCTTCCAAATGTATCTGGCCCAGAATCTTTCCTCAAGAAACCTTTGTTTTAGCTTGTGATACACAGAATATCCACTGGTAATAAAGACTATGAGTGACTTCACACTATTGTATTATGGCTTTATTGCCATAGATAAAGTCTGAGAGGGCCCTACTATGTATAGAAAATCCATAATGAGATCCTTGGAGTAGTGAAAGAAAAGGAAAGCAAAATATGGGAATAAATGCCATCATTACGCAAAGGATGGATCACTTTTCCAAAGCTCTCCCCGAGTCATATACCCATTTTCTTATGTCTCAGCTGCTGCTACTAATGTTGACAACAAGACTCACTAGTGTTATGAAGATAGACAGAAAACCAATGTGAATAGCTTCATGTTTCTGCATTATCAGGGCTTTCCAGGCAAAAATTACTGGCAACCTGGCAGCATAAGTTTATGGGAAGAGCCATGGAAGGGCTCCCTCGTGCCCAGAAGAGTGTTTGCCACTTAATAAACATTTGTAGAAGCATTGCTCCACTGCTGTTAGAAGCTAGGAAAATAGGTAAAATTGTACAGAGTGAAGTTCCAGGTGGTGAGTCACTAACAGAGCCATCTATGGAATAATGACTTAATTTAACCAAGCAATCTTTTATAGTTATCAATGAACAGATTAGGGAAATATTTAGGACGTTAAAATAAACCACAGGCAAAAAATAATTAGATTTGGTATATATGACTTGTGTTAAACCAAATTCATTTCAAAGGAGGTAAATTAAAAGCATCTGCCATTACACACCAAACAGAGAACAATGTTGTCTCATAAAAGTAGAGATTAATTTCTTTGCATCATGATCACTATAACATTTTCCTAAGAAAGTAATAAAATTTACTTAAGTTTGGCTGATTTTATTAGAATAAAACTTACAGGAACAAAATTTACATACAAATAGAATGCAGGGAGGATTTTGACTTTGGGTAGTAAATTTTTTACTGTATATTTCCATGTAACCAATTAATTACTGCAGTGAATTAAATTAAAAATGTAATCTGATCCTTAGTCTAGTCTACTTATAGAATACTGAGTTTGGAACCATATGTCTGGACATACAAAAACTGAAGAAAACTAATTTTATAAAATTAAAAAAATAAGATATAGCTCTTTGCCATGTTAAGATTTATTGTAGCTGAAGAGCAGATGAACAATAAATTTGCATACTTGCTACATGGTTGTGATAATCAATGCCAAACTAGGGAACAACTACAGCTAATGGAAAATATAAACAGAGGTTTTAATTGGACTAAAGGGACTCCTAGTGCCGCTAATAATGGATTTTGAAACACACAAAATATATGTCCTCTAGCATCACTTTTAATAAAACAGTGGACCAAAAAAGAATTTTTTGCTTCAAGCTAATCCATATATACACACTGCATCTGCCATTAAACTAATGATTTTTTACTTTTTGTTTATTATATCATTAAGCACAGGAACCGACATACATTTTTAATTATCACTTTAGCTTGTAAATCAATTGGATATATGATTAATTCTGAAAGACAAAGCCATTATTTCTTTCAAATAGTGAAATCATGAGCACAATGGGATTTTCTCTAGGTAAACATGCTCGAATTATTACCATGTTTATTCTGATTCTTTTTGAGCTTGGTCTATTTCTTTTTTTTTTCCTTCCAGATTGTAAAAAAGTTATTGAGTGTTAACAAGTAATTTATCTTAAGAGACCCCAACATTAGAAACCTACTCCAACTTTTCTATCCTCTCGTACTAGGCCCTACTCCCGTCATCTGCTGTCACTATTTTTACAGTTTTAAATCATTTCATCTATAGAATTTCCAAGCTCTTTAGTCTATGGATTTTATCTCTTAATGAATCTCTAAGACTTTTTTTTTGCTTCTTCTCTACTGAATTTTGTTTTTAAGTAAAGGTTTCTACTGAATAACATGTCAACTTACTAGAGTTGAAATGTGTCAAAATTTAGGTCTGAACATAGAAGGAGACTTTATCTAAAAAATATGGAGAGAGGTGATGGAAGAAGATTGTCCACAGTCATGATACATACATGAACCTAGAAAGTGGTCTATCTTGGCATAATAATTGTGGCTTTAATTAAAATTTAAATAATCAGAAACTCTGAAGCACAAAATATCAGGAGTGGCTTCCAAGCACTGATAAGCAGAGTGGGGTGCAAAAGGAATCAGAGAGAGGGAACATATCCATGTCTCTATAAATACATAAAAGTATGTATCAAAGGGAAATGATACACCGTAACATTCCAAACCAAAGCTTTCATTTGCAACAAGAGAAAATTAATGTAAAGGCTAGTAAGATGTTTAAAAATACAATGAACCTTTTAGGTAAACCACATTTGCAGGGAATGATCTATAGGTGAGGCCAGGAGCAGAGACAAAGACTTCAATCACATAATGAACAACTATAGAGTTGACTGTCTCTTTCCACTGGAGAAGAAGTAATGCGTATATAAAACCTAAACGACACAATTAATAAAATAGAATATATTGACATCTTTTCCGCCAACACAATGAATACAGACAGTATCTTCTCTTATTATATGTAGCATTCCAAAACTACTTTACCATGTACTAGATACAAAAAAAACTCATAAGTTACAGCTATTAAAAAGTAAATTATCTGGCTACAGTAAGATAAAACTTGAAATTAACAGTAGAGTAACATAAATAATCCTAAATGTTAATAAAGAAATAAAAGTAATTAGAAAACTAACTCCAAAATTAATATAAAAAACCCCAAATAATATAACTATAAAGGCAGAAACTAATGAAATAAAAAACAAAAATATTGTGACTTTTATTTTTAAAGAGTCAGTAAAATTGTTGAGCCATTATTAAAATTTTTAAAAATATTTATTTATTTATTATTTGTTTGTTTGTTTATTTATTTATTTATTTTTACAGAGGCAGAAAAAGAGTCACAGAGGGATAGATACGAACAGACAGGAACGGAGAGAGATGAGAAGCATCAATTATTAGTTTTTTGTTGCGACACCTTAGTGGTTCATTGATTGCTTTCTCATATGTGCCTTGACTATGGGGCTACAGCAGACCGAGTAACCCCTTGCTCAAGACAGCGACCTTGGGTCCAAGCTGGTGAGCTTTGCTCAAATCAGATGAGCCCGCGCTTAAGCTGGCGACCTCGGGGTCTCGAACCTGGGTCCTCCACATCCCAAGCCGATGCTCTATCCACTGCGCCACCACCTGGTCAGGTGAGCCATTATTAAAAGTAATAAAAGGAAAGAAGAGGGACATAAATTCTAAAATAATAAGTGATGCAAAAATAATAGAAATATGTTAGAAATTCTAAGAATCATAGAAAACGATTTTGTCATCACACGCTGTATAAATAAATTTGAAATCCTGGATAAAAAGAATAATTTTCTAGGATAATATGACCTGCAAAAGTTACTTCAAAAAGGGTAAGTCTAAACATATGAATTACCATAAGATAAAATTTAAAGTTACTAAAGAGCAGCATAGAAAAGTAATAGTATTTTAAAATTGTTTATGAAAGAAAATAACAATGCCACAATACATAATGTGTAAACTATAAAATGATAGCACACACAGAACAAAACTGCAATGAATCATTAAAGCAAGATTTGTAAATAAGTTTCTAGAAAAACAGCGAAGAATGTGTTAAAAGAATAATATGCTGACACCAGAAATGCATGTTGATTCAATGTTAGCAAATGTATGAATTCATCATATTCATAGAAAAAAAAGAGAGAAATTTATGTGGTGGCTTACATAGATACTAAAAGGGTAAATAATAAAAAATTATTATTCTTGATAAAAAAGATTTTTAAAAAAAGGAGAATAAATAAGCACTTGCCTAGTATAATGACATATGTGTGAAAGATAGCATTACACTTAATGGAGATAAATAGCAACATTCCCCCTGGAAGCAACAACATGACAAAGGTGTCAATTATGTAACATAATTGACTGTCGTGTTTGTCTGGAGGAACTATGTAACAAACAATAAGAGGAAGACATTAGAGATATATAAACTCAAAAAAAGAGCTAAACTTATAATTTTTTTATAAACCTAAAAAAACCTAGGAATAAATTTAATGTAAAATGTGCAAGGTCAATATGAAGAAAACAAAAATTCTATTAGTAAGAAAAGGAATTCTTAAAATATGAAAACCTATATTATATCCTGAGATAAGAAATCTCAACATTATAAACATTTTAGTATTAGACAACCTGGTAAAGTAGTATTGAGAAAAGTTGCAGAGAGTATTACAAGAAAATAAATTATAAAACCATAAAAGCCAAGTCAGTGTTGTATTGTCTTATATATATAGTACAATGGACAAAGTAAGATGAAAATAACAATGCAGAAATAGTTTCAAATATATGTACGTATTTTTTTTTTATCAATCTGACTTTTCAAACTAGATGGTTAAATATATTCCAAAAACAATAAATAACACTGAGGAACAATTTTTTTTTCATTTTCTGTTGCATGAGGTTTTAGAACTGTTTCTATATATTTCTGCATCGCTGATTCCAAATATGAAATCTGTTTTTTGGTGTATGCTCTAGAGTTTATGCAATTTTAATTTCTCTTTGTTACAGTTAATGGCATGCATTGGTTTTTTTAAATTGGAGTTAAAGGGCAACGACTCTTGGATTGAACATAACCACAAGGCAATTAATGTTTTACAAACATGACTTTTACATAATTGTAGTTGTTTTTAAATGTAAAAAATTATTATCTGATAAAAACACCCTCTTATTTTGTTTTAAGATTGAATCATGGCTTCTTCGAGTAGGTGTAAATATAAGAATAGTCCTGACACCTTCTGTTATATATGTGGCTGTTACTTCAACATCAAAGGCACAGTATTTCATCATTTGTGACACGTGCATATATTGCCTTTTTTTTTTAAAGAGACAGAGAGAGAGTCAGAGAGAGGAATAGACAGGGACAGACAGACAGGAACGGAGAGATGAGAAGCATCAATCATTAGTTTTTCGTTGCGCGTTGCGACACCTTAGTTGTTTATTGATTGCTTTCTCATATGTGCCTTGACCGCGGGCCTTCAGCAGACCAAGTAACCCCTTGCTTGAGCCAGCGACCTTGGGCTCAAGCTGGTGAACTTTTGCTCAAACCAGATGAGCCCTCACTCAAGTTGGCGACCTCGGGGTCTTCCGCATCCCAGTCTGATGCTCTATCCACTGCGCCTCTGTCCAGTCAGGCTATATACTGCCAATTTTCAAGTTCCCCTTGGCAATCAAGACAAGAATTGGGCTCCTCATATTGTGTGTCATAATTGTGAGGAATTGCTTTGTGACTGGACAAAAGGAAAACACAAAGAAATGCCTTTTGGTATTCCCATGGTTTGGCGTGAACCTAACACCACAGCAGTGACTGTTATTTCTGTCTGATCCATAAGAAAGGGCATCGGCAAGAAAAAACAGCATATGATCAAATATCCTAATATTCCTTCAGCAATACGACCTATCTCACACTCTGAGACACTCCTGGTTCCAGTTTTCAATGGTTTTATTTCTTCTAAGGACAAAGAAAGTGAACATGGTGATCAAGTGTATTTTGATAAGATGCATGAGGAAATGGTTGTAGAATCTGAAGGGTCTTCTTCTGATGCCAAGCAGTCATTAACCCCTCAGCAGTTTAGCCAACCTGTAAGGTTCAGGTTTATGGTAGAAATATAGAAAAATATATTGGATTTTTGTCTTGCATTTTAAAATTACTTCTAACTGAATCATGAATTTAAGTAGCTTTAAAAACAATCAAAAAAGAGAAATATATATTTTTAAATATTTGGAAAATAACACTGGCCTCCTAGCTCAGCTGGTTAGAGCATCGACCTGAAATGACATGGTTGCACCTTCGATCCCCAGTCAGGGCACATATGGGAAGCAACCAATGAATGCAAAACAAAGTGGAAGAACAGATGAATGCTTCTCTCTCTCTCTCTCTCTCTCTCTCTCTCTCTCTCTCTCTCTCCCCCTCCCCCTTCCATATCTCTTTAAAGTTCACCAATCAAAAAAAATTTTTCATAATGTCAAATTTAAGGGCATTTTAAGTATAGTACAAAACCTAGAAGTATGAAAGAAAACATATAAATGTTAACAAAAAAATTAAAATGTTGCATGGCGAAGTTCACTATAATCAAAGATAAGATCAATGAAAAGCTCAGAAATATATTTGCTACTATTGATAATATCACAAAAGTCTAATATAAAAAGGTGATTAACAATACACATAATAAGAGAAATATAATAAAACTGAGATAGCTCCCTCTTATCAGATTGACAAAGATTAAAAGTCCGATAAAGCATATTTGGGTACAGACAGGTGAGAAGATTGTTTCTCTCACCCAGCCTCCATGGAGGGTTATCTGACAGGATATCTTTACACTCCAAGTACACATGACCTTAATCCAGCAATTCTACTTTAAGGACTCTATCATACATATGTGCTCAAACATACATGAAGCGACATAAATAAATTTAATTATTTGCAACATCATTTCTAATAAAGAATTATCAGAAACAAGTTATATGTTCTTTAACAAGGAACTGATTAAACAAGTTGTAGTGCATACACAGTGGAATTTTAGTACACACAATAGAATACTGTAGAATAATCAACTGTAGAAACAGAAAAAGTTAGTCAAATGGTAGACATGGGAATAATACATAAATACATATTTGGTAAGAATTGCTATAATGGACATGAGTTAGGAGGTTGAAATGAATTCTACAAGAATTAGACGCGTCTTCTTTTTTCAGATATTTAGTGGAGTTGTGTGTGTGTTTTGTTTTTCACATTAAACTTTTGTTTGCTTGGCTTCTCTTTCTACTGCAGTGATAAAAACAAATAGCAGAAAAGGATTTAACACATAAGGAAAGAAAAACAAAGACTGTGTCCAGCCTTAGTGGATTTATTAGGCAGCCAGCCTCTAGCACGGCCTCTAGCATGTCAATCTTGCTATGAAGACCTAATAAGTGGCAAGGGATTATCCCAGCTTCTATCTGTGGGATCATAGGTTAACTGAAAAGTCAAATATTAAATAATACCTTACACTATGGTTTCTTATATTTTTAGAAAGAAAAATATTTCCTGTGTTCTAACATCTCATTATTTTTTTTATCCAAAAGCAATAGTAAATGCATGCCTTTGGAATTCAGTTTCTCTAGTATAGCCATTAAAAAAAAAGTATAGTTCTCGTTTGTTTGCTAGTTAAAATGAAAGCTTAGTAGCATTGAGAAAAGTCGCAAGAGCAATTTATGGGGGGGGGGAAGTCCGCCGGCATCTCTGAGGAGCATTCTGTTACAGGGTACAGGGAGTCAGGACATTACCTGAAAGACCTAAGAGTACATGGGCACTTACAGCTGTTAACAGAAAACCCAATGGCACAAATTGCAGGTTCAAAAATAATATCAAAGTCTGCATGTTTCCTAGGGGTGCCATAACAAAGTACCACAAACTAGGTGGCTTAGAACAAAGAACTAGTCTCATAGTTCTGAAGCAAGAAGTCCAATAGGCAGACAGATGGCCGGGCTAAGCTTAGTCTGTCTGGGAAGACTCTACCTGGCCTCTTCATGTTTTCTAGTAGCCTCAGGTGCTCCTTGACCTGTAGAGAGATGGTCAACTTCTCCCTGTGTCTATCCACGTCATCTTCCCTCTGTGCTTGTCTGCCTCTGTGTTCAAAGTTCCTCCTTTGATAAAGACAACAGTCACACTGATGAGGGCCCACCTTAGTAACCTCATTTAACTTGAGAACTCTGTCTCCGAATTAAGTCACATTCTGAGGTACTGGATGCTAGCATTTCAACATCATTTGGGGGTATATAATTCAACCCTGAATGGTGCATCCTCTGCCCCTGAAATGTACATCCTCCCCACATGTAAAATACATTCACCCCATCTCAACAGCTTGAAACTTACATCCTCCCCACATGTGAAATATATTCACTCCATCTCAACAGCCTGAAAAGTCTTCATCATTCCTTTATTAGCTCTCATCTAAATGATCAGTACCATCAACTCAAAGTCCCAAATCTCATCATCTAAATAATCTATGTCCAGTTTGGGTGAGAATCAGGGTGTGATTTATTTTGAGGCAGAGAGTTACATTTACTGCTAGAACTTAAAAAAAGGCACTCTGGCTATAGAACTAAGTCCAAAGACCAAATATATGTATTAGCCAAGCCTGAAGGTAAAAGTATTTTCTAAGTACCTCAATGGTGAAACCAGAACAACTATTCCAAGCCTAAATATACCCTAGAGATGAATACCTATCTAGTTTTCTGAAGGCATTTTTTAGTTATATTAACCTAGAAATAAGGAATTATTTGTACAATAAAAATGAGAAGATTTTAATCTATATCTGTATCACACAACAAAACCCAGATTAAATTCTTCACACTAATTGAACCTCTTTATACATCATATCCAAGCTGTTACAATTTATATCCACTTGTCTTGAGCTTACTGGTAGAGGAAATTTCCCATTGCTTTTTAATAGATTATAAACATTATGTATCACAGTAGAGTTTGGTGGAATATAATTCTATAAATACTTTTCTAATGTATCTTAAGTAAGACGTTATTCTTCCATGAATGATATTTTATTCAGTCTTATATGGGTTAGAATAAAAAATGTTAGTCTCACACATGAGAGAGAGCCCATGCTCACATTTCAAATGCTCACACTGAAGCACAGTGTTGCTCCATCAGTAATGGGGTGTACTCATAAAGAGGGGGGTACTCACGGTTCCTAACTTGCCTTCATATCAGGGAGAGACAACAAACAGCAGCATGTTAATGCCACACATGTGGGGAGGAATTCAAATGAAGAGATAAACAAATGGACAATAAGCAGATCATTTATAACAACAGAACTCTGACCACAAGGTCAGCCCAGATTGGTCAAGATCTGATCAAGAGGCTTGGACTTTCTTATTTTTTTAACCCTCACTTTGAACTCAGGACAAACCAGGGAAAGCCCAATATCCTCCCCAAAGCAGTCATCTCAGATGTGCCTTTTCCTCATTAGCCCATCTCCACCTCCCTTATTCGGCCAACGTTCAGTCAGAGCATGTCCAAAGCCTTCCTTCTTTTCACTATAAAGCTTTCTTCCACCTCTGCCTACATTTGAATCTCTGCTAAATGCAAGTGATGCAGCTGACTTCTCTGCTATAGCAGTCTCTGAATAAATAGTCTCTGCTTGTTCCCATTTGGGTGGTCTTCATTGTATTTTCACAAAACACTTAGCCTTAATAGCAGAGCCATGGCCAGGGTGAAAATCCTGAGTGCAGCAGACAGAGCGACCCGCCTGCAGAGGGAGCAGTGCTTGCTGCACAGCCCTGTTATGTTTCTATTTGGGCTCTATTATAAAGCTAGAATATCATTGTTTTCCAGAAAGAACATACTGAAAAAACAATTAGAAGCATTTTAAAGGTATGGAGGGTGCTAATTGGTGTTCACTTGTCAATTTGCTAAGGATGAAGACTGATTATAGTCGAGGTATGGCTGGCCACATCCAGAGAGTGCTCAAAATCCCAATGATCCTGAGTAATTCCACAGATTTCAAAATGCCCACTGCAGCCAACATGCCAGCTTTCAGCATTACATTCTTAACTGATACCTACATTAAAAAAGAAAAAGATGTATGAACTCTGTTTAAACTAATTCGAGTTGTGTGTCATGATTTTGCCGTATAGACTCTGAGCTCAATTCTCCAAGCCAACATACCTCTACCTAGAAATACACTATGAGGTAGCTGATGGCATTTTATTACGAGCTAAAAACTGGGTCACATTAGCAAATTTTCATTTTATTGTGTTCAAGTCTGTACTTGAGTTTTCCCAGGCAACAAAACTTTTTAATTGTGTTGAATCTTTTTTTTTTTTTCAAGAGATAAAAAAAGAAAATCTATGAGTGACTCAGCAACTGATCACCATGCATCATTTCATTAGAATCATTATATGGGAGAAGACAAGATGGCGATGGAATAGGCGGACATACCAACTTCCACCTCCCAAAACCAAAGTGGATTACACACTAATTTTAATAACCATCATCTGGAAAAACCAACTTTGGACTAAACTAAGAGGACTCTTCAACCAAGGAACACTGAAGAAGTCACATTGAGTCTGGTAGAAAAAGCAGAAACGCAAAGAGGGCTGCCCAGCTTCCCAGAGTGAACAGCAGGCCGGAGAGACTCGTGTGGCAGGAAGTGAGTTTAGCAGAGAGGGGAGTGTCCTGAATCCCAGGAACAAAGGCCCAGCCTGCAGCCCCAGAGCCTAGAAGAGGCGTATGGATGGTATTTAGCTGGAAACAAGACAGGATACTGTTTGTGAGAAAGAGACTGATTTCTCAGACCCAGGATTCTTCTGAAAGGGACAGCACAGGAAACCTCTCTCATAACCACTCACCCGGGGCTCCAAGGGGACAGAGAGAGAGGAGAGGACCAGAGTAGCAGGAAAAGAGTGCAATCTAAGAGGTACAAGGAGAAACATTTTAAAAGATAGCCACCCTAACCTCTGGGATGAGTCACTCCCCAAATCTGAAGTGACTATTTCCCCTGGAAATAGCAATACCAGCAAAGGGAAGCAGGACACCAGCCAAACAAGCTCTCCCGCAGCACTTAGAGCAGAGTCGCTTAGAAGATGGGAGCTTTTGGGACTACAGTAGTGAGTCTTAGGGTCTCAGCAGCAGCGCCCCCACCTACACGGCTGAGGGTTCACCCGAGGGCAGGCGGCAGTGGGAAGCGGAAGCATGGTTCTGTCGGCAAGGGCAGGAGCTGGCTGGGCACCACTGAGGCCCAGGTGTGAGTTCAGTCTTGCCCAGCTGGGGAGGAGGGGACGTGCAAAAGTGGTCAAGTCCAGCTGCAAGCTGCCTGCAATCCAGCCTGCGGAGAAAGGGCAGGAGCCCCAGAAGGGCGCAGGAGCACAGCCTTGCCCTGCCCTCGAAACCGAAGCTTGTGGCATGACTTGGAAGCTGGCTCCTCCCACAGGGGTGGAGCCAAAAGCCCAGAATAGGTGGAGTCCTGCTACTGAGCATGTGCATGCAGTACTGCATGGCCTGTGGAGCCAAGGCTTGCAGCCATCCTGCAAGCGAGCTCCTGTCCGGGCAGGGTGAAAGCCCAGAATCAGACAGAGACCGGCAGCTGAGCAAAATGCTCATCCCTGCCTTCAGGGCCGAGCATAACGCCACCTGTGGGGGCAAGGCGAAGGCCGAGGCCACCAAGCCTTGTACACCCGAGCAAGTGATCACAACCACTCCTGTGAAGGAGAGGCAGAAATCACAGCAACAGACCCAGTGGGCAGGCACTGGCAAAGCCCTAAGCAGCAACAGTAGAGGGGGTAGCAGGCCTGCAAACAGACCACACCTAGGGAAGACAGAGGCCACACCCAGTGGACTCCAGTGGCCAAAACTTTCTTTTACACAGACAAAATAAAAAGGCAGAGAAATGCAACACAAATGAATCAAGAGAAATCCCCAGAAAAGGACCTGAATGAGTCAGATATAACCAAATTAATAGATGCAAATTTTAAAATAATGATTGTTAGGGTGCTCAAAATTATTAGAACAACAATAGATGGTCATTACAAACACCTAAATAAAGAGATAGCAAATGTAAAAAGGACATTGAAATAATAAAAAAGAATTAGTCATAAATGACAAATACAATATCAGAAATGAAGAACACAATGGAAGGAATTAAAAGCAGGATGGATGAAGCTGAGAATCAAATCAGCGAGTTAGAGGACAAGATAAATGAAGGCACAGAAGCACAGCAGAAAAAAAGAAAAGAGACTCAAAAAGTCTGAGGAAACTCTTAGAGAGCTCTGTGACAACATGAAGAGAAATAACATCTGCATCATAGGGGTTCCTGAAGAAGAAGAGAAAGAACAAGGGATAGACACTTTGTTCAAACAGCTGAAAACTTCCCTCAATTAAGGCAGGAAAATGTCTCACAAGTTCAAAAAGCACAGAGAACTCCATTAAAGAGAAACTCAAAGAAATCTACACCAAGACACATCATAATTAAAATACCAAAGCTATGTGATAAAGAGAAAATATTAAAAGCTGCTAGAGAAAAAAAGACTATCACCTACAAAGGAACCCCCATAAGTATGACTTCCACTTCTCAGCAGAAACACTTGAGGCCAGAGGGAATGGCAAGAAATATTCAAAGTAATGCAGAACAGGAGCCTACAACCAAGACTACTTTATCCAGCAAGGCTATCATTTAAAATTGAAAGAGAAATAAAAAGCTTCCCAGACAAAAAAAATACTCCAGGAATTCAATACAACCAAACCAATGCTGCAAGAAATGCTAAGGGGCCTGTTGTAAACAAATCAAAGGAGAAAAAGAATATAGCAAAAGAGGAATACAGTTTTAAAGAATAAAATGGCAATAAACAACTACATACCAATAATAACCTTAAATGTAAATGGATTGAATGATCTGGTCAAAAGACATAGGGTAGCTGCATGTTTAAGAAAACAGGACCCATACATATGCTGTCTACAAGAGACACACCTTAAAACAAAAGATGCACATAGACTGAAGATAAAAAGATGGAAAAAAATATTTCATGCAAGTGGAAATGAAAAGAAAGCTGGGGTAGCAATACTTATATCAGACAAAATGAACTTTAAAACAAAGGCTATAGTGAGAGATAAAGAAAGTCACTACATAATGATAAAGGGAGCAATCCATCAGGAAGATATAACTGTTATAAATATCTATGCACCAAATATAGGAGCACCTAAATATATAAAGCAGACTTTGATGGATTTAAAGGGCGAGATCAACAGCAATATTATAATAGTAGGGGATTTCAATACCCCACTAACATCACTAGATATATCTTCAAGAAAGAATTAGCAAAGAAACAGCAGACTTAAAGGACATACTAGATCAACTCAATTTAATAGATATCTTCAGAACCTTTCACAACTAAAGTAGCAGAATATACATTCTTTTCAAGTGCTCATGATACATTCTCTAAAATAGACCACATGTTAGGGCACAAAAGCGGTCTCAAAATTAAAAAAGATTAAAATCATATCGAGTACTTTTTCTGATCACAATGGCATGAAACTAGAAATCAACCACAACAGAAAAACTGAAAAATATTCAAACACTTGGAAACTAAATAGCATGTTATTAAATAACAAATGAGATAACAATGATATCAAAGAATAAATTTTTAAAAGTTCCTAGAAACAAACAATAATGAGCATATATCAACTCAAAATTTATGGGACACAGCAAAAGCAGTCCTGAGAGGGAAGTTCATAGCATTACAGTCATAACTTAAGAAGCTAGAAAAAGCTCAAATAAACAACTTGATCCTGCATCTAAAAGAACTAGAATAAGAACAGCAAGTAAAGCCCAGAGGTGGTGGAAGGAAGAAAATAATAAAGATCAGAGCAGAAATAAATGACATAGATTCTAAAGAAACAATACAGAGAATCAATGAAACCAGGAGCTGGTTCTTTGAAAAGGTAAACAAGATCAATGAACCTTTAACCAGACTCGCCAAGAAGAAAAGAGGACTCAAATAAATAAAATTAGAAATGAGAGTGGAGAAATAACAACTGACACCACAGAAATACAAAATATTGTAAGAAAATACTATGAAGAACTGTATGCCAAAAAACTAGACAATCTAGATGAAATGGATAAATTCCTTAAAACATATAATCTTCCAAAAATTAATCTGGAAGAATCAGAAAACCTAAACAGACCAATTAAACAAATGAGATTGAAACAGTTATCAAAAAATTCCCAAAAAAGAAAAGTCCTGGGCCTGATGGCTTCACAGGTAAATTCTACCAAATATTCAAAGAAGTCCTAACTCCTAACCTTCTCCAGCTATTTCCAAAAATTCAAGAGGAAGGAAGACTTTCAAGCTCCTTTTATGAGGCGAGTATAATTCTGATTCCAAAACCAGGCAAAGACAAAACAAAGAAAGAAAATTATAGGCCAATATCCCTGATCAATATAGATGCTAAAATCCTCAATAAAAATATTAGCAAACCGGATCCAACAATATATGAAAAAAATCATACACCATGATCAAGTGGGATTTATTCTTGAGAGGCAAGGCTGGCACAATATTTACAAATCAATCAATGTGATTCATCACATAAACAAAAGGAAGGAGAAAAACCACATGATAATTTCAATAGATGCAGGAAAAGCATTTGATAAAATCCAGTATTCATTCATGATCAAAACTCTCAGCAAGCCTGACCTGTGGTGGCACAGTGGGATAAAGCTTCGACCTGAAACACTGAGGTTGCCGGTTCGAAACCTTGGGCTTGCATGGTCAAGGCACATATGGGAGTTGATGCTTCCTGCTCCTCCCCCTTTCTCTCTCTATTTCTCTCTCTCTCACTCCTCTCTCTCTCTAAAAATCAATAAATAAAATATTAAAAAAAAACTCTCAGCAATGTGGGAATACAGGGAACATACCTCAACATGATAAAGGCCATCTATGACAAACCCACAGCCAACATTATACTCAATGGGAAAAAATTAAAAGCAATCCCCTTAAGATCAGGAACAAGGCAGGGGTGCCCCCTTTCACCATTCTTATTCAAAATAGTTCTGGAAGTCCTAGCCACAGCAATCAGACAAGAAAAAGAAATAAAGGGCATCCAAATTGGAAAAGAAGAAGTAAAACTATCATTATTTGCAGATGATATGATATTGTATATAGCAAACCCTAAAGTCTCAGTGAAAAAACTACTGGACCTGATAAATGAATTCAGCAAAGTGGCAGGATATAAAATTAATACTCAGAAATCAGAGGCATTTTTATACACTAACAATGAACTGTCAGAAAGAGAAATTAAGGAATCAATCTCCTTCACCATTGCAACCAAAAAAATAAAGTACCTAGGAATTAATTTAACCAGGGAGATTAAATACTTGTACTCGGAAAATTATAAAACATTCATAAAAGAAATCAGGGAAGATACAAATAAGTGGAAGCATATACCGTGCTCATGGTTAGGAAGAATAAACATCATTAAAATGTCTATATTACCCAAAGCAATTTATAAATTCAATGCAATACTGA
Source organism: Saccopteryx bilineata (assembly GCF_036850765.1). Classification (NCBI taxonomy): domain Eukaryota; kingdom Metazoa; phylum Chordata; class Mammalia; order Chiroptera; family Emballonuridae; genus Saccopteryx; species Saccopteryx bilineata. The sequence goes on from NC_089495.1 coordinate 18,778,125, forward strand.
TTAAAATATCAATGACTTACTTCAAAGACATAGAACACATATTCCAAAAATTTATATAGAACCAAAAGAGAGCACGAATAGCCTCAGCAATCTTGATAAGAAAGAATAAAGTTGGAGGTATCACACTTCTGGATATCAAGTTATACTACAAGGCCATTGTACTCAAAACAGACTGGTACTGGCATAAGAATAGGCATATCGAACAATGGAACAGAACTGAGAACCCAGAAATAAACCCACACTTTTATGGACAACTGATATTTGACAAAGGAGGTAAGAGCATACATTGGAGTAAAGACAGCCTCTTCAACAAATGGTGTTGGAAAAATTGGACCACTACCTGCAAAAAAATGAAAATAGACCACCAACTTACACCATTTACAAAAACAAACTCAAAATGGATAAAAGACTTAAATGGAAGCCGTGAAACCATAAGCATCTTAGAAGAAAACTTAGATAGTAACCTCTCCGACACATCCCGCAGCAATATATAAATATTTGCCGATTTATCTCCATGGGCAAGTGAAATAAAAGACAGGATAAACAAATGGGACTATATCAAACTAAAAAGCTTTAGCATAGCTAAAGTCAATAAGAACAGAATAAAAAGACAAACTGCATAATGGGAGAATATATTTGAAAATACATCTGATAAGGGGTTAATAACCAAAATTTATAAAGAACTTATAAATCTCAACACCAGGAAGACAAACAATCCAATCAAAAATGGGCAAAAGAAATGAATAGACACTTCTCCAAAGAGGACATACAGATGGCCAATAGGCATATGAAAAAATGTTCAATATCACTAATCATTAGAGAAATGCAAATTAAAACCACAATGAGATATCACCTCACGCCAGTCAGAATGGTGCTCATCAACAAAACAACACAGAATAAGTGCTGGCGGGAATGTGGAGAAAAGGGAACCCTCCTGCCCTGCTGGTGGGAATGCAGACTGGTGCAGCCACTGTAGAAATGTATGGAGATTCCTCAAAAATTAAAAATCGAACTGCCTTTTGACCCAGCTATACCACTTTTAAGAATATACCCCAAGAACACCGTAGCACTGTTTGAAAAGAAGAAATGCACCCCCATGTTTATGGCAGCATTGTTCACAATAGCAAAGATCTGGAAACAGCCCAAGTGTCCGTCAGTGGACAAGTGGATTAAAAAGCTTTGGTACATACATACTATGGAATACTATTCAGCCATAAGAAATGATGACATTGGATCATTTACAAGAACATGGATGGATCTTGATAACATTATACTGAGCTTACTTAGAAAAAACTAAGAGCTATATGATTCCATACATAGGTGGGACATAAAAATGAGACTCAGAGACATGAACAAGAGTATGAGGGTTACGGGGTGGGGGGAGGAGAGGGAAGGTGTTGGGGGAGGGGAGGGGCACAAAGAAAACCAGTTAGAAGGTGACGAAAGACAATTGGACTTTGGGTGATGGGAATGCAGCATAATCAAATGTCAAAATAACCTAGAGATGTTTTCTCTAAACATATGTACCCTGATTTATCAATGTCACCCCATTAAAATTAATTAAAAAGAAAGATACCCCCAGAAAAAGAAAAAAAAAATCATTATACGTTAAATCATTTCATTAGAATCATCATAAGTAGAATAAACTTAGTGTAAAAGAGCTAAGGCCAAACCAAAACAATATTTGGGTGAAAAGTACATAGGAGGTTCTCTCTGCCCTGTAACCTCAGGGTGTGAATCCCAAAGGATCTGTAATATTTCAAGGTACATATTTGCATACATGTTTGCCTTCTTTTAATTGACCTTCATTTTCTTAAGAATAAAGACAGTGCCTTATCAATGCTGAAGTGTTCCGGCACTTTTTGTTACCAGAAGAAAACAGTATGTGCTTACTAAGTGTGGACTAATGACTGAATGACATTGTCGTCTTACTTGCATCCCCCCGCTTGGCTCCGGCTAGAATTTCTGGCAGTGGATATCAGGAGTGTCTGAAAAAACATGATGGCGTGGCTATGGGACTTGGTAAAAGCTGAGCTTCCAGTCCAGTGAGCATGAGCTTTGAAACTTTAAGGGTATGCACATTAAAAAGGTTGACTTCTATCTTGTTTCTGGTTTACATGAGAATCAAACTTATAGACAAGCAAGGCAGAGATGGCTGTCTCAGTGAATTTCACCAACAGGCACTAAAACCTTTTATTCCCATTCAAGAGAGGTAGGAAATGCTGCACTTTGGGCAGTTTACGAGATTAGTTTAAATTTGCGATGGACATTCTGCGAAAATTTCAATGGAAAGATATAGGACACTAAATATCCCTGAAGATTTTAAAGGGACCCAGCACAAAGATGGTATGTATTAAACCAATATTAGTTAATACTCATGTCTTGCCAATGAATATAAGTTCTTTAGAAAAATATTGGAGGGTATTAAGGACATTCACTTATACTCTGTGTATGAACAGATGTTTAAAAGCATTTTAGGGAGAAGACTGTGCAGTGATTCATGCATCAAAGAATAGTTGGACACTAATAATAATGAAATACCTTCTACTTCTGTGATTATTTAGTTCTGTGAGACAGTTTGGCTCTGCCATGAGTTGGGGCCACCATGCACGTAGTGAACCTCATCTTCCTCCTCCTTCTAAAACACACGGTAATGATGGTTTATTTCTAAAACATTTTCTTTCTCTACAATTTTAAATACATTGAGAACTAGAACTTCATAAAATAATAGAAAACATTGCTTCTTACATCTACTTTTTCTTAATGCTGTGTCCATGTAGGAAGCGTATCATATCCAGTTCTAGGTTACATTGCGCCTTCATGGAAACCACAATAATAACTAACATTTTTTTTTTTACACAGAGAGAGAGTCAGAGAGAGAGATAGACAGGGACAGAGAGATGAGAAGCATCAATCATTAGTTTTTTGTTGCGCATTGCAACACCTTAATTGTTCATTGATTGCCTTCTCAAACGTGCCTTGACCGCGGGCCTTCAGCAGACTGAGTAACCCCTTGCTCAAGCCAGTGAGTGACCTTGGGCTCAAGCTGGTGAGCTTTTGCTCAAACCAGATAAGCTCGCGCTCAAGCTGGCAACCTCGGGGTCTTGAACCTGGGTCTTCCGCAACCCAGTCCAATGCTCTATCCACTGTGCCACCGCCCGGTCAGGCAATAATTAATACTTTTAAAAAAGTATTTATTATAGAAAGATTCCTGCCATTTATTGCTCATATACCAAGGACATGGGGTGGTTATTTTTTAACAAGCTTAATTTTCCAGTCTCAGTTAGATTTGGCCATGAGATCAGAAACCTGAGTTCTGTACTGTTATTTCAGATAGAATGGTTAATTCTCCCTAAATAATTAAAAGTGTTTACAGAGGAGTTTTCATTCTCTCTAAATAGAAATGTTAAAAACATCTTACATGCAGAAATCCTACTTGGATGTAGATTTCTTTTGTATTTCTGATATTTGCCTAAAATTTTTATAAATTCAGATTTTTATTACTCAAATGCTCTAAATACATAATGGTAGCTTTTATTAAAAAAAATCTACAGTAGTAAATAAGTAAGAATTACCCTAAATTCTGACAATATAAAAATATGGAAATTTAGAGGAAAACATGTTACCTAACTGCTTTATGGTATCTAAAAACCTAGAGTCATAGAATTCTAAAGATAAACGTTAACCTTTGAAATTATACAGTCTGAAATCCTTACTTCACATAAAATAAAGCTGAGGTTGCAGCTGCTTAGGAAAGAGAGAGATAAAGTTGAACTTCAGAGCAAGAGTGGGATCTTAATGGGGCTTCAACTGATCAATCTGGCCTCTCGGTGGAGCTTGTGAAGCCCCGTTGTGTTAACAGAGCTAATGCGGAGCAGGATCACGGGAACAGTGCAGGCTAAACTAACTTTTAAGACCCTTATACCATAATCAAAAGGCCAGTATATTAATTTGACCTAAAGATTTTCAACTATAAAGGAAAATAACACTAGTTGGCCTTCCTATCATTTTTATTTATTTATTATTTATTTTTCCTATCATTTTTAAATTCTGCAAGAAACAGTACTCATTGAGGATAATACCACAGCAAAGGATCTTAGTAGCTGTCTCATTGAGCTATAGGAACAATAAACCTATCTGCACTGTAGGACTGTAACTTACATTCGCTATCGGCTTTTCTCTAACTCGCCAACAAAGCTGATACTGCAAATGTTACCAATAATCTCCACATCAGTAAATGCAATAGTCCATTCTCAGTTCTTAGTTTGCTGGGCTTATCTGTAGCAAATGACAGCTGATTACATCTTCTTTTAAAAATATTCTTTTTCAACAACATGGGCTTCTCCTTTTCTGTCTCCATTGCTGCTTCCTCATCCTGTCTCTGGTATCAACACTGATCGCAGAGATTTAGTCCCTGACTGTCTTCTCCTCGGTATCTCTGTACAGTACATTCATATCCTAGGGCAGTGGTACCCTACGTGTGGTCCTCAGACTAGCAGCATAAGCATGACCTAACTCTTCCTAAAAGAAGATACACAAATGGCCAATGGCACATAAGATGCTCTCTTTCATTAATTATAAGAAAAGTGCAGGTTAAAACCAGATTGAGGAACTATCTATCACACCCATTAGAAAAGCTAAAATTGCAAGGTGATCATACCCACTACCTGTAAGGCTATGAAGCAACTGGAATTTCTCCTACACTGCTAGTAGGAATGTAAATGCTACAGCCATTTGAGAAAACATTTCGGCAATTAATTGAAAACATACAACTTCCATATGTTTTCAGCCTTTCCACACCTAGGGAACAGGAAAACACGTGTCCACATGAAACTTAAATCTTTAACTCGTTTTGGTAAAACCTCTCAGGGTTCCTTCTGTGAGATTGCCATTTTCTCCTCTTCTGTGCTGTCTCTGTCTACTGCATCCATCTTACTTCCCCCACCCCAGCCAAATGATCTCCTTATTACATTTTGGTATGTAGGTTATCTGTCTAACTTCACTGGAATATAAACTTTATGAGCTCGGGGGTTCTTTTCTCTTTTATATATTCCTGTGTCTCCAGAACCTAGAACAGTATCTGGAATAAATGCTGTATCTGTTGAACGAATAAGTGTCTGTCAAGAAGCATCCAGGGAATGATGTGTCCTGAACCTGGTAGCAGCAAACTGGCAATTTACTGATTTTTAGGCTCTGCATTTCTAGACTGTGCTGTTTTTTTATATATATATAAGTGTTAATCTTCTCAACACACCACAGGTGAGAAAACTGAGGGACAGTGGCAATGTAACGTATGCAATATCAGACAGATAGTGGCCACACCTAAACTAGAAACTTAGGCCAAGATCCTACGACTTATTACTGACACTTATTTTCATAGAATATAAATTAGATGTTGTTTTTACCCATTAAACTTTCAAAAGATAATCTGATTTCTAAGAGTGTGGAGGGGGAAGTATATTGAAGGCTATTACCTTATCCTTCTGTAGGACTAAATGGCCAGAGAGGTTACATAAATCCCCATGGTCACACAGCTAGCTGATGATCAAGCCAGGAGTGGGTCTTATGGCTCCTAAGATCATCTCCTACCTCCTTTCCCATGATATCATAGTTGACATAAAACATAATTTATCTAGCAAATCACAGGTTGTGGCTATTTGCCAGATGACTACTTAACCACTTTTGGCAAAAAAGTCACCTGAATAATTCTCAATTATTCCCAGGAATCAAGCATAATAAAAGCAGGAAACCAGAACCACATTCGACTTACTAATGAGCACCTTGAGAAGAAATGGAATAAAGTAACAAGTCAGATTTAATTCAGAAATGTTCTGCAGTGATTTCCTTCTTCCCTTAAGTATCTAATCCTACTAGAAGGCTGAGAAAATATGTCATTACATTGGCAACTTTAGAGAACTAGGGTGGGGTTGAGGTAAGTAAAAGAAATTCTGATCACTGCCATCCATCAGGGGCTATGCCTGAGATCAGGCCAGTTTACCAACAAAACTGATTAGAAATGGGAATAAATGAAGATAAAGGATAGGAAGGGTGCATCCCATTCTCTTTTATCATAAATAAGCCCAGAATCTAGAAAAATTCAATGCTTCTAAAATGCACACATTGTGACTTTTGACTGAAAAGCACATTTCAATAGCTACTCTAGCCATTTGGCTCCATCTTTATACAGTAGATATTCTTTTAGAGTATTGCTAGAGGCAACAAAACTGAATTCAGTTTAATTTAATGAACCAAACTTTTATTAACTTTTAATTCTATTTGCCAACCTTGCAAAGTATTAAAAGACATCTATATCTATCTAGATAGATAGATAGATAGATAGATAGATAGATAGATAGATAGATAGATAGATAGATAGATGGATGGATGGATAGATATAGATATATATGGAAAACCCAATTGCCATCCCCAAGAGACTATTAGCTAGCGTGGAAATAAAGGACTCAATAGAGCAGTCATTATTATAAAAAGTTGAGAAGATATTCAAGTAGATAGATATGTCTGTGACAGGTAAGTAAGGAATCCCACCCAGGAACATTTAAAGTTGTAAATATAAATTAGGAATGATCTTCCTAGAGGGAACACTGGAGAAGGATAAGATTGTAGAGATAAATCAGTTATAGAGAACTCAATAGAGCCAAGAAGATTGAGAGAAGAAGAAGAAGAATGGAATAGTGAATAGTTATGTTTTAATTTGATGAAATTAAAGCACAAGAAGAAAAATGAAAAGTATATTTAATGATGCAGAATGAAGATGGGGTTAGCAGTGACTTAAAGATAATGGTTTATGTTCTGTCTACCAACATTACATCTGGGAGGATGGTAAATTATATTTAAGCATAAACTTCAGGGAACCATAGTGAATTTTGATAATGGAGGATGAAATAAGCTATAATCAGGAATGATCTGAATTTTAGCCAGATAAAAGGAATGATTTTGAGCATATTGACTTGTTTTATTAAGAAAAAGTGGGCATATTACGTGTTTAAAGAAAACCCTTTTACCATTAAGTTTCCAATGACACCAGAACCACAATGATAAGTACATGATTCTAACGAGTTAGGACAGCAACAATTTAATTCATTTTTATAACAAGCAAGTACAATGATATTTAATTCTTAAGAGAATAAGTACAGTAGTTTAAAATGTATGTCCCCGTTGTAGGTCATAACTGCGATTGCCCTTCATATCTATAAACTTTAAAAGTGAAATAGTCTTACTTGTACCATTATGCTTAAATTTCCTGTTCTGATCCTTGGTGTCAATCACAGAGGATTTGGGAAATGAAAATTTTCTATTCTTTTTAGACACTCATTTTTAATCACCTGTCAAATGCAAAGGCTGAGTGGTTGAGAATGAGAAAGATGATTATATTCAAGCTGCACAATCAACAAATCTAAGACTATTCCATGTTGTCAATTTTGTGAAAATTACAAACAGAGTACATCTGAAGGTATTTTAAAGAGGCAAACGAAAGTACAATAATAATTTAAACAGAAAGGCAGTTCTAAGGAAAAACCTATAAAGCCGTTTGAAAGGGTTTCTATTGAAGTAGTACAATGATACGTGACATTTTTACATTATGTTTGCTCTGAATACACACTCTTTCAATTGCTGAAAAGAAGGATAATGAACAGTAAGTGTCTATTTGTTTAGTACATCAACCGAGGAAAGAAAACTTTTTAAAAGTTTGTCTTGGCAGCATCCTGTGACAGAATCTCATAATAATCTCAGTTCCGCTACTGAACTAACCTAATCTCGCTTCCAATCTTCTCCAAGGTTCTAGAATTCAGACCTGAAATTGCAGGGGTTGCTGTGATCCTCTCCTTGTCCCTCTTTCGCCACCTTTATAGCAGTTTCTTCAGCTGCCTCCTAGACTGACCAGCGTGTCAGAGGCACGCTTTCAGTCTGCAGAGATTCTCTGTCTCTTACCTTTACCGGGTCAAATTCTCTGGAAGAAGAGAAGAGTTTAAGGACACGATCTCTAGTAGGAGTCAATGCCTGTGACAGGAATGGGAAGGAAAGGTAATGATGATGCCACCGGAAAAAGCCTCAGCTAACCACACGTAGCCTTCTGCAGTGTTGGCTGTGAGCGTGCCTGCAGCGGGCTTCTGTTCCACAATCCCCACCTCCCATTCCATTTACATCAGTGGCAAAGCAGCCCGTCAGGGACAGGGAGGCCAGACTTTGAAAAAGCTGACACCTTAAAACTGGGAAGACTACAATCTCCACTCCTAGGCAACATTTGTGCCTGACATGTTAGCCATATTACTTTCCTAAACAAATATATATTTTTAAATGTGGTAGTTTCAAGAACAGGGATTTTGGAAGCAGAAGGACAAGCATTTGAGTTCCCAAATTTTCTAGTTACTACGTGATTTACTCTGGGTGAATTATTTCATTGCTCCTAGACTCCTCCTAGTCACATGTCCAAAAATGATTATACACACTTATTTGGGTTGTTATGAGGATTTAATGAGACCAGGAATACAGATTTCTTAGAATAGTGCTGAAATATAGCAAGACTTAAATCAATGCCCCTTGTCCTCCTTGTCGATCTTAGCTCATTAAATATTGTTGTCTAGCCTCTCTTTCTCAAAATATTATAATCTCATGCCTTTGATGGTATTGCAATTACCTGGTTCTCCTATAACTTCAGTGAATTCTTCTTTGTTACCTTTTTGCCCCCCGAGTTGTATTGACCTAAAATAGACCTATAACATTGTATAAATGTAAAGCTATATATATTGTAAAATCATTACTTACTTTTTACTTCTTAATTGTTCACTTCCATGTTTAACTGTATATTTCAATTTTCCTGCTGATGTAAAGTCTTATTCCTTAAGCTCAGCTTCTTAAACTTTTACTAGTTCAGTGACCATACTTAAATATTAAAAATTCAGAAAAAACTTGACTCTTTCGGTGAAACCACTTGAAAATTAATAATGACAGAAGAACTGCTGAAATGCCAGTAAAGCAAAAACTGCCTAAAAATGTATTTAATATACAAACTAATCAAGGAAACAAAGGAAGGAACTCAGGATGTGGAACAAGTTTTGTTTTAGAAAATTATAATACACTCTTATCTTGAGTCAAGCTCAGGTAGGTCTTTTTCATGCAATAATTTTCTACTACTCCTGTCTCTTTATATGCAAGCTAAGCTGGAATTAGGATAGCTAAATCAGTTCATCAGTTGCCATATACTACCATTTAAAATATCAGGTATTTTTCTAGGCTGCAAATGAACTCATATATAGGTTTCTTGGTTAATGATCCTGTCCAGTCCATCTCTTCTTGTGTGTAAATATATACACCTTATGTGTAAACTCTGTAATCTTTTTTTTTTTACAGAGATAAAGAGAGAGTCAGAAAGAGGGGTAGATAGGAATAGACAGACAGGAATGGAGAAAGATGAGAAGCATCAATCATCAGTTTTTTTGTTGTGACACCTTAATTGTTCATTGATTGCTTTCTCATATGTGCCTTGACCATGGGGCTACAGCAGATAGAGTAACCCCTTGCTCAAGCCAGCAACCTTGGGTCCAAGCTGGTGAGCTTTGTTCAAACTAGATGAGCCTGAACTCAAGCTGGCGACCTTGGGGTCTCGAACGTGGGTCCTCCGCATCCCACTCCAACGCTCCCTCCACTGCGCCACTGCCTGGTCAGGCAACATTGTAATCTTTATGCGTTTTATCTAAACTTGTCTTTTCAGTATTTCTCATCTATTTGATAGAAACCAGTTGCTTACACTCTTAGAGCTATGTCCATCAACTACTCTCCAAGAAAAGAATGATCTTCCTGGATTCCAGATTTTGCTTTCCTCTCAGTTCCATATAATCAAGTCCTGATTGTCATAGTCCATGGAATGATTAAGACTGATTTCTCAGGCTCATTATGACTAAACTTACATTCTTGTTTATCCATGTCTAGTCCAACAATTCTTTGTATCTAACTACGTGTAACATTGGGGATCTCTCCGGCTCTTTGGTTCTGTCTTTCAAAATCCATTCTGTTTAGAATTATCCAAATCAGGAAAGTCACAGACACACTTTAGCTTAAAGTTTCTAACAGGTGCTTTTCATTGATGTTTTATGTGCCTTTTCCCCCACACTAAATTTCTCCTACATATTGATTTGCACTTCAAGAACAGAGTAATCATCACTGGAGTGCCCTACTCAAGAGTTCACAGTAGCTCCTATTTAGTCTATTGCATATAGTAACAATACTTCTATTATTTTAAGGGTCTCTGAAGTCAGACTCTGTTCTAACCATTTAATGTTGTTTTTGTTGTTGTTATTTCCTTCCATAAAATTCATCTTTTTCAGGCTGTTCATTTTTCTTATAGTCTCTCCCTAGCTCACCCCATGAATTCTCCATGATCTTGTCCAAAGGAGTTATTCTGCTGTTTATCCTATTAAAATTCTTTTTCACCTTCTGTCCACTTATCATTTCCTTCCAAGCCCAGGAATCCACTACCAGTTTCTCCTCTTGTGTGATATTTAACTGATGGCTCAGTGCTCTCATCTCTGGTTTTTTTTTCCCTTTGGTATTAAGTGTTTATTGACAATTTATCATATAACTAACATCCTTCTATATGTCATTATTATCAAGTGTTCTACATCTGAAGTCTTGTAATTATAGCAGCATTTAATGTATTTATAATTAATATATTACTTGTTCCAGATATCCACTTTATCATCAACTAGCTTCTAAGTATCTTATGAATAGCCAATATTTCTTACATTCCTCTTATACTAAGAAGTACTTGGTACAGATACAACTTTATTATTAGCCTTGGATATGCAGGAGGCACTTAAATACTTGACCCTCAGTCTGTTGGCTTTTCAGTATATCCCCAGATATTCGTGAGCATTTTCTGTACAGTTAGTGATATGCTATCACTTACATTATGCTTTTAATCATGATATAGGGGAAGACACTTTATTTTATTCACTCTCTGACATCAAATGTATATGTATGAGCATCATCGAAACAGTTTGTTCTGTTGTTGGACAGGCTTCTTTTATTTTCACCCTTGCTGTTTATATTAAACAGGGGTTCTCAAATCTTAGTAAGCATTTAGCATCCCTTAGAAGGCATGATAAAACACAGAATGCTGTGCCCTCCTGAGTGTGTCTGATTCAGTAAGTCTGGGATGGGGCTTTAGAGTTCACAAGTCTGACAAGTTCACAAACAACACTGCAGCTGCGGCTGCTAGGACCACACAGTAAGAACCAGCGATCTAAGAAATGAGAAATCAGGTATAAGACCAAATTTTTTATCACTGAAGGATGTCAGAAAGGAATTTGGAAAAAATGCCAACACAAAAATGCCACAAGAGAATATATTCTTAAGAAGGAACATTGCTCTCCTATATAAAGAGTCTATAACTTTTAATTTCCAGATCTTTGCAGCCTACCCACCTACAACAAGTGAAAGTTTACTCTTCTCCTGTATATTATACTCGGTGAAAAAAGGGACTAAGCTTATATTTTTATAGTCAACATTTTTAAATAAATGAATTAATTTCTTTATTATAATACTTTCCAATGTGCTACTGGTCACAATATTATTTTTAAGCTTTACAAATTTGATATATAGAGTGCTAAAAGAAAACAAATATTATTTACTTGGCCTCTGTTCATAATTTAAAATAGCATCATTTTTCTTTGTGGGCAGTAGTATATATGTGTTCTTCATGCATTTAGCTTATTTCTGAATATATACATACATACAAAAACACATTTTAAAAACACACACACACACACACACACACGCACACATCCATGCAATCCATAGGAGAAAGCATAGTGTTTGGGTTAGGACTAGCCAGAACTTTGGTCTTAGAGAGAACTGAACTCCGGCACTGCAGTCCAGCACACTGGCTATAAAATTTTCATCAAGTTGCTTTACCTGTCTCAGCTCCCATTTCTTCACCAGTAAAATGAAGATAATAATACCTACTTCATAGACAATCTTATAAGAAATAGGTGAGATAATATATACAAAGTAATACCAGTGTCTTGAATATAAAAGATATCTGAAAGGCCTGACCTGTGGTGGCGCAGTGGATAAAGCGTCGACCTGGAAATGCTGAGGTCGCCGGTTTGAAACCCTGGGCGTGCCTGGTCAAGGCACATATGGGACTTGATGCTTCCAGCTCCTCCCCTCCTTCTCTCCCTGTCTCTCTCTCCTCTCTGTCTCTCCTCTCTAAAATGAATAAATAAAATTTAAAAAAAATCGTCTTTAAAAAAAAAAAGATATCTGAAAAATAATCACTATAGTTAGTATTAATTTTCTCAATTAATTATATTATGTTAATGGTTGTATTATTATTAATAATAATAGTACCTATAGAAGGTTCTTAGCAAACATTCAGTAAGTGAATACAATAATTCATTTCACTTAAAAATCTACCATATTTGCCCTGGCCGGTTGGCTCAGCAGTAGAGCGTCAGCCTGGCGTGCGGGGGACCCGGGTTCGATTCCCGGCCAGGGCACATAGGAGAAGCACCCATTTGCTTCTCCACCCCCACCCCCTCCTTCCTCTCTGTCTCTCTCTTCCCTTCCCGCAGCCAAGGCTCCATTGGAGCAAAGATGGCCCGGGCGCTGGGGATGGCTCCTTGGCCTCTGCCCCAGGCGCTAGAGTGGCTCTGGTCGTGGCTGAGCGAGGCCCAGGAGGGGCAGAGCATCGCCCCCTGGTGGGCAGAGCGTCGCCCCTGGTGGGCGTGCCGGGTGGATCCCCGTCGAGCGCATGCAGGAGTCTGTCTGACTGTCTCTCCCCGTTTCCAGCTTCAGAAAAATACAAAAAAAAAATCTACCATATTTAAGTAAAATAGATGAGACCTATACCCCTAAAATACTAACACACATCAATGAGCTAAATAATAAAGCCTATTTCTGGATGATATAAGCACACACAATTTTTGTGATACTTGTCCTGTTTTATAGTTCGTATTTATGTTTTGTATGTGTTTGTATTTAGTCATATTTAATATAATGCTTTTCCATGTGACAGGGCTCAGTGAATATTGACTAATTACCTATAAACCACTGGAACATAAAATGAGTATATTTTCTGCTTGTATTATCTTTCAGATACACATTTGGAAAGTGTATCATATTGTTCTCCTTTGAGCATGTATATTTCAAGACTGGATTTTTTGTTGTTGTTGTTCTCTGGTTGACCAGAAACCAAAGTGTTAACCTGGTGGAGATAGTGGGTGGGCTAGTCACCCAATACCATGAACAACTTCAATCCTGGTTAATGTTTTCACAATTGTGTTTGTTCCATTACCTTGTCTTTCCTAATAACAGAGGAAAAAAAGCCTGATAGGTTTTCAAAGAAAGAAACTCCGTAGATGCCTTCATTAGGAAAAGCAGTCTGAAGTGACTGAGGGTCTCTTTGAGATAATGGTAAGACCATATGGGAGTTAAACTGGACTTAATGTTTCCTCATAATGGTATGTTCCAAATTACTAATCAGTCATTTTAGTTTCTGGCCTTAACATCTTTGAATTCATTTTCCAACAAATAAAAGAGAAGAATATTTTGGAGCAGCAAGAATAGAAATGAAGAATTTACTTTTTGCCTTTTATGTGTAACATCCTAGGGCTAGTGCTGCTGGGTATTGGAAATCTCCAATTCTGTTGGAAGCACAAAATCCAGTCTAAACTATGATCGCAAGTTAGTTATATGTCATTTGAATGGCACTGAATTACATGCCGAGTGTCAAAATACACAGCCATTCAGTGAGGACTTTTAGCTACTGGGAAAGCGCAAAGCTACAAGTGTGTGGATAAGTATGTTAAGTCACAGGCACTAGAGGTTAAAAGTGGATTAAAGCCTTGACCTAAAAAGAAGTGTTGAATGAACTGGATGTTTGGAGGAAATCACTATATGAATTAAAGTTTCCAAATAGGATGCACCAGCAAACTCCACAAACCTTTGGGATGGAATAGTCAGTCCCTCCAGTGTACGCTGGTGCTTCAAGATCTATCTCATCCCACATCTGCATTCTTTTTGTTGTTGTTGTTGTTTGTTTTATTTTGTTTTGTTTTCTTATTTTCCAAATGAGAGGAAGGGAGATAGAGAGACAGACTCCCGCATGTGCCCCAACCAGGATGGGCTCAAACCTATCATCCAGCCATAGCTGTGGGAGGGGAAGAGAGAGAGAGAAAGAAAGGGGAGAGGGAGGGGTGGAGAAGAAGCAGATGGTCTCCTGTGTGCCCTGACCAAGAATCGAACCTGTGACATCCACGTATGGGGCCAACACTCTACAACTGAACCAACTGTACCTGAATTTTCACTGTGAGAATTATTAAGGTATCAGATGACATCAAATGGACATTTGTTGTCAAGAGAATAGTTAAAATGTTTACACTGCTTTTTTCTCTCTTATACCCTCATATTTTCAAGTGTTCCCAGCCAACCCTTGTGTAATGGGTGGCCTAAATCAGAGAATGAGACTTCTCATTGTGCCTTTTCATACCCATCTTCAGTTCTCTCTGTTATCTAAATGTGTGGAGATAATTCAAGAATCCGACTCACGCTCTAGGCATAGAAAAAGGGTTAGCCTTCTAGAAGCTCCTGGAGACCTCCTCCCAGGTTATATTGGCCCAAAGACACTGCTAACAGGGGAAATGCAGTCACTCATTCTAACCGCCCTCACGTTGAGAATTCCTCAGATAAACTGGGTAAACTGCGTCACTGAAAAGTGAAGCAGTTTGTCTAAAACCTCTTCCTCCTTCTGACAACCTTGCCAGAAGATAAAATGAAGTGTGCCCCATGACTTGCTGTTTATGGGCCCACATTGGCACCTAAAGAACATTTTTTCCATATTAAGTGATCTATATGACAATTTATTCTGGTATGTTCCCTGGAAACAATGCCAAGTTTGCTATTCTATAATTTGTAGCATTCAACCTTTAGAAAATATTTAGTGATTCTGTCTGTAAGTTCTTTAATAAGGGGCTGAGAGGAAATGTATCTGAATCAAGAGATTTGAACTCACTGTTTAATGGATGAGAAAAAGAGAGACAGAATGTCAAAGGAGTGGGACTTGCTGACATTAGGAAAGCAGGGCTGCTAATGTTTACCCTGGGAATAGTCTAGATGCTGCTGCAGAGACTGCCAACAGATACTTGGCTCCCACTCCTAACTGTTCTTTGTGTATCTTTCCTCTCCCTGCTTGAATTTCTTCTCTATATTGCTGCTGGTTTGAGCTTCAAGTAATACTTCTTCATATTACTGCCCCATTAAAAAATAGATTAAAGCTCCTAATAGTCTACTATACTCAGTAGTAGGACAGCACTCAGAAAGCACATCTACTTCTTTTATAGGTCTCTGAACTCTGACTCACTCTTTAATACTAAATATTATTTCTTCTTATTTCCCCCTGAAACTTCATCTGATTCGGAATGTGGACTTCCTTACTACCTTTCCCTAACCCACCATCAAGAATCCTCCATGATTATATCCATGAATATGGTCCTGTTATTCCCAACAAGAATTCCCTTTGACTGTCTAGTAATCTATTCTTCAAGTCTACTTCCTGCATGATACCTTCCTTGAAGGTTTACAATCACTTCCCTCCTCAGATTTGAGTGTACAATGCATTTACTGATAGTATCATATAAATACTTCTTGTTTGTTCATTTTAGTTATCTAAAGAGTTGCCTTATGCCAAGTTCTTCCCTTGAGCAAAGTGAAGATTTCAGATAACCTTAGGAGTTAGAGATTCACCAATGTTAAAGAGTGAGAATGAGAAATCTTATCAAATAAGAAATTGTACAAAATATTCATGAGCCTGACCAAGTGGAGGCAAAGTGGATAGAGCGTCTCAGACTGGGATGTGGAGGACCCAGGTTCGAGACCTCGAGGTTGTCAGCTTGAGCGTGAGCTCATCTGTTTGAGCAAGGCTCACCAGCTTGAGCCCACGGTCGCTGGCTTGAGCAAGGGGTCACTCGGTCTGCTGTAGCCCCCCAGCAAGGCACATATGAGAAATCAATCAATGAACATCTAAGGAACCAAAACAAAGAATTAATGTTTCTCATCTCTCTCCCTTCCTGTCTGTCTGTCCCTATCTGTCCCTCTCTCTGACTCTGTCTCTCCCACAAGAAAAAAAAATTCATGAATACCTAGAGACATGCTGAAAACCCAGTGGCCCAAAATCCAAGTATGTATGGTGAACCTTTTACATACCATATTACTGTCTCATTATCTATATCCATAGTTACTTAATTATCACAACACTTAATCTGTGTTTGTGTATACCTTATATGCTTTATGAAGTATTTTCTTATCAACTAAATGATAAACAATTTGTGGATAACCAATATGTCCTATATATATCTCATACTAACACTTAACACAGACCTAACTTTACTGTAATTGTTAAATATATAGTGGGCACTCAATGCATACTTGGATTTTGGGCCACTGGGTTTTTAGCACATCTCCAGGTATTAATGAATATTATGTACAATTTTTTATTTGACAAGATTTCCCATTCTTACTCTTTAACATTGGTGAATCTTTATCTCCCAAAGTTATCTGAAATCTTCAGTTTGCTCAAGGGAAGAACTTTGCATAAGGCAACTTTTTAGATAACTAAAATGAACAAACAAGAAGTATTTATATGATATGGTTGTTTGGTATGAATGTATTATTATGTGTTAATATGAATGTATTATTTTTTATTCAATTTCTGAGCAAGTAGATATTTGTGGACTTGAACAAATTCTATCAAAGTCCAAAAATATCCCAAACCCCTGTATACTTTTGAATCAAAAGCATATTTATAAGCAATGAATTGCAAGGAGATGGCTCATAATGAGTCCTCAATATTTATACCTTAGTGGATTGAAAACTGCATCATTCTTAGTTCTTCAATTTGCTACTTGTATTCAAATGCCAATTTGTTTCTGCAGAGGATCAAATAATACATAAATAGTTATTGATTTTGGTGGGCTTACATCTGCATCCTTCTAGAGGGAAGGGGTTTTCAATGTGAAACTTCGTAGGACTATCACACACACTGTCACAGAAAGACTGAACATAACTACAAGTCAGTCAAAAATTAAATTTAGTTCTTAATCTCTTAATTCTGCCTGGAGAAACTGCTGATGCTCTGTAACAGTGATGAGCAAATTCTGCAAATAAAGTCCCAATTTTTCAGTTAACGTATGCATTGTTTTCTAATATTGGACTAAAATAATACAAAAGCTTTCTATGTCCAGGCACTAAGACCTTTATGGATATTATCACATTTTGTCCTCATAACAACCCAATGAGGTAAACACTATTATGAGCAAACTGGGACACATAGAGGTTAAATAACTGACTCAAAGTCACAAAGCAAATAATAGCAGAGCCAGATGTTAAACCCAAGATGTCTGGCTCAAGAGAGAGGGTGCTCTTCACCACTGTATTATACTGTGTTGCCATAATACTCTGATGGCATTAATGTTGAAGAACAATATTGAATGACTAAAAGATAAACTATTTCTTATCAGGGATTAACTACCTTGGTTTAGCCCAGGAGTATATAGATAATAAGTACTCAGTATAAACTTGTCAAATTAAACTGATTCCATTTTCTCACATATCATACTTTACAGATTATAAGAAACATAACTTTTACATTTTAATTATTTACAGTACATGTTTATATTTTACATCATTTTAAATGTAAATATTAAAATGTGTCTTAACGCCTATAACATTTGCCAGTTACTGTCAGCAAGAGAATGATTGTAAGGTGGTTGTTGTCACCTTCTACTTTTGGTAAGCTCAAGAAAGAAAGAGCAGCAGAATTTGCAGGATGGTATCCGAGGCTCAGAAGAAAATGCCAGAGACAGGAGTAATATGTTTGGTTTTGTTTTTAGAAATGCGACATCACCAAAACGCTTGATGACACAGAGGACTCAGCTACCTTGTGTGGAATGCTATTTCAGATGAGTCAGAACCCAAATTGGAAGACTTTTCAGAACCATTTTAATCAATCTAGTTTCATTACATTTTCTTTTGGTTGATGGTACAATGTCAAAATCTAAGTGAACTCATCCAGCAAGTATAAAATGTAGATTCTCAGTGATACGAAAGCATTGCATCCTGAATTAATGGCAGCACTTTTCCTTTCTTTTATTTTAAATTTTACTTATTGATTTTTAGAGGAGGGGAAGGGAAGGAGAGAAAGAGATAGAGAGAAAAAGGGGTAAAGTGGGAAGCATCAGCTTGTAATAATTCCTTCCTGGATGTGTCTTGACCAGGCAAGCCCAGGGTTTTGAACCAATGACTTCAGTGGTCCAGGTCGATGCTCTATCCACTGTGCCACCACAAGTCAGACCTGGCAGCACTGTTTATTTTCTTGGCATTATATAAGGTCAAAGTGCATCTTACATCCCATGAGATACTGGAATCAATGGAATAAGGCA
This sequence comes from Saccopteryx bilineata, assembly GCF_036850765.1. Taxonomy (NCBI): domain Eukaryota; kingdom Metazoa; phylum Chordata; class Mammalia; order Chiroptera; family Emballonuridae; genus Saccopteryx; species Saccopteryx bilineata. Next base: position 18,796,580 of record NC_089495.1, read on the forward strand.
AAACATGTTATAACATCACCGCACACATACTACTAGTGATATTTACCTGTGGATTTTTCTACTGTTGCAAGTGATTTGAACGCCTACTGTTTTCCTATGCTGTTTTCCAATAAACTGCCCTACTTGGGATGTACAGATGGCCATTAATACATGTTCCTCAATAAGAAAATTGAGGCCAGGATGAAGCCTATCAGCTAACTGGTTGTAACTGTGGTCACGTTTTTATAACAGCCAAAGATCTACCTATTAATATCTCTGAGACTATTTCTTTATCAAGAAAGTGACTATATTAGAATCAAAAACAAATTTTCAAAATTTTGCCACTAGTAGTTGTATCAATGTGTGAACTATCATTTCCTTCTATTTTCATTACTGTAGAAATAATTGAAATATACAGAAAACCTCTCCTGGATGCTGTTGCTGTCCACAATACTCTCTAAATGTTTGCTGTTTGTGATTCCTTGAAACTTTTCGTCTAAAATCCTCCAGCTGAAGAGATTCAGATAATTCACATTGAGTACTTATTTGTTTATAAGCTTTACATTCATGGCAGCAACTACATTTCAACTAAAGATGCACTTTAATGCCTGCTGACAATACAATTAAAACTTCTCATCTAAGTTGGATGTCCTCAAAACCTTGACAAGAAAACCAATAAAAGTAGTCTCGCATCCTGTGTACCATTTCTTTGGAGAATAAATGGAATGCAATTTAAGTCAATGAGAAACCATGGGCAAAATATTTTAATGGATCATCATCAAAGAGAACATAAAACCCTCTGTTCTTCACATACCTACTACAGTTCTTTTTTGTTATTTCTTTTCTATTTTTAATCTTGCTGAAATCAGTAACTGGAGAACTAGCTCGACTGTCTTGTGCAGCTTTTTGCTTTTCAGACAAACGTGACAGTTCTCAATGAAATATGAAAACAGAATTTACCCCAGATAGATTTTTTTAACCTTTACTGCACCATCAAAGAACAACATGCTTATAAAAAAGAAAATTGACCATCCACCCATTCACTTTCTCCACTCCTCCTCCTCACTTACCTTCTTTTCCAACTTCAGTTCAAAGACCATTTATTTATGTTAACCTGAAGTTAAAAAGCTGGAATGAGAATCAACAGCACTTATTCTGGGTCAAAACAATGTAATTTGGGAAGAACAGACTCAGGCAGAAGCCCAAATAGTGTTTCTCCCTCTTTCTATAAGGGAGGGTCTTAGAGTTTTTTATGGGGAAAAGAGAGGAAGATGAGTTGTATTAAAGAAGAGTTGATTTGGTGCTGTGTGAAGTAAGGTTAAATTTACTTCGTGAATTGACTTGAGATTGGTGATCAGGTAAAAGGCTAGATTTGCTCTTTATGGATTAGTTAGCAATTTGGTCATTGGCAAAGTTCAACATTCTTACACACAGAATATTCCTGTTCTTACTTACTAACTTATTGAAACTTTGGCAGTCTGGTCCAGTTCAGCAGATAAAAATGAAACGAGATGTTCTGGACAGCCTCTGTGAAATGGCTATCTGCCTCTACAATAATATGGCTGCACTTGTGCCATCGCTCACAGTGTGCATCAGAGTCATCTGGAAGACTTATTAAAACACAGGTTCCTGGGTCCCACTCCCCAAATTTCAGACCCAATAGGTCTGGGGTATGACCTGACCAGTTGCATTTCTAACTGGTTCTCAGGTGATGGTGCTGCTGGTCCAAGAAGCACACCTTGAGAATAGTGTTCTATTTGCTGCTAAAACTGTGACCCACAGACCAGCTGCATAGGTGTTCCTCGGGGGCATGTTAGAAATTCAGAACCTCGGCATTTATCCCAGTACTATTTAATTAGAATTTGCATTTTAACTAGATGATTTAACAAGGTGCATTCTCCAGATGATTCATATGCATCTTAGAGTTTTTTAAAAATCAATATTCTAAAAAATAGGATGGATATAGGTTGAATGATTTCCCCAAGGCTGTTGAAGTATCACTTGGTCAGAGATAAAGAAAGCCAAATGGTGAGAAGCCTTAATTTATATATATATATATATATATATATATATATATATATATATATATATATATATATCACAAAAATAGAATGTTTTATTGCTTTGTATTTATTTTGAAATATCCTCTAATATTTGTGAGCAGTATATATATTTGTAGTCCATGAAGATATCCTTTAAGAAAGACAATTTGTTGCATGTTGAGAAGCTTCAGATTCAATGACAGCACAACTAGCAACCCAGGTCGCAAGCGAAACAGAAACAAGGCAGGCTTTCCAGAGCAATAGCTGGCCAAAGTTAACGGCCACACGCCTGAGCCTAGAAATCGTTAAAAATGAGAAGATTTCAGGCAAATATCCACTTACCAGCTCTGACATTCTAGCCCGTGGGGGATATGAAAGACTTTTGCATGGACTGTTTCTGATTTCTATGTTCTTAATGTAAAGAAAGAATAATGGCAGGGGCTCTGGCTGGGTTCTCAGTTAGAGCATTATCCTGATACTCCAAGGTTGCAGGCTCAATCCCTAGTCAAGGTGCATACAAGAAACAGCCCATGAATGCCTAAATGAGTAGAACAACAAATAACTGTTTCTTTCCTTTTCTCTCTCCATAAAATCAATAAATTGAAAAAAGAAAAAGAAGAAGAAGGAGAAAGAGAAGGAGGAGGAGGAGGAGGAGGAGGAGGAGAAGAAGAAGAAGAAGAAGAAGAAGAAGAAGAAGAAGAAGAAGAAGAAGAAGAAGAAGAAGAAGAAGAATAATAATAATAATAATAATAATAATGGCAGGTCTAATAAGCTGATAAGTAACTAAAAAAACAAAACTCAGACCAGGGCAGGGGCAGAAATAGACAATAGAAGGTAAATATCCCCTTAATTTATCTCTGTCCAGTATCAAAAACTCTCCTTTATAGGAATACAGTGAAAAGGACTATCAAGAAAGGCTTAACTGTATAAAAGTAAATATATTCATTTTTCTCCTACTGTTCATGATATAATTTCTTTTCAAAATTACATTGTTTTATGTTTAATATTTCAAAATAAAATTCAGTGTTAAAATGATAATGAATAAAATTTGTGAAAAATCTATGCAATGCTATTAAGTTCCTCAGGGAGCATATTTTCTCAGGTTGAGGAAGTATGTACTAAAGATGATAGGTAATTATTATGTAGTCATATCTTTTCAAATACAGGTCAGAAGATAAAGCAGCCATAAAATGATATGGCCTAGTACTTTAATAATATATTGATAATCTAGTTTATGTAGAAGGCTTTAAAATGATATTAGTATAAACATTGCTTAAACATATCTATTTACCTTTCTATGCTGCTGAAATTTCCTGTCAATTTTTATTTCAACGTGTTATAAGGAAATATATTTTGTTGTCATAGTAAATTCTCCATTTCACATTACTAAATGTGACCTTTCTTTCTTTAATTAGAAATGTTTTATTTGATTTCAGAAATTATAAGGTAGATTGAAAAAGGTTACAAATTTTTATAGTTATATAGAAGCTTATAAAGTTATTTTACAACCTAATAAAACCAGTTTGATAGTGTTTTAAACTGCCTTTCTAGTTCAGATAATAATTTACTAAGACATATAAGCATTTCAATACAATATTTTTCATTAGCTTTACTTCTTTTTCCTGGAAAAGAATCAAAACTAGCCACAAAAATGCATTTTCTAAAAGGGAAATTCTATTTTCAGAAATGAAGCACTTTTTGAACAATCTGAAAATGACTCACCCTTCATTGTGCACTTGCTGCCATGATTATGATTATGATGATGTGAGGAGGGTAAACTTTCAGAAGAAATGAGTGAACGTTAACATTGACCTTGTTCCTAATTTATTTTCTCCCATCTCCCAGCCAGTATTTCTATGATTTCTTTGCAAGGATCATACCTTTATCTAATGATAAAGTGAACGCTGTTTTTATGCAGCAGTTATATGCCAGGAACATAGTACACACATAATAACTGCTTATGATTATTAATTTTTAAAAAATGTTAATGCTGGAATGACCACTGAACCTGACTATAATTAGCAATTTTCTCCTACATTTAGCTAAATCCTGGAGAAGTGGTTAGACAAATAGCTTTCCTTTTGAGAAGATATGCTTTATTTGAGCTATCTAAGAGACCTATCTGTCTGCCATCTGACAAACGTTTCTCAGACAAACCCCAGTGTGGATTAAATGACCCGCAGAGATATAATTCTGGATCAAAATTTTTTTTAAAAAAGGTGATAAACCTGTGTTTATTCAATCGATACAATGATAGCCATAATTGACATGAGGAAAAATTGCATTTTCCATGTAGGTTTACAAATAAAGAAAACATGATTTCCAAGGACATCCTAACACTCTTCTCACTGTGGCATCACCTGCCATCAGTCCACAGAGCTTCAGAGGAACTGGCATTGGTCCCGCCCCTGCCTTATTCTCTTCCTTTCTCCCCCTCCTCACCCTCCCTAGACATCTGATTCATTGGCTTATGGCTTCCACGTCGCTGTTCCTGTAAACGATCCAAGTGCTTACTAAGGAAAGCCCATGTTAGGACACACCAAGAAGGCAGCTCTCTGCAAGTGAGGAAGAGGGCTGTCACAGAATCCACCTCTGTGGGCACCCGGTCTGGAACTGCAGCTTGTGTAGACTAAGACGCTGCCCAATAGAAACTCCTGAAATGAATTTGAAGTTCACCGAAGAAGTCCAATCCCCAAAGCTTTTTAACTTCAATCTGAAGCATGAAAGATCAGTTCCTCTCTATAATCTAACAAGATATTAAATGTTAAATAAACAATTTCAGGGCAGAGAAAGATCTTTTATAGGAGTTTTGCATTTTATATTTCTTCCCATAGCTTTAATTCTTCTTTGAAGAGGGGCACCTGAATCTTACTGGAATTTACTTGAGAGCCGTGGACAACCAACACAGTTTATTAATCCCATGTGTTTGACAAGAAGGGAGAGTGTGAAATACCTGGTGATTTCTGGGGCTTTCCATGACTGCATTGTGTGATTTCAGATAGTGTTTCCCATAGCAACTGGCTTCTCTCTACTGTGAGTTAAAACCTGCTTAATGGAGGTTATGTTTTAACTGAGGTCTCACACATTCCTTATTCTACTCCTGTGTGATGAATCTTCAGAAAAGGGTATGGACAGCAAGAGTCTGTGTTCAGGAGCAGTACAGCTTTGAGGCTCCAACACCATGGCATTATCAAAGATTCTTCTCTAAGAGGAATAGCAGGTTAGAGCTGAAGGCTTTCGGGACAGATGGGAATTGCTAAAAGACTACAAGCAAATCTCACATCAGTTGACGATGTCTTTTCCCTGGTCACCTGAGTCCTCTCTCCCATTCTACACCCCTTTGCCATCACCTTCCTCAGAGGCATTGTTTAGTCAGTTTCTGCAACAGAACAGCATTATCGTATCATATTCTGTGCCTACCTGAAAGGAAAATGTGCCCCAGTGTCTGGAGGCTCCTTGTGGTGAGTATTAGCCCACTTTTTATCAGGAGGTTCTCCCATAGTAGTTCTCCTGATAAAAGGAGGCAGAGAAGCTCTGGTCAGCCAGCTCAGGGGTAGAACGTCGGCCCGGTGTGTGGAAGTCCTGGGTTTGATTCCCAGCCAGGACACACAGTAGAAGTGCCCATCTGCTTCTCCACCCCTCCCCCTCTATGTTATCTCTGTCTCTCTCTTTCCTTCCCGCAACCAAGGCTCCATTGGAGCAAAGTTGGCCCCAGGCACTGAGGATGGCTCCAAGGCCTCCGCCTTAAGCACTAGAATGGCTCTGGTTGCAATGGAACAATGCCCCAGATGGGCAGAACATTGCCCCCTGGTGGGCATGCCAGGTGGATCCCGGTTGGGTGCATGCCAGAGTCTCTCTGTCTCCCTGCTTCTCAGCTTCTCATGGAGAATGGGCTCCCCTTCCCAGACCAGCACACCCTGACATCTACAACTCTCACAACCTTCATTGTGGTTTTAATTCCTGTCTCTCTCGGGCTTTTTTATCAAGCCTTCTGCCTCCCATTTATCCTGCCATTTAGAGACCCCGAGACATCACATTAACTGAAAACTACGAGATATTAAAACGGGCAGGTCATTTTGTTTTGTCTCCTCATGAATGCTAGTTAAAAATATATAACAAGAGTTCAATTATTCCTACAATAAAATTTGTGACACTGTTTAATCACACGAATAGGATTCCTTCAGTAAACATGCTGTCGACAGCCATACACATTATTGAATTCTTCTTTAAACTGTTCCTGTCACTCCCCACAATTCCATACCACCAGGCTTTAGAGCGCTAAGCAACATAGTAAAAATTTATCCCTGAAAAGTTTAGAAACACAACAGGCATCAGACTCACTGAAGGGTTTAATGGACAGAGAGATTGATTTGCTCTCCTCACTAAATGCAGCAATCTCTTTGCAGTAGTCTGGGAGTCAGTGACTGCTTTGTGGCCCATCAGGAATAATTGTAGTTATAATTTTATTAGTAGCTGGGGGATATAGTTATAGTTCCTCCCATCTTCATTTTCAGGCAACTCTGCTGTAGCCTTCTCTGCCTCTGAGTTTAGGACATAAGCTCAGAGCACACACTTTCTGTGCTGCATTTAGCAGCGCACACCTGTCTGCTCTGCGTTATTTACAAAAAGCGCCCTCATAGTTCTTCCATTCTTTTAGCCTCTGACCAGCTAGACCTGAAAGACTCTTTTTGTCACACCGATCAATTCTAACATTTACATTTATTTTAAGTTTTTATTGCCCTCACACAGGGAACATAACTTGGAAAGACAGAAGCAGTCTTACTTAAAATGAACCCTTGCATGACTGTGCATTTCAAATTTGTGAATTTGGCAAGTGTGTCTTTATTTCTGTTAATACTCCACTGTTTTGTGTGGGGTTTTTTTCACTTGTGAGTTTTCCTCCTTCCTTCTGGGGCTCTCCTGGTTAGACTCTGAACACGTGAATGACATCTTAAACATCTCTCGAGCATTGGAATTTTTTAAAGACATGGAAGTTTTGCAAATAAATTTGGGTTAGGGGAGGTGTCTCGCGGTAGAGCAGAAACAAACTGTGTCTCTTCTGCAGCACCTAAATACAACCCCGTCTTTCTGTCAGGACAACTGACTGAAACTGAATTAAAATCAAACTCATTGTGGATTAGAAGAGAGAAGTACTAGAGTTAGATGCTCCTAAAAATAAACCCGTGACGCAAGTCTGACTTGTTATTAACATCAGGATTTCGGAAAGACTAGAACTTGTTGAAAACAAGACAACAGGCCCAAAATAGAGTTGCTTGTGTTAAACCCCACATCACCAAAGTGAGACTTAAGTACAATTTTGGCTCTCCCAGAAATGGAGCTCAGGAAACGGGCACAAAAATGCAGGCACTCTGACGATTGCTGTCCCTTTAAGTAATACGTTGTCTTTCATCTCTGATCTGGGTTTTCATGTCATCTACCAACATCTATGAAACGATGGCAGGCTAACTTATTAGTTTGCAAGTCGGGTAAAATTGCAGACCCTTCACAATTTTTGACAGTTCTGGCAATGAGGGTGGGATACCTTTCTAGAAATAGAGAACAAGGACCTATGGGCTGATCATCTAGATTTGAAGGGAGCCCATGAGCATTGGTAGTGAACATGCTGACCAAATCATATGATTGACTGAACAGTAAATGGCCCTTTGTCACGGTCTGTTAATGAAGGGAGGCGCTCCGGAGGTAGGTTCAAAGACGGCTGCCTATGTGCCATGTCATTGTTCACTTCCCTGGAGGCACAGAAACTCCGGTGAGAACTGGATGGTGAGCTCAGGTCCGCTGCGTCCTAACAACCAGGGCTGAGGTTCACCTGGGGCAGGCAGAAGTTTCCTGCCCCTTTCAGACAACAGCCACAGAGGTGTGTAAATACAGTGAGTGTGGAAGGAGGGACATTTGGGACTACTGTTTGGAGAAACTAAGCTAATTGTCCTCAAGTTGGCTGGTTCTTTGGGTTGGTGGGGGTAGGGTTTGTGAAGGAAAAATGTCAGAAGTTGAGCCCTCTTACGCTTTAACCCCCCCATAGTCTATCAAGCCAACCATAGATCCCCTTGAAGATAATAGTATAAGGACCCAGAGGTTGGTTGGTTTGTTGTTTTTAATATTTTAAAAGTTTTCAGTGGATGCTGGCTGTGACAAGGTAGCGTTGGCCCTCTCGGGCAGATTTCTCTGAGACAGGAAGACTCCTAGGGAAACCACAGACAAGACATCGACGAGTATCCTGGGTCTCTCCTGCAGCAGTTGGCTGGCCAATGCTGTTACAGGGGTCCCCACTGGAGAATAAGAAACGAACCCAAAGCAATTGAGATAAATTCCTGTGGTCAGCCCTTCAGCATGAGAAAGTTCCCTGCCCCTTTCATGAAAACCAGGCACAGGGTTGAGAGACGTTAGCTTGGAAAATAAGGCTGCAGGTGTTCCGGATCAAAGTGGGCTCCTTTAAAAAGTTGCCGCTGTGGGAGTCAAGCCCGAGTCAGCTGAACAGGGCAAATGTAGGGGTCCCGGCAGGACAGCAGTGTGACTGTGCTGCTGAGCTCAGGGGTCCCCCATCATGGAAAGGGGTCTTACCACTGATATAGAGTGCTGGGTGGAATGAAAACATCCAAAATCCATTTTGCTGAACCAGAACTGCTACCACATTGCTCAGAAGTGAAGGTAAATAGGAAGCCTTGTTTAACAGTAGAGTTTCTCTCTGTCTGTGCCTCTGCTTCTCTGTCTCTCTCCCTGTCTCTCTCTCTCTCCCTGTCTCTCTTTCTCTCTCTGTCTCTCCTTTCCTCTTCCTCCATGCTGACCTCAGTTATTTTAAGTAGAAAAAATGGTTACAGGTAGAAGTGAGGTCTCCCTGCCCACAAGGGGGAATCAGAGACTGTATCTACCAGCCTGAGTTTGCATAGGAACTTTGAAAGGGGAGGAATTCAAACTTTTATGGCTTTTTGGATATAGGGGCCTCAGGCGACAATTTACATAGAACCAGGAAAGGAAAAGTTGTCTAGATTTGGCTAGTTGGGTTTGGAAAGAGTTTGCAGTGGGGAAGGCGAGTTAATGTGACCTCGTGAGCCTATTCTATACCCTATTGATGATTCTACATGTGAACGCATAGTGGAATTTGGTGTGTCATAATTGTACTTCCCTGTCCCATAGTGCCAGGGGCAATTCTCTTAATTGGGAAGAGCCACATGTTGAGAGCTGCTAATGGGACATGAAAACTGGCCCTCTGCCTTGCATGCCTGGCTGGTCTAACAGAAATACTATAGCATCTCAGAAAGAGAAAGGAAAATTGCAGACTTGATTAAGAGTTGTAAGGGATGCAATAGCTCAATACAACAGGCTTACACAGTCAGCAAAAAACTAACAGGAGCTAGAGGTTTGCAGGAGATGATTGCCAATTGAATTCAGTTGTCCTTCCCATAGTCTCAGCTGAGCCATGGCAGGCATGATAAGAGTAGTTGAATCCGTTACACAGATTGATAGCTCTTGGTGTGTCTTGTCCCCTAAATGTCTCAGCCTGGTTCACTGATGGTTTGGCTGAGCTGAAATCCCCTAGCATAACTAGGCTGCTGGGGCTACTTTATCTCAGCTGCAGCTTGCAGGAAATGGTGTGGTTCACTCCGTCAATGAATATTACTCAAGGCCATTCTTAGAGCTCTGGCTGCATCAATTGCGGGTGAACTTTCTTATATTTTTTCACTGACTCTTAGGCTGTTTCCCATAGCATAGCTGTTTGGTATGCCACTTGGGAAACTATCTTCCAGCAGATTAAATATAACCCCTTTTGAGGTCAAAAACTCGTGAAATAATTCATAGCTGCTAATAAAATTGTCTGGGTCACTCATATAGATACACAGTAAGAACCTGTTCTCTGAGATCAAACTGGAATTAAACACCAGGTTGTTACCCATACTTCCTGGGTCCATCATGATACCAGGCATAGTAACACATCTGCCAATACAGATGGGGGACAGGGCTAAGGACCACATTTCTGATGCAGAGGCAACTAACACAGGCTGACTGATGACATCTCCAGAAGTTGAATGGTTTGCATCAAGGGGAGAGAGGTCAGACTGTTCGGAATGTTGGTCCATTCCAATCCTGGCAGACTGATGGCGTTGAACTTTTGACCTCCCTCAGGACTACATATTGATGATGCCCTAGAGCTGTTGATATACTTTCAGGTTGCACTGTTGCTATTCCAGTCTGTTCGTCTGACTCGGGGGCATTCTGTGGGGTAGACAAATGCCACTCGGCTGGTGGTATCACCGTAAAGGACAGGCTGGGCCCACTGACCTCAAGCAGTCCCGCCAAAACAGGGGCTGATTCCATTATCCAATATGAACCGGAAACAGCTTTGCCCCTGGCTGGGAGGCTGCACTGGAGACCCTGGCACTCTTTGCAGAAAAGCTGGTGCAGGTACTACTTGAGGCATGTAACACTTTCTTTCCAAGGCACCGTGTCCTCCCTGCTCTATGCTTCTTGTGTGAGACAAGCCTTTCTTAGTGTAGGAAAAACAGCTGTGCTAGGCTTCCTTGCATTTTGCATGATTAGTGCATGAGCACGTGGCAGAAAGACAGGTGTCTATAGCCTCTATCAGGCTACAGGTACTCCTTCGATGTGGATCACTTGCCCACGCCTGAGAGGGGCAGTTTTCCTGTTTTCTCGACTGCTGCTGCAAGAAGAGGTTTTCCCTGCTTGTTTGCTCCCCCACCTTTGCAAGAATCTAATAAACACGAATGGCCCAACACTTTCTGGTTCTGCAGTTCCTCCACCATCTGCCCAAATCCAGTGTGACTCTGCCTGGCCTCGACCACTGGCATTGCATCTGGCATAGTCAGCAGGTTTCAGATCGGATCAGTATGGAGCTGCCAACACTCTTGAAGAATGGGATAGAGGAGTGGCCATTGTTCCTGAGCATATGTTTCGCTGTGGCTACCCTGTTGGGGCTGTGGGGTGGGTGTTTTCTACAGCCCTGCCAACAGAAACTGAAAGCTCTGTGCGAAAGGCCCCCTGAATCCAAGAGCTCCGTTTTGAGCTGGAGAACAAGCGCCAGCAGTGGCAGGAGCTAGAATAGTTGATTGAGAAGCAGCTGTGAGTTTGAAATCTCCAGTGCAAGCTAGAGGCTGAGTGCTGATAACATCAGGAGCTGGAGCAGTTGTTGTGAGTCTGAGAACTCCAGTGCAAACTAGAGACTGAGTGCTGATAGCGCCAGGAGCTGGAGCAGTTGTTGTGAGTCCGAGAGCTCCAGTGTGAGCTGGAGGCTGAGTGCTGATAGCATCAGGAGCCGGAGCAGTTGTTGTGAGTCCGAGAGCTCCAGTGTGAGCTGGGGGCTGAGTGCTGATAACATCAGGAGCCGGAGCAGTTGTTGTGAGTCCGAGAGCTCCAGTGTGAGCTGGAGGCTGAGTGCTGATAACATCAGGAGCCGGAGCAGTTGTTGTGAGTCTGAGAACTCCAGTGTGAGCTGGGGGCTGAGTGCTGATAGCGCCAGGAGCCGGAGCAGTTGTTGCGAGTCCGGGAGCTCCAGTGTGAGCTGGGGGCTGAGTGCTGATAGCGCCAGGAGCCGGAGCAGTTGTTGTGAGTCTGAGAACTCCAGTGTGAGCTGGAGGCTGAGTGCTGATAACATCAGGAGCCGGAGCAGTTGTTGCGAGTCCGAGAGCTCCAGTGTGAGCTGGGGGCTGAGTGCTGATAGCGCCGGGAGCCGGAGCAGTTGTTTTGAGTCCGAGAGCTCCAGTGTGAGCTGGGGGCTGAGTGCTGATAGCGCCAGGAGCCGGAGCAGTTGTTGCGAGTCCGAGAGCTCCAGTGTGAGCTGGGGGCTGAGTGCTGATAGCGCCAGGAGCCGGAGCAGTTGTTGCGAGTCCGAGAGCTCCAGTGTGAGCTGGGGGCTGAGTGCTGATAGCGCCAGGAGCCGGAGCAGTTGTTGCGAGTCCGGGAGCTCCAGTGTGAGCTGGGGGCTGAGTGCTGATAACATCAGGAGCCGGAGCAGTTGTTGCGAGTCCGGGAGCTCCAGTGTGAGCTGGGGGCTGAGTGCTGATAGCGCCAGGAGCCGGAGCAGTTGTTGCGAGTCCGGGAGCTCCAGTGTGAGCTGGGGGCTGAGTGCTGATAGCGCCAGGAGCCGGAGCAGTTGTTGCGAGTCCGAGAGCTCCAGTGTGAGCTGGGGGCTGAGTGCTGATAGCGCCAGGAGCCGGAGCAGTTGTTGCGAGTCCGGGAGCTCCAGTGTGAGCTGGGGGCTGAGTGATGATAGCGCCAGGAGCTGGAGCAGTTGTTGCGAGTCCGAGAGCTCCAGTGTGAGCTGGGGGCTGAGTGCTGATAGCGCCAGGAGCCGGAGCAGTTGTTGCGAGTCCGGGAGCTCCAGTGTGAGCTGGAGGCTGAACACTGGTAGTGGCACTTGTTAGAGAAACAACTGTGGATTCAAGAGCTCCAGTTCCAGCTTCAGGCCGAGAGCCAGCCACCTCAAGAGCTGAAGCCGTAGCTGTAGGAAGGCCAGCAGAGTGACTCTGAGTCAGCAGCAGTAGGCATTTCCGACTCCTCTGAGGATGAGGAGGCTCGGGCTGAAACTGCTGTCAGCGGATTCAGAGCCTGGCAGGTAGTCATCCAGAAGGTAAAAACCCAGCATCAAAAAGTGCCTCAGGGGCAGGCACTACCCTCTCTACAAGTCGTTGAGCACTCTGTGGTTCGGCCCTACACCCAGACAGAGTTGCTGGAGTGAAGGGTGAATTCGGGCAGAAGCCCTGCTGTAGTTGTGGGACATAGGGGTGAATGGCATCATGCCATTGGGAACAGAGATGGGGAAATTAACTGCCATTACCACTCACTCCTTTTTAAGGCAGCATCTTCAGAGCTGCCATGACCACCCAGGAAACCATACTCTATTAGAATGGGTGGTGGCTGCCATGTGTACAGTCTGGCAGAATACTGGAGCCCTTCTGGTGGCAATGAGTCGATGGCATTCATGTACTGAGCTGCAGCAGGTCCTCCAGGAACTGGGTATGAGGATGCTGCTTTCAACCTGAAGTCTCGTGGGCCAGATGAGGAAGTGTTTACAGCAAGGATGAGGAACCTTATTCTCTGTAGCCACCGGTGACCCCAAAAGGGCTGATGGGATGCTATCTTTGGCCCCTATGTAGGGCAGCTCATCAATTCTGTCATAGGGATGGTGGCATATTTGGGGGAGATAGAAGCAGTGTGGCACTGTAAGAGTATGTGGGCTACTGTCTATGCTGTGTCACCCCTGACTAACAAGAGAAACGGGCCTGTAAAGGTTACCCAAACATAGATGTTGGATAGATTTGAGTGCAGCCAGGGCAGATAGGGAGAAATTAGATGGAAAATCTAATGAAGTGTTTTGGAACTTTGGCAGCAGCTTAAGTCAGAATAGAGATTCCAGCTGCTGAAACAAATGGCCCCAGCAGCTACCAATACAATGTTTGGTGTTCAGGCTGCACAGTGGCAAGATAATATGATGTGACATCTGAGGGGTTTGGATGGGGCTGTGGCAACAGAGGGAATGCTTATGGAAAGGTGCTGAGGTCTGTTATCAAAGAGCTGTATGGCCTGTTGCCTGTAATGAACCTTCTAGCTTTGATGACTTACACAGACTGCTGACTATCGTGAACTGATCACTGAGCAGTATAATGGACTCTTGAAGCAGGGACTGCAATAAGAGGAGGTCACTGGCTGCCTTGATGGTGGACATACTGCTGTGGACAGTAATGAGTGACCCTGATGGGGGGCCCAGCCCCTGTGGAGGCCATCCTGCACTGGGCAGCTGCTCTGATCCAGTTGTCGATATGCACCAAGGTCATTTGACTCAAGCCAGGCTTTGGGTGGCAGGACAACCTGCTCCTGGTTGCCCTGGGAGCTCTCCTTCAAGATCAATGGCTTCAGGCCCTGGCCGGTTGGCTCAGCGGTAGAGCATCGGCCTGGCATGCGGAGGACCCGGGTTTGATTCCTGGCCAGGGCACATAGGAGAAGCACCCATTTGCTTCTCCACCCTCCCTCCTTCCTCTCTGTCTCTCTCTTCCCCTCCCGCAGCCAAGGCTCCATTGGAGCAAAGATGGCCCGGGCGCTGGGGATGGCTCCTTGGCCTCTGCCCCAGGCGCTAGAGTGGCTCTGGTCACGACAGAGTGTGGAGGGGCAGAGCATCGCCCCCTGGTGGACAGAGCATCGCCCCTGGTGGGCGTGCCGGGTGGATCCCGGTCGGGTGCATGCGGGAGTCTATCTGACTGTCTCTCCCCGTTTCCAGCTTCATAAAAATACAAAAAAAAAAAAAAAAAAAAGATCAATGGCTTCATTCTCCATGGCCATGGGCTGTATATGCCCACCACCTACAATGGGTGACCTTGCCAGCACTGCAGGGAGAAAGCTAGAGGTAGACCTCCAGTTAACTCCCTGGGCAGCCAGCAGCTGGCCACCTAAGGTAGAAGTGTATTATCCCTTGAGTGCTCAGGGAGACATTGTGAAAGGCACCTTTGTAATTATTGTCATTTTTGGTATAGTTTGTGCTGTTGCTGTAGCCTCTGTTTATGTAATGTACCTCGTTCCTCACACACGGACCATCATGGAAGATACCTGTCACATAGATTGTGAGGTAAGCAACCCTAAAGGGGTGGAGTGTAGGGGAAGCAGCTATTAGGCTTGATCGCTTACACTTTGCCTGATTAGTGCATGAGCATGTGGCAAGAAGACGTGTGTACAGACTATATAAGGCTGCGGTTACTTTCCACTGGCACACATTGTGAGGTATGGTTTTCCTGTTTGCTCACCAGCTGCCATGAGAAGAGGTTTCCCCTGACTGTTTGCTCACCCACTGTTGTGAGAATCTAATAAATAGGAATGGCCCAATGTTTTCCAGCTCCGCAGTTCCTCTACCATCTGCCCAAATCCAATGTGAACCAGCCTGGCCTGGACCACCAGTATTACACTTACCTTTCTGCTGATGACATGGTGACCTATACCCTAGAGGTAGACATGCCCGTTCTTAGACAACCTCATATCTCTCCACAACGAGGCTATTCTTGGTTAATCAGGGAGTATCCTGGAGGAGTAATGAATATATTATTTATGTGCAAACCATGGCCAGTTGTCTATACATTGAGAATCCTGCAATTTAGAAATGTTAAAATTTGTCCCTGACTATAGCTGAAGTGATGAGTGATGCCAACTTGGCCCCAGAGGACCACCAGGTCAGTTTCAGGTCACTAGCTCAGGTCATTATAAATGACAGACTTGCCCTCAACTTTGTGCCTGCCGACCAAGGCCAAGTTAGTGCAAACCCTAGTGCATCATATTGTACTTGGATTAATGTTTTGGGCTAGGTGAAAAGGTCAGTACAACAGCTGAGGGAGGAAGCCATCTGGCCCTCTGTAGTAAACCCTGAAGGCCAGTGGGATTCGTTCAGTTGGTTAGGTCTGGGATTCCAGGATTCATGGTGAAGGTCAATACTGACACTTGGAATTCTATTGCTAAGATTCTCAATTAACTGCTACATAAGTCAAATTTTAAAATTTGTCCCAGCCTCTGTCAGACAGCAGAGGAGCTGTCAGAATGTCATGTGCAAAGTCCCTCAGAAGCCAGGATGGTATAGAAACAAGGGTGTATGTTGTTGGGAGGTACCGTATTTCCCCACGTATAAGACTCCCCCGTGTATAAGACACACCTTAATTTGGAGCCCAAAACTTAAAAAAAGAAAACTTATTACATAAAGTTATTGAACTCAAGTTTTATTCATCATAAAATTCATACAACTCCTCATCACTGTCAAAACTCCCAACCTTTAGCTTGTCTCATCTGTGTCTGATGACGAATCACCGTCTTCAACAATGAGCGCAAGAACAAGTGCAAAAAAGCGGGAAATGCAAGGGGGAAAAAACTACAACCACTGTATAAGACGCAGCCAGTTTTTAGACCTCAAATTTTTGGGGAAAAGGTGCGTCTTATATGTGGGGAAATACGGTAGCTCCCCCGCCCCCCCCCCCCCCCCCCGGGGGCCGCTCACGTTTCTGTACACCTGGTGAGTAAGGCGCTGACGCCCTGCATTCTGATTGTCCTTTAGGACGTTCGTAGAGAAAACAGCCCTGGACTCTGGAGGCAGCTCGTCTGGTCTCCCCGGAGCAAAGGGCAGCCTTATTTCAAGTCCAGTGTAATAAAAGTAGTATTTTTCTTTGGAGCAAAGGGCAAACCTGCTTCCTGCCCATTATTAAAAAATTGGGCCCAAAGCTTAGGGTTCCTCTCCTGTAATTCAGCCACTGCGTGCACACGCCTCACCTGGCCCTGTATATGCGGCCTTTTCGGAATTGGAGCTCAGGAAACCAGGAAAGTGAAGTTGAACAGGTTATTGCTATTGCTGTGAGTCATACACTGTCCTGTGTGTACGATTGGACACCTGATGATTTCTACCTACATCCATGAAACTGTGGCAGGCTGACTCGTTAGCATGCAAGAAGGATAAAATCTCAAATCCTTCAGTTTTTGATGATTAACTCCACTGAATTCAAATTATATGGTAGACCTCTTTTGGAGGGGGAATCATCAATTTTATATAATAAAAATATAGTCTGGTTTTTCAGTTAGAGGGAAAGATAGAAGATCCAATGGTCACCTCTTTAGAATGCAGTTAACTAGACAATGTAAGAGTCTTTATACTGGTTGTGTCCTCGCAGAAAAAACTTTACTATTGGAATGGGCTGGGTCCTCAGAAAAACATGATGAGCAGGAGAGAGGTAAAATTGGAGCAAGGAGAGAGTGACTTGGAAGGACTCAGGCTGCCTGGCGGCCCTGCAGCAGCGTCTATAAGGGCCCCCCACATAGTGGGGTGTTCCGAAAACGCAGTTCACTCAGCACTCACTACCTGGGGGCCATCCCTGGGAGAGGGAGGAAGCCGCAAGACGTGGCGGGCCTCACTCGGGGGCTAGGAAAGACAGTGGTCAGTTTTCTGAATCTGACATCCTCAGGAAGCAGTATTATGAATCACTCTCTGACTCTCAAACTCTGCCCTAGTCATTCAGGTCTTTACTGGGTTTTCTTAAACACACCAAACTTTCCCCTTTATAGGGGCCTTTGTGCGAGCTAGTTCTTTTGCCTGTTACACTCCCCTCCATGATCTTTGCAAGGCTAGCTGCTGCTTGTATACGTTCAGTTTCAATCAGCAAACATTTAGTGAGATTCCATATGTGCCAGCCTTTCCCCCCTATTTTGTGAGGATAAAGCAATAATAAAGTGAACCAAACAAAACCAGAAAATTGTTTAGTAAAAAGTCCTACCCTCCTAGAACTTATATGTTAGTGGAGTGTGTGAGGGCAGACTATACACAACATAAATTAATAAAACATGTTGCAAATAATAAATTTAAAATTAGAAAAATAAACCTGGGCCCTGGCACACTGGCTCAGCAGTAGAGCATTGGCCTGGTATGTGGAAGTCCTAGGTTCGATTCCCAGTCAGGGCACACAGGACAAAAGACCATCTGCTTCTTCACCCCTCCCACTCCTCTCTCTCTCTCTCTCTCTCTCTCTCTCTCTCTCTCTTTCCCCCTCCCCCTCCTGCAGCCATGGCTTAAATGGTTCAAACAAACTGGCTCCAGGCACTGAGGATGGCTCCATGGCCTTGCCTCAAATGCTAAAATAGCTCCATTGCTGACCAACAGAGCTTTTGCCTCAGATGGGCAGAGCATCAGCCCAAGACAGGAGTTGCCAGGTGGATTCCAGTTCGAGTACATGTGGGAGTCTGTCTCTGTGCCTCTCTCTGCCTCTTACTAAAAAAAAAAAAAAAAAAAAAGCTGGCAAGGGAGATAGTAAAAAACAGGTTAACAGTGAGAAGTGAGGGCTTTTAACATTCACAAGTAACACTTGAACATAGAACACAGTGGATAAGGGGTGAGTCACAGATTTGGAAGCAGACAGGTCAAGGCAGAAACATCGGAAGTACAAAGGCCCTGGGGTGGTTGGGTGCTGTGCCATGTTCAAGAACCAGCGAAGAGTCCAGTGTGGCTCGAGCAGGGTGAGAGAGGGAGGAGGAGGAGGGAAAGTCATAAAAGAACCGAGGCTAGATCTTGGTGAGCTTTGGTGTCACTGTAAGGACTTTGTACTGTGTGTGACAGAAAGCAGAGTTTCCATGCTTAGGCAGGTTGAAACGCTGATTGGATTGATCAGGGAGAGAAGGAATTAAGGGAGAGCTGGGGAGATGGGAGTGGAGCGGGAGTCACATTTTAGGATAAACCAAAGGATAACATCTGATGCAGAAACAGAAGGAGCAGCGTGAGATAGGCCTGGAGGTTCATCGAGAGCAGGGGAGAAAGATGGGGGCGGAGGGAGGGAGGGCCAGGAAACACCTCTTCTGATGCTTTTATGTCCTCAGTGAAGTCAGAAGCGGGGGCCTCAGTAGAGTGTGAAAAAAGGTTTTGGAGGTTCAAAGAAATTGGTGTAAAATGGCCTAGAAAAGTGTAATACAATTGCCAACAGTGCCAAGGGTCTTTTAGAAGTTCATGATCACAAATTTCAGTATGGCTGTGTGGTTTTCAGGGTGAATTCAGCTGCAGGTGCAGATAGGAAGTAATCTAGTCATTGTTTGTGTCCCATCGTAAATGGTATCTCAGAAAAGTTTCTCTCTGATTCTGCAGTGGCCCCTCCGTGACGTCAGCCTGTTTTCATTCTCCGTGTAGCATGTACCACTGTGGATTTTTCTTATTTATTTAGTTGTCTGGATGTTACCTATTTTTCATATAGAAATATGCAAGCAGACACACTGTCTACCTAATTCACTGCTAATATTTAAAACATTGTTTGGTGCAATATTTAATATATACTTCATAAACGGCCATGCCCTTTAAAAGTGTGTGTGTGCGCATGAGTGTGCGTGTGTGTTAGAGGCTGGCTAATAGCAGATTCTCTTTTTTTACATCATAAATCTGAACTGGAAAGCAGACATCACCCCGTAAAGCACACGTGTCTCAGCCAAACAAGATTAATGACACAAATAGAAAACATCTATGACCTTCAAGACAGGAAGACTTTTTTTTTTTTTGAATTTTGAAGGAGTTTTATTAAAAGGAGAAGATTTATTAATATGCCGGCCGCATATGACTGACATGGGGCATAGCAGACCCAAATCGTGCAGCCAAGACAGGGAAGTCTTGAAGACACAGTTCCGTATTTAATTTGTTTCTTTTTCCCCCCATAGGTGAATTTGTACACTAGAAAAAAAATGAACATGAGGAAGGTTGGCTACATACATAGATGATGTCACAGAACCAGACTTGTTGCTTCATTCTGCTTATGAATTAGAACAGTAAGACAGCATGTCTGTATGTGATCATAAAGATGATAAAAAATCATCGCTAACAGAAGACACGCAGTTTTATCAAGAGTTCAAACTAGGAAAGTTATAAAAAATGTAAATGGCAGAGCTTAAAGGAGTTTCTTTGATTTCTTACCTTTGATTTTGATTTCTTGCCATGTGTAAGATTAGAAGAAAGGGCATGGTTTTAAATTTCAGCATGAGCCATGATGTGAAACTTCTTGTGAGATAATTAGGCCTAAGGTAAAGGGAGAAAGTCCTTACAGAGCTGGTCAACAGTGGAAGGGTATTTCTCTCAATAGCAGGTTTCCCAACCCTGTCACCCAAACAGACACCAGATCGGGGGACCTTTAGCCCGGGTTTACAATGACATCTATGTCAGGCATACAGGTGGGTAGGTCTGTGCGTATAAATGTAAAAAATGAAAGGGTATGTTCGATTACTATTTTTGTACATAAATGATAGAGTTACCACTATTTACCATTACACAAAATCACATATTCAAACACACACATGGGAGTGGATGTGTATCTGTGTGTGATTGTGTGTATGTGACCACGCACCAAGGACTGAAACAGTTTGCATGTGTTCTTTATCATTAAATTAGCATCTATACTAGCAAATGGACAAAGAGAAGGCAGACAGGTTTGGTGAAGGTAATTCTGCTGGTGATGCTCATAAAATATTTCATCAAGAACAGGTGGATTTCTTTTTCTAAGATAAAATCTCTATTTCTTCCATCCGTACTTCCATTTACCATCACTATTATTATTTACATACTTATTTTGCCTTAAGTGTTGCGACTTCCTCTGTACCTGGCCCAGTCCCTTTCTCCACATGGTAGTCAGTGTGCTGTTTCTATAAATGTACATCTGTGTGTGTCCCTCCTCTGCTGAGCATCCCCCAGGGGCTTGCTGATGGACCAGGTCCTAAGAAGGCTTTCAGGCTTCTTCATGATATGAACCCCACGAATGTCTCCAGTCACATCGCTGGCCCCTCCCCCTCTCACACATGACATCTCAGCCATGTTAAACTAATCTCCTCCCCTCAAATATACCTTGATTGTCCTCAGGTTTGGGTTTCTGCCAGGAGTCCTCTCCTTTGTGTGCTTTGCCTGGAATACTTCTACCATCCTTCAGGTATCACGGGGCATCTCACTAACAAGTACCTCTGCCCTTCTGGAGGTTGGGTGTCCTTCCAATGTGCTCAGAAAGGACCCCCAAATTTTCTTTTTTGTTATCATTTGCTTCCCCCCTTATCATGTGTTAGCTCATTAAGAGCAGGGACTAATTTTGTGTCTTTTTTTTTAATCTTTTTTTTTTCTTTTTTAATTTTTAGAGAGGAGAGAGAGTGAGAGAGAGAGAGAGAAAGAGAGAGAGAGAAGGGGGAGGGAGGAGCAGGAAGCATCAACTCCCATATGTGCCTTGACCAGGCAAGCCCAGGGTTTTGAACCAGCGACCTCAGCATTCCAGGTCGATGCTTTATCCACTGCGCTACCATAGGTCAGGCTT
Source organism: Saccopteryx bilineata (assembly GCF_036850765.1). Taxonomy (NCBI): domain Eukaryota; kingdom Metazoa; phylum Chordata; class Mammalia; order Chiroptera; family Emballonuridae; genus Saccopteryx; species Saccopteryx bilineata. The sequence continues at coordinate 18,817,404 of NC_089495.1, forward strand.
GTGTCTTGTTCTTTATTGTCCCAATGTCCCAATGTACATCGTATTGCCAGGCTCAGGGCAAAGTTTACTGTTTCTTGGCTGAATAAATCCATTTTTCCTCATTATAATAGATTTAGAATTGTGTTTTAATTATATATCTGCATATACAATAGATAATATATACACAAGTGATCTTTTTGTTGTTGTTGTTAGAATGATTTAAATTGCAGAATGCTTTTAATTCATAAAATGTCATGGCCTCACTATGTTAATGACGGTATTCAAACATCTGTGTGAAATCCCTGTCAATAAACTTCTGAGCTCACACTTAAGATGACATGAGAAATCAAATGAGCCTGTGATTCAAAGGCAAACATGATGCTATCCAAGTAGACTGGGTTTAGGCAATAGGGTGCGCTATTTTTAGAAGTGGTATTTTGTGAGCTCATTGGACAGAGATTGGTGGCTTGGCTCTTCTTGCTCATGGGATGACCTAGGTTCTCAGATCCATTTTACAGTGTGCCGAACACCGCAGTCACTGAGAGGCACACCCTTTCTCCCTCTGAGCTGGTGGCAGGAGGTGCCTCTGTGGAATCCACCGTGGCAGGAAAATACAAGGAGGTTTGCCCTAACGTGCTGGGAAAGTGTGGATGGTGCTCTCTGTTCATAGTTCCGGGCCTGCTGGAATGGGGACTCCGGTTCTGTTCCCTTGAAAGGGCGGGAGCTGCATTGCACAAGCCTATGGGAAGCTAAGCCTGAGGGTGGGGGTTCTTGGCAGCGGAGGAAACTTGGAGGCAAGGTTTGCCGTCTCCATCAGCTTAATTTTCCTGATAATCTCACACCTGCCAATGAGACTCATCTTGAATCCCAAAATGGTTGAGAATTGTAGAAACACCAGTAGCTTCCTGCAAGCTCCCCACGCTCATAAGAAAGAGAGTGATTTTCTGGTTTACGCCTATTTGCTGTAAAACAATGAGGATGCTAATCTCTCTCAGCAACAATGTCAGGAGTGCCGCCAGGTCCTGTCTTCTGGAAGCCTGCAGCTTTCTTGGAGACCTTGGAAATAAGAGACTGATTATGTAACAGGTATCTCAGGGAACAAGCCTTCCACCTGATTGGTCTATTTATTGACGTTTCCACCAGACAGGGAGCCTGGATAAAGACCTGACTTTCTTCTAACTAGCTATAAATGTTAATTCTTAGATAAGTACTTGCCTATCCCATAAGCAGGGATGAATGTCCGTTTTCTAATGTAAAGTTATGACTCAGTTTAGTTATTGTCCACTTTAGTTTACTTAGATTTAGTCTTGCTAGTTTAAGACAAAGTTCTTCAAATTAGAGTTTTTGTCCAAATAGTTCTGTCTGCTTTTCAAAGGCCCGCACAGTCATGGTTTGTTCAAGCTCTGGTCACCCTGTGAAGGTGAGTGATATAGAGCAGTGTTCCCCAAGCCCCGGGCGCGGACCAGTACCAGTCCATGGGCCATTTGGTACCGGTCCACAGAGAAAGAATAAATAACTTACATTATTTTTGTTTTATTTATATTTAAGTCTGAACAATGTTTTATTTTTTAAAACATCCCTCTGTTACATCCATCTAAGACTCAGTCTTGACACTTGTCTCAGTCACGTGATACATTTATCCATCCCACCCTAAAGGCCGGTCCGTGAAAATATTTCCTACATTAAACCAGTCCGTGGCCCAAAAAAAGTTGGGGACCACTGATACAGAGGACAGAGGAGTCAGGTCAGACAGCACAGGGAACTCTGACAGAGTCTCTTGAGCATTGTATACCCCTCCGGAATTATTATTATTCTTTTCTTTTATTAAAGGGAGAGAAAAGGAACATTGGAGAAATAATAATTTACCTTTTGTGACTGAATAACTCCATTCCTCTCTCCAAATGATTAATGGGGGCTTTCCTTAACAAATATCACGGCTTATGGCTAAAATTCAACCAAGCAAGCCTTAATTCTTTGAAGAATGAGAAGGATTTCTACGAACTGCTCTGTTAGTATTAACCCTGGGAAGTAGGCTCTCTTTTCAAAGACGCTCCAACTGTAGGATCAAGGGAATAAGTGGTTCAGTAATAGATATCTTCGGGTCAGATTGATTTTTGTTGTGTGTTAACATCCAAAACTGGAAACAGCTATTAGGAAGTGAAAGCATCCAATTCTAATCTTTTGAAACTATATATCATGAGAGAAATAAGTAAGTGGTTCTAGAGAGAAAATACATAGCAGTGACTCATATTGGTCTTGTTATTCTAAGGAAGGTTTTTATTAGCAATATAAAACCCTTTCAAGTAATGTATTTTCTTGATGGTTTTTACAAGAATTTGACCCAAGCACTTCAGGAACTATCAATGATAAATATATAACCTGTTGGCAGGATTTCACACAAACCAAATCACCATCCACCCTGTTCATGGCCTTTTCTATTTCTGGCATAATATTATTGTCAAATATTGGTTTTAACTCATTATTAGCCAGTGTATTTATATATTATTCTTCTATAGTTACTGTGTATTATGCTGATAGCAAAAAAACAGCTTGACTACCTTAATTTCTTTTAAAACAAGGTCAAAAAACAATCTTCAGAATTTAATACTATCTGTACTAAAACAATATTTAATTTCTCAGGTAGTGTATTTTTACTGGAAAAGATATAATTGATAGCCTAATTTTGGCCACAGAAAAATAATAAATCATAAAAACAAAATATATTTATAATTATATATCTAAAATATCTGGAGAATGCAAAAAAATCTCAGTCTTGAGATGCAGCATGGTAGGATGAATGAATAAAAATAAGACAAAAAATTAAGAATATAGCAAATAACTATATTGACGAAAAGCTATTAAGTTTCATGATTCCCTTTCTACCTTCTCCTAGTCCTATATCATTTTGTTCTACCCTAGTCTCATTTCTAATGAGTTTATAGAATATTTTGAGTGTATTTGTGAAGACTAAGAGAATTAAAAGTACATTGTGCATATTTTTTCCTCTGACACCCCTTACCAGTTCTGGGTTAACAAAAGGAGCCCTGGCTGGTTGGCTCAGCAGTAGAGCGTCAGCCTAGCATGTGGAGGACCCGGGTTCGATTCCCGGCCAGGGCACACAGGAGAAGCGCCCATTTGTTTCTCCACCCCTCTGCTGTGCCTTCCTCTCTGTCTCTCTCTTCCCCTCCCACAGCCAAGGCTCCATTGGAGCAAAGATGGCCCCGGGTGCTGGGGATGGCTCTGTGGCCTCTGCCCCAGGCGCTAGAGTGGCTCTGGTCACAACATGGTGACGCCCAGGATGGGCAGAGCATTGTCCCCTGGTGAGCAGAGCATCGCCCCATGGTGGGCGTGCCGTGTGGATCCCAGTCGGGAGCATGCGGGAGTCTGTCTGACTGTCTCTCCCTGTTTCCAGCTTCAGAAAAATGCAAAAAAAAAAAAAACAAAAACAAACAAACAAAAAAAAAAAAAAACAAAAGGAAAGAAACTGTTCCTTTTATGAATTCTTGTGATGAAATGAGTCACCAGTTTTCTTCTCTTTTGATTATTTTCTCTCAGTGGTTTTAAACTTTTACATTTTTTTTATCTTTCATCCTAAAGACCCCTATAGGGGTCTATATAAGGTCATATTATTTCTTTAAGATACCTACTTTCAATTGGTAAGCAGTTGGGGGTAACATGAAGTGACTTACTTCATCCTGGTAGTGTCATAAGTTCTAGTAAGATTAAGTTTTATTTCTAAAGGCAGTTCATTCCCACTTATAGAGCTTACCTGGGACCTGGCTAAAACATGGCTCAAAATTATGTGCATGACTTTTCCATGCAGTTGGGGGTTTCAATCAGAGCGTGAGACTGCTGGCCAGATATCCTGGTCTGCGCACGCAGATACTGAGCGAGAGTTTCCTCCAAGAGCCCCGGAAGTGGGCGCCCGCCTGTGTTACCGGACAGAGTGGCAGAGCCAGAGGTCTGTGAGTGGGCGGAAAGCCCGCCTGATTATGCTAGCAGCTCTGACTGACTGAGCCTTACCCAGAGCCCTGTGCTGAGTGGAAATAGAGTGGGGAGTTGCCAGCTATTTGAGCCTCTTACTATCCAGGCAGAGGCAGCAGCAACCCCATAGCTGGATTATCAGGCTACTAATTGAGGAAGGAAAGACTAGGAGAAAGGCTCCAGGAACATGGACTATCTCACTGTCGGAGCCTATAAATGCTAATGAGCCTCAACTGCCAACGAGACTAAAGCACAATACATGACATCGCCATAGAGACTTATCAACTGCAAACCTCTACCTGAGCGTGCCAAAGGGGCAGAACCCAGGGTACAGAGTCACCGACCAGGAAGAGGGAGAGAAAAGAAAAAGCAAGAAGATAACCTCTCAAAATCAAGAATAATCTGCAGACTTTATAACCTATCCCATTTTATTATATTTGTTCATTTGTTTCTCTTATCTTCATTCTTGATACTTTTTTTCCTCCTCCAATTTGGCCGATTAACTCTCTGCCGGTCTTACTCTCTCCTCTCCTTGAACTACACTACCCATAAGTGTTACATCTCCCATTATCTTTTCTCTCCTCTTCCTTTCTCTCTATGAGGGTTGCACTCCAAAACCCTTTAACTCTCTCTCTCTCTCTCCTTTCTTTTTTCTTCTTTTAGTGGTTCCCTCTTTTTTTCTCTCTCTCTCTTTCTTTTCTCCCTCTATATTAGTTTCTTCTTTCTCCTTTACATCTCCTCTCATTCAAACCTCAATAACAAACAAATTATCTTATCTGGGACTCAAACTTATGTTTGTGGCATTTTGGGGGGTTTTTACTTCACCTTTTTAACTCACTAGCAGTGCTCCCATCCCTGGCTCTCCATTTTATCTAGTTCTTGTTCCACTAAATACAATAGTATTTTTTTAATTTGTCCCCCCATTTTTCTGTTTTCCTCTTATTCCTCTCATCATAACTCTTAAACAACCAACACCTAAAAGCAAATCATTTTATTCTTGACCCAAATTTTTTCCTTATTTGCTTTTTGTGGGTCCATATCACCTTTTTTCCCTATTTTTTTTTTTTTTTTTTTTTTTTTTTTTTTTTGCCCCTTTATTACTTTTCCCCAATTCAGGCCCTCCATCACAGGCATTGTTTGTTATAATTCACAGTTTACCACAAGATTTTCTCAAGAAAGAGGGGAGAGGAGAGGAGAGGAAAAAAGGAGGGGGGAATAATTTCCTTTTTTTTAATTTTTATTTTATTTTATTTTTCTTTATTTCATTATTAATTTTTTAAAAAAAAACAACTCTTCGATTTTTTTATTTTTTTATTTTTTTAACTTTTTATTCTTTATTAAATCTCATTAATACTATCAACAAAACCACCCTCAGATTCCATTAAGGAAGAGAAAATCGAATATCATGGATACAAAAGAAAGAGAGGTAACACAGCTAGATGAGGAAAAATCTATGGAGAAAAAATTTAATATATTGGTAACCTTGGAGCTAAATGACAGAGAATTCAAGATAGAAATCCTAAAAATACTCAGAGATATACAAGAAAACACAGAAAGGCAATTTAGGGAGCTCAGAAAACAACTCAATGAACACAAAGAATATATGTCCAAGGAAATTGAAACTATAAAAACAAATCAAACAGATGAAAAACTCAATTCACAAGCTGAAAAACGAAGTAACAAGCTTAGCTAATAGAACAGGTCAGATAGAAGAGAGGATTAGTGAAATAGAAGAGAAGCAACTTGAGGCACAACAGAGAGAGGGAGAAAGAGACTCAAAAATAAAAAAAAAATGAGATAGCCCTACAGGAATTATCTGACTCCATCAGAAAGAATAACATAAGAATAATAAGTATATCAGAGGGAGAAGAGAGAGAAAATGGAATGGAGAACATACTCAAACAAATAATAGATGAGAACTTCCCAAGCCTTTGGAAAGAACTAAAGCCTCGAGTTCAAAAGCAAACAGAACTCCGAGTTTTCTTAACCCCAACAAACCTACTTCAAGGCATATCATAATGAAATTGACACAAACCAACAGCAAAGAAAAAATTCTCAAGGCAGCCAGGGAAAAGAAGAATACAACATATAAAGGAAGGCCCATTAGATTATCATCAGATTTCTCAGCAGAAACTCTACAAGCTAGAAGAGAGTGGACCCCAATATTTAAAGTCCTGAAAGAGAGGAACTTTCAGCCACGAGTACTATACCCATCAAAGCTATCCTTCAAATATGAAGGAGAAATAAAAACATTCACAGATACAGAAAAGATGAGGGAATTTATCATCAGAAAACCCCCACTCCAGGAATTACTAAAGGGGGTTCTCCAATCAGATACAAAGAACAAAAAAAAAACAGAGCCACAAGTAAAAGCTCCAAGAAGAACACAATAAAACCAAATTTGAAATGTGACAACAACAAAAAGAAAGAGGGGGAGAAGATGGAGATTAACAGTAGCAAAGGACAATGAAGTGCAAAAGTACTCACAAAATAGTTCGCTACAATGAACAGGGTAGGGACCCTTTTCATTACTCAAAGGTAACCACCATTGAAAAAATCACCACAGAAGCACATGAAATAAAAAAGATAGCAACAGAGGAAAGATGTATGGAATACAACCAAATAAAAACAAAAGATAGAAAAACGAAAGAGAAGGATCAAACAAGACACAAAACTAACAGAAAGCAAGATATAAAATGGCAATAGGGAACTCACAAATATCAATAATTACACTAAATGTAAATGGATTAAACTCACCAATAAAAAGGCACAGAGTAGCAGAATGGATTAAAAAAGAAAATCCAACTGTATGCTGCCTACAGGAAACTCATCTAAGTAACAAGGATAAAAACAAATTTAAAGTGAAAGGCTGGAAAACAATACTCCAAGCAAATAACATCCAAAAAAAAGCAGGTGTAGCAATACTCATATCGGATAATGCTGACTACAAGACAGGAAAAGTACTCTGAGACAAAAATGGCCATTTCATAATGGCTAAGGGGACACTGAATCAAGAAGACATAACAATTCTTAATATATATGCACCAAACCAAGGAGCACCAAAATATATAAGACAGCTACTTATTGATCTTAAAACAAAAACTGACAAAAATACAATCATACTTGGAGACCTCAATACACCGCTGACTGTTCTAGATCGGTCATCCAAACAGAGAATCAACAAAGACATAGTGGCCTTAAACAAAACACTAGAGCACCTGGATATGATAGACATCTACAGGACATTTCATCCCAAAGTGACTGAGTATACATTTTTCTCCAGTGTACATGGATCATTCTCAAGAATTGACCATATGTTGGGCCACAAAAACAACATCAGAAAATTCAGAAAAATTGAAGTTGTACCAAGCATATTTTCTGATCATAAAGCCTTAAAACTAGAATTCAACTGCAAAAAAGAGGAAAAAAAATTCCACAAAAATGTGGAAACTAAACAACATATTTTTAAAAAATGAATGGGTCAAAGAAGAAATAAGTGCAGAGATCAAAAGATATATACAGACTAATGAAAATGACAATACAACATATCAGAATCTATGGGATGCAGCAAAAGCAGTGATAAGAGGGAAGTTCATATCACTTCAGGCATATATGAACAAACAAGAGAGAGCCCAAGTGAACCACTTAACTTCCCACCTTAAGGAACTAGAAAAATAAGAACAAAGACAACCCAAAACCAGCCGAAGAAAGGAGATAATAAAAATCAGAGCAGAAATAAATGAATTAGAGAACAGAAAAACTATAGAAAAAATTAATAGAACAAGGAGCTGGTTCTTTGAAAAGATCAACAAAATTGACAAACCCTTGGCAAGACTTACCAAGGAAAAAAGAGAAAGAACTCATATAAACAAAATCCAAAATGAAAAAGGAGAAATCACCACGGACACCGGTGATTTCACGGACACCGTAGATATACAAAGAATTATTGTAGAATACTATGAAAAACTTTATGCCACTAAATTCAACAACCTAGAAGAAATGGATAAATTCCTAGAAAAATACAACCTTCCTAGACTGAGTCAAGAAGAAGCAGAAAGCCTAAACAGACCTATCAGTAGAGAAGAAATAGAAAAAACCATTAAAAACCTCCCCAAAACTAAAAGTCCAGGCCCTGACGGCTATTCCAGCGAATTTTATCAAACATTCAAAGAAGACTTGGTTCCTATTCTACTCAAAGTCTTCCAAAAAATTGAAGAAGAAGCAATACTTCCAAACACATTTTATGAGGCCAACATAACCCTCATCCCAAAACCAGGCAAGGATGGCACAAAAAAAGAAAACTACAGACCAATATCTCTAATGAATACAGATGCTAAAATACTAAACAAAATACTAGCAAATCGAATATAACAACATATTAAAAAAATAATACATCATGATCAAGTGGGATTCATCCCAGAATCTCAAGGATGGTTCAACATACGTAAAACAGTTAACGTAATACACCATATCAACAAAACAAAGAACAAAAACCACATGATCTTATCAATAGACACAGAAAAGGCTTTCGATAAAATACAACACAATTTTATGTTTAAGACTCTCAACAAAATGGGTATAGAAGGAAAATATCTCAACATGATAAAGGCCATGTATGATAAACCATCAGCTAACATCATATTAAATGGCACTAAACTGAAGGCTTTCCCCCTTAAATCAGGAACAAGACAGGGTTGTCCACTCTCTCCACTCTTATTTAATGTGGTACTAGAGGTTCTAGCCAGAGCAATCAGACAAGACAAAAAAATAAAAGGCATCCATATCAGAAAAGAAGTAAAGGTATCACTTTTTGCAGATGATATGATCCTATACATCAAAAACCTCAAAGAATCCACAAAAAGACTACTAGAAACAATAAGCCAATACAGTAAGGTCGCAGGATACAAAATTAACATACAGAAGTCAATACCCTTTCTATATGCCAACAATGAAACAATTGAGAACGAACTCAAAAGAATAATCCCCTTCACGATTGCAACAAAAAAAAATAAAATACTTAGGAATAAACATAACAAAGAATGTAAAGGACTTATATAATGAAAACTATAAACCATTGTTAAGGGAAATCGAAAAAGATATAATGAGATGGAAGAATATACCTTGTTCTTGGCTAGGAAGAATAAATATAATCAAGATGGCTATATTACCCAAAGCAATATACAAATTTAATGCAATTTCCATCAAACTTCCAATGATGTTTTTTAAAGAAATAGAGCAAAAAATCATCAGATTTATATGGAACTATAAAAATCCCCGAATAGCCAAAGCAATCCTAATGAAAAAGAATGAAGCAGGGGGCATTACAATACCTGACTTCAAACTCTATTATAGGGCCACGACAATCAAAACAGCATGGTATTGGCAGAAAAATAGACACTCAGACCAATGGAACAGAATAGAAAGTCCAGAAATAAAACCACATATATATAGTCAAATAATTTTTGATAAAGGGGCCAACAACACACAATGGAGAAAAGAAAGCCTCTTCAATAAATGGTGCTGGGAAAACTGGAAAGCCACATGCAAAAGAATGAAACTGGACTACAGTCTCTCCCCCTGTACAAAAATTAACTCAAAATGGATCAAAGATCTAAACATAAGACCTGAAACAATTAAGTACATAGAAGAAGACATAGGTACTCAACTCATGGACCTGTGTTTTAAAGAGCATTTTATGAATTTGACTCCAATGGCAAGAGAAGTGAAGGCAAAAATTAATGAATGGGACTACATCAGACTAAGAAGTTTTTGCTCAGCAAGAGAAACTGATAACAAAATAAACAGAAAGCCAACTAAATGGGAAATGATATTTTCAAACAACAGCTCAAATAAGGGCCAAATATCCAAAATATACAAAGAACTCATAAAACTCAATGACAAACAAACAAACAATCCAATAAAAAAATGGGAAGAGGATATGAACAGACACTTCTCCCAGGAAGAAATACAAATGGCCAACGGATATATGAAAAGTGCTCATCTTCTTTAGCTATTAGAGAAATGCAAATCAAAACGGCAATGAGATACCACCTCACACCTGTTCGATTAGCTAATATTAGCAAGACAGGTAATAGCAAATGTTGGAGAGGCTGTGGAGAAAAAGGAACCCTCATCCACTGTTGGTGGGAATGTAAAGTAGTACAACCATTATGGAAGAAAGTATGGTGGTTCCTCAAAAAACTGAAAATAGAACTACCTTATGACCCAGCAATCCCTCTACTGGGTATATACCCCCAAAACTCAGAAACATTGATACGTAAAGACACATGCAGCCCCATGTTTATTGCAGCATTGTTCACAGTGGCCAGGACATGGAAACAACCAAAAAGCCCATCAATAGATGACTGGATAAAGAAGATGTGGCACATATACACTATGGAATATTACTCAGCCATAAGAAATGATGACATCGGAACATTTACAGCAAAATGGTGGGATCTAGATAACATGATACGAAGCGAAATAAGTAAATCAGAAAAAACCAGGAACTGCATTATTCCATACGCAGGTGGGACATAAAAGTGAAACTAAGAGACATTGATAAGAGTGTGGTGGTTACGGGGGGGGGGGGAGGGGGGAATGGGAGAGGGAAAGGGGGAGGGGGAGGGGCACAAAGAAAACAAGATAGAAGGTGACAGAGGACAATCTGACTTTGGGTGATGGGTATGAAACATAATTGAACGACAAGATAACCTGGACTTGTTATCTTTGAATATATGTATCCTGATTTATTGATGTCACCCCATTAAAAAAAAAAAAAAAAACTATGTGCATGAAGAAACATTTCAGACATGGTATGAAGAAGGTACAGATTCAGAATTTCAAGTCAGGATTTAAATGAGAGGCTATAAATCTGTGAGAATAGCTTGAAAACTACTAGATAAATGTGCTGTGGAAATACCAGTGAGAGGTTTTAATATAAAACAATTATTATTTTTCCAAAATAAATTCAGAAGTCCAACGTAGAGCTAGACTACATGTTGTTCCTCTCATACCATTTAATAGTGCATTAAAATTTCTTGGAAACTTACTTTAAATCAGTGGTCCCCAACCTTTTTTGGGCCACGGACCAGTTTAATGTCAGAAAATATTCTCACGGACCGGCCTTTAGGGTGGGATGGATAAATGTATCATTGACCGAGACAAGCATCAAGAGTGAGTCTTAGACAAATGTAACAGAGGGAATCTGGTCATTTTAAAAAAATAAAACATCGTTCAGACTTAAATATAAATAAAATGGAAATAATGTTAGTTATTTATTCTTTCTCTGCAGACCTGTCACAAATGGCCCACAGACCGGTACCGGTCTGCGGCCTGGGGTTTGGGAACCACTGCTTTAAATCATAAAAAAAAAGCAACTTTAGAGCTAGAAGGGACCTTATCTATCATTCAATGAATCTTTTGATCCACAGATTGAAACAATGGCTTCACTTATGGCTATGTGACTTTTTCCAAAGTCACATGTGTCTGGTATGACAGAAATACAATTAAAGTTTTTAAATGTTTAGTCTAGAACTAAAGTAATGGCAGTGGTGTTTTTTTTCTAGTTATTCTTTAAAAATATTGTCCAGTAGAACACACTGAGAATATTCTTAACTATGTTATTATTGGTTATCTTTATATAGAGCTTTTGTTATTCTGTGTATTTGGCTATATGAATTATGTATATATAATTTTTTATTTTAATAATTTTTCAACCTACAGTCACATAAACATATTCCACATCTTTTTGATTATGAGGTTTTCTTTTTTTTTTTTCAGTGAAATACATATTGGATAGGCATTATAAAAGTAATATGAATGTGCACTGAAAAAAATCAGGTAGGATACCCAGCAAACTATCAACAAAGCCTACTTAGTGAATTGAAGCAATAATCAGAGAGGACTTGAGTCCCCACTCCAAATTCCTCTGCTTTGACAGGACAACACATGAAAATATAATATGTTTACAAAGAGAACAATAGCTAGCTAGGTAAATAGATTAAAAAACACACACACACAACTTTTCCTTGCAACAATTTCAGCTGATTTAGAAGTGGATACAACTAAACATTACCAACTACCTAGTAGGCTACATCATTTCAGACTTTTGAGAAATATATCTAGGTATAATATTTCAGTTACTTTAAATTACTAGAAGAATTTGGCAAAAATATATTCAAACAATGAATAATGGCATAAAAATGTTGAGTCACTTCAACTTTCTTTCCCATATAAACCTTCACATTGTGTCCCAAGTGTCATTCTCACAGGCCAATACTTCAATCACGGCTTGTCGAATTATTATTTTTTTTTTATTAACACCATGTTTCTATATGAGGTTTTTAAATTTTCTATCTCTGGATTGGTCAACTTGAAGTAGTGCACAGAATAACCTGCCCCTCCTCCCAGCCGTCTCTGCTCTTATTAAGCTGCAAATGAGATCCACATGACTTTGTCTTGTTGAAATCAATTTTTTAAAATTCTCTGCTCTGGATGGCATATTTTGTGATTATGAAGCCTGTGTCAGATCTACTTACTTATTTCTGTGTGTGATGCAGTTGCAGTGGTTTCTGAGAGCTGTGGTTTGGCCCACTACCTGGGTACTCACTGCTTCTACCTCATCTGCTATTCTGTTTTGATGTTCTTCTTTGAATGGTCTCACCACCGCCATCTCCTTTGAATCCTATGACTCAATCATATCGCCTTTCATCTTCTTTTTACACTGCTCTGAGACTGTTTTTGTTATCTAAATTTTGTTGAAAACAAAGTAGCTGTAATTTTCCCATTTATACTCTTAACTAGTAAGCCTGTTGGACAATATAGCAGGCCCTCAAATAATGTCATTTCATTTGATTATAACATTTATGAGAAAAAAAACAATATTGATTCCTGGCTGTGGCCACTATCTCTGAATGGAGTTTGCACGTTCTCCCCGTATCTGTGTGAGTTTTCTCCGTGTACCCCTGTTTCCTCCCACACCCCACAGGTGTGCACCTGAGGTAAACTGGCGTGTCCACATTGTTCCAGGCCAGTGGACTGTGGGTGTGAGTGCACCTTGCAGTGGGAGTTCTGTCCGAGGTGGGGTCCCATATTGCACCCTGAGCTGTTGGTACAGGCTCTGGTCACTCCCCACGCTGAACCGGTCACTGATTCAGCAGTCACTGAATCCGCTGAATAGCAGATTAGAAAATAATTCTTACTTCTTTTTATTGGCCTTTCTTAAATGTATTTATAGCTCCCTTTTATTTCAATGTTTAATATTACAAACATTTGGGGTCTTTATTAGAAATTTGATGATGTTTCTTTGACCAGAAATATGCTCCATTTCTTTAAAAAATCTCATAGGGATTTTGATGGGAATTGCATTAAATTTGTATATTGCTTTGGGTAATATGGCCATTTTGATTATATTTATTCTTCCTATCCAAGAACAAGGAATATTTTTCCATCTCATTGTATCTTTTTCGATTTCCCTTAACAATGCTTTGTAATTTTCATTATATAGGTCCTTTACGTTCTTTGTTATGTTTATTCCTAGGTATTTTATTTTTTTTGTTGCAATCGTGAAGGGGATTATTTTTTTGAGTTCGTTTTCTAATATTTCATTGTTGGCATATAGAAAGGCTATGGACTTTTGTATGTTAATTTTGTATCCTGCGACCTTACTGTATTGGTTTATTGTTTCTAATAATCTTTTTGTGGAGTCCTTCGGGTTTTCGATGTATAGGATCATATCATCAGCAAAAAGTGATAGCTTTACTTCTTCTTTTCCGATATGGATGCCTTTTATTTCTTTGTCTTGTCTGATTGCTCTGGCCAGAACTTCTAGCACCACGTTGAATAAGAGTGGAGAGAGTGGACAACCCTGTCTTGTTCCTGATTTAAGGTAGAAAGTCCTCAGTTTTATGCCGTTTAATAGGATGTTGGCTGATGGTTTATCATATATGGCCTTTATCATGTTGAGATATTTTCCTTCTATACCCATTTTGTTGAGAGTCTTAAACATAAAATTGTGTTGTATTTTATCAAAAGCCTTTTCTGCATCTATTTATATGGAACTATAAAAAACCCCGAATAGCCAAAACAATCCTAAGGAAAAAGAATGAAGCTGGGGGCATTACAATACCTGACTTTAAACTATATTATAGGGCCACGATAATCAAAACAGCATGGTATTGGCAAAAAAATAGACACTCAGACCAATGGAACAGAATAGAAAGCCCAGAAATAAAACCACATATATATGGTCAAATAATCTTTGATAAAGGGGCCAACAACACACAATGGAGAAAAGAAAGCCTCTTCAACAAATGGTGTTGGGAAAACTGGAAAGCCACATGCAAAAGAATGAAACTCGACTACAGCCTGTCCCCGTGTACTAAAATTAATTCAAAATGGATCAAAGACCTAAATATAAGACCTGAAACAATAAAGTACATAGAAGAAGACATAGGTACTAAAATCATGGACCTGGGTTTTAAAGAACATTTTATGAACTTGACTCCAATGGCAAGAGAAGTGAAGGCAAAGATAAATGAATGGGACTACATCAGAATTAAAAGTTTTTGCTCAGCAAGAGAAACTGATATCAAAATAAACAGACAGCCAACTACATGGGAAATGATATTTTCAAACGACAGCTCAGATAAGGGCCTAATATCCAAAATTTACAAAGAACTCATAAAACTCAACAACAAACAAACAAACAATCCAATAAAAAAATGGGAAGAGGACATGAACAGACACTTCTCCCAGGAAGAGATACAAATGGCCAACAGATATATGAAAAGATGCTCAGCTTCATTAGTTATTAGAGAAATGCAAATCAAAACTACAATGAGATACCACCTCACTCCTGTTAGATTAGCTATTATCAACAAGACGGGTAATAGCAAATGTTGGAGAGGCTGTGGAGAAAAAGGAACCCTCATTCACTGTTGGTGGGACTGTAAAGTAGTACAACCATTATGGAGGAAAGTATGGTGGTTCCTCAAAAAACTGCAAATAGAACTACCTTATGACCCAGCAATCCCTCTACTGGGTATATACCCCAAAACCTCAGAAACATTGATACGTGAAGACACATGTAGCCCCATGTTCATTGCAGCACTGTTTACAGTGGCCAAGACATGGAAACAACCAAAAAGCCCTTCAATAGAAGACTGGATAAAGAAGATGTGGCACATATACACTATGGAATACTACTCAGCCATAAGAAATGATGACATCAGATCATTTACAGCAAAATGGTGGGATCTTGATAACATTATAAGGAGTGAAATAAGCAAATCAGAAAAAAACAAGAACTACATGATTCCATACATTGGTGGAACATAAAAATGAGACTAAGAGACATGGACAAGAGTGTGGTGGTTACCAAGGGTGGGGGGGGGAGGGAGGACATGGGAGGGAGGGAGGGAGAGAGTTAGGGGGAGGGGGAGGGGCACAGAGAACTAGATAGAGGGTGACGGAGGACAATCTGACTTTGGGCGAGGGGTTTGCAACATAATTTGATGACAAAATAACCTAGACATGTTTTCTTTGAATATATGTACCCTGATTTATTAATGTCATCCCATTACCATTAATAAAAATTTATTAAAAAAAAAAAAAAAAAAAAAAAAAAAGAAATATGCCATAAGAACTTAACTCTTGTTTCTATCAATTAGCTTGTGGTAAAATTAGTGTATCAGTGTTGTCATGCATTGTTTTGCTTGCAGTCATAGTTTTCAAGAAGCTATGGAGGACATTAGGTGGAGACTTAACTATATAGCATCACAATTCAATTAATAAATCAATGACTTTTCAATTGAAAATTGTGCAGATCTTTGGACAAATTCCTTCAGTAGGTCAAGAGTCTTGCTAGTGTCATAAAACAATCTCAAGAACACCATAGGGCTTTTATTACTACTCTTTAATTCCAGGAGATACACCACCATGCCACTGAAATAACGGATTCCCTGTTCAGGAATCTGCATTACTACCTCCCTTCTTTATATCCCTGGTCTATCTCTCTGTTGCACCATCTTTCTAGATGATGCTGAAGTTCCAGGTTCAGAGTAGCTCATACTCATTCAGCTAGGAAAAGGAGTGTCAGAAGTCCAAGACTGACAGAAATATATGGAAGCTAAAGGTACTTCTATTTATTTAAACTTTTCCAAAAAGTTTAAACCCACCCAACACCTGAGATAAACTCTTGGACCTGTAGAGATTATGAATTTCAATGCAAAGTTGGTGCTCACTAAATACTTGGATTCAGATTCAGTGTACGTAGGGATAGAGACAAAAGAAACCAGAGCTTTCAAACAAATTAGTTTTTAAAATCTGAAAAACAACCATTAACAAGGAAAACTATGATTATACATATTATGTGGATAAGAAAAGACTGAAGGGAATTTAATAATTAAAAAGAAATAATGTTTTTTTTTCCTTGCCATTGAGAGCACGGATAAAAGAAATTGGCTTAGAGAATGAAACGTGTGTTTAAATATTACAACATACTTGTTGATGTTACAACTTTTAAACATATAGTGATGCTCCTTCAAATGTCTTTTTAAAATGTTAGTTATATGTTTGGCATCTAAAGGTCAATAATAACACCTTATGTAAATTATTTCCAATGATCCAATGTCTTTTCACATTTTTGTGATAATACTATTTAATGGCTGTTTTTTTTTTTCTTAGAAATTTTGGTATAATTTGTGTGTGTGTGTGCGCACGCGCATGTGTGTGTGTGTGACAAGCTATTCATGGACTCTGATATTTCTTTATTAAATTAACACTCACTCAATAATAGAAATCAGGATTTTTTTAATAAAGTCTTTTTTTAAAAAAAAAGATTTTACTTATTCATTTTAGAGAGAGGAGAGAGAGAGAGAAAGGGGGGGAGGAGTGAGACACATCAACTCATAGTTGCTTCCTGTATGTGCCTAAACCAGGCAAGCTTGGGTTTTCAAACCAGCGACCTCAGTGCTCCACATCAATGCTTTAGCCACTGTGCCACCACAGGTCAGGCAGAAATCAGGGTTCTTTATTGTCAGTGCATGTTCTAATTCCAGGGTTTCACTAGGATTGCTACCCAATATTCTCCATCCTTTTCACAGCACAATCATGCAGCCTCTATTCAAGGTCCTGCTTCTTACGTTGCAGAGATGCGTGGGTGTTCCTCTGAGATCACGGTTCATAGTATTTTTGGATACTCTAAAACTGTATACTATTATTTTTTTTTTACTAGAAGTATTATGAAAAAAAGAGATAATGCTAAGGTTGGACTACTCCTGGGTCTTTCCCAGGATGTATATAAAAATAAGTGAAACACCCTAATACTTTTGAGGTATTTTATTAAAGTTAAGCTTATATAGATATGGTATTACAGTGAATTAAAGAGTATTTGAGGTTTAATAATTTTCAAATAGCATTTTCTTCTAATACAATTAATGTAAACTCAGAAAGACAGGAAACTTTTAAATGCTTCATTCTGTATCCACGGTTCTATTTCTAACAATTCACGGCAGAATGGCATCAAGAGTTTTTTGTTTTGTTTTGTTTTTACTATACCTTTTATTCCAAGATAATCACACTAAACTATTTAGGGCTGGTTATAATCCCCTTTCTACAAGAATAGTATATATTTTAGGAAAAGCATATTTGAAAATAGATATTTCCCTTATTTTAAATCTAGGTAAATAATGATTTTTAGATGAATAGCATAAGATACCTTTTCTACTGTGCTCAGCATGGCATTAAATCGTGGCCACAGGACAAAAAAGCGGAAAGATGCTGGCATGTATAAAATGTTTGTTAATAATTTTCTTCTTTGAGTCAGACTTTAGTCCCTTGGCATAATGGATGCTGATCAGTCAATCACATCTAATTTTATGGTCAATAATATCTAATATTAGAGCCCCCAAAATATCTGCCTTGTCTTCCTGTCCACATTACTCTCAGGACCCTAAAACAACTCCATATTGGGAAAACGTTCTGATACTGGTAACACTTTCTCTTTTTCAGTTTAGGCTGTTACCTAAATGCTCATTAGTTTCCAGAGTAAATGTAGTGAATCAGGTCCCTGTGGATATCTAGTTGGGGAAGCAACACCTGTTTCCATAGTTGGGAGCAAGGGTGGTGGTGGCTGGTTTTTCTCCCTGACAGTCTGGGCTCCGAGTCTGTGTGGGCAGGCTGGGAATGGTGGGGGCAAGGAGAGGAAAATGAGGATGTTCTTCGATGCGCTTTTTGTTTCAAAGATCAGGACTTAGATTATTTGATCATTTCTAATCTTTTCCATCTATACTGAAGTCACACTAAATCCTCCAAAAGACAGACAAAACTGCTCATCAGAAGCTTTAATTTTGGAGAACCATACACTTACACTTTTTGTGTGTGTTTGTGTGTACGTGCAATTGTGAGAGGGAATTGCAAAGAGAAGAACAATAGATGAATTGGTAACAGGTAGCTAATGGTCATCCCAGTCCATTAGTCTTTGAGCTTTTCTCTTTTCATCTCTGTGCCTTAGAGAACTATAAAATACAGTATGTCCCTAAAGTCATGGTGCACTTTTGACCAGTCACAGAAAAGCAACAAAAGTCTATAGAAATGTGAAATCTTCACCAAATAAAAGGAAAACCCTCCCAGTTTCTGTAGGATGATGTGGCAGCATGTGCGCATGCGCAGATGATGACGTAACACTGTGTATACAGCGGAGCAGCCCACGGCCATGCCAGTCGAGATGTGGACAGTACAGAAGAAAGTTCAGTGTGTTCTGTGGTTCACTAAATTTGAATCCGTGACCAAAGTGCAACGTGAATATTGGCACGTTTATAATGAAGCACCACCACATAGGAATAACATTACTGGGTGGGATAAGCAGTTGAAGGAAACCGGCAGTTTGGTGGAGAAACCCCGTTCTGGTAGGCCATCAGTCAGTGATAAGTCTGTAGAAGCTATATGGGATAGCTACCTAAGGAACCCTAAAAAATCTATGCGTGAGCCCACATCGAACTGCACTGAATAGGTATGAAACTGGGAGGGTTTTCCTTTTATTTGATGCAGATTTCACATTTCTATCGTCTTTTGTTGCTTTCCTGTGACCGGTCAAAAGTGCACCACGACTTTAGGGACACACTGTATATAGTACAGTTGCCTTATCAACTCTGTGAAACTGGAAGCATGAAATGAGATAACTTATGTGTCAACACTTAAAGTAGAGGTGCCGTGGGAAAGGGAAGCTTGGGCTCTGGCGCTGCTTTTCCTCTTTGTACCACTCACACCTAGCAGAGTGCAAAACTGAATTATATTCTGAAGTTTATATTTAAACCATATACATAGAGATGTACCTCTTCTACCCACTAATATTTGTGCACTGGCACCAACATATGCTAAAATTCAATCTCCCTTTCTGGGTAATGAGGACTGAGGTTGAGGAAATGTGGACTCCAGGAAGGTCAGAAAGGTAACATATGCCTTTTTTCTTCATCTTTGGAAACACCTTGGTAACACCTCTGACCCCCCCCCCCCACTGCAAAGTGGGTGAAGGTTATCATGACAAGTTGAATTTTATGAGGTGTTGGTCCACTTTCTCCTAGTTGTTACTCTGTTCTGAGTGGAAGTTGGAGATTTTAAGCAGCAGTTGACTTACCCTTTATTTAATATAGATTCTAAGACAGGGCCAGAAAATGTCATGGCCTTTTATCACCTTCTATTCTTCTAAAACTTTAGCTAGAAAAATATTGTGAGACTTTAAACAAACGTGTAAAATATATTTTAAAGATTTCACTACCATCTGGCAGTGGATACAGTGCCACTATTTTATTGTAAAGGCAAATATATATAGGGACCCACAGAAGTTAAATTCTATAATAAATGTGAAAGAATAAGTGTTAAACTTAACTAAAATTTCAGCCTCAATTTCTCCCATGTTACTCTGCCCTTTTCATATATAGTGGATATTTATGGAATCTTATTGGAAAATACCACTTATGGTTATAATATCCAAAGAAAACTACAAAATGTAATTTGCAATGGTAGAATGTAAAATGATTTATGAAGAAATATTTAAATAATAATATAGCTCATTGTCAATTATAGACAATAGGAATGAGATAAACTATTGTTAAAAATCCCTCCAATGTTAAAAAATTGATTTGAATTTGTAATGCAGTGATACTACATTTTTTTATAAGAGAGAGATAGAAAGAGCGAGAGTCAGAGAGAGAGAGAGGAAGAGAGAGAGATAAGAAGCATTAGCTCATACATATGGCACTTTATTTGTTCACTGATTGCTTCTCATATGTGCCTTGACTGGGGGGCTCCAGTTGAGCCAATAACCCCTTGCTCAAGCCAGCAGCCTGTGGGCTCAAGCCAGCAATCATAGGATCATGTCAATGACCCCACACTCAAGCTGGTTAGCCCACTCAAGCCAGCAACTTCAGGGTTTCGAATCTGGGACCTCAGCATCCCAGATCAATGCTCTATCCACTGTGCCTTCACCAGTCAGGCAAATATACTACATTTTAATATTCTTAAACATAAAATAATGGCAACACAGGGAAGGTTTTAAAAGTTAACTGTGCTGAAACAATTATAAATAACTGTACATGGGCAAATAGAAAATATAAATCATGCATTTTGAGATATAATAGAACAGAGCTTTGTAAAGAACATGTTGACAAATTAAGTATTCCAAAGGTACTTCAAGAATAGTATTCCTTAGGCAATGGGGTAGGTGGACATTCCAACTGCCACCTCTCAGGACCAAGTTGGATTATAACTAAATTTAAGAACAGTTATCTTGAAAAAACCAACTTCAGACTAAATAAAGAGGAGTCCATATCTAAGGATCACAGAAGAAGCCACATCGAGACTGGTAGGAAGGGCAGAGATGCACAAAGGGCTGTCCTGCTCTTAAGAGCAAGCAGTGGTAGAGGCTCTGGAAGGACTCTTAGCAGGCAGATGTTTGCCCTGAGAGGTGTGAGTCCAATCCCAGACTGGGTGCCCCAGCCTAGAGCAGCAAAACCTAGAAGAGGTGGCCACATAGCATTTGGTGGTGAAAGAGGCGAGGTCTCTATCTGCAAGAAAGTGACAAAGCTCTCAGAGAGTCAGGCTCCATCTTAAAGGGCCCGCAGAAAAAATCTCATTCACAGCCACTTACTCGGGATCTGGTTGGGGGAGGACTGAGAAGACTAGAGTCACAATGAGGAGAGTGTGAAGGTGGAGGCCCAGGGAGAGACACCGTGGAGGACAGCCACTGGAACCTCAGTGCTGAGTCACTCTCCAATATTACAGTCACCATCTTTCTTGGGTGGAACAGTCCCCTCTGAGCAGCATCGGCTTCAGGGAAAGCAACTGCCCCACCCTCAGGAATCTCTCTTGCCCCACCCCATGGAGACATGGGGCATTCTGAGCAGTCAGGAAGCAAGGGGTGCATCAGTGACTCAATTTTCTGGCATTGAGGCTGGAACTTTCCCTCGCACTCTCCCAAGAGTAGGACTTGTGATTCTGCCTCATGGGAGACTTAGTAGAAACTGTTCAGACTGTAAGAAGACCACATTTCTGGGTTTCAGTGCCAATACGCACTGGGCTCTGAAGGTGGCTACAACCTACTGGGGCCGAGAGGTGAGAGCCACACCCACCACTCTTCCTAATTCCTGAATTAGGCTTTAGACCAGGAGTCGGGAACCTATGGCTCATGAGCCAGATGTGGCTCTTTTGATGACTGCATCTGACTCGCAGACAAATCTTTAATAAAAATAATAATAACATTAAAAATATAAAACATTCTCATGTATTACAATCCATTCATTTCCTACTGCTCATCTTCATGGTTGCAGGTGGCTGGAGCCAATCACAGCTGTCCTCTGGGACAACATCAAATTTATATTGGATAATGCATAATGTACATGGGTCATTGTATGGCTCTCATGGAATTACATTTTAAAATATGTGGCGTTCATGGCTCTCTCAGCCAAAAAGGTTTCCGACTCCTGCTTTAGACTGTAACAGAGGTTTTATTCAGTGGCTGAGCCCAACAAGCAGCTAACAGACAGAGGCAGCAGGAGGCAGGCAAGTCTCAGGGAACATTGGGCCTTTTACTGACCTTCCCCCAGGCCAAGTATGGGTAAAAACCATCCTAGGTGCATGCCTTGGTATTTCCATGTGCACTTGGACCCAACAGAGGCATCCACAACTTCTAGTTTGCTTTTAGCTCTAAGAAGGTTGCTGAGGACCAGTCACAGGCAGTGCCCTGCACTGGTCTGCACCAGGTTCCCTCCGGGGAAGCCCAGGGTTGGCACATCAAGTGACCTCCTGTAGAGAGCATCAGAGTAGGACCCAACTACCCTTGCTAGTGGTATGTCCTAAGGGAAGGCTGGACCCAGCTGAGACAAGTTAGCATATGCCTTGGACCTTGAACAGGGTGGAACTTCACAGTTAGCCTACCTGGGTCCTGGATATCCTGCCCTGCTGGGCTAGGTTCCACAGTAAGAAGGGAGAGACGCTTGGAGCATGCACATTCGAGGTGTGTGTTGCCTGGAGCCTGTTGGGACCAGTCAAGGGACTTAGGTACTTTCTGAGGGGCACAGTCAGTTCCAGGGGAGGACTCTGTTGGTCTTCCTCCTTGAGACCAGGGGCTCCCCAGCTGTAAGAACTTCTTCAGAGGAGACTGTCCACCCCACTCTATCTAAACCCACTACTCACCTCATTGGAGAGAAATACAATGGGAGTATCTAGCAATGTCTGAGATATTAGGCTCTGGAGTAGAGGCCACATTCCCTATACTGAGTTTCTGACCAAAAGACCCCTTAAGTAGGGGGTCCCATGAACATTGCCATCCTGACCTTAGCTATACTGACCCACCATACTTGCAAACTGTAGAGGGGTAGGTGGAGTGAGACCAGTCTGAGCCCACACTATAGTCTTTCTGGAGAGGACTCTGTGGGAAGACCAGAAGAGGCAGAGTAGTTGAAAAGTGGAGGCAAATATACAGAGCTTGGGCCCTTTTACAGAACTGCTCTCAGCTTTAAGCAGGAGAAAACTGATCCTTATGTAGAGGTTGGCCCCTCCCCCCCACAGACATAAACAGTGAACAGAACAGTAACTCTAGACAAGTAGCACATGGTGGTTACAAACAACACTGACACCAACCCATACCAGAATCCCGCCAAAGAGGACCCAGAATGAACACAACCAGTAATGGATGACAGGTCACACCAACACTAAGTCAACTGGCTACACAAGCAGCATGCTTTAGCTGCTGTGGAAAGTAAATATGCCTAACAGGACAGACACTTCACAGCATCCAATATACATAATCAAGGTTGACCCTTAGAGACAGCCAGCCTGAAGAGATTACTCTACCCACAAAAGGGCAAATTGCATTCAAGATGCACATACAACAGGAGGGTAAATACAACCCTCAAGAAGCATTCCTAGAGCAAAGAACTCAAGACGGCCTAGAGGTTAGTACCACTGAGACAATCTTCCTCATAAAGATGCCACAACAACTTTCAGAGTCAGAGCAGAACTACCTAATAAACAGACAAAATGGAAAGACAAAGAAATATGACCCAAATGAATCAACAAGAGAAATCCCCAGAAAAAGAACTAAATGAAATGGAAATAACCAAACTACCAGATACAGAGTTTAAAAGAATGGTTATTAGGATGCTCAAGGATATTAAGGCACGGTTTGATTACAATGAGAACTTAATAAGCATTAAAAAGGACATTGAAACCATAAAAAAGAAACAGTTGGAAATGACAAATACAAGATCTGAAATGAAGACTGCGCTAGAAGGACTCAACAGCAGGCTGGGTGAAGTGGGAGATGGAATCAGCAATTTGGAGGACAAGATAAGCATTAGCACAGAAGAAGAAAAGCAAACAAAAAAAAAGAGAGAGAGAGACTCAAAAAGACTGAGGAAATTCTAAGAGACCTCTGTAACAACATGAAGAGAAATAACATCTGCATCATAGGGGTTCCTGAAGGAGAAGAGAACTAAAAAGGGAAAGAGAACTTGTCTGAAGAAATCATAGCTGAAACCTTCTTTAAACTGATGAAGGAAAAAGTTACACAAGTTCAGGAAGCACAGAGAGTCTCATTAAGGATGAACCCAAGGGCCCACACCGAGATGCATCAAAGTTAATAAAGAATAATAAAAGCTGCAAGAGAAAAGGAATTAATTACCTACAAAGGAGCCTCCATCAGGCTAACATCTGACTTCTCAATAGAAACACTTCAGATCAGAAGTGATTGGGAAGAAATATTCAAAGTGATGTAAAACAAGAACCTGCAACCAAGATTACTCTATCCAGCAAAGCTATCACTTAAAATTGAAGGAGAAATAAAGAACCTCCCTGACAAAAGAAGACTTAAGGAATTTATTACCAACAAACCAATACTAAAAGAAATTTAAAGGACCTGCTATAAGAAAAGGAGAGAAAAAAAAATCAAGAGTAAGAGGATCATTGGCCTGACCTGTGGTGGCACAGTGGATAAAGTGTCGACCTGGAAATGCTGAGGTCGCCAGTTTGAAAACCTGGGCTTGCCTGGTCAAGGCACATATGGGAGTTGATGCTTCCAGCTCCTCCCCTCTGTCTTTCTCCCTCTTTGTCTCTCTCTCTCCTCTCTAAAATGAATAAATAAAAAATAAAAAAATATTAAAAAATAAAAAAAGAGTAAGAGCATCATAGGTTTAAAGAACATAATGGCAATAAGTACATATCAATAATAACCTTAAAAATAAATGGTCTGCTCCAATCAAAAGACATAGGGTAGCTGCATGGATAAGAAAACAAGACCCATATATATGCTGCCTACAAGAGACCCTCCTTAGGATAAAACATACATATAGACTAAAAGTGAAGGATTGTAAAAAATATTTCATGAAAATTGAAATAAAAAAAAGCTGGGGTAGCAATGCTTAGATCTAACAAAGAGCCATTAAAACAAAGGCTATAGTAAAGGACAAAGAAGATCACTACATAATGATAAAGGGAGCAATCCAACAGGAGGATATAACTGTTGTAAATATTTATGTACCCAATATAGAACACCTAAAAATATGAAGGAGATTTTGATGGACATAAATGGAGAGATTTATAGCAATACAATAATATTAGGGGTTTTTAATACCCTACTAACACCAATGGATAGATCCTCTAGAAAAGAAAGAAACAAGAAAACAGCAGCCTTAAATGACACACTAGATTAACTGGATTTAATTGATATCTTCTGAACATTTCACCCCAGAGCAGCAGAATATACATTTTTTAAGTGTTTATAGTACATTTTCTAGGATAGACCTCATGTTAGGACACAGAACAAGCCTCAATAAATTTAAGAAGATTGAAATTATATCAAGCATCTTTCTTACACAATGGCATGAAACTAGAAATACACTACAATAGAAAAACTAAAAACATTAAATACTTGGAAGTTAAATAACATGTTATTAAATAATGAATGGTTGACAATTAGCTCAAGGAAGAAAACAAGAAAACAAATTTTCTTGAAGCAAATGAAAATAAACATACAACAACCACAAATCTATGGGACACAGTAAAAGCATTATAAGCATACATTAAGAAGAAAAAGCTCAAGTAAACACTCTAACCCTGCACTTAAAATAACTAGAAAAAAACAACAACAAACAAAGCCCAGGGGAAGTAGAAGGAAGAAAATAATAAAGATCACAGGGAAAATAAATGACATAGAGGCTAATACAAAAGATCAATGAAACCAAAAACTGGTTCTTTAAAAAGTTAAACAAAATTGATGAACCTTTTACCAGACTCATAAGAGAGAGAGAGAGAGAGAGAGAGAGAGAGAGAGAGGACCAAAATAAGTAAAATTAGAAAAGAGAAGTAACAATTGACATCACAGAAATACAAAGGATTGTAAGAAAATACTATGAAGATCTATATGCGAAAAAATTGGACAACCTGGGTGAAGTGGATAAATTTCCAGAGACATGCACTCTTGCAAAACTGAATCTGGAAGAATCAGAAAACCTGAGCAGACTGATTAAAACTAGTGAAATTGAAAGTTATCAAAAAGATCCCAAAAAACAAAAGCCCTAGAGCAGATGGCTTCACAGGCAAATTTTACCAAACATTCACTGAAGAACTAACATCTATCTTCAAGCTATTCCAAAAAATTCAACAGGAGAAAAGACTTTTAAATTCATTTTATGAGACAAGCATTTTTCTAATTCCAAAACCCAGAAAAATACTACAAAAACAAAAAACAAAAAACTACAGACCAATATACCTGTTGAACATAGATGCTAAAATTCTCAACAAAATATTAGCAAACTGGATCTAGTTAATACATTACAAAGATCAGACACCATGATAAAGTGGGCTTTATTTTAGGGAGGCAAGGCTGGTACAATATTCATAAATCAATAAACATAACTCATCACATAAAAAATAAAAGATAATATCATGATAATATCAATAGATGCAGAAAAAGCATTTGATAAAATCCAGCACCCATTTATGATCAAAATTCTCAGCAAAGTGGGAATACAGGCAGCATACCTCAAAATGATAAAGTTGATATATGACAAACCCACAGCCAACATTCTACTCAATGGACAAAAATTAAAAGCAATCCCCTTTTAAGATCAGGGACACCACTTTCATCACTCATATTCAACATAGTTCTGCAAGTCTTACCCACAGTAATCAGACAAAAACAAGAAATAAAAGACATCCAAATTGGAAAAGAAGTAAAACTATCATTATTTGCTGATGACATGATACTGTACATAGAAAACCCTAAAGTCTCAGCCAAAAAACTATTAAACCTGATAAATGAATTCAACAAGGTGGCAGGATATAAAATTAACATTTGGAAATCAGTAGCATTTTTATACACCAAAAATAAAGTGTCAGAAAGAGAAATTAAGGAAACAATCCCCTTCACTATTGCAACAAAAGAAATAAAGTACCTAGGAATAAATTTAACCAAGGAGGTAAAAGATTGCACTCAAAAAATTATAAGACATTGAAAAAAGAAATTGAGGAAGATACAAATGTAAGCATATATCATGTTCATGGATAGGAAGAAGAAATATCATTAAAAAGTCCATACTACCCAAAGCAATCTATAAATTCAATGCAATTCTATTTAAAACACTGATGGGATACTACACAGATCTAGAAAATTCCAAAAATTTATATGAAACCAAAAAAGAACATGAATAGCCTCAGCAATCAATAATGAAATTCAGAAATGAATAACAAAGTGGGAGGTATCATACTTCCTGATATCAAGTTATACTACAATGCCATTGTACTCAAAACAGATTGGTACTGGCATAAGAATAGGTATACAGATCAATGAAACAAAACAGAGAACCAGAAATTAACCCACACTTTTACAGTTAATTAATATTTGACAAAGGAGACCAGAGTGTATAATGGAGTAAAGACAGCTTCTTTAATAAATGGTGTTGGGAAAATTGGAGATAGATGCTAAAAAATGAAACTAGACCACCAACTTATACTGTTCACAAAAATAAGCTCAAAATGAATGCAAGACCTAAATGTAAGTAGTGAAACCATAAATCTTGGGGGAAAAAAACATAGGCAGTAGAATTTCCTGTATCTCCTCTAGCATTATTTTTGTCAATATATTTGCACAGGCAAGTCAAATAGAGGTCAAAGTAAACAAATGGGACTATATCAAACTAAAAAGCTTTTGCACAGCAAAAGATACCATTAACTAAATAAAAAAACACCCATTAATGGGAGAATGTATTTGGTGATACGTCTGATAAGGAGTTAATAACCAAAATTTATAAAGAACTTCTAAAACTCAATACCTGGAAAGTAAATACTCTATTTAAAAAATGTGCAAAGGACCTGAAGAGACACTTCTCCAAAAGGACATACAGATGCCAATAGGCATCTGAAAAAATGCTCAACAGTCACTAACCATCAGAGAAATGCAAATTAAAGCCACAATGAGATATCACCTCATACTTGTCAGAATGGCTCTCATTAACAAATCAACAAAACAACAAGTGCTGGCCAGGGCGTGGAGAAAAGGGAATCCTCCTGCACTGCTGGTGGGAATGCAGACTGGTGCAACCACTGTGGAAAACAGTATGGCATCCCCTCAAAAATTAAAAATGGAACTACCTTATGAACCAGCTATCCCACTTTTAGGAATAGATCCTAAGAATCCCAAAACACTAATTCAAAAGAAGATATGCACCCCCATGTTTATTGCAGCACTGTTTACAATAGCCAAGATCTGGAAACAGCCCAAGTGTCCAACAGTGGACCAGTGAATAAAAAAGCCGTGATTCCATTTACACAATGAATATTACATGGCCATGAAAAAGAAGAAAATCTTATCTTTTGCAACAGCATGGATAGACCTGGAGATTAATATAAGTGAAATAAACCAGGCAGAAAAAGACAAGTATCATGATCTCACTTATATGTGGAATCTAAGGAACACAGTGAACTGAGGAACAAAATAGTAACATAGGGGAGGTCACAGGGAACACAAGAACAGCTGTCAGAAGGAAAGGGGATTTGGGGACAGGATCAAAGAAGGTGAAGAGATTAGCCAAATTATATATACATAATAGATATACACAGATGACAGGACAGCAAATCCCAGAAGAAAGTGGGTGTTGGAGGTGGGGTAGCAATGGGGGGTGAAAAGGGAATGAGAAGAGACTTTACATTGGGTATGGGGGGGCACCATGCGAAGGGTTGAGGGTTGACTTGAAACCATGTCAACACAATAAATTAAAACAATTTAAAACAAAGATGGACACATGACCTATTTTGGGCCAAAAAGTTCTCTAGAACTTCTCCCTTGAAGCTCAAAGGGGAGATTCCCTTTTCCCCTGGGGTCATGGTGCAGGCACGATGTGAATTTATAGTTGTCAGTGATCATGTCCCCTGCCACATGGACATAATCCATCTACAGCAGAAAGGGCTAAGACCTAAGAGAAGCAGAAATATGAAATGAAGCAAAAAGATTCCTCTTTGTACTCAGGGATCCAGTAATGTTTAGTGTTACATCATCCTAGACAGTTGAATAATAAAATTAATCTTTTTTTCCCTTAAAAACAAAAAAAACAAACAAAATAAAACTATTCCCTAGCTATCAAGGACCAGCCTTCTCTCCCAAAGGAATGGTTGGCCATGTGCTAACATTTTTAGGATATTTGTTCTTTCATTAAAAAAACCCAAAAATATGCTTTAAGATAGATATGACTTCTTCCCTGAGGGGTCATAGAAAAATTGTGTAGGTATATGATAATAGGTAAAAAAATCAGGCATCATAAATTTATAAAAAGGAGAAATAAAAAGCTTTATAATGAGGTTAATTCTTGTTTCGTTATCAGCAAAAGAGCTGCTGACATCAAAGCATCACCAGTTAAAATATCCTTCAAGGCTCTTGCCCTTTGCACAGTGATAAGCTTAGAAGTGCTTTAGCATTCAGAAAGCACTATGCACTTGAAAAGCAGGACATTCAATAAGCACATCTTTTCTATATCTAAAAATTATAGTCTAAAATTTAAGAATTGAAAAACCATTAATTAACCTCATCTCCCATCATTTAATTTGGTTTTCTTTTTCCACACTGGTTTGTCTTGCTTTCTGCCCCTTTTCTCTTTCCACACTAACCAACCCCCTTACTCCTACACAGAGGCATAATGTAACAAGAAAAAGGAACATTCAGGAGTCATGCCTCCTTTTTTTAAAAGAATTAAATGTTACCTTTTCACCATAAATATTTAGGTATATATATATGTATATGTATATCTGGAACTCTACATATTTGGTCATGATGTACCTAATTTGGACTCTGTAAGTCCAGATGAGAGGACCATGTCTTCTTAAATAACACTGATTATAGGGTGAAAAAAAATTTTCAATAGCTATACACATCATTTCTTGGTGATAGTGTGGAAAAATAAAATGTATCTTTTTAAACATTTTATTCAATATAATTCAGCGATATTAAGTATATTCACAATGTTGTGCAAAAGTCAATACTATCTAGTTCCAGAATATTTCTATCACTCCAAAAGAAAACCCTAAACTCACTAAGTAGACATTTCACTTCCTCTTCCTCACCCCCAGCCTCTGGCAACCACTAATCGGCTTTCTATCTCTATGGATTTTCTTATTCTCAGCATTTGGTATAAATGAAATCATACAATTGAAGGCTCTTGTTTATTTTGTTTCTTTCACTTAGCAGAATGTTTTTCTGCTCCACAGACTGAAGCATGTATCAGTAATTTATTCCTTTTTTATGGCTGGATAATATTTCATTAGTCCACTCACCAGCTGATGATCATTTGGGTTGTTCTCCCTGTTGGCGACATACTACTGCTATTGTACATTCAAGCATATGTTTTTGTTTGACCACCGCCTGTATTCAATTCTTTGGGGTATCACACCTAAGAGTGGAATTGCTGGATCATATGTTAATTATCTGTTTAATTCATTGAGAAACTACTTTCAAAGTAGTTTATTCATTTGATATCCCCACCAGCAATTATAAGAGCTCCCTATTTTTCCCTACATCCTGGTCAACAATCGTTATTTTTCTTTTTAAAATTATAGCTATTTTGGGGGTGTGAAGTGGTATCTCATTATGATTTTTTTTTAGTGAGAGGAAGGGAGATAGAGAGACTCCTGCATGTGCCCCAATTGGGATCCACCTGGCAGCCCCCATCTGGGGCCAATGCTTGAATCAACTGAGCTATCTTCAGTGCCTAAGGCTGATACTCAGACCAACCAAGCCACTGGCTGCAGGAGAAGAGAAAGAGAAGGGGGAGAGGGAGGGGGTAAGAAGCAGATGGTTGCTTCTCATGCGTGCCCTGACTGATGATCAAACCCAGGACTTCTGCATACCAGGCTAACACTCATCCACTGAGCCAACCAGTCAGGGCTAATTATGATTTTTGATGAGCATTTCCCTAATAACTAATAACATTGAGCATCTTTTCATGTGTTTGTTGACCATTTGTGTATTTTTACCCTAATATTATTCAGGTGTTTTGCCTACTGTATTAGTTCCGTAGTGCTGTTGTAACAAAACAAAACTCCACAAATTGGATAACGTGAAACAGAAATTCAGTTGCAATGTTTTGGAGGTTAGAAGTCCAAAATTAAGGTGTTGGCAGAGCCGTGTTATTTCTGGAATCTTCAAGGGAATCTTTCCTTGTCTTTTCCTAGATTCTGGTGTTTTGCTGGCAGCCTTTGGTGTTCCTTACCTTGTAAATACATCATGACAATCCTCTCTTCATATGGGCTTTATCCTGTGTCTTTTTCACACGGCTACATTTGTATAAGGACACCAGTTATTTTGAATTTGTGCCCACCTATTCCAGAACAACCTCATCTCAACTAATTACATCAGCAACATCTCTGTTTCCAAATAAGCCATTCTGAGGTACTGATATTAGGACTTCAACATGCTTTCTTTGGGGAAATACAATTCAAGCCATTACATCCATTTTTATTTGGAGACTTAGTCTCTTTGTTGTTGATTTATACTTTTTAGTATTCTGGATATTAGCTCTATGTCAAATTTGATTTGCAAATAGTTTCTCTATTTCTGTGGATTATTTTCACTCTTTCGATAATGTCCTCTGATGTGCAAGTTTTAAATTTTGATGAAGTCCAATTTATTCTCTTTTGCTGCTGTGTTTTTTATGTCATAGCTAAGAAACCATGACCAAATCCAAGGGCATGAAAACCTGCATATGTTTCCTTCCATTAACTTATATATTTATCCTTCTGCCAACACCTATATTTGATACCTTATCGTTGCCAGCACCCATGTTTCTATTACTGCAGCATTGAAGTAAGGTTTAAAATCGAGACATGCGAGTCTTCCAAATTTTTTCCTCTTTTTCAGTGTTGTTTTGGCTATGCAGGGCCCCTTGCAATTCCATGTGAGTTTTAGAATTAGTTTGCTAATTTTTACACACACAAACACTTAGATTTTTAATAAGTATCTCAATGAATCTGCAATCGCTTGGGGGGGGGGTGTTGCCATGTTAAGTGTTCCAATATATTAATCCAGATTATTTTCTCATATGTTTAGGTCTTCTTTAATTTCTTTTAGCAGTTTTATAATTTTAGTTCCTTGGTAAAACTTACTCCAAAGTATTTTATTCTTCTCGACTCTATTAGAAATGAAATTGTTTCATTAATTTTCATTTAGATTGTTCATTGTTAGTGTATCTTTTGCATATTATCTAACTTTTGCATATTATGTATTCTGCAACTTTGATGAATTTATTAGTCCAAAAGTTTAAAAATTCTTTAGGAAATTTTACATGTATAAATATGCCACCTGTTTGAGATGGTTTTATGTCTCTTTTCAAATGTGGTTGTCTTTTATTTCTTTTCCCTGCCAGATTGTTCTGGGCAGAGCATGAGTGCAATGGTCAGAAGTAGTGAAGGGGGGCGTCCGTGTCCTGTTCTCAGGGGGAAAGCTTTGTCTTTCACATTGAGTAGGATAGCAACTGTGCGTTTTCACAAATGCCCTTTACTAGGTTGAAGTTTCATTCTAACTCCTAGTTACCTCGGTGGTGTTTCCACCCTGCGTTGGCCTCCACTTCCTACCGGGGCTGGCTGGGAGGACCAGCAAGGGGCAGGTAGAAGCCTAGGGTCCTCGCAGGTCTTTCCTGAGCCCGCTTCATGCCCTGGGTATAAGCATGCCCTTCCCGATTCCTGAGACTACGTGGGAGCTTTCCAAAGCCCCTTTCCCCCAAAGCATTTCACCCCCAGCTCTCCCTCCCGGGCCTTGGTGCCTGTTGGTCCCGACTATTGTCCCTTCCACCAGGTTGCAGCAGCTTCCTTTCCCTTTTGGTATTAGAGACACCCTTCTGAGTTAGCTGAGATAAAGGAAGGTCCCAGCCTCAGTCCTGCTGGGAATCTCCAAACAGGTCACAGCAAGTATCATTCCGTGAGGGAAAGGTCCGCTCTGCTCCCTCTAGAACTAGACCCCCATGCAGTAAGACAGGCTGCCGTTTCTCAGACCACTGCTGGCCAGGGAGGAGGGGGCGCAAGGCGTAAGACAGAACACCACGAAGCTGTATTCCTGGGTTTCAGTCACCCTTTTATTGCTGGAGCATTCACGTGGTTACTATAAACCTTTCACTATTTTCCAAACTTTCAACAAAATGGATTTTGACAGTTTTTATTAGTTTTTTTCCTAGTGTTTGTAGAGAGGGGTGGGTCTCTTGAGTTCCTCACTCTACCATTTTCATTGACATACATGCATAATTTTTAATGTAAATCAATACACCAACATTTAGGTGAATGTGACATTTTTCCTATTATAGTCTGAAAGTGTGCTTTAACTGGGTAAATACTTAGGACTCTCTAATTGCAGAATATAAACATTTGTATATATTTTAGAAATTTATGATTAAAAAAGTATACACAATTCTCATGAATAGGAGAATGTAGGGGCTAATATGAACATACTAGTATCCTTCTGAGTGTGGCTAGCTACTAGACTAACCCTTTCCTACTATTAGAAAAAAGTATTATCAGCTGTATCATTGGTCTGACCCAGTATAGCTCCTTGCTAAAGGATGTAAAACATCGTTTCCATATTTTAAACTTATTGAATTCTGCGGACTCTGAGAAGCATTATGTCTCAAGAGTTCATTCAAATGTTTTGTCCCTCGGTGCTCAATGTGTTTGCCCCTAACAACAGTCCTTCTTAAAACATAACGCTTATGTCATTGATCTCAAAACAATATATCATGTCTTGTTTAGAATACCCACTCCCTTCATGTACCCTTAGGATGGTTCTCCAAATAGCAACAACGGAAATGCTTGTCAACCTCTGTGGTTACAAAATCTAATCTCCCCAAATCACCAGGCTTGCTGACAAGGGATATCACTTTATGTGCAAAAGAAGATGACAGTAAATACACAACACTGTTGGGCTTACTCCTGTGAATACCTAATGTAAGGAACGGTGTGTCGAGCAAAATGCAACATGTTATTGATCAGATGTTACTAGAAAACAAACTCCTTTTGATGGAATTTTCTATTAGGATTTTTCTCTCCAACTCAGTAGAAAAGTAATTTTTTTAAACTCTAACTGGAGATTGTTAAACATATGGTCAGTTTTTAAGGGAGTCTTTAATAAGGTAAATCTGGTTAAAAAGTGACTTTGGAGGATATAACATCCCATCTATCAGTTAACTTCTCAATTTAAATTGTTTGGCAAAGAGATAGATATCCTACATCATATATGTGATTTTATACATTATGTTCTGAAAGCAAACTACATTTGAGCCAATATTTGGTTTTGGATTTTTGCCTGTAGAACTCACCAGTAACGATTAATCTTGAGCAGTTTAATTCCCTCTGTAGTCAGTTCCCTATCTTAACTATTTCCTTAGAGAAACAGCTTTATAAACTCTGGAATTCTTAAAAAAAAAGTTGTTTTTATAGTGGCAGATATTTAATGTTCAGAGGAAATTATATAATTTAGGCTAGAAAACATTTACTAATATGGAATAGGGTGGTTCTTTTTACCTGGGTCGCAGTATCTGAGCACTGACTTTGTTCATAATTAAACATTATTAAGCTTTATAGAGAGACTGTGTGTTAATATCCTATAGTCAATTGCATACTAACTGGAAGATGAGAATTTTTAGTTTTAAGAGGACAAACACAAGTAATTATAATTAATAAATAAATGTTTATTATTTGGAAAATTTGGCCTCAAACTCCGATTGTAACATCTGTTCCGAATCTGTTATTTGGATCCTAATGAAAATTAGATAACAAAGCCAAAAGAGAAAAACAAAAAGTTTACTAAACTCTTTCTAAATCTTTCTTTGGGTAGCACCACAGAAATAAAAATTCAGGTTTGAGAGTTTAAAAGTCTAGCTACAAGCTTTATTTTTTAAATTCTTTTTGGCTTCCAGCTTGTAGTACTTATACATATAAGTCAGACAAAATTTATATTTCCTATCTAATTTACAGAACTGTGAAGGAAAAAAATGTCATAAAATATGGTGTTTTATAAACAGAATCAAGAGATAAGAACATAATAATGATTAGAATCCTATATTTTGTTTTCAAAAAGGCTTCACAGGGTCACTCACTCGTATTAGCATGAGCCACAGGAAATGTGGGTTCATGGCCGGCTTCTTCCACACAACGCAAGCTACCCCCATCAGTTGGGGTCATTCTGTAGCTTTAAGTCTGGACTCCTGGATGACACTTTGGAAGGTGGAGAGGAATTAATTCCTCATCTGGGGTGCTGCTTCCACCACTGCCTGATGCCTTCGAGGCATGTGGATTTAGTCATGTTTGCTTTAGATTTATAAACCGGAAGGGACCTCTCTTTCCCAGGTTAGGCATCCAAGTTGTAGGGACGATTCATGCAGCTCTCTGTCCTATACACCTTTATCTAGTTATGATTCATAAGGACAAAAACGACATGTAACCATACACATTCATGACACTGAAACTGCAATAACTATAATTTTTCAGAACACAGCATATTTTCATGCATATACCCAATCTCTGTACAACCCTAGGAATTTATTAAAATACATTTCATAGTTTTCCCTTACTAACATTGCGGTTTTCTTTACTAATAAGTGAACAGTTCTAAAGCATGAATTGATACATTGTCATTTATTTCAATCCTATAGCACACACTGAATATGATATGCTTGAAAAACATGTCAATGTTTCCTTTGTTTTCCCAGTGCAAATATTAAATTTAACCTCCCATTTCTATAAATTAAATTTACTAGGAAACCTCACATTAAAAAAAACTATACAAGAATAAGCTAGAATATCACAATCAACATGGAAATGAAGACTTCAAAGTAGTATCTCAGCAACACTTTCTCTTCATGGTAAACATTCACTTTTATGGAACCCACTTGGCTTCATTTAATTAAAAAGCTGAAAAAGAAAGAAAATTATGTGTGAATGTAAGAAAAACACAATATGCTATTTATTCCATTCTAAATTAGTGCATGTAACAAATAATGTCATAATTAAAACTAAAACATTATAGTGATGTTAATTCATCTCATTCTAGTATTTATGTCAAGGTAATTTCTCTGAATTAGTTCCCGAAATGGGGTCAGGCTTGAGTGTAGGTCATGGGTGGGCAAAGATGTTGATAAGAACTTGAACTTGTGGTGGTGAAGTTGGTGTAAAACACCCTATTTCTGTGAGCTACTCTCAATGTTGGGTAGACTAAGAGTTATATCAGCATTTAAATTGGCAATGTATGGGGATTATAAGGAGTGGATTGAAATAAATAGTTAATGTGGGTAATTTCAAGGTCCTGCAGAAAATATTTTTCCTCATCATTCAATTTATAACTCATTGCTAACAAAACATAAACATTTACAATTTCATTATATCGACCAACCAGAAAGAGTGTATACAAAAGTCATAATAAAAGAATCATCAGATTCTGATGAAACAACAGAAATAGACGCTTGCTGGTACATACAGAAATAAAAGATAACTATTATTTTTCTTTTTGAACTTCCCCAAGCAAAGCTTTACTATAGAAATATATATAAGTTTGTGAAGTAGTTTTTGTTTGATATCTGTTCCTTTCTGCTAATATGTGGCAAGTTTTTTAAGTCTTGACAACATAATTTGTAAACAAAACAACTCTTCAACTAAATATTACAACAAAGCTGAAACGGTTACTATAGTTGAAAATCCAAGTAGCTGGCAAACTAGTCAGTTTACTGTTAGGGTGTTTATAGCATTATAGGCATAAACTGCTTTGTCTTTCTGATCCTCGGCTTCCTCCACAGCGAAAAGAATGCGTGTTATGGATGATGTCCAGAGTCCTTTCCAGTGCTTGCATTTGTTATCTTGGTGATAGATTCCACGGGCTAAAAGTAAATACACTGTCTACAATTTTTTATTAAAAAACATATAAGTAGTTGTTATATATTCAAAATGTTATATTGTATAATAAATTATAAAGTATGCTATACAACCTAAAATAATAACTGTGTCTGTGTCTGACCGATTACTAAAAGACAGAAATCATGTGCTGATATTTTTGAAGCAACAAGACATCGCTTCTATTTTTCAAGACGACCAGTTCTGTCTGAAGCGCGGCAGGGCCTCGGTCTCCATGGGGAAGGCCGGCAGCAAACTGCACCAGGGCGTTAACGCTCCAGCTGCGCTCCAGCCCTGATCCCCAACCACAATGATGGCACAGCGGCCACATCTGCCAGGTGGACGTGAACTTTTTGCCATTGTCTGTCTTCAGTGATAAGCTTGCCCTGGAGATAAAGCTAATTGAAGAATGAGGGATAATGAAAAAAGAAAATTTGATCATAAGATATTTTAAACTGTAATTAAACTTGGAAAAATTATATCTTAAACTGAGGATTTGTAGTTTTCCTTTTTCTTTTCTTTTTGTTTTTAAAGGACTGGGTCTGAACATTTCAAACTATAGAATAGTAAAGATCAGCGTTTATCATAGCTGAAAATATTAGCACCTTAAAAGCACAGATAGTACCATGACCCCTTTTGACTTGATATGTCTTAACATTTTTGGGTGCTAGAAAGGTTAAAAGGGTTCTATCATTTTTAGATGTTGCTACATTCAGAAAGTAAAATGACTTTTGTATTTTTAAAATATTAAACAGACTAAACACCTTATTACCCTGCTATTTGTTCATGCTAAAGGTCTTTCCAAACTAAAATCTTAATTATTATTTAAAAAGCTGTTATAAAACCTTTTGTTTATATTTTATTAGGAAAAGACAAATATGTACTTCATATCTTGAATGGATCCTTTTATTAACTCCCCTACAAAAAAGAATAAAACCAACAGAGTGCTTCTTATTCCTTTTATATTTAAAATAATTATTTTCATAAAAAGAGGTATACAAACCTCTTTACAAACGTTTGTTCAACACACTGGAAAGACTTGAAGCACAAAGTGTCAAAAATGTTTCGTTAAAATGTTTCTTAAAAAAGAATGAACTATAATTCTCTAGGTAATCATTCAGTAGTTCACATTTGATTTTTATTTCTGTTATATAAATATTAAATGTCCAACCTGTGTTCCATTATGAATGTTTTATACTGACTTCATCACTTAAGAGACTAGTCTCTCATTTCTATCAGTCTGACATATAGTTTTTCCCTCTTTTCACAATTACTTGTCTAATAATTTTGATGTATAATCTAACAGTTCTCATAGATTTATGCTTCTAACAGTGGTTAGGTATTATCTCTCCTAATAATGCTTATGATTAAAACATATAAAATGCTTTTGTGTCATACTTAAAAACTGTCAAGAATACTAAAACCCTGAATATAATCCTCTTATTTGGAACGTGCTTTGGTGTGGCAGTCTGTTTCATCAGAGAGGGAGAAGCTGCCTGGGGCTCACCATCCGCTTCTGTCTGGACCCCTCTCCACCCTCTGCCATGATCCCATTCCAGTCATGACCGAGGGCACGTGCGTACCCCTGACTACCCCGACTGGCATATCCTGCAGTCAGTTTTAACTCGGCTGGCAATGTAAGATGAAAGCCACATGGCAAGGGCAGTGAGTCGTATACAGGGAGGTTGGAGAGCGGCCAGAACCAGCCAAATATAGCCAGAAGCTCCCCGTTTCCCGGCCTAAGAGGGCTGGAACTACTCCCTCTATCTGCACAACCTGGCTGCTGCGTACAGTGCCCCAGCAATGCAGAGGGGCACTGTGTACGCGGAGACGGGAGAGAGTGAGGGTCTCAAAGCCCTTCTCTAAGTCTGGCTCTCTCCTAACTTCTCCCACAACAGCAAATATTCTGGATATGAAGAAAATGGCCACCCTTGGCCTGCTGAGCAGCGCAGTTCTGAGAGTTCGTTAGCAGGTGTGTTATTTGAAATTCAAAGTAGGTTTTTCTAGAGAACATTATTTATGTGGTAGTTGTTTTCTCAAATGCAGGCCCAACATAGCTTTAGTCAGTAGTCAACAAAGACCTGTTGGTCATCTGTTTATAGAAGAATGTCGTGCAGGAGGGAGTGCAGAGACCGAGTGCGGGAAGACCGTGGACACGGGCCTCTCTTCTGGAAGGGAGAAGGGTATGGATATGATTAAGGGTGACACAGTGATGCACTGGATATGGCAGCAAGTCCCACTGTTACAGGAATTCACAAACAAGCAAGCTGAGCAAAACTGGACTCTTGAGAACCAGTGAAAGGCAGAGACGGTGGCCCAGGCCGGAGCCGCTGCCTGGGGAGCAGGGCCCAGGTGTGAGAGAGCGTCAGGTGCGGGAGAGCGTCAGGTGCGAGAGAGCGTCAGGTGTGAGAGAGCGTCAGGTGCGGGAGAGCGTCAGGTGCGAGAGAGGGTCAGGTGCGGGAGAGGGTCAGGTGTGAGAGAGCGTCAGGTGTGAGAGAGCGTCAGGTGCGGGAGAGTGTCAGGTGCGGGAGAGGGTCAGGTGTGAGAGAGCGTCAGGTGCGAGAGAGCGTCAGGTGCGGGAGAGGGTCAGGTGCGGAAAAGCGTCAGGTGCGGGAGAGCGTCAGGTGCGGGAGAGCGTCAGGTGTGGGAGAGCGTCAGGTGTGAAAGAGCGTCAGGTGCGAGAGAGCGTCAGGTGCGAGAGAGCGTCAGGTGTGAGAGAGCGTCAGGTGCGGGAGAGCGTCAGGTGCGGGAGAGGGTCAGGTGTGAGAGAGGGTCAGGTGCGGGAGAGGGTCAGGTGTGAGAGAGCGTCAGGTGTGAGAGAGCGTCAGGTGCGGGAGAGCGTCAGGTGCGGGAGAGGGTCAGGTGCGAGAGAGCGTCAGGTGCGAGAGAGCGTCAGGTGCGGGAGAGGGTCAGGTGCGGGAGAGCGTCAGGTGCGGGAGCGCGTCAGGTGCGGGAGAGCGTCAGGTGCGGGAGAGCGTCAGGTGTGGGAGAGCGTCAGGTGTGGGAGAGCGTCAGGTGTGAGCGTCAGGTGTGGGAGAGCGTCAGGTGCGGGAGAGCGTCAGGTGTGGGAGAGCGTCAGGTGTGGGAGAGCGTCAGGTGAGGGAGAGCGTCAGGTGTGGGAGAGCGTCAGGTGTGAAAGAGCGTCAGGTGTGCTCAGTTTGGCTCAGCCAGCAGTCGGCGCGTCCCAGGAAAAGGCCAGACAGGGAATATTTTAAACTTTGTGGGCCACAAGTCTATCAAGGCTACTTAGCTAAGCTGTTTTAGTGCAAGGGTAGCAGCCACAGACCATAACTAAGCAAAAGAATCTGGCTGTATACTAATAAAACTTAATCTGTGAACACTGAAATTTGAATTTTATATAATTTTCACATGTCACTAAAATGTTTTTTTCAACAATGTAAAACGGTCAAAACCGTTCTTAGTTTCTGTGGCACACGAGTGGGCAGCAGGCCAGATGCAACCCACTCAGTGCTGCAGACCCCGCCTGAGCCACCGGGCACTGAAGGCTGTGCTGTTAGGAGAAACAGAGACAGATGGAGCCTAATTTAAAAAAATAAGGAGACTTCCACAATGGAATTATTACACAGCTAGTAAAACAACATTATAGAATAGTTAAGGGCACTGAAATATGGTCATGTTACATGAAAAAAAAAACCCAACCTCATAAAATATGTATGGTATTACCCTTTCCTGGGTTCAAAACCGATAAAAGCCCAACTGTTGACATTGATAATCTGAGTGTTGGGATCGTGAAAACTTGATTCATCTTGCTCATCTGCATCTTCTAGAATGAACATGTATTAACTCTTCCTTGTTCTTTTCTGTTAGTCCTTAATTGATCATGATGAAGAAGTAAAGTAATCTTTGTATCTTAAAATAATTGTGTTACTCTAGCGTAAGGGATGGCTTATGGGAGACATGCCTGCACAGAGGGGGATCAGTGAGGCTGGTGATAGTCTGATCGAGACAGTGTGGGCATCGGCTACGGAGCGGCAGTGGGGACAGAAAATGGTAAAGGCCAAAAGACTCCAATGTGTCCATCTTGTGAGAACAATGGCATGTTAGGGAAAAGAGAGAAAGGGGACAAACACCCGTGGAAGCAGAGATGAGGTTCGTTTCGGAGATATTACAAGGTCAGAATGTGACAAGTATATTGGGACTAAGAAGTAATCTAAAAGGAAAAGCGAAGGTGGGAGAGTTAGGTTCTGGAACCCGTGGTGTAACATTTCAGATGAGCTGGTCAACTAGAATGCTATAAATGTCACGCAGGTGGCAGGATGAGAAGAGCCCTCCACATCTGGTTCTTGGATGGTCCAGAACTTTGTTAATCCAGAACTTTGTTATATCTAAAGCATCTTTGTTGCTTTTATATTCCTGTGAAATATCTGCAAAAGCACCAAATAGTGCCTGAATTATTCTTTTTGTTCTTGGTGTGCTAAAAACCTAGGACGTGCACAGTGCTCTTGAATGAATGAATATTGTCCAACTGGGAGCTGGTTAAGTTAATTCTCTACTGAGATCTCCAGCTGCACAGAACTTTCTTGTCTATGCTTTTAACTTCCTGTAGCGGGCACATAAGGGCACTGTGTCTCACAGAAATCATTTCTGTGGTTAAAGGGCACTGCTTGGGTTTCATTTTGGTATCTAAGAAAAGCGCAGAGGGAGGCGAAGCTTTGCTTCTCTACTCACAGCACAGATAAGCCACTAGCTGAATTTTCACCCCATTCCCATAGGCCTTGTATTAATGGGACTCAGTGATTCACTGTTCGTAGGATTTCTTTTAGCTGTGGTCCATATTCATAAGTGGTCTAAGAGGATACAAGGGAACAGTGCATTATAGCTATTAGCCAGACCTATTTAACCAAAAGCTCTGGGCTCTCTGCTTTGTAATAGAAGGTTACTGATCCCAGAAAAGTCTTCACATTGGAAGTAAATGATCTAAAAAATGTCCAAAGAAATTCAGCACTTTATTAGGAGTAGAGAGGTCTCTTTGGCAATGAAAACCTTTCTGTATCTATCATTAAATTGGGTAGCAAATGTCAAGTCTCACTATCCTAAGGCTACTTCTGTACACAGTAAACATGGGGAAGGACACTTAGTAAGAATTTTGATAACATGATGATTAATAACAAGGCATGGTCACACACATAGATACTTGGTTGGGGGTGGGAGGAAGAACAATAAATCTAGTGTGTGGGGTCAGGTTGAGAAATAGGTCAAGGGAAAGAACTCCTAGAGTTTCCCTGCTTTCTTTGGTTGCAGAATGGTGGACTTTCTGCCAGAGCAAGAAAATGTCCTTCTCCAATGGAAATGCCCTTCAGAGCGACCTTTGATGCACATGTCTGCGCACACTGGGTGTTCTGAAGGCTGAGGAGTTGGGATGCGCAGTACAAAAATGAAAAACCTGGATTCTGAATTTTTAAAATTACTTTGGACTTCTCTGTTTCTGAAATGATCAGTATTTACTGATTTTAAAATATTAACACATATTTAGAAAATTTGTGTTTTGTTCTATTATCTTGGATGTTAAACTTTACGTGTTTTTTTTTTTTCACGTGGCAAAAGGAATTTGACTGCAGTGCTCCCAGGCAAGTTTAACGATATGTCTATCAATAGTTCTAGTTTGGTTTTCCTCCCTA
Organism: Saccopteryx bilineata; assembly: GCF_036850765.1. Lineage (NCBI taxonomy): Eukaryota > Metazoa > Chordata > Mammalia > Chiroptera > Emballonuridae > Saccopteryx > Saccopteryx bilineata. The sequence continues at coordinate 18,859,916 of NC_089495.1, forward strand.
AAGTAATAACACAGAGAATTAACCAAGTGGAATTATATTTTGTTTGGAGTGAACAGCATATGCATACTGGTTAATGTCATGTGTCCAAGTCTATAGCTGGAATTTTCATCTGAGGAATTGTACCTGTAGCAGCTAAGTACTAATTGTATAACATTGGAATATGAGATCTCACGGTTATAAGTTATTTTGCATTTATAAAACTAATTTGCTATAACCTGCCTTATAAATACTATGGTCATTTAAAAGATAAGGAAAACTGAGGCTCAGAGAAGATTAAAAGACTTGCCTGAGGTTATAGTTTTAAAGTGCCATGGTCCAAATCACATCTTCTCACTCAAAGTCCAGATCACTTTCCAAACACCATAATGAAATACAACAATATGGAAAAAATAGTCCTTAAGAGTCCATTTCCATATGTACATTATAATTACAAGATTCAGCACTGTATTCTTTATCTAGATAAGACGGGCAGACAAGGGTGCCTTCCAAGCGCTCCAGCTCTGCTTGGAACCATCGCTAACTTTGCAGTCCTTTATTTCATTCTTCAAGGCTAAAACCCAGCATGAGAAAGGCAATCCTACTGAAATTTTTATCAACGATTTGTAGTGTTGGTTGATCACCACACCATTTCTATATTCCTTTTCTAGTTGTGCAGTTCAAGGTTGTGTTTATATTTTCCCTACAGATGAAAGATCTATAAGATGGAAAAAGAAATATGATACTGCTATACACTGCACATCCTGGGACTTCTGCCTTGTTACTTGATCACGATCATATTTTTCTCCAACTTCACATGAATGTCTTTCATTCCTAGCAGTCATTCTGCACTTTCTCTTACTAAACATCAATCCATCTTTGGTGGTTATTCACCATCTCTTAAAATAACCAAAGCCATTAATTACAATTATCTTTAAGACAGTAGAAGACAGTTCTAATGTCCATTGGAAGCTTAATTAATACACATTTTTTTTATTCTTCTGTGTTTTCATATGATACTAGCCAGTAGCTCAGAATCAATTTGAGATAAAAATAAATGTCTTTAGAGCTCAGGTTTTTTGAAATAATTTCTTCCACATACCTCACACCCCTTTTTAGGTGTAGGGCACAACCTGACAACTTGTCGTTTGTTGTGAATTCCACCTTTTAGAATTGTGCAGTGTTCAAACCAGTACTTTTCTTCTCTTTGCTATGTGTCTATCTTAAAGCTTTCTGTTGCATTTAGATAAAGAACAAAATGATGTTTAGGGGTAAGCATCTCATTAACAAGAACATGTTGAGCACCTGCTATGTGTAGAGCATTTTAGAGATATAAAAAGGTATTTTCAAGAACTCTTCTCTAAAATACCATATGATATTCTAGAATGGAAATGAATTCTATACATAAAAGTTATATTTGGACATTTAATGAAAAATGTAATGCAAGAAAGAGCTACTGAAAACCTGTGCTAAAATTGCTAGTCCAGGGACAAGAAAGGTGAGGTCATTAATCTCTACTAAGAAACTACTATATTTCAGGCCCTACAAATGGATTATGTAATTAATTCCCACAAATTCTGAGACAGGCATTACTAAGTAAGTTCACTGATGAAGAAAGATGGTTAACAAAGTTAAGTATCTTGGCAAAGGATACAGAAATAATAAGAGACAAATCTGATGACTGAGCCTGTCTCCAATCCCATGAAAACCCTGTTTTAGAGATGGGAAAATATCATAGTCAGAAAAGTTAAGTAACTCCAAAGCCAAGCGGTAGTGAAGGCAGAGTCTATGATTCAAACTCAGGTGTGTGTCACTTCCGAGTCAGAGCTCTTAACTAATATACAAAACTGGGTATTAAACTTGAACTGAGGTCTTCTGATTCTATAAGAAAACTAAAGAGTCTTAAAAACAGGAAGCCAGGTGATAGAATGAAGATACTACTTCGTGTTATTTTCCTTCTTGAGACTTGATGTCTCATAAATATTTTCACAGAAATTTTTCTGATTAAAATTCTCATGAGTGAAGATGTGTCAGTGGAAAATACAGGGGAAGTAATTACCCATAAGTGAAGACGATCAAATATCACTATGAGCACTTTGCTCTTCTTAGAAAATGGGACAAACCCTCAAGCTAATCTTTATTTAATATACAAAATAAATTCAGTGCTACCACAGCAACAAAATTACTTTTTTTTGAACTATGGCTCAGATGGCAATCAGATCAAATTCTTAATAATATTGATGTTTCAAGGTACTCAGGAGTCCTATTAAATTCATCAAAAGGTTTAGGGAAAAATCTGTTCTTCACTCAACTAAATCATGCAAATATAAAATAAAGAACTTAATCTTCAGTGTAAAAAACCACCAGTTAGAAAAAAGTAGATTAAACATAAACGAGTTTAAAATATTCACTTCAGAATTAATGATGATAATAATTAGCATCAAATATTTATTAATACTCTGTGCCATCTACTGTGTAATGGCAATGTGCCAAGTGATTTTACATGCATTCTATCATATAATGCTTACAACGGGCAAATGTGTAACATTTTTTCCATTTACAAAGGAAAAAACGAAGGTTTAGGAAAGTTAAGAAACTTGTCCAACTAGCAAGCAGATCAGGAATTTAAATCAGTGAGTTTTCTTATTGAAACAAAAAACGATGTAGGAGAATTGAGTGAAACACGGATACTCTAGGGAAAAAACCCTTAAGACTAAAATGTGGTCAAGATTTATGGAAGTAACTTTTAAAGTAGACTTTTATCCCCTGCAGCATACAAATTGACAAAAAATAGCAGTATGAAGTACTGAGAAAATATAAAGGGCATAAATGTTTAAGGTTTTGTGAGATTTAAGGCAAAAATAAAAATAGAGGATCGCTCCGTGTAGAATAAACAAATGGTTGCAGATTTAAGCAGAAGTCAAAATGTTGAGGAAAGAATGAAAAATTAGCTTAGAAATTATTCCGAACATAGTTCTGTGTATCAGTTGGATTTCTTGGTACAAAAGTTATAGTTCACAGAACTTAAAAGGAAGACACCGAGGGCTACATAAGGCAGTCTATACACCCAAGAACGTACTTGCATTGGAGCTGAAGCCCCTGGCTAAACATGGTGTTTAAATCAGTAGATGTTGTTATGTTCAGTTGTGCATTTCCACTAAGAGATGTCTCAGGAGTCTTATCTAAAGTACAGGTGGAGGTGGAGGTTATTTCTACTCTTTTTGAAGAAAAATGTGTATTTGTCCTTGTAGCTTATCTCAAAGTCAAGGACATGGTCTTGGCCAGGAGTTGGGAACCTATGGTTTGCAAGCCAGATGTGGCTCTTTTGATGGCTGCATCTGGCTCGCAGACAAATTTCTAATAAAAAAATATAATAATGGTAAAAATATAAAACATTCTCATGTATTACAATCCATTCATTTCCTACTGCTCATGTTCATGGTTGCAGGTGGCTGGAGCCAATCACAGCATCCTCCAGGACAACACCAAATTTTTATTGGATAATGTGTAATGTACATGGGTCATTGTATGGCTCTCATGGAATTACATTTTAAAATATGTGGCGTTCATGGCTCTCTCAGCCAAAAAGGTTCCTGACCCCTGGTCTTGGCTGACAAACTCTTCTCCTTTCCTTTGGCAAGTACACATCAATGCAGGTGTGTCACAGTTAATCAGGTTGACTTGGCTCTCGGTCCCCCGAGTTTATGATTCACATAGCAAGGCCTGTCTTTGAAGATGGACGTGACAAATGTCCCTTCAGAGGTACTCAGGCCAGGACAAGGTTCTGGAAGACATTCTCCATGTTTTCCCCATCTTGTAATGCTGGTGTCTCATTTTCTCATTTCCTACAAATTGCCTTTATTTGGTAGGAGCAAGGTCTGTTTGTTTTTTAAATCAAGTACCATACATGCCACTGGTGCCACACAGAAATGCTTCCAGGAATGCAGTGTTCCTTGAGACTGTGGTGTTACATCCTTAACTGACCAAGTTTCTCCCATAGGCTAACTCAGCGGGGAAAGGTTCTTTTTCTTCTTTATCAACATCTTACTTTTCAACTAGACCAGAGCTCTTTTTCTCTTCCTTTGTGTCACTCATTCCCTCTCTCACTCTTGCTCCTGCCACACCACTGGTCCTTCCCCAGTGACCTGGTGATACACATGGACACTCTTCCCTTATACTGTCAGGTGCTTAAAATGTAGCTCAGGGTTTATCCAAACCTCTGGCATATACTCCCTGCAGTCCTTTCAGTACCACTTACTCTTACTGTTCATCATCTATTTGTCAACATGCAAAGGTGGATCAAATTTCTGAGGGGAAAAAAAAAGCTTATTCCAAAAAAATAGGATGCAATGGGATGAAAAGAAAACCCAAATCAGTTTGTGCCATTTCTGAGGTATCTTTGACACATGCTCATGTACTAGATTAATAAAAAAGAATTAACATTTTCAAAAGAAAACAATTTTTTTTTTACAGAATTCCCTCTTCCTTATACCACATTTTGTTAGGTCAAAGGATTGCTATAAATGTAACAAAGAAAACATGTATCTATAAACTTGACACAGTAAGAGAATCCAAGCATGAAGGATCACAGAGGGACGATCATGAGTCCTACAAGGATTTACAGAAGCTTGGTGAACTATGTCCATGGAAAGGACAATGTAGAAAGCAGGTACAAATGAAAGTTCTCATGAAGAGAAATTTAGAGGCCGAAGAGAAATTTAGACGCTTTAATGTGATATAGAAAGAGATGGCCCTGGCCAGTTGTCTCAGTGGTAGAGTGTCGGCCTGGCGTGTGGATGTCCAGGGTTTGATTCCCAGTCAGGGCACACAGGAGAGGCAACCATCTGCTTCTTCACCCCTCCCCCCCTCTTGCTTCTCTCTCTCTCTCTCTTCTTCCCTCCTGCAGCCATGGCTTGATTAGTATAAGCTGGCCCTGGGTGCTGAGGATGGCTCCATGGCCTCTGCCTCAGGCACTAAGAACTTGGTTGCTGAACAATGGAACAAGGGCCCCAGATGGGCAGAGCATTGCCCCCTAGTGGGCATGCCAGGTGGATCCCAGTTAGGGCGCAAGTGGCAGTCTGTCTGCCTCCCCTCCTCTCACTAAAAAGAAGGAAGGAAAGAAGGAAGGGAGGGAGGGAGGGAGGGAGGGAGGGAGGGAGGGAGGGAGGGAAGGAGGGAGGGAGGGAGGGAGGGAGGGAGGGAGAACTGAGGTACTAGGATGACTTAAAAAGCTGTTGTCCAGAGCTATGCAAGGGCACAGGAAACGGCAGAGCTTGGAAGAGCCGCCGCCATGGCGGACCTGCCTCATCGTCCCCGTGCCGCCACAGCCCACTTGCGGCACACCTGGTTTTCCAGCTTCTCTGCTAGGCTCTGTTTGACTCTGTCCCTTGGCAGCTACCCCTGGTGTTTTCATATCTAAATTATGTCAAATTTCTTTTCCGCAAACCACTCTTGGACGAGACTTCCATCTCTGACTTCTCACAGGAGACTTTATTTACACTTCCAGCTCCATGAACCCCGCTGGGGGCAGGCCCGTTCCTTGTTGAGCCTGATGGGATCTTGCTTAGGAAGTGGGACAGGTCATCCAGTTAGGACGTTCAATGCCACTTTCTTAGAGACATAAAAGAAGCAAGCATGGACTCTGGGTCAGAAATGCTTACTCTGTCTTCCCAGGGTGAGGCCTAGAGTGTGCATATTAAAAAGCTTCCCGAGTAATTATATGTCCATTCCTGGTAAAGCATGAGTATTGGACAATATTATATTAAATGACAACTACTCCTTAGAAAAAGGTCCAAACTTGAAGAAAATTCATCACAACAAAAAAGTGCTGTCAAGTGTAACATTATTCAATAAAACTACTAAAAACTTCATCTTCTCTCATTCTACTGCTATGTCAGAGAACAATGAGGTCCTCGAGATACAAGGAGCGCTAGCACTTGCTCTCACTTTCCCCCACTCTGACTGTTGACTAAACAAGGTTTAAGATGCTCATACATTCCCTACTCTACTTAACCTTTAACAAAAACAGAGATACCTTTCTTTCGCATATTGTAAATGCTGCAGACTAAAACTAATTATTTTTTTTCAGTGTTTTTGGCATCCTAGATTTTTAAAAAAAAATTATTCAAAGAAATACAAATACTTGTTTACAAACTAAGGCTCAAATCATACAGAACCATGATTCTCAATCCTAATGTAGAGGAAAGAGAAAAACATAACTTCCATCTTTCTTGGGTAGACTTCATCTTAGATTTGATTAGTCTGATCATTTCACATTTTCAAAACCAAAACTGGCTGGCTATCTAATGTCAAGAACAACTAAATGAAAAAAAAAGTTGATGCTTCTCTCTCACTCTCTCCTCCCTCCCCTTCTCTCTCTTATTCTGTAATCAATGGAAAAATTTTAAAAAAATTAAATTCAAAATGAAGACTTTGCTTTCCCTTTTTCTTTGTTGCCCTTGGAACTACTTTTTAAAAATTCATTTATACAGCAGGCAGGATTTAAGGCAGGTGATCCCACAGTTCAGAGATGTAACTCACATTCCTTCCCTGATAGTGGTCAGCAAACTCATTAGTCAACAGAGTCAAATATCAACAGTACAACAATTGAAATTTCTTTTGAGAGCCAAATTTTGTAAACTCAAACTATATAGGTAGGTACCGTCCTTATCGAGGTAGTGCTCTCATGCGGTATTTTGTGGAAGAGCCACACTCAAGGGGCCAAAGAGCCGCACGTGGCTTGCGAGCCACAGTTTGCCGACCGGGGCCTAGTATATAGTTTTTAACGGGTGTGGGAAGAAAAGGATTGGAAATGTGCTTCTGTGCATGTGAAAAAGAGAGAGGTGGGACTGAGGAGTCTTCTTCCATTAGAGCACCACAGTCAGATCTCCCAGTTATGGGATTAGATTACTCTTGTCCCCTGGATAAAGCCATGTATTGCTGCTATCATCCATGTGGAGGAGCAAAGATGGCCCGGGCGCTGGGGATGGCTCTGTGGCCTCTCCCTCAGGCGCTAGAGTGGCTCTGGTTGCAATATGGCGATGCCCAGGATGGGCAGAGCATCACTCCGTGGTGGGCAGAGCGTCGCCCCTGGTGGGCGTGCCGGGTGAATCCCGGTCGGGCGCATGCGGGAGTCTGTCTGACTGTCTCTCCCCGTTTCCAGCTTCAGAAAAATACAAAAAAAAAAAAAAAAAGAAAAGTCTCTTAAAATAACTGCACAGTTCACATGTGGAAAGGATGTAAGGTATGATGGGGTTTTATTTTCTATCAATATATCTTTAGCTGTACTATCTCAGCAGGCTTTTAAAGATCTCTGAGAAGGCAAATACAGCATCTTGCTTCTTAATTAGAGAGAAGGATGGGTTAGGCTGTTAGAAGGACTCCCCAGAGAAAGAGAAAGTAGAACATTTATTCCCGTAAGAGATGCTGAAGAAGGAATATGCTCAAGAAGTAAACTTGTGCCTAATTCATAAATGATCAAGTGTAATTTGGCACAATGATTGTATTGTTTTAGCAAAAGTCTAAAGTTGGGTTACTTTAATAATGTGGTTTCAGAATAAATTTTCTCCATCCTCCCATCAGCAGTCATGGCAGTATGTTGGAAAAAAATCGTATATTTATTATAACAACTCTAGTGACCAGAGATTATCACTTAATTTTCCCTTTCAAGGTGGCCTTTCTTATTTAAAAAACCTAAAACTTCACAGAATTGAAAAGATGATACAAAGTTTATTAGACACTGAACAGTAAATTATATGAGAAACAAATTGCAAATGAATTCAAAATCATGATGGATAAACCTAGAGAAAAATAAACTTTAATGAATTCAACAAGTCATTTTGTTATATGTATATGCATATATGTATTATATATAAATCTATATACATACATAAATATGTAAATATATGTTCTATATAAACATATCTTTAAAATAAAACTTTATTCTGCTTGGGAACAAAGACCATGTCATATATCTCCTGTGTATAATCTATGCGGAACATATAGCAGGTGCTCAAAAACTTGTTTAACTGAGTTTAAAATCCCTGGGAGAATGAGTTGGTTACTTTAGATCAGTCATTAAATACAGATTAAGCACTGGGATTCTGTTTATTCTATTAGTTAAAATTGAAACCAGCCACATTAGTATAACGATATTACCTATAAGGATAGCCGTGGTACTTGGAACGGAATATCGAAAGCAGAAAACTGAAGAAGAAGACCACCAGGCCTAATCCCACTAGGCAAATTACTAGAAAGGGAGAAGATACCGTTAGTGTCTAGACACATGCAACGCAAGTGTCTATATTTTAAAAAGGCATTCAGTCAATTACAGTATACTTACATTTAATAGTTCATGGCACATACAGGTACACAATAAATCAGATAATCCAAAATACAATGTAGTCATTATTTTCCACGTTCTCCCCAGTGAAAATGTACTATTTCGGGTACAAAAACAACAAAAGTAACTGATCTAAGTCTTCTGGTGGTTTTCTTCTCTTAAGGAGTTCCTACAAGTACTAAAATGCCCCAGGGAGATAAAAACAAAACAAACAGGCCATAAACCACAAACAGAATGAGTAGCCCCTGCATTATGAAGCATTGGCTATATTAGTGGAGACATTTGCATTATTGGAATGGTAAATATATCTTTATTTTCAGGGCCTTGCATCAGTAAAAGCCTGTTACTTACAAAGAGTTCATTCTAGTGTGCATAAGGCTAAGAATAAAAGTTTGGGCCATGAGATATATGGACTCAGAGTCAAAGGGAAGAAAATCCCCCTAAATGGCAGTAATAGTGTCAGAGTGCTATTGTTTGTTTTACGAGTAGAACAGGGGTCACACATTACAGAAGAATGTGCTAAGCTATAGTCTGTGTTTTTAGTATTTGTCCCAGGCAGGTTGACAATACAAAAATTACTTTCTATTTTACTTTCCTTTTTATTATGACTAGGAAGATTTTACCTTAAAGTATATGAGTAATAGTAATTATATATACACACACACACACATATATATATACACACACACACATAAACACACACACGTGTATGTATATATATAAAACAGGCACCTCTGCTCCTCATACATAAATTGTGGGTTTTGAAAAGGGTTCAGAAATGCAAAGCATATTGAGAAAAGCTACAGAATTTAAGGCCCTCTGTCCTTTCCTGACCTATCTCCTCAGGGATGATTTTGCCCATGTTTTTGTCTCCTTTCCTGCCAAAATTTGTTATGTTTTTAAAAAGTATTTTTCTCTACAACCTCCCCAAGAGGAAGACTTTCATTAAAGGATGAAACATAGTTAACTTGCTTAAACACATAATACTAGAAAGTGACGAAATTGTAAATCTTGCAATATCACTAAAAAAGTCCAAGACCCTGGAAAAGGTACTATCAAGAAATGCTCCATTTTTAAAATATCGATTAAAGGAGGTTTGGATGTAATTGCAAAATATTTTAAAATTTCAGTGTACAAACCTATGCAACAACTCCTCCCAGGTCAGTCTTTGAGTGCATACCTGATTCTCGTGGCACAGAGGACATATTGTTTGACAATAAAATCTCTAAGACACCCCGCCACCCCCACAGAACTTTCCATCTTTCCCTGGGGCATGGCTGTTGCTACAGAGATTGCAGCTTCGGTACAGATGGGCCAGAGCAGCTCCCCTCTTGAGCACATCCACAGAAAACCACCCAGTCCCATCGTGGAAGAAACAGATTTTTAATTATTTGCACACATCCACGAAACAGGAGGAAGTAAAAACCACTGCAACCTTCCCTAAACCACATTTTTTTAGAAGTGTACACTTACATTTATATTTCATGTTTGATTTAAATGAATCTTATGTCTAAAACAGAATAAAAAAATATCCATGCACAGACTTACTCCGTCTTTTCCCAACATCTCCCTTGGATGTTGCCGCTTCATTTAGAAGAACCATCCCCATGGTGATAGCTGCATCTATAGTAATTGTCAAGGAAACAGTTTGAAATAGATGCAAATAAAATCTATTAATTTTTCTAGACCTGAACATAATGTGTTTTCCAAAATAAATTACAAATGCACACAGAGGTAAATATGATTTTTCTTTCATTTTGTTATTATATGTTACATATGTTGAATCATGCTTGCATCCCAGGAACAGATCTTACTTGGTCATGGTGTATGATTTTTATGGGTTCTTGGATTTGGTTTGCTAATATTTTATTGAGAATTTTTGCATTTATATACATCAAAGATATTAGTCTATAATTTTCTTTTCCTTGTGGTGTTCCTATATGGTTTTTGTAGTAGGGGAGTGATGGCTTTATAGCCAGAGATTGAAAGTTTTGGAAAAACTTGAACAGGATTGCTGTTAATTCTTTAAAGGTTTGGTAGAATTTTCCAGTGAAGCTATCTGGTTCTGGAATTTCCTGTGTTGGGAAGTTTTTGATAACAGATTCAATATCTTTACTCACTATTGGTCTGTTCAAGATTTCCTATTTCTTCCTGATTCAGTCTTGATAGGATGTTATTAGCAATATATTCATTTCTTCTAAGTTATGTAATTTGTTGGCATATAAATGTTCATAGAAGAGTCTTATGATCCTACATATTTCTGTAGCATTGGCTGAGTCTTTTTGTTTGTCTAGCCAGAGGTTTGTCAAATTTACCTTAGTAATCTTAGTTTCTTTGATTCTCTCTATTGGTTTTTCTGGTTTATATTTCATTAATTTTTGTTCTGATCTCTATTAATCTTTTCCTTCACTAACATTGGACTTACTTTTTTCTTCTTTCTCTAATTCCTGAAGAGTGTAAGGTCAGGCTGTTTACTTGAGATCTAACTTCTTAATGTATGCATCTATTGACACAAACTTTCCTTTCAAACTGCTTCTTGACCTGTTTGTTCAGAAGTCTGCTGTTTGGTTGCTACATACGGATGGATGTTTTTCAGCTCTCCTCCTATAGACTTCTGGGGTCATACCATTGTGATCAGAAAGGATAACTGGTATAATCTCAGTCTTCTTAAACTTGCTAAAGGTTTTCTAAAGGGTGGTTCCATACCAACATTTTCTTGTTGATTTCCTCTCCAGTGTTAATGGTGGGGTGTTGAAGCCTTCCATTATTACAGTAGTGTCTATTACTCCCAGTAGATCAGTTAATATTTGCTTAATATATTCAATGTGCCAATGTTGGATGCATGCATTATGATTGCTATTATCTTCTTCTTGTATTGATTGATCCTTTTGTTGTTATATAGTGACCTTCTTTGTCTCTTGTTACCATTTTTAACTGAAATCTATTTTGTCTGATCTAAGTATTGCTAACCTAATTTTCTACTTTTTTTGGAATATTCTCTTCCATATTTTCATTTTGAGCCTATGAGTGTCTTTAGAGGTGAAATGAGTCTCCTGTAGGCAGCATATAGATGAATCCTATTTTTTTATTCCATCTGGCCATTCTGTGCCTTTTGATTGGTAAATTAATTCATTTATATTTAGTGATAACTGTTATGCAAGGACTTATTACGGCCATACTATCTTCTCCTATGGCTGTTGTGTATCTCCAGTGTTTCTCTTCTGTTTCTATTTACATTTGTAAATGTTTGGTTTTCCATGGTGATTTGTTCAGTCTTTATTTTTTATGTATACATTTTATGTATATGTATACACTATATCCTGTCTCTATTTATTGCTTGTGATTTTTGTGAGGCTTATGTACAACTTCACATAGATACCTTGTTATCAGTAGAAAAAGAGTAACTTATCTTCATTCTTTTATAAAGGTTCAACCCTTACTCCTCTGCTTTTATATTTTGATATTACAAATTCCCTCTTTTTACACTGTAAATTCCTTAACAAATTACAGTAGTTTTTATTATTTTAATGCTCTTTACTTTTAACCTTTATACTACAGCAGAGTGGTTAATAAACTATATAGACGGTTTTCTAATTCCAGTCATCAAATTTATTAGTCTTGGGTACTTCTATTTTGTGTGTTTGTCATTAATTTGCATCTTTTTACTTCAGCTTGAAGAACTCCTTTTAGCATTTCTTGCACGGCAGGACCAGTGGTGCTGAATTCCTTCAGCTTTTGTCTGGGTGAGCCTCTATTTCTCTATATCTAAAGTTTGACTTTGCAGGATATTCTTGGATGATCATTTTTATCTTCCAATATTTTGAATATGTCATTCCACTCTCCCTTAATCTATAGGGTTTCTGCTGAGAAAACCACTGATTGCCATATGGGAGTGCCTTCGTAGGTTACTTTATTGTCCCTGGCTGCCTTCAAGATCCTTTATGTTGATTTTTGACAGTTTCATTATAATGTATCTTTGAAAAAGTTCTGTATATTGGGATTAACAGGCTCTTTCCTTTTTCTATTTGTAGACTTGCATGTCTAGTTTCTTCCCCAGGTTTGGGCTGCAAGCTGAGGTCCTATTTTCTGATGCACAGGTGCATGATTCTCCTTGGTGTCCAGTTGTAATGTGCAGAGGCTCCTTTGCTTGGTTACAGATGTCCAACTGGTTATAAATCAAAGGGGAGAGAATAAAGAAATGACTCACACTGCCAAGGTAATGAGGTCACGCTGTTGTCTTTCAAATTGGTGTGTCATGCAGGTTTTCATTTTTAGTGTGGCAAAACTGTTAGTCTTTTACTTTATGAATTTTGGTTATTGTTTCTCACAAAATAAACTCATACTTCTAAGTCTAAGAACACAGTTTTCTTTCTAATATCATTAAGGTTATGTCATTTTTCTGCTCAGAATATTAGCTTTTTATATCAGTCAGAGTAAAATCGAAAGACTTAAAAATGGCCTCAAGGCCATTCACGATTTCAATCCTGACTCACTGCCTATACTTCCTGACCCTGTTAGCAATTAGTCTTGTCTTTGCCATTCTTCCCACAAGATTGGCCTCTCTGTCTCAAAATCTTCGCACTTGCTATTCCTCTGCTGGCAATTCCCCGAGACTCACATCACTCACTCATCACTCCCTGCAGGTGTCTGCTCAATGACATCTTGTCAGAGAAGCCTCCAGCCTCTCTACTTCCTTTATCCTGCTTTGTTTATCTCTGTAACATGCTTTTGAAAGAAATTTCAGATTCTTTATCTTTTTTATTTACTTATTGTCTTTCCCCATCACTACAGTGTCAGCCCCTCAAAGGATAGAAGCTTTGTTTTGTTTACTATCATAACCAGTAGACACTACTCCTTGACATCAATCATTATCCTCAGTTTACAAACATGGTAACTAAAGCCAGAGAGATCTGAATAACTTGTGCAAAGCCCCAAAGTTGTGAGAAAAATTCGCAAAAGCTCAAAAGTAGGATGATATCACAGGGACAGATGAAAATGGTAAAAAGTAAAAAAAAAATTATTTTAACATATGTATTTACACTAAATATAAAAATAATTTTGTGAAATGAAAATTAAGTGTACACAACCAATATAATCTCATATCTTTAAAAACAAGTAAGAGCCCTGGCTGGTTGGCTCAGTGATAGAGTATCAGATCAGTGTGTGGAAGTCCCGGGTTTGAGTCCCGGCCAGGGCACACAGGAGAAGCGCCCATCTGCTTCTCCACCCCTCCCCCTCTCCTTTCTCTCTCTCTCTCTCTCTCTCTTTCTCTCTCTCTCTCTCTTCCATTCATGCAGCCAAGGTTCTATGGGAGCAAAGTTGGCCCAGGCACTGAGGATGGCTTCATGGCCTCTGTCTCAGGTGCTAGAATGGCAACGGTTGTAACAGCTCAATGGCCCAGATGGGTAGAGCATCGCCCCATAGTAGGTTTGCTGGGTGGATCCTGGTCGGTCGCATGTGGGAGTCTGTTTCTCCACCTCCTCGCTTCTCATTTAAGATTATTATTGATACAAAAAATAAAACAAAAACAAATAAGAGCCTGACCAGACGGTGGTGCAGTAGATAGAGCGTTGGACTGGGACGTGGAGGACCCAGGTTCAAAACCTCAAGGTCACCAGCTTGAGTGCAGGCTCATTTGGTTTGAGCAAGGCTCACCAACTTGAGCCCAAAGTCACTGGCTTGATCAAGGGGTCACTGGCTCTGCTGTAGTCCCCCAGTCAAGGCACATATGAAAAAGCAATCAATGAACAACTAAGGTGCCACAACAAAGAATTTATGCTTCTCATCTCTCTCCCTTTCTGTCTGTCCCTATCTGTCCCTCTCTTTGTCTCTGTCAAAATAAAAATATAAGAAAGAAGAAAAATGCAGAGGAAGAAATTAAATTAATAACTGTCTCAGGGTATTGAGTTTGTACAATTTTGTTTTCCATTATTTATATCCTAAAGAGTTGTCTGCAAAATTTTTCTGTCAAGGGACAGAAAGTAAATCTTTTCAGCTATGTTAGCTGTATGGTGTGTTCTTAGTATTCAACTCTGCTGCTGTTGTACAAAGTAATCACAAGCAATACTTAAATAAATAGGTACAGTTGGGTTCCAATAAATTTAATATATAAAAAAGGTAGATAGGCTGGGTTTGGCTCTGGCAGGTTCTGGTTTGCCAACCTTTGCTATGGAGGATTTCAAGTAGTATCAAAGATATGATAACACTATATCTGAGAGGAAGTTAGCTTTATTACTTGAAAATAAATGGAAATCTTTGTAAAACCTTTGTGCATATAACCCTAAAGTAGGAATTTTAAAGCAAAGAGATGAGTAGGTACAGGTGTGTACAGCCCCGAGGTAAAATATTTTATTAATAAGCAGTAGGATCAGAAGAGAAGTACGATCTCAGCCTCAGAGTGTTTCCTGCAAAAAGTATCAAGAAACGAGCCAGGAACCTACTTTAAATTTGATAGCTATAAATAAGATATATGAATTAAACTAAAATGGCTTTAATCTCACCAAGCCTCCCTCTTTTATTTAAAGATACCTTTAAACTTAAGGCCTTTGAGTATTGAGAATTACTGAGCTTAAACTCCTTGGTATCAAAGAAAACAAGTTTTGGATGAAAAAAATAGAACCTACATTTCTTTACCATCTGAGAAAAAAAAATCTGCACTTGTAACATAGAAATTTTTAGATAAAGGATTAATTTTCAGGCAGAGGAAGAAGCTGGTGATCATCTGTCAGAGTCAATGTGTAGGGTTTCCTTCTTTGGGTGGAAGGCTGAGTAACTAATGAAAGCCCCTAGAAATCTGGGAGATTCTAGCTCTAACTGAATAACAGAGACTTTTCAGCACTTAAAATGATGGCTTTAGGCATTTGGCTGAGCCTTATTGAGGAGTGCCAACATTAAAACTGTAAGAGACTTAAAGACATAGTGGATAAACTGTAATGTTTCTGAGACTTGTGCTATTGTTCTGAGATTAATGCCAACACATATACATGCATGCACACACATACACACAAATACCTCTGGTCTAGGTCATGTAGTATTTTGCATGTTTGTATTCATTTCATAGAAATATATACTTCAACTACTGTGCACACTCCACATTTTCTCTGAGGATCCAGTCAGTCGTCACCTTATTGCTTAAAAATTCAAAATACTGTACTGTCATTATCTCACATAAAATATAAGCTGCTATTTGTGTAAATTATGTACAATACCCAGAGGCACCGGGCATCCTACTGAACTACTAACAAATGCATTTGTATTACATTATAATTCATTCTTATTGCACATGATGTTAAGTTCACTGTTGCTCCCAGGGAGAGAATCACCACTGTTAATTTATAGATAAGTGAAACAGATGTTTAAAAAAATATTAGCACTTTATAGAAGACTTAATGGGATCTAAATCTAAAATTATCTTCAACTTGCATCCGTCATTAATTTTCTTCTATAATATGTTTTTCCTTGGATATAACACATTAAAATAAAAGAAACATTTTTCTCCATCACAGATTGAAAACAAATGCAGACTAAAATACTTTTTCATAATAAATGGAAAAAAATATTTTCTTATATGAAAAGCAAATTTGATCCTAATAAGATATATTAAATTTTTAAAAATTATTTCTAGTATAAATATAACCTTTGTCTTTGATATCAGCACTTTTACTTCCAGCTGGTATCTATCTATGTCATCTTCTTTAGATCTCAGACCTTGAAGGGTGTGGGGAGTCACGGGACAGGTCAGAGTTTAGATAGTCGGCAGTAAAGCCAATCTAATGTCTCCCGTGTCCTGTAACACTGGTACACACAGACTGTATCTTGGTGATTTCAGATAAGGTTCAAATTTCTTAACACGGCATGGGTGGATTTTCATTACAAGCCAAAGTGACTTCTTATCAATCTCTTCGCAATTTGTGAATATTCTCATGTTAGTTCTTATACCTGTTGTATCTCCTACTGGAATATTCTCCCTCACTTCTTCCCAGACAGGGAAACTTCTCTTGCTTCTTCTCAGTGGAGCTGAAAAGTCTGTTCAGTTACTCGACGCATCCAGGTGCTCTTTCCTTTCTGGCTGTTTCCAGCCCCAACGTTAGCATTTGTCACACTGCCCAACAATTCTTTTTCTATGAGTCTACTCGCCTGTAATAGCAAATACCTTATTTGCATCCGGTATTAAAACAAAACTGAATAAAAAATAAATCAAAGGAATATAAATCTTTTACTAGAAAAACAAAGGATTATAGAAGTTCTTATTAGTTCACATACCCTATGTCAAGTATCTAATAGTTCTTATTTTTTTATATAGTTTTCTCTCATAGACTACACAGGATTGCTTTTTCACACCCAAATAAGATACTAAAAAAATAAAACACTACTAATAAGGAGGAAAATCTTATTCTTAGCAAATGTAAATTTATATCCTATGACATCAAACAACTCCATCTGTTCTTCCTTAGATTTCTTTTCAACAAAATTTTGTATATAGCTATTGCATCTAATCATCTGGCTTACTAAATTAGGAAGAAAACAAAGGCAGAAATGGACTCCACAGAGAAACATAAAGTAACCATCTGGAATTTACTTTTTTTTTCTGCAAAAGGGAAAAAATTCACACAAATAAGAAAAAAAAAGGTACGTTAAAAAATTAGCAGACTCTGCCAATTTAAAGTAAATTCAGAAATTATTACATAATGGCTTCTTTTTATCTTGTACTGATAATTTCAGTGAGTCTACCATTTTAAAAGAAATTTTCTTTTTCATAATTATGTATAAGAAATAAAGCAGTATATAATTATTGGTAACATAAAGAGAATAGAGACTTCTAATTCTTTTATGTATCACTGTTAGAATTCTATATGGAAGACTTCATGCTGCTTATGAAATTTCTTTGCATTCTAAATCTCAGCTTCATGTCAATGAGCCATGAAATGAAACACTGGAGAATTCTTGCTGTACAATGGGGCTTTCGTTCCTTTTGCTAGGTACTCCTGATGTGTTAATAGATGAGAAACTTTGAATAAAGTATGCTGTTAAAATGCTACATCATGAATTGAAATAATATAGAAAAAATACATATATAAATAAGAGCTAAAAAGTTACCTGCAATAAATACTTTGTATTACTATTGTACTTAAACACATACTTGTTTTCCTTCAGAAATACATCTATATGATTAAGAGATAAAGAGTAAATATGGCCTTGCCCATATTTTTCATTATGGCGATATTCCAATAGACATATTTGCAAATATCCCATTTTCTCACCTTAAGCCCTGTAGATATGCAGAAAGTATTAATCTCTTAGCACATTAAAGTTGGAACATAGAAACCTTGTAGCTACTGATGAAAATCACAAAATTTGAGAATGTTTACTCAATTTTGTTATTTCCAAATCCAATCTATATGACAAAGTAGAACCAATAAAAAAATACTTGTCATAGAAACTTCTTAATTTTGAAGCCATAAAGGACATTGGTAATGAAATAACTGCAAGAAAGAAATAGACTACAAGTATGTACCATTCCACATGCCCTCCAAGTGTGTGTGTCAAGCGCGGAAGGAATAAGAAAGTTGAGAACTGATAGAGGAAAACAGATGGTCACTGTTGCTCAGTGCCTTTCAGAAAGACGCTGCAATATGAAGTGGAGTCTTATCATCTCTCTCAAGCTTCGTTTCCAAGGTCAAAACTTCAATCCGCTCACACAGACGTCAGTGCTCTGCCAGCATACAGTTGTTTTCCCCAGAAGTAACTTCATTCTAAGAATATTCATTTTGTTTTCAGACACTTGAACCTCGCTTCCTTCTGTCCTGCTTTCTCATCTTGACCCTTTTACCTTCAAACCTTAAGCTGTACTGTATTAAATGATTCAGAACGATTAGTCCAGTATGTTCCAGAAAGAGCTTTCTAACTATCCTACGTCTCCCTTTTCTGATTGATCACAATATTAAAGGATAATATTTTACATCTTGCTTTTTATGTTATAGGACACTTTTCACTCCCCATTAAGATCCTTATGGGGAAAACCATACAGACTTCACAAAGAAATTCTAGCTAGAGATAATCAATGCAAAGCAAAAGCTATATGTTGAAATTCAATAGTCAATAAAAAAGAAAATTACAGTCTTATTAATGATTCAGAATAAAAACAAAAATTGGAATAGAAAATAATTAGCATACAAATTAGAAAATTTTACAAAGCAAATTTAAAATTTAGTATCTTTTACAAGTCTTGGTCATCATTATGAGGCAAGAAATGAATTTGAGAGCACAAGGCTTTGTCTTTCCCATCCATCAGGATTGCAAAGGATACTTAGTACCAGAATGATGTGTGACTCGGCCACGAACTGAGCCTGGCTGCTTCCATGAATGTAGCTCTGGAAAAACAAGACAAAGAGGCGAAAGTTACAATCTGAGGAAAAAGGAAGTTTTTGTTTTTGTTCTTTGGTATTTTGTAGTTTTATGTTATAGAGATAATGGAAAAATCAATTATGTAGGTTCCATTTAAATTATTTTGAATAAAATAACTAGAAATATCAGATGAAAATGTTGATGGTAGATATTTCTGTAAACTGTAGGAAGCAACTTAATATCAAAATAAACCTGTATCTTGTTAAGAGGTTTATCACAAATGCATACACACAGTGTAATAATTTTTCCAGAGTTACTGTAAAATGTATCTGACAGCATAAGGTACAAATTAGAGCAATAAATTTATGGATTCTTCACCCATTAAAATAAGTAAAAAATTAGTTATCAAATGTTAATTCATTCTTTTCCATATTGTCAAAGATTTTTAAATGAGATAGCATTTTAATTAATTTTAAAAATATAATTATTAAAATCATTTTAACTCATTGAAAAATGCAGTTTTCCATTCTTCGAACTGTACTAGTTGATGCCAGCAAATTATCTGACACAAATCTCCATTTTGATATTTTGCTTCTAAAAACCTGCCTTCCACAGTTTTTCAGCTGTTCATCTCATGAAAATTACTTGCTTCAAATAAAAGTCCTTTTCTGTGCTTTCTGTTCATAAAATAATTCTGGAAAAAAAATAATGCCTAGGATACATGCCCCCCTTCGATCTCAGAAACAGTAACTTAATTTTTCCAATTATTTAGGCTAAAACCTTGAAATCGTTCTTGTCTCTTCTCTTACCACCAAGTCAGTGAGAAAATACTGTTAACTTTATTTTCAAAATCCGTTCCTAATTCATCCACTTGTTCCCACTTCCAGGAAACACTGGCAAAGGAGTTTGAGGATGAGATTGGACTTACTGTCTGGTTCAAGCAGTCATCTCTTCCTCTGCTATTGTAATATCGTCCATTATTCTCCCTGACTTTACCCTATAGTCTACCTGGAAGATTAATGCTGTTAAAACTAATCAGATTCTATCATTACCCTACCAGAACCCTTTAATTATTCCTCAAATGTATGAGGAAAATATGCCATTTATATGTTCCAGTCGCAATACCAGAGAACCTACAGACCACCAACTAATTTAAAAATACAGCCAGGTTAAAAAAATACACACTTGGTCCTTAAAAACATCATTTCACTGTAACAAATCTGTAATACTTGTAGCTTATTCTTGTGTACATGAGGCAGTGCAGAGTAAAGGCTTATAGACAATCCTGAATATGCTACCTGCCAGCTGTTATTGTGAACAAATTTCTTAAACTGAATGATCTCATCTTTAACAGGAATAGGAAGATATCCTCAAAATATTTTCTTAAAAATGAAATAATGTCATGTTAAGTAATTAGCACAGTATCTGGTTTTCTTTACAGTGAGTAATTAAAAATAACCAAGGATACATCATTTAAAAGTCTCTATTCCAAACTTTTTATTTTTCTAAATATCAGATGAGCATGTTTAAATGTCACTAAGAAATTAATTTTAGCAGGTGAATTTAGGGTGTTGAACTGATACTTTTTGTACAGATGATTACTTAGGAACCTGTACTAGTATGTGACTTTTTTCTTCTTTAGTTACCAAAATCACTTTAAGACCAAATACTCAAAAGACTTCAGGGTTTAATAAAATAGAATTCATTTAATAATTTTTTCTGGGCAAATTATTGTCCCAAACACTAATTTAGGCAATGACAATCCAGTGTAACAAAAACAGAAAACAAACAAAAAAACTTCCAGAACAACTATATTCTTACAAATTTACACATTCAAAGTGTAAGAACACATTTTGTCCAGAAAAGTGCAACAGAGAGATTACAGATTATGGCATATACTAAAAGCCTTATGAGCAAACAAAGGAATCAAAGGACAATAAGCATCCCAGAGGAATCAGTACTAACCCCAGAAAGCTCTCTTTTTGGGGCCACCTACTGCAATGACTTAATCTAATTACAACTGACTAAGGTCCACAATTTTTTTTTCCTTTTTATTTTATTATTAATTTTAATGCAGTGACATTGATAAATCAGTAAGGTCCACAATTTTAACTGTTCTTAATAATCTGTTTTTGGTTGATGTATATACTTTCAAAATCCTTTATACAATAAGTTATAAATTCCTTTACAACGTTAGCATGATATACATTTATATTCTTTCTTGTTTTTTAGTAATTCTGATAAGAGACTAGAAAAAAATTTATATATATATATATATGTATAACTTGTATTTATAACCACAGTGCATTTACAGATCAGATGACCAGTCAAGAAGAAAATTTGCATGTCCTTTGATATTGAATACACATCTATTTTTTCCATGGAGAAAAATGGTTTGACAAACCACTAATATAAGTGTTCTTCACTTCTATAGTCCATTAAATTGTTCATTGAGCATATGAACCAAAATTAAAGAATGATTAATAAATATTAGTTTATCAGAAAGTTCATTACCAGGACTTACTTAAAAGCCTATTTTATATAGAAGAAAAAGTAGATGACTTCAAGTTTGTATAACATGATATAAAAAATATATAAATAATACACTTAATTTTAAGTAACATACTTGAAAACACATTAGTATATATATATTTTACACCTGGTTCTATTGCCTCTTACACAACAATATCAGACAGGACATGGAAATTAAGCTAAGTATAGTACATGTGAGAAGACAAAAGAAACCTCATTCCCTTTGTTTCTAAATTCTTAGAAGGTAAAATCAGTCATTATGTTCTGTTTTTACAATATTATTTTACCGTGTTGGTAGTGAGTAATCATTAATGAGTTCTGGGCAGTGTGGACCTCAGGCAGTTGTCTGAGAAGACAGCCAGTGTACAGAACACCACACTGAACTGCCCAGTGAGGAGTCTCGGTTTCCAGTGCTGATCCTGAGCACTCAATTTAAGAGACTGGTTTAGAGACTGGTTGTTTGTTCTTTGTAAGTTCAATCATTTAAATCTAAGTTTCCTAATCTGTGAAATAAAAACACTGAAATTTATTTTATCAAAAAGAAGCAGGAAAGCATAGCAGTTTATAAAATCTAATGCCTGAGTCGGTAAGCCTATCCTCCATTTGCCACAAGTGTGACTTGAACAAAATTACTCTCAGCTTCAAACTGGTCAGCTGTATAATGGAAAAACAAAATGTGAAAAGTGAATTAGATAATATACAGAGAGTATTTAGTATCTGGCTGATAACCCAAAAGCAGTCAATAAAGGCTAGCTATCATTACTACTGTCACTATTCTTTAAGATCAAATGAATTTAAAAATTTTACTCTATTATTGTCCCATGACTCACAGATGAGCAATGTCCATTGGAAAAATCAATGAAAGTACACTATGTCTGGGTTAAATTCTCCTGCCAGTGAATACTGTTTTTTAAACTTCTTATTCATATCTCTTACATACCAAGCTAACATTAAAACTATCATCCATGGAGCAGAAGCAAGATATAAAAAAATCAGTCCGACAAAGACTGTTTTAGTTAAATGGCTTTTCTAGCAAAACTGAATAGTAGCATAAGCAGAGTATAAAATATTATTTAGTAATATACATAAGCCAGGAAATAACTTTTGAAGATAATAATGTACAGGATTCAAATTCCTTGTTATTTCCCCCTTATTCATTGACAAAACATATTCTGGCATCTGTTTGCTTTTGTATAACTTTCTTATTCAAATAATAAATAAACAAATAGATAAAGTGTGCTTAGGTCAATCCTACAGAAATGTGATTTTGATCATTTTAAAAACTGTAAAGTGGCCCTGGCTGGCTGGCTCAGTAGATTTTTCAGCCCAGTATACGAATGTTCTGGGTTGGATTCACAGTCAGGGCACACAGATGTGACCATCTGCTTCTCTCCCTCTCCCAGTACCCCTCCCACAGCCGGTGGCTTGATTGGTTCAAGCATTGGCCTCGTGTTCTGAGGATAGCTAGTTGGTCTGAGCATCAGCCTCAGGTGCTAAAAATAGCTCAGTTGATCTGAACATCAGCCCCAGGCAGGGGTTTCAGGGTGGATCCCAGTCCAGGAGCATGCAAGAGTCTGTCTCACTATCTCCTCTCCTTTTATTTAAAAAATAAAAGATCTGTAAAGTGTTTAAAAATAATTTATTAAACCACAAAAATTGCAAATGAATAAAACTAGGATTAGATATTGCTGGGGTTACCTAAATGAAATCTGTGTTAGTTCAGGGTCAAATCTACAAAAGTCTTAGGTCGTTCCTTTCATTTTAAAATACACGATTACAAAATAAACCAAGAGTTTGTCAACAGCTGGAGGAAACTCTGCTGTGATTATCTCTCACCATCTGTATTCATTCTTTCTGTCCAATCTTTCCATGCCGTTGACTAAAATCGTAAAATGCGGGATCTATTTTCTGTGTGTAACAGAAGGACATGTGCATTTTCCTTCCATTTCCTTTCCTCCTTTTGCATATGTTATCAAAAACTACCTGTTAAATCCTGTTAACCTTTCTCATTCCTCTTTACTGCCTCCTAGTCCAAGGACAACAGAAACTTGAAATTTATTTTCTAAGTGATAATCTCTCAATTTTCTAGCATATGAGTCTTCTAAGAATTGCAATAGTAGAAAAAAAGGCACATGATTATTTGCTATCAATAAAAACACAATATAGAATAAAAATCTTAGATTTTCTTTGACAGTGTTTTCTAGGAAGTAAAAAAGGGCTCCTCATTGCTTTTAAATAAACTTACCTGTCTTCGAAGTTAATCTTGGCCGTTTAAGCTCTGCCAGCAGAAAGCCATCACTTTCCTCCAAGCCTACATAAAATGAGGGTCCTGCTCTTTGTGTGCAATAGAATTAATCGTGTTTTACCATGGCATTCTATATAAATAAGATGGTATTTCAAAACATGTAAGTTTGTAGGAAGGTTGTAATAACATCCTAGTACCGAGGCTCCTTTGTGTGCTACGGTACTCAGACACTACAATAAAATAATCTTTACTATTTCCTTTTCAGCTTCTTTCTGGGAACAATACTGTCTAGGAGAGGATTTTTTAAAGTGTTGAGATGTACTATCTTATTTTGTGTCAAAATTAACAGAAATACTTAAAAGCATCCTATGATCTTCCTACCGTATGATGTTATATTCCTGCTTAAGATGGAACCAATCAATTGGATATTTGTTAAACACCAAGCGTGACAGATGACAGACAGGCAGGCAGGCTTCTGCTGAGCTAATGGCAAAAGGAAGTATCCTGGGTCACCACTGTTCCTGAAGAAAACAAGCTGAAATCCCAAGGTACTTATCACTCTGACATTCTAATAAAAGAGTTCTCTATTTCTTGTTAGTTATTCATTTCTAGCTCTTTCCTTTGGGGTCTTCTTTTCATTCATCAACCCTCATCAACTTCTGTGAGTTAGCCCTCATTCCTGTGAGGCTCGGCACCACATGGCAGATGTAACACAGAGCATACAAGAGCCAGGAAAAGTCCTTCTGGAGGTGGCCTGAAAACTGAGATATTAATAAGTATTGTCTACATGTGGGTGGCAAAGACTACCACTGTGTTTGATTTCTCCAGAGGTATAGACACCCTATGCTTGAAATCCTTAAGTACTTCAATAAATAGCTGCTTAAAGTAAAAAATGATTATAATAGACACATGACAGCACCTTGTGGAAACACTGATGAATCTGTCGCTCCCTAGAAGGTCAGCTAACAAGAACCCAGAAGACAGAGAGCTAGAGAGAACACTTGTAGAGTAACATAAAACAGCCTTAAGCCCCAGACCAGTAAGAGGGCCATTGGGAAAGCACTGTGTTTGAAGAGGCACCTCTTACTTTTTGAATAAAGTTGGTAATATGGCCAAGAAGAGGGAGCGAGACTCCCAAAGCTATTGTGCTTTCAAAATGTTAGGAGAATAAAAATATGACAATATAATAAGACTAAGTGTCTTCCAATCTATGGCAAAAATGTAAAAGGTTCTATGCTCCACCTTCTAGATAATTTTAGTAATTAATACTGTGTTGACAACAACAGATTTATAGTCTTATTACAGATTTCATTTTATTCAGGAACAAAAGAAAACTTAAAATGCATTCTATAATTATTCCCAACAGAATATTCTTTTGTAACTAAAGTAATAAAAAAAATCAAAATGAAAAGTTATTTGTTATATTCTACAACATTTTAACATCCAACTGAATAGCTTTTAATATGAGAAATACTGAATATGCAAATCTATAATGTTGTAAAAGCTTTGGCAGCTTTTATATATTGGTAGCATTTATTTAATATCTAATGATAATATAATCAAAATGTGAGGGTATTTTTTTCCTCTTTAAGTCTCCAGAAAAAAAAAAATCAAACACCAAGAAAGATTCATATTCTCATGTCATCATTATAAATGTAAATCCAAAATGCAAAAGCAACAACCAAAAAACTAATGCAGTTTAAAATTTACATCACTCTCTGCTACAGATAAAATCACTCATTTTATAACACTCAATTTCTGCATCTATAATTTGTCTAAGAAATGCATTAAGAACAGAGTTCTTCTGTGCCCTAATCTAGCTTTGCCAGTATTCGATTTCCTCTGTAAAGCCATTTTACCTCTATTAATTCATTTGCCTGATACTGATCAGTTTTTGTTAGTTACAGAACTATTCGGTGATAAAAAGACGTTATCAAGCAAATTCTATGAAATACCTATAAACAAAAAATAAACAAAAATCACTGTTTTGAAGCATAATCTGTCTAACCTTTTTCTTCTTTGTTAATGTATCTGTAAAAATGGATGTCCACATTGTCATTTCTCAGTAAATGCTTTGATAATTCTATATAAGTAAGCACATTCACACAGGTGACAAATACTCTGAGTGGCCAAGATATTATTTCTTAATAATAAACCTTTTAGCATATCTGTTAGATCATCTTCTGATCATTAGTTGTCCACTGTATTTATTCACGTCACTGACTCATTGATTGCAGTTTAGGTAAAATGTTGCTTAGCCTGTGTCCCCTTACATCATGCGGGACTATCTGCTATGGCAGATTTTCTAGTCCAGCTCTTCAGACAGCTTTGGTTTGCATCCTTACAACCTCTCATAACAACGACATACTTTCTCTAAAGTTCACCTAATGCCAATTGCGTTATAAGTCTGGCGCCATCTGTTTTCTCCACATGTCCAAGACTACTGCATTCCGATGAGCAAGTTTGGAAAATCACTGACTCTAAATCTTGGACATCAGAGACTTCATCTTGACATCTGATGTGAAATATAGTGCAGTGGTATGATAAATGAAACCTGTCTAAGAAAAACGACACTGAAAAAGATTCAGATATTAGACCCATATAGCACAGCTGACAGTGCCATGGCTTTGCAGGCCTTGAGAATGGTTTGAACTCATGATGAATGTTACTGGTTGAACCTGCTAATCTGCCAAAATATAACATTAAATTCTTGGTACAATTTTCTGTTTCTTTAAGCTTACTATTTCAAGGCTACAAATAAACAACACTCATCTTTATATGTAATCAATACACTATCCATGTGAATCCGGGCATATGCGAAGTATTTTATATATAAGAGGCCGATATATAACTTCTGGTTCTACCATAACAACTTTGTAACACCAACGCAACCATCTTCAACAGAAACACTACACTAATTGTTGAGAACTCTGGGTCCAAGCCAGGCTGCTGGGTTTGAATTCTAGTGACGTAGAATTGGGTGGCTACTTATCCAACCTGTGGTTCACTTTCCTCATCTGTAAAGCAGGGCAGTTATAATAACGAAAAGCTTTTGGAAAAGTATGACATGAAATAAGCCTTCAGTAAGTTTTAGCTAGTATTGTTGTTCTTATGTTTACTTATTACAAGTATTTATTGAATGTCTAACGTGATAGGTAACCTTTCAAGCACTTGAAATAAAATAATGAGCAAAGCAAAGTTCTCTGGTACAGAGTCTTGTGTGTGTGTGTGGGGGGGGGAGGCAGGGAGAAGGGGTAGAGAAAAAAAACCCAATATAAATATATAATATATGTGTACATACAGACAATATAAAATAAATTGTACAGTAAGGACATGAGGTAGCCACATTGCTTTTGTGGGAAGAGACAGGGCAGAGGGAATAAGGATCAGCATAGAGGCCTTAGGTAGAAATGTGTTCAACGAACAGTCAGGCCAATGTGCTGGTGAGGACTTAGAGTTTACTCGGAGTCACGTGAGAAGCCCTGAGAGGAAGGGTTTTTAGCAGAAGAGTGACATAATCTATGCTGATAATAGATTATGGTGGATCAAGGATAGCAGCAGAGAGAGCAGAGAGAGATTACTACAAAAATCCAGACAGAAGATGCTGCTCATGTAAAGTATATTGAGGGAAGGTGGTAACAGAGCAAATCCTGGATATACTGTGAAGGAAGAAGAGTGTTATTTGATTCCTGTGTATTTTATGCAAAAAGAGACCAACCTTATAAATGATAGAAGTGTATAAAAAATTTAGTAATATTAAAGTCCAAATTCAGAGTAAATATATATTGCAGTATTTATACTAATACAAATATACATTTACATTCAACTGAGAATACATGAGTTTAAACAAAATCTGCAAAATCAGTTACATACTTAAGTTTATTAATGTAAAGAGGTCACTAAAAGGGTAGCATGTACTATAATTATGAAAGAAATACGTTACATTATTTGTCCGTGAAAGTTCTATTCTTTTTGACATTTTCTCCTTTGTATGATTCATACTTGTATTCAACAATCTTCTGTATGAAAAACCTATTCCCAACCAGGTGTACATTTTCACACCTTATGTGTAACTACTGATTGTGTATTTCTATTGAAATATTCCACTTAAATGGCCCTAACACTCTGAAATCAATATTTTCAAGTAAATGTTAATATTCTCCACAACTACCTTACTCTTGCCAGACTTCCACATGTCTGTCAATAATACAATCATTCTTATAATGATCTAAGTTTCAACTTTGACATCTCTGTCCACATCAGTCACAAAGCCAGTGAACACCCCCTAGACTAGCTAAATCTTCTAAAATCTCCACTTTCATCAGTCTGTTGCTCACAAATCTTTGAAAATTTAAAATTGCCGATAGGCCATTCAAAGCCGTTGGCAGTATAAGTCAAATGCCTTTGAGTTAATCAACCCATCAATAAATCAAAAAATCCAACAAATATCTAGTCAGCTTTTAAGACTAGGAGATACTGTACTCCATACAGTAAGAAAAACAAGTAAATAGAAAACACGGTATGTTTTGCTCAAAGGGAAGCATAGTGTATGTGCATGAAAAGGTATCACATGGGCAAAATAAAATGAGGGCCCTGGGCTCAATGTTCCACGGTTAGACCAAGATATGAGCCTGTGCTTGAGCCGCCTCCTTTGTAAATGGGAATAATACTATCTCTGTTACTGAGAACTGCTACAGAATCAAACAGCATAATGAAGAAAAATTAGCTACTAAGTTGCACAGTATTTAGTAAGGACTATAATCGTGGCTATAGATTTAGCTCTGTGTTCAACGTGTTCTAGAGAAATATGAAAGGTAAAGTTACTGTGGCTGACATGGAAGGACAGGGCTCCGAAGATGGTTAACTGTACGCAGGGCATTTCAATGTAAACTTTGTGGTGATAAGTTGTGGATCTGTGGAGAATATTTACACAGCTAGAATGTGACAAGGAATTACTGGAGGCTGGGAACTCTAAAAGAGAAGGGTCAGACTCTAAAATGTAATATTAGAGCTTAAGGAGTTCAATGCTCAGGAGAAACTTAGAAAAGTCCTTCAGAAGAAAATTTTCATGACTTTTTATGGTAAAGGAGAAAGCTGGTACAGAGGGGAGATAACAAGAAAACAAGGAAAGGAAGAAGAAGGAAGTAGTCTTTGTTATTATTGCAACATTCGAAGCAGGCCTGGAATTAGGGCAGACGTCCCTAAGGCTCAGGAAACCCGTGAGAGGTGGGCAGAGTTGGTGGATTAGTCACCATTCCGTTTCCTGATCTGGTGCTAGTTATGTAGGCATGTTCCAGTCATGAGAATTAACAAAGCTACTCTAATGACTTGTGCATTTTTCTATATATATATATAATGTGTCTATAGAAATTCCACTCAATTCAGTAAGTAAATTACCCAGGAATCTTTCTACAAAGAGACATTTCTGAATTCCATGTTCTGGAATCTGCATGTTGATAAGGACCTGGGGGATCTGTGCAACTGATCTCCAGACATTTCCAACACACAACTGGAAGAACAACAGTTGAGAGGTTCTAAAGTATTTTCCCATCACAGCAGCAATGCTTTGCCCTGCCACAGGCGTTCCCAGGCACTTAAACGGACCTGCCGCTGTACACCCTTCCATTCCAGGTGCGCAGCGAGCAGGCTGACGGCTGGCTGCAGAACGAGGGCTCCCTTAGGGTCGGAGTGCATTTCCACTCCTGCTCTGTACTTCCTCCAGGCGTGCAAAGGACCAGACCCTATTCTAGATAACACAGAAATGAGAAATGATCATTCGTACCTTCCAGAAGTTTAGTTTATCTAAGTATCTGCTACCAAAAATACGAAACAAACAAAAAGATGAAGTGGTAGCAAACAATGCACTATAAAAGTTAAGAGGAGGAGTGGAGAAGCAAACACAATTTCTAGGAAAATACAACCAGATAAAACCAAAAGTAGAATTTCAACAGATAGAAGGAAAAGGAGGGGACACTCAGACCAGCAGCAGGGGGGACACTGAAGTAAGGAACAGAAGGGACTGTATACAGGGCCACCAGATGAAGCTGGAAATGTAAGCTGTCACGCCAGTCAGAGGGACGTTGGATAAAAGAATACACCTAATTTTAATTTTACAGCCATAAGGAGATCACAGAAGACTTACAAACAGAAAAAAGGCACGATGGTGAGTAATTTCAGGAACCTGACTCCCGCAGCCACAGACTGAATGGGCTGCCATGAGAGGAAGAGAAAGGTGAGTCACCAAGTTGTACTGTAGTGACTGTGAAACCGGATGAATCCGAACGCCACCACCACTCTCCTTTGACCAAGCTATTCGCCCTCTCCGAGTCACAGTCCCCTCCCTTCTAACTGGGGTCACGTGCCTGCTCCCTGTGCGGCTGCTCTACAGACCCACGGAGCCCACGAGGAAGGCCCCGAACACAGCACAGGCGCCTCTTCCCCGCCCGCTTTCTCTCTCAGCTCGTGCCACTCCCGGGCTCTTCCCTGCGGTGCATTTAGATTGCTTCCGTAATTTTTGCAGGTGGAGAAAATAAAGGTAAGGCATAATGAAACAAATGCAGAAGGTATAAAATACATGCAAGAAAATAGATGAACCAGGTCTAGATAATTACGCCAAAGGGGGGCTGGGAAATATACAAAATAGCCAAAAGACACAAAATTCAACTTTTCTAGTCATACTTGTTCTCATCTCATCTTACTTGGATTTGGATAAAAGCTGCCAGATAGCTTTCCTTCCTCTAATAGAACAACAGACCTGCATACTGCTGTCAAGCTAATATTCCTAAAACCAAATTTTTTTTCAGTGTTAACCTGTTAGCTATGATGGTAGCCAATAACCTACCAGCTCTGCAGGCAGCCAATCTGCCTACCTGACAGTGCGGGATAGACTATGTTGGCTGTAATACACCTTTCTGAGGTTAAGACAATCTAACATTTCATCAGGCTGTTTTTCCTGTATAACACACACCATTTTCATTTCTGCCTTCTAGTCTTGATGTGTGATCATCTACCATTTGAAGTGCTATCTTCTTTGAAACAAACTGAAATGTGACTTGCCGATTGAAATTAAGTCCCACGTTGTCAATGAAACTTCACAGCACTCAACCCAGCCTAGTTTTTCTCTAATGTCCCGTTCACCTGAGCCAGGCGCTCCAGGAGTGCCGTCCTGTTGTACCGGAGCCTTGATTGCCTGTGGCATGTCAGTGGGTGGAATGACCCTCAGGCCGAGTGGCAGTGGACGCTGCCACGTCTACAGCAGAGAAGTTGACCCCACTGAGCTGGAGTTCCTTGAGCAGGGCTCTGTGGCAGGCTCTGTGCCCCTTCGGTCTACCATCTGTGGGGCTGGCAGGGGGCTGCACTGTGTGGTGTGAAGCTGGCCGTCAGGTGTGCTGGTTCTGGATACTCTTGGGAAAGGCTCCCGAGCAGGCCAAGATCCTCAGCTAGGGGCCACCTAGAGGGAACTGCAAAGTGATGCACAGCCGGTTGCCAGCGTGTGGGACGTGGAGGTGCTCCGGAGAGCCCAGGCTGCAAACTGAGGCCGGCTGCCTCTCGTGTTTGGCTCAGGACCTCTGGCAGGTACCCCAATGTAAGCTGAGGCCCGCTGCCTCTTGTGCCCAGTCTGTGATTGTTTGTTTGAAGCTACATTTCAGGCTGACATTGGCCACAGCTGATGCCAGGCTTGGGGCCACGTGATGGGAGTTACAACACAAGTTGAGAGTGGTTGCCACGTGTGCTGGGCTTGAAGCCACTTAGCAAGACGTACAGGGCCTGTTGAAGCCAACGCTGATTGTGTGGGGTCTGTGGACTTTATTATTTTTAGAAAAGTCCACAGCATGAGATAGGCAGGCCGCTCCTGTGGAAAAGCCACCGAAGCAGCTGAGACCAGGCCCAGAAGTCGGGTGGGGTGGGTTCGCAGCAGGGAATCAAGGTTGGGTGAACGGTGTCAGCCAGGTTAATGGAGTTCAGATTTGGTGTCCCCCGTACCTGCCAGCCAGGCAGGATAAGAGCACAAGATAGCAACTGTGCCTGCGTCTGAGAGAACCGCCCGACCCCTTTGGCTCTCTCCCTGAAGCCAGCCAATTCAGTAATCCTATCAGTCCCTGGGAATCTTCAAGCTGCTGCTCCGCACTGGAGCCCAGAGTGAGTGAGTGCGTGAATGTGTGAGCCTGGCTCGGCCCCTCAAGGGCAATGCTTGGGAACCCAGAAGCCAGAGCTATGGGGACTCCTCTTCCTGGCACCGAGGACAGGGAGCTGGGAGTGGGGCTAGGACTCCTGGCTCTTTGGGTGGGACTTCCACAGCCGAGATATCTCTCCATATTCCTAATCACCATACGTGGGTGGGGACCAGTCTGTTCCACATCTCTGCCCTCCTATCAGACTTGTGGCTTCTCCTGTGTATCCGTGGTTACAAGGCTCTGTTCAGTTAGCCTTCAGGTGGTTCTCAGGGATGGCTGTTCTTGAAGTTAGATGAAAGTTTGAGGAGGCGAGCACAGCAGTTAATTACCCTGCTATCTTGACTGGAAGTCTGCATAATTATTATTTAATTTTTTATAAATATTTATCATTGTATTAATATCCATCTTGTATTACCAATCACATTTTATTATCATATAAGCAACATGACTGGTCATACTATAAAAACACTGATAGTAGTGTGTTTTTCTTGACTCCTGCAAACATAATTTTAGAATATATGGTTTTTCTTTTGACATTTCAAGTGCTTTTTAAAATATTCACATTATGATTTTGATGTTTGACTGATAAGTGCAAAATCATAAAGTTTGCATTGAAGGGTACTTCCTTAATTAGCTTACTTAAGAACTAGTATTTTCATACCTAATTGAATGCTTTTATTAGATTACACATTATAAGAAATCTTTGTTCTATTTTCAGGAAAAGTACCTCAACTGGAATGCTTTTCATGTGAAATAACATCTTCTTTTCCATTATATACTAAACTGACTTAATGATAAAAATAAATACAAAGAATAATACTAAGTAGGCTCTAAAATAAAAAGCAGCAGATCTATATATAAATACTGTATTTTTCGCTCCATAAGACACACTTTTTTTCCTCTAAGAGTGGAGGGGAAAATGCCCATGTGTCTTATGGAGTGAGAAATATGGTATTTTATTAGATATGTTGGTTAACATATCTAATAAAACACACCATTTGGTTCAGAATATTTTTTTTCTTACTTTCCTTATTAAAACCCTAAGTACGTCTTATGGAGCAAAAAATATGGTATATATATCAAAAATACCATAAATATATGCTTAGCCTGATCAGGCAGTGGCGCAGTGGATAGAGTGTCAGACTGTCATGCGGAGGACCCAGATTCGAGACCCCGAGGTTGCCAGCTTGAGCACAGGCTCATGTGGTTTGAGCAAAGCTCACCAGCTTGGACCCAAGGTCGCTGGCTCAAGTAAGGTGTCACTCGGTCTGCTGTAGCCCCATGGTCAAGGCATATACGAGAAAGCAATCAATGAACAACTAAGGTGTCGCAACGAAAAACTAATGATTGATGCTTTTCATCTCTCTCTGTTCCTGTCTATCTGTCCCTATCTATCCCTCTCTCTGACTCTCTGTCTCTGTTAAAAATCTATATATATTTTAATATATATAAATATATAATATACATATATATATTATATATATATTAGTCATCCATTATTTACTGCAAACTCAAAGGCGCATATACAATACTGTGCTAGATCATGAGTCCTGAGGCATTAAAAGGCACTGTTCCTGTTTCCTGATTACAATCTGGTTCAGGGAGGTACAAAGCATCTGTGGCTCACTAATGAAATCTGGGAGAGATTCAACCATGTGCAGTATGAGCACTTAAAAAACTGTATTTAACTGGCACCTACCGATCTAAATTTTCAACATATAAGAAAACAGAGAGAAAATGGATGCCGGGACCTTGGTCTCCATTGAATCCCGGCACAGGGAGTCAAGCTTTATGAGCAGGAAAGGGAATATGGGGTTTCACCTGACTATAAACAAGCCCAGGACTGAAGTTGTGGATTATAGCAGAACGAGATCGAGGAACTAGGACAAACTGAGTAGGACCCACCGGCCACTACACTGGCTGAAGCAGAATAGGACGTGCACAGGATCTTGTTTTCCTAATCTGTACGTAGTCGTGCTCAAGGAGGACAGAATGCATTCTTCCTAGAGAGTTTCATCAGCAAGCTATCAACACGTACACAAGAGTCACTCTAAAGGTAGTTTGACAGCTCTTTCCTATTACTAAAACACTGGTTATAGTTACATAAAGAATCTATTCAATGCTTATGTTAATTAATATATATAGCATTGTTGCTAGATAATCAAATCTAATTTAGCAAATAATATGTTTATCAGGTTCCTAAAAGTGAGGAATCAATAAGCAGGCAAGAATTTCGGCAGTTCTTCCCTGTCCTAGGGTCTAAATTAAACAATAACAAGATGGCCTCTAGGCTGCCTCCTTCACACAGCTGTTTCCAGATGCAAAAAAGGAGGACTTGTTGAGTCAAACTACTATACCTCTCCCTGCCAAAGAGTTAACTACCAAAGGACACAGGCTATTTCAGAAAATAAGAAATACAAAAGCTTTCACCATTTGAGATCTGGCCATATTTTTTCTAATCTCTTTTCAGAAACATTAACTCTTTAAGGGGGTTACTTCAAAAATACCACTAGCTTTTGTTTTAATTTGAAGTGTGGTTTCTACTTGTACAAACTATGACCAATTCTTTCACCCTTCACTTTCAGACAGTACAGCTATGAAGCAAAGACCCAGATGTTCATTCCTAAATTAGTAAACAAGGACACTATCCTTCCAAGGATTATGCACATAATTCTGGTAGTTTTCACTCCCCTCTCTGGAACTCAGTTACTGTCATTTTCAAGTGTGTCTATATAGTAATGCTGAAACCAAACGAACCACAAAGTTAACCGTCTGATGTAGCTACTATAAAAACTAAGAGAAAATTAGCTTTGTTTTATCATTGCTGTTTATGTGTTTACCTAAGGAATATGCATTATCTAGAAACAAGGTGTACTTATGGTCCTCCTTGTTCAGAACATTCCTGGAGGACGTCATTCAAACATGAACACTGCAGGTATGAAGAGTGGCACTGAGCAGTGGCGCGCAGGACAGGGCACAGGAACCAGGCAGGTGAGGAGTCACAAATCTCCCTGACAACAATGACGGACCTGGAAATAAGTTGCCTAGAAGAGTCCAGAATGATAACCCAGCCCAAACATTTGTGCCGCTGATGTGCAGAATGGTAGAAGGCAGCTCTCTATGAGACTAGGGGTCAACAGGAGTATTAATACGATGCATTTCAAAGGAACAGTTTACAACTCAACATAAGAAACATCTTCCTAACAAAGCTAAAATTTAGCAGACTCATGAGAAAAACATTGATCATCTAAATTTTTTAAAAAGAGGCTCAGCAACTATTATTTCATATGGATATTGTAAAAGGGTTTCTTACTCAAATAGAGGATTCTGGCTTTGATAACCTCTAGAGTTCCTTCAGTCTATCCATAAGACCTATGACGTCTTTAAAGAATAAATGCCAAAGTTACAAAATAAGCCCCGTCAGGGGCTGAAAACCATCTGTTTTTACTCTACACATAATATTGGTCTCTTTCATAATGGGTCTTTCCTTCTCATCACATTGCTAGTACCTTGGTTGTGATCGTAATAACTTGAAATTCATCAACAAGCTTTTAACTGATCTCTGAGAACTGAGATCATTGTGTCACCATGACTTAGTAGTTGGTTTAAAGAACTCTTTGCTTGGCAAAGATAAGATAATAAGCCAAAACAATAACCTCACTGTTTGCTTCAGGAAATTCTTACGGATCAGTTTATCAGAGACAATAGTCCACACACCGGACAAACAGCTTACTTTAAGTCTCACCTCACTGTGTCCAGCAAACCTGAACTATTCTGTAAAAAGAACTGCCTAATCCACATCAGCTGCCTGCCTTGAAAAGTCCACCTTTAAACCACTACAATCCAGATCCCAAAATCCTATAAATACCCTCCTACTTCTCTTTCTTACTTCTGGGAAACTGCAAAGACTTTCTTTCTGCGGTAAATTCTGATGAATTTAGCTTTGCTTTATTAGCAGGTTTTCTGGTGACACATGTACCAACACCTACACTGAACCCCCATCTACCCCCTCACCCCAAACCACACACTATACCTACTACAAAATTAACTTAATTCCTAAAACATTACTCATAATATATTGTTCTATGGCTTAAAATCTTCAATAGTATATTCACAAGACATTTTACAAATCACCTTCAATCTCAAAAACATTGTGTTAGGTAAAAATATCCAGACACACACTATGTGAGTTCTTTTTCAAGCACAGGAAAATTAATCTATGGTGACATAAAGCAGAACAGTGGCTTCCTTCAGGGAGAGGGATGTAAATGACAAAGTCCATGAGGGACTCAAATAGTATACTGTACATTTTACGTCCATAATTTTTTTGTGTGTGTTATAGAGAGACAGAGAGAGGGACAGATAAGGACAGACCAACAGGAAGGGAAAGAGATGAGAAGCATCAATTCTTTGTTGCAGCTTCTTAGTTGTTCATTGATTACTTTCTCACATGTGCCTTGACCGGGGGATACAGGAGAGTGAGTGACCCCTTGCTCAAGCCAGCAACCTTGGGCTTCAAGCCAGCAACCATGAGGTCATGTCTATGACCCCATGTCTATGACACTTCAGACAGTGACCCCATGCTCGAGCTGGTGAGCCCGTGCTTAATCCAATGAGCCCACGCTCAAGCCAGTGACCTCGGGGTTTTGAACCTGGGTTCTCTGCAGCCCAGCCCTATGCTCTATCTACTGCACCATCACCTGGTCAGGCATGTCCATAAAGAGTTTTGTTTTTTTTTTGTATTTTTCTGAAGCTGGAAATGGGGAGAGACAGTCAGACAGACTCCCGCATGCGCCCGACCGGGATCCACCCGGCACGCCCACCAGGGGTGACACTCTGCCCACCAGGGGGCGATGCTCTGCCCCTCAGGGGCATCGCTCTGCCGCGACCAGAGCCACTCTAGCGCCTGGGGCAGAGGCCAAGGAGCCATCCCCAGCGCCCGGGCCATCTTTGCTCTAATGGAGCCTTGGAGGGGAAGAGAGAGACAGAGAGGAAGGAGGGTGGGGGTGGAGAAGCAAATGGCTGGGAATCGAACCTGGGTCCCCCACACGCCAGGCCAACGCTCTACCGCTGAGCCAACCAGCCAGGGCCCATAAAGAGTTTTAAAAGTAAATTTAAGACTTCTGATTCTGAACAAGATTTTAAGTACTATCCAAAACCCTGGGTGTCACACATCAAACAAACATAAAAAGACTCATAAAGACAGAGAGAAAGCATATGGGCTGGGGACCTTAGCAACCAAGGGACAATACAAGTTCCTTGGATTTTCTTTGCATTGCATATGTCTGGGACCAGATGATATTGGAGAAAGCAGCAAGCCAAATATACCAATGTGTACAGGTTTTAAAAAACCCACAAAAAGCCTGCTCTTTCTAGCCAAAGGACCAATACCAAAAAAAAAAAAAAAAAAAAAAAAAAGGAAAGGAAGGAGGAAGGGAGGGAGGGAGAGAGAGAGGGAGGAAGGAAGGAAGGCAGGCAGGCAGGCAGACAGACATTTAGGGAAACATGCTCTCTGCTCACTCTTCAAATCACCCCATGATTTCCTACTGCTGAAACAATAAAGACCAAAATTACCAAAAGGGCTCTAAGGTCCTTCATAATCCAGCACCAAGTTTTTTTCATAGCCTCATTTTTCAACACTTATACGTACAATTATGTCAAATCGCTTCCTGTTTTCTGAATATGTCCTATGACCTTTGTTCAGTCTGTCCTCTGGCTTAAAAATACTTTCCATAGGTCCTTTAACATCCAGATGAACAATTAGTGGTCCTGCAAACCCCCCAAGGGAACAGGTCTTCCATTCCTCTGTATGCTATGCTCACATACTCAGTTTTCATCATGACTTTAGTTCTTGTCACGCTTATAAAAAATGAACTGTATACTTAACATCTCTAATAATTTGTGAGATTCATGAATGCAAGAATGAAGCCTAGAACATTGGTATACTGCCAGAGCCACGCAGAATGAAAGGCACATAATACTCACTGAACTGAACAGAAGTATTTTGAACTGTAAATATTTCAGGTGGTGTAATCTGGTAACTTCATATTTTTTGAGTCACTGCCATTGCTTCCCTAGACTCCAATTATTTGGACTTGAATGGATCTGGATACTTATAATATCACCTAAGCTGACTGCTGTCCCTGCAATTTAGGGCAAGGTCTATTCAATCTCTACAGCTGATGATGGTCTCTGTTCAAGTGTATGCTGTAAGCAGACTGCAATATCAGACTATCCTTAATGTTGATCCAAATTCTGCATATAAAGAATGAGCTAGCAAGATGTTTTATATGGGTTTTTCCTGTTTGTGTAACTCTTGCTTCTATGGCATTTGATGTAAGGACAACCACTTAGACCAAAAATATTTTAAAAGTTCTATTACAACTCTATGTGCTTTATAAACATTAAATTTTTCCAGTGCCTTATTTAAGGCCTAAGAGAAAGTTTGTTCTCATTGTGACCTGCACTAACTCTTAACAAGCCACAAAGTATACTGCTCACAAAAATTAGGAAATATTTCAAAATGAATATGAAGCGATAAAATGTCTAATTTTTGTGAGCAGTATATTTTAGTGGCTTGTCACTCTTGGCCAAACTCATATTATGAGGGGGAAAATTAATGCAGTATCAGGATCTAAAATTCATTAGAAAATCCAACCACAACCACTAAGGAATTAAGCTTCATTCTGTATTTAAGCTTCTTTCTGGAGCAAGTAGAATGTTTTAAAAAAATCTGTTTTCTCTGCAGTATTTTTTTCAGTACTTTTGAGATATAACTGACATATAAAATTGCATGAGTTTAATATGTACAACCTGTGGATTTAATAAACATATATTGCAAAATGATTAACACTATAGTACTAACACCTCCAGCCAGTAACATAATTACCAGTTCTTTTTATATGGTAAGAATATTTAAGATCTACTCTCTAACAAATTTTCAATTAGAGAGGATAGTATCATCAACTATATTCACCCTGTTGTAAATTATATCCCTTCAACCTATACATCTTATACCTGGAAGTGCATGCCCTTTGACCAATATCTCCCCCCACCACCACCACCACCCCTGGAATCATCACTCCACTCCGTTTCTTTAAGTTTGTTGTTGTTTTTAATTCAACACATATGTTAGAACACACAGTATTTATCTGTCTGGCTTACTTCACTAAGCATAATGCCCTCAAGGTTTATTCAAGTTATCCAATATGGCAGGATATCCTTCTCTCATGGATGAATAATATTGTAATATATATTAATATATTTATAACATAGATAAGTAGATAGGCTATCCATTCATTTATTGAGAGACAGGTAGATTCTTTCTATTTCTAGGCTATTGTGAATAACGATGCAATGAACATGGGGGGGGGTGAGATCCTGTTTCTATTTCCTTTGTAGATATACTCAGAATTAGGATTCCTAGATCATGGGGTTCTATCTTTAATTTTTTCAGGAACCTCCATATTGTGTTCAATAGTGCTATGCCAATTTACATACTCACTGATAGAATACAAGGATTCCATTTTCTACATCCTTATGAACAAGTTATATTTTTGATGACAGCCATTCTGACAGGGTGAGATGAAGTCTCATCATGCTTATGATTTGTTTTCCCTTGATGATCAGTGACACTGAGCATTGTTTCATGTGCCTGCTGGCCATGTGTATGCTGTCTTTGGAAAAATGTCTATTCAGGTCCTTAGCTCCTTTTTTAAAGAGGTTGTTTGATTTTGCTATTGAGTCTAATGAGTTCTTTATATATATATTTTGGATAAATTAATTCCACATGGCCTAAAGTATGGCTGAGTTCAATGTTCCTACTGATGCTCAAGTTCAACGTACCCCTGATTTTCTTTCTGGATGATCTGCCCACTATTAAAAGTCTGCCTACTTCTCTCTTTAAATCTGCTTACTAATATATTAATAAACTGAATGACCCCTTATTACTATATAATAATATTCTTATCCTTATTGTCATTTTGGGCTGAAAGTCTATTTGGTCTGATATGAGCAGAGATATCTCAGCTCTGTCTGGTTTGCACTTGCTCTATCTTTTCCATACCTTCTTTTTGAGCCTTGTGTGTCCTTAGAGCTAAAGGAAGTCTCTTGCAGACAACATATGGTTGGGTCTTTAATTTTACCCAACCAGCCATTTTATGCCTTTAGATTGGAGAATTCAATACAGTTCTATTTAAGGTAATTACTGATAGGCGAAGGCTCCCCAACACCATCTTTATCCATTGTTTTCCGGTATTCCGTTGCTCTGTTGTTCCTTTCCTCACCTTGCTGCCTTCCTTGTGAACTGATGATGTCCAAGTGGTATGCTTTGATTCCCTTGTCTTGCTCTTTTGTGAATCCACTGCAGCATTTTGCTTCTGGGTTACCATGAGGCTTATATATAACAGTTTATTTTACACTAAAAATAATTTACCTTTGATCACATAAAAACTTTAATCCTTTACTCCCATTTTATGCTTTTGATGTCACCATTTACATCTTTTTATATTGTGTATCCATTAACAAACTGTTGAAGGTAAAGCCTTTTTTAATACTTTTGTCATTTAACTTTTATACTAGAACTAAGTAGTTAACACATCACCATATTACAGGATTAGAGTATTCCGAATCTAAAGATTGCTTAGCTTTGTTGGTGTCTTGTATATTTTCAATGTTACTAATTAGCATCCTTTTGGTTCAGCGGGAAGAACTTGTTTCCTCATTCTGTAAGGCAGGTCTGCTGATGAATTCCCTCAGCTGTTTATTAAGGAAAGTGTTTTATCTCACTCTCATTTCAAAGGACACCTTTGGTGGGTACAGTATCCTTGCTGGGCAGCTTCTTTTCCTGCACTTGAATCTATCATCCCTCTCACTTGGCCTGCAAGGTCTTTGCTAATAAATTTGCTGACAGCTTTCTGGGGATTACCTTGTATGGGATTTTTTTTCTTTGCTGCTTTTAAAATTCTCTTTCATTTTAGACATTTTACTATAATGAATCCTATATAAGATCTTTTTTATTAAAATTCTGGGGTTACCTATGAGCTTCAGAACTAGAAGGTACAAATCTCTCCCCACGTTTGGGAGGCATT
Source organism: Saccopteryx bilineata (assembly GCF_036850765.1). Lineage (NCBI taxonomy): Eukaryota > Metazoa > Chordata > Mammalia > Chiroptera > Emballonuridae > Saccopteryx > Saccopteryx bilineata. Next base: position 18,900,617 of record NC_089495.1, read on the forward strand.
GAGCTATTATTTCATTGAATAAGCTTTCTGTCCCCCCCTTCTCCTCCCGAGACTCCAATGATCCATATACTACATCTTTTGATGGTGTCCCGTAAGTCTTCTGAGATTTCTTCATTCTTAATGTTTCTAGCTCACTGATTTTTCTGTCTTGTCAAGGCTGCTGTAAAAGCTTTCTTCAGTTTTTTAGTTCAGCACTTATTCTTCAGCTCTGAATTTATTTCAGAATAAAAGCAAAATTCTGTTGTCTGGCTACGCCTGGCTCTTCATTTCTTTGGGTCTAGTTCCCAGGTTTACTGTGTCCCATTGCCGATGTCACGCTTCCCTGATCCTTCACGATCGCTGCAGAGCGGTGTAGGTGTGTCAGCATTTTAAGAAGCAGGCACCTCTTCCAGATTTCCCGGAGTGACTTCGATAAGGGAAGCCTTTCACCAGTGGGCGGGTGCACCACGGAGTCTGCTGTCACCCCGCGTCTATAGTCCCAGGCACCAAGGGTGGGCTCGTGCTGGCACTAGCTGGGGGTGAAGGAGTGGTGCTCCGGCCACTGGGCATGGCAGTCAGGCTTCACGGGGTGTCCAGGCCTGCACCTGGCCCAGAGCCCAGACTGGATGTCAGCTCTGCTCCTGGGCTCCTGTGAGGGTGGGAACAGTCTGGGTGGCTGGTGTCCTCTCCCCGTGCAGCAGCCAAGGCCTGGGACGGTGCAGTTCTCAGGCTTCATGGGACTGGGGAGGAACTCCGGAAGCAGGCATCAGCTAGAGCAAACACTGATTAGGGAAAAGCTGGTGAGACTGGCCGGGAATCCATGATTCCCTGCTAGCTTCAATGGTGGTGAAATCAGATGTGTTTTCCTCAGAGCTGGTCTGTAAAAAGCAATCTCTCCAACTGTGCGCCTGCTGTAACAGCCCCTGCTTTCCTCCCTTGATCCTAGCTGGCTCTGCACACCTCGGCTTTGTTGGTCTGGGTGGGGTGAAATTGAAGCAGCTGTTGCTGGGTTCCCCAAAAGGCTGGAGAAGCTGTTTGCTCATCCCATTCCCTTCATACGCGAGGGGAATTCTTCCCAGTGCTGAACAAGACCTGCATAACTGATGGGAAGACGCGGGCAAAATGAAGCTGTCCTCCTTGTCTTCTAACGCAGTGATTCTCAGGCTTCTTGTGTTCCACTGTGTTACTTAAGCCTCCTAAATGGACTCCGTAGGTCTCCCAGGGCTGCTTCTATCTGTGGATAGCTATCCAATTGTTGCTCTTTGTGGGCAGATGAGGCTGTGTTCTCCTGTTTCACCATTTTTTTGCACATAGCAATTTTAAAAGTCACATTAATTATCTCAGACCATTCTACTCTTATTAATACTGGAGTTTAATTACTGATAGCTGGACTAACTTAGAAAACAAACTTAGGCTGTCTGGAGTTTTACTATCATTAAGAAAATAGTAAAGAGAGAGAGAGACATAAAAGTTTGAAAGTCCCAGAACTACGGTGAAGAAAGACATGGTAAGAGAAAAATGCGAAGGAAAAAACTTTCTAAAACAAGAATATCTTTTGTAATGACTTAATAATCAGTAATGAAGTTTAAATTACAAGTTATTGATTTTTTAGCTAAATGATTGCTAGTTATAGTTACAGTGTATTTTAGTAAAGTTGGTATTTTAAAATATGTTGAAGATGAACCATGTGTTCAAAACTTATTAACCAATAGCCAACCGGAGAAAAATAATGTTTTCTAGTAATCAAAACCTGAAATATAAGCAATATAAGAATATCATGAAGACATATCTTGATGAGAGGTATGGGAAATATTTCCTTTTCACATAAAAATGAGGGAATGGTACAAGGGAAATACCTTTAACTTGAAAATATACTGTCAGATACCATAATCACCTAATAACAAATATTATTTTGAAACAATACTTTCAAACAACTTAAATGCCATAGAGATTACCACAATAATCACGCAGACATTTTTTCTTTATCTATAATGCGAGAGAGAGTCTGCATGAACCGAACAGAGGTGAGGCTCCTGAAGAACAAGGGAAAGTGTTCTGCACAGTTTCCGATTCCATTACCTTGTTTTAGAGCACGTACCATCTTTGGCCCCATATAATTGAGTATATGAAAATAAGTTGTAAGTATTAGTTGTTTGCATATCCGATTAAACTGAACCAGACAGATATGTACCTCCAAGAAAGAGCACCCTGGTGAGACGCGATCTCATGAGAAGAGCATTCCTGAAGACTTATAGTTTACATTTTGAACCTGAAATTGTAACTAAAAGATTTAAGTACATAAATCACCAATCAAATTTTAGACACAATAGTTAGTTACTACTTATATCATAAGGTTCCGTTTCTATTAAAATATTGTTTTCATTCTTTCAGTGAAAACGGTAATGATACCTAACTTTTAGAGCTCTTGTCAGAGTCTTGCAAGGTCTGATGTAATGTAAGACACAATAATTTTACTTCTTGGCAGAAATAAAAGGTTGCTTTTCACCATAACTGCTTCTTCAGAAGAGAACTAAAGTGTTTTTGCATTATTAACACAGCAGCTCTGCTAGTACATCTATTATAAAATTCCTTTTCAGCATGAAGCTTATTTTAGAATATTATATATTTCAACAGATTTTTTAAACTGTTTTTACACTGGCAGATAAAATAAAAGATTATAGGTTATAGTAGAGGCATGTAACATTTAAAAATTGTTTTAAAACATTTTGTGATATGTATTAACTCTGTATTTCAACACAAAGTTTAGGGGAAATCTAAATGAACTACCTTCTGGATAAGTCCAAATCCTTTCAAATCGATTAAACACGGACGTGTACATGTAAGTCTATATCGTCTTATAACGGCTATAAAGATAATGTAGAATACTCTGATTCTCTGGTCAAGATCATTTCTCAAGATAATTTCACTGAACAAGAGGACATAATTATGCAAAAAACATATCATATAAAATTGAAAGGACTAGATAAGACAACGACTAAGGCCATTCACAGCAGGAGAACTTCATGTCCTCCTAGGGTCACAGAGAAACTACTTCATCGGAAAGGTGACACCCGGGCTAGGGGAGAGGAGGAAGCTTTTCTAAGTGTAGAGAAAGAAGGAATGTCACTTCAAGATTACTCATAAAAAAAGAAAATGCATTATGTGTTCACGGTAAAGCAAAATTAATAGAAAATAAGATACATCTGACTCACTATTCCACCTGCATACCATTCTTGTATGTGCTTTACGTTATTAGCTAAGATGACACAAAAGTTTAATAATAGTTGGGGAGAGGGAGAAAATGGGTGAGGAAGATAAATGAAAAGGTAGAGATAGATCTGTTATTTTAAAATATTCAGCATGATTAATACAAATTAAGGAGAAATTCCTCCAAGATGTATCTATTATTTCTTTCCTTAGCGTTATTAATTATTCTAGAAATCACTTAAAACTAAAGCATAATTTCACGTATGACATGGCTAAATCAATCTGTGGCATTTATTTTAATAGGAGACACAGTATATTTTCATTCTATTTTGATAAATATATGTGACATACAGAACATGCAGTGTTTAAGACTTTAAGGAAAAAAACTTCCTCAAAACACTAAAATATTTTTAAATGGCATTTTTTTCTTTTTAATTCAGTTTATTAGAGTGACACTGGTTAATAAAATTACATAGGTGTAACATGTACAATTCTATAATACATGATCTGTATATTGCATTGTGTACCCATCACACAAAGTCAAATCTTCCATCACCATACATTATATTTGGTCCCCTTACTTCACTAATACATTTTAATTTAACATAATCTTTAAATAACATACAAATTTTCTCATAGCTCCAAATATTCTAATCTAAAGGTGATGCAGATAACATGAATATTGAAATGGTAATTTTTAATGCTAGTTCCATCCAACTTATAAAAATTGTATTTAAATCATTGATTAGCATTAGAAACTTGAAATACAATGATACTTGAAAAATATGCATTGAACAAGAAATACTAAGCCTGACCAGGTGGTGGCGAAGTAGACAGAGCATTGCACTGGGATGCAGAGGATCCAGGTTTGAAACCCCAAGGTCTCCAGCATGAGTGCGAGCTCATCCAGCTTGAACTTGGGCTCACCAGCTTGAGCGTGGGATCATAGACATGACCCCAAGGTTGCTGCCTTAAGCCCAAAGGTTGTTGGCTTGAAGCCCAAGGTCGCTGGTTTGAGCCCAAGGTTGCTGGCTTGAGCAAGGGGTCGCTGGCTCGGCTGCCCCCCAGTCAAGGTACATATGAGAAAGCAATCAATGAACAACTAAGGAGCTGCAACAAAGAATTGATGCCTCTCATCTCTCTCCTTTCCTGTCTGTCTGTCCCTATCTGTTCCTCTCTCAGTCTCTCTCTTTGTCTCTCTCACAAAAAATAAAAGAAATACTGACTTATTAAAACTTACATGGTCTTATTCTGAAGTTGTACAAATATAACTTTAAAGTGCTTTTCTGAATTATGTTAATATTATTAATTTGATAGGATGATAATTATTTCCTTGGTTTTAAACCACCACAGGGGTCTACTTAGTACATTATTCTTTCCAATGTACTAAATAAGTTTCCAAAATTGGAAAAAGTTTGAACAATATGAGCCAGTTAACAAGTAATTTATCCCTTTCTCTGTGGGAGGGTCAATTCTTCTTGACTTTTCTTTGTTTTCTATTTCTTTCCTCTGAAATCACATTTATTCAGAGTTCTCAGAAATCAGATTCAGTTTGACATATTAAAACACATTCTCATTCTGTAGTTTTATGATTCCTCTGAGTATGTGCTTCTGAGGTTTTAATTACAAGGTACAAAAAAGCCTTAGAAGGAAAAGTCACCTTTTTTCCAGATATAATTAACATTTTTGAAATGCTAAAAATATAACTTGAATTCCTATTTGCAAAGAAAGATTTCCTCACCTAGTCAGCTACTTAGTATGTATCACGTGTGAAAAGCTTTGTAGGAGTAAGGATACAAATCGCATAGTCCTTCTTAATTAACTGCCAGGATCATAGGTAAAGCAGCTGAAAGGAAGTCTAACAGCAGTTTGGGTTGGCTACAAAAACCGGTCATCAAAAACATCAGCCAGGTTCAGGATCACGAGTGCATCTAGTTAACTGTGAAGATGGAGGTCTAGACCAGGTGGTGAAAGGCACGAGCAGCATCACGCTGGAGATAAAGGCAGAGAGTTTTACTAAAGACCAACTGGACAGACAGAAAATATAAAACTCAAAAGGAATAAGAAGATAAGGCAAAACTTTTAAGAGGTAAGATGCAGAATCAAAACAACAAAGAAACTACAATGGTTCTGAAACAAAATTCTAAAACAACTCTAGCTCCTAATGCCATGCAATGCAGTAAGTGAGGCTTCATTGTCTGGGATGTGGACAAATCCCTATCAGACGCCCCACTAGTCCATGGGCTCCATGACACGTCTGTACTACCAAGGCAACAGGAACATCTGGTATTAATGGGCTCTCCACAAACAGTCATTAGATGGAAAAATAATGAATAAATCAAAGTGCAGAAACTCAACTGAGAACTCATAAGCTTTCTGCATATTGTTAGTATATTAGTTATTCCCCTTTCTGATGGTTAAGATTTTTCTTTATATGCTGACATTCTCTTTGCTGGTGGTATGAAGATTACAATAAAAATAGTGAACATCCCAGTAAATATTTTTATACAAAAATAATTAGCTTAAATAAGCCTATATAATTTTCAACTTATGACTAAGAGGTTCCTCAAAGAACCGGCATATGCAAAATCCCTGAGGCATGATGGTGCCTCAGACAGAACAAGTACTTCATTAATGATAAATTCCAGATTAAGCTGCATGCCATTTTGTAACAAAATGCTTTTGCATGGCACATAGAACACAGCTCTTAGCTTTATTAACAACTGAACTATAATGAAGCAAAAACTTTTGGATTATATTGGGTAAACCCATAGCAATCTTCAAACAGCAGATAAAAGCCAAATCTTAAAAAAAAACAACAAAAAAAAACACACACACATATTTATTTATGCTGAGAGTTACAACCTAACTCTAAGCTTTATCTTACTAAATGCATCTCACTCACGATGACTGTTTTCTTTTACCCACAGAAAATGTCCTGTGCCCCACATAAGTATAGGTTGCATTGCTTCCCTTCAGCTACCCAGTGAAGGTTGCTTTGGGGATGACTTTCATGCTGTTAAGTGGACCATTAGTATTTGTGCTATTAGGAGCATCTTAAGAGTGACAAATAAACTTGCAAATCAGCTCAGCACCATAATGCCTCTACTATTAGTTTTCTGTACTTCCCTTTATTAATTTAGATTTTAAGTTCAATACAGTGAAACCTCTTCTGGTAGCAATTTTAGATTCATATGCATGTTTGATTCCACAATTAATATATGAAAATGTGTAGTCACCAAGCAACATTACATATCTCTTTCATATTTTTAAAAATGAATAGCTAAATCAAGACCAGCACCATCCCCAGCAGCCTTATTAAAGCCTGCCTGACCCAGTTCAAAAACAGAACTTTTCAAGCCAGAATCAGCAGTTCAGAGATGACACATGCCCATGACAAATCGATTCTGTTGATGACCGAAAACTGTAAACCATTCTGACCAATGTTTCCCTAAGTGTATGTTTCCCTTGTTGATATAAAGTGAATGGGCAGTCAGGATGCACAGAGCTGGGGACTACAGTACGAGCGGCTCTGGAAACTACAATTCAAAACACAGGCTCTGTTGACAGAGCATCAATAACACACCTACTATAAGGAAACACATCTGTTCATTTCTAAAAGAACTGTTGAAGTGTGTAATAAAGATAAAATAATTTCTGATGGATACATTTTTCACACTTTTCCTTGCAGGATTGTTTACAAGACACAGATAGATGACACTGGCTTTAAAAAATTTACCCATAATTGGTGAGATATTTTGAGGACTATTTGGTACTATTTCTTTCAGAGCATGATATGTTTAAAACACCAATTCAAAAGTATATTTCTTCACGACTTCTTTCCTCTGCTTTCAAAATGCTGGAAAGAAAAACCCTCGCACATTGCGGGATGTGGCAGAAGGCACTGCACCGCGCGGCCCCCAGTACAGCCCTTCCACCCTCCTTGAGCTTCAGCCCCTTCCACCACCAGCTCAGCTTTGCTTTGCCTGTTGGATTTCTTTCACTGCCGGGAGTCCACCATCCCAGTCCGGGGAAGCAATGCCTTCCCGGGGAAAGAGTACTCAACCTGTGACTGAGCAGAGCTGGTGTGTCAACACCTCTGCTCCAGGCTCCCCTTGTGTCCCACCCGGGCCCCCATACCTCCCAGCAGCGTTAGCTTTGGGGGCCCCCAGCACTTACTGGAATCTTTCCTGACTGCCTCCCCTGCTGCACTGGCTTCCCGCTTCTACCGCATGTTTCCTTCTCCTCCGATTCAAACTACTCTATCTTTGGGTTGGTTTGGGGAAGAAACCAAACTATGACTTTTAAAAGTGCTTAAACATGTATAACCATATTTTGTCTCATATGCAAATACAAGGTAAGAGAAGCAGTATCAGACTCATTTTATAGAAAAACAGAGATACTAAGAAACTTCCCCCAAATAACATGACTGGTTAGAGGCAGAGCTTGGGAAGAACTCAGCCCTGGTTTCTTTCTCTGGTTCTCTCAGTCCAAGCACTTCAGGGCAAAGGCAGAAGAATGACTCTGGGCAAAGACTCTTCTTCACCTGCTCTTATGTAAACCTCTTTAAGCATGTAAAATGTCACAGATTAAATCGTGTTTACTTAGATATATTAAAGAAAACTAGTATACCAGAACCATTTTCTTATTAATCATGTTACTAATGGCACTCGTTATTTACAAAAATATTCTAAACATTAAACTCCTTAAAGTACAGATCACCGTGACCCTAAGCACTGGTTACCTCAATATGAAAGCACTTATTTCAAGTCATTTTTTGGGTGTATATTATGCTAAATGAGATGGTTTTCCTAGCTGCAAAGTACCTACAACCAAATTATATATACAACTCTAAACAAGCTTCTCCTCTCTAACACTGACACTCTGTGCCTGGTGACGCTGTGTTGGTAGCTGTCTTTGGCACTGCAGAATGTCTAGTAGCATACCTCACTGTCAGTAGAGGGTACATGCCCTAGTGTGACACCCAAAAATGTACACAAAAACTACCAGATGTCCCCAGGAAAAAGGACATTCATCCTTGGTTGTATGGCATGAGTTTTACAGCATAAACATCCCTTCACTTCTTCATGTAAAGCAGCCAATCTATAAAGGCCGCAGAGTTTAATGTCGCATTGGGACAAAACTTTATATTTACCTTGATATTTTACATAACCATATTAACTAAAAGCATTCTGTTTGCAAGATTATGGAGATTTCATACCCCTTCACCCCCATTTAATTAGTCAATCTCTATAAAGAAAATGATACATATCACCTATGAATTATAGATTATTTAGGACACTTAGATTTCTTAGAATGCTCATATCAAAAATTTAAAATGGATTTTAACATCAGGATTTACAGATAAACCACTGTTACTAAAAATATATATTTGTGTCTAAACTTAATATTTCAAAACACATTAGTCTAGTTATCATCAACTTAGTCCTCAAATTGACGGGGGGAACTCAAGTATTAAAATTTTAGCTTGAGTAATGGTGGCTTTAGTTATAATCAATAGGCTTAATGGTTAATTCAGGTAAAAGCTTTGTTCTAGGAACTGGGACACCAGAACAGGCGTAGATGATTTAGGCAAGCAATCCACCTTTGTGCCCTACATGGTGGTGAAGATGTGGAGAAAGGGGAATCCTCATGCACTGTGTGTGGGAATGCAGACTAGAGCAACCACTGTGGAAAGCAGTATGGAGTTATGTCAAAAAATTAAAAATGGCCCTAGCCAGCAGGCTCAGTAGTAGAGCATCCACCCAGTGTGTAGATGTCCTGGGTTCTATTCCAAGTCAGGGCACACAGAAGCGACCATCTCCTTCTCCACCCCTCCTCCCCCTTCTTTCTCGCTCTCTCTTCTCCTCGTGCAGCCATGGCTTGATTGGTTCAAGTGCACTGGCCCCGGGCACTGAGGATGGCTCCCTGGAGCCTCCACCTCAGGCATTAAAAATAGATCCTTTGCGAGCATGGCCCCTGATGGGCAGAACATCAACCCCAGAGAGGGATTGCTGGGTGAATCCTGGTCAGGGCGTATGTGGGAATCTGTCTCCCTATTTCCCCTCCTCTCACTTGGAAAAGAAGAAAATAAAATTTAAAATAGAACTGCAATTTCCCTAAGAAATATTCCAAAGAAACCCAAAACACTAATTTGAAAAAATGTGTGCACCCCTATGTTCACTATATATAGTGTTATTTATAATAGTCACTATAGTTAATTTTCAAACACACAAATCTTACATGGGGATTTCTTTTTTAAAAATATAATAGGTTAAAATATGAAAAAGTCACCAAAGGAGGACAGTTCTACTTTTCAAGTCATATCTTAAGGTTTAAATATATCTATTATAAAAAAAACATTTATTATTATCATTTTATCGGACAATCTTTGTTTAAAGTAAAAATCCTGAACCAATAACTATTTTATTTTATAAAGCAAAGTTAATCTTCTATTTTGTTCTAGTAATATAAAAACATTATGCAATCAACTCGTTAAAACAAAACTTAAACCTAATTTCCTACTTCAATGTATGTTGACATCATGCTTATAGAAAAAACAGGAAGTTTTGCTAAAATATGTTAAAAGATAAAACAAGAAAAGAATTATACGTATGCTAATGGGCAAACTTCTTCTGCCCCTTTCCAAGGTGCTATAAGGCCTTGTCTATACTGCTTAGCAATTCTATCTCACACAATCCTAAAATTGTATCTATATCTCTTTGTTCAAGAGTATACGCACGTGATTGTCTTTGCAGCTAGAAGTTCTTGTATTACCAAGACCTTTATGCTTTTTTCCCCCTTCAATCCTAAAGCTTTATTCAAATATGAGAAAAAAATGTACTTTTTATAAAATATAAGGAGTTGAAAAGTTTAGGATAAAATTCATCTTTTAATATTTTGGTTATAGGCTTAAATTTTTATCATTTCTATTACTTTAAGATGTTGAGGCCCTGGCTGGTGGCTCATGGATGGAGCATCAGCCCACCATATGGATGTCCCGGGTTTGTTTCCCAGTCAGGGCACACAGGAAAAGCATCCACCTGTTTTTCCCACCCCTTCTCCTCCTGCAGCCAGTGGCTTGATTGGTTTGAGCATGGCCCAGGGAGCTGAGGATAGTTTCATTTAAGCACATCAGCTTCAGGTGCTAAAAATAGCTCAGTACTTGAGCATCAGCCCAAGATGGGGATGCCAGGTGGATCTCAGTCAGTACACATGTGTGAATCTGCCTCACTATCTGCCCTTCTCCTCTCATCTGAAACAACAACAACAAAAATGTTAAAAGCTGAAAGTTTCCCTCTTTTTTTTTTTTCTGAAGCTGGAAATGGGGAGAGACAGACAGACTCCCGCATGCGCCCGACCGGGATCCACCTGGCACGCCCACCAGGGGGCGATGCTCTGCCCCTCCGGGGCATCGCTCTGTTGCGACCAGAGCCACTCTAGCGCCTGGGGCAGAAGCCAAGGAGCCATCCCCAGCGCCCGGGCCATCTTTGCTCCAATGGAGCCTCGCTGCGGGAGGGGGAGAGACAGAGAGGAAGGAGAGGGGGAGGGCTGGAGAAGCAGATGGGCACTTCTCCTGTGTGCCCTGGCCGGGAATCGAACCCAGGACTTCTGCACACCAGGCTGACGCTCTACCACTGAGCCAACTGGCCAGGGCCTGAAAGTTTCCCTCTTAAAAATACAGAACAATATAATGTGTGTCTGGGCCATTAAAGTACCTTTTCCTAAAGGCCATGGCAGTATGTACAGGCAAATTAATAATGCATTTGTGTGAAGCCTTGAAAGTAAGGGAATATGTTATTGCTCAATAATTCCAATAATTTTTTACAATTTAATTTTGAATATTAAAAGCATTCAAATTACTCTTCTCTCTCTAATGACAGATTTCAAAAGTAAAAATAGTAAAAACCATGTTGGTATTACTATAGCAGCTGATTACTCAGAGTCCAACTCAGCCTCCATACACTTGTCATTTATAGCAGAAATCTAAAAATGTTCACAACCCTATGAGACTAAATTGATTATTATCAAGTATCAATGACTGTAACTCTGATAATTTGCAACTAGTCCCTAAAACCTGATTAGGTATTCTAGGGAACACTCACAGAATAATATCCCTATGTTACAGTTCCACAAAGAAGTGCAAAAAAAAGCCACAAGCAATGTAGGAAGAAGAAATAACTTGTTAGCTATCTTTAATATTAGAAATATTTGAAGTACTATAAGCAATGAAGATAAAAACTATATAAACTTCCATTACATACATTTATATTTATAGAGAATTTGTAACATTATTCTGTTCAGAATGTAGTTTTAGAAATTAGGAATTATTATTCTAGATGTTATTGTAGTACTGTGTTTATGATTTTTAAAGAAGACCTTATCTTTTTTTTTTTTTTCATTTTTCCGAAGCTGGAAACGGGGAGGCAGTCAGACAGACTCCCGCATGCGCCCGACTGGGATCCACTGGCATGCCCACCAGGGGGCGATGTTCTGCCCCTCTGGGGTGTCGCTCTGTTGCATCCAGAGCCATTCTAGCACCTGAGGCAGAGGCTACAGAGCCATTCCCAGCGCCCGGGCCATCTTTGCTCCAATGGAGCCTCGGCTGCAGGAGGGGAAGAGCGAGACAGAGAGGAAGGAGAGGGGGAGGGGTGGAGAAGCAGATGGGCGCTTCTCCTGTGTGCCCTGGTCGGGAATCGAACCTGGGATTCCTGCACACCAGGCTGACGCTCCACCACTGAGCCAACCGGCCAGGGCCAAGACCTTATCTTTTAGGGTTACCTACTGAAATATTTATGGATAAAATGAAATGATATTGGGCAGTAATTTCAAAAGGATCCAACATCAGGTAAAGAGAACTTGGTTGGAAAATAGATGAAATAATATTAATCATGAGTTGGTAATCGATGAATTTGGTGATGGGTACAATGTAGCACGATGGACATCGTTACATTATTCTCTCAACATCTGTGCATTTTCCAAAAGAAAAAGCTTTAAAAAAGGCACATTTTCAAACAGTTTTTAACCTTCATCGACCTAAGATTAAAGCCTCAAAGTCAGTATTGTACAAAGTTGATTTATTGCAATATTTCCCACCAACCAAAAGGAGAGGGAAAACAAGTTATGTGAATTCAGTGGCAGTTAGTAATGTGAACTCTGCTAGTGATTTAACTACACATCAATTTCACTTTCAATTTTGTGGCAAACAGGTCCTAGCATTCTAATACAATGACTGCCAGAGTTCATAATAACGTTTTAATTAATCTCTTCTGAAGTCACTTGAATTTACCATTGATGGGTCACTAGCTCTAGCTATTCCTATTTCTTCTTCTAACATTATATATTATTACCATAGTATATACAAAGTTGAAAAATGTTTATGCATTAAATTTGAGGTTGTAGGTACATTGATTTTTAAATCAAAACTAAAGCATCCTAAAACAAAAAATACGCAATATATTATAGATTTGTGCAACAGAGGTAGTAATTGAGAACACAGATTTACATACACTATTCTTCCTTACTAAATACTAAACATAATTTTGACTCCTGCAAAAACAGAATACAAATTCAGAATATTGAAGCTAGGACATGCACCTACCACTTGTCCATTGTGCGGGTTCTTATGAGCATACGGAGGTCCACGGATATGATTCCACATCTGACCGGAAGTCATAGCAAAGACTATACACTGAAAGACAGGTGCAATATGTTTCTACTATAGTAATAATCAGGCTCATTTTGTTAATATTATACAATACAACTTATGCTATTTTACAAAAAGTAGAACTAAAAGTACAATGTGATAACATACCAGGGAGACCATTGCCCAACCAGTCTTATTATAGATGAACTCCAAGTTGTTCCTTCTTAAATAGAGCAAACCACCAACAAGTGACACTAACAGGGCCAAAGCAATGGTGCCAGAGTAGTTGGGCGGTCTGAAGACTCGAATCTGCAAAAAGGCAATGAAAATTTTAAGTGAAAAAAAAAAACAACAGTTTTTTTCCCTCGACCATGTTCTAAGTCCTTCCAATCTTCAATACAAATAATTTAGAAAGGGGCCACCACACTTTTCACACCTGGCACTAACATTCTCTTTGCTCTTTACAAGTCAAAAATATATACGTTAAAACATCATGGCTAAGTAAAAAGCCTTGATCTTCATTTTAGGTGAATACAGTTAAAGATGCAAAACCTACTTATCTTCAACCCAGAGCTGTTCCGATTAATCCATGGAACAGGGGGTCATTTGGTAAAGTATAACAGTGAGATGGGAGTATAATATTTGTATTATTACAAATTGGGACTTTTTAAAAAAGGCTTTTTAAAAACAGCTTTATTTAGATATAATGCACATACCATGACAATTCACTATTCAAACTGGACAAGTCAATGGTTTTTAGTATAATCACTGATATGTGTACCGTCACCACAGTATTAGAAAATTTGAATCATTTCCAAAGGAAGTCCTATAGCATTTAGCATTCACTGCCTTCTTCCTTTTACCCTCCACCCTAAGCAACCACTAACTTTCTGTCACTATAGATTTACCCGTTCTTGACTTTCATAAAATATGTGATCTTTTGTATTGGGTTTCTTTCCCACAGCATAGTGTTTTCAAGGTTTATCCTTGTAGCATGTGTCAATATTTCATTTATTTTTATGGGTGAAAACTCCATTGTACGCATATATGACATTTTTTTTATCCATTAATCAGTTGATGGTCAGTGGGCTGTTTCTACTTTATAGCTATTATGAATAATGCTGCTATAAATATTTATATATTTTCCTCATAGAAATGTTTATTCAGATTCTTTACCCATTTTTTAAAAATTAAGTCATCTTTGTATTATTAAGTTGTAAGAGTCCAATATATATAATAGATGTAAGTCCCTTATGAGAAAAATGATCTGCAAATATTTTCTCCCATTCTGTGAGTGACTTTTCACTTTCATGATATGCATTAAAGTATAAGAACTATTTTTCAAAAGTGGACAAAACTGGTATGAACTCATGAATTCCACAGTATGTACAGATCTTGATTCTAATACTGTTCACCCCTAAAAGAAAACAAGGCTCCAAGGACAGATGGCTAATCGAGTATTGGAAAGGGTAGACAGGTGATGCAAGATGAGCCTGAAATCAACCAGCTGGAGGTATCACAGTCCCTGACCTCAAATTTTACTACAAAACAGTACCACCATGGCAAAAAACAAAAACAAAAACAAACCAGTGGAACAAAATTGAAGAGCTCAGAAATAAACCCACACATATACGGGCAAAGCATGTTTTGAGAAACGAAGCACAAGCATACAATAGAGAAAGAAAAGTCTTTTTAATAAGTGGTATTTGGAAAATTGGAAAGCCACATACAAAAGAATGAAACTAGACTGTTGACACCATACACAAAATTAACTCAAAATGTTTTAAAGAATTAAATATAAGACATGAAATAAGAAAATATAAGTACTAAACTTTGGATCTTGGTCTTAGCGAGGTTTTTGTGAACTCCACCCAAAGGCAAGGGAAGTAAAGGCAAGAACCAATGAATGGGACTAGATCAAACTAAAAGTTTCTGCACTGCAACAGAAACAATCTACAAAACAAAAAATGTCAACCAACCAAATGGGAGAAGATATTTGCAAACAGTACCTCCATTAAGGGGCTAATCTCTAAAATACATAATGGACTCATACAACTCAAAAACAATAAAAAACAATCCAATTAAAAAATGCACAGAGGACCTGAACCCAGACTTTTCCCAAGAAGGCACGCAAATGGCCAACAGATATATGAAAAGATGCTCAACTTCAATAGTTATAAGGGTAAGAAAAGGCAAAACCACAGTGAGATATCACTTCACTCTTGTGAGTATGGCTATTTTCAAGACAGGCAATAACAAGTATTGGGGGAGACGACGTGGAGACAAGGGACCACTCATACACTGCTGATAGGGATGTAAACTGGTGCAGACACTATAAAAGTTCATCAAAAAATTAAAAATAGTGATACTACATGACCCTATTCTGTGTCCTTCTTCTGGGTATCAATCTGAAAAAATTTGTTAAGACTTATTCATAAAGATATACATACCCCTATATTCATTGCAGCATTAGTCATAATAGCAAAGACATGGAAACAACCTAAGTGCCCTTCAACTGATGGTTGGGTAAACAGGATATGGTACATATATTCAATGGAATACTACCTAGTCATAAAAAAGATTAAATATTGCCATTTGTTACAGCATGGACGGATCTGGAGAGTATCGTGCTAAGTGAAATAATTCAGATGGAAAAGGACAAGCATCATATGATTTTACACATATGTGAAAACAGAAAGGAGCAAACTCCTAGGCAGAGACAATAGTATGGTGGTTATCAGAAGGGAAGGGGGCTGGGGGGGATGAAGAGGGCAAAGGGGGTCATATATGGAGTAACAGAAGGAGAGGAGATTTCTTGTGGTGAGCACACAATGCAATATACAAATGATGTATTATAAAATTGTATACCTGAAATTTATATAGTGTTATTAACCAGTATTACTCCAATATATTTAGTTTAAAAAAATAAAAACTTGATTGGGACACTTGAAACCATGCTAAAACAATATATTAAAAATAAAAATTTTAAATTAAAAAAAAAAATCACGTGATTTCCTCTTTAAAAAAATTTTTCTCAACTATATCCTTAAGTTAAATTACATAAAGACATACAGTTAGAATAATTATACTACTTATAGTCCCAAGAACTGTATGCATGTGGCATTTTCTTTCTCGCATGGCTCGTGAAAATGGGTGTTATCCCATTTTTATTTGCTCAAAGGATAAAAATAATACATCTTGCTTTTTAATTAGAATTTCTTTGATTATCAATACCATTCAGCATATTTTTTAGCCTCTGAAATTACTTTGTGCCTAACTCATACTCTTTAATGGTTTTTAAAAACACCATTTAAATTCACCTAACTCAGTCAAAGTTTAGCTTACCCCAATAGAGTTCAGACTGTTTTCCCTAAGCAATGAAAAATGCTGCATAGAGTGATTTAAAAAAATCCTGTGGCCTTCTTACAATGCTCTAACAAACCAAGCTAATTAGTCTCTGGTTGAAACTGCGGGGAATGAAAACATACATGAACATCCGTTCTGTCAGCAATCCACTTGGCTAGTTGTTCAGCTGCAAATCCGATTCGTTGAAGGTCAAAAGTATCAGCTCTCTTTGGTCTGCCTTTTGGAGGAAAATGCATGAATGTAGGAGCAGAGTTCATGTTGAGCTGTAAAACATGAGACAAAAAAGAAAATACTAAATATAGCATGATCCTAAAAATCTTTATATATCAGTAAACTAACAATTCACATTTTTTTTCTGCATGAATTTTGGAAATACAGAATTTATTATGAAAACCCAAGTGGCTTTCCAGAACTTAATTGCTGTTTTATTCACCTTAATGCACTACTGGATAAAAAAGGCCTTAGAAATTTGGCTGTTTGCTGAACCTTCACATTTAACATACATCATTCATATTCTGAGCTGTATCCCCTATATTTTATCAGCCATTTCATCCTATTTTGAATTCTGTAGTTGGAGTAAGGAATGAATTAATTCAAAGTACAAACAGAAATATTATAATATGGTAGTGCCTGGACTGTTTCAGTTCTTAAGCAGTTATTAAAGAAAAAGTACTGGTATTTGATGAACAATATAAATATATATATTATGGATTAAATTTCAAAGTATAAATAGATTGACTATTCTATTAGACTTTAAAAACTTTTTTAAAAATGGGGACTATAACAGAAAACATCATTTTTGTTTTAAACAACTTGAATTTACCCAATTATAGCAGAAATCCACAATGATGGTATTTTCTTGTTCAACATTTCTATTAAGTCAAATGTTTTGAAATGGTTATATCTCACTGTTACTTTCTAAAGGCAATTTCTATGTGAAAAGTGTACTGAGTAAGCTACTAGCACGGTATAAATCAGGGGTCCCCAAACTACGGCCCATGGGCCACATGCGGCCCCCTGAGGCCATTTATCCGGCCCCCCGCCGCACTTCCGGAAGGGGTACCTCTTTCATTGGTGGTCAGTGAGAGACGCAAAGCATGGCATCGCTCACATACAGTACTACTTCCAGTGACGTGGGATGCACACATCACGGCTCCGGAAGCACGTCACATCACTTGTTACATCTAGCTGTGACAAATATGGAACCGGACATTGACCATCTCATTAGCCAAAAGCAGGCCTGTAGTTCCCATTGAAATACTGGTCAGTTTATTGATTTAAATTTACTTGTTCTTTACTTTAAATATTGTATTTGTTCCTGTTTGTTTTTTTACTTTAAAATAAGATATGTGCAGTGTGCATAGGGATTTGTTCATAGTTTTTTTTTATAGTCTGGCCCTCCAATGGTCTGAGGGACAGTGAACTGGCCCCCTATGTAAAAAGTTTGGGGACCCCTGGTATAAATAGTGTTTATTAACAATACAATATCTAAAAACAAATATTAGATTAATTTGTATTGAGGAGTAAACTAAAAAAATATATATACAGATTAAATTGATGCTGCCCAGGGATTACGAAAAATGTCATAAATTAAAAGCCAACAGGTTTTTCTCCCTGACTTGAACTATAGTTTAGCACTTCCCGTAAAAAGAAAAATCAATCAAATAACATACATTAGATCAGGGGTAGTCAGCCTTTTTATACCCACCATTCACTTTTGTATCTCTGTTAGTAGTAAAATTTTCTAATCGCCCACTGGTTCCACAGTAATGGTGATTTATAAAGTAGGGAAGTAACTTTTCTTTATAAAATTTATAAAGCAGAGTTACAGCAAGTTAAAGCATATAATAATAATTACTTACCAAGTACTTTGTCGGATTTTCGCTAAGTTTGGCAGAATAAATCTTTATAAAATAACTTACTATAGTTAAATCTATCTTTTTATTTATACTTTGGTTGCTCTGCTACCGCCCACCATGAAAGCTGGAATGCCCACTAGTGGGGGGTAGGGACCAGGTTGACTACCACTGCCTTAGATGATGGCTGACATCAAGGTAAAGCTATAGCAGTACTAGCAGTGGGCTTGATGTCATGGACAGTTAATGTTTAAGTGGAACAACACACGATCACCAGTTCCTTTCTCCCTTGTGTTTTTTCCCACTCCAGTCTTCATTCATCTGTGTTTCTTTGATAAATGTACTAGAAATGCCTACAGTGCACCTGTAAATATAAATTTTCAAGGGAGTAAGTCCTTGCAGCAGAATCAGAAAACCCAAGATAAGGCTTAAGAGCCTATGATTTTAGAGTTAAAACAATCATATATTGGCTCAGCGGTAGAGCATCGGCCTGGCGTGCGGGGGACCCGGGTTCGATTCCTGGCCAGAGCACAGAGGAGAAGCGCCCATTTGCTTCTCCACCCCCCCTCCTCCTTCCTCTCTGTCTCTTTCTTCCCCTCCCGCAGCCAAGGCTCCATTGGAGCAAAAATGGCCCTGGCGCTGGGGATGGCTCCTTGGCCTCTGCCCCAGGTGCTAGAGTGGCTCTGGTCGCGCAGAGCGACACCCCGGAGGGGCAGAGCATCCCCCCTGGTGGGCAGAGCATCGCCCCTGGTGGGCGTGCCGGGTGGATCCCGGTCGGGCGCAAGCAGGAGTCTGTCTGACTGTCTCTCCCTGTTTCCAGCTTCAGAAAAAATACAAATAAACAAACAAACAAAACAATCATATAATTCAAAGCTTTCATCTTAATTAAAATGTACAAACCCCCCAAGGCTACCACAAAGCGGGATACAGCACAGACCTGATTTCCAGCCCAGACCTCCTCCTAATGCACCACGTTCATTAACACCTTGGCCCATGGTTGGGCACCGAGCCTCGGCCATCCCGTGGGAACCACATGTAATCAAAGTTACTTGCCCAACAAGTCCCCAACATGCCAGGAATTGCCAAATTTCTGCACTTGTTATTCATACTGAATTCCGACAGCACAATATTGCTGACAGTGCTATAAACATTACTTTAGAGAGAGAACTTCAACAAAATGTGATTCAATAGTTAATGAGAAAGAAAACATAAGCATTAAAAATCTGTTAGTGGTTCTCAAGTAAAACAAAATATATACTTTTCCATTTTTTGTGGGTTTTAATTCCCCATAAAAATCATTAACTGCTATAACTTTTATGCATTTCTGCATTTTAAAAGGAAAACTCTTAATGCTAAGCCAGGGGCTGGGTTTGGAAAAGACAGAACAGTACCATACTCATAATTCTGCTGAACCAAGTTAACCTGAGGAAATTTTCAATCAAAAACAATCTTGTTTTTGACTCTCATCTCTGTGCCAAACTTTAAAAAGTGCTTAAAGGATACATAAGATTACATCCAATAACAGAGCTACCGGGTTATCTGCTGGCCGCCTGCGTCAGCACCAGCACAAACACGGGGCTACTTGGTCCCTCCCACTGAACGTTGAACTAGCCGCCAACAGTTTAAAGATGGAGAAATTTTGTACAGAAACTCCTTGTTGACTCTCTTCTTGAGAAACCAGATCTATCTACGCGTGGTATGCATTCCTTCAATCCAGAACTGAGCTGTGCCTCACTGAGGTCAACCTGCCCCTCCTGTTGCTGCCATGCCCGCCCACACCACGCTGCTTCCTCCACCATGACACCGAGAATCAGCTGCGCGCTTTTACTTCCTAGAGTAGTCAGGAGAAAAGGGAAGCGTGAGTGGCTCCATTAAAGATTTACTCTTGTAAAAGACCAAGAAAGATTACATTGTAATAAATACAGGAGACAGCATATTTATTTCTGCAAGTGAAGAAATAATGTGTTTAATACAGTATGTGTATATACAAAGACACAATCATGAAAGGAACTAATCCAACCTACTTCGTTTAGTTTACAGCCTGCCCAGGACAGACACTGGGCTTGAAGCTCCTGCTCTAGCAGTAGGATTGGATCTAGATGACTATTTCCTATATGGTAAAGAGGATTCATGTGTATAATGAGTAGCACTTCTGCCTGATGATCTATCTCTAAGGCCAATTCTGAGATTCTATAGGGACCTACAAATTTTAGAAAGATATATCTGCTTCTTATGGTACTGTAATTTTCCTTCATAAGGCTATTTGAAGTTATGTAATTTCTGTATGCTTTTCTTTATTATCATCATCATATTATTAGCCCCCTAGTCTGTAAGCTCCTTATGGGGAAGAATTGTGCATGCTTTTCTCGCCAATTCATTGCTCCTGTAAGTGTAGGGACTCAATATCTCCTGAATAGATAAACAAAAATAAACATCCCAAAATGCATATAAATGTAGGGAGGAAGAAGTAAGTGAAGAATACTAAAAGAAAGACCAAGGATAAAAGGTCCTCAAAGCAAAAGATAATTTATCTTATTCAACAGGAACTCAGCAAAGATGAAGAAAAAATCAATCTGGAAGCAAATAAGCAAAAAGCCTCACTAATGACCCATTTATAATGAGTGAGCTAGATTCTCAGAACTAACTGCTCTTCCATGACCTAGTAAAGCATCATGCCAAAGAGGGTCATATGTGAGAAAAATAAACTAGATCAAGATAACCAAACTAATCATTGCCTGGTACTGCAGTAAGTTTTACTTGTGAAAGGCACGTAAAACTTATCAAATAGTAATAAATATAAAACATAATGACCCCAAGGCAACAGCATGATTAAGAGGTAGAGCTCTGGGAACCGGACTGCTAAACTCAAATACTAGCCCCATATGACACTAACTTCATAACCCTGAACAAGCGACAACCAGCTCTGCCCTAATGTCCTGATCTGTGAACTAGAGATAACACTATCTTTCTCAGTGGATCAGTGTGAAGCTAAACAAAAGATTACATTTAGAAAAGTTCTTGGAATGTAAGTGCACGATGGTAACGATGATGGTGACACAAACATGACAAAATTGATGACAACTAGTATTCTTATCCACAATGCAATGCTTTGCTCTTTAGAGAATGCTGTAAATGACCATGCATTAGTCTGCTCAGGTTTGTGGTGAACAGACTACCAAAGGCAGTACAGCTTAAACAACAGAAGCTTATTTCCTCACAGTTATGGAGGCTGAAAGTCTAAGACTAAGATCAGGATGGTTTGTTGTTAGTCAGCTCTCTCTTCCTGGTTGGAAGAAGGTCACCTTCTTGCTACCTCTGTCCTCCCATGGCCTTATCTCTATGTACACTCCCCCTGGAGTCTCTGCCTAGACACCAGAAGTGGGCAGTGCTGTTCTCCTTAGACACCAGTTTAAGGAGGTAACTGGCGTTAAATGAGGCACTATTATATTAAGGTCTCATCCTTAGTACCTCATTTAACCTTCCTCCTTAGGGTCTCTATCTCCAAAAGCAGTCACATTGGAGCTTAGGGCTTCACCATACAAAATTAGGAGGGACACAATTCAGTCCACAATAGAGAACAAACACTTTTAAATATTTAGTATTTTATATATGAAATTACCTACATCAGCCATATGGGAAGAAGTAAAGGTTAAGTACAACTTACACTGAATTCTATATAAAATTTCTTAAATTTATGCATGATGCTACCTTAAATCACGTAAGATTAAATATTAAAATAAGGGTAATGCCTGTAAATTGCCACTGTATGCTGACCGAACATACTTCCTCCATAATCAAAAGTTAAAATGTGTTTACCATATTCATGAAAGTGGCAAAACTATTTAATAATAAAAACAACATTAGCTGTATTTTAATGACATCAAATAATTTATTATAACTACTATTATATAAATATTTATTAACTTATTCAATATATGGTATTTTTATTTGGCAAGCAAAAATGTATCAACCATACCAACTCAACTAAATATATTAGCAAAATAAAATATAACTTTTACCTGTTGAAAAACATCTGTCCCCTCATCATAGTCCACCATACTGAAGAAGAGTTTGTTACAGAAAGCAGATGAATAGCGCCAGGAGTTAGCCAGTATTTGGTATTCTTCATTAGCTTGTCTGATAAGAATAATACAGCAAAAGAGAAGCACATAAGTCAGTATTCAAGCATTAACAAATCTGTTAATAAATCAGGTAGTTCTAGGAAAAGAGCTGGTCAGTTTTTGTATAGAAAGTAAGCTAAGAATATCTTTTATATTTTTAAATGGTTGTAGAAAATAAAAAGAATATTCCTATGATATGTGACAATTATATATAATTCAAAATTTATCATTCGTAAATAAAGGTTTATTGCTACAGAGCCACAAAAATTCATTCATTTACATATTTTTTTCTGGTTGTTATTGTGCTATAGAAGGGCAGAGTTGAAGAGCAGTAACTGAAACTGTATGGGCCAAATGCCCATCCTGGCACTTTAAATAAAGCTTAAGAACTCTTATTCTAGAGGATAAAATAATTTTGTGGCATTTTCTATCTATCTATCTATAATTTAAATCTTCTGATAATTTTTAGTAAAAAGCATAGAGCTATTTTTAAAAATATTTACAATTCATTTAACAAAGAAACAATCATGACAACATATTTTAAAATAAGTAGTTATACTGCACCTTTATATATTCCATTTGTAAATTTAAAAAATCCTATTTATATAAAAATCCATTTACATTCAAACCTAAAAGTAAGCAAAAAAGCACAAAGAAGCAAATGGAACAAATAAGCCCTCCTCCTACAGCATATTTACTTTTACTTTAAATTAAATTCTATTGGACGTTTTGTTGATTTTCCAGATAATAGAGCTTTCTATTTAGGTGTAGGGATAGAACAGAACAGTGAAATGGTGTTGTGTGAAGGATGTAAGCACAGTAATGGAAACAAACAAAAAAAGTAATTGCTAAAACATTAACAAAAAGACAGCTGATTATTCACAGGAGCTTTGGGGAGTCCATCTCCTAAAAATGGAAGTCAAAAAAGGTGTACTTCCATAATAACAAAAAGAAGTAAAAGTCAGCTGCAGACCAGAGATTTCAAGAATATCTGGAAAACAACAAATCTTAGGGTAAAAGTTGTGATGAAGGAAGCTACAATCTCAAAGGAAATGGCCATGAAGGACAAAGCTAGGAAAAATCCTGGATCAGAAGCAGCAGAGACGCTGGGTCTGAGATTTCCTCTTGTTAACAAACTAGCCTGTTCTGTTTCCTGGATGCTGGCAGAAGGCATGAGACTCCTGGGTCAGAGACAAAGGACATTATTACTCCATGTTCGTTTGCATCGATTCCCTATGCCTCCAAGTCTCACAAGGTGATCTGAAAGGTCCTTTGAGAATGCCTGCACACACAGCTGACTGTTACCAGCGGGGGGCACCGAGTCTGAGGGGCTTTTATAGTAAGTGATAACAAAACTTGTGCTATGTTCAGTGGGAGACATGATCACACTCTTTAGGGTTTGTCAGAACACGCGGGGATGTTTGGGGGCCCATGGCAGACTGCTTCTCTCAAATGTATTCACACACACACACACACACAAAGCACAATGTCATGTAAAAAGTGAAGAAAAGAGAGAACTTTTAAATATAACTGTTCAAATTAAATACCAATATCAGAAGATGGAGTCCAGTAAAATTCACAAACAAAAAATGTTACAAGAGGACTATATTGGGGGAAAGGGAGAGAAAGGAATGTATCGATTTAATCCAATATATACAATTTTCAAACAGGAAGAAACTCAGAGAAAGGAGAGACAAAATGAAGAAAATATTTATGGAAACATTAACACAATTCAAGGGAATTAAGTCTTCAAATGAAAAGTATTTCCTAGGTTCTGAATAATAGGAATAAGAAAAGACCAAAACCTAGCCGTACTGTAATATTTCAGAACATTATAAATAAAAGGAAGACCCTAAAAGTTTTCAAAGAAAAAAATATGTAACAGAGTAACAATGACAATGGGAGTAGATTGGTTATTAGCAACACTAGATTCTGGCAGAAAACGTAAGGATTCCTGCAGAGTTCTAACGGCATGTTATTTTCGATCTAGAATTCTCTATTAAGCCAATCACTTAAGTTTGAAATAAACATGTTCTAAGAAAAGTAAGCAATGGGAGATTACCTTCAGGTATAATTGATAGAAAGGTAATACGAATGAAAAACTAAGAAAACTTAACACTGTGATGATGCTCTATCTCCATGGGAAAAGGGAACTAGAAGGATGGTAATGTAGGAAGGGCCAGGATGTGTAAGAGCTGTGATCCAACTATGGAGCTATGAGGGACACACAGAACACGACTTGATCTGAACTTCCAGATGAAGAGAATAGATTCTAAGCAATCATTAGAATCAGGAAGAGTTGGAAGGCACTGAGACTAAAGTCAGTAAGACATTTGGTCCCACAACAAGAAAAACAACCAAATGAACATAAAAGGCAAGGACTCAATATGAAGCAAATGAAAACGGATCATAATTTTGACTTTTTGATGATGAAAAAGGTTAATTACTTTGAACATTTTTTTAGTGGAACCAGGGTCATAAACACTGGCACTGTAGGAAAGGAACCATAATCATAACCTACTACTTTCCAGCCAATGCTGTTTATGGGGAAATAATACAAATGCTATTACCTTTGAACTTTCTAAGTAAACCTATATACAGAGCACAGATGTAATTAAAGCTACAGTACAGCGTGAGTGCTGTCAACGATGACAATACAGGACAGTGAACAGGACTTTGCAGGTGAAAGGAGAAGAGGCGACAGGGAAGGGTGTACGTGCTAATCTTCATGTTATCAATTAGGGGATCAAGAGATAGCATTTATAGTTAATGGACAAGAAAGAGAAGGATGCTATTTATTGTTAGAATAACAAGAGGCCTTGAGCAACTGGCTCAGTGGTAGAATGTTGACCCGGCATGTGGGGGTACCGGGTTAGATTTCCGGTCAGGGCACACTGGAGACCATCTGCTTCTCCACCCCTCCACCTCTCTGTTTTCTCTCCCTGTCTCCCCTCACCTCTGACAGCACTGGCTTGATTGATTCAAGTGTGTTGGCCCCAGGCACTCAGGATGGCTCCGTGGAGCCTCCCCTCAGGAGCTAACTACAGCTCGGCTATAGCACGTCCCCAGACGGGCAGAGCATCGGCCCCAGACACAAGTAGCCAGGTGGATCCCGGTCAGGACACATGCGGGAGTCTGTCTCTCTACCTCCCTTCCTCTCACTTAAATAAAAAGAAAAAAAAAGAAGGAAAAGAAAAGAATTTTATAAAGCTATAAAAATAAGAGGTGGGATGAGTTAAATCCTCACCTGTCATAGCAAGAAATGTAAAGATTGAGTCTTTTTATGAAATGGATATGAGTATTATGAAATATTGTATAATAATAAGATGTAAAGATATGAAAAAATCACAAGAAGAACATACAAAGGGATAATAGTGATTACCCATGGCCAAGACTGCGGGTGAGCACAAGGGCTAGGGAATGTAGTCATTCACTGTAGGCCCTTTTTGTAATTACCAAGGAGCACATGATATTGCTGTGATTAAAATATATATATATATATATATATTTATATATATATACATTTAAGAGGGCTAAATATGAACAGGGCAATAATCTGAGGTCATTCAGCATAAAGTAAAGACCTTAGGGCATCACCTTATTAGAGTATGGCACAAAAATTGATTGCTGAAATCATTAGCCTAGGATTACATTGCACTTGGTAAGTAGAAAATTAACTTATATATTTTTAGAATATGTTCAATGAAAAGAGCTACAAAACTTTTAACATCTTAGTGATTTAAATAAGATTTAACACATTATAACTCACTGACGAAGTATTTTCTAAGCGCCTCGTAGTAAAAAGAAAGCTAATCTCCAAGGTCTCTGTTCTTGAGTTGGTTTTTTAGTGGGAAGATGTAACAAACAACCAAATAAGTACATAAAAGTAATTAAAAGCTAAAATATACACTGAATGGAAAATGCATGGAATGGTATTACAGAAATAAGGAGGACCTACTTTGATGGTGAAGTCACAGAAGGCTTCTCAGAGGAAGTGACAGTGAAGCTCACAGCCCAAGGAGGAGAAAAGCCATCAATGAACAGAGCTGGAGAATGGACCCTGCAGGAGCAGGAGCGGCCAGCACAGGGGCCTGAAGAGGGAGGGGCTGAAGGTGCTGACAAAGGGGGCTGTGGTGTGAACAGGAACACGCTCGTGTGCAAGAGGAATACACACACAGAGCGCAGCACACACCCTCCTTAGTCTGTGTAAAACTGCCTCGCGGCTCCTCTCCTGATACTAAAACCTAGTCAGAGCTGAAGGCTCCAGGAGTCCAAAACTCTGATCCAGTTTTTTGTCACAGGAGTACAATATTACTGGTAAGAACCCATCACTGATTTTCAAAGAAAAAAATGTATAATAACTTCATACAGTGACAATAAAGTAGGTCTGAACCTCTTTGCACACTAATAAACATTAAGAGACCATGTTACCTCAAAAAAATCTCCAAAAGAATGGCAATCCAATTAAGAAAATGGTATTTTACAGAAAAAAAATATTTTACACACAAAATATTTTAACTTTGAAAATGTAACAGAGAAAGCAAATTGGCAAAATCTGACATTTCTGTTATAATATTGTAAGAAATGAGAATACTTCATTCTGAAAAATATGCAGGAAGAGAAGAATGAAATTTTGGTATTCAACATCAGTGTACAGCATCTAATGGAATGACATAAAGCAGAGATAATGCTGAATTTCTCTCCCTCACAATGTTAGAACCTAGCACAAAACTACTAGACTCTACTTAGTATACATTTGTAACTCATTAGTTCACTCCACACACACACATTAGTGCCAGCAATGCATCAGGTAACGCAGGAGTGAATAATGTGTGCGAGGTCCTTGATCTCAGGGAGAACAAAGGCCAGTGAGAAAAGAGAGGCCTCACACAAGGAATCACAAGGTTTCAGATGATCCTAAGCACTCTGAAGAAAATAATAAAATGTGGTCAAGAATACTGATGAGTCAAAGAGCATGAATTCATTTTGCCTTCAAACTCTGTATTCCATATCATCCAAATATTCAGCTTAACTTCCCAACAATCAATATACCCTCTGTTCCAAAATCCTAGGCTAGACCCCCCATACCCTGGCCACCATCTAGTTCATCTGTCTCCATGGACATGACCAGACTCAAAGAGCGCTCTACTTTACAACATCCCATGTCCATTCTCTAAGAATTCAAGCACCGAATCCTCTGCTTTGAATGGCCTCTCATCTTTCAAAAGCTTGCTCAAAAACTACCCCTCCTTCAGAAGTCATTCAAATCTCTACACCTACCCTAACTGTTGAGGCAACTAACCGAAATAAAAACTCTCAGTTACTGCACAGTACTACTTATTTTATGCATGAATCTGGACTGTTGATGCATATTATGTTTATATACTGATTGAGCAATGGCTAGCACCTGGTACAGAACAGGCATTTAATAAAGTTTAATGATGGTAATGATGAATGGTATACTTTCCTAAACAGTCAATATTACCATTTATACCCTAAAGCTAAATATCACTAAATTAGAGATTCTGAACTCTGGAGAGTTTGACTAAAGCCCACTTAGTCGAATTTAAGTCCCAGGATAATGTCTGTTGTAAGACCAACTTGCTTTACTTTATTAGTGGTCTTAGGAAGAATAAAAATAAACACTTGAAGGCTATGTACCATCATAAATAAATGCTATTTGTTAAAGAAACAATGGTCATGACTTGAGTGGTTGTAATGACTAAATCATCATCTAATATCATGTTCTTAATGTCAATTTCATATGCAAATATAGATAGGCCTTAATCATCAATGATATTTATCATTTTAATATGTGCTGCGATAATAAAGTTGCACCTCTAAGAAGCTTGTTAGAAAAAGGAATAGACACACACACTATTGCATAAGTAAGATACAGACATTAAAGAGTGCAGATCACAGGTGCCATATGGCACACACAGGAGGATGAGATTGCAGTGGCCGGGGCGCCTGGACAAAGTATAAACGGAAAATGTAAAAAATAGCCAGAAAAGAGCAAAAGGACTTAAGTTATAAGCAAGAAATGACAGAGAGAGAATATTAAGTTAACAGAAGCAATATAAACAAGGACTCCCAAGTCTGAAATATGTATTATGTATTCAAATAACAGAATATAAGATTCACATCAGAAAATAAGAAGAGACTAGAAGCTCTCTTCTGGTAGAAAGATGAATCGGGTCTTGACTTTTTCTGTAAAAGTGAACTATGAGGTGTATTTTGAAGGACGTGGATAATACAAAATGCTAATTAAGCAAGCTGTATCTGGCCCCAGTATGTAAAATATATTGGAGGAGGAGAGAATAAGTGTTTGAAAACCACGTAGAATGTCACTGTCATGATCTAGCTGGAAAACATATGAATCCACTTAAACAGACTGGCAATCTTCAATCTTTCTCATCTTTTGGCATACAAACCAATTTCTGAAACTCTGCAGCACACCAAAAAATGTATTTTTTGCTGATCTGACAAAAAAAAAGGTGTGTGTGTGTGTGTGTGTGTGTGTGTGTATTTTGGTGACAGAGAGAGAGTCAGAGAGAGGGACAGAGACAGACAGGCAGCAGGAAAGAAGAGGTATGAGAATCATCAATTCTTCCTTGCGGCACCTTAGTTGTTCACTGATTACTTTCTCATATGTGCCTTGGCCGGGGGGCTACAGCAGACCGAGTGAGCCCTTGCTCAAGCCAGTGACCTTGGGCTCAACCTGGTGAGCCTTGCTCAAACCAGATGAGCCCGCGCTCAAGGTGGCCACCTCGGGGTCTGAAACCTGGGTCTTCCGCATCCCAGTCCAACGCTCTATCCACTGTGCCACCGCCTGGTCAGGCAAAACAAAGTATAATTTTGATTCATTCACATCAGGCAGCTATTGCTGTGTTGGCTGCTGTAATATTTTTTTTAATTTGACAATCTAAGGGAAAAGAGGTTAGTACCCCTGACTCAACGGTCAGGTGTACTGCATGTTTTCAAAATTCTTGCAGCATACCAGTGTGCCAAGGCACACCAGTTGAAAAGCACTGAAACAGACTATAAACGAAGCTATGACCTATTTCTTACATATTCTCCTTTAGAATCTGAGCACCAAAGTAACCAGCAAAATTTTCTATACTTCTTCTATTTGTTAATATATCTAGCTGGAAGGAGGATTTCAGGGGAGCCAAGCAAATTACATTTTTTTCCATGCAAATACAATACTTAGAGAAAATTTAATATTGACAAGGTAAATGGGGGTTTTCTTCTTTTGGGTATAATTTATTAGAAATAGAATCACTAAACAGATTTGTTTGTCCTTAAAGATAATTCAGTGAGCTTGAGAAATACTAATTTCAATGTTGATGATTATTCAGAGTATAAATGACTCATTAGAAAGATTCCGATCCAATAACAATAAACTCTGATCTCTAAAATTCACTGCATTTTAATTATTCCCTCTTAGTCCAACTTCTTAATGATTAATAGGGGAGAGTAGAATCCTAACTTAAGACAAATGAGAAATTTACGAGGTTCATGCACAGGTTGGTATCAGCGTGGACTAATGAGCAAAGTAAGGCATCATGACTGCACACTTCAGACGTCACTGCCATCTAGAATGGAAATCGGAAAACCAAAAAATGTTCCAAATATTTAAATCAAGTAAGTATATTTCAACATTGTTAATTAACAAAATCCCTTCTGGTAGCTCGCAGGAATTTCAGAGGCCTACTTTGACGACCTTAGTGAATTCTTCTAATATGTCCACAAGCCGCCTGAAGAGGGCAGTCAAGGTGCACAGAAACAGTCAGGAAGCCTTGATGATGAAGTCGGCACAGTGCTGCTGAATCTCTTCTATTAAATCTCCATTTTTCATGATGGGCATAAGAAAAAAGTATCGGCTGATCCAAATGCTATAACTTTTTATATTACAATCATTTTTAAAGGCTATGTAAAACTAAAAAGGATCATTAACTCATCTGTAATTGTATACAATTAATATATTTCCCATGATGAATGTAAATTTATCCTTAATGCCCTTGAAGAGACTTTTAAGAAATATAGTTCTTTTAATGATGATCAAAATCCCTATAAAGTCACAGATTTATATCAATATCTTGAAATATGCTTTTTATACTCATATTTATAATGAATTGGTGATTCCAAAGAATGTCTTCATGAACACCCCAATTCATCCATTTCTATAGACAGTAATACATAGAGAGAGAGAGAGATATCTCGAGTGAGAAGAACCACTAATTACTTATGGTTCTGAAGAGAAAAACAAACCAACTGGTAAACTGCACCCTCCAGAAAGATTTTAACAGAGTGATTTCCCTCCGGGGGCGCTACACATACTAGGGACCCTCCTGGATACAATGAAATAGATTAAGTAGACCAGAGCCTCCTAGGAGCTGAGAAATGCACAGCTCACTACCACAATGTCACTGATTCTACATAATGCACTACTTGATAAGATAAATTAAAGAGGCTGTTTTGCTAATATTTTCCTTTATATTAACCCCAAAGCCCAGACTGAAGTAGAAAGTTGTTTTCTATAGAAAACAACTCAAACATATGTTATTCAGACTTATATCTTAAAGGAAAAATGGTATGAATATAAGAAATATTAAAATGCATATAACATGTATAGTTATAACTCAGTTCATGAGTCAACATGATTTTTGTTCTCTTTAAAAAAATGGTAACATCAATATATAAATGCTTCAAGGTTGTAAGCTAAAAAGATTCATAGTAAAGAAACAAAATTCTTCAGCCATTGTTCATTTAATACATTTAATAAATTTTCTAATCTCTCTCTCTATATATATATATATACTATGAATTTAAATATTATAATGTTTTTGATAAATATTTGTAGAAGTAAAAATAAGGAACAAATGAATGAATAAACAGATAAATCAATACAGTGCTTAGAAGGGGCAAAAGTGAGCAGAAAGAGCCAGGTCCTTGCCTTAATATATGTCAACCCACTAGGGAAACATTTATAATGTTAAATAATAAAAATCAAAACAACCAAATGAACAAGTTCAAAAAATGTAAATCTTGTTTATGCTAATATGCCCAACAATTATCATGATTTTCAAAAAATTATTTGTTGAATAAATAAATCAAAGCATTTATCACAAAACCTGACAAACTGAAATTAGGAAAGCATTAGCTCATACTTAAATCCTGCAGGATTACTCAACAAATCTATGCTTTAGCTTTCCATGGTAAAGAGTCTTCAGAGAACTTTGTTGTAAGGAATCAAAAAGGCAGACACAGATTTTAAAAACTGTGTCTCATGAGTCAGAGATTAGGTGCTTTCTACTTAACTGAGGCAGTCACCATCATCGTAACATTCACTGAAGTTCACAGTGTGCCAAGAACTCTTATCTACATCTATGTCATTTCATCTTCACAAAGCCTTATATAACAGAAACTAGTTCGATCCCCATTTCATGAGGAGAGAAGTTAATCAACTTGTCTCTGCCCCACAGCCAGCATATCAATTATTTCTTTCAAGGACTGTGCTTTCTGTTATTGTATCTAAAAAGGCATCATCATGCCTGAGGTCATCTAGGTGTCCCCCTATGTTGTCTCCTAAGCATTTTATAGTTATGCATTTTATATGCAGGTCTACGATCTATTTTGACTTAATTTTTGTGAAGGGTGTAAGATCTGTGCCATTTTTTGGCTCATGAATGTCTAGTTGTACCAGCAGCCTTTGCTGAGGAGACTACCTTTGCTCTGTGTTGCCTTTGCTCCTTTTTCAAAGATCAGTTGAGTGTATTTATGGAGGTTAGTTCTGGGTTCTCTATTCTGTTCCATTCATCTATTCTTTCAACAATACCACACTTTCTTGATTATTATAGTTTTGTAGTAATTCGTGAAGTCAGGTAGCATCAGTTCTCCAACCCCGTCCTCAAAAATTGTGTGGGCTATTCTGGGTCCTTTGCCTTTCTTCATAAAATTTAGAATCAGTTTGTCAGTATTCATAAAATGACTTGCTGAGATTTTAATTGGGACTATAATTCAGGTTGGGGAAAAAATGACATCTTGGCAATATTGAGTCTTCTAGTCAATGGAAATGGAGTATCTCTTCATTTATCTAATTCTTTGATTTCATTCATCAGTATTGAAATTTTTTTCTAATATGAATCTTTTACATATTTTATTAGGGTTAAGCCTTAATATTTCCTTTTTGGGGGAGCTGATATAAATGGTATTATGTTATTAACTTTAAATTTCAAGTGTTTGTTGTTTATATACGAAAGCAACTGACGTGTACAATATATTGACCTTGTATCATCCAACCTTGCTATAATTGTTCATTAGTGTCATGGGTTTTTGTTGTTGTTGTTGATGCTTTGGATTTTTTATATAGATGATCAAGTCACCTGCTAACAAAGATACTCTATGTATTCCTCCTCGATCTTGTTTACATTTTATTTCCTTTTCTAAGATTTTCCTTGACCTTCACTTATTCCTTCTTTGCTACTCTTCTTTCTGTAGCTCCAAGTTTCTGACCTAATCTATATATTTTACTTCTAAGAACATACCAGCAAGACAGTGTAATTGCCTACACATATCCTCAAATTTTCTCTGTCTCAGAAACTATTTCTCCTTCACTTGTGAAGGACAGTTTCACAGAGTGCAGAATTCTAGGTAGACGTTTAAAACGTTTTATTTTTCTCAGAACATTTTAAATATTTCACTCCACTCCCATCCTGTCTGGATGGTTTTTGTGAAGTTGAATTTCATTATCTTTTTTCTCTTTAGGTCTTTTTCTTCCTCTAGTTTCTTTCAGGTATTTTTTTGAGTTTCTGTAGTCTGAAGATGACATGCTGAGATGTAGTTTTGTGTTATGTTTGTTTGACATTTATCCTACTTGGTGTTCTCTGACCTCTCAAGCTGTAGTTTGGTGTCTGACATTAACATAGAGCAATCTCAGTCATTAATGTTTCAACTATGTCTTCTGTTCCTTTCTTCTTCTTCTGGTGCCCCGTTATACATGTGTTAGACCTTTGTATCTGTCCCACAGCCCTTGGATCTCCTGTGTGCTTTTTTTCTTCAGTCTTTGTTCTCTTTGCTTTTCAATGTTCAAGGATTCCACTGATATATCCTCTAGCTCAGTCTTTTCTCAGCCGTGTTCAGTCTACTAATAAGTTCCTCAACGTTATTCTTCTTTTCTGTTACAGTGTTCCTTATCTCTAACATCTGTTTTGGTTCTTTCGTAGGACCTCCATCTCTCTGTTTAAATGGCCTGTCTGTTCTTGAATGCTCTCTGCTTTATCCATTAGGGCCCTTAAATTATTATCATAGTTATTTTAAATTCCTGTTCTAATAATTCCAACATCCCTACCATGTCTGGTTCTAATGCTTTCTCTGTTCAAATTGTATTTAGTGCCTTTTGATAAGTCTTGTAATATTTTTCTTGATAGCGAGACATGATATATCAGGGGAAAAGAAACTGCTATAAATAGGCCATTAATAATGTAAGGGTGAAACATGGGGAGAAGGGAAGTGGTCTACAGTCCTGTGATTAGGTCTGTCTTTCAATGGGCCTATGCCTCTGGACTGTGAACGTCCCAGCTGTCCCTCACATTTCCCCCCTCCTCTAGGTAGGATGGAATGGCTGAAGTGGGCTGGCGCTGGGTATTTCCTTTGTCCCACACGGAGTGCTTGGGTCAGTGGAGGTGCGTATACCCTTCCCAAGTCAGTTCCACTGATTAGTACCCCAGCATGGTGAGGGGGTCTGGTTAACTAAGACTTACTAAGAACAGTGTTCTGTCGTACTTCAAAATGACACCTTTCCCCCTCGAAGGATTTTTCTCTGATATTTACTGCAGGAACCTGGTCAAGCTCCTGGAGTAAATTCCACAGTACTACAGGGGCTCTTCATGCCTGGGTGCCCCCGAAGTTCTTACTCTAAGAGCTGTACACAGAGCTTGCAGCATTTCACCCATCACAGTCAGGTCTTCCTGCCCCAGCAAAGCCCCCACGGAAGTTTCTGCTCACGAGTTTCTGCTCTGGTAAACTGTGGCTCCCCAGAGTCGCATCCTTTCCAAATTGATTCTCTTATGGGTCCATAAAGAGATGATTTTCAGTCTGTTCAACATTTTACTGGTTGTTAGGGTGGAGTGGCAACTTCTAAGCAAGCTCGTTATATGCAGAATTGGACTGCAAGTGGATTATTTCTAAAATACAAATCCCTGAGCACATATCATGTTAAATTAGTCAGACCCTTCTAAGGATGAGAATATATGTTTTAACCAGCTTTCCAAGTGCCTTTTATGAACACAGAAGTATGAAAATAGCTAGAATAAATGAATACTGGAAAAAAATGGAAAGGCTTCTTAGATGAAGTACTTTCATCTGATTCTACAGTGCATCCTCCCTCTAAAGTTAAATCTACTGCTCACAAAAATTAGGGGATCAGGGAACGTGCTGATACTCTAGTACTTTCAGCCTTTTGTATAGTGTATTTTCACCAATGAAATAAAAGTTGGTTTTGCATCTCATTTGCATAATCAACTTTCTTTGACTTATCATTTGCTTTTCTGATGTTCTTATTTAATAAAAAAAAATCACATGCTTCTTTTTTTTTTAAATATCCCCTAATTTTCACGAGCAGTAGTATTAGTTTATGCTCAGGAAAAAAATTATAAAAGTATAATAATTTAGTGTAAAATATAACAAATATAAAAATGTCCCATAAAACTCTCAACATAATTTCCAAATAACGCAATACTACTCTTATTATTAGCTTTTGTCTAAATAGAAAAAAATATATATCGCATTTGAATCCTGAAAATTTGGACTTTGTCAGTCATTGCACTAAATGTATAAACTTGGAAAAGTCACCACACTTTCTGCTGATTTTTCGTTAGTAACCCCTCCCTCACTGACTGCGAGGTTGAAGGCGTGAGGGACTGCCCTTGTCACGACAGTGACTGGGATCTGCTATGTTAACTTGTTCCTTCACCCTTTCATCATAGTCCCTTTGGTCAGATGACACAGCAAGTCATGTTCTCATTGGACTTGACTGTCATCAAAGACAAAGGAGGAATAAATCTGAAGCTGTTTTACTTGACAGGTTATTGGATTGTATGACTTCATTCCTATGAGACCAAGCCTCCTGTACATCTAAAAGAAATTATTTAGGAACTAAAATCTGGGGCCATGATAAACACACTTACTAATATGTTAAAGGACTAACACACAGGGTGGGGCAAAAGTAGGGTAACAGTTGTGAGTCCGCGAAACAATTTATTCTTGTATTATTATTTATTCATTATTGTACTATTTTCCATATGAATAATTCTAAACCTACTTATGTCCCACCCTGTATTCTAAAATCACAGTAATCAAGGACAAGTGCTTAAAAAGAATGCGAGTGTTACTATAATTTGTAAAGGTGAATTTATATATATATATATATATGTTATATATATATATATGAATGATATTCTTAGCTGTGAGATCAAGTGTAGAAACTTTCATCTTTAGTCAGAGTGCTTGAGAATAGCTATCAAGACTCTACATTCAAAAGTAACTGTGTTGTTTCAGTTGTAATATTTATAAATAATGCAGGTTTAGAGAAATAAAATGCTATTTTATAGCCTATTTACTTCCATAAGTGTGTAATAAGCACCTTTTTCAATGTGTTTTTCT
The DNA here is from genome assembly GCF_036850765.1 of Saccopteryx bilineata. NCBI lineage: Eukaryota > Metazoa > Chordata > Mammalia > Chiroptera > Emballonuridae > Saccopteryx > Saccopteryx bilineata. Next base: position 18,936,457 of record NC_089495.1, read on the forward strand.
CCAGTTTGTAATATTCTCATTCATTTCATTCAATGAAACCTAGTAAGTGCATAGAAATGGCAAAGCCTGGACCAGCGTATGCTCGAGCATCGACATGTCATCATATTAGTGTAATAGTTTTCCCTTCACAGAACTTTCCAACTTATGGTCAGAATCCAAATTTTCCTACTAAGATTAACTCTACCAGAGCCTGACTAGGCAGTGGTGCAGCGGATAGACCATCAGACTGGGATGCAGAGGACCCAGGTTCAAGACCCCAAGGTCACCAGCTTGAGCGCAGGCTCAATTGGTTTGACCAAAGCTCACCAGCTTGGACCCAAGGTCGCTGGCTTGAGCAAGTGGTTACTCGGTCTGCTGAAGACCCACGGTCAAGGCACATATGAGAAAGCAATCAATGAACAACTAAGGTGTTGCAACAAAAAATTGATGATTGATGCTTCTCATCTCTCTCCATTCCTGCTGTCCCTATCTATCCCTTTCTCTGATTCTCTCTCTGCCTCTGTTAAAAAAAAAAAAAAAAACTCTACCAGAAAAATTACTGGGTTTCTATATAATAATGACAACCAACTAATAGTTTCTGAAACTATGCAAATCTACCAGAAGAGCAAACAAAGCTATTCGTGCCTATAGCATAACTAGTATAAACAGAATACCACAGAAGGTAAAGGTATATAAAAGTGGGCAAATGACAATCTGTAACCTCAGAAATCCATGCAAGAACAGGAAGAAAGGTGAAAGCTGTGAAAAAAAAAATAGAGAAATCCCAGCAGAGGTGGATGCAGAAGAAAACATCAGTGTAGAAAGGAAGGATCTCACCCAGATTGGGCATTATTACCAAGAACAAGTCTGAGACTTGGTGGGTAAGAACAGTGGCTACTGGCCAACACAAATGAAGGGGCTTTGCAGTACGCAGGCACAAAACGAGCCGGCCTAAGAACCCAGCAGTTCGTGCGGAGAGAGAGGGAACTTGGCAGAGGCAGAAAGGCAGTCCTGGAGGCCCGGTGATGCAGTGAGAGGGGAGAAATGAGTCATGGAAAGTGCAGGACCTATGGAAACATAAAGTGGCTCAGAATTAAAGGACATTCCTGGAAGGAATGAAGGACAAGAGGAAGGAAGGAATGGCAGAAGGTAGGGAGGTAGAGACCTTCTGTGTTCAACCTATTCCACTTTATTAAAAGAAAAGAATACCTGAATTTAAAAACTATCAGGCTTCTTAAAAGTCTAACCATTACTTCCACATCTAAACTACTATTTCTGGTTTAGGAAAGAAAATAAATGAAAAAACAGCAAATAACCAGCAATATTTATACAAAGTTACTACAAGAAGAAAACTGAAAGAATTAAAATTCAATTGATGAAAACTTTTCCTATCAAACATCCATAAAAAGGGGAAAAATAAAACACAATATTCCAACTTGAATTAAGTATAATTAGACACACATTTAAAGACATTAAAACATCTCAAGTGAAAAATTCAAAACCTCAAAAATAGACGTAAATAAAATACAAGAAGATGTTATGAGGTTAATCTTGAAGAGGCAAACAACAGACAGACCCACAGAGCATGGGACACTAACAAATCAACTAGGCTAGATTCTTTTCTAAAGAAGTCAGCCAAGGTTAAAAGTGTGGGAATTTTATAGATTAAAAGAAAGTAAAGATGCATAACAACAAAATGTAATTTATAAACTCTGACAAGATCTGAAATGGGGGGAAAGGCTACGAAAGACATTTTGGAGACAAACATGAAAGTCAAACAGGGACAGTACAATAAGATTATATTGAATTAATCTCAATTCACATAAAAGTGATAGTATTTTGACTACATAAGAATTTCCTTTTCTTAAAAGATGAATACTGAAATCTTTAGCAGTGATATTTCATCATGTCTAACAACTTATGTGTACATTTGCTGACATCTAACTCATTTATGACACAGATGAGTAAAATCAAAGTGGCAAAATATTAATAATTAGTGAGTCTTGGTAAAGGGTAGGTTGTATCCTTGTACTACTGTTTCAATTTTCTGTAGTTTGAAATTAAAAAGACAGGAGACTAATGATGGACTTTATATACAAATAATACAGAAAACTGAGCTCAGAGACTGCTACTACTTAACACGTAATACAAGGTTACTGAAAACAGTAAAAGGATTGGGATCATCCAACTCTCAGCAAGAACTAACTAAGAAATTTAATACAGTGAAGTTATATCATATGCCTTCAACTTACAAATAATAAATTAGATTGAGCTCAGAAACAACCTTAGAACATCCTTTATATTAAACTGGTCATGGATTCATTCAAGCCTGAAAAACAGTTCTCATGTATTAGCCAAATCAGGCAAGGAATCTGTGAATGCCATGAGAGTCTGCTAGACTTTGACAAGAAGTGAACTCTTTGTTCATGTAGCCAGGCATATTAGAGTGACGATAATTAAGGCCATAGAAAAATATTATCTAAGGAATAGAGGGAATGATAAGGGCTGTATTCCCAAAACCATTTACCAAGCACTTACAAGAGCATTAAGTGATGTACAAGGGTAATTTTATCTATACACGATTTTCACCTTACGTGCTCACTTTAATCTAATCTCATAAGAGATGTGACCTCGCTTTAATGAAATAAAAGGCTGATGAGCTCTTTTCCACAAAGTTTTGGCCAGTTATCTCCCACTCGCCAGTCCCTGTTATGAGATGCTTCTTTGAATAGAAGCTTATCATGACCTAATGAGTTTAATAAATGCTGGCTGATGGAGCCCTGCTCTAAAAGATTAATAATCTTAATTGGAAATGCAAAAGCAAAATACAAATGACAGTTCACAAGGTAAAGGCTATGATGAATGTGTACACTTAAAAAAAGCATTAAACTCTATTAGCTCCAGGGTCACAAATCCCAACCCTGTCAGGTGCCAGCTCTGTGACTTTGGATAAATCATATAATCTCTCAACTCTGATGTCCTCATCTTTGAAATGGATTTTCTCAGACCTAACCTTTATAGTAGTGAGCATGACATACACATAGTAAACAACACTTTATTTAATTAGAGAAGGAAATATGTTAGCCAGGTAACACCTCTTTTGTCCACGTAAGTAATTTATTCATCTTCGCTTTTTAAATACCTTTATAATTACTAACTTTTTTCATTCATTTTAAGTCTAATAGTATGTTCCTATCTAAGACATCACCAACACCTTGTTTACACACACATCCTGCTTGATTCTACATGTGATTTTTTATTTTCCTTCACCTGGATGGTTTTTTCTTACACTACTAGTTAATATGAATAACCTTAGAAAAGGATATTTTGTTCTTAGAATTCTCTGTGACTTCTGGAAGAGATGAGCAACTCTGTGGAACAATATACCTAAAAGATTTAACAATTATGGGTAATATTCCTGTTAGTACAATTTGAGAAAGGAAGTTGAGGTTAACACTTATGGGAGGGAGGTGAGAACTGTATTGAGTAGACTTAATTAACAACTTTATTTGGCCCAGGAGTTTTATGTTAGCATTGAGGAAGGTGAGAATTGAATTCTGAAATCTGTGAATAAACGGACTATGTGAAGGAAGAGTGGAATGATTTGCTAAGAGGGCTTACAAGGAAGCCAATAACTCATCCATCACCTAAAAACAACTGAAGAACCTAAATGTGAGTTAACTAGAAGAAAATACCACAACGAAAAAGCAGAAAGCCTCACAAATGAAAGCACAAAGATTTAAAAATAATAGCTTATGAACTTGACAATGATTCTACAGAAGTAAAAAATGATGGCTGTTTTATTTTTTAAAAAATGTTCCAAAATTCCATTGCCACAGAAGGACCTAGAATTTAATTCCTTTAAAAAAAGGGGAGGGGGGATGGCTTCTTATGATAGGGTGTTTTTCTCAATGAATCTACAACTCCTTTTGAGGCTTAATTTAGAATACAAGCATATACCACATTTTTTGCTCCATAAGACACACAGGCATTTTCCCCTCCACTTTTGGGGGGGAAATGGTGCATCTAATGGAGCAAAATATATGGTAATTTGATGAATTCTTCTTAACTCTCTTTACCTGTTCTTAGTTGAGATATTTTTGACCCACTCTGCCCACTATCGTATGGGTCACAGTACTCTCTTGGTTCCACAACAGATCTCAGAACACTGCTCATCCACAATTTTTAACAAATCCTCCTCTGAACCTGATATTGCTCCAAAACAGAAATTTATCATCCTCCTCTAACAAAATCTAAGGCATCCCTCTATGGGCCCACTTAATTTTCTTCCTTTCCAATTCCATTATCATCCTGAGTAATGCCAGCACCATTTAATCTTGAAATTACCACAGTCTTATAGCTCCTCAAGCTTCTCTACAACATAAAAATCCTCGATTTTATACTTCAGTAAATTATTTATAACGAACCCTTTGTGACAACTTCCTAATTTTTAATCCTGTCCTATTTTTACACAAAATCTGTTCTTCGCTCCTGTGAAAATATAGCTTACATTACACCTAGTTTATCGGCTATTGCCTGGTTTCCTTTGACCCCCACCCAACTTTGAACCCATAGTTGCACATTTTAAATATACTCTCACGAGCACTCGCAAAGCATTTTGCCTAATCCACCTCACACCATAAACCAAACATGTAGTCCCCCAAGAAGGGTGTTCTTGCTCCCTATTTGCTGAGCATGAGGCAGAAATGATTTAATTATACAGGTTCCTAAGAAGTTGAATATTCTAGTTTGAAAAAGGATCCTATGATGCCAGGATCATCCACCTGGTCTTCCCATTCCCTGTTCCTCAAGGGAAATAAAACCTATGAATGGTGAACCTACTTCTTATCTCCCCTTTCTCTGTCCTGGCTGCATAGAATCTCCTGGATCATATTTCTGTAAATGGCATTACGTTGGGGCCATCCTGAAACAATTAAATCAGAAAGTTTGGGTATGGAACCATATATCTGCTCTACATTTTGCATTTGCTTCTAAAGCTTCACCTGTTCTTTCTCTGTTCTCTAACAACCCACCATACATGATACATATATATGATCCATATATTATCTTAACTTTTTTTAATAACTTCAAACATTTTTTCTCATAAATCTAAAACTATTCTAAAACGTAAAACTTTATTATAAAACAGTCTATACTAAGCAAACAGAAAAGGTTATTTTGAGCTAAGTGTCATTTAAAAAATTAAGGGTCCATACTTAATTCATTTAACAATATCATGAGTTCAGTAGAATATTAACTAGAGGATGTATCTTTTAATACTATGTTATGGTTAACATTCTCAGAATACATACAATTACAATTACAAGTAACTGTGATATAAACAGTTCAACAATAAAGTATTTCTAGACATGTGCCAAAAATACAATGGTCAAATAAATATATTTCTTCATGTAATGTTGAATATAGGAAATCAATGTCAGGTTTTAGGAGCAAGCCAATGATTTTCCTAAAGTGTACATGGTCCTGTAGCATGCCACAAGACATTTTGTACTTTACACTAAAATGTCAGTTAAGGTGGTAGTTTTGCCTGTAGGGCTTCAAAGCATTACTTAGAAGTATATGTATACCCTTTACCCAGATGCACTAGCCCAATTCTGACAACAGCGTTAATAATCACTTGAGTACCGGTCCTCAAGTTTGATAGAGAGGAACTCCAAATCACCTGACATACTGCTTTTCAAACTACTTTGCTCACCATCTTTTTTACCCCCTGTTAGCCATGCCCCAATAAAGACTCCTTATTAGGATGTGATAAGATCCTTCTTGAAAATTTCAAAACATTGAAATTCACTTTCTGCAAATTTGTGTAAACAAAACTATTTGTTTCTTTTTTCATTGACCTACTTTACTAATCACTTCAGTTTCCACTGGAGTTCAAAATGACTTAGAAATCTAAGTCAAGTCTGCAGGTGAATAGACAGTATTCAGAGTTGGAAGGTGCAGCCACGAAACAAAAAGTCATTGTTCTTAAAAACAAAAGAAGTGCTCAAGTAGTCAGCCAAGAAGAAAGAAACAACCTGAATTGTCCTTAACCACTGAGGAAATGGAATAAATAATTTAAAGTCTCCTAAAAGAAATCTACATGCCCAAATGGTTTTACTAGAGGATTCTATCAAACATTTAAAGAAGTAGTAACATAATCTTCTAAAATTGTGTAATTTTCCACAATCTCTTCCAGAAAAATAAAGTAGGAGGGAACAATTCTCAACTCACTTTAAGAGGACAATATTACCCTGGTACCAAAACTAGATAAAACAGCATAAAATGATATTAAAAAATGATATAGCCCTGGCCGGTTGGCTCAGCGGTAGAGCGTCGGCCTGGCATGTGGGGGACCCGGGTTCGATTCCCGGCCAGGGCACATAGGAGAAGCGCCCATTTGCTTCTCCACCCCCCCTCCTTTCTCTCTGTCTCTCTCTTCCCCTCCCGCAGCCAAGGCTCCATTGGAGCAAAGATGGCCCGGGCGCTGGAGATGGCTCCTTGGCCTCTGCCCCAGGTGCTAGAGTGGCTCTGGTCGTGGCAGAGCGACGCCCCCTGGTGGGCAGAGCATCACCCCTGGTGGGCGTGCCGGGTGGATCCCAGTCGGGCACATGCGGGAGTCTGTTTGACTGTCTCTCCCCGTTTTCAGCTTCAGAAAAATACAAAAAAAAAAAATGATACATATCAGTATCTATCATAAACTTAGATGCAATATTTGACAACAAAATATTGGCAAATAGAATCTGTCAGTGCATAAAAAGAATAGTATACCACTACAATTAAGTGAGATTTATTTCAAATTGTCAGACTGGTCCAACACCTGAAAATCGGTCAATGTAATCCACCATATCAACTGGCTAAAGCAGCAAAATAATACCATGTGACATAATAAAAACCTGATAAAATCCAATAGCCATTCAGGATAAAAACTCTCAGCAAACTATGACTAAAGAACTTTCTCAACCGGATAAATGATATCTATTACTATATAATACTTAATAATGAAAGACTGAATGCTTTTTCTCCCAAAGATCAGATCAATATATAACACATAAAAATTTAGTAAAAAAAAAAAAAAAATCACAAAAAGTACATGGGGATCTAGGGCTAAACAAACAGTTGTTCAATTTGATAAGAAAAAAGTAGTAAAAAAACAGGTGATAAACTGGACCTCATTAAAATTACAATCTGCAGAGGCCCCCATTATGAGTGTGAAAGCAAGCCATGGACTAGAAGAAAACACCTGAGGACCACACATCTGACAAATAACTAGTATCTTCAATATATTAAAAAAAACAACTCTCAAAACTCAGGAAAAAAAAAAACTCTCAAAACTCAGTGGAAATAATGACAAGAGAAATAAGCACATAAAAGATGTTCAAAGCATTAGCCACTAGAGAAATACAAAATAAAACCACAATGTGATAGCACCCCATCCCTATCAGAATGGCTAAAAATAAAATATGGAGAGCACCAAATGCTGGTGAGAATATGGAAAAATGACTTCACTTACACACTGCTGGTGGAGTTGGACAATGATACAGCCACTCTGGAAACATTTAGTTTCTTATAAAGCTGAACATGCAACCACCATACAACCGAAGCATCATACTCTCTAGTGTTTATTCCAGAGAAACAAATAGTTAAGTTCACACAAAAACCTGGACAGGAATTTTCACAGCAGTAGTGTTTGTAATAGCCTAACGCTAGAAACAGTGCTCATCCCCTTTAACAGATGGATGGTTAAACATCCATACCATGGACTATTACTCAGTAATAAAAACAATAAACTGTTGATAAAAGTAACAACTTTGATGGACTTGGAGGAAATGATAGTAAGTAAAGTGAAAACAGCCAAACTGAAAAGGTCCTACACTGTATGAACACATTTATATAAGTCTTAACAAAACACAGAAGCGGAGGACAAATCCTGGAGGTGGGCAATGGAATGGATGTGTGGGGGTGGCAATAAAGGGCAACCGGAAACATTCTGATGGGGACGGAACTGTTGTCTCTTGACTGTACGGATACTAAACCCCTGCTTGTGATGTTGTATATCACTTTGCAAGATGTTACCACTGTAGGACTGCAGGTAAAAGATTTTTGATTTGTCTGTACCTGTATTTTTTTCAAAATAAAAAGTTTAACTAAAAAACAGCATTTGTTGCCTATTATATTTGTACTTGTCTAAATTTTTCTTTAGTATGCTCCTAGGGAAAATATTTCATCCATTTCAAAGTGTTGACATCTAGTTCACAAAGCAAGGAGAGGTTGAAAACTAAATGTACTTCCTTGGTCAGGGTGTTCTCACTATTAAACTGTTAAAATAGATTATGTCTAACGGGGCTACTTCACTGTCTACAAGATATAGTCAAGGCAATATTCAAGGCAATATTCAAACCGAATTCTATGACATTCTAACCTTTATAAAGGACATAAAAATAACAAATACTTCTTATGATTATATGTAGAATTTGTCAATAAATATTTACACAATAAAAGAATACTGGCCTATTAATGTCATTTTCTAGAGTACAATGATCTTTAGCTTACTTTTAAATGCTCATAGTTGTATCTGATTACAACATTAAATAACTGTTTAACTCTAGTACATACATTTATCTTAAATATACTAAATGTTTAAATGCACTAATTACCGGCACACAGAGCACTGTCGCTGAGGCTGAAGAGCTGTGAACATGACGATCATAGAATAGTTTCGAGGAGGTGCCTTTATGAACTTCCGGAATTTATCGCCATTCATTCGAAAGATTGAGCGCCTGGAACTCCATTCCATCAGCTGTTCTACTTTTTCAGCTAAAAGATTCTGCAAGTAAACATCAGAACTTAAATTCACACAGGGTTAAAGTACTCCAGTTTGCATTTCATATAAACAGAATTATGTGAGATGAAGCATCAACTCCCATATGTGCCTTGACCAGGCAAGCCTAGGGTTTCGAACAGGCGACCTCAGCGTTCCAGGTCAACGCTTTATCCACTGCACCACCACAGGTCAGGCGAATATATTCATTCTTAATAGGCCTTTTATGCATAAAATATTTCATTTTACATTTCCTAGTGATCTCACAGGTTTATAAAACAGATACCACAGGTAAAACAGACTTCCACCACATCCAGACAGATGAAATAGACATGCTCTCCCTCACTCTCATGAAATACAGCTATAGACTCTGACCTTTAAACAGAAAACAGGCATAAGAAGGCCGGGAAAGGGAAACATGGAGGAGGACTGGCCCACAGGACCCGAGAAGGACACGGCAGTGAGTTCGCTGCATTTTCTTTGCGCCTCACCCATCCTAGATGGGTTGTGGGACTAGTCAGCAATTCAAGGCCAGTGGATACAGATAAAAAAAATAGTGCCTGGTCTCTCTACCACAGGACAAGAATGGGTAACGAAGTAAGATAACAAACAACTGCACTATTCTAACCAGACACCACAGAGAAAATGCAGCCCCACCACTCTCACCCGCAAAGGCAGAACGGGGAGCCTCGACTCGACCTTACATTGCCCTCTAAGCTCCAGCCTGTGACAACAGGGAGGAATCTCGTAAACGGAAAGCTGAGGGAAGAGGGAAGGAAACTTATGCACAGGGCGCTGTATGGCTCTACTCATATTAAGGTCAAAACCAGGAAAAAAATAACCTACTGTGCGTGAAATCAGGATACACACACACACAAAGGAATACTATTCTGCCTTCAAAGAGAAAGAAATCCTGTCATTTGTGACAACATGGTGGACACAGAGGACATTATATTGAGTGAAATAAGACAGTCACAGAAGGACAAATATTGCCAGATTCCACTCATATGCGTGCTCTAAACCAGTCAAACTCATAAAAGCCGAGAACAGAAAGGTGGTTGCGGAGGGGGGGGGAGTGGACACGGGGAGTGCTGCTCAATGGGTGTCAAGTTTCAGCTATACAAGAGGCGTGTGTCTGGAGAGCTTCTGTACAATCGCGCCTACAGTTAACAACACAGTGCTGCGCACTTGACAATGTTACCGGTACAGATTTCATACTAATACAGTAAAACAAAAATACACCAAAGCGCAAGAAAATCTTTGATGGTGACGGATGTGTTTAGTACTTTGTGGTGACAGTATCACGGGCAAACAAGGTGGAAAAGTGCCAGTAAGAAAATTAATTCATTAGATACAATCAAAAGTGCCAGTAAGAAAATTAATTCACTAGATACAATCAAATATGTACTTTAGAAACTTCTACTAGACCACTTACCACACTTACCATCTTAAGGCTGCTTCTCATTACATGCTCTTAGTTCCTTCTAAAAAAGAACTTAATCAGGAAAGAATAAGACCTCTGTTTTTCTTGGGTGTGTGTGTGTGTGATATTCATTTCTAATCCATCCCTGTGCTACCCTAGGTTATTTACTTTTATTCCACTTTCCTCCCATAAGGAACAAAATGATAGGTTTTTATATCTCTTGCCTCAAGCCACTTTCTCATTTTACAGCCAACAATTCAAGAGTCAGAAGCACCTGAAATTGCTCTAAGATATATGGCTCTGACTCACCATTTCAGAACTCTCTCATCTGTGCACAGACACAAAAAAACATGCTTTTACAGGAGCTATGAACTGCATCATTTCTGAATTTACTCATCTTTGCACACCAAGGAAATATTACAAGGTAGACAATAAATTATGTTAACTACATAAATCATCTTTAAAACAAAGAAAGTAATAAACCTACCAAAGCCTAACAAAAACTTGTGCATTCCCACCTCACTGATGCAAACCTGTCACCACTATAAAGAGCCAATGACAATTAACTAAATTCATTACAAAAATCATAAAAATTAAGTTTATTTTTAAATGTAGTATTGTTGCCCATACTTTAATATGAGGTTCACAATCAACAAAGAGAAATAAATATATTCAGTGAGTACTTTCAATGTGTCAGGGACCATACTAGGAATACAATATGCCCAGTGCCCATCAACAATCCCTAGTCCACAGAAAAAAAAAATCCAGATCAAATTAATAAATGGTTAAGTAGAAATTCAAACTCGGCTTTTCTATTGTTAATTCCTAGGATGTTTTCTCCACATAACAGTGGCAGTTGGGTGTGTGTTATACACGTTTGCGTACAATCTCTCTATTTAGACACACACACACACACACATAAACACACACAGATTTTAAAAAAATGGAACCATTTAAACAAAAGTAGATTTTTCTACACAGTAAGACAGTTTATTATAAAAGTTCCTCTAATTTAATTCCCTGACTAGGCCTAGAAAGTAATTCTTTGTAAGCATGCATAGTTTATAATAAAAAGTTGGCAAAACAAAACAAGTTAACACGTAGTTTCTAGTCACTTAAAGGTTTTAATATAAAAAAATGTACTTTAAAAGTACCAATATACTTGAAGAACATAATAGCAAAAATATTGAGCATTAAAAATGAATTTAGTACACATAATTAAAGAGAGTCAAGTGCCAGCTTCTCCATTTAGAAAGTAATGTGCAAAAGTGAGAAATGTGATTAGCTGTCCCCTTTGTACCAAAAAAAAAAAATAATAAATAAATAAATAAAAGATTTAGGAAGGGAGGCTTACAGGGTATTGTGGCTGACTCACACTCTCAAGAGCACTATTAGAAAGAAAGTTGAGCTATTCTCTAAGGCAAATGTTACAGTAGGAATATTCAATAAGTAACAGAAATCTGGTTAATTTGAATTCAGTGATCTAAGAAAGAATCACAGGTTGAGCTATAGTCTCTAAGCAGAGTTTCTTCCATGGTTGCATTTGTGTATGACAGGACTACAGCATTATTTAAGGACAAAGTTGGGTATATTTGTTCCTTCAAAGTACGTCTGTCTCAGGGTCATCTGTATTCCTCTCTGTTGGGATTTTTCCTTCTTGCTACCATTTCACTTCTGCAGAGCTTACCTGCAAGACTTCACCATCTTTTTTGTTTGGTGTCCCTTTTGGTCACTTAAGAGTAATACTCATGAATCTAAATTCCCTATTCCCACTGGAGAATGAAACAAGTTAAAAAAAACCATGCCCACAGGAACTTTGTGTATCTCAGGGAACACAGAAACATTCATAAGATGGAATATAATGTAACCTTTCAAAACTGAGAAAACACCACGTCTGTTTTAGAACTGCAAAAGAATTTGATGGCTCAAGTTCAAATGATGCTTCTGTATTTACATGCAATATGACTTGACCAAATAAATTCTCTGAATCTCAGTTTCTTCATCTCTAAAACTGAATAACACCTCACAACCTAGTTGGTAAAAGTAAATGACTTAATGTATGGAAAATTCGTAGTGCATCACCCTGCAATGGACAGACACTCGTATTGTCTCTTCTCCTCAGGTCAATTTCTGTCAGCAACACTCAGGCTACTAAAGGAACATCGACTGTGGGAATTCTAAAATCTCATTAATACCTTAAATCTCAGAGCTCCCAAATGTTTCCTTAGTACTTATTACATGACAGGCACTGTGCTAAATTTAAAACAAGCATTGAGGATTGTTAATTACATGACAGCACTGTACTCAATTTATGGAAAATGAAAGGGGAAGGAGTATAGCAGACCCTCCTTTACTGAAGGCCTTATGGCAAAGAAGCTCTAGCAGTAAAAATACTGCTGATACTGATGTTACGGTTGCCAGCTCAGGACAGGATGGCATATACGATCTTATTTCTGTGAACACCAACTGGTTGGTAATGGCTAACTTACATTGAACACAGAGGAAAATTCTGAAACCTAGACTGGTAGTGTGCAAAGAGTCTGTAAGCAGTTAGATTTAAGTTTTGCCTGCTACTGGCACAAGGCTGGGAAACTGGACCATGGGGACCATATGCCTACCATTCAGAAAAGAAAAAAGAAATCTAGTATTAGAATCTTCAAAGACGAAACCCTGTTCTTACCCGTTATATTGTAAAAAGCAAGGGCCAGCAGGTACCACAAATTTATGAAGTGAAGAACATCATATTAACCATAGGAGCCCACGTCTTCATTTAATATTTTCATCTTAATATTTTTTATAAAAAATAAAATTTTAAGGCAATTCACTATAATAAACACTCTGGCATGGTCTATATGCCAGTCCTCAACATATATTACTCAAACTGATGTAAATCCATGCTTTTACAAACCAGTTCCTAACAAAAATAAGGAGAAATGGTACATTTCACTAAACAACATGTAATAAAATCGTTGGTTCCAAAGAGAAGCTAACATAGGAAAAAATATCTCACTAATTGAATACTGATATATTTGTTTCCAGCACTGCGTCCCTTGGTACATTTTAATGATGACCAGACGCACCAAACAAAGATATGTATGTGGTATCGATCATGTCTTAGAAAAGAGACACCAGAGTAACAGCCATTATGTGCCTGTGTACCAGGCATCTACCAAGTATTTACTCAGGTACTTGCTATCAGTTAAATAGCAAAATATAGTTTTCTTCCAGTTATTCACAGAATATACATTTGGAATGACAGTAAGAAGTACATGTTGGGGGTACCTCTTGATGACGCACAGAAACTTCACGATCCCTCCTGCCTCCCTGTATTTTACAGGAGCTTTTCCTTTTGCAGACTTTACTACCTACGAGGGTCACTCAGAGCACACTGACAAACAGAAGCAGCCAGATGTGTGCTGTTTTTCATTTGGGAGGAATGTTATCTTCAGTTTCTGAAATCATCTGATACTAAAATCCATCTTCATTTTCCTTAATATTATAAAATTCCTCTCAGATTTGAATAAAACATAAAGAGCAATTAATGCTTCCAGAAACCAAAATACCAGAGATCAAGTGCCACAACTCCCCCTGTGCATTACAAACTGTTCACTAAAGATCAGCAGAGTCTTAAGGGCACTTGGAAAACCACAGTGAGCTACACAATAAGTAGAAAAATAGACTATTTTGATGAAAAATATAAAGTGCATCTAGTACACATGCCATAAAGAAGGCAAAGATTCAAACAAGCAGTTTAATTTGTTAAGAACTCAGCATATTGCGGTACTTCTGCGGAAAATGTAACCCTCGACTGGAAAACCTCAACTATCAGTACTTCAAAGGTGAAAAAACAAGAGATTCAAAATACTTTAAATAAATCATACAGAAAGCCTTTTGATTTAATATCAAACTCTTTAAAATGAAAGAAAGGAAGAGTGGAGAAGCTCAGAGCAATCCCACCTGACAGAAGAGGCTAATGATCACCTGGTCTGTGAAGCACGGAAGAGGGAACCAGCATTCTACCACAGGGACAGCAGGAGCCACACGCTGATACGTGGGAATAGTCTTACAGACGTTTTCTAAGCCCAACATGTCAAAGACAGTATCTAATTCAACTCATATCAGGTTGAAAAATGTAGAAAGAAAGTTATTTCAGAAAACACTCAAATATTCATGCTTTCGTTTTTAAAAAAGGAAAAACCTTCAATTGATGATGCTACAATATTCAGTTAAGTGAACTATCTCTAGAGACACAGTAAAAATATTTCCAGTAACACTCGTGTAATTAGGGGCTCAGAAAATTTCCTAGAAGAGCCACATGTTCGCTATGTTGCTTCCGTCAGAGCATCCTGAACATGGTTAGCTCTAGACAGGCACTGAAGAACAACACTCAAGTGCTAGCACATTCCAGCGCTCTCTTCCGCTCTCCCTTCCTCCCTCTCTATGCCCTCTCACCTCCCTCCCCCCACTACATACATGCTGAACTAATCCACAATTTGTAAAAGTTTAAGCTACAATCTAGAAATTGATCATTAATTTAAAGCCCCATTCAAATATAATTATTTTAAAATTTTCTAACTTCAGTTTATCATAGACTATTCATTGGTTCAAAAGTGGAAAAAATATTAAAAGAGCAATTTTTTCTTAAACTTATATATTTATAGAATGTATAACTGGCACTGAGTGTGTGTGTGTGCGCGCACACGCACTGTGTTTTATCATTGAACTTAAGAATTACTGTGGCCAAATTTAAAAATAATAAATCAAAAATTTAATAATACTTTTAACTATTTATGATTTCTTTACTCACTAAAAGAGCAGTACATTTAAATAAACATATCAAACTATAGAAATGATCCCTGAAACTATAGTCTCTATAGAAACATATCAATAGAAATTCTGCATTGAAAAATATCAGAAATCAGGCTCCATAAGAAACTTAACTCTCTCATAGCAGTAATAAATTTTTAAGAATTCTAATGTTAAATGCTGTTATATCTTAATTTTACTAAAGAAAATATTATATAGTATTGTGAAAAATTTGATTGTGACATTAGTAGTAATAACAAAACTAGATTAATGAATGTATAAAATTATATAAATTGAGGTATATCTAGGTATATATCTCATCCCCAAAATATAAGGCCCTACACAATACACTGATACAAAATACTTTAAATGATTATACTGGTTGATTAATCACACCTTCTAAAATATACCCTAAAAATCAAAAAGAAAAAAAAAATCTAAGCATGGTTATATAATTAACAGCAATCAAAATAAAAATAGAGCATATGAAAACAATGAAATATTTGGAACTACAATTACACATACGTGGTCTGTTACTAGTGAAAAACTTCTACCAGCATTAAATAAAAAGACAGAAGGGAAGGTAACCCATTAAACTAACTACAACTACAAAGAAGTCTATCTAAATATAAATCATCAAGTCATGTATTTAGTCAAAATGACATTTGTTTCAGAATTAGGAGTTACTCTTTTATTTTTTACCATAAAGTAAAGACAGTTTCTTCATTGTTCTAGTTTTTTAAAAAAAATTTCATGTAGGCTGATTTTGTGACTGATTTTCACTATAAAATTGCTTCGGTACAATACTCACCTGTCAAGAGACAGCATCATTAGATTTTCATCACTGAAGGATCAAAGTATGAAGTCTCGTTAATAAGGGACAATCATAAAAGAGGCTAAATAAGCATCCCATGTTTATTCCACTACACTAGTTTCTGTCACCATTTTTCTTGAACTCCGTATCTTTCCGTTGGATATTTTTTCTTATATAGATAAATATCTCATTTTAAAACAGGTCCCAGTTACACAGAATCACAGCAGCTGTAAGAGTAGAAAAGAGAATCTTGCAGCTGTACACAGCCATCTGGCCTTAGTCCCTCAAGAGCACGGATCCAGGCAAGATGGCCATTACCCGTGTTAACAAGTGCAGCAGACACCTTATTGTAATAACGCGTTACATTACAATGCAATACAATTGGCACTGCTCCAGAAGTCAGGTTTGTCTACAACTCATCACCACTAACAGCAGCATACTACATGTTACAGCTAGAGGAAACTTTTACTACAAGAATATGTAAAACCAATAACATCAATTGTTTATAAATTGCAAAACTGAGAGATGATTTTTCTTAGCAAGTTTATTCTCAAGTCAACACAAATGAATCAGTAAAATTTGTGCTGGTTAAATGATTAAAACCAAGAAAAATTAAATGGAATCCAACAGACAAGCCAAGAGCAAAGCTTTAGATTACCTTAAAATGTTTTCCAGCACCTTTCATCAACCTAAATAACTTCCAAATTAAATTACTTCTACTAAATTACTTCCAAATGGCAACAGCAAGTAAAATATTTTGGGTAGAGTAAAAGATTTGCTGTGGTTATTTTGTACAAAAGGTTTTCAAACGATCACAGCTACCTACTAACTCAAATCTCTATTCCTGGCAGAGGCCCAAAGATTTGGGGCCCTAAAATCTCCAAAGAAACTTCTTATGTGAGGCTTTCTGTAGAGATCAAAGAGCAATATTACAGTAAATACCCTAACTTCACACCCGCCCACAGGCTAGAATGAAATGCCATATATCCCTGTAATATCAAGGACATATCATATTGAAATGTATTGTTTATTAAAAGTACAGAAGTAATGTAAGGTAGTAAAGCAAGAAAAAATTAATGAATTCAGTACAGATTAGACCCTCCAGGGGTGGGAGGTGGGAAGGTGGAGGGTAGGGGTGGGGGGCACTACTTGAAGATGAACTCCCACCAAGACAAAAAAACTCAGGAAAGGAGCAGCTACGGGTAAAATTCCATTTTACTGGAAAAGCAGAACTAGAATGAACAGAGCACTCTCAAAACTGACATAGTCCTTAGTCTAGAAACCTTTTACCATCCACTTGTAGCAAAGTTATTCTTTTAAAACATTTGCTATTATGATCAGAGATAGCAGCGCTGGCTGAAAGTTTGTCATTAAAACTTGGAAGTAAAGACTGATCAGACGGTGGCACAGTGGATAGAGCATCGGACTGGGACACAGAGGACCCGGGTCGAAATCCAAAGGTCACCAGCTTGAGCACCAGCTCACCAGCTTGAGCACGGGGTGCTGGCTTGAGTGTGGGATCATAGACATGACCCCATGGTCGCTGGCTTGAAGCTCAATGTCGCTGGCTTGAAGCCCAATGTCGCTGGCTTGAGCCCAAGGTTGCTGGCTTGAGCAAGGGGCTACTCACTCTGTTGTGGCCCCCAGTCAAGGCACATATGAGAAAGTAATCAATGAACAACTAAGGTGCTACAACGAGAAATTGATGCTTCTATTTCTCTCTCCCTTCCTGTCTGTCCCTATCTGTCCCTTTTTCTGACTCTTTCTCTCTGTCAAAAAAGAAACAAAACTTGAAAGTTGAGTAACATAAGGTCCCATATTTAGTACTAATATTCATTTGGTAAAAATATTATAAACTATTTTATTTCATTTAACACATAAATGCAATATATTATATTAAAAATACCACTATAAAATGTTAAGGGGAAAAGATAGATATGGATATACATCATCCAAAGCCACCCTAATAATACATATAAAATTTTAATATATGTACCTTTTAGTATAGTAATAACATTTCTAACAACTTATCCTGAAGAAACAATCAGTCAAGGTACATGTGTTTATGTAAAATAAATTATTCACTGCAGCACTGTTTAAAATTGCAAATATTTGTTAATCTTATATGTGACTATAAAAAATGATTAATTAGATCATCATATGGCACAGAATAGAACACTAGTACAGTCATTAACAAAGTGAGACAGACTTACCTAAAAGGATATTCACAATTTACCTTGAAGTAATTATAAAAGATTATTCAAGATATTGTGTAAAGCACTAATTCACATACTTCAAAATCCATGTCTGTGACTATTTGCTGCACTTATTTTCTGTACATGCAAAGTATCTGAGAGTATATGCAGCAAACTAGTAACAGCTAATTTCTAGAGGAAAAGATTACAGGGGTATGTTCACTTCTACTTCATAAATTTCCATGTTGTTTGAAATTTTTATCTGTATTACTTTAGAAAAAGAACAATAGTTATTGCCCCCTGCAAAGAAACGGTGAAAGAGATATCCAAAAAAAGAGTAGTTGAAAGTCCGTGTGATTTCTCTGGGAAGAAATGTTTAACGCAGCCCGATGATGCAGCATTTACCATATGCCCCAGCGCTGTTCCTATACTAATCTTTCCGTCTACTGATTGATTCTACTCTTTTGAAATCTACACGCACTTCACTTCAATCTAATCCTTAAATTTGGTCAGGTAGGTATTTGAGAAAATGAAGGTATTTCATTATATTCTAACTTGCAATTACTACTAAAAACATCTTTACCGATGAACACCTTATATCACTTCAGAAAAATTACCTGGAATATGTATAAAGTTCTTCAGTAACCAGGGTTTTATGTATCCTTTATTAAGAAACTGAAGAAAGTAATCCGAGAAATTTCAAATCTAATTTTATTTTTAAATCAAATAAAACTGTTTTACTGAGTCTAGTAAAATAAAGTTTTGAGCTTTTCTGGTGATAAACATACCAGAAGTGGAAAAATTAAGTTACTACAGAATAACACAGTACTAACCACATCAATGGAGTTTCCAATCTGCTACCATAATCATCAACCATTATCCAAAGGCTTACTTTTACAATCTAAAGAGAAAAAAATCCTAATGCCTAATGTTCTCTTCCAACATATTGAAACTTTTACATTGCAATTGTTTTAAAAACCTATTCATATTAACACATACAGGCATAATTCATTTATTTCCATTGCTGTAGAGAATCCCCTTCATATTGATTATTTTCCATTTCTCTTAAGAATGGTCATACAGGTTTTTCCCATCTCTATTTTTAATTCTTATAAACAATGCTACAATCATGAACATTATTCATGGGTGAGAGGCTCTTTTTATAAGGGTGCTCAAACTAGGTCTTCATAGCTCCATGATTAGAATTCAGGCAAACCATGCACTCAGAGGAAAAAAGAGTCTTCATTTTTCACAAATCTCTAACTAAAAATTAGTATTTCAATTATACATGGCAACAACAAAACACAGAATTAACTATATGTGTGGTTTTTTAACCAGTAGAAAGCATGAGTATTTTGCTATTCCATTTCTTTTTTTTTTTTTTTTTTTTTTTTTTTGGTGAGACAGGAGGGACAGATAGGAACATACAGACAGAAAAGGAGAGAGATGAAAAGCATCAATCCTTCATTGCAGTTCCTTAGTTGTTCATTGACTGCTTTCTCATATGTACCTTGACCTGGGGGCTACAACAGAGCACGTGACCCCTTGCTCAAGCCAGTGACCTTGGGCTCAAGCTGGTGAGCCTTGCTCAAACCAGATGAGCCCCACGCTCAAGCTGGCGACCTCGGGGTCTCGAACCTGGGTCCTCTGCATCCCAGTCTGACACTCTATCCACTGCGCCACTGCCTGGTCAGGCTCCATTGCATTTGTTGCTGGTATCTCCATATTTAAATTCATCACTACTTTGAAATCACAACAATTATCAGATCTGTCATAAAATAACTTCATAAAGAAACATGTTACTGTATCACATCTTTTACATTTTGATAACTATACTTCAACACTGCTCTTGTCTTTTGTATTACTATATATTTTATTCATTTAAAATTACTCTGCAAAAAACAGCACAGGCTTCAACAGACTGTCAAATTTGCCAATAGCGCACGCGTGCACACACACACACACACCCACAAAATAGTAACCAACTGCACCATACTGCCAAATTACTTATCCAAACTAAGTATACCCAGTTTCACTGGAACCAGCAATGCATGAGTTCCCAATTGCCCATACCCGTATCAACACTAAAATTATCAGACTTAAAACAAAAATTTTTAGACTGATGGGTAACAAAATGGTATCTCAGTCTTCATGTAATTTTCATAGCCCTAAGGATCAATGATTTTTTATGTATTTTAACATTTTTATTAACCACTCAGGTTTCCTCTATGAACTGCTTGTTCAGATCATTTATCTACTTTTCAATTGAGTTATCTTTTCCTATTAATTTAGTTCTTTATTGGTGATTAATTAGTAATTTCTAGCCATTAATATTAATCATTTGCATGAGTGGCACCTATATTCTGGCATCTAGGACTTTACGTACAATTTTATATATGGTGTATTTTGTCATATAGACTCTTGTTTTTTAACATGGTTAGATTCAAACTGTTCCTTTACAATCTGTATTTCCTTGTCTTATTTAAAAAGATCCTCTCTGATCTGACATTACAAAAAACACTTTTGTAATCTAATAGGACTAAAGTTTTATTTACACTTAGGTTTTTATTTGTTATTTGTATTTGTTATAATAACCTAAGTTTATTTTTCTGTAATCACTTTTACTTCCCTTTTTTCTTTTGTATAAAGATAATACAATTAATAACAATAACAGCTACCAGATTGAACTCATTCTTCTAGGCAGTATACTAACAGTGTGTGTGTGTGTGTGTGTGTGTGTGTGTGTGTGTGTGTATGCTCACAAAGATGAGACAATCTGCACAAGAGCACAAAGATGTTACTTGTACTAACTGCAAGCTCGATGCTACTACTGGGACACTGCATTACCGCCTCACTCACCCATCAGAAACTGCCTCTAAACAAGTTCAACAATACTTTTAACAAATGAGTGTAAAATGTGAAGATGCATTAATACAATCCATTTGACAAACTGTGGAGAAATAAAACCTATTAAATATTTTTCACAGTAACTATAAAAATTCATTTAATGAAGGTTAACCGTCCCCGAGAGAAATCAAATTTTATCATATATTCTATTCAGAATTCATAGGAAAGGCCCTGGCCAGTTGGCTCAGTGGTAGAGCATTGGCCTGGCGTGCAGAAGTCCCGGGTTCGATTCCCGGCCAGGGTACACAGGAAAAGTGCCCATCGGCTTCTCCACCCCTCCCCCTCTCCTTCCTCTTTGTCTCTCTCTTCCCCTCCCACAGCCGAGGCTCCATTGGAGCAAAGATTGCCGGGGCGCTGGGGATGGTTCCTTGGCCTCTGCCCCAGGCGCTAGAGTGGCTCTGGTTGCAACAGAGCGATGCCCCAGAGGGGCAGAGCATCACCCCCTGGTGGGCAGAGCATCGCCCCTGGTGGGCGTGCTGGGTGGATCCTGGTCGGGCGCATGCGGGAGTCTGTCTGACTGTCTCTCCCCCGTTTCCACTTCAGAAAAATACAAAAAAAAAAAAATTCACGGGAAAGAAGTAGTTCAGTGTGAATAAAAGGTAATAAAACACAATAAATTTACTAGGAAATGAAGTCCCACATAATAAAGATCATAATATAAAAGTAAATACTGGTATCCTAGTTCAGTTACTCTGGAAACCAAAACATAAACCACAATAAAAACAACATTATCTGAGTAAATTCTTATATAACATATGCAGAGCATGCACATACAGTCATGACGTAAGCCACACAATGCACAAATGTGTATAAATTCCTGTAAAGTTACAGGTAGTCACAATGTATGTGGAAAAACAAATATTTCAGAGGAGAAAACTGTCCCCAAAGCAAATAGTATGTAATAAAAAAATGAAAGGAATTCCAACTCTATGTTCATATGTGTAATAAAAGCAAATGTTTCTGTTAGTGTAATGCATACCACAACTGAAAAAAATTCTAACAGAAATTCATATTTTTAATGACTAGGATAGCTACAAAAAAAAGTGGCAGAAATATAAAACAAATAGCATATGTTTTTATTCTGATCTATACTACTGTTATCTTTCTAAGTGCAGATATATAGTGTCACATGTCTGTGTATTATACTTCAATGTATGCACATCTCCTATAAACTAATTTTCAAATGCTTTGAACAGCCAGAACCTTCAAGTCTTGGCTTCCATTTATACCTGTCTAGACCCACCTCATGTTAATCCCAGCAGAACCCAGCAGCAAATGCCGAAGGACCCACTACTTGAAAGTTCCTGAACTCATACTTTCAGACCACTTTCAACACCACACTCTCCATATTCAACCCAGTCTTCATCAACACATCTAACTCCTCAATAGTCAAGACTAAATTCAGTCAGTTAGCTAACTCTGAAACCATTCGAGTTCTTAGCAGGCAAAGACAGGGACTTATCTCTACAGATCATCAAGTGAATCTACTTATACTTATCACATTGTTTTTGTTAGTTTTTATATATGTCTCCCTCACTCAACAGAGACTCTGAATAGGAGGTGCTTTCTTCACCTTTAGATTTGCCGTAAAACCATAAACACCTGTAACAGTGCTAGTATACATTTAATTATCAACAAGTAAATTAACCAAAACAGATAAAATAAGTATAGAAAAGTCTTATATGTAAGTTGAAACCTTTCCCACTTGTACAATATAATACAAAAAGAAAGAAAACAAAACATTTGTATCCTCCTTGATCAGTTTGCCTTTAAGTCAATGCTTTGCTGAGATTAACAATTTTACAGCTATTCACTGACACACCAATACACGTGTCTTCTATCTAGTTACTCAAAATAACTATGTTTATGAGGTTGACAATTTAGAATATATGAAATAAATATTAAATAATTTTAACATCAAATAAGCACCTAAATATTTTTAATTCCCACAAAAATATTAAACAGTATGCCACTGTGTTTGATCACATTTCCCCTAAGTAGTACCACACCATCTTCCTTGAGATCTCTCAGCACACCTGCTTTCTATGGGATATTCCCTGTCCTTCTTTGCTTTCCTGGTATTTTTTCTTCTGAAAACTATATCCAATTTTTTAACAAATGCAAAAGAAAAAATTAAAATAAATAGCTATACCCTCATTTATGAGAAGTCTCTTCTCAAACAAGAGGATTTTTTTTTAGTTTAAAATATATAAATGGTTCATGCTTCTTATAATGTACCCTTTTAAGAATTATGAAATGCCACAAAATTTCATTTTTTTGAAAACCTATTAACAATCCCCTTCACTAAAGAATATAATTGGTGTTGGAGTGAATGTAATTTAATTAAACCTCCCACACAATATGGCATGTACAACGTTCTGACAGCTGACCACCAAAGGTGAACACCTCTAGTGAAAATTAGCTTGCTATCTCACCAGGTGGCCAATTTCATTTCAAAACAGTGATAATACTTTACATTTTTCCTGATATTAGGCACACATTTACACATGCAGTATACATCTACTGGACCCACTTTTGCCCTTTGGAGAAAAAATACTAACAATAGCAGATACATTTAAAAAACTCTGAGGGAATGACTATGAGGCTTTAATTTCTTCTTTTTTATTATTAATTTTAATGGGGTGACATTGATAAATCAGGGTACACAGGTTCATAGAAAAACATCTCCAAGTTATTTTGACATTTGATTATGTTGCATACCCATCACCCAAAGTCTTTAATTTTTAAGCTAAAATGCTAAATTGGTACTTCCAATACTCCCCCCATCCATGACATGGCTGTCACCCTTTATCATCATTATCAATTTTCTCTGCACTGGCTCTAGCTTTCAAGTCTAAGTGGGTCTTATTTGCTCTTCATTTTATTACAAAGTGACCACTGGCCCTGGCCAGTGGCTCAGTGATAGAGTATCGGCCCAGTGTACAGACATATCAGGTTTGATTACCAGACAGGGCACACAGGAGAAGCGACAACCTGCTTCTCTCTTCCAACCTCTCTCCTTCTCTCCCTCTTCCCCTCCCACAGCCAGTGGCTCAATTGGTTCAAGTGCGAGCTATGGTGCTGAGACTAGCTCGGCTTCTCTGTATCAGCCCCATGCGCTAAAGATAGCTCAGTTGATTTTCAAACATCAGCCCCAAATGGGGTTGCCGGGTGAATCCCAGTCAGGGCACATACAGGAGTCTGCCTCACTATCTCCCCACATCTCACCAAAAAAACCAAACAAACAAACATACACACATATATGAAACAAAGTGAGCATAAATCTTATAACACAATTTAGAGAAGAATCCAAAATAATACTAAATTCTGTAATCATTGTGACTAAATACTAAGTGTTTAATGCCCTAAATTATTAGAAAATCAGAACATTAAGTTTATATCTGTAAAGTGCTAAAAAAAATGTCACATAGCAGTACTACTGTTTGACAAATAACATTAACCAATCCACTGTTCATTATCTCTACAATGATAAAGAATTATACTACATGAAATGTGTGTGAATAATCACATGTAAGAATAGTTAACCTACTCAATATTGAATTTTTTAAAACATTTTTACTTTCTTCAATATCGAATTGCCAAAATTTTAAATTTAAAAACCTGCCAAAAATAATAGAGCACTATTTCCAATCTGTATTATAACCCAAATTAGTATCATTACATTACTAGAATCAATAGAAGCTATAAAGAAATTCCAAAGCAGCTCTAGGAAAAAACATTGCTCTTAATTTCCCAGGATGGGATGGAATGTCGGGCAGGTGGAGGAAAAGGGAAACCCCTTCAGCAGTGACTCCTCCTCCTACCGGAAATGATCACTGCTGTTAAACCATTGGATTGGCATTACTAAATGCTCCCAGGCTAGGAAGTGAGAAAACCACAGGGATGGCAGGGAGCAGAGCCTGGATGATTCTCAATGCAGCATCGTCATCACCTTCTGTTTCATTCATAATGGTCTTCAACTGGTGTTTCAAATGATCTTTTGAGGGGGTAGTTTTTTAAGTTTTATTTTATTATGGTAAGAACTTGATGTGAAATCTACACTCTTAATAAAACTGTAAGTGTACAATGCGTTTTTGTTGACAACAGGTGCAATGTTATACAGCAGATCACTAGAGCTTATTTCTCTCGCTTAAACTTTATACTCACTGATTAGTACTCACACCCAATGACCCCCACTAGTGCCCAGCACTGCCATTTCACTCTGATTCAATGAGTTTGACTGTTTTCTACACTTCATGTAAGTAGAATCATGCAGTATTCATCTTTCAGTGACTGACACTGCACTTGGCATAGTGTCCTCAAGGTTTATTTATGTTTTCACATATTCATTCTTTCTTGTGGCTGAATGAGAATATCACATTTTCATTATCCAGTCATCACCTGATGGACATTCATGCTGTTTCTGCATCTTGGCTACCGGCAATAGTGTTGCAATGAAGATGCGGGTGCAAATCTCTCTTCAAGATTCTTATTTCAATCGTTTTTGAATAAAGACCCAGAAGCGTAATCCCTGGGTCATAAGGTAGTTCCTTATGACCTATTTTTGGCAGGTTTTTAAATTTAAAAATTTGGCAATTCGATATTGAAGAAAGTAAAAATGTTTTAATTTCTTCAGGAACCTCCATAATGTCTTGCAC
The DNA here is from genome assembly GCF_036850765.1 of Saccopteryx bilineata. Lineage (NCBI taxonomy): Eukaryota > Metazoa > Chordata > Mammalia > Chiroptera > Emballonuridae > Saccopteryx > Saccopteryx bilineata. The sequence continues at coordinate 18,962,060 of NC_089495.1, forward strand.
AGTGGCTACACCATAATGCATTCACATCAGCAGTATGTATTTCTTTTTTTTTTTTTTTTTATTTTTCTGAAGCTGGAAACAGGGAGAGACAGTCAGACAGACTCCCGCATGCGCCCGCCCGGGATCCACCCGGCACGCCCACCATGGGGCGACGCTCTGCCCACCAGGGGGCGATGCTCTGCCCCTCCGGGGCATCGCCATGTTGCGACCAGAGCTACTCTAGCGCCTGAGGCAATGGCCACAGAGCCATCCCCAGCGCCCGGGCCATCTTTGCTCCAATGGAGCCTTGGCTGCGGGAGGGGAAGAGAGAGACAGAGAGGAAAGCGCGGCGGAGGGGTGGAGAAGCAAATGGGCGCTTCTCCTGTGTGCCCTGGCCGGGAATCGAACCCGGGTCCTCCGCACGCTAGGCCGACGCTCTACCGCTGAGCCAACCGGCCAGGGCAGCAGTATGTATTTCTATACATTAACAACAAACCATGTAAAAATAAAATTTTTAAAAAAATCTCACAACATCACCAAAAAAGAATAAAATCCTTACAATAAACAAGGAAGTGGAAGACTTGTATAATGAAACCTACAAAACAGTAAAGTAAGAAATTAAAGACACAAACAAATGGAAAGAATCCCATGTTCATGAACTGAAAGACATTATTAAAATGTTCAAAGTACCCAAAGTGATCTACGGAATCAATGCAATCCCTATCAAAATCCTAACGGCACTTTTTATAGAAATAGAAAAAAATCAATAATTCATAGAGAACCACAGAAAATCACAAATAGTCAAATCAATCCTGAGAATTTAGAATAATATTGCTTATATTTCAAATATTAGTACATTTAATTTCAAGAATAGGTAAAAACCTTAAGTAAACCTGTCAACTGTGTATGCCTTAAACCCAAGAGCTAAATATGTGAAAAAGAGGAACTGTAGGAGGGTAAACATTATAGTTGTTATTTTTCCTATTTTAAATCACTAAAAATATTTTTTCATTTATTAAGAATTAAATAATTTTAATAGGTATAGTGGGGCAGCACAACCATCATATATACATATTCCTCACAAAAGAATTGACCTCCCCCACCTGGGAGAAAATTCACCCAGACGCTACAGACACACAATGAACAATTAGAGAGCAGAGCTCATCAATCTAGACTCTCACTCAGATCAACCGTGGTATTCAGTGGAGAGAAAGATTTCACAGTCACGTCTACCACACCCTAGCTAGTTTGGTTTCAGAATATGCCACACTATCTCAAAATTGAATTTACATGCTGTGTGAATAGTTTGAAAGCCACTGAAATTGTAGAATGAGCAGAACCTACACTTAGGAAGAGAAAAACTATAAAAGGGTCAGAGACTTCAACTATTTCATGGAGCATAATCAGGTCACATAGCTTCCCATGTATTTTCATTATCTGACAGAGATGCATAAAGTTTCTCTAAGACGCTTTCTAGAGTCAGGATTTCCAAAACGACTGTGAAAGGAGTCCAGCAGGCCTTCATCCTCAGCAGAACAGAATGAAACTGATGAAAAGTATCCAAAACAATTATTTCAACACTCTGGAACCTAAGGGCATGTAAAAACTTGAGAGGCATTTATTCAAGATGACTCACTGAATCTTGGTCATGTTGTTACATTCCCAGGCATTTGTGGTATTGAAGCCAAAATGCTTGGTGTTGCAGAAGCCCTAGTCTGGGCAGATGGGTCTGAGAAGGAAGAGGAGGGGGCTGCCCTCCCTAACCCAGCCTGTTCCTAGGGCATACGGTGGGGGTCCCACACTCAGAGGGCAGGCTGCGGAGACTAGGGTTGCCCCTTCCCTCTAACACCTCCTCCTAAAGTGTTACTCAGGGAGAAAGAGGCCACCATCTCCCCATCCCCAGCTTAAAGTGCAACACAAGCTCTGTCAGGACCACAAGCAAGACAGGAGAAGCAGCTGGTGGTGTTATATAAAACAATAGAGATTATATTAGCAAGTACTGGAGGGGGAAAAAGACTGTATTCCCCCATGTATAAGACACTCCCATGTATAAGACACACCTTAATGTTGGGCCTGATTTTGAAAAAAAAAATTACATAAAATTATTGAACTCAAGTTTTACTCATCATAAAATTCACAGAACTCATCACTGTCAAACTCCCTCCATTAGCTTGTCCTCATCTGTGTCTGATGACAAATCCCTGTCTTCAGCAATTAGCACAAAAACAAGCGAGAAAAAGCGGGAAATGCAAGTAAAAAAAAAAATCTATAACCACTGTATAAGACGCACCCAGTTTTTAGACCCCAAATTTTTCAAAAATGGTGCATCTTATACATGGGGTAATATGATACACTAGTAACAGCAAGAAGAACAATGCACTAGTCATAAGTTTAACAGAGGGATTCAGGGAAAGAGACAGCCAGAAAGAGCCCGGCAAAGGTTACACTCACCTAGCGGTCTGGACTACTACACAGGCTCGGGAACAGCTAGAAAAGGCGCTGGCCAGCTGCTACTCCCTGGCTAAATGCGGGCAGACCTGAAAGCCTGAGCAATGAAGTCAACCCTCAAACCACACGCCGGTCTCTGGGGAGGGTGGGACACTTAGGGGCCTGAGCTCTTAATCACACCCTCCAACCAAAGACTGAGAATTCCTAGGAACAGGCTTAAAAATAAACACCAGGAGGAAAAAAAATTAAGTGTTAAAATCAGAGGAGAATCACTGCAGGTAAAAGAGACTCCACAGAATTAATCCAGGCAAGCCACTGAACAAATAAAATTCAAAAACAATGATGATGTGGGGAAAGTGGTGTTGGGGGAGATTTATCGTTATCGGCATGGCAAATAAACAATAATAAATAATAATATAAGAATAAACTCTGTTTCACATACTCCCAACTCTAAATTTATTTTGTCAAATCCCGTACCTAGCTATGTGGTCATAGAGGAGGGGCTGTTAAAATTTTTTAAAAAATAAAAAAAGAGGGAAAGGATGGAAACCCACACAGGACAAAAATAATAAATAATAAATAATAAATACTACACTCTTATTTAATATGACCTTCCTTACCTGCAGCCCAAACACAAGCCATTCAATTCAGCAATTTCATACAGTTTTCAGTACTGTTTATGCCACAGAAGATCCTCCTCATCTAAGTATTCAATATGTGTCCACAAAAAATACAAAAATGCATAGAGAGGCAAATGCTATTTATGTTATATTCACTAATGCCCAACCACTTCCAAAAATAGTACCTGTAGAGATATGCACTCTTATTTCACCCAAGCGTCTATCCCAACACACCATGTCACACAATTTTTTGGTCACTCTTACATTTGACAGCTATCTTATAAATGGCAAAGGATTTCAACAAGTTGATTTTTAAAAACTGATGCAAAACTACTCAAATTATATGTAAAACCAATGAGAAATGAGGATTTGTAAGAATAGTTACAATTAACAGATGAAAAGACAAAAATAATGGCATTAGGTACTTCATAAAAGAATTCTATAAATAATAAGAAACTGAAAGATGACCCTGAGAAACTGGTAAAGCTAAAAATATTTTGGTGAAAATGACCTCCAGAATTATGTTCCAAAAATCAAGCATTAATAGAAGATGTTCATAATGCTATCATAAATTTTATTGAAAAAAATGACACCAAAAAATATCAGCACTTATTGATTCATTATTCATTCTAACAGATCATGACTACTCGCAATTAAAAGTTAAACTTCAGCATATAATCAACTGACTACATTTTCATAATTTTGGCTTAATTTTATACAGAGAATCTCAAAGTGTTTTTTTCTACTTCCATTAAATAATGTTTATTTTTACTAGAGTAATAAACCAGTATCTTTCCAAGTACTATTTAATTTCAGTTAAGGGGAACCTTGTATATTTAAGAAATGTTTGCTACTACTATAAGTATTAAACATCTAAGTACCTAATCTGGGCAAGACATTGGACTAAGTTCTATGGGAGACAGGAGGATGAATAATATTATATAATGGACACTATGCTAATATTTCAGAGGATAAAAAATGTGCTATCAAAACACTGGGAGAGGCCCTGGCCGGTTGGCTCAGTGGTAGAGCGTCGGCCTGGCGTGCGGGGGACCCAGGTTCGATTCCCGGCCAGGGCACATAGGAGAAGCGCCCATTTGCTTCTCCACCCCCCCCTCCTTCCTCTCTATCTCTCTCTTCCCCTCCCGCAGCCAAGGCTCCACTGGAGCAAAGATGGCCCGGCCGCTGGGGATGGCTCCTTGGCCTCTGCCCCAGGCGCTAGAGTGGCTCTGGTCGCGACAGAGTGACGCCCCCTGGTGGGCGTGCCGGGTGGATCCCGGTCGGGCGCATGCGGGAGTCTGTCTGACTGTCTCTCCCCGTTTCCAGCTTCAGAAAAATACAAAAAATACAAAAAAAAAAAAAAAAAAAACACTGGGAGAGGGATCAATGGTGGCTAACTAAAAAAAAGAGTAAGTTAGAGAACAGCTATAATTGAAAAAATATTAACTTTAGTGCTCTTTTGAAAATAAAGTTTACCCTAACCATGAAATGTTTTCAACCCTCATTAAAATGATAACATCGGATCATTTACAATAACATGGATGGACCTTGATAACATTATACGGAGTGAAATAAGTAAATCAGAAAAAACTAAGGACTATATGAATCCATATATAGATGGGACATAAAAATGAGACTCAGAGACATGGACAAGAATGTGATGGTAACAGAGGGTGGGGAGTTGGGGAGGGAGCAAGAAAGGAGAGAGAGGGGGTGGGGGAGGGGAGGGGTACAAAGAAAACCAGATAGAAGGTGACGGAAGACAATTTGACTTTAGGTGAGGGGTATGCAGCATAATCAAATGTCAAAATAATCTGGAGATGTTTTCTCTGAACATATGTACCCTGATTTATCAATGTTACTGCATTAAAATTAATAAAAATAAGGTTAAAAAATGGATATTAAGGTATGAGGGTTGAAAGTCATCTTTGATCTAGCTCAACTCTCATTTTTTTAACTGAGAAAAATATTGTGGCCTGGCCTGTTGGCTCGGTGGTAAAGTGTCAACCTGGCACATGGAAGTCCCAGTTCCAATTCCTGACCAGGCATACAGAAGAAGTAACCATCTGTTTCTTCTCCTTTCCTTCTCCACTTTCTCTCTCTTTGTCTTTTCTTCTCCGATAGCCAGGGCTTGACTGATTCTAGCGCATCGGTCCCAGGCGCTGAAAATGGCTGAAAATGGCTCTGTGGAGTCTCCACTTCAGGCACTAAAAATATCTTGGTTACAAGTATGGCCCCAGATGGGCAGATGATCAGCCCCAGACAGGGGTTGCCAGAGGGATCCCGGTTGGAGTGCATTTGGGAGTCTCAATCTCCCCTCCTCTCACTTAAAAAAAAAATGGACTGTGACCCAGAAAGATGAGTAGTTTAACCAAGAAGACAGAGTCCAGAGTTAAAAGAGGTATAACCAAACCCTCTGGTATGGATTCCCAATTGGCCACACCATTGTCTTAGCTAAGAACAGATTCAATGAAAGCCCCTGCTGATAGCGATTACTAAGTGAAGACCAAAGGAGATCAAAGTCCAAATTAAAACAAAATGTGATGCGCGATACAACTTTCAGGAGTATGTACCTTCTGTGAGGCAAGGTAAACAAGTACATATGCGTACACCGAGTCACACCTGATGGGAAGAGCAGTAAGCTTGGAGTCAGAAGACCCATGTTTGGGGCACAGCTCTTTCCCTTACCAACTGTGTCACGTTGGCACAAAGATCCTTGAAATTAGTTAGGTTCTCTCACCTTGAAATGGTAACAATACCACTTGTTCAGAATAAATCTATGGAAAATAAATGAGATGATGCTATGATTTTAAAACTTCTCAAGACACCAGCCACTGAGATTTGCTTTGAAGTTATATAATCATTTTATATCTGATGAAAATATATAGGCAATCAAACTGCTGCATCCCAGAAGAGAGGGGAATCCTATTAAAGAATAGCTACTGAATCCCATGTTTTAGTCTAGACCAGTGGTTCTCAACTTTCTAATGTCGTGACCCCGCAATACAGTTCCTCATGTTGCGGTGACCCCAAACCAAAAAATAATTTTGGTGGCTACTTCATAACTGTAATTTTGCTACAGTTATGATTCGGAATGTAAATACCTGACATGCATTACATATTTTCCGATGGCTTTAGGTGACCCTGCCAGGGTCGCGACCCACAGGTTGAGAACCACTGGTCTATACACTGCAGAAAGTGAATTACATGAGTACACTGTTCTAAATACGCAGGGAGTACCATCATCTGATAGTGTAGTCCAGAGAAACACCTGGGAATGTGTACCAACGAGTTAGTTCCGAGGCCAAGATACTGATTGTTTACTAAATGATGGACAAAATATTAGCAATCCACTTTCCTTGTACAATATATGCATAAACATAAATACAAGGGAAACATACTGCTCTAAATCACTGTGTTTAAATACACAGAAAAAGATGAGATTGGTTTCAGTACTTGGTTTTAACGGCTCTAGTATCTAGAGTAAACCAGGCTATAAGTACGGTAGCACCAAATAGAGCCCAAAACTTCGGTGACTTCGATCCAGACAACAGTCCGGAGCAGGATTCGGGACAGCAGGGTGCCTCTCTGCTACCCATACGCTGATGACCGCTCTGCCACCAGCAGCAAACAGCTTTCCGGTCACTCTTTCCGTCATCAGTCAGACCAAAAGTGCTCTTATCAGTCAGGGTTCAGCCAGAACAGAAAGTGTTACACATCGCAAATTCACAGGTACTGAGTACAGGGATTAGAAGCGGCTGGGAACACCACTGGGGGGACAGAAAAACTAAGGAAGGAACGCAGTATGCACGGCCCAGCGGGCAGCACCACAGCAGCGATGCTCAGGTGCTCACCTGCAGCTCTGAGCTTTCCTGAAGGCTGCAAGGACCGGGGGCTACCACCGCTGGGCAGCTGTGATAGGCTGAACAGTGCCTGCCCACAAGATGGTCACATCCTAATCCCCAGAAACCAGGAGCATCTCATCTGACATGTTAACAGAAACTAGATAGGTGTGCCTAAGTAAAGGATCTTGAAAGGAAGAGATGACCCTACATTGGCCAAGTGGGCCCAATGCAACCAGTAGGGTTTTACAAGAGGGAGGCAGGAGGACCAGTCAGTAGCAGGTATGAGGATGCAAGCAGGAGGGCGAGGGATGAAAAGCAGGGATCGGGAAGAACACAGGCAGCCTCTGGAAGCTGAAGAAGACAGGAAATGGATTCTCCCTTCAGAGCTTTCCCAAGGGACCAGCTTTGTAGACACCTGACATTAGCTCTGGGAGGCAGATTTTGGACCTTTGATCTCCAGGACGGTAAAATAGTAAATGTGCCATTGTAGGTCAGCAAGGCTGTGATAACTTGTTACAGCAGCGGCAGAAAACTAATAGCATGCTCTCCTGATTCTACCTCAGCTCTTTCAGAACCGTGGCTTTCTCCTCCTTTCCTACCCTCTAAACCTCAGCGGCACAGCAGCATAGACCCTCGCAGGGACCCTCGTGATGCCATCAATGCAAATGAGTCCACAGGGCAGGGTGGTGGGACACCATCAACACCAGCCTGTGGCAGAGCTTCCCGGGCCAGGCTAGAGATGGCTCCACTCACCTCCAGGCACATTCCACTGCCCAGAACTCTGTCACGGGGCCCCGCCCACGTCAACTTAGAGGCAGCTGGAAATGTAGACTGTGCAAAAAATTGATGCGGTAAACAACTCTAGCACATCATCAAAAATATAGTAAAAAATCTGATAAAATCTGATAAAAATATGAAAGCCACAGCAGGAAAGCAACCGGAGAAGCAGTTCTCTAAGAGCTGTTGACAAATATTTTCGCAGTCATTGTGTATGCACAAACAAAAGTGGCTATTTAAAAGATGTATGTATCTTTCAAACCGCTATAGGATAATGACATATAAAGTGTCGATTTTATTAAGGCATTATCTTTAAATCTTACACTATTCAGACTTAGTAATGAGACTCTAGACAACAGATTACATCATTTACTTTTTATGATACCAGTCTGTTGGCAGCGGAATGAAGGCAAGGTGCTACTATGAATATTTCAAATGAGACAAGAAATCACTTTATTTTTATTTTTTATTTTAGCTGATAGAGAATTGTTAACTCAAAAACAATATGTCTGCCTCAACTTAGGAATCTCCTAAAATTCTCTATACTATTAATAAGCATAGTTTGGAAATGCAGGGTCCACTGCTCTGAGGCTAATAAAGAGCCATAAAAAATAAAAAATAAAAAAGCTGACTTAATATTCAACATACATTTCTTTCCTATTTTGAAACCACAGGTAAATATCTGACAGAGAAACAGAGGTTTACTAGCTAAGGGGTGGGGGAAGGGGGCATTTCTATAAAATCCTTAATTCTTTTTAATTTTTAATTGTTACTTTCCCCTGTGAAAAAGAAGATATCTATTACCCTTCCAGACTTCTTTATCAGTTTAATTGGTATCTTGAAGCTGCAAGGTAAGTAAGCTGTTTAAAATAATTCTAATTTCTAACTGCTTATTTTTGTGAATAACTCAGTACTATGCAATTTCAGAAAAGTTTTATATACTATCATACCTGCTTATGTTGACTTTACAAACCACCATTTAAATATACATAAAAATATCAGGAGTGTAAGCTTACCCCCTTTAGTAGACAGAACTCTAAAATAATCCGCAATGACCACATACCCTTATATAATTCCCTCTCCAAGAGTATGGACAAGATTGTGAATGTGATGGATAGCACCCCCATAATTAAGTTACCTATATGCCAAAGGAGTGCAGCTGTATAGTCCCTACTCAGTTACCTCTGATTTACTCAAAAGGGAGATAATATAGGGTGGGCCTAACCTAATCAGGTGGTCCTAACCTATTCAGCCTTTTCCAAGCAAGGATCAGAGAGGCGTTCATGCTGGCTTGCAGGAACCAGGTTGTCAACTGCCTATAAAGGGGGCCACATGGCGAGGACCTGAGAGCTCAAAGAACCTAGAGAACGTAGCCAGCAAGAGAATAAAAAATGGGTTCTATGACTGCCAGAAGTTAAATTCTGCCAACAACCCAAATGAGCTGGAAAGAGGACCCAGAGATGCAAATGAGAATGCCACACCTTCTGTTCAGCCTTGTGAATCCTGAATAGAAAACCTAGCTATGCCACGCTTCTGACCTATAGCAACTATGATAAAAATAAATAAATAAATAGAAAATGGATGTCATTTAAAGTCACTGAGTTTGCAGTAATTTGTTATGCATTGATAGAAAACTAGCATACAAACCCTCTTTGTATTTATATCCCATTTCTTAATGCTCCGAGTAGATTATTCATGTTAATAGGAGCATATAAGAGAGATGGAAAAACAAATTGCTAAGCAGTTTTATTACAGCTACCTCACATTCTCTATGAGATAAGATTCTTTTAGACCAGGGCGTTTTATATATGAATGATAACATCTCAGAAGAAATCCATGAGACAACCCTGGCTGGTAAATCACTTCAGTACTTAACCTCAGGCAGTAATTCTGCAATGACACCCCGACTATAAGAAAATGCTAGGAGCTTTTATCTCCAAAAATCTCTGAATCCTGAGACTCCTGCCTAGTTGTTACTGTGGCTCTTTTTCTAGTTCCTTCTTAGGTATGAAAGCTTACTGAAAAAATGATTATTACCTCTATTTGTTAATGGCTTTGATCATTTATAACCAGAAATCATACAGTATTGATGGATATTTTAATCAGAGAACTATGAATTGTTATAAATCACACTGGCTTACATCTCTTAAAATGACTCACAGCTGAAACAGTCGATAAGAAATTTAGCTAACATTAATACTGCTGAACAAAAGGCTGCAATTTGTAAAATATCAAATTTATCCAAGTTTTACAAGAGCATTTGAACAGAAGCAATATTCCATACATCTATGAAATACTGCAAAGACAAAAAAGTTTATCTGACTCATAAAAATGTAACATCGGAACACTGGTCTGAGACCTTGAAAGTAAGATGTGAGAAAAAAATGAAGGTTACCATTAACTGCCTAGTAATTTCTCATTTTAAGACTTCAATACTGCCCTGGCTGGTTGCTCAATGGATAGAGCATCCACCTGGTATATGGATGTCCCAAGTTTGATTCCTTCCTGGTCAGGGCAAACAGGAGAAGTGACCATCTGCTTCTCCCCTCTCCTCCTTTTCTACTTTCCCTCTTCCCTTCCCCTCCGTCTTCTCCTCCCACAGCCAGTGACTCAATTGATTTGAGCATGGCGCCAGGCCCTGAGGATGGCTCATTGAGCATGTCAGCCTCAGGTGCTGAAAATAGTTCAGTACTTGAGCATCAGCCCTAGATGGAAATTGCCAGTGGATCCCAGTCCAGGTACATGTGGAAGTCTGCCTCATTATCTCCCTTCCTCTCACAATAAATAAATAAATAAACAAACTACAATACTGTCACCAAATCAAATTGAAAAGCTTATGTAAAATTTTCAAACTCCCAATTAATTCCTTACATCTTACATATTAAATGTTCGTTCCTTTAAAGTCTTTGTCAAACCCTAGAGCTACTGGAATGGAAACCATTCATTCTCCTTACCTTCCATCAGGGACAAGGGTGGAGATAGCACCCTTTTAGTTCTGTATCCCCACATAAGAATTCCAGCTCCTTTATGAGCCAGACCTTAAAACTATACCATTACCTTGTTTAGGGTCCGTCATCTAATTAACTCTTGGTCACTACCCTTTATCGTCCCATTATTCTGAGTATTGAATGAACTCCACATAAATAATCTTACACACTGCCCTTTCAGCTCCATATCGCCATCATTTCCACTAATGAATTTCAACACTTCAGCCATCCACTACCAGGGTCTCATCTGTACTGACAGTAAACACAAATTCACATCAGTGCTACAGAGAAATAAGCACAGAGATCCAGCCATGTGAGCACAGAGGAGAAGTCCCTCCGAAACGGGAGGGAGGGATAACTAGCCTAAGTTATAGACAGGAGAGTTACACAAACGCTCGCTCAGGAAAAGCACTAAATAACATGCAAACAACTTTAGATTATATCTTACAGGCATTCCAACCACATTTAAACAGTGCTCCTCAAAGACAGAACTGGTCAGGGAAGCCTCTGGGGGTATCTTTAGCTGGTGTGGGGGAACAGGCAGTGAAAAAGTGACAAGCATGTAAAATAAACACTATTTTCAAAGTTAAATATAAATACTAAAATATTGTAGAAATAATTTATTTACAAGACATACCAAACGGAAAAAAAGATATACTGTTACATCGAATACATAACTTGAATTGTGTTATATGTGTGCATAAGGGTAAGCGTGGCCACACTCACACAGAATAAACCTAGGAATGTACTCAACAAAACAATTCTAGTGATTGCTAATTAGTGATGATATTATTGATGAGTTTTATTCCATTTTCTGCTTATCTATTTTCTAATTTATAACTGATGAACATACTGTTTTTTTTTATTTGGGGTATTAAATTTTTAATTTAATTTAATTTTTAAATTACAGTTCTTATTTGTGTAACAATAACTAATTTAATTAGTTTCAGGTGTATATAGCATATTAGTAGTAGTAGTTAGGAAGTTATATAACTTACTGATAAAGGCTTAAGACTAAGTGAAATGTGCCCAAATTTTGGCTTTGGCAAATAGGTAGATATATGAAAATGCTTTCATTAGTGTTAGGGACTGTAAGAAGTACAGTTTTGAGAAAAAAAAGATGGAACAGAAATTTACTTTCATTCTTAATTCATGTAAATAATCATTTTCTTAAAGAAAAGACAAACTATTATAACAGCTGCTTTTGATGATAGCAAAGTCAATAAGTCACTGGAAATAACTAAAGAATTTGAGCTCTTTTTATCTTATCAGAAGTGGTCATTACAGATCAAAACAATTCTAAATAAAGGTGATTCGGCAAGTTCTAACGACATAAGAAATAGAAACGCCATCAAAATAAAGAAATCTCATGAAGTACTAGAAGAGCGAATGATACACTACTAAGAGGCTAGTCTCCCAAAAAGTCACGTGACAACATGAATAAGGACTCAAAAATTAGTTTTTAATGACTGTATTCAATGTAATTAAGGAAAGAGATTATAAAAATCTCTAGTCAATTTTCTTTGCCTATTCACTTAACTATATCTCTTGCCTATATTCTTAGATAATATAACAAAACTAATTACTTTTTAATGAATGACAATATCTTCATTAAGGAACAAGTGTGTGTGTATGTGTGTGCGCGCGCGCACATCTATAAATACCACCAATTCTTCCATGATGCTAAATCTTTATTGGGAAGTTATTAAACAATGTAAGAATGTGGAATTCGTGGTGTTTCCTAATAAAATAAATAATAGAAAATTTACTCTAATAACTCTATAATTTATAATTACTATAAAGTCAGTTTATAGTTTATTTAGCAAAAATTTTAGTTCAAAAAATGTTATCACATTTTGGTAATATATATCATGTATAATGCTTTTGTTTAAATGAGAAACATATAATATGTAATAGCAACCAATTATTGTCATATTCTAGACACTGCATTAAGCACTTTATATACACAATTTTATTTAATCCCAACAACACTGAGATGTACATATTGTATTAGAATTTCAAAACAAAGAAACTCAGAAAAGTCAAATGTTGATCTGATGTCATACAATTAGACAAGAGCTGAGTTGTAACTGCACCATCCATTTTACTCAACAACCTATGATGGTAACTACGTATTATTGTCATAACTGTTACTTCCTAAAAAGTGACTAACATCCATTCTTCATTGCATCTCCTTAGTTGTTCATTGATTTCTTTCTCATATGTGCCTTGACAGTGTAGGGAGGCTACAGTACAGGGAGTAACCCCTTGCTCAAACCAGAGATCTTGGGCATCAAGAAAGCAACCTTTGGACTCAAGCCAGTGACCATGGGTCATGTCTCTGGTCCCACACTCAAGCCAGAAACTCCAGGCTCCAGCTGGTGAGCCCACACTCAAGGCAGTAACCTCGGGGTTTCAAACCTAGGTCCTCTGCGTCCCAGTCCGACATTCTATCCACTGCGCGACTGCCTGGTCAGGCATCCATTCTTGATTATAGGCTCAACTTTAGACTTCAAGTTGGCTTCTCCAGAATGAAGGATACATCACTCATGCCACATCCACTCTGGTACTTATGTCAGTAACACATAATGTAGTAAATTAAATTCCAACTGCCTTACTTTCTGATTCAATAGCATCAAATCTTATATGGGGTATGTAGTTCTAAACAGCAGAGAAAGAAGCCACAAATGATCAAAACAATCCCAGCACACCACTAGAAAGTACCACACTGGTAACCAACCACTTCCCAACTTTTCCAATAAAGAATGTTTTTCTTCCACTATTGTAAGAGATTCCAGTTTTTGAACTGAGTACCAGATAAAGAACTGAACAAGATTTATTTTGCTCTTCTTCTTCCTTAAAACAGATGTATTCTGAAATACCACAATATAATAAAGGCATACCTCAGAGTTATTGATGATTTGATTCCATATTACTGCAATAAAGTGGTCCTAGACTTTTTCCTAGTGGAGGGGCTTGCTTTTTATTTGTAAAAAAATGCAACATCTATGAAGCGAAGTAAATTGAAGTATGCCTATATTAGACTCTCCTATTTAAGAGAAATAAAAGTTGTTTTGGAAGACTCAACAATGTTTGTTTAAAAAATTAAACAATTTTTTTAATCCTCAACAATTGTCTTAATTTTTCATTAAAAATGTCAATGGAAATATTATCATACTTTATAATTATACTAGACTAACAAATATTTTTGTTTATTTTTTTGCCAGAGAGAGAGTCAGACAGAGGGACAGATAGAGACAGACAGGAAGGGAAATGAGACACATCAATTCTTCATTGCAGCACTTTAGTTGTTCTCATTGATTGCTTTCTCATATGTGCCTTGACCAGGAGGCTACAGCACAGTGAGTAACCTCTTGCTCAAGCCAGCAACCTTTGGGCTCAAGCCAGCTACCATGGGTTTATGTCTACGATCCCATGCTCAAGCCAGCGACCCTGCACTGAAGCTGGTGAGCCCGTGCTCAAGCCAGATGAGTCCATGCTCAAGTCGGTGACCTCGGGGTTTCAAACCTGGGCCCTCTGCATCCCAATCCAACGTTCTACCCACTGCGCCACTGCATGGTCAGGCTAGACTAACAAATGTTTTCACACAAGTAGTCATAATTGGAGATACTTTTTAGACTTCTGTTCAGTTTTTTCCTCCAACTGAAAGCTACTGTGATCACGGTGATCTTGCTAGGAGATGAACAGAATTTCTGTGGAGTCCCTGTTTTTTCATTGCTGTCTGCTGTAGTATACACACACACACACACACACACACAAAAAAAAAATTTAAGAAAAACTATAAAATCTAAAACTCTTGAAATGTAATATACAAATAACAACTGCTATCAGACCTATCTTTAATTTATATTTTAAATAGTTCTAACAATAGTTCTTTCCTAACCCTCTTACCAGAACTCCACCTAGAATTTTTTATGGCCCACTTTCATGTTAAAATGAAGCTAAAGGGAAGAAGTTAATATTGAGTTCAGAGTTGTTTCAGGCAAAGAGTAAAGAGAAAGAGAACCAGAATTATTTTCTATGTAAGGCTCTTTATTTGCTCTTCTCTACCCAGCTATCAAGAAAGTTGTAATATTTTTAAACCCAATTAGATTTTGAACCATGTGTAAAACTTCACCAGGAAAAAAAATCTTGAATTTTATTTATATATATCTAAATAATTCCTCTACAATGATACATAATTAGAAATTTCACTCACATTTCTAAAATAAATATTCTTCTGATCTGGCTAGATCGATTGAGTGACCAAGGTAAAGACGACAGAATACTGGAATTCACAGAAAACTAACTACACAACTACTTTCAATAGAATCAGTTGCTTCAACCCTCGCCCTCATCAAGGTTATTAGAGGACTAAGATTGAAATCAGACCTTTACAAATAAATTTGTATAACTTGAGAAGGTTACTCTCACAATTACACATTGAGAGCGACACAAGAAAATCAACATATAGTTATAAAACTGTATAATTCAGGACACAGAATACCGTACATTCTCAATATGCCCTGTGGCCTCTGGAAACGGGTAAGGAAGGGAACCTGCACGTAAGGCACAAATAGTTCTGTAGGTTTGCTTCTCCTAAAGGGTATTTTCACATCCAACACACTCAAGTGTCTCAAGGGCCCCACGGCCCTTCTGCAACTTAGCCAAGTTCAAAGGCACCTAGGGTGTAAAAGGTTTTGGATGCTTAGCTGTTTTCTGAGAAAGCACAGGGCTACGCCCCGCTCACCCCTGCGGAAGACTGTGGGACCCAAAGGCCTCGCCCAAGGCTTCCCGCCCACTCGGCCGGGTCCCAAGGCCGTCCCCGCCCACGCGCTGAGGCCCGCTGCCTAGCAACGCGGCCCGCCCCAGCACGCCCCAGTCCTGGGTGAAGGCCACGGGAATTCATTCTACCTCTTTTTTCTTCTGTCCTCCCCCGAGCTGGATGCACAGGAGCAGCAGGAGGAGGAGAAAGGGAAAGCCCCCGGTGGGCAGGTACCGCCGCCGCCCCGCCTGCCTCCGGCGTGAAGGAGCGCCCCTGGCCCCCATCGCCGCAGGGCAGTGTCTCCTCCACGCTCGGTAACCGTGCGCGCCCAGCTCCTCGCGCACCTACGCCCGCCGCCAGCCGCCGGGAGCGCCCGCCTGGGCCCTCCCTCGTGGTGCCCGCGGCTTCGCAGGGGACCCGCGCGGCAGCCGCAGACACGGAGGAGGAAACTGACAGCGCATCCGGTTCACGCGGAGCGGGGACCTGGAAAAGGCCGGGAGGGGGCAGGAAGTGGGCGTGGCGAGGGAGCGACCCCCGCGCCACCCGCCACCCCGCTGCTGCGCTCTCTGCCCGCGTTTCCGACGCCCGCGCAGGAGCAGGGTGTCTGCCCGCTGACCTGACCCAGGCTGTCCTCCTACTGAAGCCGCGCTCGCTGCTGGGAATATGCGGGACCTGTGCTGCCAGCGCTACCTGAAACCACAGACAGCCCTGTGTCTCCTTGGATGGTGCAGAAGAGATTTGAGGAATTAGTAAGGACCTGGCCGCTCTAGCCAAGGGCTGTCTCCTTCCCAGGGGTACATTTTTAGGGACACAGCCCTCTGAAGCCCTTTGACATAATCCAGAGCCCCTGGTGGCATAGTAGCTAGCCACCCATAACTTCACCGCTGTTCTTGCAGCCCCCATTGAAGAGCCAACCTGCCCTTGGTTGAGACCTTGGCTCATCCACTCAGCATTCATGGAGCGCCAAAGTGCAGAGCACTGTAGTGGACACTTGGAATGAAAAAGTGAACCCTTAATTCAGTCCCTGCTCTGAACATTTTAAGAACAAGAGCAACACCCTGTTTATTGAAGAATTGATATGTTCTAGTGCTTTTTCTGTACCCTTTTCTTCCTCTACCTCAAGGTTTTTTTCACTTGGATCGTGAACACATTTGATAGTCTGATGAAGCCGGTTGACCCGGTCTTAAAGTAGTACTTATGAATGCATAAATGAAATATATACATAAGATTCTCTACAAATCGATTATAATTAAATACCATCATCAAAATTAAATGGCAGTCAACCAACATTTGTATTTTGGCAATATTGGAAAGCAATGTAGATGTGTGAACTGATGTATAAACATTCAGACTTCACAGTGTAAGATTGACCAAGAGGCACAGAATTGGGAAACACTTGGCCAACTCAGTGACATGAGGGTGGAAGATAAATTCTGCAATCATACACGTTCTAGCAGCATATCTAACAGCTATTTTAGTATATATGGTTATTTTGAAGTAGTGATATCTATTTTGAAATATCTGCTACCATTGTGCTGTAACATGAAAATGTGTCGTTTCTACAAGAAGCAAAGCCATATGAACTTCTAATACTACCGTGTTTTGTTGCCCACCTTCATGATTGAAGAAAAGATTGTCATGAAAGCTTAATAGAAAAAGGATTTTTTTTCAATTGAAGGTTCACAGGTACTCTAAAATTTCATAAACTCCAGATTAACAACTCTTACTCCACAACTACTCTATTAGATAAATCCTATTACAGCAATTTTCAGATAAAGAAATTAATGCCAGCAGATCTAACTCAAAGTTGTAAAACTAGAAAAGAGTATAGAGCAGGTATTTGAATGTTGGCAGTCTAGCCTCATAGCCCTTCTTATATACTGTGCCACGCCAGCTTTGTAAAAGGAATTCACGAATAATTCTCTCTATCCCTCAGGTTTTTGATTCCCCACTCTCCTGTGAGAGACTTTGCCCATAGAGTTACCAGAACAGGCCAGGATTCGTGTTTCCCATCACTGCCAGTCAATCACAGAAATGGATCTGAGTGATACAAGAGTGTCTTTTATTCAGATTGCTACAAACTGAGAAGGCAGAGGACTCCTGTCCAAAAGAACCGCCTCCACACTCTCCTGCTGCTGGCTGTCTTTATAGGGTTCAGGGGCTGTTAGTAATGGTGCGAGGGGCAAAGTCCATGCAGTTAGTCACGTAGCAGTGTGTGGGAGGTGGGAGTCTGGGTCTGCTGGAGTGCCTCCCTGGAATGTCCTTCTGACACTGGCACAGGTCTCTCTGGTGTCCTTGAGGTTCTTCCAGGATGGCCAGGGCCTGGCGCCTCTGGCAGCCATCCGTGCCTCTGGGAACTTTCTGCAAGGGAACTCCCTGCATTTCTTAGATAATAAAATAAAGATTAAGGTTTGTGAACTAAGCTTCTAGTTATCTACAGTGCTGTAACCCCTTACAGGAAATTCTGTGACCGAGCCCTCATAAGAAATTATCGTAATTTAACCCCTTACATAATCTCCTATTGATTACAACTAAAAGCTACCATTACTAAAGCCAAAATTCTAACTTTGGGGTTCTCCTATCAATAGCAGTTATCACTCACTAAAGAATAGCTTCCTGTGTTCGTGAGATTTGTAAAATGTGGCCTCAAATTTTTCTATTTGAAGATGAGTAAATTTGTGATCTGTATCGGCTATACATCTTCACAGATCAGCCCCTTTCTCTCCCAAACGGGTCTTAATTTCTTTATTGCAAGTACAAGGGGTCCTCGGGTTACAACACTCCCATAAAAACTTTTAAAAATTGAGACGTGAATGTTTCGGCTTATGCAGCTGGCATCATACTTACAAACTATGTGGGCGCAGTAGTTTGGTTGTGCACAGTGGAAGAATACACAATATTCTTTCGCTGTGGCTTAGTTGTGTTTTTATGTTCTATATTATAATTTTATGACTATGTTAGGATAGGTGACTGAGGCTAGGGTGTATTTCGACTTACACCAAAATTCGGGTTATGTCACTGTTGTAGGAACAGAACTGTGTGGTAACCTGAGTACTCCCTGTAATGGTACCACCATCCCCATAATTAGAAACCAAAGTTCAGAGCCTCACAGCTCCTGCCATTCTCTCCAACCATGCTGTCACCTATATTTGGTTTTGAAGTTCCTCTGACCCCAGTGTCTCAGGAATATGACTTCCTGTAATAATTTTGTAGCTCTAGTATTTTTAGGAAGACGTTAGACAGAATTCTTAGTCCGTCCTCGTTCCCTAGCAGTCTCACCATTCTCCTCTACCAGCCTAATCCAAGCTTCTTAATCCTGCCTCTTACATGCTATTCTGGGTAAAGCTGCTGGCGATCCTTTTAATACATAAGTCAGTGCAATTTATTTTCTTTCTTTAAGCACAAAAAGCGGTTTTTTCTCTGCCCTCGGGATGCTACATTATTTTGCACGGGACCCCTTTCCAACTTCATTTCCTATTTCTTTTTTTTTGCACTTTCTAACTCTGTTCCAGCCAGGCTCTCCTTCTTGTTTTCCTCACATATGTCAAGTGTACTCTGCCTCTGGTCTCCATAGTGCTGTTCTAATTGGTGAAGCTCATTTCAGAAGAGTGAGATGTTCACATGACATGCTTGATCATTTTAGTCAGGTCGAGGCCTAGATCTCCTAAACTGTTATCTCATCCCTCAGACCACCCTGTCTAAAAAATAAACTCTTTACCCTTCACGTCTGCCCCTTTAACTTTTTTATAGAACTGATCAGTACCTGACATCATGTTCTTGTTTTCATTTATTTTAGTCTCCCTCATTAGGATTTAAACTCAAATTGACAGGGGCTTTATATCCACACTGTCCAGAACAATCCCTGTTTTATACTTTTTATAGTACCCATCACTCACTGACATCATGCTTTTGTATTCATTTATCGGTCTTTTGCCATCAGAATGGAAACTACAGGAAGGCAGGGGCTTTATTTTCTTTATATTTGCATCAGTACTACACGGAGTGGTGTGTTTGTTGCATCTCTGGGTGAGTCCAACCATTTTCTGTTTATTCCCAAAAGTACAGGGCTGATTGTAGTTTTATTTCTAAAAGCCTTAAGCTGGAAAGAGATCAAACACCCATCAACAGTAAAACAAATATACAGTAATATTATATAACTCTAAAAATAAACTAATGACATCTATACACAATAAGGATGAATTTTAAAGATCCAGACACAAAACTAATGTATTGGGGTATGTGGGAATAAATGAACACCAAACAAATGAGAACAAATGAAGGCTGTTTATTTGTTCAGAGCTTGCTATAACAAGGGAGTCAGCCACCATCATCTGAGTTTGGATGAAGACAAAAGCATGCAGAGGAGTAAAAAAGATTAACAGTACAAAAAAGGGAAAGGCTTCAGGTGTTCCCTGATTGGAGACTCTTAGCACGGGGACCCACAGGCAGGCTAACAAGAAGAATATCTTCTGTAATTGGTTAGTGGTGCATGTTTGGTCCTAAGTTGGAAACAGGGACCAGAATTAGGGAAGAAGTCAGTTATTTATCAAGTTCTGGCCTTTGGCACTAACTATTATAGAGGTTACTTTTGGATGCCACCTGAGAATGGGGCCGGGTTGCCAGAACCAACCATGTGATTGGAGGGTTGGAACTTTCTGTCCCCCTCCCTGACCTCCAGGGAGGTCAAATGGGCAGCAGTTTGAATCTGTTGCCCGTGGGCAATGTTGTAATCAATCAGTCATGGCTAGGTAATGAACCCTCCATGAAACTTTGAAGGACTTGGTCCGAAGAGGTTCTGGGTTGGTGACACATAGATTCCAGGAACATGGCATGCTTGGAGGAGGCCTGGAAGTTCTGTGCCCTGTCCCCACATCCTGCCCTCACCTTTGCTTCCATCTTCCTGTTGCTGAGTTATATTCTTTAAAGTAACTTGGCAGTCCAGTAAGTAAAGTGCTTCTCTGAGTTCTGTAGGCCACTATAGCAAAACACTTTAATGCAAGGAGAAGGTCGTTAGAACCTCCAATCTATTGCCAGTTGCTCAGAAACACAGGTGTGAGGATTTGTAAGAATGTCAAAGGCCCTGGCTGGGTGGTCAGTGGATAGAGCTTCTCCTGGCGTGCCAAGCTGGTGAGTTCCATCCTCAGTCAGGCACATACAAGAAGCAACAAATAAGTGTACAACTAAGTAGATAGAGTATTGATGTTTCTCTCTCTCTTTCTCTCTTTCCCTTCCCCCTTCTCTCTCTCATACTCTTAAATGAATAGAAAATTTTTTTAAATCAACATCTAAAAAAAAATTTCAATATCATGACGTGGGCCCATCATTTGGATTTTTGCTGCTTATGCTCTGAAGCTGTTTTCAAGGTTTAACTTTGCCCTTTTGGGCACTGAAACCACCTGCGAAGCAAGCCGCTTCCCTGTGCCGATTGTACTGTCTGAGCAATTGTACCCACTGCGTGGTTGATAAGCACCACTCTCTGCGCTAGAACTGCTTGGCCAAGAGCCCTTGTTTTGTGAGCCTGAGCTGAACCTAGGACTTGGATGAATGTTTACTCCTGTGTTTCCTATTGTTCTTACCATTGAAAGTTTACATTTGCCCCCACCAATCAGAAAATGAATAATGTAAGTTTATAACCTCATTTCCCTAGCAACCATTCTCTTTAATGATCATCATCTGCAATTTATGATTTCTTAAAATCCCTGCCTTCCTACACACCCACCCCCATGTGGGAATGCGTCCTCCAGCCATCCAAGGGTTACATTCTCTGATTTGCGAATCATCTTCTTGGCAAAGTATTCCCCCCAATATTTCCAGTACCCACCTGGCACCGTACTAGTTATTAAAATATTATTGGCCTGCGTTTCCTATGCTGCATTTTACATCCCCATGACTATTTTGTAACAGCCAATTTGTACTTAGAAATCCATTCACCTTTTTCACCCAGCCCTCTAACCCCCGTCATCTGACAACTAGCAGCTTGTTCCCTGTATCTAGGAGTTCTTTCTTCTGTTTTGAATGTTCATTTATTTTTTTTTTTAGATTCCATGTATAAGTGGATTCATATGGCCTTTGTATTTCTCTGATTTATTTCACTTAGCATAATACCCTCTAGGTCCATCTGTGTTGTTGCAAAAGGTGAGATCTCATTCTTTTTTATGGCTAAGCAATATCCCATTATATGTATGTACCACCACTTCTTTGTCCACTTAGGTTGCTCCCGTATCTAGGCTATTTTGAATGGTGCTGCAATGAACATAGTGTTTGCACTGGATATTCCCAGAGTGCACACATAACAACAAAATGATTTTTCTAATCTGTCACTCTGTAAAATTTCTCAAGCCCCAGAAAAAAAAAAGAGGGAGAGGGACAGAAATAGAAAGGTAAGAAGTAGGAATACAATTTCAGACAAACAGTAAATTATCATTTGTAAAGGGCTTATTATCTCCTATCTTCAAAGAGAGGAGACAAAGTTTGGATATTGGAAACCTGTTTTGACATATTTACACACAAAAGACAGAAAGAGCTCTTGAAAATATTTTTTTGTAGAGACAGAGAGACAGATAGGGACAGACAAACAGGAAGGGAGAGAGATGAGAGATGGGAAGCATCAACTTGTAGTTGTGGCACCTTAGTTGTTCATTGATTGCTTTCTCATATGTGCCTTGACTGGGGGGCTACAGCAGACCGAGTAACCCCTTGCTCAAGCCAGCGACCTTGGGCTCAAGCTGGTGAGCCTTGCTCAAAGCAGATGAACCCATGCTCAAGCTGGCCACCTTAGGGTTTCGAACCAGGGTCCACTGCGTCCCAGTCTGAAACTCTGTCCACTGTGCCACTGCCTGGTCAGGCGAATCCTTAACAATTTTATCAGGCCATAACATTTAAAAACCAGGGTTCATGGAACGTGAGGTTTAGAAGTGAAATGGAAGAGGAGTCTTCTAATAAAATAAAATATCTCTCTGTTGTTGAACAGACAATATATTTGTGTTGCTCCCCTTTTTCTTGCAAAGGAGCTGTTAAATAAACACCTTGCTAATGTCAAAAGTCTCTCCGGTAGACATTGCAATTTCAAATTGTCTCTAGGAAATGTCACTAGTCAGAGGGTAAGTCTACCTTACATTTAGAAAACATTCAGGAAACCGGATTTTGGCCTGAAAGAGGTAGAGTTTTAGATTGAGAAATTCCCATGAGAACTCCAGCCGTCAGTAAGGCAGGACTTGTGCAAACTTGTGTCTCTAGAACTTGCCATGATTGGGGCCCAGACAACCCTCCCCCCAGACTCAGGGCCAGGTGTCCCCAAACTACGGCCTGCGGGCCGCATGCGGCCCCCTGAGGCCATTTATCCAGCCCCCACTGCACTTCTGGAAGGGGCACCTCTTTCACTGGTGGTCAGTGAGAGGAGCACTGTATGTGGCGGCCCTCCAACAGTCTGAGGGACAGTGAACTGCCCCCCTGTGTAAAAAGTTTGGGAACCCCTGCTCTGGGCAGAGGAAGCTAAATAAATCACTTTTCACATGACTGAGAGAAAGCTCATTTTGAAATAGTGACTTGAAGCACTTTTATCCAAAGAACACCAGTGTGAGGACACCTTCTGAATTCCTCCTTCCTCAGCACTGGCTTAAGGACAGACTGTCAGGACTATTTCTATCACCTTCTGTTTAGACTTCATCCTAACACTACTTCCCACAGTATTAAATTAAAAACAGTTCTTTTTATTCACACTGTTTAATGGCACTTATAAACATCTATTATATATAATATTTTCATTACTGTTTGATTCCTGCCTTAGAACTTTTATCAGTCAATTTGAATTAATATTTAAAACACAGTATAAAAGAATAATCTAGTAAAAGATTTATGAAATAGAATAATAGTGCTACACAATACACACATGTGTCTGAAATTACATTTCAGACCTTATGTTTGTGTCTGGGTTATTTTCAAGACAACTTCCAGCACATGAGTTGATTATTTTGGGCATTTGGTTATCTCAAACAGCATTTTGCTTATTTGATCAACATAGTCCATATACCTGGAGATGGCAGCGGAACTTATATTAGGGTCAAAAAATATCACTTCAAAGAACTGTTCATTGGTTAACTGAGGGGGGCATGGTAGAGGGCATTATTTTCTAAAAATTTTTATATTAGATGCTCTGAGGTCAAAGTTTCAAGACTGACTACTGTTTGTCAGAGTGCAGCCTGAGCTTTCTAGACGCACTAAGAACATTTAATTTATCTTAATGAAATTACATAGAAAGAAGCTAGGGATATAGACAAGTGATTGAAGCTATTTAATTCAAGCAATCTGTAGCAATTTCTTTTGAAAGGAAAAGACTCCAAGAGGGTCACGGAGTGTGTAAAGAGTATCTCTGAGATTCTTGAAATAATTGAAGAAGTGTTCTACAGAGCCAGGAAAATATTGGACAGGAAACTATGCAGCCAGGTGAACAGAAGAGATAATTTCTCTATCCTTCTTATGCCAAACAAATTGTCTGAGCTTGGACAGATGTGAGTTTGCTGCAGAATATTTAACAGTCTTATTTTGATTTGTGATTCTCATGGCTTAAAAATGCTATAATTTGTTAGTGAATAATTTACCTTATTTTTACTTCCAATTATCTTTCCTTTTGAATTTATATATATGTGTGTGTGTATGTGTGTGTGTGTCTGTGTATATACACATATATATATTAAAAGTTTAAATTAAACTTAAAATTAATGAGTAAACTATATATTGAATCTCCAAATACATCACTTTCTAATTTATCTTTTGACCTCATCAGTAAGGCATTTTATATGATTCTTCTATACATATGCCAATATTTCATTTTACCAAATAAATGTTCATTTAACCATGTTATTTTCAAGGAATGAAATAATGAGTCATTTTTTATTTTTAACACCATGAACGATGAGCTGAGTAGTATGAGTTATTTTTTTCATATTAACAAAAGTATTACATTGAATTTATAATCAATCGTTAAGTTTTATTGGTAGAATATTATAACACATTCAATTGGTTTCCTGCAAGAGTTCATCATATATTCCAGGAACTAAATTAGTTTTTGAGAAATATGTCAAAAGATATTACTCTGGGTTAAAAGGCAGGGCTTGCCAAGAAACTCTAAATTTAAGTGCCACAATTTATTAATCAATGGGGTTTTTAATCTACAGTGATTTTATTACTAAAAATTATTTTACTCATTAAAAGTATATAGAAGTTAATATAGGGTACAAAAGGGGAATGTATAAAGAATATTTTTTAAATGAGGAAAAAAGCACTTTAAGTCAGGGATTTATTTTATCCAATGATATTGAAGCTGTTGCTCATATGGTGCTTAGCGAGTGCAGAGTGTGTCCAAATGAGAGTACAGCCAACTCCAGGTGCATGCAGGCTTCCCAGAGAAAGGGGTTCATCATACTTGAAGAACAATTTTAAATCAACAAGCTCTGTTTTTTCTTTATCATTAAATAAACATACCAATAGTGTATATTATCAATCTGCAAATTATAGTAAAGCTTTAGTAACCTGACATGATTGAAAATGAAGAACTCATCCCTCTTCTCACTTAAAAAAATAAAAAGGAAACAGCAAAGTCGTTTGTTATTCAAATTACTTTAAATTTTTTCATATACTTTGGTTATAAATTTACACAATTAAAAATTCTAACATAATAAATATACATAATATTTAGATTATATCAAATATCATTTAGTAGTTATGATCCAAAAACCTATTCAACATCAAATGGTGATTTATCACCATTATTGGTATTTTAACTTCTAATCCCTGCTGTGTGCTCTTACTCTCTTAGTGCTACCCCAACGTTCAGGTCCCAAATCCCCAAACTCTAGCCCTGGTCCTTATTATTATATACATGGACTCCTATGATATCACCTCTACTGTTCCTCTCTACAGAGAATCTAATCCAGTACCAAGACGAATCTCCCTGGAGCAGCATTACATTTTTGTCACCCCTCCTGCTTGAAAACCTTCACTGGCTCCCTAAAGCCAATAAGATCACATTTCAAGTTCCCTGGTCCTGGGTCTTAGCCTTTGTCTTCTGAAGTGCGTCTTGTTCCTTTCCTGAGTAGTTTGTTGCTACTTGCATTCCCATCACAGCCAAACTGACCCCACTTCATTCTCCCCACACTCCGTGATGTGCCCAGTGACTTTGCTCTTTCTGGCTCCCTCACTCAGAGGCCCTTTCCAGTCCCTAATACTCAATTCCCTCTTCATTATGTAGGACCCAATGCAAGTTACTGTTTTCCCAAGAAGTCTTCCTAGAATCCTCCAGCTCGCCTTGAGCTATATTTCTGAATTCTTTGCCTCATCCTATCATTAGACAATTAGTGATATGTTTCAGCAGTTTTCAAACTTTTTGAACTCAGTCCCTTTATACTCTTGAAAATTATGGAATACCCAAAGACCATTTTTTTATGTGGGCTACATGTATCAATATTAGAATTATTAATATCATAAATTAAAATTGAAGGAAAAGCCCTGGCCGGCTGGCTCAGTGGTAGAGCATCAGCCTGGCGTGCAGGAGTCTCGGGTTCGATTCCCGGCCAGGGTACACAGGAGAAGCATCCATCTGCTTCTCCACCCCTCCCCTTCTCCTTCCTCTCTGTCTCTCTCTTACCCTCCTGCAGCCAAGGCTCCTTTGGAGCAAAGTTGGCCCAGGGGCTGAGGATGGCTCTATAGTCTCTGCCTCAGGCAGTAGAATGGCTCTGGTTGCAACAGAGTGACGCCCCAGATGGGCAGAGCATCGCCCCCTGGTGGGCATGCCAGGTGGATCCCAGTCAGGTGCATGCGGGAGTCTATCTGACTGCCTCCCGGTTTCCAACTTCAGAAAAATACCAAAAAAAGAAAAGAAAAAAAAATTGAAGGAAAAATTTATACAATTTATTTAGAAATAAGTTAGCATAAAATATATTTATTTTTAAAATTTTTAATGAAGAGAGTGACTATTTTACATTTTTACCAATCTTATTAATGTCTGTTTAATAGAAAATAGCTGTATTCTCATACTGTTTCTACATTTAATATGTTGTGATATCAGACATCATATAATTTCTGGAAAACACCATTGTACACTTGTGAGAAAATAATAGTGTAAAGAGTTTACCATGGAATAAACCATGGGTTTGGGAATCTAAAAATGAGTTTATTTGGTCTATTTATACTTTTATCTACTTATAAAAATGATACAAGAAATAGGAAAGTCCCATACAGTTACAATGATTCAAGTACAGATTACCCTTTTTGTGGCTTTAAATCTCCAATTTCCTCCCAATGCTAATACAGAGTATCACTTCCACAATACCTATTCTTAATTTAAGAAAAAAAATATATTTTAATGTCAGCGTAAGCAAAAGCCACTGACTTTTAATAAATGTAGACATTTTTGTTACAAGTCCATAATATATTCCAAATTCAAAGGTAAATGACCTTAGAAATTAAACCATGACTAACTCTTTTCCATTAGATATGGTAACTATAATTAAGCCTATTAATTGTCCCAATGTTTACTATTATTATGGCTGGACAATTGTAGACTTATTTAAAGATATTATTTATAGTAAATAGGTTCAGTCTTTAAAAAATACCAATTAACTTCTATTTAATATTACTACTTTCAAGAATATAAAGTATTTGGTATGATCACAGCACTTAACACACAAAGAAAAAAGTGAATTTATTAAAATATTAGTATTATGGATTAGTTTGCTCCTCTACTAAAAATATATCTTAAAAAAGATTTTTTAAAGTCAATTATAGTTGGCAATACATTTATTATTTAATCAATAATTATTTAGCATGCTACTATAAAGAACAAGGCACATTCATTGATGGATAATCTTGGGATTTAAAATAAGTAAAATCTTAGCACTCAAAAAGCTTACGTGTTGTTTTGGAAGACAAAGCAAGCATTCATGATAGTTACATAAGGAATAAGTAATAAGTGATATAGGCTCTGCTTTGGCAATCACTTTTATCATTTTATTGTAAATATTAGCTTGGTGTTTTTCCTCCTCCAACAAAACTATAAAGACAGGAATTTTGATTGTATCCATTTCTACATCTCCTAGGCTTATCACATAGTAAAAGTTTACTGTATTTTTTAAAAATACATGATAGCATTTGTGGGAAATGTCTTGTGTGTGGCGGCAATAGTAGGTTGCAACCTGGAATCAGATAGGTAGAGAGAAATATGAACGCATGACCAAAATTAAGGATGGGTAAACCCATGAACCTCCTCTATCACTTATACTATGTTTCCAGGTACATGCTATAAAAATATTGTTATCTTATAATGCAGAGGAAGGGAAGTTTCATGGCATCTTTTAAGGCTTTTGATTTCAGAGGAATATTGATTGATAGCATTTAAATAACAAGTAGCTAAGAGTATCGAAAAATCTTTTTAGAACTCTCTTAGGCACTGGACCAAATGGTTTGCATAAACTGTCTCATCTGCAAATGAGGCAATGAAGGCTTTCAGAGGTTTAATATCTTGCTCAAGGTCATAATGTTGTTAAGTGGAACAGCTAGAATTAAAATCCCATTTTATTGTAGCATTAATCTCAGTCTTCATGATGGCAAAGATACTTAAACAAGTCTATCTACTTACAGAATCAGGGATTCTTACTGACAGAGGCCACACCTCATTCTTTTTTGTCTCTCTCTTCATGTTTGCATAATGCCTAGCAGAAAGGGAATGGTTGTTGAATTTGAATTAATCTAAAACATTATTAACAAAGATATCATGTGACTAGAGAAAAATTAAGAGATGAAAGAACAGTAGGAGAAGAGGTAAATGAAAAAGATAAAAATCTAAGAATATATTGTCTAAATCTAATGAGGTATATTTGCGAGGCGTTAGAGGGTAGGCTCCAAAACATCACTGAAGTGGCCATATTTAAGATCAGTGAGAATACAGTCTCCTATTTCTTTTATCCATAAATATCCTAGCTTCTCCTTATAGGTATATTGAGAATTATAGTAGCTATAACCACAGGGCAAGACGATTTTATTCCATACTGAATAAGACAGCCAAAGAACAAGAGAATTTTTATGCATAGAAATATTTTAAAATAAAATAATCATCAAGCTGCCTTTGATGATAGATATAAACCTTTCTACACTTGTATGACTACTGAGTCTATTATAGCTTCAAGGTGCTATAATTTATGAATGATAAACTAATTTAAATCCTGTATATCTACAACACAGGAAAGAACTATGGAAAAATGGCAATTATATCAAACATACTTCTGGGACTAATATCAAAAGATATTAATGTCTTCACAATATTTAGTAAGTTTCAATTACAGTTTCACCTCCAAAGAGAGTTTTAAACCTATCCTTAAATAAGCCAAATAAGAAAATAAAATGCAATCATTATTCTCACAATCATGACTCCTCCATCATGCTCTACCAATTTAATTAAAAGATAGGTGATAAATCTTATGTCAGCAGATGTGTATATGAGAGTGAGCAGGGAGCCAAATCAATGAGCCAAAATAGAGGACTACACAATACTGTTGTAATAATATCTTTGTTGTATAAGCAAATGCTCTTTTATTTGCATAGAGAGATTTTATTTATTGATTCAATTTTTGGATAGTGTTTTAGTGTTATGGGCATAATCAATGAACAATTTTGAATACAGAAGAGTGAACAATATAATTTAGATTCTCTATTTTTTAAAATGGAATTATTTCTTCATATTTAGATACAAATGTGAGCATAAAACTTATGTTTAATTTTGTAAAAATGATGGCTCATTAGCATTGCTAACATACTCTTTTAAATATGTACTAGCAAGGCCCTGGCCTGTTAGCTCAGCGATAGAGTGTCGGCCCCACTTGTGGAAGTCCCGGGTTCGATTCCTGACTAGGGCACACAGGAGAAGCACCCATCTGCTTCTCCACCTTTTCCCCTCTCCTTTCTCTGTATCTCTCTCTTCCCTTCCTGAAGCCAAGGCTCCATTGGAGCAAAGTTGGCGCAGACACTGAGGATGGCTCCATGGCCTCTGCCTCAGGTGCTAGAATGGCTCTGGTAGCAGCAGAATAATGCCCCAGAGAGGCCAAGCATTGCTTCCTGGTGAGCGTGCCAGCTTGATCTCGGTCAGGCTTATGTGGGAGTCTGACTGCTTTCCCCCACTTCTCACTTCAGAAAAATACTAAATAAGTAAATAAATAAATAAGTACTAGCAGTACCCTGAAATAAACCTTTAGTGATATAAAGCTGTTTTAGCCCTGTATTTTTCTCTCAAGATTCAAATATACTGCCATGATTGGTAACTATTCCTATAAATATGTAGTTTGTTTAATGTCTCTTTATATGTCCACATTAAAAAAAGAACAAATATTATGGAAACTTAGAGTATTTTTTGATAAGGAGAAGTGACTTGATATCCTAATTCAATTCAACTAATTAAAAGAAACATTTCTATATAATATGCATATATATACACATACAATTAATATATATTTAATAATGTTATTATATTAATAGATATATTTATATTATATATAAATATTTCCTCCATTGTGGAGAACAAATAAAAATTTTGAAGGAGCCTTAATACATTAAAATTTTTCTATTTCTTTGTTTTCTATTTTTTATGTAAATTTCTACTTTTTGCTGAATATCACACATTACAAGGATGAAACCATACATTTACAATTTGAAATTAATATAAGAGCAAGCAAATTAAGCATATTATTGTGTGAAGTGCTTTCTTTTAGATGATAAAAGATAATACTTATAAAAATACTAAATAGATCATAAATTACATAAAGGAGATTTTAAGATATAAGCACAAACATTGTGCTAAGAGAAAGAAGACAGTCAGAAGAGGCCATATATTGTATGATTCTATGTATATGAAATCTGCATAATTGGTATATACTTGGGTTCTGAAAGTAGATTAGTAGTCATCAGAGGACAGAGAAAAGAAAGAGTGGGGAAAAATTTGCCTTTTCTAGAGTCATAAAAATGTTTTGAAATTAGACGTTAGTGATGGTAACAAAACTCTACAAGCTTAATATCAATATAAACCGTTGAATTATATACTTTAAAGTGGTTCATTTTATTGCATGTAAATTATGTACCAATTAAAAATGAAAGTGAAACATAACTATATCATTATACTTTTATATCATTATACTTTTATTTCAAGATGACACACATCTACTATTATGTACAACATTAGTGGAAATCTTACTTAGGTTTCAGGGGAGAAAAAGAACAATCAAACAAGCACAACAGTTGAAAAAATATAATTGAAGGTGAAATAGTTATGATATAGCTCATGTTTAACAGTGATTTATTAACAATGATTTATCAAATGTGTAATGTGCAGAAGTTGAAATATAAAGAAAGTCTCCTTTTGAGGCATATACTGTTGAGTTTGATTGTTTTGCCAGGAAGTACAATCATTTAATAGCTGTGTGCAAACTTTATATGTAAATGCTGTGATTTTCTTTTTTTTTTTTTACCCCATACTAGATATTAGAAAGCTTTCACAGTCACTTAGAGTTAATTATTCATCTTTGCCTTAGTGTGTGTGTATGTGTATCTATATGTATATGTGTATATATAAAATCATGCTTGACTATATATGTACATGTGATTGGCAATAGAATAGGGAGGAATGGTGTGGGGGTCATCTTGATGAGTTTGATGGTACAAAGAATACTGTACAAGTAATTAGAAGATTTGAGTTCTTATTTTAGTTTTGGGAATAACTTTCTATGACCTCATAGAAGTCAATTTACTTCTTTGTCCTCAGTTTTTTTATCTATAAAATAATGTATTTGGATTAAGTTAAGGTAAATTATGAAAGATAGGTATAATATCAGTTGACAATTCTGAGCTACTGCTAGAAACTCCCTAGAGTTCTTTGTTCAGAAAGTCCAGGCTCCCAAGGAAAGTGCAATGATTAGAGAGAGAGAAAATTGAAGCATTGGACCATGAACTAGAGAAATTTTAGAGACCTAAATTTGATCACATTTTATTAATATTTTTCCTAGTTTGCATACAATTCAACAATTATATTAAAAAGAGCATAAAATTAATCATCTCACTCCTTAAAATTAAACTTAAATAATATAAACATTCTAACATATATCCCACTGTTAAAACCATAGACTCATTTGGAATATATTCTTTGTTATGGATAATGCTTGTTCTTATTTTTTGTCTGATTGTCTATTGTTAATCATTTTTATTATTCAACAAACATTGAATGAATAGTGAGTGACCTTTCATATGTCATAGGATTAACTTTCTAACTATAACCTATCTAAAGATGAAGCATTTTTTGCCTTCTGGTTAAAGGTAATTTTGAATGTGAGAAAGCACTGTCAGTAATGAATAACAGAACAAAGAGTTTCATCGAGAAGCCAAATGCTTTCAGCTCCAATTTATAAACTTACCCACTTTAATTAAGAAAAGTAATTGGCATGGTAATGGAAACCCAAACCAGTTTGGTGGAAAATAATCACCTGCCATAATACCAAGCAGCTATGTATGTATCAAAAGAAATACAAAGAGCCCAAATGGAATGTATTGTAAATGAATAATGCCAGGAACAGAGTGAGACGCAACAAAGGAAGCTAGTAAACACAATGGAATTACCAATAATAAAGGTCAGGTAAGAACCTTAGGAACATTTTAATAACTTGCTTTAAAAAGTTGAAATGAATTCTGTATAGTGGTTGGCAATGCATTCCTCTGTAATTGTTTTAATGGCCATTATATGCTGAGTACATCAAGGACAAAATACAGGAAATATATTTCAATTCCAAGATCAGTGAAGCATTTCTGATACACTAGATGAGGATGAATCAAATTCAGTTAACTCAACCATGAAAGTCATTAACAGTAAGTAACTATAAAAATCTATATTAACACAACCTCTTTATATATTCTTCCAAAGTCCCCTAAAACTTTTTAGGACAATTCTACAAAACAGAAATTTCAGGGAAAGTACTAAAAATATAGTAAAATTTTTTAAATAGTAAATATCTTGTACAATATAATATATAAATTTTTGTGTCTGAAAACACTTGATTAGTAAAAATCTCATTGTCATCTTACTTTGGCTAATGTTTTAACAGCCTACAATTTTGGTTACAAATTCTACAATTAATAATAAACCAAGGAAAATGAAATGTTTGGACATTTACTAGAGTCAGAAAGACTAATTATTCATACTAAATACAAAATAGAACTTGAGTAAAATATATATCTAGTTTATCAGTTCATCTTCCTTGAATTAGTCATAATCCAGAGGTCTTACTCCTCAATGGAGCAAGTTAGAAAAATAATGTAAGCATGTTATCTTTGGCAGTATTTATATCTCCTGGCAGCTGATAAAGCTGGATTAAAAAAAACAAACACAATAAAAAAGTTGTCCTTCAAAAAACAGTAAAGTAGAAATTAATAAGAAATTAATCCTAAATTTCATATGGAAATCCAAGAGACCCTAAATATGGAAAATAATCTTGAAAGGAAAAACAAAGTCAGCAGATTCATAATCTGATTTTGAAACTTCCCTCAAAGCTATAGTAATTAAGACAGTATTGTCTTGGCCATTAGATTATCCATGGAAAAAAATGGATTCCAGAAATAAATCCAACATTTGTTATCCACTAATTTACCAACCAAAATTATATACTAATATTATCATTATGGCGTACTCATTATATACTAGACATTGAGCTAGAATATTTACATGTAATTTTCTTCCTAGCCATGAAGGGTAGTTTTATTACACCCACTTTATTGACAAGAAATTTGAGGATAAGAGAGTTTAAGTAAACCTATAGTAAGTGCTGGGTCATAATTCCGTATCCAAGTTCACTTGATCTTAGAGCCTGATTCAAAAGGAATTATGGATACCACTATATGTGATGGATTAATTCTTTACAAAATAAAGAAAATAAAGTGGATATTGAAAAATATTAACACCAAATAAAGATAATATAAAAGTTTTTTAGTGAACAAATATAAGGTCCTAGTCAGTTGGCTCAGTGGTAAAGTGTCAGTTGGCGTGTGGATGTCGTGGGTTTGATTCCCGGTCAGGGCACACAGGAGAAGTGCCTATCTGCTTCTCCACCCCTCCTACTCTCACTTCTCTCTCTCTCTATCTCTCTCTCTCTCTGTCTCTTCCACTTCTGCAGCCATGGCTTGATTGGAGCAAGTTGGCCCTGGGTGCTGAGTCTGGCTCCATGACCTCCACCTCAGGCACAAAGAAGAGCTCAGTTGCTGAGCAAAGGAACAAAGCCCCAGATGGGAAGAACATTGCCCTCTAGTGGGCTTGCCAGATTGATCCCAGTTGAGCACATGTGGGAGTCTGTCTCTGCCTCCCCTCCTCTCACTGTCTCTGCTTCAGAACCTCCTCTACTATATGTATATAGTAGGCTATTCCATACCAATAGTCAAAACAAAACACAGTGCTTATGTATGTGCCTTGGATGTGTGAAGCTGAGAGCCCTGCTGTGTGAAAGTGCCTTCTGTGTGATTGTAAGTTGAGCCTGTCATCAGATTTTACTATAGTCTAAAACCACCATTTATAGTTAGTGTGTTTAAAAATATGACAGCATCCAAAGGCATATATTTTATTTTGTGTGCTTTCTATTGAGGAACAATTTTGGGGGATGCCTGCTATATTAATTTTCTTGCTCAATTCACTCTTGGCACACTGTCATGAATAAAGTTAAAATACAAAAGTAAATTACTACTACAGATGTAAATGTTATTATGAAAGAAAACATCTACTTTGTCAGCTTCTACCTAATGATTCATCATGCAGTGTAGGCAAGAATGAAACATACATATCTGAGAGGGAAACATCCCTGCACAGAAGGAAATGCCTAAATGACATTACACCAAGTCCAGTTAGATTTTGCAGTGTAAATGATAAAGGCCAACAGAAAGCAACTTTCTTTGTTAACGAATGTTTGAGAAGTGATCATTAACAGAGGTTCGCCACTGCTAGGGTAAAAAGAGGTACGTGTTCCTACATGCTGTAGAAAGACCACTGCTGTACAGAAAGGAAGGAGGAAGGGATCTCTGGGAAGAGAAGCAGGGCCAGGAAGTTAACAAAGGCACCCAGCACGGGAAATGGAGAAAAGACAAAACGGGAGCACGTGGGGGCAAGGCAGAAGTAGTTTAAAAAGATGTTCTATTGTGTAGTGGGCTGCAGCTGCCTTTGGTTCCTGTGAGTTCTGCCGCCTACATGTGATTCCTACTCTGTCCCCAGAACTAATCAGCTTGGAACAGAAGAGAATTGGTGCATAGACCCAGAGAGGCAGTGCACTCCACCAAACTACTGTAATATTCATTTATAAGTGATCTCCTTTCTCAAAGGATTTAAAGCATTTTAACAACCATTACATTACACCTACTGCCAATAACATACCACCAAAATTCTCAGGAAAATTCTTAAAATAAATATTTTTCTTTGACCTTAACCTACAATTTCATAATGCACTTCCTGAAAAGTTTGAATATAATCTTGTTTTAAATTAGATATTGCCTTCGTATCTTTAATAATACTCCATGATTCTCAACTTATATCCAACAATTAAGTTGTACGTGTTGATACTCTCTATGTATGATAAAAAAAAAAATAGAAAGTTTTATTTCCAACCACCAACCCTCCATCCCCACCATTAATGGCCATTTTTTAATTATTTTTTTCTGAGGATTATTTTTTAACCATTACTATCACATTCAATGCTAATATTTAGACCTTAATTTCAGGGTAACCCTTTTTGAGGATTTTTTTCTGTTTTATTTTTTTATTTTCTTAATTTCCTTGGTGTCTTTGTTATTTTCAACAGAATATTTTGTAGCTATCTTTTATTTATCTATTTATTTATTTATTTATTTATTTATTTTGTATTTTTCTGAAGTTGGAAACGGGGAGGCAGTCAGACAGATTCCCACATGCACCCAACCAGGATCTACCTGGCATGCCCACCAGGGGGCAATGCTCCACCCATCTGGGTCACTGCTCTGTTGCAACCAGAGCCATTCTAGTGCCTGAGGCAGAGGCCATAGAGCCATCCTCAGTGCCTGGGCCAACTTTGCTCCAATGGAGCCTTGGCTGTGGGAGGGGAAGAGAGAGACAGAGAAGAAGGAGAGGGGGAGGGGTGGAGAAGCAGATGGGCACCTCTCCTGTGTGCCCTGGCCAGGAATCGAACCTGGGACTCTTGCATGCCAGGCTGATGCTCTACCACTGAGCCAACCAGCCAGGGCCTTTTGTAGCTATCTTAAGTCTATTTTCCATGTCTTTGACTATTTTAAATAATGAATATATCAGTTATATCTCTTGATTATATTCCTCTGAAATGAGAGGGAAGAAAAACAGAGAGAGGAGAGATGATAATCAAATAATAAGATAATATAATATCCTTGAGTCATTGATTAACAGGATTTACAGATTATTAGAGCGATTGGCTTACTGAGATAGTACACACAGGATATATCCTGGTGAATTTCCTGAATTCCATAAGAAAATCACAAAACATTCCAGACAGTTAGAAAAATATATGTACATAGGAAAAAAATTAGGCTGGCATTGAAATTCTTAGTAATAACAATGAATGCTAAGAAAATGGAAAACATCTATAGATTCTTAGGAGAAAGTTACTCTAACTCACAAATCCTCTTTCTAGTCAAGATATCATTAATTTATCATAAGGAAAGATATTTTTAGATATACAAATATTTAGAAATCCTATCAATGTTGTACCTCATCTGAGAAAAAATACTTGAGAAAAAATTCTAACTAAACAAATAAGAACCTCAAGACAGTTGGTCCTCTTCCATCTGGCTATTCCTGAGCTCT
The DNA here is from genome assembly GCF_036850765.1 of Saccopteryx bilineata. Lineage (NCBI taxonomy): Eukaryota > Metazoa > Chordata > Mammalia > Chiroptera > Emballonuridae > Saccopteryx > Saccopteryx bilineata. Next base: position 18,998,350 of record NC_089495.1, read on the forward strand.
CTCTGTTGAAAATGAACCAGTGGTCTAGTAAGTAAAATATTTCTGAGTTCTGTGAGCTGCTCCAGGAAATTAATTGAACCCAAACAGGTTGGTTTTGGGAACCTCTGATTTATGTAGGTCAGAGAAGCACGGGTGATAGATAACCTGCGCTTGCAACTGACACCTGAAGTGGCGAGGCGAGGAGGCAGTCTTGTAAGACAGAGCCCTTAACCTATGGGATCTGACACTGTCTCCAAGTGGATAGTGTCAGAATTGAGTTAAATTATAGGACACCTGCTGGTGTCTGAGAATTGCTTGTTGATGCAGGGGCAAGCCCCCACTCCCCATGTTGGAATTGATATTCAGGAACAAAAGACTGGGTCAGTTTTTTAATTTCTTAGATTTCCAAGTTCTTATCTGGTAAATGGAAAAGGTAATAGTACCAACTCTGTTAGGAGGAATTAACTAAGGTAATGCATTTAAAGCTCTCAACACAAGGAGCAGCATAGTTAGGTCAATAAATTGGATGTTTTTATCTTTCTTAGTCTCTATTTTTCGTTATTACACTTAGAAAGAAAGTTTTGGATTCCTAAACTATGTCAGCGTTTTGCCTTTGAACTTCTGCATTTATCTACAGTATCACTTAATCCCATTTATCCATTTTGACAGCTTTCTGAGGAAGAGGTCCCTGTCTCTAGGTTTAGCTCATCTGACCTTCTTAAGTCCCATGCCCTCCTTCTTCCCTCACTGAAATCTTGTCAGTCATTTATCCTTCTGGTTCTCCACAAGGTCCTTCACTTTAGTTCATAGTAAATCCTTAAGCCTGTCCCCTTAACTACCCACAGATTGTCCAGAACAAGTTTCATTTTAACTTTTATTATTCTGGTTTAAGTATTACCTCTTCTGTTAAGATTTTTTCACCTCCACTTCTTTCTGTCTGGCCTTATGTCTTGATGAGGAAATTCCCCTGTTTGTTTTTTCTACCATGTCTCACTTAAGTATAATCTTTCTCTTCCCTTTTCCCCCAGTAGACTGTTAGTACCAAGAATGTAAAGATTTTTATTTGTTGAATGTCCAGCACCTATCAAGTCCTCAGTACTTAGTGCTCATGAAATAATTCTTGACTATGGAAAGTTCCAGAAACTATCCTGATTTATCTTTTTTTTTATTGTCTTGTCTTTGTTCTTATAGGTTCCTTTGACTTTAAAAGAAATTTGACTTTTAAAATAAATTGATAAAACTCAGAAAGATCACATTCCTAATGTTTTTTTAAATATAAAAAGTAGCTTGAATCTAAAAGATACAAGAAAAATGGATCTTTTCCCATTTTTTCCCCTAGATCACCATCTGTCTGATTTTCAACAAATATTCCACTTGCAGCTATACAGATCTATGTTAAGATAATTTTGGTAAGGCATAAATTAAAAAAGGATCACATAAATTTATCTTATGTAGGAAAAAGCAACAACCAAGAAACACCTCTTCTTCCCAATTGAAAATAATCCTGCAAAAATATAATGTAATATTTCCAAGTTGACTGATTACAGGGTTCATCAGTTAAAAATATTTTTTTTCTGAACCCCCTTCAGACCTACTAAATTCTCCTTAGGAGAGGCTTGAACATTTCTGTTTTTAGTTGATGAAGCTTTAGACAGACTAGTTTGGGAAATACTGTGGTAAAGGAAGCCACAGAACAGAAAGATACAACTAGTGTGACAGTGGAACATATAATAGGAAACGAACTATTGTTCACTGCTGGGATTTTATCAACAGGAATAATAATGTTGCTAAGATTATGCATCAGCAATTAACACTCAAATTGACTGATAAAGAAATAGATGGGGTACATTATGTACAAACCTAGAAATATGTCCAAAAATAACTAGACTTGACAAAATGCTGCAATAATAAAAAATCCTGATGATCAAACAGCATCTTCCCCCCTAATTCTTTCCTTCCTTCCTTCCTTCCTTCCTTCCTTCCTTCCTTCCTTCCTTCCTTCCTTCCTTCCTCCCTTCCTCCCTTCCTCCCTTCCTCCCTTCCTCCCTCCCTCCCTCCCTCCCTCCCTCCCTCCCTCCCTTCCTTCCTTCCTTCCTTCCTTCCTTCCTTCCTTCCTTCCTTCCTTCCTAGATTTTACACTGCAGTTTAATTTGCATTGATGTTTTATTTGGAATAAGTATTCCTAAAATCAAAAAACATGTAGGTGGTAAAGGATCTGAATTATATAAGAAAAGTCATGACATTATGCCAGTTATTATGTTGATAACAGAGATGATTTATTTCAACTGATGGATATTTTGTAGGCATTGTGGATGGAGGGCAAGCTGTCATATTTTCATAATGTGGGAGGCAGTATTTCTAGACTCATGACATTTGTCAATGAGATTTCTATTATTTGTTTACTAGACATTAAAATAGTATTGTTTAGGAAGTCTCTAACTCTTTTGGAATGGAAAACACACAAATCACAAAAAAAGACTTTTCAAAAATATAACTCAAGTGCTGCTGTTAATAGAATAATTTGGTTTGGCAAACATAGACATAATCCTAAAGAGCAGGAACAACTTGGAAGTAATAAGATTGTGTTCCCTTTTGAGTAACTGAATAAACTGATGTTAACAAAAATGATGATAACTAATACTAATATAACTTATCATTGCTGGCCTGGATCGGTGCTAGAACGTCAGTCTAGTGTGTATATTTCCTGGGAGCACACAGGAGAACTGATCATCTTCTTCTCCTTCTCTCCTCTTCTCTCTTCTCTCTCTCTCTCTCTCTCTCTCTCTCTCTCTCTCTCTCTCTCTCTCTCTCCCCTCCCCTCCTGTAGCCATGGCTTGATTGATTTCAGCACACTGGCCTCAGGGCTGAGAATGGCTAAAAATAGTTTGGTTATAAGCATGGCCCCAGATGGGCAAAGCCCTAGATCAGTGGTCCCCAAACTTTTTACACAGGGGGCCAGTTCACTGTCCCTCAGACCGTTGGAGGGCTGGACTATAAAAAAAACTATGAACAAATTCCTATGCACACTGCACATATCTTATTTTAAAGTAAAAAAACAAAACGGGAACAAATACAATATTTAAAATAAAGAAAAAGTAAATTTAAATCAACAAACTGACCAATATTTCAATGGGAACTATGCTCCTCTCACTGACCACCAATGAAAGAGGTGCCCCTTCCGGAAGTGCGGCAGGGGCCGGAAAAAATGGCCTAAGGGGGCCGCATGTGACCCGCGGGCCGTAGTCTGGGGACCCCTGCCCTAGATGATGGGTTTCTGGGTGGATCCTGGTCAGGGTACAGGCATGAGTCTGTCTCTCTATCTCCCCTCCTCTCACTTAAAAATAAATAAATAAATAAATAACTTATCATTGCTGAGTGCTTATATCTTCTTTGTGCCAGGCATTGTGCTAAGTAGTTTACATGGATGCAATTATTTAATTCTCACAAAACCTCTTATGAGGTAGGAATTCTAATGAGCTCTATTTTACAATTGAGGAAACTGAAGCTTACAAAACTAGAAAGCTGGCAGTGGCAGAATCAGCATGTAACCTAGGCATTTTGGCACTGAAGCTTACACTGTTAACCATTACTGTGTAGTATTCAAGACTTGTCTTTGTGGCCCTGACTGGTGTCTCAGTAGATAGAGTGTTGACCAAGCGTATGGATGTCCAAGTTTGATTCCTGGTCAGGGCACACAGGAGAAGTGACCATCTGCTTCTCTCCCCCTACCTCTTCACTCCCTTTTCCCTTCCTGCAGCTAGTGGCTTAACTGGTTGGAATGTGGCCTTGGGCACTGAGGATAGCTCCTGTTAGAGCACATCAGCTTTAGGCACTAAAAATAGCTTGGTACTTGAGCATTGGCCCTAGATGAGGTTGCCAGGTGGATCCCATTCGAGGCTTATGAGGAAGTCCGCCTTACTATCTTCTCTCTTCTCACCTAGAAGAAGGAAGAAAAGAAAGAAAGAAAGAAAGAAAGAAAGAAAGAAAGAAAGAAAGAAAGAAAGAAAGAAAGAAAGAAAGAATTTGCCTTTGCTGAAAGTATATTGTGTGCCTGACTGGACTCTAGTCTCAAGTTCAGACTGAAAGAATCTAGAGACACCAAAACTGATGATGGCATTTGAGTCAGGGGCAAAGGTGAGGAGAGTAGACAGAAAAACTATTTGGGATTTTAGTTATAATGGAAGACTTAAGTTTTTAAATTTTGTGCTTTTAAATGTTTAAAGTTATTCTGTTTGTTCTGTTGTGTTTGAAAAATGTTAACCAGGCCACAGCTAGTGACCCACTGGAAGAAAGAGAATTGAAAATCTTTTATTTTGGCCATTGCTGGAGGCTGAATGTACATGAAGAGAGACTAAATCAGGGAGCTTTTCAAGTTCCAAAACTATGTCAAAATAATTATACTGATGTTTTATGTCCCATTCTCTTTGTCATTATAGATTAGTAACTTTAAAAAATCTATTTAATGTTATTTAGTAGAATGTTAATGGTTTGTTTTTTGTAGAGGAATTTAAAAATGATATAATCAATCCATCAGGTATAACTGGAGCCTGCACTATTTTTAATATTTATGGAGCTGGGGAAATAAAAATAATTATTTATTTCCTTTATAAACTTCTTAGACCAACTAAAATGCTGATTTTCTCTTTTTTTGTGATACCAGTGGCTAGTTCATGACGACCTATAGTTCTGATTGGCAGTTAGATTGTTGATGGACTGAAAAAGAAAATCCCAAAGTATTTGATTTTTTTTAAAAAGTACTTTCAAAATGTGAATACTACAAGGGAAAAGAGTCTGTGGGACCTTTGGTGATAAACTGAGAACAAATGACATGCAATAGGGGCTCCTGAGAACATTGAACGTGCATGAAGTATGGAATAAGGTAAAACCTGTCTTTGCCTGATCTGCTCACTTCCTTGAAATGTACTCCATTGTGAGTTTGCTATAAAAGCAGCCACTCAGGCCTCTTTGCAACTGAAAAGTGGCATTACAGATATCCAATCTGCTTGTCTTCCATCATCATAGCTTCCTTACCATGGACAGCCTGGAGTCCAGCAGGACTATTCCCATTATCTTTATTTATGTGGCTTGAATAAGCACTAATTTCCCATGTCACCTTCCACACTCTAATCTCTAACTGGTGGTTACATTCACTATTTTGTCCTAATCTACAATGCCTCTCCATCTACGGAAATAATTCTGCTATTCCCACTGGAACCCATGGTTTGTCATACTTTACCTGAATGTCCCTTTCATCCTCTTGCTCTGAAGGAAACCTGGCTTCCTCTAAGAGCCCTGCTTGCCCTCCAGCTCTCTCAGGGGATCAGGTGGTTGCTTTGTACTGGGTCGACTCAGCTAAACGGGAACCATGTTTCTCAGAATTCTCGTCCATGTAAGCCTTTGGGGTAAAGTTGGCTCCATGAGAAACTCCCAAGAGATTTGGAAAACAGAGTGAGTGAAGTAGCAGCCATTTTGTTCTGATGGTCAGTGAAGTGTGTCGGTGAGACAGCTGCACGGAGAAAAGCCTCACTTTCCTCTGCAGATCACCTGCTTTGTCAGTGTCGGAGGTGGCGAGGGAGGCTGCCAGAGGAACAGAAGACTTACACAGGGGCTGCTTTCAATGACGGTGGGCAGGGAGGAGGAAGACGGCATTGTGGAGATGAGAAAAAGTAAACGACAGTAAGATTAAGACATTGTCCTCATGAAAACCAAGGGACTGTTGTGGTGAAAACACGAAAATGTATCTTCTGTAAAGTGTGAAGTGGTGATTGGAGGGAGAGATGTGCAGAAATAAGATTTTAGAGGTGGATGGATTCTGTGGTTGGTAATAATTAGGTTAGAGTTAACTGGGAATGTGATTAAAATGAGTTAGAAAACAAAATCTTTGAAGGCAAAGAGTTCAAAATGTGGGGTCCCAGAAATATGATCTATAATGATTTTTGAAGTGTCTGACCTGTGGTGGTACAGTCGATAAAGTGTTGACCTGGAATGCTGAGGTTGCTGGTTCGAAACCCCGGACTTGCCTGGTCAAGGCACATATATTATATATGAGAAGCAACTACTATGAGTTGATGCTTCCTGCTCCTCCCCTGACCCTTCTTTCTCTCCTCTCTCTAAAATCAATTTTAAAAATATTTTTGAAGTTATGAAAATTAATATTGGATGGTAAATGATGTTGAGTGATAAAATACAGATGCAAAAGACTATATACTGATGATTCTCTTTAGAATACCAGGCAAAGGGAATCTAACATGCCAGGAACCTGAACAGGCATTGCCTTGAGTGTGTACACAGAGAGGCAGAGGAGACTCCACTCACTGGGCACAGGAGAATTTCCTGGGGTAACATGAAAGTTTTATATCTGACTGCATACTTTAATCGTGCATTTTATTGTATAGCAAATGTGCCTCCAATAAGGAAAACATACTAAAATAAATAAAAATGTTTACAGAATTTCAGCTATGAAGAAAGAGAGACAGATATGAAAGGGGAGAAGGAGAAAGAGAGACTGGCTTGCCACTGGAGAGATTTGCAGTGAATCAAAGCATCGAGATGAAAGCGACCGTGCAAAGTGCTGGGTGGTATGATATGATGACGTAAGGTTTGGAAGTGAGACACGGGCAGAGGTTAGGGAAGAGGAAGGGGAGTAATTCGGAACCAGCTGTAAGAAATAAGGAGAACATCTTGCTCACCTCCAGGCCCAGTTTCAGAAGGTCTGTGAGGAATAGTACAGGGTCACGTGTATCAGTTGCGCTTCCCTTAGGTAAAGAGAAACACTGGGAGCGATTTGAAATAAAGGAATTTACTACGTGGATTAGAACTTACACATTTGCAGGAACTAGTGAAAGAGCCTAAGGGAGACTCTAGTCTCTGGATCTGATGGTACCTAAGTCACTGTAAGTCAAAGGGGCCAAAAATTGGGAGGAAAAGCTTGAAGGAGAGAAAAACAAGCAAAACCAAAATGCATGAGGACAAACCAGAATTTGTGTATTTTTCATTGTCTCCAATCTTGACAATGCAGGCGATCTGCAAAAAAAGATGAAAAAAAAACACCCACCTTAAAACACTGATTATGTCCAATTCTCTGTTTAATCCATACCTGCACTATGCAACTGATCAAGGTTGAAAATAATAAAACAAAACCATGCCCAGTAATTTAACTTCGAATTCATGACTAGAAGCCTCAGCTGGATTCCTTGGCAACCACACTGCAGTTTTCTCTCCCCGCCTTCTCCCACTTTCCTAGAATACAATTTTGCACCTACTCTCTATTGCAATCTTTAACACTTTTTTGTTTACACTTTAAACTTTTGCTCTTTCTTCCTAATTCACTGAGAAAATCGAAACAATCCAAAGAAATCTTTCACAACTCACCACCCCATCTATTCATCTATATAATCTGTATTCTTAGGATCTCTTCCCTCTGGAAGCTATAATCCTAAAGCTGAAACCTACACTTTCACAGAAATCTCATCCCATTTCTCTACTCCAAGGCAATATTTTAGAAATTTTGCATCCCCTTTCCCAAATTATCTATTTTTCCTTCTTTAATAGGTTATTCTTATCAGCACACAGACATACTTGGTCTTTTCTATCTTACAAAAAATTGTCCTTGGCACATTTCCCTTCTAGCTATTTGCTCTCCCTTGCAGGAAGGCTCTTCAAAAAAATAGTCTACAGTTAGTGTCTCTAACTCCTCTGCTCTCATTCTTTCACAACTTAACTCCACTTAGGCTTCAAATCCTGTCACTCCAGTGAATTGTTCTTGTCAATGTCTCATTCACTGAAAAGTTATAACTTCTAGGTCTATAGTGTTGAAAAGAAACACTGAATCCCATTGTTCTAGGGTATCTTTTAAGGATGCTTTTCTAGTCAACAATCCTGGAAGAGAAAAATAGTATCTCAGTCTGAGACAAAAGTCAAGCATTATAAAAATGTTAGATACCTTAAGCCTAGGGACTTCTAAATGCTGGAGAGGTGGCTTCTATCATACCTCCATTTAATTTACCAGTTTGGTGTCCAACCAGAAGGATCCTAGAATATGACCACTGTCGACTCAATCAAAAGGAATCTTCAGTGGCATCTGCTATGCTACATGTGCTCTATTTTTGCTAGAAGAGAGTCATATGGCCTCAGGTATGTGGTATACAGTCATTGATTTTTACGAATAAGTTAATTTCTACTTCTATCAAAAAAGGGATAAAAATAGTTTGCATTTACACAGAAAGAATAACAGTTTATATTTTCAGTTTTCTGCAGGGTTATAATATCTTTCTTATCCTCTGCCACAATATAACCCAAAAAGGTCTGTTTTGTCTGGACATTCTGCATGATGCCACATACAGAATGTGTAGACAACACATTGGTCTATGTCATGATGCTGATCAGATAGTATGTAAAAAGGATGGCTAGCATGCTGGAAACCTTGGTAAGATGGCAAGAGAGAAGCTCTGTGGAGATTTAAAAGCCTGCTTCATTAGTAAAACTTGTAGGGGTCCAGTGGTCAGGGGCATACTGAAATATCTCATCAAAGAACAAATTATTGCAATTTTCATCTTCCATGGTGGTAAAGGAAGCACCACACCCTGTAGAACTCTTTGGGCTCTTGAGGCAGCATATTTCATACCTGGGAATAACATTGTAAGCCAGAGTCTGCATAACACTCAATGCTGCCAGATTGAAAAGGCTTGGGCTAAAAATATGTGGTTGGATATAAAGGAATGGGTACAAAGGGTGAATATTTGTATCACATGCTAATGCCCACTAGTGAGCATTTATCAGGGGAGAGGGACCAATCTGACAAGAAGATTTGACGAATTCATGTCAGATAGACTCTCATTGGTCCTTCCGATGCTGGTACAATGCATATGAATGGAGTGGTCATGGGTCAGGGATAGGGGAGGAAACTGACCGGTATTGGTTTTGGTCTTGAGACCAGTTACAGTGGCGGAGGTGGTTGTTTCACTAAGTTTTCTCTTCTAAGTTTCCCCCTAGAGGGGCAGTCCACTAGATTCTTGGAGGAGCTGTCCACAGAATATTTATAGTTGAAGCTCCAAGTGGGACACGCTCAGGGCAATAGTGGACACTGTGGTATGCTGGCCTTCAACAAAGTGCTGTTATTGTAGCTGCTAACAAGCTGATAGGAAAGCCTTCATCAGCCAATACTCTTCAGGCATTGACTTGGCCCCTGATAGCCTCTTTGCCCAAGATCACAAACCTTCCTGATTCTCCCCCAGGCAATGACTCAGACGGACTGTGACTGCTCTGAGGGGAACTTCTAGCTCCAGAGTCCCCTGTGCCATTAGCTGAGGTTGTAATTTGTCCTCCATCAGAGCTCAGCTTGTCTCTGTTCATTCTGGCTTTGTCTCTCTTCCACAGATACCCCTTAATAAACATCCTACATGCTAAACTCCATCTCAGAGTCAGCTTTCCAGAGAAGCATATCTGCAACAGAGACCTTTAAGTGTCCATTCCTTTTAAAAAGTGATTTTAAAAAAAGCTATACAAATTGGTAACTGTTTGAATAAATTTGTTTTCTTACATATATAAAAATTAGTGCATATACATTTATGACATATTACTTATTTAACCTATTTCAAGAATATAAGTTTGAGAACAGCATGTAATAAATCTTTAGTCCAGTAAAGATATACTGCCCATGAGTTGGAAATCATTGGACTAGAGACGGCTCATTGTTTACTGAATGTTATTACTGAGGTATCTTACATCTAAAGTACTTTATTTTATTACCTGTTAGACAAAGCATTGCTCCATGTCACTCGCACTGTTTGGAAAATAGACTTCATAACACATACAGATACTATGAAGGAATTCAGACCAAAATTAATTGACTGTATTTGGCCCATTGAAAAGCCACTGGAAACAACACAGCCTCGTGGAAACTTGAGGACAGCAGCCGCAGCAGAGAGAGGAGCAGCTGGTCGAGCAGCAGGTTGAGATGGTGGGGTGGCTCTTCAACAGAGATTTTAAGCATGTTCTGAGTCTAAAGAGAAGGAAGTACAAATAATTCCATGTTGTGCAAATAGCAGCTGGACTTGTAAATCAAAGGGCAAATTTTAGGTGCGCAACTCATTGAAGAGGTTATAGCATATTTTTGCCTTTTAGTAAAAACCACTAGTATAGTCCTTCAGCCACGAAGAAGGGAGGTATTTAGATATTCTGATACCTTATCTTCCAAATGTTATAGCAAGGAAATATTATAATTGGCTAATTCATTACTAAGAAGGAACATATATATTTTATATTCTAGATGTAAAATTGATGTAAGGATTTTCTGTTGTGCTTATGTTTTTGACTTGTTAGACTTTCAAAATATAGCATCTTTTTTTTTCTAACTGGATCATTCAGTTTCTGAAGAATAAAAGCTAGGTTTTATATTTATTTTTAAATTTTGTAATACCTTCAATGCTGTCCTGGTACCAATAGTTCAATAAATAGTTAATAATTTGTGTTTGTTTTAAGTTGATGTTTAAAAGGTAGACTAACATAATCTAGTAAAGTAGTACAGTTTTAGTTCTTTGATTCAGTGTGTGACTTTGGATAAATCACATAATCACTCTAATTCTTATCTTTTAAATAATATCTACCCTGCAGAGCTTTTGTGAGAATTAAAGCTCATGTTTATGAAGCACCACACACTATGCATGGAACACAGTAGGGTTCACTAAATGGTAGATACTTAGATCAGTTTTCTCTTTTCTACAATGTATTATAGCACTTAGTGAGGAGGAAAAAGCATTACCACTAGACAGTCACCTCCCTTACTTTGGCATACTTTGCATAGTTTCCATGTATTCAAGGGTAAAACCTAACATAGCTATCAGCTGATATATTAAAAATTACTTAATTTCTCTCTGAAGTAATCTGCAAAGTAACTACACCAAATTTCCTACTTGGTGTATTATCTGTAATATTCCTAGGACCACTTAGTTTCTGGTTGAACACTTCAGGATACAGAACTCCTATCACAAGTCTTCAGTTTTGTGACAGCTCTTATAATTAGAGTATTTTATCTTTAAGGTGAAAACAGGATCCATTTCTATTCCTCCCACTACCTTTCATCCTACCTTCTGGAGCTCTATAGAGAAGCCTCTATGGCATACAAAATCTTCAAATGATGACATGGAAATACTACTAATACTGAAAAGCTAATATTCGCTGCCACATTATTATCATTGATGTGAAGGGTGGATAGTGAGGGAAGACATGAAAGACATAACTTTGCTTAAAAGTGAGTGCTAATTCCTTTTGTCTTTCATATCACTGCTCCACTCAAATAGAATTGGCCACTCACTAACATGTTGAAAGGAGTAAATAACAAGGCAAATCACTTGGTTCTAAAGATAATAGATTTAGAAAACAAGAGCTAGACATTTTTTAAGTCAATATCTTCAGGTTAATTGGGAAAAAAAATCAAATAGTAAAATTAGGTCAGATCATTGAAGGAAGATAGATATTAAACAAAAGGGTTAAAATAGAAAAGTAAAACTAAAAAAACAATAAAGTCAGAAAAATATTCCTCAAACATAATAGGGAATGAAAAAAAGAGTGTTTTGTCGCCCTGCCAGAGGAGAAAAAACAAACAATATATAGTGGTATACACACTAAAGATTTTCAATTTATACATGCCTGCCCTTTAGATAAGATTATACATTAGAAAATTGGCTGAATCATCTTTCAATTATATTTATTAATTATTTTTTTAATTTAATTTTTTATTTGATTAATTGTGTTTACATAGATTCTAGGGTTTCCCTGAATGCATCCCCCCTCCCCCTTATTCCCCTCAACATTTCCTTTGCCCCCCTCCCTACAGCGCCCTCCCCACTTCCCTTCAGGTTTATCCCATCCTATCATCCCCTTTCCCTCTGTCCTCTTTTCCTGCTGGTGGGAATGCAGACTGGTACAGCCACTGTGAATCATCTTTCAATTATATTTAAATGATGCGAGATTGAGGCTCTTAGGAAAACATACAGAATATCTGAATAGCATACTTAAAAATCTGCAGCAAGCCTGACCTGTGGTGGTGCAGTGGATAAAGCGTTGACATGGAACACTGAGGTTACCGGTTCAAAACCCTGGGCTTACCTGGTCAAGGCACATATGGGAGTTGAAGCTTCCTGCTTTTCCCCCCTTCTCTCTCTCTCTCTCTCTCTCTCTATCTCTCTCTCTCTTCTCTAAAATGAATAAATAAATAAAAATAATTTAAAAATCTGCAGCTATAATTTCATTGCTCTAAGCTTCAATTTTTGAGAAAAGGAATATAGAATAAATTCCTGAAAATAAAGGAAGATACTATGTTTTATCAAAAATATATGTCTTATATTATAAGTCTTATAAGAGAAATAGAGAATTATTTTTAATTATTAATTTCAGAATAATCAATCAAAGAATGTTAAAGTTATGCACAGGAATCCTTTGCTCTGTATAGTTCAGATATGCAGAAATTTCAGTTATCACATTTTAGGTAAATAATACCTGTCCCACTTAACAACATGGTTTATGGTTCAAGTACTGCTATGTGCTAACCTGAATAAATGCATAAAGCACAGGGCTAGCTGCTAGCGCTTCAGTCCCCAAATTAGGACATAAATAATAGATGTGCATCATGATCAATGACCAATCACATTACTTCTTTCAGAGTCTGTGAGGAACTGATTACTGTACCTGCCATTCAATTCATGCACAGACAGCAAAGTGTGTACTTGTGTTGCTTTTTTGTCTCCCAGTGATTAGTCCACATGACATTTCAGAAACATAGTAATTGAAAGAGGGAATTAGCCAATAAAAAGGAAAGTGCAGCAAAGAAACAAAAAGTGACAACACTGAAAGTGAAATTCTAATTGAACATTAGCGGTGGGAAAGAAGAAAGAGCCGGTAACAGGAATGTTGATATTGCTGCTTGTCCAAGATGAGATATCAGCCAGGAGAAAGTTCATGAAGATGAACTTCCAGACACAAAGGAGGAAGGTGGTTGTGATAAAAGAAATTAAAGTGTCCTATGGGAAGTGATGCTGGCAAAGTCTTTACTTTCAAGAAATTCTGGGATATTTTCTAGCACTCAAAGTGCAAAAGGTAAACAAAGTAGCTGACCCAAACTTAGGGTAGAGTATTAAGATTCATCAAGGAACAGAAAAAACACTCACCACATATTACAAACTATTATGGGAAAAGGAAGCAAACACTGTTCAAATCACACTTGATAAGTTTATTTTTTGCAAAAAAAAAAAAAAAAAAAAAAAAAAATCCCCCAAAACCCGCACTTCACTTCTCAATTTTCTAATGTTTTAAATTATGTATGGAAGACATTAATTTCCCCAATGTTCATTTCTGTATTTATTGGAAACTAATAGGAATAGTTGAAGGTCATTGAACAATCATAATTTTTCCCATTGGTTATTAAGACTGCTTTGCATAATTTCAGCTTATACAGTTATTTTAACAACTATGCACTACTGTGCAAAGCTAAAACCGCCTGCATTTAGCGACAGGTTTGTATGTACCAAGAATGATATGCCACACTGCAAAATTATTATAATTTTTTGTGACAGAGACAGAGAGACAGAGAAAGGGACAGATAGGAACAGACAGACAGAAAGGGAGAGAGATGAGATGCATCAATTCTTTGAAGTTGCACCTTAGTTGTTCACTGATTGCTTTCTTATATGTGCCTTGACCATGGGGCTACAGCAGACCGAGTGACCCTTTGCTCAAGCCAGCAACTTTGAGCTCAAGCTGGTGAGCTTTACTCAAACCAGATGAGCTCGTGTTCAAACTGGTGATCTTGGGGTTTCAAATCAGGGTCCTCCGCATCCCAGTCCAACAATCTATTTACTGTGTCACTGCCTGGTCAGACCTGCAAGATTATTTTTATGAAGAACAAAGCGCTCATTATTTTTTGTTTGTTTGTTTGTTTGTTTAAGGTGAGAGAAAAGGAGATAGTGACACAGACTCCTGCATGCATTCCAACTGAGATCTACCTGGCAACCCAATCTATGGCTGATGCTTGAGTACCAAGCTATTTTTAGCACCTGTAGCTGACACACTCCTACAGAGCTATCTTAACCCCCTGGAGCCACACTTGAACCAATCAAGCTACTGGTTGCCGGAGGGGAAGAAGGAGAGACAGGGGAGAGGCAGATGGTCAGTTCTCCTGTGTGCTCTGACTGGATATCAAACCTAGGACATCCATACGCCAAGCCAATGCTCTACTCACTGAACCACATGGCAGGGGCAATAATAAATTTTTAAAAATAAATCTATGTCCTATGAAGGAGTGACAAAGGGATAGATCTGTTAGATCTCATTTTAGTGAACACTTAGTTGTGTCGCACATAAATCTTACTGGTTTGTTGAGCATTTACTGCATGTCTTCTATTATGCTGGACAATGTGGGAAAACAGGCATTTGTTTCAGCAGCTTTATAAAATAATCATAAATCTAAATGAGCACAAATGAGACAACTAGAGAAAAATTGGGTATTGAATTCTATTTATTACCAATAAAGAGAGATTGATGATGATAGGTTTCTGGGAGAACTGGGCTTCAGTTAGACTGGGGATTTGAGTTAAGATATGAGTCATAGGAGGATTTGGAAAAGTGGAGACAATTATTGCAGAAATGAGATGCTTTACATCAGTACTGGTCTTAAGTGGCCTCTATCTCTGTTCATGTGCCTGATATTCCTAGGGTGTGCAGTAGCAAAGAAGTTTTCCAGAATATACAAGTACATATTTGAGAGTCCACAAATGAGAACATAGATAACCTGGAGCCCAATGCATAATTCTCTGTGGGTCAGTGCTAGGTCGGAAGAAGTGAAGGACAAGATAGACCGTCAGAAAATAGAGGGTGCACTTACCATTTACCAAGGACCATGCAGAGCAAATACTGAATTCAAAAGGCTACAGTCAGGAATTCAAAGGATAGCATGAATGCTAAGAACACTATCTTTGAATCTGACTGAAATTCACGCTCCATATTCCTCAAAACATATTCCGTTTTGAGGAAGGCATCAGTTTATAATTTTCAGTAGTATTTGGCCTGTGACCTGAAGGTGGCAGCATCGCACATGCTCTCTTAATTAGATGGGGGTGAAGATAAGGGGATAAGACAGCTGTTGATAAGAGCACAGGCAAAAGCACAAGAAAAATGACTGTACTATGGAAAAATGAATGGAATCGCACCATCTTCAAATGATAGTGCGTAGGAGATGATACATAATTCTCTAATTAATAGAAAGAATGTCAAAGATAGTTCATCTAATATGTTAAAACTAAAAGTGAATCTGTGCAAAGCTGCTTTATTTAATCATGAATATGATGCATAAAATAATATGATAACTATGTAAATGTACTCGAGACATAATAATGGAAAAGAAGAAAAGCGTAAATAGAAGCAAGTTGTGAAAGATCAAGGAATAGACTTTTCCTACAATGTTTTCTGCAGTGGAAAGTCTTTAAAGAATATGAATTAAACTAAGCAAAAGCTTGTGATAAAGAACAGATAAGATATGGCCCAAAATAAGGAAACATAAAAAAAATGGGGCTTCTGATGCGTGGACTGCAAAAAATAGAACACAAAAGGTAATCAGATTATACTAAAGCATAATTTTCCAGAAATGAGAAAGAACTAATTCCCAATGGCATCATTCATATCAATATAAATTATTGTCACTGATATGTATACTAGTAAGTAATTGAACACTTATGATAATGAAATTCTTCAGGATTATAGGAAATAGAAACATGTCGCTTCCAAGCAGCGAAAATCAGACTGACCTAAGACTTTGTCACAATAACATCTACTGTAAGAAGGAAATGAAGCAAAGACCATTAATGAAAGAAAATCTGACCATAGGCAAAGTATAAATTCAAGAAACAGATTTTATTGAACATAAAAGATCTCAGGTAATAGATCATGGACTAACCACCCTTTACCTTACAAAACAAAACAAATAAACAAAACAACAACAAACTATTTGATGGTAAAGCTCTTCTAATTAAGATAATTCAGATCCTGGACAGTTGGCTCAGTGTTTAGAGCATCAGCCCAGCATGCAGGCGTCCCAGGTTCAATTCCCTGTCAGAGCACACATAGAAGTGACCATCTGCCCCTGCCTCTCCCTCTTCTCTTTCTCTTCCCTTCTCACATCGAATGGCTCCACCGGTTTGAGTATTGGCCCTGGGCACCAAGGATAGCTCAGTTGGTCCTAGCTTTGGCATCAGGCACTGAGAATATCTCGGTTGGTTCAAGCATTAGTTCCAGATAGGAGTTGCCAGGTGGATCACTGTCAGGGCACATGCAGGAGTCTATCTCTGTCTCTCCCCCCCCCCCCCCGCTCCACTTAAAAAAAAAAAGGAGAGAAAATTTAAAAATGGAAAGTTTGTTGTAAAGGACTGATGGAGATCACTGAATCCATTTAAACCGAAAGGAAAGTTAAACAATTTGAAAATTTTTGGTTGCATAACCCAATATAAACATTAAAAATCACATTAATGTAGATATAATATACTACTCACAAAAATTAGAAGCTATTTTATAGCTTCAGATAATAGAAATGATAAGAGGGTAAGAGAGAAAATAAAGAGCATGTAGCGATGTCAATCATCTATCTTTTATAGTAGAAAAAATAATCAAGAGGTAGTTAAAAGTCATGATGGTTTCCTTTATTCTTAATCTAAGAGGTAAATTTTAAAGAACTAATAATGCATTATGTTTAAGAACATTTATCTTAAATTTAAAAATAAATTGTTATAATCCATTTCTTCTCTTGTGTAATACAATTAACAACAAAATTTAATAGGATTTAACTTAAAAAGACCATAATAATGTTAACATATTCTTTTCATACTTTACTTGTCTTCTCCTTTTTCTCCTGTTGAATAGATATGAGCAGAAAAATATTTTGTATGTTTTGCAAATGTTTAGATGGTTTTTAATCTGTGAACGTTTGTAGTTTTAATGACTTTTTTCACACCTAGAATTTTTATGTAGTTTCTGTATTTTGTACAGATATTATTTTATTTTATTAAAAGCCATTACTTAAAGTAATGTGTACTCAGTGTACAATTTTAGAACACATAAGAAAGTTGGAAAAGGAGGAAAGAAATCACTTACCCTAGCATATAGAGAAACTGCAATTAAAATTGTGCTTTCTGGACATTTTCATTTAATTTTCTATTCCTAACAATATCATACACATACGTTTGTTATAGTTTGTGTATAACATGCTTTATTCCACCACAGAATTAATTTTCTATGCTATTATAAACACTTCATAAACATTTTTTAAATGACTGTAATATTTTATTGAATATATATGTTCTAATTTAGATTAAGCATACCTCTTACAGTTTTTCAAGTTTACAGCTTTGAATGTTCTGTAGTGATTCATACATATAATTACTGGAACAATGATTGGCATGCTGATACACAACCTCTTTCTTAATTATATTAACTTTTAACAATGAAATTACCAGTAGAAGCTATCATTTGTTTTCTTCACATGTCTTAAAGAATGAGGATGGAGAATGAGGTTGAGTGTACAAGTTTCTGTTTTTAAAATGAACCATCTAATCATATACTCATTTTGTCAATCAAAAAATTATTAATTTGACCTGTGGTGGTACAGTGGATAAAGCGTCAACCTAGAATGCTGAGATTGCCGGTTCAAAACCCTGGGCTTGCCCAGTCAAGGCACATATGAAAGTTGAAGCTTCCTGCTCCTCCACCCCTTCTCTCTTTCTCTCTCTCTACCCCCTCTAAAAAATGAATAAATAAATAAAAATAATTAAAATAAACCTTTAAAAAATCATTAATTTTTTTATTTTTAAAGCCAGTGTAAAGAAAATGAGAAACTAGATTCTCAATTTTTACTCCTACAGCACAAGAAGCCATGAAGAATTTAATAGTACATCGATGATGTATATAGGCATATATATTAATCAGAAAAACTATATGCTGCAGAAACAAATGAGCTCAAAAATATCAACAAAGATATATTTCTTGCTCATCATAGATATTCACTGAAGGTAAGATTCAGATAGGCTCTATGTCATCTTCACTCTAGGATCAGATAAAGAAGCCTTTATCCATAACACCACCCAGGGAAAAGAGATCACATGAGCTCAAGGGGGGTTTTAAAAGTTCTGTTCACATTTCACACGAATGACCAAGAGGCAGGGGTGTAAAAAGATATTCTCCCCATATGAAAAGGAAATTGGAGTGAGGAAAAGTTGACTATTTGGTTAGAGAACTAGTTTAATCATGTGGATTGAGTTATGTCCAATTGATAGATGAAGAGCTAATCCCCAATACCTTAGAATGTGACTATATTTAGAGACAGGGTCTTTAACGAGGTAATTTAATGTGCAATGAGGTCATCTGAATTTGTTCTAATTAAATCTGACAGGTGTCTGTATGAGACGAGGAAATTAGAACAGACCTAGGGACCTAGGGTGGGATCATGTGTACACAGAGGAACAACCATGTAAAGAGGGGATTAGAGGGTGGCTATCTAAAAGCCATGAAGAGAGGCCTCAGAAGAAACCAATCCTGCTGACACCTTGACCTTGGACTCCTGGCCTTTGAGAAAAGATATTTCTGTTGTTGTAATCACTCAGTCTCTTATGATAGGCTAACTAAAGATAAGTATAGCATTTCTTCATGAAAGTTTCCATGGAAATTTTGTTGATTTGTTTAGAATTATGAAACCTAATTGAGAAATGGCCAAGAAGGAGAAAAATAAGAGACATAAAAAGCAGGAAAGTAAGGATAGTCAATATCTTCTTATTTATGATCTAGAATTCTTTGGCTATTTATAAGAAAACATATATATATATATATATATATATATATATTTGTACATATATATATGTACAAATATATTCCTTACTATATTTCTTATAAGTTGTTCAATGTAAAAAGTGGGATCAACTTTCCAAGTTAGTTAATTGATTGCAAATCATTATTTGCAAAATTAAACTATCTCTACAGTAAAAGTTTGATGTCAGATTGTAGGTAAAGTTTCTTGAGTGTTCATTTTAGAAAACTTTAAAAAAAGGCATGAGGGATCAACATCATAAAAATCTAGTTGGAGGCACATTACCCTCTGGTCAATGAAATTAGAAAATTCTACTACTTGAGCCCAATATTAACATTTTTATTTTGGTAAATAACATTTTGAGAATGTAACTGGATTCTCTCTTAAACCTTAATATCTGATGATTTACTAGCTTTGGTAATATAGCTATTGTGTTCCTTGAAGGGAAAAATCACTTTAATAAATAAAGAGGCCATAATGTTTTTAAATCAAAACACCCTCTAAACCTCTCATCTAAACTATACAAAAAGGATAAAGTTTACTAGAATACAAAGGAATACAATACATTATGAAAGATACACATTTTAGGTGATAAATGTATTTGCTAGGAATTATTATAGAGTTTTAAAGTATTATACTTTGCTACATTGCTTACTGTTTATATTGAACTGGATATTTTTTAAATGGATTTTTTCTTTTTTTTACATAACAGCATAAAACCTATTTGGAAAAAAACACAATTATTTAGTCATTTCTTGGATAAAAGCGGCACTTCGGTATGTAAAAAAACATCCACTTTTTTTTCAAAATGGAATTTCTAAGTAGGAGCAAACAAGTATTATAGGAATACTTTTAAAGGAATCTTTGAAAGCTTGATATACAGAAAGCCAAAGAAATACCTCATTATGTTGTTAAATTTCCAGAAGTTCTATTCTACTGAGCTCTAAATGTTCATCAAACTGAGTTATCCTTGTTAGAACAATCTAATTAGAAAAGAATATATTCTGGAATCACTTAAATCTATCAGGGGAAGAGAATTAATGCAGCTATATCATCTAGACTTTCAGAGTGCATACATCCTATTAATGCTAATTATGTTTATAAAATGCAAAT
This sequence comes from Saccopteryx bilineata, assembly GCF_036850765.1. Lineage (NCBI taxonomy): Eukaryota > Metazoa > Chordata > Mammalia > Chiroptera > Emballonuridae > Saccopteryx > Saccopteryx bilineata. The sequence continues at coordinate 19,018,280 of NC_089495.1, forward strand.
TACTTACTCGCCTTTGCTCTGTGTATTCATGTTAATGTGCACAGTTTAAACTAAAGCAAAAATACACTTAAGCTGATAATCTTCATATAAAACTAAAATGATTAGTTAATTTTTTTAAAAAAACCCAGCTATTGTAATAGTAAGTATCCCAAAGTATTCTAAAGCTTTAATTTTTCACTTTATTTATTTATGCTTTTTATCAACTCTATAAAAAGTATCTGCATGGGGTTAAACATTTTCTGATCTCAAAGTTTATCTTGGGGAATTTAAAAATCACTTTTGGGATTTGGCTAAGAGGCTGAGAGATCAACAGAAAACTGACAGATGGGAAGAATAATGTTGGACCCAATTAACTGAATCTAAAAATGGTACTACCTAAAAGTTATCTCAAATGCTGCCTTTGCGGTGTAAGCGCTGTGGAAAGGTCATAGGGGAACTGCACGGAGTAGAGCTCTATCCCTGGGGGCAGACTGATTTGGATGCAGGTCTTAGCTCTGCCCTTTACAAGTTCTGTAACTTCAGGCAAGTTTCTGAACACTTCTAGACTCCTCTGTAAATTGAATCTTGTAATCATATAAACCACTTAGGGTTATTGTAAAGACCAAACAGGATAATTTAAGCCTTCAGGGCTCAATGCAGTGCCTGTGAATGTAATAATTGCTCAGTAAAATTAGCTGATAGAATCATCTAGCATCAAATCATGGATAACGGGGACACCAATAGAAGTAGTAGTTGGATTGTTAACGATTGGCAATTATCGAAACATTTAAGCAGGTAGTAACAGAATAAAGTTAAATGAATCTCTGTCTCAACATGTGTCACCGAAGAGAGGGCTGACTTGAAGAGAAATGAAGGATTCCCTCATCAGCAGAGTGATTTAAACACTGCGCATGACAGTTGTAGAGAGGCTGCGTGGGACACTCAGGGTTGGAGTCTCATGGAGATGGTGTGGAAGTACACCTGAGTGTACAGAAAGAAATGGAGAAATGAGATCATGAAACAAACCCCAAGTTCTCAACCATGAACATTTACTTCCTTGTTAGTTCCCTTATTTTTAAAATGTATTCTATTTCTTTGAATGTTCAATTTTAAGTTTTTCTACCATGACAAAACAAGTGCGGGTACTTACCCGTCAACTATCGCCCAGCCTCTCTGGGCTGCAAAATTTCATGTGATTGTTTCTGACTTTGCCCAATAATGAAGTTAAATTTCAGGATGCATGCAGCTTTTCCTGTGCCTTTTCTATCTGCTGCTCCTCATGAAGGTCAATTACTGTGTCACTGAAATTAGGTAACTCTGCTCAGTGATACTGAAGTCTTTTACTTGCTCTGTGAACCCCTATCTGCAAACCAGGGCTTTGAGTGCAATGCCGACAAGACTCCAATTTAACGAGCAGATTCAAATGAAGCCAGGTTAGTTCTATAGTGGTTTTTATATGAAAGTGACACACTCTGTTTGTTTGTTTATTTATCCTGGTCAAAGGGCCAGGAAAAGGGACATTGCAAGTGAGTAGTGTGGATGTGATGCCTCGTTTTCTCTCATTTCTCCCCTGACCTGCTTGGAGTAGCCCCGACTAACAGAATCGCACAGTGGGAGTGACGGCAGCCAAGTCTCTGGGAGAAACCTAGTCATTCTGGGCAGAGAAACCTGGAGGAAAGGTCCCTGTGTTCCGGTGTGTCTAGTGAGTGTGTGGCTTTATTACTTTTTCTTTATCTTTTCTGTTGCTGCTTTGCCCTTACGTTAGCCATAGTCACACTGAACTGTTCTTGGAATCCTGAGCAGCTTAAAATTTTGACTGAAACCTAATTTATTTTATTTTGTATTTGATTTTGAGAGAGAGAGAGAGAGAGAGAGAGAGACATTTATTTGTTTTTTCATTTATTTATGCATTCATTGGTTGATCTTTGTATGTGCCCTGACTGGGGCATCAGAACCGTACATAGAGCCTTCATGTACTGGGATAATGCTCTAACTAGCTACATGGCCAGGGCTGAAACATGACTTCTTGCCAGAGATCTGGGAAGAGAGGCTGCAGGGATCTAGGGATGCGGGCATAACCTTGGAGGTTGAGAAGGGTTGCCCTACTTCTGGATATAAACCAGCTCAAGTTTCAGACTGCAGACACACCAGACAAACCCAAAACAACATTAAAAAGGCATTGAAACTTGAACCAATAATAAAAGTTCCATACTACCACATTAGTGGCACATAAGCAAGAGAACCCAAAATTTTTAAAGGAAAGACTTTGAAAACAGGTATTTTAACCATTGCCACAGGAGACAAGACAGAACTTGTGGACTGAACCTAAACTGACTTAATTTTCTACTAAAATACAAACACCAGAATTCCACAGAAGATTTTATTAGGACCAAGATTCTCACAAAATAGCATTCAACATACTTAGGGCACAATCCAGAATTGTTCAACATAAGAGGAACCAGGAAAATGTGATCAATCCTTGACAGAAAAGGCAATAAACATATTCTAACCCTGAGATGACCTAGATGCTGACTTATCAGATGACTTTACAGCAGAATAATATGTTCCAGTGAGATGAAAGTAAAGACATGGAACAGAAGACATTTTCAGGAAATAAAGAAAAACAATGAAAAAGAACAAAAGAGCAAATACAAAAGAGAAAAATACTAAACTTTACAAGAATGTCTTAAATTGATGTCATTGGAATCACAGAGGTAAGATTATTGCTAAAGTAAAATTGTTAGAAAAAAATAATGCTTAAAACCCCCAAATTTGGTAATAAAAGATATAAATTTATAGGATGAAGAAACTCAGGGTACACCAAACAAGATAAACTCAAGGAAACTAAGTTCAGACACTTCATAGCCAAACTACTAAAAACCAAAGATAGAGAACAAAAAACTGACAGCATCAATAGAAAAGAATGACTCAGTTAGAGGGAAACAATGACTTGAATGCCTCTAATTTTGCTAATTATGGAAGACAGAAGGTGGTATAAGCAAGTTATTCTTGACGACTTGACATTCCTTTTCGCAGTAATCAATAGAAAAAGAAGACAGAAAGTCAGTAAGAATATAGAAAACCCAAACAACAATTACACCTATTTGGCATTTGTAGGGTTTTCCACTCAATATAATTACTGAGTTTCACTTCATCAAAAATTAAAAAATTTTATATGTAAGTATCACTGTCAAGAGAATAAAAAATAAGCTGTGGACCAAGAGAGAATATTTGCAAAATACATGTTCAGCAAAGAACTTATATCCAGAATATATAAAGAATTCTCAAGTCTCAATAATAGGAAACCAGACAACCAAATGAAAAATAGGGGCAAAGATTTGAATAGATACTCCACCAGAGAAGATACACGAGTGGCAAACAAGCACAAGCAAAGATGCTTTTTATCAGAAGTCACTGAGAGATACAAATTAAAACCATAGAGAAATAGAATTGCACACCTAGTAGAATAGCAAAACCAAGCAAACAAACATCAACCCCCCTGACAAGACCAAGTCCTGGCAAGAATGAGAGGCAACAAAGAGCTCTAATCATTACTGCAGAATGCAAAATGGCACTATTTAGAAAACAATTTCTGTTTAGGAGTTCCTCATAAAGTTAAATATATACTTATCATATGACCCAGCAAACCTCCTTTTAGAAATTTATGCGAGGAAAATGAAAGCTTATATTCATATAAGAACTGGTATATGGATATTTATAGCAGCTTTTTTTGTGATTGCCAAAAGAGGAAAAAAATCCAAATGTTCCCAGTTGAGTAAATGGTGGTCCATCCATAAAATGGAATATTATTCAGCAAAAAAAGGAACAAATTAATCATGAATCTCAATACCATAGGCTAAGGGAAGGCATCAGATGCAAAAGGTTATGCACTTTATGGTTCTATTTACATGACGTTCTAGATAAAGAAAACCATAGAGGTGGAGATCATTTCTGTGGCTGTCAATGATTGGGGATGGAGGAGAAGTTGACTTTAAAGGGAAACCAGGAAGAAATTTATCTTGAGTAGTAGAGTTCTTCTCTGTTTTCATTAAGGTGGTGTCACACACTGCTATGCAAGGTTAAAATTCATAAGATTATGCAACATAATAGATTTTTTAATGTACATCTAAAAACAAAGATGTAAAAAAAAGAACGTTGATAATATTGTTGCCTTGACATCCATTCAGCACCTTAAACTGACACTAGCCCTCTCAATGCATGCACATGACCAAAAAAAACACCCACACAGTCACAAGTTAATGTAAATTCCTGATATGACTTACCCAATGGCCCTTGTGATCAACAGTTTCCCCTCGTTCTAAGAGCCTTTCTCTCGTGTGCCCCTTAGATAAGACTCCTAGGGACCTTTCCAAAACCTCTGCTCTTTTTGGTTTGAATTGACCAATTTAGCCTTAGCCTAGAAACCTCAAATCACTTCACCCATGCATCCTAATAAAGGTACAGGTCCTGCGTTCTCAGCTTGCACCCTCACATGACAAGAGAGGTTTTGACTACTTTGAATTTATTTTTGTTCATAATGTAAGAAATGGCCAGATATAAACAAAAATTTGAACTTCAAAAGTCATTTGTAATAGTGATTTATTTATAGCAGTATAATACATTGATTTATTTATAGCAGTATAATACATTGATGTAAGTATGATACTGAACCTTTAGTTCCACCTCCTGGATGATAAAGTTTTATGAATTTATTTTATGTTCATTTTTGTGGCCAATTATCAGTAATTTGAAAATCTTTCATCATCTCTTGGACTCTAAATTACAGAAGTCATCTGGGGCAGACATTTTGGAAGTTCACCTAGAAATACAAATTGAATTTTAAGCATAATTTAGAGGGACTTTATTTTGCTTTCTCTCTATGTAATTTGAAACAGGTTAATTCTAGTTTGAAAACTACCTCCCAGATATTTCCACTAAAAATATTCCAAAGAAATGTTCTCAGATGCTAAGAATTATTTTATATATTTCACATGGCTTATTGAAGAATTATAAAATTTTAACTTTGATTATAATTTGATTGAATAGGTAGTCTATTTTAATTAATTTTTTCTTGTATACATAGCCAGAAGACACATTGAATCATATTATTCAATTATTATATTAAGTCAGTGGCACTAAGTCATGTTCACTTCTCTAAAAATTTGAGTAAATTTCATATCTTTTTTTTCTAGGAATGAAAAAAAAAACATTTATTGGTAATACAGAGATATAAAATATCTTTTTCTTCCAGGAACAATAATATATTTTTTTAGGATAGTGTTTTTCATTTTGGAAATAACCAGCAAATGCAAATCATAGCAATTGTTATAATGAATGAACACTTGGAAACAAATTTTTGTTAATTATTTAATATTCATTTCTCAGTAAAACAGACAAGACTACACTTGAGAAAAAATATGATATTATGGAAAGATTAAGCCTTTGGTATAATAGAATCTTGAGTTCTAATCCCTAGTATTATCCAACTGGAGTTCTTTATCTTGCTCAATCCTAATTACCCCTGCTTTTAATGGGAATAATTAAAAAAAACATATCTAATATGGTTGTTGTGACTATGAAATGGATTAAATAAGATGTTTGTACATTGCCTGCATATAAAAGTGCTCCAAAACTGTATCCAATTTCCTTACAGACTGGAGGGAGATGACTGTGGAGTTCAGTCTCATTACCCAATCTCTAAATAAATAAATTCTTAACTTGAATATCTTACTTAACATCTTGGCATGTTGTTGACCCTTTCTGCATTTTTACAGTTTCATACTTTTATTATAACATAAAAAAAGAATTACAGGAGGTAAGGACCTGAAGATGGCAGCGGAGTAGGCAGACACACAGACTTCCAGCTCACACCACCAAACTGAATTATAAATTAATTTAGGAACAATCAGCGTAAAAAATTAACTCTAGACTATAAGAACAACTCTCAAAAACCAAGGAGCAAAGAAGAAGCCACAACAAACCTGGTAGTGAGTGCTTGAATCTACCCTGCTTACAAGAAAAGAGGGGGCAGTGAGGCTTAGAGGCCAGAAGGGCTCTCACTCCAAGGAAAAGAGCAGAAAATATTGCTCACAGCCACTTTACCAGGGAACAAGGTGTGTTGAAAGGGCTGGCTTGTCTTCCAAAAAGAAAGGGGAGAGAGAGAGACAGACAGTGAGGGGCAGAGGATTGCATGGGATGACCTAAGAAACTGACTCATTCAGTGCTGGAGGTGGCCATAGCTGGGGGAGGGGCTGATCCTTCCACAAAACAAAAGACTAAAGTGCTTCCGGGTCACAGATCTCCAGACATCTCTCCAGCTCCAATCAGCACAACAAGACACAGCTGAAAACAAGAAGTGGAGAGGAGGGGCAGTAACTCAGGTCTCCATGGAGATCTGAAATAAACCTCCCCCTCCTGAAGCTGATAAAACACCCTCACCCAGAAAGAGTAACTGGCAGAAGAGGCCTTCAGAGTCTCAGGTTACACGCACCACATTCCTGGATACAGTTTCAAATAAGCCCCCTGCTGAGATCAGTAAACAAGTCAATCACCTGTTAAGAAAACAAACAAATCAAGACTTCAAAGGGCCCAAATCTGCAAGTGGACTACAAATAATAGCTTATGCCAACCCAAGAAGACCTAGAAATAACAAAATTGAAAACTGGAGGCAGACAACACCAAGCCTAGACTCAACCAGATCTACAAACAATATACTCAAACACACAGATAAAATGAGAAGACAGAGAAGTTCAATCCAAATGAAGCCATAAGAGAAACCTCCAGGAAATGAACTGAGTGATATGGAAATAACCAAACTTCGGGATGCGGAATTCAAAATAATGATTATAAGGATGCTTAGGGATCTCAGAACAACAATGGATGGTCATTACGAAAACCTAAATAAAGAAATAGCAAGTATAAAAAAGATTATTGAAATATTAAAAAAGAATCAGTTGGAGAAGACAAATACAATATCAGAAATGAAGACCACAATGGAAGGAATTAAAAAAAGGATGGATGAAGCTGAGGATCAAATCAGCAAGTTGGAGGACAAGTTGAATGAAGGCATGAAAGCAAAGGAGAAAAAAGAAAAGAGACTCAAAAAATCTGAGGAAACTCTTAGAGAGCTCTGTAACAACATGAAGAGAAATAACATCCGCATCATAAGGGTTCCTGAAGAAGAAGAGAAAGAACAAGGGATAGAGACTTTGTTCAATCATATCATAGCTGAAAACTTCCCTAAATTAATGCAAGAGAAATTCTCACAAGTTCAAGAAGCACAGAGAACTCCATTAAAGAGAAACCCAAAGAAAACTACACCAAGACACATAATTAAAATACCAAAGTTGGCCCTGGCCGGTTGGCTCAGTGGTAGAGCGTCGGCCTGGCATTCAGGGGTCCTGGGTTTGATTCCCGGCCAGACAACCCAGGAGAAGCGCCCACCTGCTTCTCCACCCCTCCCCCTCTTCTTCCTCTCTGTCTCTCTCTTCCCCTCCCGCAGCGAGGCTCCATCGGAGCAAGGATGGCCTGGGCACTGGGGATGGCTCCTTGGCCTCTGCCCCAGGCAACAGAGCGATGCCCCAAAGGGGCAGAGCATCGCCCCCTGGTGGGCGTGCCGGGTGGATCCTGGTCGGGTGCATGTAGGAGTCTGTCTGTCTCTCCCCGTTTCCAGCTTCAGAAAAATGCAAAAAATAAAATTAAAAATTAAAAAATAATAAAATACCAAAGATAAGTGATAAAGAGAAAATATTAAAAGCTGCAAGAGACAAAAAGGCTATCACCTACAAAGGAGGCCCCATAAGGATGACACCAGACTTCTCAATAGAAACACTTGAGGGCAGTAGAAAATGGCAAGAAATATTCAAATTAATGCAGAACAAGAACCTACAACCAAGACTACTTTATCCAGCAAGGCTATCATTTAAAATTGAAGGAGATATAAAAAGCTTCCCAGACAAAACAAACAAACAAACAAACAAAAAAAAAAACTCAAGGAATTCATTACAACAAAACCAATGCTACAGGAAATGTTAAGGAGCCTGTTGTAAACAGATCAAAGTGGAAAAAGAATATAGCAAAAGAGGAATACAGCTTTAAAGAATAAAATGGCAATAAACAACTACATATCAATAATAACCTAAAATTTAAATGGATTAAATGATCCAATCAAAAGACATAGGGTAGCTGCATAGATAAGAAAACAAGACCCGTACATATGCTGTCTATAAGTGAGACACCTTAAACAAAAGATACACATAAACTGAAGGTAAAAGGATGGAAAAAAACATTTCATGCAAATGGAAATGAAAAAAAAGCTGAGGTAGCAGTACTTATATCAGACAAAATGGACTTTAAAACAAAGGCTATGGTAAGAGATAAAGAAGGCCACTACATAATGATAAAGGGAGCAATACAACAGGAAATTATAACTATTATAAATATCTACACACGTAATATAGGAGCACCTAGATATATAAAGCAGACTATGATGGATATAAAGGGCAAGATCAACAGCAATACTATAAGAGTAGGGGATTTCAATACCCCACTAACATCACTAGATAGATCCTCAAGAAAGAAAATTAACAAAGAAACAGCAGACCTAAAGGACACACTAGATCAACTCAATTTAATAGATATCTTCAGAACCTTTCACCCTAAAGCAGCAGAATATACATTCCTTTTAAGTGCTCATAGTACATTCTCTAGGATAGACCACATGTCAGGGCACAAAAGTGGTCTCAACAAATTTAAGAAGATTGAAATCATATCAAGCACTTTCTTTGATCACAGTGGCATGAAACTAGAAATCAACCACAACAGAAAAACTCAAAAATTCTCAAACACATGAAAACAAAATAGCAGGTTGTTTAATAATGAAAGGATTAAAAATGAGATCAAAGAAGAAATACAAAAATTCCTAGAAACGAATGATAATGAGCATACAACAACTCAAAATTTATGGAACACAGCAAAAGCAGTACCGAGAGGGAAGTTCATAGAACTACAGGCACACTTTCAGAAGCTAGAAAAAGCTCAAATAAACAACTTAACCCTGCATCTAAAAGAACTAGAAAAAGAACAGCAAGTAAAGCCCAAATGTAGTAGAAGGAAAGAAATAATAAAGATCACAACAGAAATAAATGACATAGAGGCTAAAGAAACAATACAGAGGATCAATGAAAGATAGAGCTGATTCTTTGAAAAGGTAAACAAGGTCGATGAACCTTTAACTAGACTCACCAAGAAAAAAAGAGAGAGGACTCAAATAAATAAAATTAGAAATCAGAGTGGAGAAATAACAACTGACACAACAGAAATACAAAATATTGTAAGAAAATACTATGAAGAACTATATGCCAAAAAACTAGACAACCTAGATAAAATGGACAAATTCCTTGAAGCATACAATCTTCCAAAAATCGATTTGGAAGAATCAGAAAACCTAAACAGACCAATTACACCAAATGAGATCAAAACAATTATCAAAAAACTCCCCAAAAAGAAAAGTCCTGGGCCTGATAGCTTCACAAGTGAATTCTACCAAATATTCAAAGAAGAACTAACTCCGATCTTTCTCAAGCTATTTCAAAAAATTCAAGAGAAGGGAAGACTTCCAAGCTCCTTTTATGAGGCAAGCATAATTCTGATTCCAAAACCAGGCAAAGACACCACAAAGAAAGAAAATTATAGGCCAATATCCCTGATGAATATAGATGCTAAAAACAAAGTATATATTAGCAAACCGATCCAGCAATATATGGAAAAAATCATACACCATGATCAAGTGGGATTTATTCTTGGGAGGTAAGGCTGGTACAATATTTGCAAATCAATCAATATGATTCATCACATAAACAAAAGGAAGGAGAAAAACCACATGATAATTTCAATAAATACAGAAAAAGCATTTGATAAAATCCAGCACCCATTCATGATCAAAACTCTCAGCATAGTGGGAATACAGGGAACATACCTCAACACGATAAAAGCCATCTATGACAAACCCACAGCCAGCATCATACTCAATAGGCAAAAATTAAAAGCAATCCCCTTAAGATCAGAAACAAGGCAGGTGTCCGCCCTTTCACCACTCCTATTCAACATAGTCCTGGAAGTCCTAGCCATAGCAATCAGACAAGAAGAAGAAATAAAAGGCATACAAGTAGGAAAAGAAGAAGTAAAACTATCATTATTTGCAGATGATATGATATTGCAGTGGTCCCCAAACTTTTTAAACAGGGGGTCAGTTCACTGTCCCTCAGACCGTTGGAGGGCTGTACTATAAAAAAAACCTCTGAACAAATCCCTATGCACTCTGCACATATCTTATTTTAAAGTAATAAAACAAAACAGGAACAAATACAATATTTAAAATAAAGAACAAGTAAATTTAAATCAACAAGTATTTCAACCAGTATTTCAATAAGAACTATTCTCCTCTTACTGACCACCAATGAAAGAGGTGCCCCTTCTGGAAGTGCGGCAGGGCCGGATAAATGACCTCAGGGGGCCACATGTGGCCCGTGGGCCGTAGTTTGGGGACCCCTGTGATATTATTTTATATATAGAAAACCCTAAAGTCTCAGCCAAAAAACTACAGGATCTGATAAATGAATTCAGCAAAGTGGCAGGATATAAAATTAATACTCAGAAATCAGAGTCATTTTTATACACCAACAATGAACAGTCAAAAAGAGAAATTAAGGAAACAATCCCCTTCACTATTACAACCAAAAAAATAAAGTACCTAGGAGTAAATTTAGCCAAGGAGACTAAAGACTTGTATTTGGAAAATTATACATTGATAAAAGAAATCAAGGAAGATACAAACAAGTGGAAGCATATACCGTGCTCATGGTTAGGAAGAATAAACATCATTAAAATGTCTATATTACCCAAAGAAATTTATAAATTCAATGCAATACCAATTAAAATGCCAATGACATACTTTAAGGATATAGATCACATATTCCAAAAATTTATATGGAACCAAAAAAGAGCACAAATAGCCTCAGCAATCTTAAAAAAGAAGAATAAAGTGGGAGGTATCACACTTCCTGATATCAAGTTGTACTACAAGGCCATTGTACTCAAAACAGCCTGGAACTGGCATAAGAACAGGCACATAGATCAATGGAACAGAACAGAAAATTCAGAAATAAACCCACAGCATTATGGACAACTGATATTTGACAAAGGAGGTAAGGGCATACAATGGAGTAAAGACAGCCTCTTTAATAAATGGTGTTGGAAAAACTGGACAGCTACCTGCAAAAAAATGAACCTAAACCACCAACTCATAGCATTCACAAAAATAAACTCAAAATGGATAAAAGACTTAAACCTAAGCCGTGAAACCATAAGCATCTTAGAAGAAAACATAGGCAGTAAGCTCTCCTACATCTCTTGCAGCAATATATTTGCTGATTTATCTCCACAGGCAAGTGAAATAAGACAGGATAAACAAATGGGACTATAGCAAACTAAAAAGCTTTTGCATAGCTAAAGACAATAAGAACAGAATAAAAAGACAAACTACACAATGGGAGAAAATATTTGACAATACGTCTGATAAGGGGTAATAAATAACCAAAATTGATAAAGAACTTGTAAATCTCAACACCAGGAAGACAAACAATCCAATCAAAAAATGGGCGAAAGAAATGAATAGACACTTCTCCAAAGAGGACATACAGATGGCCAATAGGCATATGAAAAAATGCTCAACATCACTAATCATTAGAGAAATGCAAATTAAAACCCCAATGAGATATCACCTCACACTTATCAGAATGGCGCTCATCATAAAACAACACAGTGTAAGTGCTGGCGAGGATGTGGAGAAAGGGGAACCCTCCTGCACTGTTGGTGGGAATGCAGATTGGTGCAGCCACTGTGGAAAAACAGTATGGAGATGCCTCAAAAAATTAAAAAGCGAACTGCCTTTTGACCCAGCTATCCCACTTTTAGGAATATACCCTAAGAACACCATAGAACTGTTCCAAAAGGAGAAATGCACCCCCATGTTTACGGCAGCATTGTTCACATTAGCGAAGATCTGGAAACAGCCCAAGTGTCCGTCAGAGGGTGAGTGGATTAAAAAGCTTTGGTACATATATACTATAGAATACTACTCAGCCATAAGAAATGATGACATCGGATCATTTACAATAACATGGATGGACCTTGATAACATTATACGGAGTGAAATAAGTAAATCAGAAAAAACTAAGAACTATATGAATCTATACATAGATGGGACATAAAAATGAGACTCAGAGACATGGACAAGAATGTGATGGTAATGGGGGTGGGGCAGGGGGTGGGGAGGGGGAAAGGAAGGAGAGAGAGGGAGTGGGGGAGAGGAGGGGCACATAAAAAACCAGATAGAAGGTGACAGAAGACAATTTGACTTTGAGTGAGGGGTATGCAACATAATCAAATGTCAAAATAACCTGGAGATGTTTTCTCTGAACTACATATTGATATATTGTACAGCCAGTAGCCACAGCCAGGGCCGCTATCACAGCAGCCTGGTCCATGCAGGTTCGCATTGGATTCGTACAGTCGGTAAAGAAACAACGGAGCCAAAAACTGATAGGCCATTTTCTTTAATTCTAGCTTGCACCCGGCGGGCAAGTAAAAACACACACTGGGCTCCAAAACCCACTCACATTCAGTGCTCTCAAAGCCACTGACTTATCCGAGTTTCCTAGAATCAAAGGTTTCTAGCTCACCAGCCTTATCCTCCTCAGTTCCCCATCTCCTTCCTTATCCCAGATACAAACTCTGCAAACTGGCATCTCACTCAGCACTCCGCCATCTTGGCTGCTTCTCCTGCCCACATGGCCTCTTTCTGCTCTCTGCTCTGCTCCCTCTGCTCTCTCATGCTAATCATCCCAGGAACCAAGAGCGTAAGCTCTCGTTCTGCCCCCATTTTATAGTGTAGAAATCCAAACCCTCAATCCAATATACAAAACAGGGAAGTCTCCAATACAAAGACACTTCTCTGAGGCATGATTGGATTGTGCCACCCCACATCAAAACGGGTGGGGAAGGCCTAATCCCAAAACCAAGCCCCAGGCTACAAGGATTCTACCTGCCCACAGAGACACACATTAATATCACCTGGGCGAGGGCCTCCTCATGGGCAGTGCCGTCCTTAACAAAGTGAGCATAATATATTTTATCTGCCCAACATATATGTACCCTGATTTATCAATGTCACTGCATTAAAATTAATAAAAAAAATTACTGGAGCAATTTATTTCATTCTAGAATAAAAGTTTTATTTCATTTAGTAAACTTTTTACAATACATGTTAAAAAAACAGTATAGTTATGTGTAGATTGGACTGTAGGTAGCTTAAAGCCACACCACAACAGTGAAGTCAAATTTGATGTCAGTGGCTGTCAATATGTCTTTTTATTTTTATTTTTAAAAAACCTTACTGAGTTATAATTTACATAGACACAGGCATTTTAATTATACAGTTTCAGTTTTGACAAATGTATACCACATGTAATCACCACAACAATCCAGTAATCAAAACCAAGAATATTTCCATAACCCCAAAAATTTCTCTTCTTTTAATCAACCCCCTTTTTATGAATCTGCCTCAGAAGTCACACAGGTCACTTCTGCTGCATACTATTAGTTGAGACAGTTAAAGGGAGGGAACATAGACCAGTGCTAGATGGAATGATGCCAATGTAGAAGATAATGGGAGCATCTGGATGTAATGTATATCGCTTCAGTCATCTTTGTTCAGTGCACTCTGTTACAGTTGTGAATGTCAGATTCAGCCAACATTGAGCATCTACCATGTTTCAGGTCTCTGCTGTGTTGTTTTGTTTGAGTAACTTGATCTGCAAAGTAACCCTGCAAGCTAGACATGATATCCCCTATTTTATGCAGAGAAAACTGGGCTTAAGAGAAATTAATCAATCTTTCTGAGCTTTTCTCATAGGCAGTATGGGGGATAGAATATGAGGATTTAGTTTAAATGTGAGTTTAAACCCTCGTTCCACTATTCATTCACTGTGTGATTGAAAGTAGAATGAATAATTAGCCGCAAACCCCCCAGAACTTTTAGCAAAATATCGTATCTGTAATAGTAAAATGAATTATATTGTTGCTTCAGGTTGTGTCATTCACTTCATTTGCAACTGTAAATAGATAGGCATACCATGAGGTCTGGTGATCTGTCCACATCTATTACCCTGATCTTGGACTTCAAGGGCAATCTACTTTTTCTTATTGTTATTTTCCATCTTCCTGTTAATCAGTCAATTTTTTTCCATTAACTAAATTTGAATTTATAGCAATTTTGATATACTGTTAAACAATTTGCCACTTAAAATTAATGGAGGAATACAGAAAATTTACAAATTAAAATATTATTAGTTTGTTGTAGTCCCATTCATTAATTTTTTTTTAACTTCCCCTTGCCTTTGGGGTCAAGTTCAGAAAAATTCTTTTTAGGTCAAGGTCCATAAATTTAGTGACTATGTTTTGTTTTTGTTTTTTGTATATTTTATTGTTTGGTCTTAGACTTATAATTAAGTCTCATTTTTGTCTATGATGTCAGATAGCAGTCTAGTTTATTTCCTTTGCATGTGGCTTTACAGTTTTTCCATTTGACTAAAAAGCTGCACAGCAAAAGAAACCATCAGCAAAACAAAAAAGCAATCAACTGAATGGGAGAAGATATTTGCAAATGAAAACTCCAATTAATGCTAACATTCAAAGTACATAAAAAACTCAGACAACTCAAGAACAAGAAAAACAAGCAATTAGACTTAAAAAAAAATGGGCAGAGGACCTCAATAGACACTTTTCCAAGGAAGACATACAGATGAACAACAGATATGAAAAGATGCTCAACTTCACTAGTTTTAAGGGAAATGCAAATCAAACCTACAGTGAGATGCCAACAGAGAATATTTCCATGACCCCCATAACCAACTCACGCTGCTTAGAATGGCCATTATCAACAAGACTAGAAATAAGAAGTGCTGGGGGATGACTGACCTGTGGTGGCACAGTGGATAAAGCATCGACCTGGAAATGCTGAGGTCGCCGGTTGGAAACCCTGGGTTTGCCTGGTCAAGGCACATATGGGAGTTGATGCTTCCAGCTCCTCCCCCCTTCTCTCTCTCTGTCTCTCTCTCTTCTCTGTCTCTCTTTCTCTCCTTCTCTCTCTACTCTCTAAAAATGAATAAATAAAATTTAAAAAAAAAAGAAGTGCTGGGGGATAATGTGGAGAAAAGGGAACTCTCACACACAACTGGTGGGAATGTAAATTGGGGTTCCACTCTAGAAAACAGTGTGAAAGTTCATCAAAAAAATAAGAATAGAGCTACTATTGGACTCACTAATCCTTCTTCTGGCTATCCACCTGAAAATGTTGAAAAAACTTATTTGTAAAGATATAAGTTTCTTTAAGGTCATTGACGCATTATTCACAATAACCAACACATGGAAACACCCGAAGTGTCCTTTCATAGATGACTAAATAAAGGAGATGTGGTACATACATATCATAAAATACTGCTCAGCCATAGAAAAGATAAAATATTGTTATTTGCAACAACATCTTGGGAGAATTATGCTAAGTGATTTAAACCAGACAGAAAAGAACATGAACAATATGATTTCACTCATATGCAGGATAGTAAAAAAAGTTAACAAATAAAGAAATAAAATGAACATACAAACAAATAAACAACAAAAAAACCATACAAAGTTATAGATGTCCAATGGTAGCTACTGGAAGAGAAGGGTAGTGGTAAAAGGATGAAGAAGACAAAGGGGTTAAATAGAGGGTGATGGAAGGAGACTAGATTTCAGGTGGTGAGCACACAAAAGTAAATAAAAATAAGAAACTAAAAAATATTTATTGGCTATAACTTAAAAGTATAAAAACAAACTAACCTTTGGAAGTGAAATATAAAAATTATCTCTAAAATGTCACATCTTGAAAAGTCTGTGTCTGCTTTCAAACATTGCACTAATCATTAGTACCATTGTAATTATATTAATTATATTGACAAAAATAGAAGATCATTTTAAAGTTCAAAGGGCAAAGCTTTCCCACCAGTCAATGTGTATCACTTATTCCACCAGATAAAAAGCAGAAGATGAAAGCTGGAGGTTGTTGGATCCAGTCTGTGTTTGCTTCTGTTCACTACATTTCTAAGCAGATTTTATTGTTTTCACATGTATCTGGCATGTTTCTTAATTCTTTATGGCTCATGTCATCTAGAAAGAGAGTTATCATTTTAATCTGTGGCTATTATAAGTGCTTGGAGCACAACTATTTGAGTTGGAAGGATGCAGCAATGATAAAGATTTTTAACTTTCCCTGCGCTATTTTAGAATTCTGAAAGCATTAAGAAAGTGCAGTGCTGGTAAAATACATTAGGATAGTCATCTTATATTAAGATCTAAAGCTCTACCTGGATACTAAAACGTAGATGTTTAGTTAAAAGCAAAACTGACTTTGAGATAGCAGAAAGAGGCAAAGCTTGTATTGCTTTCCTCAAAGCTGAACCCCCCTGGGCATCCCAGAAGCCAGTCACCTTATTTCTTCATGGACATCAGTGTTCGTAGTATTTCCAGTTTTATATTTTGTCCTGCAGTCATATCCTCAAGAACTCAGGAGATAACACCTTCCCTTCACACTAATCTATTTATTTCATATGTACTGAGGCAGAAAACAAGTGCACCTATTCAGAGAACAGGATAATTCCAACTTGAATAAGCAATGCCAAAACTGTAGTATGAGACATAGATAAGTAATGGCTTTGCAACCAGCTAGGTCTTGCTTTAAATTTTCTGTCCATGATTAGCAAGTGAACATCAGCTTTATTTTTCTTTCTTTTTTTTTAAACATCAGCTTTCTTATTTGTGAAGTGGGGTTGCTGTGTGGACTGGAGACTCAATGTGCGATATGGCAGCAGTGGCTGGAACAGTCCCAGGACTTAATAATTCCAGTTATTATTCCTGCTGATGATCTCAGGAATTTGAAGAAGGCCAGTGGATAAGATATTTTTGGTGTTCCTACAAAAAAACACTTAAAGGCCAGTCAACTTGTACAATCCATGAGACCACCTTGATTAAATGTGGTGCTTTCCATCAGTAATGCACTCAGCAAATGGAATACTTTCTAATGTGCCAGGCATGATCTTCTTTACAAAAACAATCCTTGACTGTAGTATGGGGTTTCATCATTCTCAAATGGCATTAAAAAACATTATGTTGTGTGATTTACTCTTGACAATCCCAGAAGTTAGGCAGAGTAGACATTATTATCTATATTTCAAAAATGATAAAATTGAGTAGGGTAGTCAGAATCCTGGAAGGAAACAAATTCAATTTGGGTAATGTGAAGAGAGTATAATAAATACACTATTTACAATTGTATTGTCAGTATGTGTACCCTAGAGCTAGTAACAGCAGAAGGCTTTGGTCCCCTCTTGCTGGAAGGACAAAGAGATGTGGGAGATGTTTACCTGAATCCTGAGAGAGGACTGCCTGAGCAGACTGTGACCTGGTTTAGGAATGAAGCCAATCTATAGGGATTCAGCAGGAAAGAAGCTGGAGGAATAAATATCTGACTATCCTCTATCTCCCTTTTGTCTATTGCTATTGCTCCCATAAGCCAAACTCAGTTAGAAGCGAGGGACTAAGGAAGCCCACTAACGTAGTCAGTAACAGTCATCTCACTAAGTTATAGATCAGAGTGGCAAGGGATCAGTATATCTGAGAGGGCAACTGGAAATGATCCAGAACACTGTTTTAAACAAGGTCAGAACTTTCAGCTAAGATTATACAATCTTGGAAGTGAACTAGAACTCAAGTGCTTTATTTTTTTATTATTATTATTTGTGTGTGTGTGTATATTTTTCTGAAGTGAGAGCAGGGGAGGCAGTCAGACTCCCACATGTGCTCGACCGAGATCCACCCAGCATGTCCACTAGGGAGCGATGCTCTGCCCATCTGGGGCCATTGCTCCATTGCAACCAGGGCCATTCTAGCACCTGAGGTGGAGGCCATAGAACCGTTCTCAGCACCTGGGCCAACTTTGCTCCAATGGAGCCTTGGCTGTGGGAGGGAAAGAGAGAGAGAAAGAAAAAGGTGAGGGGGAGGGTGGAGAAGCAGATGGGTGCTTCTCTTGTGTGCTCTGGCCAGGAATCAAACTCTGGACTTCGACACACTGGGCTGAGGCTCTACCACTGAGCCAACTGGCTAGAGCAGACCTCAGCTTCTTTAAATTAAAGACTAGTTCTTTTATTTTTTTTTTTAAATCAGATTATGGTATCTTTATCTAACTAAGTAATCCCCTCCTTTGCTTGTTTGTTTTTTTTTTTCAGATAGTCTCTATTAGTTTCTGCCTTGCATTATTCTGTCATTATACAAATCTTTCTCCTCCCAACACATTCAGTATATTAGTTCATTAGAAGTAAGGAGCTTTCTTTTTAATCATTATATCACTTTTTTTTCATTAGAAATAATGGAATAGATGATAGTTTAATTCATTCATTCATTCAATTGTTTATTATTTTAGTGAAAAAGGAAGGAAGGGAGGGAGGGAGAGAAAGAGAGAGAGAGACAGGAACATTAATCTGTTTCTATATGTCACCTGACTGGAGATCAAACTGGCAACCTCTGAGCTTTGGGACGATGCTCTAACCAACCAAGCCAGCCAGCCAGGAACAAGTTCATTCACTTACCAACTATGTTATGAGTGTCTATATAGTTATAGGGATTAGTAAAAGAAAACATAGTACCTGCTCTTATGGTGTTATAAGATTTTCATCAACTGATCACACTAATGTATGCATAACTGCAAACTGAGATAAATGTTCTATAAAAAGAAACATTTGCACAATTTTGACCTTGGCTTTTAGGGACAGCTTCCCTAGGGAAGTCATGCTTCACCTGAGACCTTAAAGATGAGCAGATATTAACAAACAAAGAGGAGGATAGAGTTGAGAATTTGATGGGAAGGGGGAACAACATGTGCAAAGTCCCTGTGGCCACAGAAAACATGTCATATCCAATAAAATAAAGACTATATGGGAACAGCATAGAGAAAATATAAGACAGTGGGTGTGAGGTGGCCCCAAAGAAAAGACCAAGAATCTGACATGAATTCTGGTATTTTCAGCAAAAGCAATGGGAAACAATTAAAAAGATTTAAGGAGAAAATAAGATGACTAAAATTTCATTTTAATTAAAATCACGTATGTTGCAGTGTTCGAGGAATAGGCCAGAGGAAACAAAGAGATTATAGTAAGGCTGTTGGAGAAACTGAGCTATAGTTTCTTATAGAATTAAATGCCACAGTTTGTTTTACCTTTCCTTTATTGATTGCTTGTATTTTCCCCATATTTTAAACAATGCTACAAAAAACATATTTCCATGTGCTTGGTAGTTTGTGCATGTGTAAAGTTTTCTGAAATAAATATATTGATTTCTTTAGGAAACTATATCTTTCTGATTCTAAACCTGGGTAGAATTGGATTGACTTTAGCTCCTGAGGAGCCCATGTGACTTAGGCCTGAACAAGCAGAGTACTGATTCCTTCTTTGGAAGATTGTGCAGGGACTATTGGAGAAAGAGAGAGACAACTTTTGATGGGCATGCTGATAGGTACCAGCTATAAGCTGGAGATAATGTCAACTTTTCCCACAAGGGAAGAGCTTGCTTGAGGACAGATTCAACAGAGAGGAAAGTGACACCAAGTTATGTGGAGGAACTGATTTTATAATGACTTATTTAAGTCTGTGGACTTAGAGATGCTTGGGGAAAAGTCTACTTAGAGCAGGGGTCCCCAAACTTTTTACACAGGGGGCCAGCTCACTGTCCCTCAGACCGTTGGAGGGCCGGACTATAAAAAAAACTATGAACAAATCCCTATGCACACTGCACATATCTTATTTTAAAGTAAAAATACAAAACGGGAACAAATGCAATATTTAAAATAAAGAACAAGTAAATTTAAATCAACAAACTGACCAGTATTTCAATGGGGACTATGATCCTTTCACTGACCACCAATGAAAGAGGTACCCCTTCCTGAAGTGCGGCGGGGGCCAGATAAATGGCCTCAGGGGGCCGCATGCGGCCCGCGGGCCATAGTTTGGGGACCCCTGACTTAAAGGATTACTCAGTCTAATAGATTTCCCATTGCTGAAGCCAATTTAAGTTTGGTTTCTCAGTTGAAATTAAAAATAAATAAATAAATAAGTCTAAATTACAAATCAAGTGATACCTATTTTTGTATTGCCCTAAAAAGAAACATTTACTAAATTCCAAAGAACTGTTTAGCCCCAACCAATATTAGTTATATTCTTGGAGCACAGATATTTGAGTGGAAAGAAATTATACTCATGGATATAGAAAACTGTTACAAAATATATAGTCAGCTATGTTAGGAATTAGCAAAAAGATAACTATGAGGCAGATTCTTTGAACAATGTTAGGAATACCTTGTGTTCCTTCCTAAACCTGTATACCAACAGAAGTTATTCGGATGGGAATAAAACTAATTGTTTTCTAAGTTTATAGCACTTGAATATCATTACAGAGATCCTGGGGATCTATTCAGGCAGTAATGGAAGCTTCTATGACTTGCCCTGTGCAGACCATCATGATGACCTGGCAGGTCAC
Organism: Saccopteryx bilineata; assembly: GCF_036850765.1. NCBI lineage: Eukaryota > Metazoa > Chordata > Mammalia > Chiroptera > Emballonuridae > Saccopteryx > Saccopteryx bilineata. The sequence goes on from NC_089495.1 coordinate 19,038,941, forward strand.
ATGATTTAGAGTCTCTTGATTCTGCTTCTCTACAAGAAGTGTAGAGAAAACGAAGGATCCTAATAGTATCAACTATACCAATGGGTATTACATCCATGTTTAGGATCTGAAAGCAGAGCCCTAGGAGAAATCTCTGTCTAGAATTACTCCCCTAAATGGCTGCTGCTTCTCGAAGAACTTGGTACGTTTTTGTCTTGCAGGTACTTATATTGACCACATTTCCCTAGAAAAAAATTAGTGCCAGAACTGACAACAAACTGATGTTGAATTCTTTCACATATATGTATGCATGCATATATACATATATATGCATAAATATATGTATTCATATTCATACTTATATATATAATTCTTAAAATTATCTCTCTGGCTTCGCTTATACTGTCTATACCAGTGATTTTCAACTTGTTTTCTGCAAGAATTTTTAGAACATGTCATACCTGACTACATAGTCAGGGGCACTGACCTTTTTTCCTTAGTGTGTCAAATAAAAAAGTGACAACAGCCAACACAAAAATAGATGTGCAGTGTAAATAATCAAAATTATATCTATTCTTTTTGTCAGATATATTTTGGTGTGCTGCAAATGTTCATAATTAGTTTCTGTGTGCCATGAGATAAGAAAGGTTGAAAATCACTTCTGTGTATTATTAATACCATCATGAATTTTATTTACTGTTTTGAATTACAGGAATTATTTTTTGTAAGGAAGTAATAAAAAGTGACTTGAAGTATTTTAAATGGTAAAGTACTTATTTATTTATTTAACAAATTATAGAAGAAAGTAAAGAATGGAGAAAAGAATAAAGTTGTTATTATAAATGATTTAAAATTGGGAGTTCTTTTTTGACCCCGAGTTCCCATTTCTATTTCTACTTTAAATCCCAATGAAAGAAATATGGTGCTGATGGTAAACTTGTTGTCTTCTAATGAAACTAGTAAAGTTCCCTCGGAGGAAGAAATCTTATTATCCTGTACCCACTGGAGTATTCATTTACATTCTTACTAACATATTTCTAAAACTGTAGAATAGGGTGAACATGTATTGCTGCTAAGAAGATGATGAATACCCCAATGACACAATCTCTAGAGAATTAATGACTAGTTTGACAAAGACTCACTCCTTGACCAAAGTTGGGTCAGGTCCTGTTCTCAATTAGGCCTCCATTTCAGCCTTCTGTGCCTATTGGGCAAATGAGTTTGTACAATTTGTATTTTTTTAGTTTGCTCATTTTCATTAAAAAAAAAAAAAGATGCTGGCCAGCACCAGGTATATGTGTTCTGTGAAATTGCAAATTACCTTCCTGCTTGGGAAAGGCCATTGTTTTGCTAATGTTTGCTGGAGGAGGGGTCTTTGTGGGTCCAGGTAGTTTTGCAGTGACAGTGGAGAGAATGCAGAGTGCTGAAGAAGAAGCCAGTTTATTCAGAGAGGAGGGGGGTGCAGATGCAGAGCTGAGGGTCTTTGGGAGCCCTGCAGAGGCTTGTGGAGGCCTTTGATTCTAGGAGAAACCAGAGGAGATTCTCCCGATTGTGGAACTAGAGAATGTGTTAGGGCTTTTGGAGCTCTGAATGAGAGGGCTCCCTGTGTGTTTGCTCATTCACTGGTGCAAGACTAATTGTGGTAAAGGACAAGAAAAAAACTACAGAATTAATATTAATAGTTTAGGAAGCTTAAAGAACATTTTATTAATTTGGGCTAGGTGTGCAGAGAGATTTTGTAGATGTGATTCCTATACTTGTGTGATTAGCTCTAACTCAGGATGGCTGATAGCATTGTATTAAAAATGAAAAGGGAAAGGAGATTTGGATTCCCATCCTTCCCCCCACACCTATGAGGAAGGAGGTAAATAGCTAGCCAGGTGCAGGAAGGGAGAGATAAAAAAAAAAAAAACCCTTTTCTTATTTAATGAGTCATTTGCAGGCACTACCTGAAAGCGTGTAATTAATGTATATATCTCTGAGCAAAGGAATGGCAAATGAGCACTAGAAAATTTAGGAATATCTTTTAATATGTTGAATAGCAGTTTTGCTATTGTATTTGCCTTGTGAGTTTTGATGTGAAAAAATGTTTTTATAGGTCCTATAGACAAATGTTGTAAGTTTGCTAATGAATTGTGTCCCATTCCCCTCCTCCTTTTCCTGCCAACCTGTGTGTGTGTGAACAAAGGTATATAACCAGCCCCTGAAATGTATTTGGGAAAACATGATTTGGGTTTACAATTGCCCCATGTCAGCTATATGCGGCCAGCATATTTAATAAATCTCCTCCATTAATACAACTCCTCAAAATCCATCTGGATTTGGTGTCTCTATGTAAACATGCGGAATTGAGGTACGGGTACTTTACAACAAATAAACAGGATTCTTTAGCTCCATTGTTTCTTTACCATCTGTCCAAATTCAATGAGAACCTGCATGTGCAATGGCCACGCAGGTGCAGGTGGTGGCCTCTGCCCGTAAAGTGCCCAAATGGCTTGCTGAGGCTGATCTTAATGAGAATCCCCAGATCCTTGATTTGTGATCCAGCTCCTATGCTCCAACCTGGCTATTTTAGTCCTTGGTCTGCCTTTAGTAAGAAACCTGTTAAACCAGTTTAGCAAGAATCTTACTATTCTTCACTTCTCTTCTTAGTAACTTTTTCATTCTCTCTTTACTCTAGTTCTAGGCTATAAATCCCTCGCTATCTTTGCTGTATTCCAGGCTGAGCTCAATTGTCAACTGGAGCTTCTCTCCTCTATTGCAGTAGTTTGAGTAAAATCTGTTTTGCCATTTTTATCAATTTTCTGGTGAAAAATATTTTTACATTCAGAAGCAATTAATTGATGCAATTACACACATACATGCATGTGCATACCCTATTCAGGCTACAGCATATGACATATTGCATCTTCTCTTTATAATATAAGCAACCGGAAGGAAAAAATTATTCATAAAGTGTGTTAAAGAACAGTGATGCATACTTTATTTAAGAGGACTATTGCAGCATTGGGCTCAATTCCAAAAACAGCAAAGAAAAATGGAAATTTATACTCAAGGGGCTCAGTATATGGGGCTGTCAGTGGACGGAAACTACCAGGGGTGATGGGGAATCTGCTAAACTGACTTGACAGAATTTTTGTTGTAGGCAAACCAGGTTGCTCAGACGTCAGCTGGGGGGTTGGTGGAGGAGGAGGAATCTGATCAGGGTCAGAGGTGATCAGATACAGATGGGGGGATGAATGAGGGGATCTGGCTAAACTGACTTTGCAGGATTTCTGCTAAAAATGAACAATGCAGAGGTGAACACAGAAGGCCCAAAAGCAGGGCCTAGCTGAGAAGAGAGTTTGGAGGAGTCTCACTAGAGTTTGGTCAAAGAGAGAATCTTTGTCTTTACCTCCCAGATGTCAATTCTTTGACCAGAAATTTAGAATTTATGACACGCAGAGAGAAAGATCAGTGTTTTCCTACATCCTTAACATGATATCCAAGTAGGCAGGTAGAGTCTCCCTTCCCTTCCTTTGTTAGTTTCCCTCACCTTGAGAGGAATCATCCATACAACAAAGGGTAAAAGGCAACAGTTTCCATGAAGAAAACACACTGAAATGAAAGGTGAACAAAGTGGATGTGTAGGTAACAGAATAAGACCAAAAGAGAGGAAAATGCAGTAAAATCAAGATGAAAAATTAATAAAAACACAATACTAAAATGGACATTCATACTGACAGTGAAAAATGAAAATACTTCTGAGGAAAAATCAAAATGGTGATGTAGATAGAGAACAACATTTTACTGTTTCCTAAATGCAAAGGAAGACATAAAATTGAAATAATGGCATAAGATGACAGAGAATGTAGTGTTTGTATGTATAGCAGATGTTCCTAGATTTAGTTCAAGACAGAGCATGAAGAGGAATCTCAGGAATCTGCATTTGTCTGTTTGGATTGTCAGGTTGATTTCTTGTAAGCCCCTTCCTTGCTTACAAACAGCTGCCTTTTCACAGTGTCCCCAGATGGCCTCTTCTCTCTGTGTACACGAAGAGAGACTCTCTTGCTCTTGTAAGGACATCAGGCCTATTGTTTTAAAGCCACACCCTTAGGACCTCAGTTAACCTTTTCTCCATAATAACCTTATCTCTTATTATAGTCACATTGTACATGAGGACCCCAACAATATGAATTTAGGAAGAGACACAATTCAGTCCATAACAACATCCATTCAGGAAAAAAACAGTTTTTAGATAAAAACCCAGAAAACTAGTATCATAGTTCAAAGATGCAACCTTAAAATCCAGAAGCTAGTAGAGTAAGATCCGAGCAGTTTTGATGGAGAATGTTATCGTCCAATTTATATACATCTTAGTACTTCAGTAAAAAAAAAAAGATAAATTTTAAAAATAAAAGCACATAAATGAGAAAGATATGACATTAATGAAGATTAAAGATACAAATTTAAATTATTGTTACATACTTCATTGTAAAGCTAAGAATAAATATTAAAAAGTGTTTCAGGAAGAACTTTAAATTGTAATAAAATATTTCTAAATTAAAATGCTCAAAACCTAAAAAGTTAGTGGCTAAGCAGCATTGCAAAGAAGTAATAAAAATATACTAAATGCTTTGTTTAAAATAGATTTGACTCAAAGATTCTTTGTCATTTTTTGAAACTAACTTGCTTCAGAAATATAAGGTAATGATAACCTTTGCAAAACATAAAGGTAATTAATTATGTCCCTTGTTTGGTTTTTCTTATATTTTCATTTTTCTTACATAAGGGATGCCATATCCACCTCCCTGCAGGAAATCAAGTGTACATGATATAAAATATCAGAAAATTATTAGCAAAAAGAGAAATGGTAAGAGGTAGCATGCAAGGGCGTAGAAAAGCAGAGGTAGTCTCATAGTGTTTGTGTGAGAGGATGTTTAGTCCGAGAAAAAGTGACAAAGCAGACAGCACTATACTGTTCAATGCGGTTGCCCCTGGATCCTTGTGGGTATTTATATTTAAAATCATATAAATTAATTAAAATTAAAAGTGAAGGTCCTCCGTCACACTGGCAACATTTCAAGTGATCAACAGCCACGCGTGGCTAGTAGCTCAGCTCATGTGCTGTCCTGCACAGATAGAACATTTTCCTGGGGGCAGAAAATTCTGATGCAGAAAAAATTCTGTGCTATTCTAAAGGGTAAACTAATATCGATAAAATATAAAAGCATCTGTCAGAATCACCTTTGGAGCCATGTCCTATTTCATTGGTGGGTCCACTTCATCTCTGAAATGTTTTGCTATTTGAAGAAAATGGTAGGGCTGATGTCAGGGAAAAATGCATGTAGAGGGTTGGTTATTACAGTGTTATTTACTATATTGAAATACTTGAGACAGTGTTTTGCCTGATGATATAACAGTGTTGGTTAAATAAACAATGTAGCCAACATATCAGGCAGGCATTAAAAATGTGAGTTAGACTTTTTAATTGAAGTGGAGAGATGTTTCTGATGCATTGTAAAATAAGAGAGAAAAGACTAGTGCTAAAATGGGTATGTCACAGACTTTTATATGTATATTTATCCTCATATAGAAATGTTTAAAAGGATTTACTCTTAACATTTATCTCTAGATAATGCACAGAATTATAAATTCTATGTGTACGTGTGTTTGTATTTGTTTGCCACTATTTTTTTTAAAGCAAGAATTAGGTTTTACTTGTGTGACAGATTTAAAAAGTGGTAATAAAAGATGATTTCGAAAACTGCTGCTTTATGTGTATTTGACACGTACTTTATTTGGGCACTAAGTATTTATAGGGCTCACTCTTTTTGTTCCACTTAAAAGATGTTCTTTTGAAAGCCACACAATTAATACACTCTGATGGAGAGATCTTCAATAACACGAAGTTCTATCAGTCACAGATCTTAATTATAGAAAAACAGAAAGGGACTCTGACTGACTGTTTTAAGAAGAAAAGAAACTTACTAAAAGATATTGTGTAGATCATAGAACCTCCAGGGAGCTGGGGAACAGGGTTAGGGCCTCCAGAGCCAGAAGAAGTGCCTGGAATAGCCCATTGTGAGGACTCTGCTGAGATCTGGATAAGCAGCTTGCTCGGCGGATCCCGCGGCCATTGAGTCGGACAGACATCATTGCCGCTTCTGAAGACTGCAGCTGCCAGAGAGGAGGCACCCCAAACCTCTTTCCTGGACATCACTAGAACTTAATTCAAAATCCAGCTGATAATATGGGATCGTGAGCCTGTGTTCTAGCTGCAGAGGGAGGCTAGAGGAGTGAGTATATGATATTAACAGGTTTTTTAATGTGAGATTTTTCTAGATCCTGGGCAGTCCCAAAGGGATGATGATGTCTTCCTGGAGTAAGTAGAGGACACTATGAAAGCACTCAATGCTGTCACCACTTTTTTTTTATTTGACAAAGGCAGATAGAGAGAGGGACAGATAGGGACAGCAGACAGGAAGGGAGAGAGATGAGAAGCATCAACTCATGGTTCTGGCACCTTAATTGTTTATTGATTGCTTCCTCATATGTGCTTTGATTGGGGAACTACAGCAGAGCGATTGACCCCTTGCTCAAGTCAGCGACCTTGGGCTCAAGCCAGAGATCTTTGGTCTCAAGCCACTGACCATGGGGTCATGTCTATGATCTCATGCTCAAGCCAGATGAGCCCGTGCTCAAGGCGGTGACCTCAAGGGTTTTGAAATTGGGTCCTCTACGTCCCAGTCAGATGCTGTATCCGCTGCGCCACTGCCTGGCCAGGTTTAGCACTGTCACCATTGTCACCATGTCTGCCTCCTTCAAACTCCTTCAACTTCCTGTAGCAATTGTGATATGAATGCAATGATAACAGTAGTTTGTATGAATTGAACCATGAAAATATTGAGGGCTCACTATATGTGTTAAAAACACTTTTAAAAAATGTTGTAACTGTAACAGCATATTTAATTTCTACAAACAACCGTATCAAGTGGTTATTATTAGTATCCCCACACATCGAGGAGTTATAAAAATTGACCAGGGTCACAGAGCTAATGAGCCATCTGATAAAGACTGTACTCCAGGAGATTTGGTTTTAAGCTCATGCTCCACACTCTGTTGTTAGGCTGTCTTCCATATCTTCAAATACGTCTTTTGTGGTGCTAGTGGTGGATGTATCGATATTTATTATTAACCCAATGTATTAGAATATCCCTCCATGCCAGTTATAAATAAATGGGGAAAACAATCCTTTTGCCATTGGTGTAGCTTCTCTGTCTTATCTTCCTCACAGTGAAACTGGGGATGCTTTTGTTTCTCTGGTTTATCCTATACGTGAGAATGACATGCTTGCAAAATGTCAGATTTTTTTTCCCCAGGAAAGAAAAAATTCATCAGCAATTGAACAATGTCTTTGCTGACATTATTTCTACTTTCCTTTCTTCCAAACCTACTTAAAAATGGGTATGGAAAGAGATTTTGCCTGGGCCATTTTGGGGGGGCAGGATGTGGTGTACAGAGTTGAATGGGACACTTGAAACCATGTCAACACAATAAATTAAAGATAAAAACCACTGTAAGGTAAAAACTGTTCTGATTTTTTATATATATACTATATTTCTCAAGGTCACAAAAGAAATTTAGATGAACTTGTAAGTTGAAGATCCAATAATGAAGGCAAAGAGCAATTGATCACTAATTCTCTTAATTAAATGCATGTAGAAATTACCCCTGCCCAGAGTAACACTTGTACGTGATATTTACTTAAATTCTAAAATTTTCCCAAACTTTAAGAGAAAGCTAAATATATTAAGACTGTTCTTTTTCAAATAAGGGTACTAGAGTACACTGATAAACTATGTACCTTGAGTCGGTGGCTAGAACAGAATGCCTACGCCGATAGCCTGATAATTTTAGTATGTGGACACGATGACCAGGTCCATCTAGTTTGCTTTCTGTAAGGCTAGCACATGGCTTACTTATGCAATTGCTCAAAAACTGGCAATTGGGACAGTGGTTTTGAAGAATGTTTATCCGTGTCACTTTACATTAGTCTGGTGATGATTACTACTTATCAGATTATTTCAAATTTTAGCAATGCCCTCAAAATACAGTCAACAGACCCTTCTTTTCCAATCATTAAAAAGTAAGTTGAGCCTGACCAGGTGTCCCCAACTGGGATGCAGAGGACTCAGGTTTGAAACTAGAGGTTGCCAGCTTAAGTGTGGGCTAATTGGATGGAGTGTGGGCTCATTGGCTTGAGCGTGGGATCACCAGCTGAGTGCTGGGTCGCTGGCTTGAGCAAGGGCTCACTTGATCTGCTGTAACCCCTGAGTCACGGCACATATGAAAAAGCAATGGATGAACAACTAAGTTGCCACAACAAAGAATTGATGCTTCTCATCTCTTTCCCTTCCTGCCTGCCTGTCTCTATCTGTCCCTCTCTCTCTCTCTGTCTCTGTCACAAAAAAAGTTGAGTAAGTCTATATATTTATTAAATGTTCATTTCAATCTCAGTGACCTATCCTGTTTACATTTATGGCATCACTGAAATAGTAAGCAGCTTCTTTCCTGTCAGTCTCTTTCAAGTAAAAGTGATTTTCCATCAGATTTTGACTTGTCAACTTGTGCAAATTGACTGGATGCAACTGCTCTGAAGCCTGTAACACATCACTGTCTCTTCGTGTCCAGTTGCAGTTCTATTAGCTATGACTGCCACACCTTCAACACATGCATAAAGGCACGGGCTTCCTGAATAGCCAACAAGTAGATAGATAGGGTTTAAATTTATTTATAGAACCTTCTACTGGAGATAATTACTTGGGACTTTATAAAATTACACAGAGGACTACTTCTCAGAAATAGGATTACTATAACCAATGTGTCGCCTATAGGTTAGGTATAGATTATATTTAGCTAAAGGAATCTATTTTGTTTTGCCAGATTTTCTGTCAGGCATAGATGCTTCAATTAACTTCCAGCTAGCTACTTGTTTCTATCAGGAATACAACTTTCTCTGGCTGGCAGGTCATTTTCCTTTTTTAGGTTCTTTTTATTTTGTAAAATCAATCAAATATTGCTCTCAGACAGAGCTCCTTATTGTGTATGTATTATGTAACCCCAAATAATTTTGAGAAAGGTATTAAACTTGCCTACCCAATTCTCACAGCTTAGTAGGCAGAGTTGGTTTTGCTCAAATCCTAAACTTTGTCAGCATGTGATTTAATCAGTGATTTAAATAAGCATGTCAGTTGGCTTCTGGATATTTTTCATATCCACTATAAACTGTTTCTGCATCATTTCCAGGTTTATATCAAATATATCATTTTAAAATTTTAGAATATTAAGTTAGCAGCTCTAACTAGCGCCCTTCTTCAAGTTGAATCCTGGGGCAATGAAAAATAAAAAAGACAAAGAAAATGGCAGGAAAGGCTTAGGTCAATGGGGAGGGACAAGGTATGAGGATATCATTGGGTGAGGTGATGGCTTTGACCTGAATAGGATATAGACTCAAAGGGCTATGGCAGCAGTAGGTAAGGAGGCATTTGTTGGAGTTCTGCCCTGGCTTATTTCACCTCTGAATGAGGACCCCAAAAAAATATGTGCAGCATAATTGATCTCTAGCATTTACTTTCCCATCCCTTGTCCCTCCAAGTTCCAGGGCTAGGAGCTCGCAATCTAAGGAGTGTCTAATGTGGCTTCTCTTTAGAAAGTGAAGAGTAAATCCTAATCTATAGATATGTTTTACAGACCGGGAATCTGGTGACCAGTTTTCTGATGCCCGGGTTCCTTCATCACAGGGCTTACAGGTCAAAATAATAAGGTATTTGAAGAACATAACTATTTAGAAGGGGGGAAAAGACACACTGGACTACAAATTTCCATTAGGAGAAGACATATTAGAAAGATGAACCAAGAATATAAAACTAGTTTAATAAAATGTTCTAGTCATTATTAAGAAGAGATTAGCAATATGTCTATGAGACAAGACCAAGCAGAAATATTAGAGACATGTTTGAAAGGATGAACAGAATATATGGGCTAAATATCTGAAAATATAAAATTAAAAATGAATAATACATTAGAAATCTAGATTAAGGAAATCTTCTAGAATGAAAGTTGGGAAAATTTTTCTGTAGATAGTCAAATAGATTCTAGCTTTTGTGAATCACATATGGTCTTTGTCATATCTGTAATTTAAAATATGATTTAAAATATAAAAACTGGTCTTAGCCTCTGGCCATACAAAATTAGCATTCAGGTCAATTTGATACCTCTCATTCCTCTCCTCCTTTCTCTGTAAAATCAATAAATAAAATCTTTAAAGAATAATAATAATAGCCAGGAAACTATAGAAGTAAAAGAGCAGAGAGGAAGACTTGTCAAATCAGCTATTGGGACCTATTTTGAAGATAAAGTAATTAAGAAAGTGTATGTTTGTTTTTTGTGGAAAAAACAGTTTTCTATGAAATAGAATGGAGACTTAGAAATAGAGTCATTTATTTATAGAACTTTGATATAGACAGAGGTGTGGAAAAGAGGAACTCTTCAAGAAATAGAACTGGAAAACCATAGTTGTCCATACAGATAAAGACAAAATTGTATTCCTATATTACAGATAAAATTAGGGAAAACAAACTGAAGAAGATGGAAAAGAAGTAGAGGAACTCAACATCTTTAAAAACTCTCAAATTTATTGTGTACCTTTTAGATCTATGGCAGAGAAATGTTTCTTAAGCAAGATTTAAAAGGCAATGTTTTAAATAAGAAAAGTATATTTGTATTAAAGTTAAGAATATTTATTCACTGCCTTACCAGGTGGTAGTGCAGTGGATAGAGCATTGGACTGGTATGCAGAGGACCCAGATTCAAGACCCTGATGTTGCCAGCTTGAGCGCGGGCTCATCTGGTTTGAGCAAGGCTCACCAGCTTGAGCCCAAGGTCACTGTCTGGAGCAAAGGGTTACTTGGTCTGCTGTAGCTCCACGGTCAAGGCACATATGAGAAAACAATCAATGAACAACTAAGGTGCCACAACAAAAAACTGATGATTGATGCTTCTCATCTCGCTTTGTTCCTGTCTGTCCCTATCTATCCCTCTCTGACTCTCTGTCTCTGTAAAAAAAAAAAAAAAAAAAAAAGAATATTTATTCACTAAAGGACACCTGTATTAAAATGAAAAGACAATTACATATCAATAGAAGATATTCATGCTACAGAAAACCAAAGGATTAATATCAAGGCTATGTGAAGAAATAAACTAGTAAGAAAAGCAGAAACAAACAGAAAAGTGGATTTCCCAGATGAAAAGAAAATTTGGTCAGTAATTCTATGTGATTGGTGAAATGCAAATCAAGACCACAAAGAAATAGTATTTTTAATCTCTTTCACAGTCAAATGTAAAAGTTACAGAATATAGTTTTGAAAACACTGTGGGTTTACATTTCCATACCATATAACTGAGTAATTTATGCAAAAAGGACAGATTTTTCACACATCCACAGCAATAAAGATGTACAGAAATGTTCATAGCAGTACAGTTGTCCCTCACCATATTGCCGTTCACTTTTTGTGGTCTTACTGTACTGTGGATTTTAAAATTGTATATATTGAATTGTGTATCGCGGATTATTCACTATATTATGAGATTTTGCGGTATATAGGTATTTTTATGTATTTATTATTTTAATTATTTTTGCAGAAAAATAAGCAAAATAAGCATGGGAAAGGTTAATAACAGTGTGGGAAAGGTTTATAAGAGTCTGGAGAGGGTTCATAAAGCCTTAAAATATATATAAATAATAAAATAAATATAATGTTCCTACTTCGTGATTGCGGGGGGTTCTGGAACCAAACCTCCGTGATATACAAGGAACCACTGTATTCACAACAGGAAAAATCTAATAACGATTCAAAATTTTAATATAGGAAAGTAAATAAACATAGGACATTATATTCACAAACTGAAATAATTTACATCACTCAAGTTATGAATGAATCTTAGCTATAGAATATGAAGTAAAAAAAAAAGTTACAGATGGTAGTTCACAGCCTGATATAATATTTATAAATCCTACTTGAATTTATTTTACCAAATAGACCAGATTCATCTTTATTATATATTTGTTGAAGTTTTTAAGCCATTTTTATGATCTCCTCAAGTGGTCTACATCTGAAAATTCCTCAACTGCCTGCATCTCCAGCCCTGTCACTTATTTTTCACATTGGATAAAAGTCCAGGAAATATCTCTGACATGACAAAAGTTCCATTGATATATTATTTATTGTGCTTAGCTTGAAGCTATCAACAAACATCTGGCTGAATTAATTTTAATTTTCATTCAATAATGGTGTTGACTCTTTAGTCCTGAAAGCTCTTCAGTTCCACAGTGATAACAAAAATTGTTTCAGATATTTGTTTTGTGGCTATTAATGACTGTCAGTATTCTTGCTCAACTGGGAATTAAAGAAACTCTTTTCTTTCTTTTTATTTTTTTTACAGAGACAGAGAGAGAGAGAGAGTCAGAGAGAGGGATAGATAGGGACAGACAGACAGGAACGAAGAGAGATGAGAAGCATCAATCATTAGTTTTTCGTTGCGACACCTTAGTTGTTCATTGATTGCTTTCTTTTTTTTTTTTTTCTTCATTTTTCTGAAGCTGGAAACAGGGAGAGACAGTCAGACAGACTCCCGCATGCGCCCGACCGGGATCCACCCGGCACGCCCACCAGGGGCGACGCTCTGCCCACCAGGGGGCGATGCTCTGCCCATCCTGGGCGTCGCCATGTTGCGACCAGAGCCACTCTAGCGCCTGGGGCAGAGGCCACAGAGCCATCCCTAGCGCCCGGGCCATGTTTGCTCCAATGGAGCCTCGGCTGCGGGAGGGGAAGAGAGAGACAGAGAGGAAAGCACGGCGGAGGGGTGGAGAAGCAAATGGGCGCTTCTCCTGTGTGCCCTGGCCGGGAATCGAACCCGGGTCCTCCGCACGCTAGGCCGATGCTCTACCGCTGAGCCACCGGCCAGGGCTTGATTGCTTTCTTATATGTGCCTTGACTGTGAGCCTTCATCAGACTGAGTGACCCCTTGTTCCAGCTAGCGATCTTGGGTCCAAGCTGGTGAGCTTTGCTCAAACCAGATAAGTCCGCACTCCAGCTGGCGACCTCGGGGTCTCAAACCTGGGTTTTCCGCATCCCAGTCCAATGCTCTGTCCACTGCACCACCGCCTGGTCAGGCAAGATACTCTTTTCTTAATAACAATTGGTATAGACATTTGTATGTATATCAAATCAAAAGATGCAAAAATAGCAGATTTGTATATAGTACAAATTAAAACATTAAAATTATATAAGATTAAAAAAATAATAAATGTACTTAGCCCAATATAAAGAAAAATTTTATGAAAGTATGAACATTTAAAGATCACAGCTAAGTCATGAAGGTAAAAAAATGAATAAACGGCTAAAATGTGGCTAACATTGCTTACAGTGCTGGAATAGGCATCAATTATTTGGCCATTAATTGTTTTCTTACGTTAGTTTCTTCTTAGCAAGTTGTGTTATAAGGTCCTTGGATTCTATGAAATGATTCTCTAATAGATGACAAGTGTTTAAGGATCAGGAGGGAAATATTTATTAATTTATAAGTTACTAAGAGAACATTGTCCTGGCTTCATAATAATAATCTATTTATTGGATATCATATATTCTGCCCAATTCTAAGCACTTATCATGTCCTAAATTATTTAATCCTCACTCTAACTAAAGTAACGTGTATCTAAAATAATAAGTAACTATTACAATTCAATAATAAATAAAAAGACAGCTCTGAAAACTGGGCAAAGGATCTGTGTAGACATTTCACCAAAGAATTTATACAAATGACCAACTGCTATGCTCACTTTATAGATGAACAAATAGGCACACAAGCTAAAGAGATTTCCCATGGTGACAGAGTCAGGATTTGAACTTATATAGACTGGATCATAGCCCCTAGAATGACTACCTCTTGATGTATCTTCCTTATGACATTAAATCCACTTTTAGAATTCAAGACAATATTTTTACAGAAGACTTTTAAGTTTCATGACCTTAATAAACTGCATTATTTTGAATGAAAATCAACATTATGTTTAAACCAACAATTTTTTTTTTTACACACATGGCAAAGAGTTGGTTGGGGGCATTCAGTGCTTAAATTCAGTTTCTTTTACTAGCATGTGGTGGTACTGGTATCTATTTCCCTGCCTGAAAATTTACCTTTGTACCTGTACAAAGTTGTTAAAGCTCTGGCTTCAGAAATATGGTCCAACAAAGAGCAGAAGGGATGCTGGTATCTTCACAATAATTCTAAGTCGCCAACTTTCTCCACCACAGAAGCCAAAGGAAAGAGGATTTACTTTTTATCTAGCAAGTGTGAGACAAGTCCAACATCAATTTCTCAATCGCGAAAGAATATTAAAGGGCGACAATAAAAAGAATGTCTTTGGGCAATGACTTCTTTCTTTTCTTTTCTTTCTTCTTTTCTTTTCTTCCCTTTTATTTTCTCTTTCCCTGCCCTGGTTTACAGCCATTTAGGAGACTATAGTTTTCATCCATCAAGACATAAATATTGCATCTGAATAATTATGGAATGTTTGAAATAAGGATTTTCATCAAGAGACTAGTTTACTACAAACTACGTCGCATGAATTTTAAATAACTTTATACATATTGGTATGAATAAAATATATATGCTATTATTTTATCTAGTCTAAAGTTAAAGAGATTATTCATCTCTATGATTCATATAATAAACTAGGCTCAGAGGAGTTCTCTCCCACCAGTGGCTTAGAGTAATGCCTATATGAAAATCAAGAAAATAATTGTCTTGGTCAAAATTATAATAAAAGATAATATTTATTATTAGTACCAGAATTAGCCTGAATAAATGTACTTGATTGTGCGATTCATGTTAGTCTCCTTGCATATACTCTTAATTAGAAAGCATCTGGCAAATGAACACCTGAGTGGCAAAAAGGTAGCAGGATGGAATAATAGCTTTTCATACTGTTTTATGGGCTATACTGAAACACCTTCTTCAGATCATGAAACCTTTTGATTATTCCCAAATAATTAACGCTGCAAAGCACCATTAAGTTATCTTTTTCATTCACCCACATTAAAGGGAATCTAAAGGGGTAACTCACGTAGCTTGGCTTACTAAGATCTGGTGTCAGAGGTGACTATCAGTTTATAGTTTCTCTAAACCTGTGATAATAATTATTGTGCTAGAGTGAACTGACTTATACCCATTCTGAGGACCCCAGAGTTTTTCAAAATCGTATATACAAAATTGTATATACAAAAGTCTATTATATCTTTCCCATCAAGCTTTACTTGCTTTTTTAATCACTAGTGCACCAGTCCATTTCTTTAGTAGTGTTCCTTGACTGCAGTTTTGCAGATGAAAGAATTGTTGGATTTGTGCAAAAGATTTCTGTTGTTCCTATAAGACCTTCCCTTTTGCAACAGCATGAATGGATCTGGAGAGTATTTCGCATAGTGAAATAAGCCAGTCAGAGAAAGACAAGCATAAGATTTTGCTTATATGTGGAATCTAATGAACAAAATAAACTAACAAACAAAATTGAAATAGATTCATAGATCTGGACAACAGACTGACAGCAACAGAGGGGTTGGGGGTTGTAGGAGCTGAACATATTAAACAAAGAAATAAACTCGTAGACACAGACAGCAGTATGTGGATTACAAGAGAGAAGTGGAAGAGCAGAAGAGGGTAAAGCACGGATAGATGGTGATAGAAGGAGACTTGACTTGGGCTGGTGAGCACAGAATACAATGTATGATGATGTGTTATAGAATTGTACACCTAAAACCTATATAGTTTCATTAACCAATATCACTCACCAGTAAATTCTATTAAAATTTTTTTAAAGAAAAAAGAGAGATAATAAAGCAATTTGAACTACTAAATCATGATTGATGAACTGGACTTTACTAAATTTAAAATTTTATGCTCTGTGAAGGACTCTGTCAAAAGAATAAGAAGACAAGCCAAAGATTGGGAGAAAATATTTGCAGAAGACACATCTAATTAGATTGTTTTCCAGGATATATAAAAACTCCTAAAACTTAACAATAAAAAAGTAAACAATTTGGATAAAAAATGGAGAAAAGACCTGAGCTGATGCCTCCCCGAAGAAGATACACAGATGACAATTAAGAAAAGATGTTCAAAAGTATATGTCATTAGGGAGTTGTAAATTCAAGCAACAAAATACTACTACACACCTATTGGAATGAACAAGATCCAGTAGTTCGGTTCTGGACATATTCAGATGGACATGGCTCTGCCACATTCAAGCAGAGATACTCAGTTGACAGATATATGAAGCTCAAGTTCAAGACAGAAGTCTTGGCAGGAGATATTTTTTAAAAAGCTCTATTTGCATAATAAAGAGCATCAAGTTAAAGAAACTGGATGAAATAATCAAGAGATTGTGTGTTGTTAAAGAAGAGTAGAAGATAAAAAGACTGAGCACCAGGTCCCTCCACAGTTGGAACACCAGGGGAATGACGAGCATCTGCAGAAGAGATTGAGAGCCAGTGACCTGTAAGGTAGGACCAAGACGGGTGGTGTGAGACCAGGTGAGGAAAGCTGATCTATCTATCAGTGAAGAGACAGTGGACGCCTTGTTAAAGTCTGCTGCTAAAAGAAGTAGGTCATTGGTACCCTGGAGGGAGGCACTGTTTGGAAGTGGGGAAGAGAAGCCTAATTCAACATGGTTTGAGAGAGAACTTGAAGAAGGGAAGTGAAGAGAGAAGTTATAATGTTTGGAAGAGTTTTGTAGGAAAGGAAAGCAGATGAAAGGTGTTGGTTCTGGTAGGAAAATGAGGTCAGAGGAGGATTTGTTTGATACGGAAGCAGATTCCTTATGACTTCTGCTCAATGTGATCTCTATAAAAGCCAATGTTTTTTCACTAAAAATTCGCTTTCCAAAGGGGAGTCTTCAGAGGCCAGCATGATGTTCTGGTAAGTGTGTAGAAGATTGGTTAAAATGTTACCTTTTGCAACATTATATTAAAAGTTAATATATTAATTACATGCTATCCTCAGACACAATTATTTGATAAAAATAAAAATCATTTGAAATACGTTGACTTTTGTGTGATGATTTTAACTGTATACGTGAAACATCTTGAGAAATTAAAGAATATATGTTTATAAAGATAGCAACAATGCTCTGCAAAACATAAATATTCTTAATGCATTCACCATATATTGTACTAAGTGATCTTTTCCTCCATTGTGCTTTCCACAAAATCGGCTGAGAATTATGCAATACTGAACACATATTCTTGTTTTACAGATGAGGAAATAGATGCTTGGTATGTGCAGAAGCAAGTTGAATAAGATTGCGCAGATAGTCCAGTCTGCTTTCTAGCACTCTAAGTTAAATTCTAAACATCAGGGATAGACACTTTCAGCATTTATGTTTACCTTGGTTTACTGTACTAACTGTTTTGCACTTTTTCATGCAATATACCCCTACACTGGAAACT
The DNA here is from genome assembly GCF_036850765.1 of Saccopteryx bilineata. NCBI lineage: Eukaryota > Metazoa > Chordata > Mammalia > Chiroptera > Emballonuridae > Saccopteryx > Saccopteryx bilineata. The sequence continues at coordinate 19,056,463 of NC_089495.1, forward strand.
TATTGAGAGGAGGAATTGTATTGATATTTCTCTTTTATATGTTCACCACACCAAATTTGGCACCATGTGTGTCTAACCATATGTATCTAATATGCTAAATTTAGGAATAAACATTCTAAACTATTATGATTGTTATCGCATAATAAAAGCAAAGACTGGAAGTCAGGCAGTGATGATTTCAGTTATAAGATATACAGAACTCAAACTGTCTTTCTAGACATCTGAGGTATCAAGTTATGCAACAGCTAAGATAATGCAACAGCTCAATCTTCCCAATCAGCTGCTTTTCTCTCTGCTATAATTAAAACAGCAACACTTGACAATCAAAGAAAGTATTTTTAATCTTTGTATGCCATATCTTTTATCATGGGACAGAAACCCTTTTCTCCTTTCTCACAGTTACCTTCAGTCTCTTTGTTTGCTGGCATAGGCCAAAATAGACTTCATAAGTTAAAGGAATCACTTGAAAAAAGGGAAATGTACATAATCACTTGGAAGATTATAAAATGTAAGATTGTATAATCTTATAATGCCCAGAAGAAATGTAGTTGCAAGATACTTTTTGGGGGGAGGGAGTAGAGAGAGGCAGGGTGAGAGAGAATCAGGGACAGGAACATGAGCTGTTCCTGCATGTGCTCTGATCAGGGATCGAACCCACAACCTTGCTGTTTGGGGGCAATGCTCTAACCGACTAAGCTAACCTGCAAGGGCTGCTGCAAGATGTTTTTAATGTTTAGTCCTTAATTTTAACTCTTCAGTATTGACAAACACAGCATTGGGCTTATAGTCTTACCCTGTTGACTTCGCATTGTACCCATTCCTTTTCTGCTGTTTCACAATCTTTTTCATTACCTCTTGGTGCCAATTCTATTAATTTTCATTTTCTGTCATAAAACCTTCTGATTTCTAATTTTTTCCCTCCTTATCTATTAATAGGTTTTCTTGACAGCCCTGTGGGATTAATGACAGCTTTGTGAAATAAACATTTCATACACAGCAGTAGTTAGAGAAATATCAATTGAAGTAAATATTCTGCTCACAAAAATTAGGGGATATTTTAAAATGAATATGAAGCAATAAAATATCCCCTAATTTTTGTGAGCAGAATACTTGTAAAGACCTAAAACTTTTAGGACTCGGGCAGATGTGAAAATTTTGTTTGGAAGACTGTACAATCCAAGTTGGTAAATGTCTATTCAAAAAGTGTTCTTTATTTTCATTTCTCAGCCTGTGCAGATAAGAATACCCGCCATGTTTGTAACAGGAGAGACAAGCTCTGTGCACATTGCTAATGGGCCACCCCCGGTGCTGACCAAAGCTGAGGAGCCCCGACACACTTGAACTTCCCAGTCAGTGCTCAGGGACTGTGGTTGATTCATTGATTTACTGTGCTTATTTGTTACAAATTCTTGGTTTCTTTTTCTTCAACATTGCTTTCTCCCATTTTTATTGAGTATAAAATTCTCATAACTGGCTCATATCGAATGGAGCAGATACCTGGAAAGTTTTTGTTTTCAAGAGTTTTAATAATTGGTTCTGTAATGTTGCTAAGAACTTTCCCACAGCTCATTAATATCTGCAGGTTTCTCCAGCTTCTTCCCTTTCCTTGACTTAATTAAGAGAGCTCCACACTGAGAGAGGAAGAGAAAGACCACTGTCTTATTTACCGGCGCAGTAACTTAACATAAGGTAACACTAATCAGGAACATTAACTGTAAAATATTACAGCTGGCTCCCTCACCGAATATCTCACCACCAGAGCATGCCATCTTTTTTAAGATCCAGGGCACAGCCCTCAGAGGGGGGCATCTTAGCATTTTCATAGCATGTGAGCAGGGAGCCCTATTCCTTCTCTTAGTGCAAATTTACTCTTAACTCATTCTTTACATTATTCCCTGGCGTAAGCATTTTAAGTCCTAATTAAGTAAAAATCCTGCAGTGACTTACCATCCTATGACTTCAGAGCTGGACAAATACGATTTTGCAGGTAAGGGCCCACGTCTATGTTCTAGCCTCATCTCCTGACACTAGACCTTATGTAATCCATGTAGGATTAGACTGAGCCATTCACTGTGACTTTCCTCTCCTTTTCTATGTAGTGAATTGTGCTTATTTCAGCTCCAATGTTGAATCGCTGTGAAGGCTTTCCTTTTCTCCGTGCAGAATCACTCCCTCTTTTCCATCATCATTTATTGTTTGCCTCTTATAGCAAAACACTGTCACAATTAGTCGCATGCCTATTTTCACCTCCTAAAAATTAGAAATTAGAGCTGAATCTTTGTCTAGCCCCAGCCACAACCTGCATAATGTGAAGGCTCCTCAATATTTAATTAATGGAGAGCTCTTGTCAATATTTTGTTTGGTATTATTTCATAAAATACTATTCTCATATCTGGGACCCTTAAAGTATTTTACTAAATAAAATAATGTGTTATTTGGGATGTTATTTTTGTTGTAAGAACTTAAAAATGAGATGTGAACATAAAGTTAAACAAAGAGAAAGGGTGATGAACAATAATTAGCCTATTCTGTGCCTGTGGGTTATATTATGCATCTCTTGAAGAAAAGTTCTCCAAGGCATCGATTCTCTAGAGAAGCAATATGATATCCTATTCTGGTGGTTAGGAACCTTGAAAGTCAAAAAATTATTCTTATAAGACAAATAAAATATCTGTTAATGAAGTTTAATATTGTTTCTCGGTTCATTCCTCAAGGGTAATTGATAGTGGTTGAGTCTCATTAATCAATGAACAAATTAGCTAAGTGTATTTATTGAATTCTTACTACATGTTCATCACTGTAATTAAAAAATTGGAAAACATAAGATGTGTAAGACATCATAATTGTCCTTTTGCTGTTTCCATTTACTTGTGAGATGCTTCAGGGGAGAATCATTCAATCATTAATCCAGCAATATTTACTAAGAATCTGATTTGTTCTAGGGACTGAGCAAGGGACTAAAGTTATATAGAATGAGGATTTTATCTCCCTAAGGAGGGCAGAGTAGAGTTTATCCTTTCTGAAAATACACCCTTCCTATTATAAACACTTGTACCAAAGTGTCATGTATTTTGTTTAAAACAGGGATGCTAACCATATTTTGTGGTTACAGTATAGGCCATGAGTGTCAGGATAGCATTTCTTGATGCATGTATCAATTATCTATTTCCACAATAATAATATATAAAAATACCCCAAAATGGGCCCTGGCCGGTTTGCTCAGTGGTAGAGCATTGGCCTGGCGTGCAGAAGTCCCTGGTTCGATTCCAGGCCAGGGCACACAGGAGAAGCGCCCATCTGCTTCTCCACCCCTCCCCCTCCCCTTTCTCTCTGTCTCTCTCTTACCCTCCTGCAGCCAAGGTTCCATTGGAGCAAAGATGGCCCGGGCGCTGGGGATGGCTCCTCGGCCTCTGCCCCAGGCGCTAGAGTGGCTCTGGTCGCAACAGAGTGACACCCTGGAGGGGCAGAGCATCGCCCCTTGGTGGGCAGGGCGTCGCCCCCTGGTGGGCGTGCCGGGTGGATCCTGGTCGGGCGCGTGCAGGAATCTGTCTGACTGTCTCTCCCCATTTCAGGCTTCAGAAAAATACAGAAAAAAAAATACCCCAAAATGTAGTAGTTTAAATAAATATCATTCATTATTACTCTCAAATTTATGGGTGAGTTGGCTCTGCTAATCTGTACTCAGCAAGGCTTACTCAGTTGTCTTTGGTTAACTGTGGGTTGGCTGAGTGACTTAACTGATAGTGAATGGGCTCTCTCACTTGTCTAGGGTTTCACATGAGTCCACTGACCAAGATCTGTTATGTGTCTCATCCTTCAGCAATCTAGCCTGGACATGCTGGCATGTGATCAAAGAAAGGCAGAGTAGCAAAATGGAGCAAGAAAGAGCAGAAATGTGCAAGGATTTTTTAAAAACTTGTATTTGAATCAAATGCTATTGTCCTACCACCCAAAATAAGTAACTTGGCAAATGCAAAGTCAAACTATATAGTAAAGAGCATAGAATGAGAAAAACATGAAAAAAAAAAATGGCCCCTAGTACAATCTGCCCCAATAGAGTAGCTAATCATTGAGATATGGATTCCAAGGCAAAGGGACTAGAATCCCTATGTTAAAAGTTGTCCAATATTTTGTCATTTTAAATGCAGGTGAGGGAAGTTAGACTGATTCTGATTAAACAGATATGACCTCATGAACAAGGTCACAGAATCGCTAATCACCTATGACCTTGTAGCAAGAGAGCATTTCAGGACAAAGAGGGAGTCTAGAAGAGTATGAAGAAACCACCCATACCACATACTTACCCCCAAGTTCATGTCTACACTACAGCAATAACAATATTTCTTTGCTTCAGCTGCTGACTCTAAGTGATTCTGGAAAGATGACTTCCCATTGTCACACTTAGTTGAGAAGTCATCATGCCGAAAAGGCCTTGAGCTATTAACGTTTTTCAATTTACATACTGTTGTGGGCTGAATTATGTCCTCCAAAACACATATTGAAGTCTTAACCCTGTGTACTTCAGAATGTGGACTTACTTGTTAATAGGGTCATTGCAGATGCAATTAATATTAGGTCACATTGCAGTAGCGTGACCTTTAATTCAAAATGACTGGTATCCTTCTGAGAAGAGGAGAGAGAGACACAGAGAAGAGAATGCCACTTGAAAAAACAGAAACACAGGAAGAAGATGACCACGGAACAATGGAAGCAGGGACTGGAGTGAAGCACCTACAAGTTCGGGAACACCAGAGATCGCCCTTTACTGACAGAGCCAAGAGAGAGGCATGGAACAGAATCAACCTCAGAACCCGCAGAAGAAAACAATTCTGCCGACGTCTTGAATACAAATTTCTAGACCCCCGAACTGTGAGGAAAAACATTTCTGCCATTTTAAGACATTCACCTCCTGGTTGGTACTTTGTATAGTAACCCTGGGAAACCAATATAAACTACTCACAGAAATTAGGGGATCAGGGAATGTGCGGATACTCCAGTACTTTCAGCCTTTTGTGTAGTGCATTTTCACCAATGAAATAAAAGATGGTATTGCATCTCATTTGCATAATCAAACAACTCTCTTTGACTTGTTGTTTGCTTTTCTGATGTTCTTGTTTAATAAAAAAAAACACAGATGCTTCTTTTTTTTTTTAGCACTTCATATTCATTTTGAAATATCCCCTAATTTTTGATAGCAGTATAGATTTTGGATCTGAAAGTTGGCTTGTTGTTCTAACAAATACTTAACAAGGTGGAAGTGGAATTGGAGAATGGGTGGAGGCTGGAAGAATGTTGAGGTGCATGATAGAAAATGCCACCTGACTTGTGGTGGCACAGTGGATAAAGCGTCGACCTGGAAATGCTGAGGTCGCCGGTTCGAAACCCTGGGCTTGCCTGGTCAAGGCACATATGGGAGTTGATGCTTCCAGCTCCTCCCCCCTTCTCTCTCTCTGTCTCTCTTTCCTCTCTCTCCCTCTCTGTCTCTCTCTCTCTCCCTCTCTCTCTCCTCTCTAAAAATGAATTAAAATAAAAAAAAGTAGAAAAAAAAGAAAAAAAAAAGAAAATGCCTAGATTGTCTTTAAGACAATTGGCTGCAGAGAATTCTTCTATCATCTGAGAGAACACATATATTCCATGAATAGGATGTTATTAGGAATATGAAGGGTAAAGAGGCTTCTGATGAAGTCTCAGGTAGATGTGAGGAGCATGTTATTGGGAAACGGAGGAAAGATGACCTCATTAGAAAGTGGCAGAGAACTTGGCAGAATTGTGTTCTGCTCTTCAGTGGTGGAAAGTGAACATTGTAAGCAATGAACTTGAGCATTTAGCTGCAGAGATTTCCAAGCAAGGTGTGGAAGTGCAGCTTGGTTTCTCTTTGCTGTTTACAACAAAATGTGAGAGGAAAAAGACAAATTAAGAAATAACCTGTTATGTAAAAAAGGAATCAGAACTTGATGCTTTAGAAAAATTTGAGCCTATCCAAGGATAAGAGTGTTCTGGTAATAGGACCAAGGGTGTGGCTGGACTTTTGCTAAAAAAATTACAGGTGTGACTCTTAAAACTAATCAAATATTTCAACAGAAGCCAGGAATAGAGAAATTATTATCCAGGAAAAATCTGTGGAGAGCTCTTGGGTGGGCCTCTTTAGACGACCAACATGCACAGAAGACTAAATGACTTTGAGGATGTTTACCAGCACGAACGCTGCCAGCCTGGACCGAGAGGAACAGAGGTGAGATGAGATACAGGAAGAAAGATGCAGCATGCAGAGCCGCCGATGCAGAGGCCAGAGAGGGCACAGACACAGCGGTCAGAATGCTGCCTCCTCAGTGCCAGACGGCAGAGGTGGCACTGAGGGCTAGGGGGTAGCAGGGTCACCCCAGTGGCTCCACAGAACAAAACATCAAGCCACAGAGAATCATTCTCAAGCTGTGAAATCCAATGGAATTTGCTCTGCTCAGTTGCAAACTTGCTTTAGACCAGTGGCTTCTTTTTACCTTCCGATTTCTTTATTCTGGAATGAGAATGTATCACCACTGGATTTTTGAAACAGATAACTTGTCTTGTTTCCCAGGTCCACAGATGGAGAGGCATTTTGCCTTAGGATTTAACCACCAGACTCTGAGCCCTACTTGATTCAGAGGATGATAGTTGGTACTTTTTAAGCTGATTATATTTTAGATGAGATTTTGGACTTAGACTTGATGGTGAAATGGTTTAAGACTTGGAAGATGTTGGAATGGGGTGAATGTATTTTGTTTATGAGAAGGACATGAATTTTGAGGGACCATCAGGCTGATAGTTATGAGTTGAATTGTGTCTCCCAAAAGATATGCAGAATTCCTAAGTCTCGAGACCTTGTTATGTGATCTTATATGGAAATAGGAACATTGCAGTTGCGATTAGTTGAGGTCGTTCTGCAGGAAGATAGACCCTTAATTTAATGATTGGTGTCTTCATAAGAAGAAGAAGAAAAGAGAGACAGAAACAAGAATGCCATGTGAAGACACAGATGAACAGGAAAACCGAGACTATGAGATGACAGAGGCAGAGACTGGCATCTAGAGGTCAAGGAACACGGAGGACTGTCAGTAACGGCCAGAGCCAGGAGAGAGGATGGGACAGATTTTCCCTAAGAGCTCTCAGAGGAAACCAACCCAGCTGACATGTTGAATTCAGATTTCTCTCCCCTGGCACTGTGAGAGAATACATTTATTTATTTTTATTTTTAAATGAAAGGAGGGGAGATAATAAGACAGATTCCCACATGTGCCCCAACCGGGATCCACCCAGAAAACCTTGTCTGGGGCCGATGCTCAAATCAACTGAGTTATCCTCAGTACCCAAAGCTGACACTTGGACCTATTGAGCCACTAGCTGCAAGAGGGGAAGAGGGAGAGAAAGGGAAGACAGAGGGGAAGAGAAGTAGGTGGTTGCTTCTCTTGTGTGCCCTGACCAGGGATCAAACCCAGTATATCTGTACTCTGCCAAGGCCAAGAATACATTTCGGTTGTAAGCCAACCAGGTGGTAGATGTGGCTTTGAATTGGATAAAAGGTAGGACTAGTCTCAAGAGAGCTGTTCTGGGCTTGGTACAGCGTCCAGAGCTCTTAGAACTATAACCACCATTTACTCTTCCTCTTCTGTTAATAACCAAACAACTAATTTTACCTTTTGGGGCTTTGAGCAAGTCCCTCAAGCTCCATAGGCTCTACGATTCCTTCTCTTCTCTAACTCCATCAGCCTCTACTGCAAGTACCCATGAAAATGCATGCTGGCTCGTCTTGCTCTCTAGTTATCAATGGGGATTAAGAGTCTTGCCTTAAAACTGCTGTAAACTCTCACTTCTTTTTATATTCCCAGGGTGCCTAACACATTGTAAGGAACATATGACTGCTGTTCACTTATTGATTAACTGATTCTTGACCTATTCATCAGAGAAGTAGTTGTAAAAAATCCATGGAGAAAATTCTCCGGAGGCTTATTGGGGGTGGGGGAAGGAGACAAGTTGAGAACAGAAGGGAAGAAAAGCATCACACAGAGCTACTGAGGCAACTGTGCTTATTACAGATAGTATGCTGCCATTACCACCGGCTTCAGCCATGGACCACAGGCCCTGGAATGATGACCATTAGGATCACTTCCCAAAGATTTTTGAGAGATACTATATTTTCACTGGTAAATGGGAGATCTAACACCCTGGAAAGCAAGCACAAGAGGCATGTTAATATCAGAATTAACCTTCTATTCCAGCCCTAGAGCACAGAGCCCAGAGGGAGTTGAAGTGCAGAGAGGTTTCTGGCATGGGGAGGTTGAATCCTGGGGAAAGGAAGCACCCTTTGCTCCAGCAGGGGTGCTCTGATTTATAGGAGCCGTTGAGGGGCCTCAAGAGAGAAGGCTTAGTCAGCAAGAAGATGTCAAAAGTCAAAAGGTAGAATAAGAAGAGGAATAACAATTGTTGCCAATGTCTTAAAGTTGATAGTTGATCCATGGTGGGAGAATTGGGGTTTTGACAACAAAGACAATTTTCTTCTCCCGTTGTGACTCCTCACAGTTCTGATGGGGGACATGGATGTCTGGATTTCTGCTTCATTTGCAAACCCTGTTACATGACAGAAAATATGCTCTTTACTCTTTCTTTCTTTCTTTCTTTCTTTCTTTCTTTCTTTCTTTCTTTCTTTCTTTCTTTCTTTCTTTTTTAAAACAGAGCCCAGGGAGCTTTTCACAGAAGCAATTAAAAACATCTTCAGCTTTGATTCACTCCTTTGAAATATTTTGATTCCAAATCTGACACTTTGAGTCCTCTATAAAATTAGCAAGTGAATTTCACAACAACAAATACACATTTAAAGTCTAAATGTTCTCAAATGATATTTAAAATAAATCAGAATTAGCTTCATTTTTTAAGTTAAAAAATCCTGTATATTATAAATATATTTTGATTTGGAATTATAAAATGGCTTTAAAGAAAATTAAAGTACTTTTATACCAATATAAAATTTACTATAAAAACATACTTTTTTGGCCCTGGCCGGTTGGCTCAGTGGTAGAGCGTCGGCCTGGCGTGCAGAGGTACCGGGTTCGATTCCCGGCCAGGGCACACAGGAGAAGCGCCCATCTGCTTCTCCACCCCTCCCCCTCTCCTTCCTCTCTGTCTCTCTCTTCCCCACCCGCAGCCGAGGCTCCATTGGAGCAAAGATGGCCCGGACGCTGGGGATGGCTCCTTGGCCTCTGCCCCAGGCGCTGGAGTGGCTCTGCTCGCAATAGAGCGACGCCCCGAGGGGCAGAGCATCGCTCCCTGGTGGGAGAGCGTCACCCCCTGGTGGGCAGAGCTTCGTCCCTGGTGGGCGTGCTGGGTGGATACCGGTCGGGCGCGTGCGGGAGTCTGTCTGACTGTCTCTCCCTGTTTCCAGCTTCAGAAAAATACAAAACAAACAAACAAACAAAAAAACCCCCATACTTTTTGGCGCCAATGCTTTTCTTCATGTTCAGTGTGAAGGACAATTAGAGCTTTACAACAGCAGGTAACCCTTGAAGTACTAACTCTGCTTGACAAGGAAAACATTTAGTCACTTTGCCTTTGGATTGCTCAGAAATCATCTCATAAGATTAAGTACTCTAGAATTGAAGGCCTCTATCTATTCTAAAGGGATTTTAGTGTCTGCCTGGGTTTCTTTGTTTTATAAAAACTGTGGTTTAAAGTAAAACTACTTAAACAAGATAGAGAATCTGCAATTTGCGAACACCAGGCAGACAAGATAGTCTAAATCCTTGGACTAGCTATGGTGAATAACAGGGCCTTCAGCATTCAATCATGTTATCCTGTAGAACAAGTGATCATGTCCTCTCACCTGGGAACCACCTTAACTCTCTTCCTAGATGCTGTAAGAAACTAGAAAATAACACTGAACATTTCTTCTATGGTAATATTCAACAATCAGCCAGGTGACAAAAGAGATTGTATTTGAGGGCTCAGCCTTAAGACCACTTAGGTGTCTTTAATGGTCTAAGTCTAAAAATACTGCACAGGCGATCACTATAAACTGATGTGTCTTTCTTTGAAAATTATGAAGTGGTGTGCACCTGCTTGATAGACAGAGAGATGGAGTCTTCAGTGATGCCGGCCCCTTTGCTGTTACACTGCGCATGCTCCTTCTCGCTCCCACGAAGGGCGGCTCGCCAGAAGAATCCCTCCCGGCTACTTTGTAGGCCTAATATAATTCTCTCTGTTTTCTTGACATTTGCTGCTGACACCCCAACCAGTTTCTTGTCTTGTTTAGGGTCCCCGTGGAGTCCATCTGAAGGCAGAATGAGAGGAGAAAGGAGTCCAGTTGTTAGGCAGCGGCCAATAAAGACGACCTACATTCCTGCTCCCAACGGTTGGGTCTGCAAACGTGGAGTTGCCCCTGTGCAGGTCACTGCGAGAAGTGCAAGTCTCAGAACCTGTCTGTAAGAAAAGAATTTTCAAGACGCTTTGGGAATAGTTTCTCTGACTAAAAGAGTTATCTCTGAAGGAAAGAAAAGAGAAAGCTTTAGAAATAGAGCTTCCCCTCCCTCCTGTGCGTTTGGACTCTGAAATCTGCAGGGAAGCAAGGCAGTGTGGAGCACGTGTGCACGAGGTGAGGAAGAGGCAGGCAGGGGGCGGTTTCCACTTGCTGCAGCACTTGCCATTAATTATGCCTGTTTTAACTAAAGAAGGTGGCTTGGGCAGTGTCCTTTCTGTTCTTCTTGATCTCCTGTATCTGTTGATTTGCAATGCTTCTCATTGTGAGCTGAGTATAATGGCAATGGATGGCATTCCAAAAAAGCTGTGATTCCCACCACCTCTTCCATCCAGGCACACAGACCTTCTTCTGGTCACTTGTAGCCATCTTTCTTGTTCCTTCTCCCCATAAATCTTGCCACATGCCTGTTACTTGACCTGGATGATTGTTTCTTTCCCTCTTTGCTTAGTTACCTCTCCTATACCTTCCCATAGGCTGATGAGCCACAATTTTAAAACTAAGGTGCATCACAGTGACAATTATACGTTGGCGGTGTGATTATTTGACAAACTCTGTTTTCCCTATTAAAATATGAGCCTGTCAGGTGCAGGGGTGTGTTGGGTTTTGTCCATTAGCACATCTAAAGGTGCACCACTGTTCTCAGAAGGCCTGGCATAGAGAAGGTATATATAAAACATGGGTAGAATAAATGAATAAGTGAAGAAGTGGAGTAGATGAATGAATGAAAATAAAGCCCATGGATACTTGATTTATCTTTTATCTCAAATTGCTCCTCTGCTTATAATGTCCCCTGCTCTTTATTACCTTCTTCTTTCATTTGATAAGGATCCAGTCCCAACTCCTGCATGCATAAAGGAATTTTACTCTATTAAATCCTTCCCTAATCCTTTCTTTCTCCAAACATTACATATCATGAATATACATGGCTTTGCATTTTATGACAATTTTCCTCCCACATGTGTAACATTTGTCTTCCCTACCAGGCTGTAGGTTTATGATAACACAGAGAGGTACTTCCTACCATGCTAATCATAGCACTTGACACTTAGAAGATATAAAAATAAATTCAATGCTCTAAATTATATTCAAATAAACATTTCTGGTTTCATTAAAATTTTACCTCAAGCTCTATGAAGCAATGCATTTACGGCTATAGAGATGATTACTCCACTCTTAAAAGGATGAATTGAGTGGGGTTAGTGTCAGGGGTACTAGCAGAACATTTCAGGATTATTAACAAATGCTTAAATTATGCAAACAACCCCCCCAAAAATTAAAGATTAAAACTTTATAAAGCTTAAGTGACTCAATTCTTGCCTATTTTGGGCATTTATTATGGTGCTAATGCTGTTAGGGTGCAGAGGGGAGCAAATCAATCTTCAGGATTATATTGTTCAGCTCGGGAAAGTCTTTCTGGCATTCTCTGTTCCTGACCCCCTCTTACCTGAAAGCCTTCAACACACATATTCAAAACCCAATCTCTATTATTTCCCTGATGTACATGGTGCCCCAGAAGGTTGACACCGGGGAACTTCATCACCCGTACCCTCTTTCCACCTGGATTCCAATTAAATAATCCATAAGCAGGTCAGAGGAGCGGATGAGGGAGACACTGGGGTATATCCGCCTGTCCCAGTCCTTGTGTGGCGATGTTTCGCACTGAGGCTTCCATCTCTTGCGAATCACAGCACGTGTTGTGAGCCCGCCCCTTTCCATGGATTCACTACTCCCCGAGGTTCCAAAATATTATTCCCTCCCCTCAATCCTTGACCCCCTGGGAGGGGGAAGATGCCAAGTGTGATCATCTACTATTACTTCAATTTCAAGAGAGAAATGACACATTAACACAAAACACAGAGAATATAGGACTGTACTTACCAAGAAAAGAGAATTGACAACTTCATACAGTTCTTTGTCTGCCTGTCTGTCACATGTTTACATATCTATCTTTACATATAGTCACAGAGCCCTTAGAAGTAGTTTTATTGGAAAGATGTTTCTGATCCTCTTCAGAGAGAGTATCTTCTAAAAACCCTATGTTAGCTTTTTAGCATTTTTTATTTTTACTTTGTCAAGACCTATGGGTTTCTATATCTCTTGAGCTATCCTAAGCTTGGGGTAACATATTTCTCAAACTAGCCCTAATGAACTCAACTTTATCCCAACCAGCCCTCAATTGGGGATAAAATTTAAATAAGAGTGTCCCAGGCCGAATGAGAGCCTGTGCATGCTGCTTGCTCTAAAGTCTTGTTTTAGGCTCTGCAAACGGTGTCTAAATTCATCACTTGTGTTGCCACAGTGACAATGATATACTAAGGCTCTACATACCAGAATACAAGGCAGACTGGATCTCAGAGAAAAAGTTTAATTGTATTTAGGACATAAATGACAGGTGTAGTCTGGATATTGATAAGACAGCAACTTGTCTAATAAATAATAATGCTCTTCAAAAACAGATCTGTGAATTTAGATGAGTTCTTCAAGGCAAAAGTTATCCTCAGGCCTACAGGGAGCAACCTCAAATGATTTCATCTGGAAAGCATTTTATAAATATCAATTAATTTATTATTATTTACAAATAAATTAATTTTCACTGCCCTGAGGTAGGAATTAAAGGTAATTATGCCAGGCTGACCTATGGGGAAGAGAAAGTGGGGCGAGAATCAAACAATTCCAACTTGACTAGTCCTGAATGAAACGGATCTTTACTGTTCAATTTAAATACCAGAAAATAAACTTTGCAGTGCATATTTTGGTAAGACAGAATTACAAATACTGTTACTCATTCTCATCTTTACTTCTTCCTTCACTCATTCAATTATTTACTCAATTTATCCCTGTAACAAATATTTACTGAGCACTGTGGTAGGTACTAAAAGTATAAACTTAAGTAGTATATATTTGTTGTTCTTAAAAATCTCACAGTCCCCTAAAGGAAACAACCATCCAGGCAATTAATGTCAAAGTAGTGTTCTGGGGACTGTCAGGGAAGTAAGAAGTGAGGTACCAAATCAAACGAGGGAGCTGACAGTATAAGCTGCCCAGGTAAGATATTGCTTTCACTGAATCTTGAAGGATGACTGGTATTTATTAGACAGACATAGTGGCAGAAGGTAACAAAGACAGAAAAAACGTTATGCTTGAAAATCCACTTGTATAAAAGAGCAAAAGCCTTTAAGGGTCCACAGCAATTCTTAAGGGCTGCAACAGAGTTACAGGTCAAAGGCACAAGAGGATATAAAATTACAAAGTAGACTGGAACTAGGGCATAATAATATGTGAGTCAGACATTAACTTGAATTCCAATGGGATTCTTGTTAATAATATTAATTCATAGTTTACTCCCCAAAATTCAGGTCCAGTACTCTGAAGTAAGATCTTGGAATCAATTTTAAACAAACACCCCAATTTTTCAGCATCCTTGGCTATGCTTTGAGAAACAGATATACATGATGGTGAGTTATTGAAGGAACTTTGATAAGGGAACAGTGTAACTAAGTTTTTATTTTATAATAATATGGCTGAAGTAATATGGAGGACCAATTAGAAGAGATGGAGAGAAGGGAAAATTTGGGAGAGAAGACAAGTCTATTACAGCCAATCAAGAAGAAAAGAGGATAGTTTAATCTAAAGTAGTTGAGGTTTAGAAAGGAGAGGTTAATTTGAGAGACATTTAGGGAGAGAGCTGGGGGTTAATTTAAGGTGAAGGCTGGAGAAAGAAGAGTTTAGTTATTACTAGATTTTAAAACAAGATGACAGAATCATTCTGGAAGGAGAGACTATTTCTACTTACACTTACTGCCTCATAAGTATGTGTTTAAAGCAAAGAAATTTGTTCTTTAAAACTTATCTGCTTGGAGCAGAATCAGTGGCTACAGTGGGCTTTAATTCCACCACTTGAATAATAAGAAAGAGGAAGCCATTGTATTTGTTGGATTGTAGTAAACAGAGACCATAGTCTGGGAGAACGGTTAGCTGGCTATTGAGATTATCAGTGAAATTCTGACTCTAATCGTGGTCATAAACAATAGAAAGGAAGTCAAATGTTAGCAATATTTCAAAAGAAGAACTAACAGACTTTTTTTTGTCTAGTTAGAAATGATAGATGAGGGAGATGAAAGAGAAAATTAATATTTTAAGCCAACGATTGAGAAGAAGTTGGAGTCGATGATGAACTTGAGTAATTGGCAAAGAGAATGGGTAAAGGGTTGGAAAGTAGCTGGGTTTGCTTTGGCAAATAATGACATTGAGCTGATCTTGGGGAATGAAGTCAGGGAATGAAGACTCAGTGTACATTTGAAGCTACTGAACTGGATCTCAGATGGAAGGTTTATGTACAGGCTGAGCTGTCATTCGCACTTAATTATGACATTATTTGAGGATGAGAAACTGGAATGACTGTCAGTTACTCCACAGTGGCCAGTAGTTTAAGGGTTTATCAGAGGATGGTGCTATTTACAAATTTGGGAAATTAGCTTCCTTTTGATTTTTCCAATTGCTTAAGTAAGAATAGTGTAGAATATTAATCAAGAATATGTGTATATTTTTGGAGGTGAATCATTTCTTGTTTTTTATATAGAAAGACTGTAACTCAAAGTTCTTTGTTTTCTTTTGTATTCTATCAGCAGCAGTCACCGAATAATGCTCTTCAAAAACAGATCTGTGAGTTTAGATGAGTTCTTCAAGGCAAAAGTCATCCTCAGACCTACAGGGAGCAACCTCAAATGATTTCCTGTTTCAAATAAAAGGGTTGAGAGGCTTATCAGGGCACAAGTCTTTTAGAGTGAACTTATATAGAAATATAAGTACACTTTTAACCACTTCTAATTTCTTTTTTAAAAATTATATTCACCCTAATGTCAAGTTAAAACATCTATCCTATATAAATTGGAAAACAATAAAAGAATGCTGCCAGGATCTTCTTACTGATTAAGGGACTTAGGACAAACAGTTATCAGAAAGTCTATTTTATCGTCACCTTGTATTTTTTTTATTTTCAGAGGGAAGCTCACTCCACTCTCAAGCCAGTGAAATATTTACAGTAGAGAAACACTTTGAGTTTGCTAGTGATACCATCTTCACTAGTGAATTCCAATTATTCTTTCCCAGATTATTTTGAGAGAAATGTAAATATGTTTCATGGTCTCCATGTTTCACAAATAGTTTCTACCAATTTATTTCAATCCGAATTTGGGCTTTTTTGACCTGGATGTGCTGTGGTGCTATAACTTGAGCTATTTCAGATGACCAAGGGGCATAATTACTAACACTTTGATCAGTCTATTAAAACAAATTACTGTGCATTTCAAAAACAGTCAATTTCTCTCTAAAGCATTTCTCTGAATAAGCCATGAAAGGACTTTCTAAAAACATTTCTCAGCTAAGCAAGGGTTATATGTTTGTTCTCTGATGACATTATTACCCAATGACTGCAATAAGAAACCTATCTTTCTTATCTATGATCTACTCTCTACCTGCTGTCAGGCACATACAATTTACTGTCTGTAATCATGGGCTTATATGGAGATCACACTCCTTTTTGTGTATTAGCTCAACATTACTAAGATTGGCTCTTAAATGAATCTACCCCATTTTATATTTTGAAAAATAAACCTTTTGGCTTGATCCGTGGTGGTGCAGTGGATAAATCGACCTGGAATGCTGAGGTTGCCGGTTCAAAACCCCAGGCTTGCCAGGTCAAGGCACATATGGGAGTTGATGCTTCCTGCTCCTTCCTCCTTCTCTCTCTCTGTTTCTTCTCCTCTCTCTAAAAATAAATAAATAAATAAATAATAAACAACTAAATAAAATATACCTTTTTGAATTTTATTTTGCTGCTTATGCATTTCAGTTCCAACCCCTAAATTAGCGAGAAAACAATACAATAAGAATCGCTTGTTTTACATTTTATGCTAAACCACTTTAACCTGCAGGATCTCTTTGGTATTTTTGCTAGGTGATAAATACTCCACGATACAAATGCTGCTCTAGTGAATTTATGTTCCGGGTATTGTCCACGTGCTGCATTGTAATCTTCCTCCCAGACTGATTATAGATGTGCATGCTAACATCAATCATTAGGCCATTTATCTTAATAAATTTAATGCATTATCATTGCATGTAAAGTAGAAAGAAAAGAGGTGAAGAGCACTTCCTATACAACAGTATGCTGCTGAACATATCTTATAGTTTGTGTCTCACTTAATCTTACAGTCATGGATTCATATTAGTTTCTTAGCATTTGAAAGAGAAGAAAATAATGGGTTACCCCTTGTAACTGTGGACAGTGATAAAATACAATGGGACCATATTTTGTATTTTAGCTACTTTTAAAGAATAAATTAACTGGAAATTACCTGTAGACACAAAAGATTGTCCAGTTGAAAATTTAAAAAATATTTCTGAACACAGACTATTACAAAGCAATGATGTGCTAAGCATGATGAGAAATAGAAAACAGAACAAATTCCTTAATATGAATTTACTCTATATCTGTATAAATTTTAAACTTAGTGATAACTGGTGCTTTTATCTTAGGATCCATGGGTAATCCTCAAGGATCTGTAAAATTCTTGAAATTTTGTGTAAGAAATTTATTTGTGTATATAACTATTTTTATATGAGTACTATTTCTTCAATTCTCCAAATTTTTTTTAACTTCAAAGGAGTTGAGGCCTACTAAACTACATCTGTAATTTATTTAATAAAATATAAGAAAATAACTCCATGCATATAATGAATATATAAATATAAATCTCTGATAATTTAAATAATAAATACGAGAATTTTCTGTTTTATAATACCTCTGTCAAAGCAAGAACACTTAGCCTTGCCTGACCAGGTGATGTCGCAGTGGAAAGGCATCGACCTGGGATGCAGAGGACCCAGGTTTGAAACCCCGAGGTCACTGGATTGAGTGCATGCAGGCTCACCAGATGATCCAGCTTTAGCACGAGCTCACCAGCTTGAGCACAGGGTCATTTGGCTTGAGTGTTGGGTCAGAGACATGACCCCATCGTTCCTAGCTTGAGCCCAAAGGTCGCTGGCTTGAAACCTACAGTTACTGGCTTGAGCCCAACGTTATTGGCTTGAGCAAGGGGTCTCTAGTTCCACTATAATCCCCTTCCCCTGGGGTCAAAGCACATATAAGAAAGCAATCAATGAACAACTAAGGTGCCTCAACAAATAATTGATGTCTTTCATCTCTCTCCCTTCCTGTCTGCCTGTCCCTATCTGTCCTTCTCTCTGTCTCTCTTGCTAAAAAAAAGAAAAGAAAACTTAACCTCAACTTCCTTTCAAATTTAATGTATTGCTTTTTGTGTACTGATTGTTCTAGCTGGAGCTGTCACTCTAACAGATTCACAAAATTCTTTTATTTGTTTCCATACAGAATCATTATTTACCTCATTAATTTGATTCACTATCAATTTCAACATTTCATTTTTTAAAATCCAATCGTCTGTACACTGGTTAAACTAGCACAAATAATAGACTGTATCTTCAGAATCATTTTTAAATGATCACTTCACAGGAGATTATGTGCATAGGGTGATGGGTAGAAAACACAAAGAACCAAAACCCCTGATTGAGATATGGAAGCTGGACAGTTAGGAAAACTTGATAAAATTTCCAGAACATGGATTGATCTTGAGGTAATTATGCTAAGTTGCAATATGTCAGACAGACAAATACCATATGACCTCATTTATGTGCGGAATATAAAACAAATACCAAAACAAACTCATAGGCACAGAGAACATATTGGTGGTTACCAGAGGCTAGAGGTGTGAAAGTGGGCAAAACAAGTAAAAGGAGTAAAAATATACACATTTTCAGTTGTAAAATAAATGTCACGGGGATATAATGTGTAGCATTGGTCCCCAACCATTTTGGGCAATGGACCGATTTAATGTCAGAAAATATTTTTATGGACCAGCCCTTAGGGTGGGATAGATAAATGTATCATGTGACCGAGACAAGCGTCAAGAGTGAGTCTTAGATGGATGTAACGGGGAATCTGGTCATTTTTAAAAAAATAAAACATCGTTCAGATTTAAATAAAAATAAAATGAAAATAATGTAAGTTATTTATTCTTTCTTTGCGGACCGGTACCAAATGACCCATGGACCAGTACCGGTCTGCGGCCCGGGGGTTAAGGACCACTGATATAGCATGGTGACTATGGTAATAAGACTATATTGCATATTTGAAGGTTGCTAAGAAAGGAAATCTTAAAAGTTCTCATCACAGGGTAAACATGTATTAATTCTATATGGTGATGGATGTTAACTAGATTTATTTTGGGTGATCATTTTGTAATATACATATAAATAGCAAAACATTCTATTTCATGTAAGATTATATATAAATAATGTATATAATATTGTATATCAATTATACCTAAAAAACACAAATAATTGGCAGCAAAATAATAACATATGATTTATTTGGGTTCTAAAATAACCTCTGAAGTCAATTCTAAAGTTGAATTTTAAAATAAGTAATTTATTGTAATTTACTATAATAAAATATGTAGATACTGTCTAGGTACTTTGAAGAAAAGTATCATTTGCTTATGCAAATAAATTATCCTAAAATGTTATAAAGAAATGTGATAGTGTTTCAGAAATTTGGAGGTGACTTCTGGCACACTTAAATGAGGACAGTAAACATAAAGAGATACAATTAGACCTGAACTTTGAGAATTTCTGCTGGGATAGGAACAGTGAAGAAGAGCAGGGAAAGCATTCCTAGAATTTGGAAAAAAGTAAACGCATGCCCAGAGGAAGGAAACCTCCAGGTACTTTAATATGATAATGAATTTGCTTTGTGTTATTTGCATAGAAAAGTAAGAAAATAATGCTAAAGAAATTAGGTTGAGATCAGATCATGACATAAACGGTCTAATACCAAATCTTCTGAGTTCCTTTGCTACCCACCAAGATTGAGATCATTTTTTAATTTGACCTGTTAGTAAAACTTTCTATCTGTATTATTCATTGGCATTTATTATTTATAGTCTTTTGCCATCAGTTATCTTTTCATATATATTTGTCATTTCTCCAACTAGATTATAATTTTTTTAAAGAAAGAATCTCTTTCATCTTTGTATGTAAGTTCTACAGCATCTAGCTAAGTTTTGTGTGTGTGTGTGTGTGTGTGTGTGTGTGTCTTATAGTAAAGCAAATAAATATGTGTGGGTAGAAAAGAGCCTTGTACTTTTTTTTGAAAGTTAATAATTTTGTAGAATCAATATGCACAGAAGAATCCCTGCCCGACCATCCTCAAATCATATGCATGAACAAGTAAGGTTTTACGTGGTATAAGAGAAAGATTACTGGCTTTGGTTTATATTGCTATATCTAATTCCACTTATATTACTGGCTTTCTTTTAGACCTAGGCTTACTGGAGTCTCCTTTGCTATCTCATTTGTAGAACTGGGCTATTCCTACCTGTCTTTTATTTCAGAAGAATTTTCTCACCGTTAGGACTGCCCAGTAATAAAAAAGGTAGAGTGCTTTAAATAAGAGATGGATGACTGTATGACTACGAGGATATAGAAGGGATGGTATGGACCAAGAGATAACCTCTGGAGTCACAACGAACTTAAAGATTTCATAATTTTATTACTTTAAATGATTAGCCAAAACTCGACAAGCAGTGACAGTAGCTGTAAATCAAAGGCTGATCTTTAATCCAGTACCGTGAAGGAAGAATATTTGAGAGTGTAACCCGGTCTGTCAAGCCACAAGGGCAAAAAGACTGCAGCGGTAACGGGACAGGAACGACTTAACCTGTCCAGATGGCAATTTCTTCCCCTGTAAAATAAGAGAGATGGCGTGGTGCCCTTCAAAGACCATTCTAGTTCTGAATTTGTTTCCAGAATCCTTCAGCTCCTAAATGATGTCTGCTGTAGAAATGGGAGAAGGTCTAATTTTGTCCTTTATTGGTAGAACAGCAGAGACAACTCTCATTGCCTGGTGAAAGAATATTGTTACCTTCCCAAGAATTTAGGGAGCCGGCTGACATCATGTTGGTAGCAGGAAATCAGCCAGATGATGCTACAGAAATCAGCAACTCTACAAATCGGGACTCCTCCCCACGAGTTTGCTGTTGAACTTTCAGCAGCCCATCTATGGATCTACTTAACCATGCCCTTCTGCGTGGGAGAATTTGACAGCCCTGGACAGCAAAAAGGATAGGAAAAACTGAGATGGCAGGTTGGAAGTACCTGAGACTCAGAGAATATACAAGAGGACCAGGACTCTGTGGACAAAAAACAAGGCAAGGAGATAGTAGAAGAATGGACTTCTGACTTGAATGACTAGAAAGTGTAGACTTGAGTTACAACCCCTGAATCCTGATTAGTACAATTTATATTAGGCACTGGACACTGGCTCTACTTGACAGGTTTGGTTGATGCAACATATAATTGTTCGTATCAAGTCGAAAGTACAATTCTAGACTAGATATGATATTTCTTTAAGCACACTTTAGTAATTAATTAGTCTGTTTATCAGCTATTGCTGCTATTAACAAAACCTCTTTAGATGGCGGCTCTTCTCACTCTTGGTTGACTTTGCTGTTCTGCTTAGTAACAAACATTTCTTCCTCTCTAGCCAAAGATCCTAGTTATTCAGTCACCAGTTGTTAGGAAATTGGAAGTCATGAGAACATAAAAAACATTTTAAGTTGGCAGAAGTTAAAATGTGATATAGCCCATTGATAAGTAGGATGACAAATTATTAGGCTGAAAGTTTGAGATCATCAGTTTATGCTCATCTACTATTTACCTTTTCATACAAGATCTACTTTAATTTTCTTTTAATACTTAAAAAAATTCCTCTTCATTAGCTAATATTTACCCTTAGCCACACATGTGATATTTAAGCCATGTTTAACTTTCAGAGAGTAAATTCAATTCCTGCCTTTCAAAGGTTCTGATTTCTGGTTAATTGAATTTATTTTATTCATTGATGTGTCTAGTGGTTATAAAAGGAGATTGATAATTGGAAGAATCTGGTCCGATAAGAGCACACAATTCTAAGAGAATGATTTGTGTATATAGATTAAACTTTCAACGTTTTCAGAAATTGCACATTTTATAATTTGCTTTCAAGAAGATGGTGAAGTTAAAATATAGAGTATTTTCAGCATGTGTTCAAGATTGCCATATTTGGTAAATATATAATATTTTTCTTCAAAATCTATTTATTTATATTCAAAATTAAATCACTTATCATATTTTTTTCCTACAGTTTATGTTAACTTTATTAAAAAAAATACTTGGGTTGCATTTGAAAATCTTAGAACATTACATTTTCAAATGAAGACAGTCCAGGCCAATAGAAATAGAAAACAAAACAAAACTAATAACTTTTAAATATATTTTTGCTACATTCCAGATCTGTGCTAAATTTTATATAAATATTATTTTATTTAATTTATATGGTAACACAGTGAAGTAGGTACTTGTTATGGGTTGAATCATGACCCTTTAAAACACATGTGGAAATCCATACCCCTAGAACCTTAGAATGTGACTGCATTTAGAGATAGGGCTTTAAAGAGGTAATTAAAGTAAAATGAGGCCATAGGGCAAGCTCTAATTATTCACACATACATATATGTATTATATATATGTATATCACATATATGTATAATGTGTGTGTGTGTGTGTGTGTGTACTCTATGAGACAGACAACACAGAGACAAATGAACACAGAATGACAAAAAGAGAAGATAGCCATTAAGGGCCAAGGGGAGAGTTCTCAGAATTAAATCAGTCCTGGTCTTAGACTTCTAGCTCCGAGTTTGTGAGAAACCAAATTTTTGTGGTTTCAGCCTTAAGCCCCACCCCAACCCAGTCTGCCTTATTTTGTTATGGAAGCCTTACCAAACTCATATAGTACGTTTTTATTTCCATTTTAGTTTAAAGAGGTTGAAGTTTAAAGAGATTAGACAAAGTGTCCAAGACTACATGCATAGAAAGTGGTTGAGTTGAGACTCAAACTCTTTGTTATTCACTGAACAAATATTTCTTTATCACATACCCTGTACTAGACACTATTATATCCAAAGATATAAAGGTAAAGAAAAACATTTCAAAAGGGGATTAGAATTAAGGGTGCAAAATGGTAAGACTAGTTAAATAGTCCCTACTTCAAAACTAAGCATTGAGAGAAAACATCCTGACCAGGTGGTGGCGCAGTGGATAGAGTGTCGGACTGGGATGCGGAGAGAAAACATCCTAGGGGTGGCTAGTGGCAGCCATCCTGTCCCAAGAGTTCTGCCATGTTCTGCTCCTCCTGGTGTCACAGGGGAAGTTGACTGACTATCCCCAAAGTTTAAAATGTAGGTCCACCAATGCTTTTCATAAAAAAATTAAATAAAATAAAAATTAAATGAATAAAATAAAATTTTAGGAATAAAGTTGGGAAATTCTCTTCACCCCTCTTGGAGCTTCCCATTATAAATTAGTACAGAAAGGGAAATAGTAGATGAATATGAACTGAAGATCTCAAACTTTCAACCTAATAATTTGTCATTCTACTTATCAATGGGCTACATCACATTTTAAGTTTTGCCAACTTAAAATAAATTATATAAATGATTATGTAATTTATCATTCTGGGGTAAAGAAATATCTTTATCTTTGTCTAATCCTGTGTTTTGTAACTTAATTGATAGCAAGACTGTTATTTTATGCATCAGCTGTTTACACTTTAGAGCATTAGTTTCCATCAGCGCACATTTTTTAAAAATGCTCACATAGGTAATAGGATTTTTTAAGTAAGAGGGTGTTAGCGGTGAATCTGTTACTTCAGATTAATTATTTGATCCGAGTTTTAAATATTGGTAATCCGTTACAATTTGCATCATTATTTTTAAATATCAGAAATTTCAAGAATATATATTTAATCCAAATTAAGAATTTCTGAAAAGCATTTTGCATTTGAGTGGGAGACATATTAAGAAAGGTTATGTGTGCCTGACCAGGTGGTGGTGCAGTGGATAGAGCATCGGACTGGGACACAGAGGACCTAGGTTAGAAACCTTGAGGTCACTGGCGTGAGTGAGGGCTCATCTGGTTTGAATGCAGGCTCATCTGGTTTGAGCAAGGCTCACCAGCTTGAGCCCAAGGTCTCTGGCTTGAGCAAGGGGTCACTAGGTCTGCTGTAGCCCCCTGGTCAAGGCACATATGAGAAAGCAATCAATGAACAACTAAGGTGTTGCAACAAATAATTGATGCTGCTCATCTCTCTCCTTCCTGTCTGTCTATCCCTCTCTCTGTCTCTGTCACAGATACATAAAAAGAATAATTATATACAATAAAAATTAGTTTCAACTACAGAAACTTACTTGTATACTTGAAGAATCAGCTGTATCAAAACCACTAATCTGAATGAAAAAGTTTTAGAATTTCAAAATAATAATTTTCAAGTTTTTCCATTGCATCTAAGATGTTATCTTTATTACAGAAGAAAATAAGTGCATATTTTGTTGACAAGTATATATGGTAAGAATTATGTGAGCTACCTTGCATCTTATGACTCATCTTTAGAAACTGATTCTTATAAAAAAAATATGTATAATAAGGGAAGTTCTCCAAACTAGCACATGATAGGGATAGCCAGGCAAGTGGATTGAGGATTTTAGAAAAATGATGGCTTAGGAACTGTTTGGAATCTGGAACTAGCAGACACGACTTGTTTTCATTCTGTCCTTCCAAATGCCCATCCCATCTCAAAAGGAGGCATTGTCTCTGAGTTTGGTGGGTCCAGCATCAGTTCTTGTGTCCAATGAATTATAGAGGACACTACTTCACTTATAACTTATTTAAAATAAGAAATTAAAAAAAATTAAGACTCCATTTTAAAAATGCAACTGCAAATTTGAAAAAAATCATGCTATAGAGATATCAATTGTATGTTTTTCTTTTGTATTCCTTTTATATACACACAAGTTTTCAAGAAAAGTATTTGTTACTTAAAGTGAGGTACAACATCATAATAATAGATCTTTTCCATAATCATTTTTATATATTATAATTTACATTTAGCCTTTAAGGCACAGAAACTTTCCCCTCATTCATGTGTCTCTGAATTTAATAGTATTAAATATTTTACATTCTGAATTCTTTGTATGTGAAGCCCACACAGCCCCGTGTCATCTTCACGCATGTCTCAGGGTGTTGTTTAGTAGATAGTAAGCTCTTAAAATGTCAGTTGAATGAATGGCTGGTTTGACACCAGTCACGCAGAATGAACTCACCATAGATAGATCTGTGGTATAATAAAGGGCAGGTCAGAGGAAGACATACTATGGCTCTCACTAGTGTTAGCAGATCAAAAGTGAAACAGACTCTGACTTGGTGTGTATATCTGAGAGATCTCAGAGGGAGGACCACCTCTGAGGGATAACACACATCACTGAGGTTGGCTTCAGAAGCGTGGCACCTCTAGTCTGTCCCAGACAAGACAAAAGCTATGATGAAACACCAGTACAGACCTTGACCACAGGCATTTGTGAACCTGGAACTATTTCTTAGAAGGATGGTTACGATGAAGGCAACAGAAGCATAGACCTCTTATGTGATATCATTAAAAAGCCAGCAGTTAATGAGCGTGTGAGAGAAACTGTCTTCTTAGAACAAGTCAGAGAATACAGAGGCAGGCAGTCTTTCATCTGAGACTAATACCCAACTTAAAAAGATACATAGGTAAAAATAATGTCACAACAGGTGTGTCTCATGTTAGAGTTTGCAAAATTTTGCCAGAAAAACACTATTTAAATGCTATTGCAATTCATCATACTATTAATAATGCACTCTATTTTTGTATGTGTTACTTATTTTAATTTAATTATTTTTTGTATGTGACCAAGACAGAGAGAAATAGAGAGAGGAACAGAAAGGGACAAACAGACAGGAAGGGAGAGAGATAAGAAGCATCAATTTTTCATTGCAGCAACTTGGTTGTTCATTGACTATTTCTCATATGTGCTTTGACCGGGGGCCTACAAGACCAAGTGACCCCTTGCTCAAGCCAGTGACCTTGGGCTTGAGCTGGTGAGCCTTGCTCAAACCAGATGAGCCTGTGTTCAAGTTGGTGACCTCGGGGTCTTGAACTTGGGTCCTCTGCATCCCAGTCCGACTCTCTATCGACTGTGCCAACACCTGGTCAGGTATATGTATGTTTTTATATGAGGAATATAACTACCACTGGCAGATGCAGTGAAAAGTGGGTTCTGAGTTCTAATCAACTAGTTTCTTTCCAGTAATGCTTGCTGCCTGCTCTGCTGGTGCCTTTAACAATGCCTTTTTTTTTTAATTTGGCTCTGCAGTCCTTTATCTAATCTGAGTACTCAATCCTGTTTCTATCCCTTGTCAGCTGTACTCTGATAGTTCACTGCTCATTCTAGCTGCATTTACTTTCTCTTTTTTTTTTAATCTCCAAAGAGGAGGTTTTGTTTAGCTCCTTTTGAATGAGAAGATCAGTTTTTCCCTGGGGCTCAAGCTAACCACCCTCTTTGGTTAATGGGATGACACTGCTTGTAAATCATTATTCATATCCTCTCCCAATCAATGACAACAGTTACAATTTAGCACTTCCCAACATTAGTAATACAGAAATGAACAAACTTCTGTCAAGATACAAAAGGAAACCTATCAATTGAACATAATTTCTCAGTTTTAAACTTTACATATGCACTGGAATTAAGGGGACAGTTAGGCAACTAAATTTTCAAGAGTCCCCTCTTTCTAGAAAACATGATTTCTCTCCATCTGCTGCTCCTTTTCACACATTCTTTATTACTGTATTTCAAAATTGCTTAATTTTCTCATTTCACTATCTGCATGCATAAGGCTTGTCTACGTAACTGAAGCTCAGTTTCAAAACACTTGCATCATTATTAATTATAATAATGATGACATTAATTCTTCTTATATCTGTTGAGTGCCTTCAGGACGCACAGAATTATATTATGCTGCTATGGTTGGACAAGTCGGTATCTTGGGGTTGGGAAATGACAGTTCCTTACCTTTGCCTGGAGACCTTGAGCTCACCACAAGCATATTGACAGAAAAAAAGAGGCAAGGAAAATTACTAACAAGCATATAATTTTGATCATAGCATTTCAAAACCTGTGCTGGACAAGGAAGAGTAAATTGTGGTAGATGGCCTAGTTACAATTTGGTCTGGATCTTCTAAATAACTAAGACATTATAAATGAAGGTGTCTCATAATATAGGTTCAGTTTTCATTGCGTTTTAACAATGCCTTATTTTTCTTTTGGGCTGAAGTGCAAAGGCAAATGAATGACACCCTTGAGATGCATGACCTCTTTCTCTAGTGGCTGGCAAATGTTTTGCATAAAAGGAGATTGGGTTTCTTTATTTCTAGAATACAGAGGAAAGTTTATTGTAAAACTTGCCTCTACAACACCTCTCCTAATGCTTATTAGCTATTTCTAGCATGTACTTGCTTTCTAAGGGGAGAAGCCATAATGATAAAAAGGCATTTGACTGAGCAGTAGAACTTGCGGCATCATTTAGTGCATGCTAAAACCATTGGGTAATGGAGCACTGAGGTGTGGTGGGATACAGCAGTGAGGGGTTGGGGAGCAGTGGTGTGTAGAGGTGGGCACTACAGGAAAACTTGGATCTGAGTCTTATAACTTCCTGCTTATATGACCTGGATCAAACTAAGTATTAGTCTTTTTTTTTCTGAAGTGAGATGTAGGGAGGTAGAGAGACACTCCCACAGGTGCCAGACTGGGATCCACCTGGCACGCCCACTAGGGGGCGATGCTTTGCCCATCTGGAGCATTGCTCCATTGTAACCAGAGCCATTCTAGTGCATGAGGCAAAGGTCATGGAGCCATCCTCAGCATCTGGGACAACTTTGCTCCAATGGAGCCTTGACTGTGGGAGGGGAAGAGAGAGAAACAGAGAGAAAGAAGAGGGGGAAGGGTAGAGAAGCAGTTGGGCACCTCTCCTGTGTGCCCTGGCCGTGAATCAAATCTGGGACTTTCGTACACTCTGGGCCGG
The DNA here is from genome assembly GCF_036850765.1 of Saccopteryx bilineata. NCBI lineage: Eukaryota > Metazoa > Chordata > Mammalia > Chiroptera > Emballonuridae > Saccopteryx > Saccopteryx bilineata. Next base: position 19,084,022 of record NC_089495.1, read on the forward strand.
TGCTCTACCACTGAGCCAAACGGCCAGGGCCAGTTTTAGTCTTTATTGTATCTCACTAATATGTACAATGATAAATTTCTTGAAAAATAACAGTATTCAACAACCAAAAGTAAGTTCATTACCTAGCCCCATCTTAAGGGCAGTCTGTATTTTCATGTTAATGTATTTTATAATCTCCCTTCATTAAGTGTGAATTATAAGTATTTATTATTTAATATTTACAAGCACTAAGGAGACATTGAATATGTAAAACATACAAATGCATGCTATCTGTTCTCAATAAGCTTGTAAATTCTATTGATGGAAAGGACATATAAATAGGTTTCCAAATATTATTTGCATTTAGTATTTACATACAATACCTAAGTTAAATTAAAATAACTCAGTATATGTACCCTGATTTATTGATGTCACCCCATTAAAATAAAAATTTATTTATATAAAAAAAATTCAAAGAACTCAGTAAAGACTTGAGTGTCTACTCTATGCAAAGCCCTGGGCTAGAAGCCAGGGAGGGCTACAAAGACTGCAGAACTTGGAAAAGAATTATTGACCTTGTTCTTGTTCAAAGCCACCAGCATTACAAATAAAAACAATTTCTAAACTCACACATTTCAGATAGTTTATTATTTATTTACACCCTAGTCTATAGTAGTCTCAAAGTTATGAACCTACAAGTAAGTTATTAATAATACTGTGGGTCTATCTAAAGTCCTTTGGGCATGGACATTATACAAATTGACACAAATCACATAATTTCACAAATGTGTGCCCTTTTTATTTGATAAATATCTTTGATCACTACAAATTATTTCATAGTGTTAAGATATTTATAAAATCCCATTGCATTTCTGATAATATTATTTAATATGGATTTGCTCCTAAATTAGTCTATGTAGCGCTATAGAAGAAATTAAGAGAGCTTTCAATTAGTTAATGCTTTTCATTCGAATTGCACTTTACAGAAATCGTTTTCTGCCAGAGGAAACATGTCAACTTCTTGGATAAAGTGGCTACCATCCATTCATTTAACCATGCAACACTTTTGAATATTACTTACTGATTTACTGGAAACTATGCTAGGTGCTCCTTCTGGTGACGAAAAAATAGGCACAGTAAGGGGAACGCTATCTCCTTCCATGGAAAGTATAATTAACTTTTTTAATGATCATCGAATATAACTATTGAAATATAACTAATAATTTAACATGAAGTAATCAAAGTATATCATTTATTTAATTAATGGTATTTTCAAATTGATTTAACCCAACCTTCTCCCACACCCTCCCCCAATCTACATCAATTGCGTGGGGTCCTGTACACAATTGCAGTGCTCAATCTTCCCAGAAGATGGCGATATGTAGTGAATGACAGCTACATTGAGCCAAGGCGTTGTTTTCTCAGCTTTCATTCCAACTTGGATGCTAAGAAGACTATAAGATTATCCCAGAAACTGACTAAAACACTTGAAGTATATTGAACTATTTCGATAAGGTTCATAAACTGTTTGCATATGTAAAATCCATGCATTTGAAGAGCCTAATACAAGAAAGGGGAATTAGAAAATAAATTTCTAGTCTTTCATTTCGCAAAATTTGTAATAAAAATAATCAAAGTGCATTAAGGAAGGATTAAAATAAGAGCATCTTGTACAATTTATTTAAAAGGTGAATTGTTTATGCTTTTGTTCTAACACAAATTCATGCAAGAAATAAAAAATGTTTTGGTGATTAGCATAAAAGTCATGTACTATTGTTTGGGAGAGAAATATAGAATGACATTAATAAAAGAGGTATAAAATAAATATTATAAGAGTAATGAGCAGCTAAATGATTAGAAATTGAGTTCAGAAAGTTTGATCCACTCTTTTCTGAATTAAATGCAACCCCTGAAGGTATTTTGAACATATGCAGTATTTTTAGAAATATGGTTATATATTTTCTTTAAACATTTTAATGCGGTTTTCTTAATGTCATATTTTTGAATTTTATGCTTTAACTAAAACAAAACAAGACAAAAGCAAAACTGTCACAGACGGTAACAAAATTAAGACAGGTAAAAGAATGAATAGCTTATGAAAAGTGTAAGTGAGTTAAAAGAATATTATAAATATACTTATAAATAAGACACATTAATAAACCTCTGATAGAATTTTTGTTGAGTTAATTCAATCTTCCCATAGTTGGGATCAAAAGGGTGTGATATTGTACAAGTTCAAGCGGGAAACTGGGCTCTTGCTTGATTATGTTCACAACAATATTGTAATGAAGGACAGCGGGATATGTTCATCCATGCAAAACTGTTTGCTTGCCTCTCAAGAGACCTCAAGAATTGGAATTTAGTAACTTATTTTACCAACATACCAAAGGAGATTTGTCTCTTTGACATGGATTCATTAACCAAACTCTTAGGACAGATGTACGAAAACATACTGCCAGTTTATTTCCTTTTCAATACGTCCAACTGCTACAAAAACAGAAATACTTGTAATGTATTATATCATTTTCTCTTCGTAGGCTGAATTACTAGAGAGGCCAAATTATAATCAGATATTTTCCTGGTGTTTATGTGTTATAAGACATTTTTTTAAATCAGAGGTAGTTTTAATTTTGATTCTCTTAGAATATCAAGTTCCATGATACCAAGAAATAAGATCAATTAAAATGATAATTACACTATTACTTCATTTTTTTTGTTCAAACAACATTACCAAATATCAATGGATAGTAAAATAAACTTGATATTGCACATTTATACCATAAATTATTACACACGATAAAAATAAATGCAATAAAGCTACATGTAACAGATAGTGAATCTCACAAGACACAAAGTATTACATATATTATAATTTCATTGTTGCAAAAGTAAAAACATAAAAAAACTGTATAGTTGTGGAGTGCCTATTTAAGAGTTAAAGCTTACTTTATAGATAAAGTAGGTAAAAAAATAATCAGTGCACATAATTAGAAGAGCAGTTACCTCTAGGGAGAAAGTCTATGGCAGGGATGTGTATGTTGGCAATACTCTTTTCTTTTCAATTGAGTGTGTTTCACATTGGTACTGTACTTTATTTTTGTTTTGTGCTCTTTATGTGTGTATTAGATTGAGCTATGTAAAATGGACCATGTTTTGATATACAAAATAGCAATTACATATAGTTTGATCTAATGCTATGTTTCATTAATTAAAAATTATATTACTTAATATCTATCTATACAGACAGGTAGATAAATAATAATATGAATATATACACAGATTTGTTGTATACACATAAATGTTCTTGTTCTGTCAGCTGAGAAGCAATGACACCCAGTAGCAATGAGCATTTTTAGCACAATGATAGTGGTCTCTAACATCACTCTCTGATAAAAAGAACCAGAGCTCCTTGCAGAAATGGCTGATAATAACACTAAAACAAAAAATAAACAAGATGAGCCTGGATTATCTTGCAGTGTCAGAAAATAAGGAAATGAATAAACACATACCCCTCCCCCACAATATATATACACACACACAATGGGGGGGGGGGTTTCAGTCAAAGGACCATAGGAGTCAATGGAAATAGTTCCCAATGGCCAAACCTGAAATAATATAAGCAATAAATAAATAAAGTAGTATTGGATTATAATCATGATTATAGTCTAAATACACATAATCCATCCTGATGTGAATTAGTAACTGGATGAATAAATAAATCGGATAGAACAGATAAATAGCTCGTATCAAAAAATTACAAATAACTTATGCAGATACTCCACCCTCAAGGAGAAGCATAGCTCCCCACTTCTTCAGTGCTGCACACAAAAGTTTTAAGAGATTATTTAAATAAGAACTAGTCCTTATTCTGGTTCTTTCAAAATCGCAATGAATTTGATCCCTCAGCCTGGCAATCAAGGTTTACATCAACAGTGATAACTCATGTGGATAGTATGTACTTCTGATATGATGTAATGAAAATCTTTCTTTATGCCTGTATTCTTCCTCCCCCAAACTCACAAGCCCAGTTTAATAATGAGGGGGAAAATCACTTAAATCTCACTTGAGGGATATTCTACCAACTACCTATTGGTACTACTCAAAACTTCAAAGCCATAACAAAGCAAGAGGACTCTGAGGAACTGCCACAGCCAACATTAGTCTAAGAAGAGTTGATGACTAAATGGAACGTGGTATCTGAGCAAGATTCTGAGACAGAGAAAGGATATTAGGAAAAAACTAACAAAATCTGACTTAAGTATGGACTTTAATAATAATGTATTAACATGGGCTTATTAATTGTGACAAATGTACCACTACTAATGTGTGTGTTTTAATGGGAGACCCTGAGTGTGGAGTTTATGTGAACTCTCTGTGCTCGCTTTACAATTTTTATGTAGATCTAAAACTGTTTCAAAAAATGAGCTAAAACAAGTTGCCATGTTCCCCCCCTCCCCAATATCTGAAAAATCAGTAGTTCTCACTTTGAGGGGTAGAAAACAGAGCATTGTCCATAACTAGATATGTTTTTCAAATCACTGAATTGTTCTAACCTTGTAATTTATTTGATAGGCTGTGGTGAAGTCCAGTTGAAACTTCATTATCATGCATGGACAGAATGCTTCCTGGTCCTTGTAGGCAAAGTCACACAGTTCAGTTCAGTGAAATTATGGTCAAAAGGGGTTGATAACATGACATTTATCATAGGTCATACCATTCTGTGAAGGGGACTCACTGACCTAGAGAGTTTGCCTGTGACATGGAGATTGGGAGAAATAGGATTGTTTTAGTGTTTCTTCACTGGCTAAGCTATTTTGGATGGAAGGAAGTATTGATATAGGCTCCAAAGCCTCTGAATAACAGTATTCAGCCAGTTTTTCTTACTTGCAGAAGGAATTTTGTGTAGCTATGTGGGGAATGCTTGAAATATGCTGCAAATTTTTTAGTTCATACCAATTGATGTTCTATCTCCCCAAACCATTGCTTGGAAGGAGATGCCTCAGACAGATGGCCAAAGTTTACCATCACTAAATGTGACTTTTAGGACTGAAACACTCCTAGATAAATTTATGTCTGTGGAGGACATACAGTGAGACTGAGGATGTTTATATGCAGGAAATGGAATTGTCAGAGGATAAATATATAAATAGCTATGTCCAACCCAGAGCAGATCAAAGTGCTACAGAATTCTCTAGACACAAATATTGTCCCTTTTCATTTTGCACTGGTCAGACTATAGCTGAGCCTGTGATGACTTTAGGGCAACCCTTTTTAAAAGGGCCACACACACCTGACCTGTGTTAAAGGAAAGCAAATGAAGAAATGAGAGAACTGGGGGCCATAATGTTACATGAGGAAACATGAAGTATCTTTAGGTCGAAGGAAAGACATGGTTTCTATTTTCAAGTGTCTTCAGATTGTTATTATGAAGAAGGATTAGACTTATTTCATAGTGCCCCAGATAGATCAAAATAGGAATAGGTCAAAGTTACAAGAAACAGATTGTTGAAATACCATAAGGAGGCAATTTCTAATAGAGCTTTGGGGAGATAGGTTAGAGATCTTATAATATAATGAGATGCTTTCCTCTGCAACTTTCTAGGCAGAAACTAATCAACTTCTTGAGACTGTTGGAGAAGAAAATCACTCATTGTGTAATTAGACTAGAGCATAAAGAGAAAGAAGATGTATGAGAAATACAGAGCAGGGAACGAGTAGGCATGCTCTGTGTCCGGAGATCACTAATGGGCAACTCAGTAATTATGACTCACGTGGGCAAGTCATTTAGGATACTGTGTTAGTCAGGGTTCTTCAGAGGACAGATGCTAAGATCTGCAGTCAGCAGGCTGCAGACTCAGGAGAGCCAGTGATGCAGTCCCACCAGAAGGCTATCAGGCTGCACACCCAGGAAGACCCTGTCCGAAGGCAGGAAGAACATTAATGCCCCAAATTGAAAGGTAGCCAGCCATATTTGGAGGAGGGCCAGCTTTTTATTCTATTGAGGCCTTCAACTGATTGGATGAGCCCCACCCACATTAGGAAGGGAAATCTGCTTTACTCAGTCTACTAACTTAAATGTTAAACACATCAAAAACACCCTCACAGAAACACCCAGAATTATATTTGATCAAATATCTAGGCACTCCATGACCCAGTCAAGTTGACACATAAAACTAACCATCACAGATTTAAGATACTAGAAGAGAATGGTCTGGATTAATGCAACAGTAGAGAGTCTTAGACCAGCTGAATTGGGCTTAGAATGAGGAAAATATAGAGCGGTTGATGGAGTAGGGAAGTGACAAGTATCAACAACGGCTTTGAGATCAGCTAGGCAAGATGGTCTGTCATTAATAATCTCAAGTGCTTTCGGGTATTGTGGCTGGCCACCAACCCAAAGGGTGGACATACTGGGTGTAAGTGGGTCCGAGAAGTGAGAGGGAAGCACTCCTGTGCGGTACGCAATCCTCTTAGGCCCTCGCTTACACTGTGCACTTTTGTGGAGACCACTATTACACAGGTTCATGCAAGTACAATATGACACCCCTCACCAGGGGCTTCTTTGATGCCACAGCTCAGAATGTCCATAGCAACCTGCACAACACTCTTGTGCATACAAACTGGAAGAGCAGGGGAGTAAATGGCCCTGAGGCCACTCTTGACCAGTGGGAGATAAAAACTGATAGATGAATGCTTGTCCCCTCCATTTCCCGTATGCGATGGACTTCATAAGGCTCCTCAGGATTCTCAGGATTGAGCATTCGTCCCTAACAGTCTTGGCTAAATTGCAGACACATTCGTCTCTGTTTTACTCACCTTAACCTTTACTACTGTTCCCTGAAATCACTTTGCAAACAAACCCAATGAAGCAGGTCTTTCACTCAGTCTCTGCTTTCCTAGGGAAGTGGGTCCAGACACTGCCTGTTGCTCACAATTCTCTGAAGAACCAGACTGGTTTCCTTATTGTTTTTGGAACATGCTCACCTTACCTTTGCTTCAGGTGTCCCACCATCTGCGTGCTTCTTCAATTTTCTGAAGATCAGTCGTGCCCCAACCAAAGTAAAAACTCTAAAGGAGATGAGAGTGAATGGAGAACCACTTACCTTCATGGGTTTCTTTTCAACTGCCTTTCTCATCAACTTGGAATTCTGCATTTGTGATGCATATACAGTACCCTATCTATTCTCTAGAGGGACTCGAGCCTCAAAGCTTCTAATATCTTTTTAACACCTTGCCCTGATAGGGTGTTAGCTATTGAATTTGTATTTCTAGCTTTCTATCACCCCAGTGCTCTTTGCATTATTTCCAAATTCCAAAAACAAGAAAAATAAGATCTATCCTGAAAGTTTGATACCTTTCCCTTTTGGTGTATTCTGGTTCACATACAAAGGCAGGAATGAAAGTTAAAGCTGCAGAATTTGTAAAACTAATATTTTTGTTAAAGTTTCCAACAGTGTATTTTAGGGAGGAAAAAGAGCATTAATTTTTTTCTGCAGGTATTATGGTACCCAACAAAAATACTTTCTACTTTATATTCACAGATGTCTTTTTAATAAAGTTGCTGTTCTTAAGTCAAGAATTAGCATCAATGCTTGTAGCAAATAGTCAAAAATAGAGTTCCACTATGTAACTATATAATATGGAAATTTGAAATGAACATGTCACACATTTCAGATTTGAGAGAAATCTAAGTGTAAATGCTGTATGCACAATAAATACCCTTTCAAGGAGAATTCTGCACAACTGAACTGATCAGCAATAGATGCTTTTAAAACTGATGTGCTGATAGAATAAATTGTTGCAAGTATTCCATATACAAAGTGAATACCTCTAAGTATGGTATGAAACTCTTACTGATTCCAAACAGATTTTCTCAACTTATTCAATATACTTGTAAAAATTTCTTGACTTAAAATTTGGATAAGGAAGGCAGAAACTGATTTTGAATTAATAGGTTATGCCAACTAGAAGTGCTAAGTCAGTAATAATCAAACCCTAAAATTCATAACTAGTTGTTGTTCACCGAACTCCAGGACAGTATAATTTTAGGGTAAGAAAAGTTCATATTAATAGAATCTTAAAAATATATATTGTTATCTTTTGATACCGTGAAAAGCAATCCCAGTTTTCTGCCAAAAGTTATGCCTAGCAATATCTAAAGTAAGTTTTCCAGGTAATAAACTGAAGATATTGGGGTGTTCTAATTAGAATAATTCTAGAATTTTCTTGGCTTAAACACCAGAATTTAAAATATTAATAAAGTCTATTTAAATAAAATTCATAAAGGTACATTTGAAACTCAAGTTTTAATTAAATATTAAATTCTAACTGAAGGAGAAAGAGCTAGTGAAATGTGGCCATTACTGTAATCTATGAGTGAAAATTTAACAGCGTTAATTTTCCTGCTTCCTTCCCTGACTCCCACACTCACTTTTTCCCACCCTCTCTTGAGCTGGGTGCCTTAAACAATATAGATTTATTTTTGAACAGTTATGGAGGCTGAAATTTCAAGATCAAGGTGTTAGCAGAGTTGACTTGCCCCTGAGGCCTCTCTCCTTAATTTACAAATGGCCACTTTGTTTCTCTGTCCCCACATGTATCTTTCCTCTTTGCTCATGCATCCCTGGTATCTCTGTTCTTATAAGGACACTAGTCCTATTGAATTAGGGTCACACTCTGTGACTTTATTTAATCTTAATTACCTCTTTATAGACTATCTCAATGTCTGCTGTCACTACTCTTATTCACACAGTACTGGAGGAAGTCTGAGCCAGAGCAATTTGACAAGAAGAAATAAAAGGCATCCAAGTTGAAAAGGAAGAAGTAAAACTGTCATTACTTGCAGATGACATGATACTGTACATAAACAACCTTAAAGATTCTACCAAAAAAACCCTACTAGAACCAATAAATGAATTCAGTCAAGTAGCAGGATACCAAATAAATGTCCAGAAATCAGTGGCATTTTTATACATAATAATGAACTATCAGAAGAGGAAACTAAGAAAACATTCACAATTGCAATGGAATTCCTACTGAAGAAAAAAAATTAATATCCTAGATTATGTGTTTTGACATGTTCATTAGGACTCATTTGGCTAATCTGTGAATGAGATAAAGTTTGATTCTAATGTTCTTTCTCTCTTCATTCATCTACCTTCCTTCTTTCCACATTGGCTTTTCCACTGAGCTTGCTCTGCCGTTTCCTTATTTCTCTCCCAGCCTCCACTGCCTTGCCTCCCCTTACTGAGGACCTACCTCATCCACCAGCCTGTGTAATCAGTACCGGCCCATTTAAAAACATCAGTTGAAATGAATGTTTTTATTTTACTTAACCATTTAACACTGTTTGATATTATTAGCATTATCTCATTCCTGACATCTTTCATTTTTCATACACATTCTGAAAATATTCTGAATTTCTTTATCTCTAGTTCAGACCTCTACTTAAATTCCAGACACATAAACTGACTACCAGATATGTCCACTAAGATATCAATCACACCGACACTTCAAATGCGGCATATTCAAAATTGAGGTCTTTTCTTCATGCCTTTCCCCCAATCTTCACATTTCTGTTTCAGTTGCCCACTCATTCATTTCTTATTCAGTTGCTCGGTTACATCTTTGATGCCTTCCATCTACTGTCCACAAAGTGTATTTCCCCCCCACCAACATTTTATATCCCTGAGATTGTGGTGCTTCTAACAATCAATGGGGGATCGTATTATATTGAGTGGCAGATTTTTCCTGCTATATAAAGTGATATAATTTATATCAGTGGAGTTTTAGATTCCATGAAATATAATATTGTCACATCTGTAGGCTGCACAACCTCATGTTTTTGAATATGCCCACTTTTCTCCATTTCTTCTGTGTAAAGCCACTAACCGTGACCACCATCACAGCTGCCTGGTCCATGCAGGTTCACATTTGATTCAAACAGATGGTAATGAAGCAATGGAGCCAAGAACTGGTGGGCCATTACCTGTAATCCTAGCTCGCACCCAGCAGGCGAGAAAATACACACAGTGGGAAAACATTTTCCTTTCCATTCAGGACTCCCAAAGCCACTGACTCATCTGAATATTCCTAGAATCAAAAGTTTCTACCTCATCAGCCTTATTCACCTCTGTTTCCCATCTCCTTCTCTCTACACAAACTCTGCACAAACCGGCTTCTCCTTCATCACTCCACCATCTTGGCTGCCTCTCCACTGCAATGCTGATGGCAGTATCTAAGCAAGAGTGCCCCCAGTCTGCCTTATTTTATAGTGTAGAAATTAAAATCTTTAAACCAATATACAAACAAGGATACAAAGCCTGATACAAAGCCACTTATCTGAGGCATAAATGGGATTCCTCATAAGAGTGCACCACCCCACATCATGTAACAGTTAAGGATGTAGGGCAGTGGTAGTCAACCTGGTCCCTACCACCCACTAGTGGGCATTCCAGCTTTCATGGTGGGTGGTAGCGGAGCAACCAAAGTATAAATAAAAAGATAGATTTAACTATAGTAAGTTGTTTTATAAAGATTTATTCTGCCAAACTTAGCAAAAATCCGACATAAAGTACTTGGTAAGTAATTATTATTATATGCTCTAACTTGCTGTAACTCTGCATTATAAACTTTATAAAGTAAATACTTCCTATTTTATAAATCACCATTACTGTGGAACTGGTGAGTGGTTAGAAAATTTTACTACTAACAGAGATACAAAAGTGGGCAGTAGGTATAAAAAGGTTGACTACCCCTGATGTAGGGAAAAGCTTAGTTTTGAGAAGATCTTAGTATTAGAAGGATGTTGAAAAGATCTTAGTTTTAAAATGATGGGAAAGGCTTAGTCTTAAAACTAAGCCTTAGGCCAGGGGTCCCCAGAATTTTTACACAGGGGGCCAGTTTACTCTTCCTCAGACCGTTGGAGGGCCGGACTATAAAAAAAAACTATGAACAAATCCCTATACACACTGCACATATCTTATTTTAAAGTAAAAAACAAAATGGAAACAAATACAATATTTAAAACAAAGAACAAGTAAATTTAAATCAACAAACTGACCAGTATTTCAATGGGAACTATGGGCCTGCTTTTGGCTAAAGAGATGGTCAATGTGCTCCTCTCACTGACCACCAATGAAAGAGGTGCCCCTTCTGGAAGTGCAGCAGGGGCTGAATAAATGGCCTCAGGGGGCTGCATGCGGCCTGTGGGCAGTAGTTTGGGGACCCCTGCCTTAGGCTATTAGTACCTTGCCAGCTTACAGCCTGTCTCCCACACCCAATGCAAACTATAAGCGAGCAAACATATACATCATATTTACAAACTTATTTGACCAACACTCTGCTACTGCTCAAGGTGACACTTCTATCGTTTCTCCTGAGGATTATTTTAAGAGTTCTTCCATTTTTTGTTTTATTTATTTTTTTTTTTAATATTTTTTTTTTTTTTTAATTTTATTTATTCATTTTAGAGAGGAGAGAGAAAGGGAGAGAGAGAGACAGAGAGGGAGAGAGAGGAGAGAGGGACAGAGAGAGAAGGTAGGGAGGAGCTGGAAGCATCAACTCCCATATGTGCCTTGACCAGGCAAGCCCAGGGTTTCGAACCGGCGACCTCAGCATTTCCAGGTCGACGCTTTATCCACTGCGCCACCACAGGTCAGGCAAGAGTTCTTCCATTTTTTGTATTGTTCACTAACCATCAGGACTACCCTCCACCTAAGTGGTATACTTTGACACTAACATGACCTTTAAAGTGAAAATACTTTGTCTTCTGATTTTGTCTTTTCCAGGCTTAAAACATTTTAATGACTTTCTGTTGCTCAAAGAGTAAAAATCCCGACTCCTTAATATGGTTTACAAGCTTCTGCAACAATCCAACCTATGCATATATCTCTCCAGCTCGTCACTCAGCACTGCATCTCTTTTTGCAATCTGTAAGACTCACTAGATTCATACCAATGTTTCAAGATTGCCTTTTCCCCACCCCGCTTCAGAGACCACACACACTAGCTCCCCACCCTGTTCTTCTTTCCCTGGCTACCTCTAATTCATTCATCTGTCAGGTTTCAGTTTAGACATTTCTTTCACAAAATTCCCCTGACCTCCGAAGTTTGGGTGAAACGCACCTCTTCTGTAACATTTGATAATTCTCTGGTCGGCATTTACTTCTGTTCGGATTGCGTCTTTGTCTGTAGGATAGGATAAATTGTACACTTATTACAATGATTTGTATTTCTTCTGCTTCATTTCCCTTTTCCCAGTGAGAAGCTGGAGCCTTTGCATATTCTTTGCCTAGGGCATATTTTCAAGGCTAGAAGAGTTTATCTTTTGTAAAACCTAAACTCATTGAAGAGATTAAGATAAAAATGACTTTAGGATAGGCCTGGAAATTAAGATTCTCCTCTGTAAAAGCTGCAAGAAGTGGGGAATTGTTCCTTATTCTCTCAAAGAATTTAAGAAAGGTGCCCAAATTTGAGGAGGCTGCAGTTATCTTATTCTTAGGGACGTGCTTCCTAGACAACTTTATCTAAAATTCTATCCCCTAAGGATGTTAGATACAGGTGCATTAGAGTAGATGACATGAAGGAGGGACCATATGGATAAACAAATGTGACCTCAGGCATGTGGCCGCATAAAGAAAAGAAAAATATCTCTGGAAACGGGGTGAGGAACTGCATGAGAGTTATGACTGATAGTGAGCTTTTAGCCAGACTGGTAAGGTGATGATTACAAACAGAAGTAGGCTGATTAGGGAAAATTAAGAAATGCTATATGTCTTCAATGGCCAAGAGTGTGGACTGAGCTTCAATGTCATATTGTACTTTCAGGGCATTTCTTTTCTGCTTCTCCAACTTGTGTATTTATTATTTATTAAATACTTTTTCTGAATCTATTGATAATGAACATATGATCTTTTTTTCAATCTGTTGATGTGGCAGATAACATTTAGTTGATTTTTGAATGTTGAACAAGCATCGCATACTTGGGATAATTTTCACTTCTTTTGTATAATTCTATTTATACTTTCTTTGGATTTGATTTAGTAATATTTTGTCGAAGATTTTTGCATCTATGTTTGTGAGAGATATTTTCTGTAGTTTTCTTTTTTAACTTTTTAATTAATTATTTATTTATTTTCTGTGACAGAGACAGAGAAATACAGAAAGAGGGACAGACAGAGACAGACAGACAGGAAGGGAGAGAGATGAGAAGCATCAATACTTTGTTGCGACACCTTAGTTGTTCATTGATTGCTTTCTCCTATGTGCCTTGACCGGGGATGTAGGGGGCTACAGCAGACTAAGTGACCCCTTGCTCAAGCCAGCGACCTTGGGCTCTAACTGATGAGCCTTGCTCAAACCAGATGAGCCCATGCTTAAGCCAGTGACCTCAGGGTTTTGAACCTGTGTCCTCCGTGACCCAGTCAGACATGCTAGCCACTGCACCACAGCCTGGTCAGTGTTCTTATACCGTCTTTGTTTTGTTTTGGTATTAGTGTAATGCTGGCACATAGAATGAGTTAGGAAGTATTTCCTTTGTTTCTAGGCTCTGAAAGAGGTTGTGAAGAACTGGTGTAATTTTTTTCCTGAATGTTTTGATAGAATTCACCAGTGAACTCAGCAGGGTCTGGTGCTGTCTGCTTTGAGAGGTTATAATTATTGATTCAAACTCTTTAATAAGGGTGGACTTATTTCGATAATTTATTTGTTCCTTTGTGATTTTTGGCAGATTCTGTCTTTCAAGAAATAATTCCATTTCATCTAGGTTATCAAATCTGTGGACATGAAGTAGGTCAAGATAGTTTATAGTTCACTGAACTGCTAATATTTTTTGTCTTTTCCCCCATCTGCTTTATTTTGGATACTTTACAATGCTATGTATTTAATGTTTAATTGTTTAATGTCTAACTGTTTCATCTGTAGTGTTTAATCTACTGTTAACATCATCTAGTGTATTTTTAAAATTACACTATAGCCTGACCAGGCAGTGACACAGAGGATAGAGTATCAGCCTGGGATGCTGAGGATCCAGGTTCAAAACCCCAAGCTCAGTGTCTTGAGTTCAACTTCATCCGGCTTGAGCACAGGCTCACAAACTTGAGCACGGGGTCGCTGGCTTGAGCATGGAATCATCCGCATGGACCCAAGATCACTGGCTTGAGCCCAAAGGTCGCTGGCTTGAACTCAAGGTCTCTGGCTTGGCTAAAGTCCACTGGTCAAGGCATATATGAGAAAGCAATCAATGAACAACTAAGGTTCTGCAACGAAGAATTGCTGCTTCTCATCTCTTTGCCTTTCTGTCTGTCTGTCCCTCTCTGTCTCTCTCTTACTAAACATTAAAAAGAAATTTACTATTTAATTTAATTATTTTTTTTTAATATTTAGAGATCCTGATCAGGTGGTGGCACAATGGATGGAGCATCAGACTGGGATGCGCAGGACCCAGGTTCGAGACTCCAAGGTTGCCAGTTTGAGCGCGGGCTCATGTGGTTTGACCAAAGCTCATCAGCTTGAACCCAAGGTTGCTGGCCCGAGCAAGGGGTTACTCGGTCTGCTGAAGGCCCGCAGTCAAGGCACATATGAGAAAGCAATCAATGAACAAGTAAGGTGTTGCAATGAAAACCTGATGATTGATGCTTCTCATCTCTCTCCATTCCTGTCTGTCTGTCCTTATCTATCCCTCTCTCTGACTCTCTCTCTCTCCCTGTAAAAAAAAAAAAATTAAAAAAATAATAAATAAATTTTTAGAGAATTTTTAAGTAGTTTCATAGCAAAATAGAGCAAAAAATACAGAGTTTCTTCATGCTCATTACCGTCCCTCACAGCCTCCACACTATCAATATCTGCACTGTGGTATGTTTGTTATAATCAAAGAACTATCGTTAACACATCATAATCAAACAAAGTCCATTGTTTACATTACGACTTATTTTTTTCGTTGTACCTACTATGGTTTTGTTGTATGACATGTATCAACCTTTATTGTTCCATACAGAATAGTTTCTCTTCCTCAGAAGTTCCATGTCCACCTATTCATCTCTTTCATCCCCTGCCCTGTCGCCTGCCCTGCCCAAGTCCTTGGCAAACACAGATATTTTAAAATGGAGATATAATTGACAATACACTGTATTAGTTTTATGTGTACAACATAATGATTTGGTATATGTATGCTGCAAAATAATTACCACAATAACAGTTAATATCTATCACCACACAGTTACATATTTTGTTTCTTGGGATGAGAACTTATAACATCTACTTTCTTAGTAAATTTCAAATATAGTCATGTATCAGTTAATGATGGTGATACATTCTGAGAAATGCATCATTGGGTGTTTTTGTTGTGTTTTGCAAACATCATAGAGTGCACTGACACAAACCTAGACAGTCTAGCCTATATATATCTAGTCTACCTGCCTGGATAGCCGATTGCTTCCAGGCTACAGACCTGTACAGCATGTTATTGTACTTAATAGTGTAGGCAATTATAACACAATGTAAGTATTGTGTATCTACACATAGGAAAACTACAGAACAAATGCAGTATAAAATGGTACACCTGTATAGGGCATTCAACAGGAACAGAACTTGCAGGACTAACGTTGCTCTGGGCGAGTCCATGGAGAGTGAATGTGGAGGACTAGAATATCACTACACACTACTGTTGATTTTATAAACACTGTAAACTCAGACCACACAAAATTTATAGAAGAGATTGAATCAAGCACAAGAGAAAATTATGCAATCAAGAGATATAAACATGAGATGTCTGGAGCTGCTGCCAGTAAAACACAACATACTGATTTATTGTAAACATTTTTTAAATAGAAAAAAATGTACGCTAAAATCAAGATAAAAAGTAGAGTAAACATATAAACCAGTAACATAGTCATATACCATCACCGTCAAGTATTATGTATTGGACATAATTGCATGTGCTTTACTTTAATAGGACTGGCCATGCAGTAGGTTTGTTTACTCTAGCATCACCACAAACGCATAAATAATGGGTTGAGCTACAACATTACCATGGCAATAGGAAATTTTCAGCTCCATAATAATGTTATGGGGCCATTGTTTATATGCTATCTATCATTGACCAAAACATTGTTATATGGAGCATGGCTGTATAAAGTACAGAATTATAAATTTTAATCATGTATATAAATGTAATTATGTTGTACATCACCTCCCTACAACTTACTTATAACTTTGACAACCTTTACCCATTTTGTCAACCTCCAATCTTTTATCTTTATTTATGAGGGGTATTTTTAGATTCTACATGTACGTGAGATCAGACAGTATTTGTCTTTCTCTATTTGACTTATTTCACTTAGCCTATGCTCCTCTGTCTTTTTTTTAATACTTTTTATTTATTGATTTAGAGAGAGAAGAGAGAAAAAGAGGGACAGAGAGAGAGAGAGAGAAATGTGGGGAGAGAGGAACAGGAATCATCAACTCAGAATTGCTTCTCATAAGTGCCTTGACCAGGCAAGCCCAGGGTTTCAAATTGGTGACCTCAACATTCCAGGGAGACACTTGATCCACTGTGCCACCACAGGTCAGGATGCTCCTCTATCTTGAGGGCTTTTCCTGTTTTGCCTCTATGCCTTTCTATCTATCTCAAAGAATCTTATAGTTTTCAATCTCTGAGATAAAAATATTTTAATAGACTGAAGAGATATCCCAGAGCATGTCCTGGTTCAGACATACTTCTCACTGGCTCAAGTGAGTCCTGGAACAGAAAGAGGACACTAGTGACACAACTGCTGAAGTCTGCATAAGCTTTGTAATTTAGTTTCTAATACTATATTGATGTTAATTTCTCAATTTCGATAATTTACTAAAGTTCTGTAAGGTGTTAACATTAGAGGAAGCTGAGCAAAGAGGGTATATGAACTCTGAACTATTTTTTTAAATTTATTTAATAGATATGGGCTTTCAAATTTTTTATTAGATTTTTGTGTTGTTTTGGTTTTTAAATAAGAACTTTATTGAGATGTTATTTATATACCATAAAATTCATTACTTTAAAACATACAATTCAGTATTCTGCAACGATCACCAATGACTACATAATTTCAGAACATTTTCAGCACCCCAAAAAGGGATCCTTTATCCATTAGCAGTCATTCCTTCCACCCTTCCCCCAAATTCATCCCCTGGCAACCACTAATTTTCTTTCTATCTTTATGGATTTGCTTTTCTTCACACTCACATATGCCTTTTTGTGACTGGTTTCTTTCTCTTAAGTGTAATGTCTTCAAGATTAATTGATGTGATGTATCAATACTTCATTTTGTTTATGGTTGAATAATACTACCTTGTATGGATATATCACTTTTTTTAAGAAGGAGGCAGACAGACACACACACACAGACAGACAGGAAAGGAGAGATAAAAAGCATTAACTTACAGTTGCAGTACTTTAGTTGTTCGGCGATTGCTTTTAATATATGCCTTGACCAGAAGCTTCCAGCCAAGCCAGTGACCCCTTGCTCAAGCCAGCAAACTTCGGCTCAAGCTAGTGACCATGAGGTCATGTCTATGATCTCATGCTCAAGCCAAAAACCCCATGCTCAAGCTGGTGAGTCCATGCTCAAGCCAGAGACCTAGAGGTTTTGAACTTGGGTCCTCAGCATCCCAGGCCAATTATCTATACACTGTATCACAGTCTGGTCAGGCAATATATCACATTTTTATCCATTCATCAGTTGATGAACATTGGGATGTTTTTATTTTTATTTTTTTGGATGGTTAATGCTACTATGAACACTCATATAAATATTTTTGTGTGGAGACATGTTTTCCCCTCTTTTGGTTATAAAACTAAGAGTAGAATTAAAAGTCCATTTGGTAACACTACTTTAATACTTTGAAAATCTGTCAAACTCTTTAAAAATGACTGCACCATTTTATATTTCTATTAGCAATATGGTGGTTCTCATTTCTACATATTCTCCCAAACATTTGTTATTCTTTATCTTTTTTATTTTAGCCATCTTAGAGAGTTTAAAATACTATGTCTCTGTCGTTTTTCCCTAATGATTAATGATATTGAGAATCTTTTCATGTGTGTATTGGACATTTGCATTGTTTTAGAGTAAGGGTTATTCAAATCCTTTGCCCATTTTTAAGTTAAATTACTTATACTTTTGTTTTTTTTTTGTTGTTTGTTTGTTTTGTTTTGTTTTTTTTGCATTTTTCCGAAGCTGGAAATGGGGAAGCAGTCAGACAGACTCCGGCATGCGCCTGAGTCGGATCCACCCGGCAAGCCCACCAGGGGGCGATGCTTTGCCCCTCTGGGGCGTCGCTCTGTAGTGACCAGAGCCATTCTAGCGCCTGAGGTAGAGGCCATGGAGCCATCCTCAGTGCCCAGGCCATCTTTGCTCCAATGGAGCCTCGGCTACAGGAGGGAAAGAGAGAGACAGAGAGAAAGGAGAAGGGGAGTGGTGGAGAAGCAGATTGGTGCCTCTCCTTTGTGCTCTGGCTGGGAATCGAACCCAGGACCCCTGCACACCAGGCCAACGCTCTACCACTGAGCCAACCGGGCAGGGCATACTTCTGTTTTTGAGTTGTGCGAATTCCTTGTATATTGAGGGCACAAATCCCTTATCTGATATATGACTTGGCAAATTTTTTATCTCCTTCTGTGAGTTTTTTTTTTTTAATGGTGTCCTTTGAAACACAGACATTTGTCATTTTGATGCTGTCCTATTTATTTATTTTTTCTTACTTGAGATTTTGGGGTCATATCTAAGAAGCCATTGCCTGATCCAAGATCATATAGCTTTACTTCTATGTTTTTTTAAAGAGCTTTACAGTTTTTTTTTCAATAATTTTATTTTTTTAATGGGGCGACATCAATAAATCAGGATACATATATTCAAAGATAACAAGTCCAGGTTATCTTGTCATTCAATTATGTTGCATACCCATCACCCAAAGTCAGATTGTCCTCTGTTACCTTCTATCTAGTTTTCTTTGTGCCCCTCCCCCTCCCCCTTTCCCTCTCCCTTTCTCCCCTCCCTCCGTAACCACCACACTCTTATCAATGCCTCTTAGTTTCACTTTTATGTCCCATCTACGTATGGAATAATGCAGTTCCTGTTTTTTTCTGATTTACTTATTTCACTCGTATAATGTTATCAAGATCCCACCATTTTTAGCTGTCACATTAAGATCACGGATTCATTTTAATTATTCAATTAATTATTATACATGCAGTGTGAAGTGAGGGTTCAATTTCATTCTTTTGCTTGTGGATTCTGGTTGTCCCAATGCCATTTGTTGACAAAATTTTGGTGCTATTTTTGCAATTTTTCTGAAAGTGTGAAATCATTTCAAAACAAAAATTAAAAATTAAAGATAAATAGGTTTTTTTCTCACTTTTGTACTGCCTTTTGGCTCTACCACACTGCCATCTGATTTCCCCAGTGATTTTTTTTTTTTACAGAGACAGAGAGAGAGAGTCAGAGAGAGGGATAGATAGGGACAGACAGACAGGAACGGAGAGAGATGAGAAGCATCAATCACCAGTTTTTCAGTGCAACACCTTAGTTGTTCATTGATTGCTTTCTCATATGTGCCTTGACTGTGGGCCTTCGGCAGACTGAGTAACCCCCTTGCTCCAGCCAGCGACCTTGGGTCTAAACTGGTGAGCTTTGCTCAAACCAGATGAGCCCACACTCAAGCTGGCGACCTCGGGGTCTCAAACCTGGGTCTTCTGCATCCCAGTCCGATGCTCTATCTACTGTGCCACTGCTGGTCAGGCTCCCCAGTGATTCTAAGGAGTGCAATGTCATGAAAGTACATAATATTGGCAAGCATAAAAGGTTCACCTCATGTTGGGCAAATAAGTTTGTATAATTTGTATATTTTTTAAGTTTGTTCACTTTTAGTGTTAGAAAATAGTGCTGGGCAGCGCCAGGTATGTGATCTGTGAAATTATAAATTACTTTTCCTGTTTGGGAAGGGCCATTGTTTTGCTAATATGTGCTGGAGGAGGAGTCCATATTTTGCAGTGAGAGATGAGAGACAGCAGAGTGCTGAAGGAGAAGCAGAGTTTGTGCAGAGAGAAGGGAGAAGATGTGCAGATGGGGAACCAGATATGTGAGGGGCTTTTGTGAGCTCCGCTGAGACTGGTGAGGCCTTTGATTCTAGGAGAAATCGGAAAAGATTCTCCTGGTTGTGGAACCAGATAATATATCAGTAGCTTTGTGAACTCTGAATAAAGAGGGAAGTGTTTTTCCCTGTGTGTGTTGCTGGTCGGCCAGTATGAGTCTTAAATAAAGGAATGGCCCACCATTTTTTGGTTCTACTGTTTCTTTACCCTCTGTCAGAATTCAGTGAGAATCTGCATGTGCATGGCTGCGATGGTGGTGGCCCCTCCCTGGCCTTATACCTCATCAAGTTTCTTAAAGATGCTAGTGTTTACTTCCCCAGCACAGTATTTTTTGCCTAAATGTACACTGGGCCATCCCATGATCATAGGGAAGGGAAGAATATGCTATTCTCATATAATAAATCCATTCTCACAATCTCTGAGAATTTTGTCCTTTGTAATATGTTCTATCAAAGCAATTCTCTAATTTCTACCTAATTTATGATAGCCCATTGTCATGTCCAGCTTCACAAAAAACTCATAGCAGCAGAGTACTTGGCCATGTTACAAGTACTCTTGCCATAATGTTGAACACTGAGTTACTTCATTAAATTAGCCCGTTACTACACTATATTCTACACCCGCTTCGGTCCAAAGCCATCTCAGGTACATGCTCAAGGGTCCTGTTGCTACGTATTAGCCAGGCTCTATGCTTCCTTCATTTTATAAGCATTTCCTTCTTTTGTCTAGATTGTTGTGCTGCTTAGGCTGTGCTGAGCCCTGACTTTAGTTATTTTCCCGGAGACAGTGAGAAATGCTTGCTGAGAGCAGAGGTGAAGGAGGCTAGGCATTGCATCTCAATACATTTGCCAAATGTTTAGATTTCTGGGCAAGGGGAGGCTACTCTCCTTTCTCAGGAACCAGGTGGCTTAACTGAATAAGTAATTCATTTAGTCAACAAGTACTTGTGAGTAATCACCACTCCCGGGCACACTTCAGCTTGTTTCCTTTATCTGCAGTTTCAGGGCTCCTGTTTCAGGTGACAGCCTTTCTTTCTGTCAGCCAAAACTCTCTAAAAACAATTAAGTGGTGATTTCATCTTTTGTCCCTGAGTTTCATTAGTGGTTTAAACTTTAAGAGAATGTAGCTCCTATTGGAGAAGAGGAAGCCAAATAAAAATTGGAATTTCCCAACATATTTTACAAGGCCTTGTCCCCTGGGCAGTTACCGACTATTGCAATTAACTCAAAGTGTATGCTGTGTGTTTGTTCAGCAGCAATCAAGTAACAGGAGAAAACTGGTAGAAGATGTGAATAAAAGCATATATGAGAGATTGCTTGGTCATATGGTAGTTATATTTTTAGTTTTTTGAGGAACCACCATACTTTCTTCCATAATGGTTGTATTACTTTACATTCCCCACCAACAGTGGATGAGGGTTCCTTTTTCTCCACAGCCTCTCCAACACTTGCTATTACCTGTCTTGTTGATAATAGCAAATCTAACAGGTGTGAGGTGGTATCTCATTGTAGTTTTGACTTGCATTTCTCTAATAACTAATGAATATGAGCAACTTTTTATATATCTGTTGGCCATTTGTATTTCTTTCTGGGAAAACTCAAAAACATTGGTACGTAAAGACACATGCAGCCCCATGTTCATTGCAGCATTGTTCACAGCGGCCAAGACATGGAAACAACCAAAAAGCCCTTCAATAGATGACTGAATAAAGAAGAGGTGGTACATATATACTGTGGAATACTACTCAGCCATAAGAAATGAGAACATCGGATCATTTACAACAAAATGGATGGATCTTGATAACATTATACAGAGTGAAATAAGTAAATCAGAAAAAACTAAGAACTGCATAGGATTCCACACATAGGTGGTACATAAAAATGAGACTAAGAGACATAAACAAGAATGTGGTGGTTATGAGGGGGGTGGGGGAAAGAGAAGAGGGAGGGAGAGAGGGGAGGGGAAGGGCATAAAGAAAATCAGATAGAAGGTGACAGAAGACAATTTGACTTTGGGTGATGGGTATGCAACATAATTAAATGTCAAAATAACCTGGAGATGTTTCCTCTGAACATATGTACCCTGAATTATTGTCACCCCATTAAAATTAATTTAAAAAATCTAATATATAAAAAAAGAATATATGAAAGATTTTAAACATATAATTACTGAACTGATATGGAAAAAGACATAATACATGCAAGACTAACCAATACTGATAATGCAGCTACCTATTCCAAGTTAATTCTGGAAGAGTGCTTGCTTTAGAATGCCCTTTTACTCTCTCACCACATTTCTAGAGTTATTTTCATGCATTGAAGGAAAAGAGGTAGAGAGAGAAAAATCACTCTCTGGTTTAGTCTATATTGGAGAATCAAAGGAAAGAATTTAAAAAAGAATTATTAATGTTATTCTTGCTTGTCCTCAGTCAACAGAGAAAAATGATCATGAAAAAAAGGGCCAGTATTCCAGACTTATTTTTGACCTATGGGAATAATTTTTCTTTTAGTACAAGACACATGCTTGTTTTTTTTTTCTTGCGTATCTAAATTGGAAAATTAATCATAACCTATGCAATATGCAGTCTCTCTTTTGAGCCATAGGGGTTCATTTATGCCTATTCTTTGGAAGGTTCAGAAGATTAATTTTTCTGTTTTTGCTTTTGGTTGTTGTGAAGAGTAACTTTGTTTACCACTCTGGCTCACAATAAACTTTTCTCTTTAAGAAACTTTTCAAAGTGTCATCGGTGGAAGAGCAGCACGTTCACTATGGCAGCTTACAAGTGATGCAAAGGCGAATGGCGCCTCTCATTTCATAAGTAATCTAATTGGAAATTCTTTGTTTTTCTCCCTGCAACCCTGAATCTTTTTGGTTTGTATGTCCTTATCCCCAAGAAAGGAATAGGTGCACCAGGCTACATGACAATGGTCCAGGGACTAGGATGCTGACTAACCCCACGCCATTGATTGCTCCTCAGGTGCTAAAGGAGTGAACAACAAAGAGGCCTACAGTGTAATCTAAATTAGCAGAAAGAAATAGGTTTGCTTATATGTAATGGACAAAAAAGACGTCTCTCCAGTTCCAGGGCTACCTCTGGGGAACTTCTTAATTTTGCTATGCCCACAGTATGAGAAACTTGAGCAATCACAAGCCAGTAAATTTACTAAAAGCTCACATATTTTAGAAATAAAAATTTGCCTTACTCTACAAAAACACACTGGCCAACTGAATCATTGACTAATGACAGAATGGGATGTGAGATGGGAGGAGAATAAAATTAATGAAAAATAGTACTTACTCCAGATAATGTGAATCAGTGACATGCTTATGATATTTGAAACCCAAAGCAGATGATCTGTCAATATGTGCCATGTAGAGATTGAAAAATTAGAAAGAAAGAAAGCCTCTAAAATGGAGACAATTATCCCTTCCTCTTGGTAGTCATACTATTGTGTGATCTCCTTCAACACTGTACCAGGGTTTGTGTGTATAAGCAACAGAACATGGTAAAAGTGATGCTAAGTACTTCCAAGTTTATTAAGAAAAAAACATTGCTTCCAACTTGGTCAATCTCTCTGACGTAGATCCATTGCTCTGGAGAAAACTGTGGTGAGCACTCTAAGGATAAACTAACATGGCAAAAACCTGGAGCCTCCTGCCCCTAGCTATGTAAATGAGCTTGGAATCAGGTGCCCAGAGCCAATCAAGTTATTGGGATTGCAGAATTGCAGCCCAGTCCAACCACTTCACCACAATCTCACAAGAGATCATGAAGCAGAACCATCCAAAGAAATGGAGCTTCCATTCCTGACTCGCAGAATCTTAGATAATGAATTCTGGCATTTAAGTTGCTAAGTTATGGGGCAATTTGTTATATAGCAATAAATATGCATACCCTTATTAGATCTGAAAAAATTATTTTTAGTAACAATGATGAAATAAAACAAGAAATAATAATGGCCTAAAAAACAAGTATAGACAATGAATATTTTCTTATTTTGAAATTGTAGACATAATTGTGCCGGCTTCAAACAAAAATTAAAAATTAAAAGAATAAAGTGAATATTATAGTACAATAATGGAATAAAGTAAGGGTTAATATTTTTAAATTATTTTAATACATTATTTTTCTAAAAAGAGAATAATTTATATTTATATGTGGCCAGTTGCAGTTACTGTTTTGGAGACTTCTGCAAACATGTTGACATTTTTGTTAAAATTTATCTTCTTTGCATATCTATGTTTAATAAACAGTATAGCCATATTTGTCAGTCTATCTTGGCTTAGTTGTTTGACAAGTATTTATTAATTTAATTTAATTTTTTTACACAATACAACAGATATAAAATTGTTGAAAGGGTCTTACCTACTGTCTTTTTCTTCTCCTATATTATTATTTTTAAACCTGTCGGTAGTGAATCATATATCTTTTCTCTTGATCATGTGAATGCCTAGAAAAAGAGGTTGGTTTTTTGTCATTTTTCTGTCCTGTGTCATTGGAATCTTGTTTCATTTCTAGAAGGTACTCTCTGGATGTGTTTTCTCAGAATTTTTCTTAACTCTGATGTTGAAGACATCCATGTTCTGCAGGGGATCTGACCCTATCATGGTGAGTCCTCTTGATCTATACAAACTAGACTTTGTTAAACTTAGAAATATTTTTGTTTATTAAATCATTTTTTCTTTTGTTCTAATTTTTATTTCTCTTCCTCAGTAAGTCCAACAACCTATGTGGTCAGATATGTATAGTCTGTTTCATACCTCTCATACTCATTTTCTGTTTTTATTAAAATATTTTTAAAATTAATTTTATTTATTTATTCACTTTAGAGAAGAGAGAGAGAGAGAGATAGAGAGAGAGAGAGAGAGAGAGAGAGAGAGAAGTGGGGGAGGCACAGGAAGCATCAACTCCCATATGTGCCTTGACTGGGCAAGCCCAGGGTTTTGAACCGGCGACCTCAGCATTCAGTTTGACGCTTGATCCACTGCGCCACCACAGGTCAGGCTCTCATACTCATTTTCCTTTAAAAAATATCTTTCCTTCTGCATTCTGGGGGAAAACCTCATTTAAAATAACCCACTTTTCTTTTAAACTTTATGCAGTGTATATTCTTCCACTGCATTTCTTTCATTCTGTCTTTCTTAATTTTTTTTTCATTTCTGCTGGACTTTTTTTTTTTTTTTAAAAAGACAGAGTGAGAGTCAGAGATAGGGATAGATAGGGACAGACAGACAGGAACAGAGAGAGAGATGAGAAGCATCAATCATCAGTTTTTCATTGTGGCACTTAGTTGTTCATTGATTCCTTTTTCATATGTGCCCTGACTATAGGTCTATAGCAGACCGAGTAACCCTTTGCTCAAGCCAGTTACCTTGGGTCTTAGCTGGTGAGCTTTGCTCAAACCAGATGAGCCTGCCCTCAAGCTGGCGACCTCAGGGTCTCGAACCTGGGTTCTTTGCATCCCAGTCCGATGCTCTATCCACTGCACCACCGCCTGGTCAGGCTCTGCTGGACTTTTGAACATCTTTTGATTTCAGGATTTTGTCATATCATCTCAAATGTATCATGTCTTAGAACCAAATTTTATTTTTATAGTATTTTGCACAAATGCACATAATTTATTTCCTATTACACATTTATGAAAGTATGCTCTAAAAATGCTAGTCTCCTTTTATTTCTGAAAAACTCTTGGCAGGCCATGTGTCTATCTGTTGTGGGTCTATCCAGGTTTGGCATTTTCTGTAAAGCAGACAGCATAGGTTCACCATGGATTTTCAGACAGTATACTGAGAGCTTTTAGAAATTTTCTTCAAAAAATTTGTATTATGAGCTTAGTGAATCAGTGATCCAACGGAAGAAAGGTTAATCCCAGAATTGTGAGTGTTCCCAGTAGAAATTTCATCTTTGTCTAACTGCTCTGTGTTTGACAAATTGTTCTGCCACAGGCAGTTTTCACTTGGAACTGTTAAGTCAGAAATTGTGTGAAAAGACTGAGATGCTACCCTGCTTGTAAGCTAACAAGTTAGCCTGCCATAGTTCCATAGATTTAGAAATAGACATAGATTTTCTAGCTCTATCCCCACATCTACCTCCATCTCTGCCTCTAGCTCTAGACCACTCTTAAGTCAGAGAAAAATATAATTATTGTTTACAGAAAGAATGGATGTCAAAACAGTACCTTGCATTAAATTCCCCTCTTCCCATACCCACCAGGGGGATGTGATGAGGACTGGATAGACCAGGTTTGGGTGAGAAATCCTGCAATCAGGAAACTATGCTTTTATGAAACTGCTGGAGGAAGATGCTCCTCAGTACCTTGGAATATCACCAGATCTCCTCTAAGGGTGTGAGGGGAGAGGCTTCCCTAGTGCTTTTACTCTGGAATATAATAAGCAAATGTCCCTGGGGGGAGAAGGAAACTTCTATCTTTTTTTTTTTTTTTGTATTTTTCTGAAGCTGGAAACGGGGAGAGACAGTCAGACAGACTCCCGCATGCGCCCGACCGGGATCCACCCGGCACGCCCACCAGGGGCGACGCTCTGCCCACCAGGGGGCGATGCTCTGCCCCTCTGGGGCGTCGCTCTGCCGCGACCAGAGCCACTCTAGCGCCTGAGGCAGAGGCCAAGGAGCCATCCCCAGCGCCCGGGCCATCTTTGCTCCAATGGAGCCTTGGCTGCGGGAGGGGAAGAGAGAGACAGAGAGGAAGGGGGGGTGTGGAGAACCAAATGGGCGCTTCTCCTATGTGCCCTGGCCGGGAATCGAACCCTGGTCCCCCGCACGCCAGGCCGATGCTCTACCGCCGAGCCAACTGGCCAGGGCCGAAACTTCTATCTTTACTGCACTGGAACATCTCAGGAAGGTATAACTTAAATCTTTCCAGAGGAAAGCACTGTCTCTATCTCCCAAGATTGTTATTTAACATGTCTTTTCTTCAGACAGCCCTGAGCATGCAGGAAAATGGAAAATCCTTAGAGAATTATCTCCCAAGAGGAGCCTGATTTGTAGCCCAAGTACACATCGTGGTTTTCTCTAGACTTCTTCCTAGCACTGACCCTGATCCACCTGTTCCCAGCTAAGCTCTGCTATCTTCCCAACAGCCTGCTTCATACACTGATTTAAAACCTTAAGCATCAAGATGAGTTGCTGTTGAATGTGATAATAATACATTGTGGCTAAACACGTCCTGGAAGGATATCTGCACAGTGACCTCTTTCCCCTTCCATCCTTGGTCTTTACAATTCAAGCAAACATCTCATAGCAACTTCGACATGTGTGACCTCCTAATTTCTAATTGTTTATTTGTACCACTTTCTGGCAGAAATTCTTCTAACTATAAGACATATGAGGTGTAGACTTCCTTAGGTTTTAACACCAATACATCATCTTTTTAACAATATATTGAGATTTGGGATAATTTTAACATTATATTGAAATTTGGGATAAGAGTGAAAAGAATTTAGATGCCTGTTCTCAATTCATCATTTAAACCAGATTCTTTGAAGTTTTATAAAAGTTGTTTCTATTTATGGAAATAATGAAATCTTATAAAGAAAATACTATATATATATATATGTGTATATATATATATACACACACACACACACACACACACATATATCTGTTTTCTTATTGAATTTGTTTTCATTTTTTTTTTTAAAATATGATCTCTTGATTGGTTCTTAGTGAGACAGCCCATGAAGACTGGATTAAATGGAATAAATGTAAACTACATTTACTGAGATATGCTCTGCTGGACAGATGAGTTAGTTTATGCTCACCTTATTAAAGATGGCCACTGTCCACATGGGGTGGCTGATTGCCTTCTTGCTTGGGAAGGAGCTTGGTTATAGTAATGTGTGCTGGAGGAGGGGCTTTTATGCTAATAGGTTTTTGGGTTTTTTGGGTTTTTTTTTTTTGTATTTTTCTGAAGTTGGAAATGGGGAGGCAGTCAGACAGACTCCCGCATGCGCCCGACCGGGATCCTGGCATGCCCACCAGGGGGCAATGCTCTGCCCATCTGGGGTGTCGCTCTCTTGCAACCAGAGCCATTCTAGCGCCTGAGGCAGAGACCATGGAGCTATCCTCAGCACCTGGGCCAACTTTGCTCCAATGGAGCCTCAGCTGTGGGAGGGGAAGAGAGAGACAGAGAGGAAGGCAAGGGGGAGGGGTGGAGAAGCAGATGGGCGCTTCTCCTGTGTGCCCTGGTCAAGAATCGAAACCGGGACTCCTGCACACCAGGCCGACGCTCTACCACTGAGCCAACTGGCCAGGGCCTATGCCAATAGGTTTTAAAAGGTGGAATGAGGAGGCCATTTGGGGAGAGTGACCACATTTTTGTAGAGAGGAGGAGCCCCTGTTGTAGCAGGGCACGGAGGCCATGTGGAGGAGCAGAGCCACCCAAAATGGCAGCATGAGAGGGAACTGAGTGAGGCCTTTGATTCTAGCAAAATCTGGAGAAAGTCAATGGCTTTGGGAGCCCTAAATGTTAAGGGAAGTATTTCCCACTGTGTGTATTTTCTCCCCCGCTGGTTGCGAGCAAGAATAAAGAGGATGGCTCACCAGTTGTTGGCTCTGTTGTTTCTCTATGATTGATCTGAATTAAATGCGAACCTACATAGGCCAGGCGGCTGTGATGGCAGCCATGGCTACAAGCCATACAGGCTCTATACTTAAAAATACTTGTAATATTTTCCTTTTGTGTTTGGAAGCCAAAACACAAAGATAAAAATTTTAAAAATATGTTATACAAAGTGTGAAAACTCCTTTTCTCTCCTCTGGAAAAAAAGCTTAAGTATACTGAAACATCAGATTTTGAGCAAATGAAGACAAATTCAGGTCACTTTACATGGAGCAAACAAGTGCAAATTTTAGGACAGCACTTATTTCTAGAGTATGAGATTTAGTTTTTGCTATTTTGAATTTCACCATTTTTTTATTATACAATCTGAAATTTGCAGTACACATATCCAAGAGACATTTATGCACAAGCTACAAGACGTTGTTAGGAGACTAATACCATATTATCAGCATGCAATGTGATTTCAGAATACAAACATGAGAAGATACTATCACTGTATGAGCTGGATAGAAATTGTAATTTATGTTACAATAAGTTTATGTTCCATTAGTAGTGCTAAAGATTATATATAGTAGTGCTATATAGTAGTGTATATAATGGTGCATAATAGATGTTATTGCTAAAATAATATTTTTATTTGGGAAGATTCAGTTTCTTGGCAAAACTCTTGATAAGCCTCCTATTTTATTTTGTTAAGATCTTTTTGCACTTTATGTAGCATATTTAAAAATTGTTCCTCAGTTGCAATAGCCGTAGAACATAGTGGAATAAAATTCCATAACATAATTGACAATTAAATCCTAACACATTTGCCATGTAACTAAAGTGCATAGATTTAACACAAAGGCATTATACATGGGATTATATATTTAAGAATTCTTGTGTAGGCTCATTGGAAGTAACTTGGCTCAATTCCTTTTTCTCTCACAAGCATAAGACTACATATGTTAGTTTTTTAATAAAAATGTTCAACAAATTAAATACTTTTTACACATAACAATTTAAATGATAACAACCTATGTATCAACTTATTTATGAGATACTTTCATTCAATACATTTAAGGGATTCTATCTAATTGACAGTAGCCTTGTATCACATTCAGTAAGACAGATTAAAAGGAAGACTCTTACAACTTTGCAGAAAGACTTTGTCAATGTTTCTTCATATATTTCTACAGAAAAAAGAAACTGAGGGAACTCTACTTTATCTGTGCCTAGTCTATTCCATCCATCCCCAAGGGATTTGCATATGCCATCTCATTTAATCCTTTGATGAGTCTACATTATTATACAATTTTGCATATGAGATAGCGAGGTTCCAGGAGGCTGATCAGCCCTGCCAACCTAGAAAATGAAAGTCGTCCCAGATTCCTCCTCCCACTTTCTCCCACATCCAAACTGTTAAATTCTATCTATTTTTATTTCCTCAATATGTTTTTAATCCTTAACCTCCTTGTTATCCCCTGTTATCTATACTCTTCTGGTTTGGTTTTTATTTTATTTTATCATATCTTACATAATGTAATAGCTTCCTACCTCGCCTCTCTACCTCCCATCTCCACCCTCAAACCAACTACTAAAAATGTAGCATTTTACTTAAAATACAAATCAGAAAATGTCAGTTCTTTTCTTACAACCCGGTTGTATCAAGCCCAGGCCTCTATGCATGACATATAATGACTTGTACACATGTCTCTTAGCAATCTTTCTGCACCTGCTCTCCTATACCGTATGCTTTAATAAAATGGAAATGTTTCTAGTTCCGGTTCAATATTATTTTATGCCTGCCCTGGTATTCATGTGTGCCACATCCTTATTTCCCATATTTCTGTACTTAAATATTTTTAATCTTCCTTTTGGATGTCATCCTCTCTAGGAAGATGTTGATACTTTTCAGAATGGAATTTTCCGTCTCTACAGGTTCATAGTGCCTCGCAAATAGCTCCATAGGCACACTTACTGGTTGCACCAAAATACGTACTCTTTGAAAACTCCCTGTATAATTGAAAATCCATCCTGGGTTTTATTTTTTTTTTAATTTAAAAAAAATATTTTATTTATTGATTTTTAGAGAGAGGGGGGGAGAGAGAGAGAGAGAGAGAGAGAGAACGGGGAGGAGCAGGAAGTATCAATTACCATATGTGCCTTGACCAGACAAGCCCAAGGTTTCTAACCAGCAACCTCAGTGTTCCAGGTCGATGCTTTATTCCACTGCGCCACCACAGGTCAGGCTCCATGCTGTTTTTATAATCCTTGCTATACAGTTAGGGATATAAAAATGATTATTCATGTGATTATGCTTTTATAAATCTGCCATGGTCATTACTAGGATTTCCTCTGGGTTCAGTACCCTTAGGACTCTGATTACTTTCTATTTGAATAAAAGTGTCAATCACTCCTAAAATTAATAAATCAATAGTTCTTTTATAAAAAAAGAAATCCAAGTTATTTTAATGGCTTAATTATGAAAAATGTACAAATTTTTTAAAAATATTGCGAATGTCCGATTCTTCAAATACTTTTTTCCAATTTGTATTCATACTAAAACTCAATATCTAAAACTGTCTCCCTTTGGTTGGATCTGCAATTGGGAGTTGATATGTTCCTTTGTCTCCAGTGGCCACCCATGGAAGACTTCCAGGGAACCATAGGACTCCACAGCATGCTGTTTGAGATTCATGGATCCATTGCTTCCCTACCACTTTCTCTTCAAATTATAATGCACCTTAAAAAAGTGTATTCTTATTTTCTAAACACTGTCCTTTATTTCATAATAGTTTGAAACACGGTTTGTGTAAACTCAGCCTAATCCTTTAATGTAGGGGGATGAAATTAGCAAAGTGATGGAATAGAAAGCTCAGGGTATTATTTTACCCATTGAGATACCAAATAAGCAATAACAAATGGGTCAATATACTTTTGTAAGAACTATAAAAACTGGTTAAAAGGCTGCAGCAACCAAGTAAACATCAAGTCAAGAAAAAAAAGTCACATTAAAAACTATGGCAAAGTGTCTGAAATATTGGTCATCATTGTCCTTGCCTTCCCAGAGCAGGGTGAGTGGTCTGGAGGAGGCTACCTACTTCCCAGCTCCTTACTCAAGACAAAGGGAAATATTGGAACTTACTTGCAATGTTCCAGCTTTATAGAGGGATGCTTTAGGGACTGGTTTCTGTCTCTCAGGACTTAAGCACTTACTATAATGGTGGCAGGGTTTGGATATTAGGTTGGAGGTTGCTGAGAACTTTGGTAAGCATCATGGTGCATTAGGGCTGCAGGAGGTCTGCTGACCCTTGAGTGTCTGGAGACAAAAGATTATAGGCAAAGGAATACAGTAGAAATAAATACAAGGCTTAAAAACAAACAGTGGTAAAGGTCCTGGGAAAAATGAATATATTTATGCAGCCATACACAGAACTGAAATGAAAACCAAATGCACAGGGCGGGCCAGGGATGATGCATCACAGAACGGTTTGAGAGAGATCCAGGAGCCTTTAAGCTAGACTGAATAGTAGAGTTCTTTCTCTGCATAAAGTTAGTCCGTCTAGGCTGGGAGAGGTGATTGGTTTTCCAATACCCTAAGCTTAACAAAAGGTCACAAAGCATAGAAAGAAACAAAGAAGTGCTTAAAGGAACAAAATAATGCTCCAGAAAGAGTCTGACTCGCTTGACAAAGAATTTAAAGCAATTATCTTAAGTATGTTCAATGAACTAAAAGAAAACATGGACAGAAAACTAAATGAAGTCATGAATGAAATGAGAGTATAAACCAGGAAGTAGCAATCATTAAAACAGACAAACAAAAAACCACACATACCAAACAAAAATGCTGGAGCTGAAAAATACAATAACTGAATTGAAATATTCACCAGAGGGCTGAACAACAAACTTAAACAGGTAGATGAAAGACTCAGCAAACTTGAATTCAATCATTTGAAATTAACAAATTAGAGAAGCATAAAAGAAAAAAAATGTGATGAGAATGTAGAAAAATTGAACCCTCTTGCACTGTTTTTGGAAATGTAAACTTCTACAGCTGCTGTGGAAAACAGTATGGCAATTCTTTAAAAAAAATAAAAATGAAATTACCATATGGCTAGGCAATTCTGCTGCTGGGTTCTATCCAGAAGAATTAAAAGCAGATTCTCAAAGGGATATTGTCACAACTATGTTCAGAGCAGCATTGGTTACTCTATCCCAGGGGTCCCCAAACTACAGCCCGCGGGCCACATGCGGCCCCCTGAGGCCATTTATCCGGCCCCCGCTGCACTTCCGGAAGGGGCACCTCTTTCATTGGTGGTCAATGAAAGGAGCACATTGACTATGTCATTAGCCAAAAGCAGGCCCATAGTTCCCATTGAAATACTGGTCAGTTTCTTGATTTAAATTTACTTGTTTTTTATTTTAAATATTGTATTTGTTCCCATTTTGTTTTTTTACTTTAAAATAAGATATGTGCAGTGTGCATAGGGATTTGTTCATAGTTTTTTTATAGTCCGGCCCTCCAACGGTCTGAGGGACAGTGAACTGGCACCCTGTGTAAAAAGTTTGGGGACCCCTGCTCTATCCCATGGGTAAAAGCAACCCGACTCTTCACTGGTACAATGAAATATTATTCATCCTTAAAAAGTAAGGGAATTTTGACACATGCTACAACATAAATGCAGCTTGAGGACATTATGCTAAGTTAAAAAAAAAGCCGGTCACACAAACACATGTTTCAGACAATGTCACTTCTGAGGTTTCTAGAACAGTCAAATCACAGAAACAGAAAGTACAATGCTCGTTCAAGAGGCTTGGGTGAGAGGGGAAATGGCCGTTTTCTGTTAAGTGGCTGTATCATTTTAGTTTTGCAAGAAAGAAAGTTCTGAATAGTTGCTGCACAA
This sequence comes from Saccopteryx bilineata, assembly GCF_036850765.1. Lineage (NCBI taxonomy): Eukaryota > Metazoa > Chordata > Mammalia > Chiroptera > Emballonuridae > Saccopteryx > Saccopteryx bilineata. The sequence goes on from NC_089495.1 coordinate 19,117,593, forward strand.
CAATATGCATATACTTAACACTACTGAACTATACACATAAAATGGTCAAAATGGTAAATGTATGTATGTTATGTATATTTTGCCACAATTAAAAAATATACAAGTGTTGGCTCAGTGGTAGAATGTTGGCTCAGTGTGTGGAAGTCCTGGGTTTGATTCCCAGTTAGGGCACACAGGAGAAACGACCACTTGCTTGTACACACACACACACACACACACCTGCACACACACACACACATAGATCTACAGGCTGTATTAAATGGTATGTTAGAAAAAACTAATAAATTATATCTATATCTTCTAAATAATTTACTATAATTTATAAAATCCCTTTTTAGATAAATATTACAAAGTATTTCACAAAGATTTGGAAGTATGTAATATATCTTTGTTTCCAAATTATTGAATCTCTATTTCACCTGGGAAATTTATAATTGTTTTTCAGACACTGGGGATTTTATTATGGCCATTCAGGGGCATTTTTCTTATAGAACTCTAAATTCTGATTGTTTTTCTTTACTCATTGTTTGTACTTATTCAAACTGACATACTCTTTCAACTTTAAGTAGCGAATGCTTTTCCTCATCTTACCTCCTTTTGTTTATCTTCATCACTCATGATTCACTTCAAAATATTTTACTTTAAATTACTAGAAAATTTTCCTCTGTGTGTGACTGAATAGAATGCAGAGGACTGTCCTTAGAGCCTTTAGCTTCATTTAGATCATTTTTACTTATCAATAAACATTTTTACTTACGATATCTTGATTCCTCATCACACACATAGTTGAAAACCTAGCATTTTTCAATAACAATGAGGAGTCATGCTGGCTTTGTTTTTCTCTGCCCCATGATACTCTGGTTTCCTATTAATGCTGGGCTTTCTAACCATGAAGTGTGTCACCTCCTGTTGTGCTCTCTCTACACTAAGAGGAGGCAGATGACCAAGGCTGTATTTTCCTTGATTTTCACAAAACTATGGTGGCAAAGCAATTCCATGCAGGAAATTTTATAGCTAGTTTAGGAAAAAGTCTGCCCCACCAAAGTGAATGTTCATTATTGCTCTTTTGCAAACTCCTTTGTCTGTCCCTGCAAAATGGAATTTACTTTTATATAGATTTCCCACAGCCCTTCCGTCTTTGCAGGGAAGTGACCCTGCTTCTCACCTTCTTCCTCTGGCCTCTCCTCCTTCTCATGGATCAGGTCCCACAGTTTTCAGACTGAATCCTACTAGCACTTCCTCTCATTGTTTCGAAGTTTCTGCAATGTCTAAATTTGCAATGCCCAATCATTTAAAAAAATTCAGGATTATAATATACATATAGAAAAATGCACAGATCTTTAAAGTATAGCTCAAAAAATCATCATAAAATGAACACATCTGTGTGACCATGACATAAGTAAAAAAAAAAAAAAAGACTATTATCAGTCTATGAAAGCTCCCATTATGCCCAAATTTCTCAACTTTTATTTACTTACATACACATACAAGTCCAAAATATTTTATAGTTTGTATTTTGTTCTCTGTATTTCATTCTGGATATTTCAATCTCATCAATTTTCCAGTTATCCAACTCTCTCTTCAATTGTGTAATCTATTAAACCCATCTACAAGTATTTTTTTAATATTACTTTTTATACTAGAAATGTATTTTTAAAATATATTTATTCATTTTAGAGAGGAGAGAGAGAGAAAGAGAGAGAGAAGGGGGAGGAGCAGGGAACATCAACTCCCATGTATGCCTTGACTAGGCAAGCCCAGGGTTTTGAACCAGCGACCTCAGTGTTCCAGGTCAGTGCTTTATCCACTGTGCCACCACCAGTCAGGCCCCTATCTATAAGTTTTTACTTTGTTTTTATTTTATACAATTTCGTAGAAATTTTTAATTTGTTTTCAGGTTTGAGTTTACGCCCAGCTCCTTTTTATAGTTCCATAGCTTTCAGTATTCTGTCAATTCCTCACATTTTAATTCCTTGGTCATATTAAGTAAATTTGTTTCAAAATCTGTGTGAATCTTCTTTCTCTGTACCCATATGGATGTGTTTATATGTTCCGTTGTTTCTCTTGGTTTTCATTAACATGGCCTTATTTTCTCTTTTCCTAATATTTTTGATGAGTGCTAGACATGGTATATAAAAAAATTAAGAGCTAACTGGCAACTCTGGATGCTGTTACTTTCTCTAGAGCAAAGTTATTTGCTTTTAGTTGGCTGTTACTTGAGGGACAGTTATAGTATCAGATAGTTTTAATCTAGACAGTACTTGAGGTGATTCAAAACTGGCTTTTAGTTTTGCTCACTGAATTCCAAAACAGTCTTCCTTAAATGTCTACTTTGTGTTTATCAAACCATTCCTTATTGGTGACTGTAAAATCTATTTCTTCTCCTTGTACTTCCAAGAGTCTTTTGAAACTTATGGTCAGTTTCTCAGTCTCTTAGTGCCTGCTTCAGCTTCATTAGAGACATCTGGAGGAAAAGCTGCCCAAAACGCTGGGTTCACTTTCTGGGCTATCTGTTCTCCTGCCAGATGTGTTCAAAATATATTGCATAGTTGGTCCTGCTTTTCTAGTTTCTCTCTGTAGGAAGATTGGTCTGAACCATCTCCTCTGCTAATGCTTGAAGTGAAACTCTTGCCTTTTCATTTTTATACAAAGTAATTTTTCCTTCTATCACCTACTTGGCTAAGGGTTTCATTTTATATTGCCAAAAATTAACTAAGGTGCTCTATTTAATAATAGGGACAAAAGACCAATCATTTCAGACTTTACTCTTTAGCAGCAGGGAGGCTCTGACATTTCAGGATTTTCTTTATCATGCCCCTGTCCGTCTAATTGAAAGGCAGAAATATAGTGCTTTTTTTTCCCATTGCTATGAGTTGTGACATCCATGCAAGAAGCAGGAAGAAGTACAGATTGTTGTATTTTTTGCTAGCAATCATTTCTTTTTCCTTCTGCTGGATCAATGGTAAATTAACCAAGGGCAAGGTTTGCATCTGAATGTTTATTTTTACACATTAGTCTTACAGTAAGTAATATTTGACTGAATAAATAAATGCCATGAACCTGAGTCAGTATTTCCTGCTGAGAGCACCATTGAAATAGGATTTTGAATAGTTTCAGAACAAGGAGTTGGAGATTATTTGATTGTCTTTGAAATATTACCAGTGAAGAACAAACATTTCTCTTTTTATTGTGAAATAAAAGAGAAATCAGGAAAACAGATCATTGCAAAATTAGAAGATTTGATATTTGTCATGTGCTCCGTTGCATCATGTGAGTGATATGCTAATAGGAAAAAAAAATTTTCTTCTATTAGGCTCAATGAAAATGATATTTATTTTCAAATTATGTTAGGTATTTTTATATCTTGATTTCATAAGTCATAGAGTTACAGAAGAAAAGGGAATTTTCTTCAAGTAGATAAATTTATGCAAACTATATTAAATACAATCTTGCTGAATGTACTTCAATAACAAGTAGAAATAACTAACATCTTCTAAGCTGATGAGAATAATCTATGTGAAAGTACCTGAAAAGAATAAGTGTAAGACATTAGTCTGAGCAGAATTGAATTGCTAGTGCCCTACATACAGGTTGCTAGGCACAATAAAATAAAAGAACATTGTTTCAGACCTACTCAATTCAATTCATTTGTTATTTTTAAAGTCTTCAAATCAGAATTTGGATGCGTTGACAGGCTTAGGGGTGAAATTATAGTGTTCTGTCATTTCTTAGAGAACAGAAAAGAAGTCTAAAACATGACAGTATTTGATTAAATGACATAGTACCCCACTTAAGCTTAGGCTTGGATATGTTAAGTCAGTTATTAAAGCTTGATTTATGATAAGTATGCCTCCCTATACATTCAAATTATCTTATGTTGTGTTTCAACTTCCTTCCCACTATGGTATGCAAGCTGACGTTTATTGAAGGACACAGGAAATACCCAAAAGAAGCACCAAGGTCTATAGTCACATGATGGGATGAAGAGGTGACATGAGATTTTTTCTAGGATTTCTTCTGACTTAGAGATGATACTTGAAGCAAAGAATAAGGTTTTGAGTATTATCTACCCCAAATTAAAATAAAAAATAAACAGTTAATTATAATGTTCTTGTCAGTTTTGCTATTTTAATAACCAATGCTATTCTACAGAATAAAATCCATTCCCCAAATATTCTATCTACTTAAATTTTCAAAAATATTTCTGCTACAACAAGCTTTACAATGATGCATTTTATTAAAAAGAAGAGAAAATACCTAGTTTGTTGATCCTGTTTTGGTTATTTTTATTCTCATGTGTAATGTACAAAAATAAATAAAATGAGATTCTGTTTCCTAAACTTCTTGTACTTATTATTCACTTAACCTGGGTTATTAATAAAAAAATCTAATCCATCAGGAAATATATCCTCATTTTTTTTCCTAAAAATTATATTTGACAAAATTACAGTCATTTCTTGAGTATTTCCATATGAAAGATAGGAAAGTAGGAACTTATTCAGCAGTCATTTTTTTATATATTAAAATGCACAAACTATTACTTTTCTTCAGCTTAATTAGTTTTCACAGACTAATTTTTTAAACATCCACCAACAGATAGAAGTTAAAAATAATTTGGAGGCATGTAAGGTGCTAAATGAAGTTGGTTTAAAATTTTTTTTAATTTCATAGGAAATTATTTGATGCTGGGGTATTTAGAGTAAGCTTTTTAGATGGCAAATTTTGCTGGAGAAGTTATCTAAAGAGCTCTTTAAGACCTTCTGATGGCCTTGGCCAGTTTGCTCAGTGGTAGAGTGTCTACCCGGTATGTGGAAGTCCTGGAATTTGATTCCTGCCAGGAACACAGAAGAAGTGCCCATCTGCTCCTCCAACCTTTCTTCTTCTTTCTCTCTGTCTCTCTCTTCCCCTCATGCAGCCAAGGCTCCACTGGTGCAAAGTTGGCCCGGGTGCTGAGGACTGCTCCATGGCCTCCACCTCAGGAGCTAGAATGGCTCCAGTTTCAATGGAGCAAGGCTCCAGGTGGGCAGAGCATCGCCCCCTGGTGGATATGCCAGGTGGATCCTGGTCAGGCACATGTGGAAGTCTGTCTCTTTGCCTCCCCGCTTCTAACTTCAGAAAAAATACACACACACACACACACACACACACACACACACACAAACACACACGACCTTCTGTAGCCAAACATTGAAGGAACTTTTGTGTAAAGATGGCAACAATAGTTTTTAAGGTTGAGGGAAGAATCTTCCAGTTATTTCTTTTGTGACCATAAAATTCTGCTGTCCCATTTTCCATTGGGTGTAAAGTACTCGAGAACATAATTACTATCTTCATTTCCCAAAGCAACCAAGTGCAGTGTAGCATGCCGTTTTTCAAATCTGTTTAACATCTGAACCTTCCCATCAAAGGACTCTATACATGAAAAATACATTATTATAGAGCCAGGGGTGAAACTGCTCCTGTTGGGTCCCCTGAAGGACTCAAGAGACCCCTAAGGGTGGTAAGGTTAAGCATAGTTTGTAAACCACCTGTATAATTGAGAGACCTTGCTTTAAATTCAGACCAACAGACAGTATAATACCAGATTCACCACTTTATAGCAGTGTGATCTTGGACAATTTACTTAATTTCTCTGACCTCTAATTTCTTTGTAATAGTTTGTTTTCAAAAAGGACTGCTAACATTATCTACTATCTCCTTATATACATGCTGCTCATCCTATCAGGAGGTAGAGTCTGTTTCTCCTCCCTTTACACTGATCCAGCTTTGTGACTTGCTAGATTAATAGAGTGTGGCAGAATAGATGCTCTACCAGTTCTGGAATTGGGTTTCAAGAGTTCAGTTGGTGTTTGCCTTCACTCTCTTAGAGCCCTGGGCCTGCTAGAGATAGAGGCCCACCCTGCTTCCATTGTGTTCAGCCATCTCATTTGAGGCACCAGATATATGAATGAAGGCATGTGGGGTGCAGCTATGAGTAAACCCAGCCATAATTAAATGGGGTAAAAGAACCATTATTCTGAGTTCAGGCAACACACAGAATTATGAGAACAAGTATCATTACTCTTTTAAATCCTGAAGTTTGGGATGGTTTATTATTTAGTAATGAACAAAGGACACGTTCTTCATCTATGAAGTTGAGATAATAATACCTAGTTGCTAATATTATCGCAAGAATTTGAGATTCTATACCTAAAATAACTGGCCAATATAGGTGCATAATTCTTATTTTTTTCTTTTTCTCCCTTTTTCCTTCCTTTAATTACTTTTTTCTTTCTCATCTAAACTGCAATGCCTAAGATGCTGACACAAATGGGAGAATTTTTTATTAGAAAGAGGGCTTATTTGCACTTTGGGAGAGAGGAAAACCCAGATAGAGCATGTTTCTTACTATCCATATCTTCCTTCTCACTTGCCCATCAAAATAAATCTCAGAGGCAGAATGACAAATCATCCTCATTCAAGTGTGTGGTCTCTTAAAGGCTCCAAAAAAAAAAAATAGTACACCTCTTTATCACATTTGTTCTGAGACACTTGAGAGATTAAACAAAGGATGGAATAGGGGCATCAGCAGGTCCCCACAATTGCTAGTTGGAGGCTTTAATTTGATGTAGAACCAAAGACACTTTCCAATACTGCTGAATTCCAGAGTTACACAATTACCCCACTATTCCCGGGGATAACTGATTTGGTAGAATTCTCTGCATTGGGGAGAATACCGTGGCAAAGCTGAGCTCAGTACTACCCTTGCAAGTGAATCTGTGAGGAGGCAGAGAGAGGCCAGGAGCTGCTCTCATAGTTTTCTCTCCGCATGGAGGGATGTCCCAGGAGCAGTGAAGAAACATTACTCTTTAACTCCATTCATAACATACCGAAAATTTCCACCCATTTGCAAGCCTTTCTGGTAAGTAATAATAATGTATTTGTGTTGCAATTCTAACTGCAAGTTGTACTGTTAGAACTCCTTTGTAAATATCTTCTTATTAAAGTACTGCAAGAGCATAGGCGTCAATTATGCCAGTTGGTAAAATATTTACATTTAAGTAATATTACGTGTGATAGAAGCAAGCAAATTTCTACATTGAAATTTTAATTTGTCTTTACCATTTTTCTAAGAAGCCAAGTCTTAGTAGAAGCCTCAATAATTTAACTCAAAGAGATACTGCTCTTGTAAGAAAGAAGATCTGTTCCAGATGTGATATGTGACAGGGTGAGTAGACATTTTGGTTTGCACAGGACAGGTTTGATTGATAACAGTTGTCTTGGTACAATTATTAATAGTGCTCTCTTTCATTCATAAAAATGCCTATGGCTTGTCAATAAATTATATAGTTATCCTATATATAATGGTAGGATTTGAACAAGATTAACCACAAATCATATACAAATAATTAGATCTCAGGCTTAAATCACAGTATATTTATTTAAAATTAAGCATTCCTTGAGAGAAATTATTTTAAAATCATATGTCTGATAAAGATTTAATATCCAAAATGTATACAGAATTCATAAAACTCAATAGAAAAATAATAATAATAACCCAATTAAAAATGGTTAAAGGATCTGAATAGATATTTTTCCAAAGAAGACATACAAATAGCCAACAGATATATGTGGATGAAATGATCACTAATGATGCAATTCTACTTATTTATGTCTCTTCATTTCAGTAGTATTGTGTAGATTCCAGTATACAGGTTTGAACCTCCTTATTTAGATTTAGTCTAAATATTTATTCCTTTGGTTAATATTATAAAATTATTTTTTGATTTTCTTTTTTGATTATTTATGTTCCTCTATAAAAATGCATTTGTTTTTTGTTTATTTTAAAATCTGCAACATTGCTAAATTTGTTTATTAGCTCTAATTGTATTTTTGTGGAATCTTAAGATTTTCTACATAGAAGAGCATTTTACTTCTTTCCAATTTTTTTATCTTTTATTTCTTTTTCATACATTATTTTTCTAGATAAAACTTCTAGTACTACACTGAATATTGATAGCAGGAATGGCGCTCTTGCCTTGTCCGTTACTTAGGGTCTCTTACGACTGAGTGTGATGTTAGTTATGTAAATATAACTTCATTTTAAAAATGAATCATAGTTTGCCCATAAAATAAAATTTTATGATGTTTAAAATAAAGTTGAATGATAAAAATATCAGCTTGAAAGCTCATGTTGTAGATTATCTAGATTTATCAAGGAAGAAAAGTGAAGGTCTTGGTTTCCAGAAAACCCAGCTCAACAAAACGCACCTACACAAATCCCTGTTTGTGTCTAAGAAATGATCAGGCAACTTAACCTTGGGAAACAGTCAGCGCTTTTTTTCCCATTTATATTGGCCATAAAATCTAATCAGTTATTAAGATTAGGATGAAGGATGAATTTTAGAAACAAAGCGAAACACAGACACACAAAACAAGGAAAACCCTTGTTCTTAAATTGAACATACTTTGTGAAAAATTCTAGAAGTCATTGGAGGAAGCTCCTGATAAGAACAACAGATGATGGAACAGATTTTGGTGTCTAAGATGAGCTGCTTTAATAAGTTGTTATGCCGTCGCTACGATGGCCATCGGTATTTATCATGGCTCGCTGTTCGTGGAGGCTTGTCCACCCTGCTGCACAGACCGAGTAGTTTGGCAAACAGTGAACACTGGAGGAAGTATTTTCTCTCTAAGATAGGTCGGTCATAATGCAAAACCAGAAACAGTCATCACTTGAGGAAATAAAGAAAATCAACTGCAGTCCTTTATATTTTTATTTTTTGATAAATTACTTATTATTGCCTACATTAAGAAAATATAAAAGAGCGCAGGGTTGTTTTTTTTTCTTCTTCCGTTTTTCATTTTTCCGAAGCTGGAAACAGGAAGGCAGTCAGACAGACTCCCGCATGCGCCCGACCGGGATCCACCCAGCATGCCCACCAGGGGGCGATGCTCTGCCCATCCGGGTCGTTGCTCTGTTGCATCCAGAGCCATTCTAGCGCCTGTGGCAGAGGCCACAGAGCCATCCCCAGTGCCCGGACCATCTTTGCTCCAATGGAGCCTTGGCTGCAGGAGGGGAAGAGAGATACAGAGAGGAAGGAGAGGGGGAGGGGTGGAGAAGCAAATGGGTGCCTCTCCTGTGTACCCTGGCCGGGAATCAAACCCTGGACTCCTGCACGCCAGGCCGACGCTCTACCTCTGAGCCAATCGGCCAGGGCTGAGCGCAGGGTTTTTAAAGATGATTTTCTCATCAGTGGATAAATGCATCTTTGAAGAAATCCTCCCTATTGCATTAGCACAGGCTTATTGGGGCTATTCTTTTTTTATATGCCTCCAGTTAGGTTTTTTCCCCCAGCTTTATATATTCAGGGAGAAGACTGAAGAATTACATACACATCATGAATTAAAGAAAATAAGCTCAAGCTAAGAAAAAGTTCATGTTTGGATGTTGAAGAAGGGATTTATCATTGTGTAGAAGGTTAAACCAGGTGACCTCTATAAACCACTCCAATCCTAAATTCTGCAATTAAAAAAAATTGCCCATGTGTTGAACTGTTTGGTAGGATCCAATTAGCCATCTTGTCAGGACCTTTGTGAACCCTGCAAAAATTATGCAAACTTGTAATGAGAGGTAACAAGGAATTGGGTAACTCCTTTATCTGGCAGGAGGAAATTCATTTTAATAACACTAGAGTAATGCAATTGCCTTCATTGCCTGAGCAGTGTCATTTAAAGTTAACCAAGTACCCTTGGACATACAAGGCACTGCACAAAAAATAAAGATGAAGTACATATTAGACTTATATAAGGCATAGTGGGCTAAATTTAGACCATCAGCTTCATGAATTTATTGCCAAGTTTTCAGTATAACTGTCAAGAAATAAAATGAAAATAATTACACTTTTAGTCAAATATGTTTTTAAGGTGTCTACTTTATACAATCTATGCCTTTTTCCTGACATATACAATTATGTGCTTGTAGGCATGTAAAGTTATTATATTCATTACTTTTATGTACACATATATAGTTTAACACATTTGCATAAATTAGACATCAATTTTTTAAAAATTCATTAGTGTATAAGGTCTATGAGACAGAATTATCATATCATGCTTGGTAAAATGAAATAATACTTTATCAAAAATTGATATTCTATTAGAAATAAATGTAAACTAAATTCTCATATATACTGTTCACATAAATTAAGGTATACTTTATTGCTTCATATTCATTTTGAAATATCCCCTAATTTTTGTGAGAAGTACAAGCTTAAGTTTCATTTGGAATCAAAACTATATATAGAAATATGAAAAATAAAACTCATGACAGTATAGATCTTTTTAATTATTATTGATATATCATTGTTATTGTCATTTACCAAGTAGTGAGTAGAAAAAGCATTGGAGTGCCATTTTATACGTTGATTTTGATCAGAGGATGTTGAAAGCTGTAGTGATAAAGATATAGTAGGTCCGAGAACCAAAAGATTGGTGAAAATAAAATTAATCAGGAAGGTGCTTATGAATGGGGTTGACTGTGATCTGGATCTCAAATGATTGGTAGGATTTGTATAATCATAGAAAAACTTAGAAATCCTACCAGTCTGAATAAATTAAACACCTTAATTTTTTATGTTTAATTTCTCAAAGTGGAAATGGCTGAATTTCCTTTCTGATTATAAAACTATATATTATATATGAATGATAATGGTAGTGAGGCTGTGGGTTTGGTATGTGGTATGTATAGAAATTTCATGTTCTAGACAATGTATACATAAATTTAGCATTTATAAATACTAAATAATCATTAGGTAATTGGAGAATTATATATATAGGTAAAGTTATTCTAATTTGATCACGTTTTTTTAAATCTAAAGTATACATAATTATACTGAGTCAGAGGCAGGACACATACCTGAGAAATCATCATAATTATCCAGGATTGAAAGAAGGGCAAGTTCCCGTCTTAAAAAAGGGCTCATTAGGGAACCCAGATTTATGGACAGCAACTTTCAGTGAAGGACTAAGAGAGGAGTCATTTGAAATTGTCTAGAAGCATTACCTTCTAGTTCTGGGCTCTCTTATACACACAAATCTTAAGTGCCTGAAGTCCTGTCAAGGCCTTTATGAGCTGATGCTTGGCAAGACTCTCCCTGAGCCACGAGGACCTGATCAATTTGGAACATATCAATGCACTGTGCGATTCTGGAATGTAGTACATGATATATTAGGAGCAAATCTGGGCTAATTTAGCCTGATCTGAGTCTGTTTCTCAGCTCGGTCCAGTGAAGTCAGAACAGAGGATACTAGGAGTCAAGAAGCAAACTGTTTAGATCAACTATAAAGAAACATCCTTAAATGAACAAAGAGACCAAAAACCTAATTATAAATAATTTGATATATGTTCTTTTACTTTATGTTCTTTACACACATATATTCTAACACACACAAATAAAAATAAAGATGATAAAATGATATGGATTTTTTGCTAAATAGCTTTAAATTACCTTACTGTATCAAGGGCATGTTTTTATGTCAAAATATAAAGCTCTGCATCATTATTTAAGAAGGAACCTTGAACCTGACCAGGCAGTGGTGCAGGGGATAGAGCATCAGACTGGGATGCGGAGGACCCAGGTTCAAGACCCCGAGGTCGCCAGCTTGAGCATGGGCTCATCTGGTTTGAGCAAAGCTCACCAGCTTGAGCCCAAGGTCGCTGGCTTGAGCAAGGGGTCACTCAGTCTGCTGTAGCCCCACGGTCAAGGCACATATGAGAAAGCAATCAATGAGCAACTATGGTGCTGCAACGAAGAATTGATGCTTCTCATCTCTCTCTCTTCCTGTCTGTCCGTCCCTCTCTCTGACTCTCTTTGTCTCTGTCACACATACAAAAAAAAGGAACCCTGAAATTCTCTTTCCTTTAATCATACTGGCCTGGGATAAACCCTGACCTTGGTTTAATGTAGTATAATTACCTACCTGGTATGTGCAGAATATATTTGGAGAACACACAACCTTGTGGACTGTGTATACTTTAAATGTATGGCTGCAAATCTCAGGTAAGCGGCCTGACCTGTGGTGGCACAGTGGATAAAGCATTGACCTGGAAATGCTGAGGTCGCCGGTTCAAAACCCTGGGCTTGCCTGGTCAAGGCACATATGGGAGTTGATGCTTCCAGCTCCTCCCCCTTTCTCTCTCTCTGTCTCTCTCTCCTCTCTCTCCCTCTCTGTCTCTCTCTCCTCTCTAAAAATAAATAAATAAATAAAAAATCTCAGGTAAGCATTCAGCACTAGCTTGGCAAGCTTAACTATACTTCTTTAGTTAATTAGGTCTACTTTGTTTTATCAACTACTTTGTATATTCTCTTTTCTCCAAATTCCATTCAACTCCTCTACAGAAGCAATCAGAAGAGGACCTCTATTTTCTTCTACCACAGAAACTCACCCTAATAGCAGTTAGGTCCAAAACCTTTGTTTCCCACATATCACAATGAGTCATCATAATGGCCAACATCTTCACTTGAATGCTGGGTCCCATGCCCTGTTCTCTATTTAAGGTCTTTGCTCCTACAATTACCCTTTTGCTCTCTGGTATCATCATTTTTCCTTCCCTAATGGATCCTTTCCATCAATATACAAACAAGATGAAATATTGTCAGTCTTAGGAAAATACTCTCTTTTATTTTTTATTTTTTGTATTTTTCTGAAGTTGGAAACGGGGAGGCAGTCAGACAGACTCCCGCATGCGCCTGACTGGGATCTACCTGGCATGCCCACCAGGGGGCGATGCTCTGCCTATCTGGGGTGTCGCTCTGTTGCAACCAGAGCCATTCTAGCACCTGAGGCAGAGGCCACAGAGCCATCCTCAGCGCACAGACCAACTTTGTTCCAATGGAGCCTTGGCTGAGGGAGAGGAAGAGAGAGACAGAGAGGAAGGAGAGGGGGAGGGGTGGAGAAGCAGATGGGTGCTTCTCCTGTGTGCCCTGGCCGGGAATCAAACCCAGGACTCCTGCATGCCAGGCCGATGCTCTACCACTGAGCCAACCAGCCAGGGCTCACTCTGTCTTTTAATTACATCCCTAGTCCAGCTACAACTTCATTTTTCTAGTAAAATCTAGTATATTATTTGGCTCCATATCTCTTTTTATAACCTAAAGCCACTCATTTTAAGCTTTTCTTCCCACTCTTCTGGTTTGAGGTTCACTACTGGACTTAGTGTTGCCGGACTGAAGGTTCAATAATGAATTCTCACTAGCTTGTCCTCCAGGGCCATTTGTCTGCTCTCTCCTTCCTGAAGACCTCTCCTCACTTTGTTTCCGGGCACTGTCCACTTCTTCCAGTTCCCCCTCTCCCGATGCTTATTCTCAGTCTCACGGGTGCTCCTATATTTTTGTGCTTTACCGTTAGCTTGCTCCAGGGTTCTGAGTTTCCACTAGAGAAACATATTACATGGGTTAACTTACCTCCACTTAGTCATTCGGTGATTTCACCCATTCTCAAGGCTTTACATACCCTGGATACACTGAAGATTCACAGGAATCTTCTTTCCTTCAGGTCAGTATCAACTATCCAATGGCCCATTGACATGTCTCTATGGATGTATGGATGTCCCCACAAAAACCTTAAAATTAACATGTCTCAAACTGAACTTTTGATATCTTTCCCTCCCTCCCTCTAGACCATCTGCTAATTTTTTTTGGGAGGGGAGTAGACACTGATAATCACTACCCAGTTTCTTTATCCTATGGAATCTTGATTATCTTTAGGCTAGCAATGTGCCCAGCTAAAATTTCTCACTTAATCATAACTATGTCATATGGGCAAACCTTTCCTCATATTTTATTCTAGTTCCTGGAATAATATACACAGCATAGAAATTAAACTATTCATTAAAGAGTTGGTAAAACTAATGTGTAAAACTGACTGAACCTCATTGGGTGTGTGTGTGTTTGTGATAGAGAATTAAATTAGATTCAACTTAAAAGAAAAAATGTGATAAGTATTTATTTATATTTGGGTACAAAACATTAGTTGAGAATGTCTAAAAGATGAGGAAGAAAGGATTTTTAGTATACTTGTGAAGAGCAGCTGAATTGGCTAGCGAGGGTATTCAACTATGTAGAGCATACACGCAGAGGGTATAATGTGCATGTTTCCTGGTGGACACTCCATAAATACTGACAACTGTCAGTATGATTTACTTCGATACCAACAAGGCTGAAATTGTATGTAGAAAAGGCTATTAAGAAGTTTGGTTTTCAGATTTTCTTTTTTAGAGCAGATTTTTTTTTGTTTATTATAAGATTGAGAGCAAGGTATGGAGGTATAAAAATTTCTTCTCATATACTCCCTATCCTTACACATTCATAGCCTCCTTCATTATCAACATCACCTCCTAGAATAATAATTTTTTTAAACTAAAGAACCTAATTGACACATCGTAATCACTCAAAGTCCATAGGTTACCTTAGAGTTCACCCTTGGTGTTGTACATGCTATGTGTATAATTATCATTACAACATCATATAGAGCATTGCCACTGCCTAAAAAATCCCCAAAGTGTCTATACCACTTTCCGTTTCTGCCTTCAGTGAATTAGAGTTTCTTTTGCTCCACATCCTTGTCAGCATTTGGTACGGTCAGTGTTCCAGATTTTGGATATTCTCAGAGATGTGTAGCAGTACCTCATTATGGTTTTTATTGTATTTTCTTGATGACATATGATGTAAAATATATTTTCATATGCTTATTTGCCATCTGTATATCATCTTTGGTGAGGTGTCTATTAAAGGCTTAGGCCCATATTTTGATTTGTTTACCCTGTTGTGGGGTTTTAATAGTTCTTTGTCTATTTTGAATAACAGTCCATATCAAATGTGTTTTTCACAAATATTTCCTCCCTGCCTGTGACTGGTCTTCTAATTCTCTTGATATTGTCTATCACATATCAGAAAAATTTAATTTTAATAAAGTTCAGCTTATCAATTATTTCTTTAATAGATTATATCTTTGGTGTTTTATCTACAGAGGCCTCACCACACCCAAAGTCATCTAGGTATTTCTCCTGTTATGCTCTAAAAATTTTTAGTTTTGTTTTATACTTTTATATCTATGATCCATCTTAAATTACTTTTTCTGAATGGTATAAGGTATGTGTATCTAGATTCATTTTTTGCTTGTGGATGTTCAGTTGTTACAAGATTGCCTATTGGGGAGACTATCTTTGCTCCATCGTGTTGCTTTTGCTCTTTTGTCGAAGATCAGCTGGTTGCATTTATGAGAGTCCATTTCTGGGTTCTCCACTCCATTCCGTCCAATTCTGATCAACTATCATCTGATGTAAAACAAAAATCATTTAAAAAAAAATCGTTATGTCTTTTTAGGACCACAGTATTCTTATGGACTTTAATATGCTATGTGATTGAAATCTGGAACTCTCTCAAGGTTATAACTTCCAGAGTTTTTCTTTTTTTGTGTGTGTGTGGGGGGCAGAGACAGAGAAAGAGACAGAAAGGACAGACAGACAGGAGGGAGAGAGATAAGAATCTATGTGTCTTGATGAGGGAGGTGGTGGTTACAGCAGAGCCAGTGACCCCTTGGATTCAAGCCAGTGACCGTGGGCTTCAAGCCAGCGAATTTTGGGCTCAAGCCAGTGACCCTATGCTCAAGCTGGTGAGCCTGCCCTCAAGCCAGATGAGCCCACACTCAAGCTAGTGACCTCTGGGTTTTGATCCTCAATCCTCTGCATCGCAGTCTGAAGCTCTATCCACTATGCCACAGCCTGGTGAGGCACTTCTAGAGTTTTTTACTAATAACTTGGATGGCTAAATGTTGTAGTTGCTATACATGCTTAAACAATTGTATATATTGAACGTAGTATAATATTTAAAATAAAAGAGGTGATAGTCTTGCTCAATTGTGTACTAATCAGTAATACTTGACTCTTTAAAACTTGATGAAAAGGTCTTTTAGAAAGTTGAGGAGGCCCTGAATGATTGGCTCTGTTGTAGAGAATTGGTCCAGCACGTGAATGTCCTGGGTTCAATTCCTGGTCAGAGCACACAAGAGAAGTGCCCATCTGCTTCTCTCCCCATAACTGTCTTGCTTCTCTCTCCCTTTCTCTCTTTCTTTCTCTCTCTCTCACTCTCCTTCCTCCTGCAGCCATGGCTCAATTGAATGAATTGGCCCCAGTTCTGAAGATGGCTCTATGGCCTCTGCCTCAGTCATTAAAAAGGGCTCAGTTTCTGAACAATGGAACAACATCCCAGATGGGCTGAGCATCACCCCCTAGTGGGCTTGTCAGGTGGATCCCAGGTTAGGGCCCATGTGGAAGTCTGTCTCTGCCTCCCCTCCTCTCACTGAATTAAAAAAAAAAAGAAAAAGAAAAAAAAAGTTGAGGAAGCTTTAATTTATGTAAAATAGTCTAAAAAATCTATACTGGAAAAGAGGAAGCTTAAATAATAGCTGTCTTCAAATATGAGAAGGGCTGTTCTTTGGGTAAACAAAAGAGACTTTACAATGCCTCAAGGGCAGAAATCAGGCCCATAGGTATGAAGCCACCAGTGTGGTTGGTAATTGTCTCTATATGAGCAATAGTTGAAATTACCTGAAAATAGAATAGGCTGCTTTCAGAGACAGTGATGAAGGGATTTAAGAACCAGACAGGGAATTGAATTAGATTGTCTCTAACATTTATTCAAACTCCATGAATCTGTGCTTCTGTGAAATTTAAGACTTGTAGATTATCTGGTACATATGCTATTAATTAAAGGGAGTATTGAGACCAGTGGCTAACATAACAGTATTTTCTTTGTCCACATCCACATTAATAAAGTTATCACAATGTAGTCATATTACTGCAATTTATTGAGACTTTCTAACACAGATTGTAAAAAAGAGAAATCCTTTAAGTCACAGACAGGGAGGGAAATGAGGACAGTCCTACATTTCTTGTTTGGAAGGATGACACTGTCAAAAAAGGCAGCTATTATTAGATCATTTAACAAAGAATTTCAATCACCTTTAATCTCATCTTCTCCTGTCTTTTCCTTTTTTGTTTTTCTTTATTAAAAAAGAGAGAGAGAGGAACAGACAAGAACAAACAGACAAGAAGGGAGAGAATGAGAAGCATCAACTCATAGTTGTAACATGTTAGTTGTTTATTGATTGCTTTCTTATATGTGCCTTAACTGGGTGTGTGTGTGGGGGTCCACTCAAGCCAATGATCCCTTGCTCAAACTAGACACTTGGGCTCAAACCAGCAGCCTTGGGCCTCAAGACAGCGACCTTGGGCTCAAGTCAGTGACCATGGGTCATGTTGATCAAGCTAGTGACTCTGTGCTCAAGCCTCCGCTCAAGTCAGATGAGCCCATGCTCAAGCCATTGACCTTAGGGTTTCCAGTCTAGGACCTCAGCATTCCAGGTCAATGCTCTATCCACTATGCCACCACTGGTCAGGTTCCTGTCTTTTCCTTTATTATTAAAACCATTACACTTTCCTTCTTTCTTTTCTACTTTCAATAATGCAGTAGAATAGGATTTTTTTCCTCTTGTTATTTACCTTTTCATGTCTTTATGTTTTAACAAAGCATTATTTTATTCAACAAGTATTTATTGAGTACATATTACAGGTTGAGAATTACATTAGGAATTTAGAATATAGCAATAAATAAAACAGACAAACCTCTGGTGGTGCTTATATTTAAGGGTTGGGAGATGGAAGGAGTACACTAAATAAACATAGTAAGTAAGTCAATTAATATATATATTTGAAGGTGATAAGTGCTTTAGGCATAGAAAAAGTTAAACAGGGTAAAGGCAGTAGAGCAAGTGGGCACTTGTGAGTGGTTGGCTGGCAAGTGTAGCAAGTAGGTAGATAGAATGGGCCCAATGGAGAAAGTAAGAGCTGAGCAGAACCTTAAAGAGAAGGAATTAACCAAGCAGGTATCTAAGGGAAGAATACCCTGGGTGGGGGAACAGCTGGAACATGTGCTCTGTTAGAATGTTCTGAGCATCTTCTAGAAGAGTCAGTGTCCCAATGCAGCTAGAGCAGCCTAAGCACAGGGGCATCACAGTAGGAGATGAAGTTGAGGAGAGAAGATCAGACAATACTTTGTGGTCAATGTGAAGATCTTGCGAGCCATCAGAGTTTCAAGCAGAGCCATGACACGATCTGAGTTATATTTTGAAAGAATCTTTCAGGTTGCTGTATTGAGATAGATTCTAGGGTTCTACTGTACAAGCAGAGAGAGCTGTAGCAGGTAAGGAGTAAAACTACAAAATGTGAAAAATACCAAAAAATACAAGACAGCAGAAATAAGATTTCTCAAACTCACTATTTAAATTTTGACACATTTGTCAAATCTTTCTGTATATTTTTATCTTAGGATTATTCTTTAAGTAAAAGTATATATTATTTGAATTCTCTTTTGAGATGGAATATGGGACTTCCCTTTATAAAGTTAGCTTTAATACTTGACACTAAAATATCAATTTATGTGCACATTTCATGTTATATTCATAAACTAATTCAGCTTTGCTTTCTTAGTTGACCGTTGTACCCCTGTTTACATATTTACTTGTGATGAAAAATATAGTGTTTATTCACTTTATAAAAAATTTAATTTCAAGCCTGGCTAAGCCCTCACTTTTAACCCCTTACTAAAAGAGTCATTTCTGCTTTATCTCTATGGCATTAAAACTTGATTATTCACAGAGAAGAGAACAATCAAGACAGACATGGCTCCCAACGTATGTTTCACTGTGGCAAATGCTAAGCTAATCACTGCTGGTGTCTGCATGGTTTAGCCCTGTTAATCATTTCTAAACGGTATGGTCTATAGATTATAAGAGCCAATGCTTCTTTAATAATCAGTTTATAGTATGTTGAAATTGATAATTTTAAGTATAGTTTGTAACATACAGATGTATAGTACTACTGTAAAATACTTATTCTCTAGAGTAGTAGGTCTAGAAAAGACAAAGTCACAGATGAGTCTAAGAATATGGGGAACACCATAGGTCCTCTCTTTGTATAATACATACATGTACTTTCACACAAAATGGTGCATAATATTTGGGGTGTTAATGGCCTTTCTTAAGTTTATTTAGAGATTTTTAGATATAGGGTCAAGAACCTTTCATAAAGAACTTCACTCTAGAAAAAAAAGGATCCACTTTTATATTTTCCACACTACATTTAAAATATTACATTTGTTATATTTATTGTTCTGCTATGGCTCTATTCCAAGGTGTCTGTTGTATGTATCTGTTGATTAAATTTATGCATCAACCTCCAGGAAAGCACGTTATTCCTCAAAGATTGAGTGGCTCTTCAGTCTTTGTATGAAGATAGATTCTAAGGCACCTATGGGTTCTGTGTAAGGTTCTGAATAGGAATGTTGCCTACCAGCTGTAAAATAGACTTGACCTAGAAATGTATAGGATGTCACCTCTATTGTTTAAGCAGCAGCAGCATCTGTGGTATACTCATGCAAATTCTATCAGCTGGTGGGACTTACATCCCATCAGTGGTGGTCAGTGATGCTAGAGACTTGTTCAATTTGATATTTTACTTTCTTTTTTGACTATAGCCTGGATATCAGAATAATTCACAGAATTCACAGGAAGAATATCAAAGAATGGAAATTTTATCTTTAAAATAGCCATATCTGAAATTATGAATTTAATGTCCATTGACTATGAAATCAAATCTATAATGAATGATAAAAACTTCTGAAAGGAAGATGAAGGGGTTTCTGTCTTTGATTGCCAGATTTGACAACAAAGATGTTGATTCCCAACATTATCAGCTCTACTGTGTTTGATGGGTCATTTATTCTGACTTGGTCTGGGAGATGGCTTCTCTTTATGATTCAGTGGACTTTACGATTAATGTTGGTCATTTTTGTAATGATGAGAGTTTATAGATAATTCAAATATAGAGAAGTTACCCATAGACAGAATAAGCTCATACAAACATAGTTAAAGGCATAATCAAACTTAACTATCCATGATTAATATGCTAAGTAATCAAATGAGAAATTTAAATAAGTATAGAACTATACATTCTAGGGGGAAAAGCACTAAAGAAATATAATTTGGGGCATATCTCACAATGTACAGATATAACACAAAAACCTAGAAGTTATTAATGGAGAGCAAAAATCTACAGAATAACTCATAGTTAAGAAAACTAGTGTAAGTGTTGAACACAGTTAAATAATACTGAATTTAAATATAATATATTGACCTTTTTATTATGTCTTAGATTTTACAATGAATGAGGACTATGGAGAGCTTGCTATAGTTTGGATTTCATCCACATATTATTTAGATTAACTTCTTATCTTTCCATTCTAATTTTCTCAGAGGCTACATTTTATACCCTTTCAAAGTGTAAAGGTGATTAAAATTCAACTAATAAAGAAAGGGAAATTGGGGTGATTGGTTTCAATAAAAAAGACTTGGGAATGATTTGATTGTCTTAATCTGATAATGGGAACTAGAGTATGTGTATCTTCTCATTTTATAGAATAAGTGGAAGTCTATATATTTTTAAAGAATTTAAAAATGAGTTCCATGTATTTTCAGTTGTTGGCCTGACTGAAGGTTATGAATAGTAGGATGAGTTAGGGTTTATTAAATGGTCTCATACCTTCTATTCCTGTAATACTGTAGTTACATTTTCTTAAACCTTTTAAAATATATTAAATCAGTTCAGTTGTTCAAGATATATTATTACTGGTTAAGTTAGTTTTATATTCATGATATTCTAAAATTAAAGTTACAAATATTGAGGTCAAACTCTATCACTATAAAATTTTAATATATTTGAATATTAGTAAATCTGTTTTCTGAATTATTCCTCTCATTAAATTTTATAAGACAGCTGAAGACTGTCCCAATTCAACAAGTTAAGAGAATAAGTCTTAGAAATTAATTATTATCAAAATAGCTATTTGTAATAATACAGGTTTGTTCTTCTATTCTGCTCACAAATGATTAAAGAAAAATGAGCTAAATAAGAAAATAGCTATATATATATAATCTGTATCTATATTTATATGGCTACACATACATTTTTGAATATATCTATATACATCTATATAAATTGATCTATATTTTGTGTAAATGTATACATATATATATTTAAAGATAGAAAGAAAATGGAGCTATATAAAATGTACCTTATCAATAAATAGTTTATGAAAATATGTATTTTCAAATCTATTCATATTCTTTTAAAGTCAAATACAAGAGTATGGTAAAAACCCATTTTTGAGCAATATACAAAGATGACTGAGTATTTCCCACTAAATTAATGAGATAAAGGCCAAAGAGAGATATTTTGAAATATACATTTTAAAAAATACCTGCTGTTTTCTCTTTGTTTCAATAAAAATAGGTATTTTTATACTTAAAAGAAGATGAAAACCTTCAGATAATGTCAATTGTCATCTTAATGGGATAGGAATGATATGTAATTTTATCAGTAGAAAAGAGTTATGTGGACTCCATTATTTAGGGGTAAGCTTGGAAGTAAAAGAACTGACAGGTGAATGCTCATCCTAGTAGATAATAGTCAGGGACATCATTTTGTGTAAGTCAATTTCTTATGCTGATAGAGATAAATAGGAAAAAAGTTACAGTGTTAAATACAAGTTAAAAACAAATTAAAATGATAAGTTTTTATTAAGTTTTTGACTGACAGATATTAGATTTAAAATGGTGGAGAATGAACATTGGCAAGCCTTAGTTTTTAAGACTTGTTAATCTGTTAAACCTATAATTAAAAACCATTCAAAGACCAGTTATTTTTTTCTCTTACTATCAACCAGGAGTCAGTATTTTAAAAACAAATGACAATGCTAAATGTAGGTAATTTGAAGAGAATAAAATTGTATGTAAATAAACAATATTTATTATTAATGTAAGTTAAATATTCCCATATAAAGTGAGCTTCAACCAAAATTATTCATCCTTTTATCTTTCCTTCCTTCCCTCCTTCCTTCCTTCTTTACTTTCCATCTTCCTTCCTTCCTTCCTTCCTTCCTTCCTTCCTTCCTTCCTTCCTTCCTTCCTTCCTTCCTTCCTTCTTTCCTTCCTTAATTTATAATTTGTTGTCTTCTGAATGTTTGTGTTCTCCCAAATTCACACATTGAAATGTAATCCTCAAGGTGATGGTATTTGGAAGTGGGGACTTTGGGAAGTAATTAGGTCAGGACAGTAAAAACTCTTATGAATGAAATTAATGTGCTTATAAAAAAAGACCCCAGGGAATTATTTCATTCTCTTTCTGTCACATGAGGACACAATAAGAAGTCTACAATCTAGAAGAAGAATCTCACTCACCAAAATCTGACCATGCTGCCCTGATCTCAGACTTCCAGCCTCCAGAACTATAAGAAATAAGTTTCTATTCTTTATAAGCTACCCATCTAATGACATTGTATACAGTCGTATGAACTAAGGCATATTTTTCACACTGAATGATCCATTTGCTAAAGTTCAAAACCAAAGAAACCTAATCTCTGGTGTTAGAACTTAAGATAGTGGTTATCCTTGGGTAAAGGGAGGAGTTATAATTTCAGAGGTGGATCCTTGGACTTTGACATATTCTTATTCAATTGACTCTTATGTTATTCTTGACATAGAAGAGTTTAATGGATTAATTTTATGTGATTACCCGAGCTATATAACTGATTTAATGAACATTATTTGAGAAGCTACTATGTACACAACATTAAACTGGGCTTTGGATTTAGGACATCACAGAGAACAGACACTGTCCCAGTCATGGAGTATACAATCTAGTGGTGAGTGAAGGCAACTACATGGGTCATTACTAGGCAGTGAAATCTGTGCACATGAGAAGTAATACTAGTGGCCCACAAATTTGAATATGGCATAGAATTAAGCAAAAACTTTCTTTATGAAGTAACATTTCTGTTACAACTTGAAAGATTGGTATGGTTTTTCCTTGAAAAAAGTGGAAAAGTCTTCCAATCCAATAACATGTACATGGGCCCAGAAATGAGACTGCATTGGTCTTTTAGCTAACTAGAACTTTTATAGACTTGCTTAAGACGTAAACGTTCAAGACACTAAAGTATTCCTTATTTTAATTTTCTTCGCAACTACATTTTGAATATATATATCTTGTGTATTGAAAATGTATACTAGGCCTTTAGTTTTCAGCTAGTATATTAATTAAATTGCAGGTTAACCTAATATAACAAAAAGACTGTAAAACAGAATAGTTTAAATAGATAAAATGTATTTATCTGATATGTTAATAACCTGGAGCTTGGTGGGGGTATAAATCAAGAAACACATCTGATTCCAGAAAGTTTTTCAGCAACCTAATTTCCCCACCTATTGTTCTCAGCATATTATCTTTATCTGTGCTTAGCACTGACTCAGCTCTTATCTACCTTCTAGTAGATGAGAAGAAAAGAAAGAGGAAAATTGTGGCAAACAATTTTTGTCAGAGAAAATGACACGGAGGTTTTACACATCACTGCCACTCACCTTTCATTAGTAATAACATGGTCATTTGTGTATACTTAGCTGCAAGGGAGGCTGGAATATGCAGTCTCTAGCAGGATGGCTCTGTGCCCAGCTAAATTCTATTATATAGAAGAAGGGTTGATTGGACTTGGGGAAAATGAGCAGCCTATCACAACTACTCATTTCTAGAGCCCCTTTATGATTGTGAGAAAATATTATGAATCAAATACAGATTAATAAGTGGGAGATCACAAGAGGTCTTTTATATCATAATTCAATGTTTCTATATTATTTAAGAAGAGTTTGAGGCCATTTATGAGTTGTAATCAACAGAATGGCACTATCACATTTTTATTTTAGAAAAGCACACTCTGGATGCAGGTTAGAGAAAGACCAGAGGGAAATTTTGAGAGATTGGCAGGAATCTAGTTGAAATAAAATGGTGACTGGAACCAAAGAAATTTGTAGTGAACACAAGAAGTCAAATGTAAAAAAAAATCAATAAGATGAAATGATTAAATACATGTTCATCAATAAGATGTGAGGGTAGAAAATTTTGGGCTAACCCATAATGACATTAGGGCTACAGACTGGATAAAGTTGTGATTTTCCATACACAGAAGGAGTATTAATTAGAAGAGAGTGAAAAAGATGAGTTTAATGTTGCAAACAGAAAATTGCAATCACTGTGCTAATTAGGCAAAACTGTGTGGGGATAGATTCAGGCCCAAGGCATCTGTTCAGGACTCCGTTCAGGAGTGAAGAAGAGAGTCTAGAATGGAATCCTAAGAAAAACAACAAGACAGAGAAAGTGAAAGCTGTGTTCAGTGACAGCCATTTGCCAATAATAATTTCTCGTATTCATCTAAACCCAATTTGCCAAATACCACTTCACAGAATGGCATGTCGGCATTCATTGATTCCCTATGCTGCTGATTTGTTAAACCTGGTTTGCTAAAAATGTTGTCTATTGTCTGACCATAACTTATAAAAATGTCATTTTCTTGATGATATCTAAAACATTAGTTTTTCAGGGAACTGTTGAGAAAAGGCTATTATGTGATTTGAAATTAGGTGAATTAGAAGGGGAGCAAATGAGGAGAGTGTAGTGTCAAGCATTTAAGTGAAGAGAGTGTTTTCTAAGGGAAGGTGTTCTCAGCAGCATCCAAAGCTCCGGATCTTGTATGATGATTTATCATAGAGAAAGGGATTACTCATGTAGCCTCTTTGCATATTAGTATAGTTTCTGAGGTTACTATAAAAGTTCCTTGTAGGGGCTCATAACCCTTTAATCAACCCAGTTGGTCATTGGACCAATTGGTTTCCATCTCAGCTCCCTCTGAGACAGAGTGAACTGAAGTTCTGTTGTGGCAGTTCTCCACCTGTGTGGGGTGGAAGGTGAAGAAGCACTCTGTGATTCCACAGGCTTTTTATATCTTATAAAAATTTTAAAATAAAATTCTTTGCAATTTTCTAGTACTTTTATAATAAACAATTCTTCTGTCATTTCATTGGGATTGTATTTCCGGTGCATTTGATTCCTTTTTTTTTAAATATCTACATTTCTATCTGATATCAGTTCACTTGTGCTTAAGAGACTTCCTTAAATATTTCCTATTGTGCACATAGTCTGCTGGTGACGAGTTCTTTCAGCTTTTGTATGTCTGAAAACATCTTATTATAATTTTATTTTAGGAATCATTTTCACTGAGTTTAAAATTTTAGGTTGAAATTATTTTTTTTTCAGCATTTAAAAAATGTTACTCTATTCTTTTCTTGTTGGTACTTTTTTCCAAAAAACATCTATGTTATTATTATCTTGGTTTTTCTGTGCATAACATATTTTTTTCTTCCGGATGCTTTCAGATCTCTTTGTTTTGAGCAAATTGATTATGATGCATCCTGGCATAGTTTTTTCATATTTCTTTTGCTAGAGGTTTGCTGAATTTCTTAGACCTCTCAGTACAGGTTGATTTTTATCCTGGATATCAATAAAGTATGGAAGTTGCCATCTGATGGCTATCTCATTTTTTGTGTGAAATAAGAGGTCATCCATCTATTGAGAATAAGTTCATAAGTTGTGTATCAGATGTTTGAAAAGATGAAAAATGTTTAATGTGAAAAATGTGAGGGCTTTGTTGATATTAAGGATTATTAATGTATAGTTTTATAATCCCAAGGTTTTATTATAGTCTAAAAAATATTTTACCTTTTCTGATATAGGCATCAAGTTAATAGTTATTTGGAAAGTAAGAAGATATAAATTTTGCCAGTTGAGTGATTGTCTATTAAATTCATGTTACATAGGGAAGGAAGTGAACAGAAGAGGTGGTTGAATACTGAGGAAAAATAGGAGGAGGTCAAGGAATCATAGATTCTGAGGCAACAAGGGAATAGGTATAAGGCACAATTTAGAGATCTAAAAAGTAGGAATCTAGGGATAAACTATGACATATTTTAATTTAGCCTTTCAGAGTTGCTGCATTTCTGTGTGATGACATCAACCAATGTAATCATGGGAGGTCAATGCCAGAGCAGTGTGGACATAGACTTTCAAAGGAGTTAGAAGGCAGGGCATGGTATAGATTATCCACAGAAAGGTTGAAACATTCAGTGCATTGGGATGAAAAGAAAATCAGAGACGTAGGGACAAAGTTGTCACAAAATGAGGAAGAATTCCAGGAATTCAGTAGTTGATCAGAAAGGAAGAGGATTGGACAGTGGTAGAAAGAGGTGGAATGGTCTTGAAAGGAGCACAGGTTTTACGGGATGGTGGAAAAGTGATGTTAGAAAACTGAGGAGATGAGAGCTGTAACTCCAGCTGCTAAGCCAAAGAGGTGAGACATGGCTAGGGAGAGGGGTAGACTCATTCGAGAGGGAATCATCCTCAAATGGACCGAAAAGAAAGACCAAAGTACCAATATTCTATTTTACCGATTAAAACTTATTCTGGGTGGTTCTTCTCATAGCACAAATGAATGAAGAAATAAGAATAAAGGAAAATAAGTAATATGGAGAAAATTACTACTTGAAAGAGAAGACCATATTAAGCTTTGTAGTAAGAGGATAAAGAGAATTTGGAAAATAATCACTGTCATATTTTATAAGAAAATACCAAGAAAATGTTTGACATCTTAAGATAAAATAAGACATAGCCTTTAATCGATACAAAGGAAGATTTTCAAGGAAGCCCCAAATAAAACAATTAAAATTTATGTTGGTGTTAGTAAACTGAAAAACAAATTAAAAAAATCACCTCAGCAACATGAAATGCATCCATGGTACTATATTAGATGAAAAGAACACAAAGCTTGAACAAAAAATAGCCTCAATTTGAGACAAAGCTCCAGATCCAACACCTAATATATATATATATATATATATATATATATATATATATACCACATTACGTAGGTTTGCATTTTTTTTCTGCGTGGGTTTTTGTATTTCAAAAAATTTGATGATAAACAAGTATTACTTTTATGATAAAAATAAACATTATTTAAAAAACAAATTGAAAAAGAAATGTCAAAATTATAAGTGGACTTCTATGTAACTACTGAAAAAATTTCTAGAAAGCTGCAATTTTATTTTAGGTTTATTTCAGCGAGGAAAACAATGTCTGTTTCCTTACCAATCAAGAGCTGTTGTTTGGTGGCTGTGGGAATCTATTTTTCTGAAATAGAAAACAAAACAAACACAAAACAAGGTATTAAGTGGTGGAATGGAGATCATCAAATAGTCTGTGAAAAGAGCTCTTAACAGTTATGGAAAAGTAGCTTCACTTAATAGAAACGTTAGCACTGCCTTGGCACGTTCACCGTTCGCCAGTGCACCAAAGTTCGTTTGCTTCACTCTTACCAGTTAACGAGATCAACACTATTATTTTCAGTTAAATCCTACACAGTTTTCTCACTGAACGTTCAATAACTGTTGCCATGCTTCACTTTAGCTACCATGGTGATATCAAGGAAGGTGGAAAAGTTTAATCTGTTATAGAATAGCATTGATTTCCAAAATGATGCTTAGGGTAGCCGGGATGCTGGAAATCAAACTTATAAGCATTGTTCTGTCAATATCAGAATGGTACCATCTGAAGAAAGAACTTCTTCAGGAAAAGTATTGAAAGAATTAAATGAGAGAAAATGCATTTGTATTACTTAAAGCAAGAGTATTAAAAAAATCTGTCAAAAGATAGCAATCTGTCAGGATGAGTTGGAAAATATTTTCATTGAACAAATTCAAGTATTTTGGGTAAAGGAACCTAAGAATAGAATGGAGTATCAGACTCAAATGCTGTTAGTTGAACAAATAAATGACCTAAAATACTTTGCACTTGCCATTGTCATTTCTTATAAGATTTACAAAAATGATGAGCACAGTTTTCAGCAACTGTTTTCAACTATTTTATTCTATGATTAAGAAATAACTATCTGATGCATTTTTGAAGGAGGAATTCAGAAGAGTTTCAAGGCTGTCATTCCCCCAACCCCCCAATATAGAATCCTCCTTTTTCAGTTGAGAATGTGGCAAAGCATTCTACCAGAAGGGTTTGGGTGTCCTTCGTGCCATTGCTGGAATGTCAGATTTAATGTTGGCTGGCTGCCTTTCTCCTGAGATGTTGAACTGCTTTTAAAAAACAGTTATATAATCTCATTAATTTTTCTCAAAATCCCTGTGAGTATGGTACTGATATTATTCTCCTAAAAGTGAAAGAATTTGAGGCAGAGCCACCAAATGACTAATGATGAAGCAGCAAAGAAAAACTGCTTATACAACCTCCGACAATTGGTGTGGACACTCTCAATTAACATAACTCAACTTGCTCTTCTTTTTGAATGAGTCCCCTGGTGCCATCA
The DNA here is from genome assembly GCF_036850765.1 of Saccopteryx bilineata. NCBI lineage: Eukaryota > Metazoa > Chordata > Mammalia > Chiroptera > Emballonuridae > Saccopteryx > Saccopteryx bilineata. The sequence continues at coordinate 19,145,945 of NC_089495.1, forward strand.
GCAGTCTGTTTTAAAGGTCTCTGGGAATCAGGGAAGCAAGCAATAATGAGAGATGTAGGTCAGCCCAGGATAGAAAATGTTATTTGCACGATCTCCTCTCTCAGTTTTTATGAAGCCCTTTCCTCTTCCTTTTATTATTTAGCATGCTAGAATTTCTATATGAGAGTTGAGGATGAAATGGGAATTTAAGAGATGGGCCATATCAGTGGGCAACTGGAAAGGTATCCATTTTCAGGAAAATTGGTCTTTAGTTTTATTTTAGAGGTAAAGCAAATGAAGCCCTTCTCCTACCCTGTAGCATTTTGGATGAGGGAAGGCGGACAAGCTACTGTCTTGAAGGAGTTTGCCCAGATTAGTGAAAACAGAAAAAAATAAACACAAAGGAATAGAGTTTGGTCTAAGTCTCGAATCTCATTTTGAAAGATTTTTCTATTTTTATTAAAATTTATTTTAACAAAGTAGCTATGGTTCATTAAACATTGCAACAGGAACTACTTTGAGAGCTCTATTTATATTAACTCATGTAATCTTCAGAGATCCCAATAGGTGGATAGTATAATTTCCACCCACTTCATAGTTAGGAAAACTGAGTAAAGTGAAATTGTGACTTGCTTGAAGTTGCAAGTGGAGTTACTTAGGTAGCCAGGCTCTGAGATTTCCGCTTGTGACGGTGATGGCATTTCAGCACTCTAATGCTAAAAGAGACTGTTTCTTTATTCTACTGGTATGTGTCTAATTCTGTGGAAGATATGCCAGCAGACACTGTGGTGCTTTATCTGAAAGCTCATACATAGCATTAAAAGATAGCTTAGAAAATCGCACGCATGCTCCAAGAGGTGTCACCAGTGTGGATAGATTCAATGCTTTCATGCAAAAGACAGAAAAGGAGATATAGGAGCATCTTGCCTGTGGTAAACCAGCTACCAACTGGGGAATGGTGGCAGGCTTCTAGGACCTAGGGTGCCATAGACAGGTGAGAGAGGAGAATAGATGAAAGGATAAATACATAGATAGATGATAGATAGATAGATAGATAGATAGATAGATAGATAGATAGATAGATGATAGATAGATAGATAGATGATAGATAGATGATAGATAGATAGATAGATAGATAGATAGATAGATAGATAGATAGATAGATAGATAGATGATAGATAGATTAGATAGATAGAAAGACATATAGATACTGCCAAATACATTTGTTTGACTGGTACTTGCATGACCAGAAAGCTTGAATCTTTCTTTTCTGGCTTACACATGCTTTATCCATGCATTCAGTACATCTTCTAAGACACTATCCTTCATTCTAATGAAACAAGATTTGAACAAAATAATAGGATTGCTTTCAGAGCCAACAGACATGCAGTGGCTGCCTGTATTGGGAGTGGGCGTAAGGGACAGAAGTGGCCACCTACCGGGTTGCTCTTGGCTGAGATGCTGAAATGTGTCCCTGTGTACTGGTCCCTCACAGCCTTGTTGTTTATAGTTTATTGGGTCTCTCTGGAGCTGCTTCTCCTTCTGTGGACTGTGTGTTCTGCCCTCTTGCTTACTTTCTGGGATACTGTTTTCTAATTTATTCCTCTCTGCTTTTAGTTTTGTTTATATTCTTTATGCTTTTTGGTCCTCAGAAGTTTTACTGTGTAGCTATTTGTAAAAGTCTATATTTCAATTATTTCTGGGGTTGTGGCTGAGGAAGGTGACCTCTGTGTGTACTCATCTGTATGTCGAAAGTGAAATTCACACTGCCATTATTGAAAAATATTTCTGAAAATCCAGTTTTGAAATTGTGTTCAGTCCTTGAAATATATTACTTGGAGTTTATTTATGGGTACATATTTTTTCCACCCTTTGAATAGACCACAAGACATTTGAAGTCAATTCTGGGTAAAATGGGTGATGAAGTGGGATAAAAACATTTTTAGCAAAAATAAAATTAACAAGTGACATGGTCATAGAGTCATGAAACTGATTTTCTTTCTGAAGACAGAATTAAGGCTCAGCATATCAGTCTTTGCTTATTTATTTGCTCATTTATTGTATTTGTTCAAGAAATATTTATCAATATTTTGTGCCAAATATTTTGTATGCTTTCTTAGGTGCTCCCAACTGTTACCCGATCATTTTGGAAAAATACTAAAATCGAGAGTACAGTCCCAAACAAAGAGTCTTTATCTCTGCAGAGAGTTTACTATTTCTCTCTTTCCAGAGCACTGCACACAAGGATAGTTAGTACATTAATATTTTGTCCAGACAAGTGAAGTGTCCATACTAACTTTGTATTAACCAATTTATTTTCACAAAGGTATGTTGAAGTAATACTCCCTCTAAAAATTGAGAGACATTGGTATTCATGTTAGAGCTACTAAACACTTCCACCACATTCAAATTATATCACAAAACTTTTATTCTTTGAGATGTTTCAGTTAAATGTCAAACTGTCAATTACTTACCCATCACGTCTAATTGTTAAGTTGTGACTATATGGCTTTTGTTTGTCCTCACATAGGACCTTTACTAGTGAGTATGACAAATGCATGGCTAAGACCTCAGGTTTTTCACTTCTATTTCCCTCAAGTGTTAAAATGGCATTTGTGGTTCTACGGGCCCTTTCTCCAGATAAGAATTTTCCTGTGTAAAGTGTTTCCTACCTCACAGTCCAGATATAGAATCCAGATATACAGTACAATGCATAAAAGAAGTAACATTAGTGTTTTAATAAGTTGATATTTAAGAAAAGCTACTTATGAAAGTGCTGTCCTCTTTTAAAAGTTTAATAAATAATATTACTATTTATATTTTAAGTAATACTGTAACATAATTATGCATGATTAAATGAATATATTAGATGTATGTTTAGCGGTTTTATAAACTAAGTCTGATTCATTAGCTGTGTACTAGAGTTAACTTTTTGAAAAGTATAATCCACAATTTTAATTGCCTATCCTCTGCAAGAAATTGAAAGGAAAAATGTAAATATCAACCATTAATATAAAACGTAGAGTTAGATAATGCAGAAATCAAAGAAATTATTTAGATAAATTATGCCTTATGTGCACTTTCACTATTTTTAAAAGCATTTAGCAGTCCATGTGGAAAATAACAATAATTCTCTACTTTGAAATTGGGCAATCTCTGACTTTCAGATAATTCTTATATGCTGTACCATGGAATTTTCAAGGACATCACATGCTTTAACTTTGACCACTTAAATTCATGATTTTGATAAAAATTTGTAGTTATTAATCTATTTTTTATTGAGGTGACACTGGTTCACACAACTGCACAGGTTGAAGGTGCCTGTTTCTACAACACATCTCTGTGCAGCATGTTGTGTGTTCACCCACCCAAGCCCAGTCTTCGCCCCTCACCATTTATCCCCCTCTACCCTCCACCACATCTTCCCTGCCCCCCAGCCAAGTCTTCACCCCTCACCATTTACCCCCCTCTACCCTCCACCGCATCTTCCCTGCACCCCAGCCAAGTCTTCACCCCTCACCATTTACCCCCCTCTACCCTCCACCGCATCTTCCCTGCACCCCAGCCAAGTCTTCACCCCTCACCATTTACCCCCCTCTACCCTCCACCACATCTTCCCTGCCCCCCAGCCAAGTCTTCACCCCTCACCATTTACCCCCCTCTACCCTCCACCGTATCTTCCCTGCCCCCCAGCCAAGTCTTCACCCCTCACCATTTATCCCCCTCTACCCTCTACCACATCTTCCCTGCCCCCCAGCCAAGTCTTCACCCCTCACCATTTATCCCCCTCTACCCTCCACCACATCTTCCCTGCCCCCCAGCCCAGTCTTCACCCTTCACCATTTACCCCCCTCTACCCTCCACTGCATCTTCCCTGCCCCTCAGCAATGACTACACTTGTTGTTGGTATCTATTTTTTCTCTTTTGTGTCCTTTTATGCTCAGCCCCCCCTCCTGCTTCCCCATAGTTGTCAGCCTGCTCTCTATGCATGAGTCTAATTTCACTCATCTGTGGAATCTAATGACAAAATGTGCTAACAGGAAAATATTAATTTTTTTTAATTTTTAAAAATTATTCATTTTTAGAGACAGGAGAGAAAGAAAGAGAGAGAGAGAGAGAGAGAGAGAGAGAGAAGGGGAGGAGGAGCAGGAAGCATCAACTCCCATATGTGCCTTGACCAGGCAAGTCCAGGGTTTTGAACCAGTGACCTTAGTGTTATAGGTCAATACTTTATCCACTGAGTCACAACAGGTCAGGCTATTTTTTTTAATTTAAAATTGTTTGAAGGTTACTTTTATCTTCTTCTTGGCTTGGGTTACTTCTAATTTGTCTACCATATAAAAATTGATTAAGTGAGGCTACTAAATTATGGTTAACTTTCATGACCATTTTCAAGGAACTATATATGACAGAGGTATTGTTTCTGTTCCTTGTCTCCCTTGGATAGCACAAAAATTTAGAGAAGTGTTGAGAAGGAAGTTACTAAATTTGCTTGGGCTGACTTGAAACAGGTCCCCTATTTCAGCACAAGACTCCAGGTACCCCTCAGGAAAGAGGAAGGCTACACTGGATCAGTGGCATGGCATCCTCTGTCATTTGAAATCAGAGAGGAGGACAGGAGCCTGGAGTAGAATGCAATGTTAATGAGGAAAACCTACCTCCTTGTCTTTTCTCTTGGAGGGGTAATGAGAGGTACCATATTCTTTCATGATTTTCTTCCCTAAACCTGAAGGAGTGAGTGAGGCTTCAAAATAATCATTCTTCAGGTTTGGCTGTATCCCCAAGAAGGATCATCTGCCATCCCTGGTAGATCTCAGCTTAAACCCAAGGCTGCTAGTTTGCCCTGGTGCCATCAAAAAAGTGACAGACGGAGCGATGGCATCATGGGATCCCGAATCACAGCAGGAAGAAAAGATGACCCAAGTCCCCATGTAAGAAAGACAGGGGAAAGAGGGCTTCTGCATGTGCTCACAGGGACCAGCGTGATGAAATTGGAGGCTGCAATGTTGCATGAGAGCTCTGTAGGATGACAAAGACACTGGCCTTTCCAAAGAATGAAGCATGGGTGCTGCTCAGTGAGGGTTTGACTTTAAAATAACATCTAGCTAGAGGTGTTGGATATGTACATAATGAATTTAAGAGGTGATGAAAGAACTGGAGAAAGAGCTTTGAAAGTCAACAGAGAAATAGATGATTTCCAAAGCCATGGCACTAGATGTTATCTAAAGTGATTGTGATACAGCGAAAAAAAAAGTGACATGGGAGGGTAACTTGGGTCAGCTAGGTATTTAGTGGCTAAACAGAATGGATACAATCCAATCACATCATGAAAATGCCTTAAGTCTTGGCTCAGGAGTCTAAGATCCCACTTCTAATCATAATTTATCAATCTTTAAATTCACCCACATGATCATTGCTGCTGAATTTTCCACAATCATCATAGCTTTTAAACCCTTTATTCTTCCTCTCTACCAAAGTTTGTCATGTCACCTTCTGATTTTTTTTTTGTTAGTTTCCCTACCTTCTTTGGTCTCCATTACAGCAAGCCCTTCATCAGAATTCCTACTCAGCCATAAAAAATGATGACATCGGATCATTTACAACAATATGGATGGACCTTGATAACATTATACTGAGTGAAATAGGTAAATCAGAAAAAAACTAAGAGCTATATGATTTTTTACATAGGTGGGACATAAAAATGAGACTCAGGGACATGGACAAGAGTGTGGTAGTTACGGGGTGGGAGAGAGGAGAGAAGGGGAGAAAATGAGGGGGTGGGGGAGGGGAGGGCCACAAAGAAAACCAGATAGAAGGTGATGGAAGACAATTTGACTTTGGGTGATGGGTATGCAACATAATCAAATGTCAAAATAACCTGGAGATGTTTTCTCTGAACATATATACCCTGATTGATCAATGTCACCCCATTAAAATTAATAAAAAATTAAAGAAAAAAGAATTGTAGAATTCCTGGCTTCTTTGAATATTTCTTGTGCAGCCAGAGAGTCCCCAACTCTGGATGAGCTTTATCACTTGATTTTACTGTTTCTTGTACTAAACCAGACAAATATTACTGAAGTTATTAAAAAAAACATCTCAGAGCATCCACTATAAATGCTTGGTTACCGGTACATAACCCATTGACATGAGACGTGGGTCCTTTTCCTTCCTAGGCAGTGTTGTTATTCATGGTCAGTTCTACCAATCACAGTCGTTTTTCACAAAAGCACCCCCTACTTTTCAGCTCCATCTCAATGATCTGTCCTCTCACTCACAGAAGATGTCACTTCTACTTTTCTGTGATCACGGCAACATCTTTTGAACCCTTTTAACTTTACATATCTTCCTTTGACATCCTCCATGCCTTTTGGTGTTTTTCCTTTTAACCAGTTCTGCCCACAGGTTTTATATTCTCATTCCCTTATTTTCTCTCAGAAATTTCCTTTGTGAATGACTTTTCCATAGCTCTTTTCTAGAATATAATTCTTTCAGTCTGTGCATTGCCACCTTCTGCCTGTAAACACAAGCATTTAAGTTTCCTGTCCCTTAAAACAATCTCCCTCTCATGTTATCATTCTTTTAACTCTTTTCTTCCTTGCCACACTTCTATATTTTTATTTATTTATTTATTTATTTTTGTGACAGAGACAGAGAGAGAAAGTCAGAGAGAGGAACAGATAAGGGCAGACAGACAGGAAGGGAGAGAGATGAGAAGTATCGATTCTTCATTGCAGCTCCTTATTTGTTCATTGATTGCTTTCTCATATGTGCCTTGACTGAGGGGCTACAGCAGAGCGAGTGACTTCTTGCTCAAGTCAGTGACCTTGAGCTCAACAGCGACCTTTGAAAGGCCTTGAGCCAACGACCATGGGGTCGCTCAAGCCGGTGGGCTGTGCTCAAGCTGGATGACGCCACACTCAAACTGGTGACCTTGGGGTTTTGAACCTGGGTCCTCAGCATCCCAGTTTGATACTCTATCCACTGTACCACCACCTACCTGGTCATGCACCACTCATCTTTAAAAGGTAGGTAGCTATCCTGCCTACTCTTTGTTGCCACCTTTCCACCTCTTGTCATTTAAATCCTGAGCCCACCCCTTTAATGACTCCCTGATCACTGATTCTGCACTAACTCCTTCACCTACCTGCACACCTTGCGTTGGGATCTTCCTTGTTTTCAGAACATCAGCCTTTTTTTCCCACTTATTTTAAACTTTTTTTTTTTTTTGGTTTTTGTGCCTGATCTTTTTCCTTTGACCACATTCTATGTTATGTTTTCCTTAATTTTGCCTAATTTTTACTGTTCCTGTCATTGCCGTCAGCCAGCATCACCATCATCATCATCGTTGTCCTCATCTCCTCTTTTCTCTGTTCAATATCTGCTCACCTTTGAGGTTTCTTCCCCTTTCCACACTCGTTCTCTGCAGAGTGCTGAGCTTGCTCTTCTAGCTGTCAGGTCTGTTTCTAGATTCTGCTGGGATTTTTACTGGTACATTAAACTTAACAGATACAAAAGCGGACTCATTTTATTTTCCCCAAACTGATGCCTTCCCTAAACTTGGAGATTTTGATTTATGATAGCATCATTCTTTTTGGTACTTGGGCCAGAGTTTGTCAGAGAAATAGTTGTATATTTTTTCTTTGCTGTTGCTCACACTTCCCATTGTTTCAGCAACAAGTAGCCACTTTTCTAGCCACACAATCCTTTCACCTTTATCTCTAGATTTTGTCTTCCTTGTCCATTCTCTTTGCTGATCTCTAGTTCCTCTAGCTTGAATTTGCACACTGCATCCCAGGTTGTCTTTGATATTTCCATTTCTTCATAATACATATAACTATGTATCTGTTCCTATTTTCTACATGGAACTTCAACATTAATCTTCCCTAAGCACAGAATTAATCATTTAATTCTCCATTGAAAAATGGTTTTTCTATTGCCTGATAAATTAAATTATGTACATCCAACCCAACGCATGATTACAATTTCCCTTTTCAAACTTATGCTCCATTACTTTCTTTTCTGTGTGTGTATCCTCCACTCACATTATAATATTCATCAAACCCTGACTACTGCACTCCTGTCTCACAAAATATCATTTATTAATTTCTCATACTATTTCTTTATCAAACATTTTATTCTCTGTCTCTGTTTATTGTAACTTAAAAATAACCCTTCTATGTAGAGCCTTTTCTGATTTTTTTCTGATTTCTGCAACTAGAAGTGATTGCTTCCTTCAAAAAAAAAAAGCTCCTAATTAAAAGCAAGGCAGAGAGCACAGATGTGTTAATAGGAGAACTGGTGATCAACTGTTCTGAAAGGATAAGTAGTAAATTAAGCTCAGTGACTGGTTTCTTAAATACAAGATACCAAATATTAAATGGGGGAGTTAATTCTTTCACATTGGGAACAAATATGAGGAAACAGTAAACTAGATAATGAAACAGAAATGATGTCTTGTCTTGATTCTAGTTAACTACGTCATCCTTGTTTTCATACTCCCCCTCCTTTTTAACAAATTAACAAATCCAACAATTCTGACATCTCAGTGGCTCATCGTGGCAAGGACTCTCCTGGGTTGAGACCGGAATTGGTCAGTAGCATTATCACTGTAGAGAACATATTCCAATCTTAGTCCAGGTGTTATATATAGATTGAAGAAAGCACTGCAAAGACCATGAACTGTCACGCCCATAGCCAGCTTCCCTCGTTAGCCACAATACTCACTAGTGTACAGTATCTCCCACATTAAATACTCAACTTCTTGAAAGCAGATGCTAGGTTGCTAGGTATTGTTCATTATTGTATCTTCCAGATCACTTAATAGAGTACATGGAACATAGCTGAGACAATATAAATCTCTGTTATGATTGAATGAATAGGCAATTTGGATAGAAAAAAATCCACATACTTTCCTTAATTACAAAATTAGGGTAATGTTTTCTACTTGAATATGATGTAAATCCTCTTTACTTACAATCCTTCAGGGAAGATACAATGATTTCTTATTTGTTCCTGGATATTATTTAACAAAATATTGGATTCTATTCATTTATTGGACTATTGAAGCCTAGGACATCATAATTTTAATAATTAACAATGGAATGTAGTTTTATTGCAGACCCCAGAGTTTTCTCATCTTTAATTACTTTGTGTATGTGTGTGTGTGATAAATAGTGAGATCTTAAAGAGCGAAGAAAAGAAAATATAAATGAGTATAACTTAAAATTCTTATTGAAAACAATTTATATCTGTACAGATTATTTTGTTAAGTGACAAAATGAAGTATTTGACAGACTATCTCAACTAATGTTTTACTTTCTTTTCAAAAACAATTTGATACCATCAAAAGACAAATATAGGAAAAAATATATTAAGGAAGCTTAATGTAAGTTATATATTTTAAAGGAAATATTAATTTAAAAATCTATACATATTTAAGCCCAAGATGGAATTAATAAAATCCCTCTTGCCTGACCAGGCAGTGGTGCAGTAGACAGAGCATCAGCCTGGGATGCAGAGGACCTAGGTTCAAAACCCCGAGGTCACCAGCTTGAGCGCAGGGTCATAGATATGACCCCATGGTCACTGGCTTGAGCCAAAGGTCGCTGGCTTGAACAAGGGGTCACTGAATCAGCTGAAGGCCCCTGGTCAAGGCACATATGAAAAAGCAATCAATTAACAACTAAGGTGCTGCAACTGCAAGTTGATGATTCTCAACTCTCTCTTTTCCTGCCCCCCCCCGTTTCTCTCTCTCTCTCACACACACACAAAATCCCTCTTGACAAGCAAAATTTTATATTATTTCTACTATCAGTTTAGAATCATGTTAAAGAATACTAAAAAGGCTTAATTTTAACTATTAAGACTCTACTCTGTAGCAGGTACTTTTTTAGTATATTGCATACCGTATATTAATGATTATTAATGTTACCAAATGCTTTACATATATTGTCTCTAATATCTCAATAACCTTGCAAGGAAAATATTGTTATTTTCACTAGACATACTAAAAAACTAATGCTCTTATTAATTAGTGCCAGACTAGGTATGAATATAGATGTGCCTAACTCCAAACACTTTTATGTCATCATACAGGTAATCTTTTGCCACCATACTGCAATGTTTGATGTAGAATATTTTGACAAATTTTATTATTTAACCTCCTCTTTTCTTTTCTCCTCTCAATTTAGATATAAAGATATAAGTCAAGTAAAAGTGGGGTTAAAAAACTAACTATTGCCCACCAATGAGAAAGCTTTCTTATATAAACAATTCTCTTGCTATATATCTATAACCATCACTTAGATTTGAATATTTTCAAAAAAAATGGTTTATGCAGACTAGTACTCTTTCACACATACACCACACATATATGCATGCAAATTATATTTTGCATAGCTAGAATTCCAAAGGGAGAGATAATCACTATTTCTTAAAGAGACAAAAACACAAACAAAATGCTGGCAAAATTTTTAAAATTTCAGTTATGAAACAAAAGTAGAATTCTTACTATAAAAGTTCTCTGAAAATCAGAATATTTAAAAAGCTACAAGTCTTACCAAACTCCTTGAAGAAAGCACTAGATATTATTGGGTGAGCCCATCTGTTGTTAATAAATGCTTAGTGGCCAAGAGAATAGTTCTGTTTTATATTTGATGATGAAATGATACTACATAAGTCAATGCTTTATGTCATCATTTCTGGATTGATAAGTGACAACCACAAATTGGCCCAAGTCAAATTGCGACTCTTCTGGAGAGGTCAATATGAGACGGATTTGAAGGGTTTGTCAAAAGAAGACAAAGGATACTTTAGGTGTCTAAGTCAAGAGAAGTCAGTCAATAATTCATGTGCCATAAATAGAAATAGGTTGTTCACTTAAATGGTGTGTACTCATAAGTGTTAGGTATGTATGGCATCATAAAATAAGGCAGAATATTGGGGTCCTCTGTTTGATAGAGATCTAAAATCAGAGCATCCTCTGCTTACATGCTCGTATAAAATTTAGACCTGCCTGAATCTACTCACAAGTTTGAATCTTGCAGCCTTGCTTTTCTTCATTAGATTTTAATCTGTCACTATGTTCCTGTCTTACTCCTTTTGAATGCTATAACAAAAATTCCATAAACTGGGTGACTTACAACCCCCCCAAATTTATTTCTCAGGGTTCTGGACGATGAGAAGTCCCATGTCAAGGCACCAGCAAACTTGGTCGCCATTGACAACCATCTTCTCATTTGGCCATCTGTAAATTCTCACAACAGAAGGGGCAGAGGGATAGATAGGGACAGACAGACAGGAACAGAGAGAGATGAGAAGCATCAATCATTAGTTTCTTGTTGTGACACCTTAGTTGTTCATTGATTGCTTTCTCATATGTGCCTTGATCGTGGGCCTTCAGCAGACCGAGTGACCCCTTGCTCAGTGACCTTAGGGCCGAGCTGGTGAGCTTTTTTTGCTCAACCCAGATGAGCTCATGCTCAAGCTGGCGACCTCGGGGTCTCAAACCTAGGTCTTCCGCATCCCAGTCCGACGCTCTATCCACTGTGTCACTGCCTGGTCAGGCTGGGGTGTTTTTTTTATTTTTTTTATAAGGACTTTGATTCCATTCATGAAAGTTTCACCTTGATAACCTTATCACCTCCCAAAGCCTTTACTTCCTAATACCATCACCTTGGAGGTTAGCATTTCAATGTATGAATTTTGGAAGGACACAAACATTATATGTAGTTATAGAAACTATAGCAGTTTCTATAAGTAAGATTTATATAACACAATATATTAAATGAATCAGATGGAAGTTTGTACATCAAATTTGTGGAATCAATATAGAGAGCTAATTTAAGTCATTAATGATTCTAAATCCACTTTGAGTTTAGACAATTAGGATAATATTAAGTGTATCATTGACAAATCTACATGCACTGTTGGAGTGCTTACATATAGCCTCTGTCTGAAGGCATTATTTTTCTGAAAACAAACCTAACAGAACATGTCAATAATGTCTGATAATGTCCCATGATCTTCATGCATTTATTTTCTCAGTTAAGAAAAAAAGACTACCAATAGTTTAAAATTTTTTAAAATATATATTGGTTTTATTTTAAGCCATGTTTGTTTGTTGAAAAGGTATTCCTGGGGAATAATGGTTCTGTAAGGTGTTAGTAAAGATTAGGCGAAAATGGCTTCTCAGGATAAATATGTTTGAGAAAATATGGGTAAAAAAAAAAAGGTAGTCTCCCTCAGACCATCTTAGAATTTTTTAAATGTTAGTAAGGGGAGGGCTGGCTCTGGGTATGATGGGTTAAGCACACTCTTATTCTGTGTCTCTTACTGGATATAGCTTCAAAAATGGAGCAGAATGTATGAAACAGCTATTTGAGATTTCTTAAAAGTAAATGGAAGGTATAGTGGATGAAAGGTGGAAGACTCCCAGAATCAAAGTAGCACTGACATAGCTATGCATTTACCATCATAGTTACTATTTTGTCTACTGGTCTAGATTTGAGGCATCTTGAATACCTGAGTGGACTTCTGTGTGGACAGAAGGAGTTCCAGGAGAAGTCCTCTAGTTTAGATTTGAGGATAGGAAAGGGGTCCTCTGGCAATGACAGGGAAGGAAGCAGGGACAAATCAAATTCTGAAGAAGAGGAAGCTTCTCCATTCAGACGAGCTGTGGCACAGGTGGAGGTGAAACTGTTTTCTCTCAGTCTGTCCTTCTACCTTTTGGTTCCAGACATGAGTTGATTTCATGGAAGTACATGGTAGAGCAAGGTAAATAAAATACATGAAGTTCCAGTTTTTTTGGTCAAAGGCTCAAAGAAAGAGAGAGTAAGGGAGACACAAGTACCAGAAAGAGTACAGAGCTAAAAAAAGAGACCCACCATAGCTTTTATGAACTCCTGTGTCCAGGCCAGAGCTACACATGCCTGGGTTTTCTTGTAAACAATATACCACAGACTTTGAGATCCGTAGTAAGGAAGGCACCGTCTCTCAACTCCCAGAATGCTCACAGGTGGCACACACACACAGTGCAGATCCTAGAAGCACTTCAAAGACTTTGCAAGCAGAAGTGAAATGGAAACAATAACCCACAAAAGACTGACTGAAACACAGGGCTGGAACCAAAATGTGTTTACAGCCTGCTAAAACGAAGATTTACCAATGTTCTACAAAGGATTAAAAAATGTCTCATATCCTAATATTCGAAATGTCCAGGATTTGTTCCAAACTTATTTGGCATATAATACCTGTATGGAGGTTCTGGGGGCTGTGAAAGGATAGGTGGGCTCTTCCCAATGTTATAAAGACTCAATTGGTAAGACAAGCTGTACAACTTGTCCTCGATTTGTAGCGGAGTTGCTTTTCATTCCTCAAAGAACTGGGCTGCAATTCTTTGTAACTGTCACAACCTGAATGACAGTGAGTCACTGAACCACCCATCCAACTGCATTGCCTTCAATTTGCTTCCTTATATCAAGGGGATCTTCAACTAAGAGAAATCAAATGGTTGCTCTCTTCTAGATTAAGAGCTGTTTGTCTTTGGGATGTTTCCTTTCCCTTTGGGAACACGGTTTCATTAGCTTAGGGTAGAGGCCTAAAGAAACTTCAGGTTCTGAATATCAGCTTCCAAGTTGTCCAACTTCTAACCACAGAGTTACTTAAAAATCCTTTCAAATATCTTATTAAGTTTCAGCTGGGAGAAACAGTAAGTATTTCTGGCAGTGTTAAGCAACCCAAAAGATATCACCCTCCTAAAATCCAGTCCCTCCCAATGATAGTCAAAAGAAAAAAAAAGACTGAGACAGTTCCTCTGAGACCTGGCAACAGTCAGTAGGAACCTTGCCACAAATGAAGCATAACCCACATTTCTGACCAACCATTTTTGAAGCCACCAACCTGACAGGTGAGCTACCTGCATATGTAAGAACCAACAACCTGCATGCCCCAGGAATGCAGAGAGCCAAGCCAAGTCCTCAGGACACCAAACAAGAAAAACAAAAAGGTTATAGCTGCCCAGGGGAGTGAAAGTATCAATATCCAATGAGCACCTCAAAATCTAAGTCATATGTGTCTGAACTTGGAAAGAAAGGGAACAACACGTTTTTACTTTGCTTTCTTAACTGGGCCCTACCGAGAATGGGCAGAGTTGACTGGTAAAAATGTTCACCCTTTGCTGGCTTTTGAGTCCATCTGCGGGTTCCAGAGTGAGTGAGAATTACAGTAGAGAGTGTTTCTCTGTTATCCACCAGAGTTTGGTCAGGTTTCCATTGATACTTATTTTAATTTCTCTTTGGCTGTTTAAAGGCATAACTTGGAGCCCGTTATAAGAGAACCTCTTAGAGTCCTGTCAACTTTGGGTGGAGCCCAGGCAGGGGCCCTCCTACAAGAGTGCATATGGGGCATTCGAGTTGGTGTGGAAGGAATTGACAAAACCTTTAAGGACAATTTTTTTCCCCCACTGTCCTGTTTGATTGCAAATGGTGCACCAATTTCTGGGCCATTGTTTCGTGATGGACTTTCAGGAGGATGCAATGAGGGAGGCCAGGTGTTTCAGGTTTGGGCCTGAGGGTTGAAATCACACTGCGAGGCCACATATTTGGTGGACTTTTGTTTACAGTCTCCTGGCCTCTGCGGAGCGGAAAGGCAATGCAGACAGAGGATTAGTAGCCGGAGTTCTCAAGTAAAGGAAGGGAGAGGAGCATATGAGGAGTCACATCAGTCTTACAGTCTTTTGTGTGTTAGGTACCTCTTATATTTTTTACTTGTTCATGAGCCTTTGCACTGAATCTTTTAATGAAGCTATTTTGGAATCTTTAAGGCTTTTAGAGGCTTCTGCATGCCAATTAAAATAGATGTCTCAATCTATTTAATATGGAAATACTTGCTTTCAAGTACATATCCTACATGAACAATCTTGTCTAATTAGAACATTCCCTTGGTAGCCATTGTGATACTAGGATGTCTTGCCATTTTTTGTAGATATAGTACCATAGTTCTTAGACATAAAATAAGCAGGTATGGCCCTGGCCAGTTGGTTTAGAGGATAGAGTGTCCACCCAGCATGTGTCCCAGTTTAATCCTGGTCAGGGCACATGTGAGAAGTGCCCATCTACTTCTCTCCACCTCCCTCTCCCTCTTCTCTCTCTCTTCCCCTCCCACAGGCAGTGGCTCGATTGGTTCAAGGGTGGCCCTGGTGTGAGGATACCTCAGTTGGTCCAAGAATTGGCCCCAGATGGAGGTTGCCAGGTGAATCTCAGTCAGGGTGCATGCAGAAGTCTGTCTATCTCCCCTCCTCTCTTAAAAGCAAAACAAAACAAAAACAACAGCAACAACAAAAGCAAGTATGCCACAGGCAGCGCACTCAGTTGTTTGAAACTTCAAGGATCCCCTTTCTGTATCTAAGCCTTGAGTGTCTCAAAAATAAATTAATACCCAAGAAGGATCTGCCACTGGGTTGGGGGTTTTGTGGTGTTGTGTAGTGCGCCATTGCACAGAAGTTTTCTTGAGGTTGGAGGGTGACCTAGCATAGATCCGAACCATTCTGTGACCAACTTACCCTAGCTGGAGTCTTAGCGTGAGGTGCCCAGTGCTCTAACAGCTGGTAAGTGCTCATCCTGTACCCACCAGTTCAGCAGCTTTGGGTTCCAAGATTCCCATTAGCCAGAGATCTATTATTTCTTTCATAAGATTTTTTTTTATAGTGGCAGAAGTCTTGATGGCTTTCAATAGCATGACTTGATTTTGCTGGTCAAAACAGTCTGAATTTCCTAATTTATTTTCTCAGGCCCTACAGTGGTTCATGTTGTGGACAGCAAGACTTTGTGGGTCTCCTAACAGTGGCCACCGATTGCAGACTCCTAATATAACTGTCCTGAAACCTTTCCAAAACCCCAGAACATTTCCAGGAACAATGAATCGATCAATTTAAATAAAATTTGTTTAGCTCAGAGAACTGCTAGCAAGGGAGTGGAACTCCAGTCCGAGAGTGATTTACCCACAACCCTTGATAATAGCAGGTGCCTCAGATGTGTATCTCATTGTCCTGAAGGTTACAGCTGAGGCTGTTAGCAGTCAGCTTTGGATCCCATTCCCTGTCACCAAAAACTGTTAAAAAGTGATTAAAGGAAAGTCTTCAGTTGATACAAACAAACTTTACTTAACACTTCATGAAGTAGACAGTCTCCTGTGGATAACTTCAAAATGAGCTGAAAGACAGAAAAGTTGTTTGGATAAAGAATAAAGAACAAGGTATAAAAGAATAAAAAAACACCACTGATTGGCTAGGAACATATGGTCAACCTTGTTTGGAGTAAGAAAGCCCAGTTGTCTTGACATTTGGGGATTGACTGACTACACATACTGTATTTGTTTCAGGTCAAGTGGAGCATTTAAAGGGACACAAAATTATCTACTTTTTGGTTCACTGATGCAGCATCCTTAGTAGATTGAGCCTTAAAAGTATTTATTTTCTTTTTAATTTTTAAAAAATGTATTGATTTAAATTTTTTTAATTTAAATTTTTGATTTAAAATTTTTTAATTTAATTTAAAATGTATTAATTTTTTTTCAGAGAGAAAGGAAGAGAGATAAAAACTCTGATTTGTTGTTTTAATTTTATTTATATACTCATTAGTGGGTTCTTATATATGCCCCGACTGGGGGATTGAACCCACAACCTTGGGGTATTGGGATGACATGCTAACCAACTGAACTAACAGACTAGGGCAAAAAGCTACTTTAATACAGAGAAATTGTCATAATCTCATTTGAAATGTGTGCTAAAGCTGTCATATACTTTGATCAGCTGTTACTCTAGGTGAATAGGGTTTAAGTGGAATTGAACATTTGTTCAGACATTAGTTTGATTGTCCATAAATAACAGAAAGACGCACTAGAAAAAAGTAGACATGAGTAAGAAGTAACTCTGATGTTGGCTTTCTGCCTAGGACTAATGAAGGAGAAGAAGGTAGGCTGAAATGAACAATAATTCAAAAGGGGAAACTATATTCTTTCATCGATTTCTTTCATGGGGTTCATAACCCTGAGATATCAGAACTTGTAACCAATATTGTGGTTTGTGAAATCCATCCAAAGCAGAAGTGTTACCTTGGGCACTATGTACATAAGGTATTTGGTTTCTCAGAACATAAACTATAGAATTTATTGTTAAATGACTTGCACACATACACACACACAGAGTAATTTCTTGACAGTGACATTGGCCCTCGTCCAGCAGAAGCCAACTTTCTGTCTTTTACTAACATATTGGCCTAAGAGTCACAATTCAAGACTGACTGCACGTTCCTTTTATAATATAAGTCATGATAGAAAAAAGACATTTGGATAACTACACAATTTTTCTGATACTCTCAAATAGTTAATTTCTATAAAGAAAAAAGTTAAACAGTGACAACTAATTAAATTTACCAACTCAATTAATTTACTTAGCTTCCAATTTTAAAAATCATCTCACCTTCCTAATCTTGAATAATCGTCTAAAACTTGCATATATTAGGAGAATGTAAAAAGCCAAGAGGTGTAATCCTAAAGGGCAGGGTTGTGGTTAGGTGCCATGGGGTAATTCCGTGAAAGGTGTTTTAAGATTAATTTACTAAAAGAAAAAATTAGATATTATAATATTGTTTTTACTCTTTTTATTTCCTTTTGTGTAGGAGAAAAGCTATGAATGTTCTACTCTGTTTATCACAAATAGTACTTGTGTTTCCTTATTTTATAGACTCTTCCTATTAAGTCAACATTTTATAAAAGTCAGGATCCAGTGAAGTCAGGCTTTGTCATTGGTATGTGGTAGACAAAGGTACTTTACCTGATCAAGTAGGAATAATCCCTGTCCAGCCTACATTACCAAGTTACTGTGAGGATCCAACGAGATAATAGCACTTGGTAAAATGAGATGCTATAAAAACTGTTGATTCATATCATCATAATTGTTACCTCATTCATATTCTAGGCCAATCCATGCCTCTCGAAATACCATTTTAAATTGTCACAGTTTCTTTTTCTCCTTTCTTTTCTTTTTACCTTCCTTCCTTTCTTCCTTTCTTCCTTCTTTCCTTCCTTCCTTCCTTCCTTTCTTCCTCCCTTCCTTTTTCCCTCCCTCCCTCCCTTCCTTCCTCTTTTTCTCTCTCCTTCTCTCTCTCTCTTTCTTTCTTTCTTTCTTTCTTTCTTTCTTTCTTTCTTTCTTTCTTTCTTTCTTTCTTTCTTTCTTTCTTTCTTTCCTCCTTTCTTTCTTCCCTTCATGAGAGGAGGGAAGACAGTGAGACAGACTCCTGCATGCAATATCACTGAGATTCACCAGGAAACCCCCATATAAAGATGATGCTGGAATCAATCGAGCAACTTCTAGTGCCTGAGGTTGACGCTCAGAGCAACAAGCTATCCCCAGTGCCCAGGCTGACACTGGTACCAATCAAGCCACTGGCTACAAGAGGGGAAGAGCAAGAGAAGGAGAGAGAGGGATGGGGAGAAAAGCAGATGGTCACTTCTCCTGTGCATGCTGACTGGGAATCAAGATGCTCTTTCCCTGAGCCAACTGGCCAGGGCCTCACAGTTAATTTCTATGCAAATTTTACACTTATTCAGTATCTCTTTAATCTTGGTATTTGTGTTGCTTTTTGTTTTCTTTTCCAAGTAAGAGGAGAGAAGATAGACTCCTGCAAGTGCCCCAACTGGGATCTACCCAGCAACACCTATCTGGGGCTGATGCTCTGCCCATCTGAGGCCATGCTCACAACTGAGCTAATTTGTAGTGCCTGAGGTGGAGGCTCCATGGAAGCATCCTCAGTGCCAGGGGCCAATACGCTCAAACTAATTAAGCCATGGCCATGGGAGGGAAAGAGAGAGAAATAGAGAAGGGGAAATGGACGGGTTGAAGAAGCAGATGACTACTTCTTCTTTGTGCCCTGATAGGAATCAAACCTGGAATATCCACACTCCAGGCCAACACTACTGCTGAGCCAACCAGCCAGGGCTGTGCTGCTTCAGTAAGGGTTTATTTTAATGGAATAAATTGTGGATATGAGCCTATAAGGTATCATAACATCCACCTTGGTGTTCATCACTTGTATTTAATAAATGTTCCTACCCATCACCTTAGTGCAAGGGTAGGTAGGTGGATACATCCATTCCCTGCTCAAAGCCTTCACAGGTGTTGCAATGCTCAGTGTAGAGTTACAGAAGGCCTCAAAGCAAAACCAGCTGTGTCATATCCCATATTCCTCATTTCCTATTTGTGTAATCTTGGACAAGTGACCAGAACTTCTCTGCACTCTGTGCCTCTGATAAAATAAGGAGGATATCAGGATCTACTTCATACGGTTGTTGTGACGTTTAAAGCACGTGAAGTCATAAAATACTGCTTGGCACATAATAAGTGCTTAGTCAGCATTCACTGCTCTTATGTGAACACAGATGAAAATCTATAGCGAGGTTTTGTGTGGTTTGTCTACTACTTACCTCCTCTTGACAATTCTCTAACCTCTCCTATGCAAACCCTTTTTACACACACATTTTTCTAGTCTAGGTGAACCTATTCTTGGATCATGGAATTTGGACCATTTTACCCCATCTGAAGGCATTAATACTTTGTTCCTCATCTACTTGAAATAGTGTTTCCACTTTTTAATTCCTACTTGTCTTTCAGAGCTCATGTAAACTATCATTTCCCCAGGGGTTTCCCCTGTAATATACAAGATATATAAGATTGGGTCATAACTTCTTGTTAATCATGAATGTTTACAGAAGTCAGCACAATTGTCATGAAAAAATTAATTTTGCAATTCATTATTTATTGTACAAATTCTCTTGTTTACTTCTGTATTCCTAGAACTTAGCTTGTGTCCAGTAGATATCTGTGGAAAATATAAAAACAAGAATAAATAATCTGACCACTTGGTATCGCAAAGGCTTAGCTTTAGTTGGTAAAAAAAAAAAAAAAGAAGGCACATTTCAAAATGCCAACCATGGTTTAGAGTACATTTACATACCAAATAAGATATTTTGTATCTAGTTAATACTACACAAATTTAAGCATTATTATGATAATTATTACCCAGGGTCATTTGATTTTCTAAAGACCAAAATAAAAAATTCATGACCTGTAAAATTTTCTATTTAATCCATTTCCCCCAGAAATCATATAGGCTGGAAAAGGCTAAAAGGCTAACACAAAGCTGTCCATATCCAAGTATAATTTTAGGAAATGAACAGGTTGTTCAGAATATTTCTGTAGCACATTATAAAGGAAGCATCTTGGATAATTATTAAGTAACATGCCTCTAGTCTAAATTAGACTTGTATAAACTGATCAACCTTGCATTCGAAGCAGAGCTTTGAACAGGTTTCTATTAACATCTGGTATTTCCCAACGCACTCCTCTCATTATTAAAGCCAATAAATGGTCTGGGTTGAGCTTATTCTCAAAGGGTCTGTAGAAGAGAATTGACCAGATCTGTTTATTACTTTGCTTTCCAAATGTTGCCCAAATTATCCTTTGGTAATCAATACATGACTAGCATTCTAGAGCCTATTAAGAACAAAGAATTTGGAATCTGCTATGCTCCAGGCTTTACTCCTAGTGGAAACTGTTAATTAATTTGCTAAGAAACCTTTTATATAAGGAACCTATTTTAAATATTTATTCCTTCTTGAAATCCCACTCAAGTAAAAACTTTACCCTTGCAGATAAATTTATATATTTTCTCTAAACAGTTAGAGTTCTGTATAATATATTTCCATTTATTCTTTTTCTTTTGATATAATTTGACAGACTATAGCAACTAGCTTACCTGAATTTTCCATAAACATCTATATAATTTATTTTATCTGTGTAGTATACTGTAAGATCTTGTAAGATGCCTAAAAATCAAAGATATATGTAAATTCTAATTTAACAACAAGAAATCGACATGAAGTCTATAAAATGTCTTTTGCACACAAGTGATAAGTCCAAGCTCCAGACATTCCACAAAGATGCTTGATGCTTAGACAACTTTAGAAAACCAGATAGATTACTTTTTTTATCTTTATGGAATAAGTATTTAGATAAAAATGTATTTTTTAATTTCTTTCCTGAAACCTCAACGAAGGGGCATTGTGATAATTCATTAGATCTTACCTCCAGCATGATTCTCTCCTTGTCCCCCTTTATACTGATTTGTCCCCAAGGACATACCTCATTTCCAAGCAGTATGGTGTACAATCAACCAACCATGTAGCAAATGACCCTGCAGAGCCAGGTAGACGCTGCCTGGAAGTGGAGCCGTAATCTTTCGCCTTTCCATTTTTTAGTAATTCAAGAGAAACAACATGAGATTCTGGCAGAACTAAAAGATCATGTGATTTCATGTCAGTCAGTGGATGGTTTGGATCCTAATCACTTTAGTAACTACCCTGATGTTGGCCAAGTTATTTCTCTGTGCCTCAGCATCTTCTCATGTCACTGCTGTGTGAAGCTGGTCTGAGCAGTATGTGCTATCATGTATAGGAGGAGCCAGCCAGAGAGGAGGTTTCAAGGATTGGTTGTTGGCATTGGTGCCATTGCTACTAACAAGATCATTGGTGGCCTCTGTGTGCCCTCTTTACTCTCTCTTTAGTGAGGTGAAATGGGTAAGTGGGTGATTTTCTGGTCCCCAGGAGGAACTAGCTGAAATAAAATCAAGCATACCAAGAAACCAACAGTGAGAACCCTAATATCTTTTCTACTTATGTGCACTAAATTGGAGAAGTTAAAGAATTACCGTGTAATAAACCTATTAGCCATGGCTGGTCAAGGAGAAAAGTGTGTGAAAGCTCTTTTCACCAATGAAGCCTTTCCTTTTCGGCCCCTCCCAGGCCAGTGCTCTCCCTGTGGTCCTGGTTGGCCAGAGTCGTTCCATGCAGGCTTCCCTCCTACCATGATCCTTCTCTGTGACCCATTCCCTCTATGCAGGCTCTCAGTGAAGTTGGCCGACTCACTCCTGGTGTGATCTTGATGGTTGACAATGGCTTTCTATAGCAAGCCTTTTTTGGTGACATTACCTTTGAATAGGACTTTCGGTGAATAAAGTAGTATTTTGTAATATGGATCCTTTTGGGTTTCACTATGATGGCAATGTTTACCAAGGATTTTTTGAACTGAATAGTAATTATAAGAGATGCTGATATAATTAAGGAAAAACGACTAAATGCATTGTGGAGACACTAGCTTAAACTAAATTAAGTAGATTCATTTCCTGTAATGCTGCTTGGAGTCTTTAATAAGCAATGGGCCCTGTGTGCAGGATTATGCAAAATCCATCATTCAACAACCACTTATGAGCACTTTTTTTTTGTACCAGTCACTGTTCTAGATGCTGGTGAAACTGTGGAATGAGACAGATAGAACCTCGTTCTCACAGAACTGATGACAATCAAGAGCTAAGTCTAGCACAGGCAGGGGTGGGGTCAGAAAATAAACATATAAACCAATACAATAGAAAACACTTTGAGATTAATGTCAAGTTTTAAGGAAAAAATACAATACAACACAAAGATAGAGATTAACTGGTGAGAAAAGGCTGCTTTAGATGAAGTAATCTGGAAACCTCTCTGAGAAGAAAGTCTTGCAAGGCTGTGAGGTAGGAGACTCTCAGAAAGAGAGACATGGAAAGAGCTAATGTGGGAATGCGCTTGGCATGTTCACCATCAGATAACATTGACTTTGAAAATCTCTTGCCCTACACTTTACACAAAAAGAGTTTTCCACAAAACAAGGTTTGAGTAAAAGTGCTTCCTAGGGTAGGCAGCCCCGTACTGCTAAGAGTTCCTCTCTGTCTCCCGCCACCGCCTGTGAGGCCAGCTAAAATACCGGTTTCAGAGGTGTTAACAGAGTTTTTAAAAGAAGCAAAGGGAACATCTTTTACATGGAGACAGTCAATAGCTGTCACTTCCTTTTCATTCTTTCACGGTGACTATCATCCAAAGGGAGAAGCTATTTGTTATATGGTCTGTGTTTACGTGGTAGGTGGTTAGAGGGACATAAGCAGAGCAAGGACTATAGGGCAGGTACAGGAGGCCACCAGGGCAGAAAGCCACAGGTGCCTAGCAACCGGCAAAATGGAGAAAACAAAAATCTCACCCCCATGGTGACCTGTCCTCCCTTAGTTGGTCATGCCATTTATACCCTCTGATTTCCTATCACTGATCATGGAATTCAGACCCTCCGCTGACTTTTCTTCCCCTGGCATATCGCTAGTCACGTGGTTTTAGACCTTCTTAGAGGGGGAACAAACAAGAGAGCCAGAGAATATTCTTCAGCATTGTGCCCCAGAGATAACATCTAGGCCTCAGCTATGTTTCAGCAAAACCAAAGTAAATTCAAGGCTGACCTCAAGGCCCACTGCACTGACTAATGACCCTGGTACCAGTCAGTGGAGAACACGCCTCTAAAAGGACACACTTGAAGAGCTGACGGATACTCTATAGAAATCCTTCCCTGGGACTTCCTATAGTATCTCTACCCTTAAAAGACCTCAGGAAGGGCCCTGGCCAGTTGGCTCAGTGGTAGATCGTCGGCCTGGCGTGCAGAAGTCCCGGGTTCGATTCCCGGCCAGGGCACACAGGAGAGGCGCCCATCTGCTTCTCCACCCCTTCCCCTCTCCTTCCTCTCTGTCTCTCTCTTACCCTCATGCAGCCGAGGCTCCATTGGAGCAAAAAGATGGCCCAGGCGCTGGGGATGGCTCCTTGGCCTCTGCCCCAGGCGCTAGAGTGGCTCTGGTTGCGGCAGAGCGATGCCCCGGAGGGGCAGAGCATCGCCCCCTGATGGGCAGAGCATCGCCCCTGGTGGGCGTGCTGGGTGGATCCCGGTCGCGCATGCGGGAGTCTGTCTGACTGTCTCTCCCCGTTTCTAGCTCCCCGAAAAATACAAAAAAAAAAAAAAAAAAAAAAGATCTCAGGAAGAAGGACCCAGTGGCTGTCCCTTCCAGGAGCAGGCCTGGAAATGTGTTTCCCATTGCCCTCCTCCTCCTCCTCCTCCCATTCCCCCCTGCCAGGCATGGTTTCCTGGCCCCTCTGTTCCTTCTGAGCTCTAACGGACCCCACGGGACTTGCTCTCAGCGGAGCAGTGGGCAGCGGCAGCTCATCCTGGGCTAACTCTCTGAACCTGTCTCCAAGGTCCCCTTTTCTCTTTCTTCCTGCGCAGTCATAAGTTCTTCCTTTACTTGCTGCACTTGGTCGTTCCCCCCATAACACTGACACTGGTTATCCGTCTCTGCAGCTAAGTATTCTCCCTCGACTATTCCTGCTAAATCACTTAATTGTGTTAGTAATAAAATGCAATTTCATATTATCAATTTCAGAGAAAGAAAAGCAGGTGTGCTATAAAATGACAAATACTTTAATTTCCATAAGAAAAGAGGATCCTTCCCCCCCCCCCCCCCACTAAATAATATCTTCAGAAATTTACCATCAGGTTGAGATGAAATCCTAAGGTGATTTTCTTTTGTTTCTTTTTGTTTGTTTGTTTTTAAAATGAGTTTAATCATAAAGACATGTATTAGCAAATATATAGACTATTCTAACTATAGAATATTGTTCAATCTATCACTTTCATAGAAAGAAACATAATCCCAGGTTTTCTAAATGAAATTGAGTCTTATATTTTAAAAAAACTGTAGAAAGTATTAATCTTTCAATTTATTCAAGAAGAAAATGTTAGATGAACTTTTCTTAATGACTCATTATCCACAATTTCAGAGAAAAAAAAGGATAGAAATGGAGTTGACTTTAAACGTGAACAGAAAATTATCTGTCAAAACAAATACTTTTATATGATTTAGAAAGGACCTATTTAAAGAAATTATAAAGATTTCTGTCTAAAAGATTTTAATCTTAAATGTACAGTATTAACAAGCTTCTCACTTTTATTTCCATTAGTATAGGCAACTCAGAGGTAAAATAAGATTATGCTAGTAATTTGTTTTCATCCTTGCTGCCACAGAATTCATGTGGGGATTTTTGACAGGCAAATTAGTCAAATATAGCACAAATGAAGAAAATGGAAAATGAAGGACTAGTGTAATAAGGCAAAACTATAAAAAGACTAACGGTTTTAAAAATAAAATAATGCGTGCTCATTCAAAAACAAAACAGTGCAGAAAGGTAGAAAGGGGGAAGTTCTCCCACTCTCTCTGACCCATAGTCCTACTTTGCAGGGGTAGTCATTAATAAGAATATATTTTTGAGTGCTTCAAGACACTGGACACACAGACAGGTATATTAAATATTTTTTTATGCAGAAGTGTATTTTTTTAAAGAGAGACAGACAGACAGACAGGCAGGAAGGATAGAGACGAGCCGCATACGCTTGTAGTTGCGGCACCTTAGTTGTTCGTTGATTGCTTTCTCATATGTACCTTTACCGGGATGTTCCAGCCCAGCCAGTGACCCCTTTGCTCAAGCCAGTGACCTTGGGCTTCAAGCCAGCAACCTTTGGGCTCAAGCCAGAGACCATGGAGTCATGTCTCTGGTCCCATGCTCAAGACAGGTGAGCCTGTGCTCAAGCTGGTGACCTCGGGATTTCGAACCTGGAACCTCAGCATACAAGGTTGGCACTCCATTCACTGCACTACCACAGATGGATGTGTTATTAAACATAATACTCCTTATCTGTTTTTTAACTTTTCAATATATTTTGGAAAAGGTTTCTATCAGAGAGCCTAGCTTCTCTTATTAGTGATACTTAATTTCCATTTAACACTTTGTCACAATTTGTTTAGCTAATCTCCAATTATGGCAAGAATTTCATTATTTCTATTATATTGTTTTCACAAACAATGCTTCTGAAATTATACTGCAAGCCTTGCCATGCTGTCCGCTGGTGGCTTTTGGTCCCTAATGTCTGCCCAGCCCCATGCAGCACTTTTGGCTGAATGGCCTACAGAATTGATTTGAACACACCCCAGTTAAAACGGCTGCCCCTGAGTCAGACAGTCAGAGGCAGGCAGGAATGAGGACGCCGGCTCTGCCTTACTCTCCGTACCACCTGCCTCCTGCTGTAAAGCTGTTGTACTTGGAGGACTTCTACTGTTGTCATACTTCTTCACTTACAAATGTGTTGACATATTTTGTAAGTACATTTATATTATCAGTCTATTAAAAATAAATGTTAAATGATATTGGATAAGACTATTTTTAATTTTCTAGCCCCATTCTCTAACAGTGATTTTCAACCTTTTTTTTTCATGGCACAAACACACACTAATTACTAAGGTCAGTGCCCCTGACTAAATACAACCATTTTCATCTCATGGCACAAATAAATTAGTTACTAAAGAAGAAGAGGTCAGGGCCACTTTTTCTTTAGTAATTAGTTTATGAGTGCATGAGAAACAAAGGTTGAAAATCACTGCTAACATACACACACACACACACACACACACACACGTACCTCCTCCCTCACTAAAACAACCACTGTCTCTGCCATTAACTTTTTCGGTACACCGCAGCACCAGGGCTTGTCCCCAATAATAATATTTTCTTATGGAAATGTCTTTCTTCAGATTTTCAGCACCTCTTTTTGTGACACTATTCGCACCCTCACATTTTGCCAGTCCCACCTGTATAGATGACAGCGGTCTGCCTTGCTCCATTCAGTGATGAATCAAGTTAGTGGGTTCTGCAGCCTTAGAATGGCCTGCCTCCAAGCAGTATCTGTGTGGCACATGCAATTCAACAACTGCATCTTAGGCAGCCACTGTGGGGACTACATGAGTAATATAGAGCTCCCTACCCCTGAGAAGCTCACAGAATAATAATAAGGTGGGTGAAGAAGGGGGTGGAGTAAAATAAGTTCAGAATTCACTGACATAAAGAGAGAAGAGAGGAAAGTCACTTATGAATTTCCATCAAAGTTTGATAGTGATGTATTGCTAAATAAGTGAATATATTTAGGTAATTATTTGGGAAATCGAAGTTAGAACTTCAGTTCAAGCCTCTCAATACAATGATAATTATACATGAAAAATGAATAAAATTATTTGATGAAATATAGCTGAATATTAATTTGAACATAGAATCAGAGATAATTTTTTAAAAAGAGTTAAAGAAGAAAGAAATTATAAAGAGAATAAAGACATTAAAATGAGATATAAAGAAAAAGTAAATTATAAATTAGGAAATTCTAAATCAATGGAGAACACTTGCAAAATTTATAAGAATGAGACCAACACACCCAACAGAAAAATGGGTGGGAAGTTCAGTAAAGAGTGCTAAAACGATAATAAGAATAATACAAAGTAAAGAAAGATGAAAAAAAAAAAAACCTATGTAAGAGCAAGAAAACTCATGCACTTGCTCCTGGAAGTTAAATTCAAAAGCACATTCTAAAGCAGGGGTCCCCAAACTTTTTTTTTTATTTTTTATTTTTTATTTTTTATTTTTTTGATTTTTTATCTTGCAACTTTACTAAATTTATTTATTAGTTTTTTTTTTAATTTTTTTAATGGGGTGACATCAATAAATCAGGATACATATATTCAAAGATAACAAGTCCAGGTTATCTTGTCGTTCATTTATGTTGTATACCCACCACCCAAAGTCAGATTGTCCTCTGTCACCTTCTATCTTGTTTTCTTTGTGCCCCTCCCCACCCCCTATCCCTCTCCCATTCCCCCCTCCCCCCGTAACCACCACACTCTTATCAATGTCTCTTAGTTTCACTATTATGTCCCACCTACGTATGGAATAATACAGTTCCTGTTTTTTTCTGATTTACTTATTTCGCTTCGTATCATGCAAATCAAAATGGCAATGAGATACCACCCCAAACTTTTTACACAGGAGGCCAGTTCACTGTCCCTCAGACTGTTGGAGGGCTGGACTATAAAAAAAACTATGAACAAATCCCTATGCACACTGCACAAATCTTATTTTAATGTAAAAAACAAAATGGGAACAAATACAATATTTATAATAAAGAACAAGTAAATTTAAATGAACAAACTGACCAGTATTTCAATGGGAACTATGCTCCTCTCACTGACCATCAATGAAAGAGGTGCCCCTTCTGGAAGTGCAACGGGGGCCAGATAAATGGACTCAGGGGGCCGCATGTGGCCCGCAGGCTGTAGTTTGGGGACCCCTGCTCTAAAGTGTAATTTTGTAACATATAACACAATATTTACACCCTTCAAACTTGTGTATACTGTGAATTTATACTGAAGAAAAAATCAAATATATGCACAGAGATTACTATATAAGATTATTCATCACAGTACCAAATAAAATAGCATAATTAAAAACAATAAAGATGTGATATGTAACTTATGAAATAATTTATGACACATCCACAAGATAAAATGACTAAATAAAAAATTATGTTGTGGCCCTGGCTGGTTGGCTTAGTGGATAGAGCATCATCCCAGTGTGCGGACATCCCAGGTTCGATCCCTGGTCAGGGCACAGAGGAGAAATGACTATTTGCTTCTCTCCTCCTCCTGCTCCCCCTTCTCTCTCTCTTCCCCTCTGGCATCCAGTGGCTCTACTGATTCAAGTGTAGGCCTCAGGCACTAAAAATAGCTCAACTGATTCCACTATCAGCCCCAGATGGAGGTTGTCGGGTAGATCCTGGTCAGGGCACTTGCAGGAGTCTGTCTCTATCTCCCCCACCCCACTTAAAAAAATATATGTTGTAAAAAATATATATACTGATTTGAAGAGAGGTTCCATGGAATAAATCATGCTCAAAATATTATAAACGTGTGTATACATAAATATAGGGATTGGCAAAGTAGGTTTATAGTTGTGAGTATGCAAAATTGTTATTTTTTTTATCTTTACTTACAATTTATCTTTTAGGTAATGATGACTGGTAATTTAATCTATTTTTGCCTACTCCTATATATATCTGAAAATATATGCACCAACATTTTATGTTACCAGTAGTCATTTTTGGGTTAATAAGATTATGCGTGAATTTTATTCCTTAATTTTATTTTTGCACTTTAAAAATCTTTCTGCATATACCATATATATATGTTTAATGAGAAGAAAACAAGTTTTACAAAAACAGCCAGTTAATTTTTTTCTTACTTTTAAGCCAAACCTCTCATGTTACCGTTAAGATACATTTTTTTCTTTTTCTATCTGTATTTGAAATACAGAACAGCTAAGTACTGTTTTTGTGCAGAATATCATCTATACCATACAACTCTCTGGTATTTTAGAACTGTTTTAGAATTGTCTCAATCTTTTCTTTTGAGTAAATCCATTTTTTAACATTTTCTCTTGTCTTATTTTAAAGTCTTTCTGATCACTATGGTTTGCTTTTTTTTTTTCACCAAACTCTCTGAACTCTTTGATAACCAAGAGTTATCAAAGAGTTTTTATGACAGAAGCAGAAAAGATATAATGCATGAAAACTGTCAACATGGCTAATTGGAGCTCTATTTCAGAGAACTGCCAAATGGAAAGCCAGTGGTTAATGGCAAGAATCAATGTGTCCCCTAGTGCTTCTTTTGGGCAAGCCACTGTATTGATGTCTCCTGGCAACGAATGGGGCTCTTGTGTGCAGAAAGAGTTAATGTAGCTTTTCAATGCACCTAATTTATTTCCAGAGATGCTTTTATGATCTTAGGGAGTTTGGCTCGCCACTCTACAGGTCCCTTTGCTAATAGTATCAAGAATAAAACACCCTATTTCTCCTTTTTATAGTTTACTTCCATAATTGTTCATTTCTATACTGCTCACATATCAGGCTACTTTAGTGCAGAAATTCTCATTTATGGACATTTTGGGGCTTGTCAGTTTGGGTATGTTATAGACTGCTCTGTATATGCAGTTTGGTTAAACTAACACTTCTGCTAGCCCCCAAATTTGTGTGCTGTTATCTGGAAAAAACTGGCGAGTTTGAATCAAAAATATTTATTGACCTTGCTTTAGACACCTTGTAAGTTTATAAAGTTAGGACCCATCTATATCATTGGATTATGGAGCTACAATTAGAATAAGCAAATAAATTAAAAAATATATTGTATTAAACATGAATATATTTTTAAGAAACACAATGGACTTGAAAGTCATCCAGTTTTTCATTTTATGCCTTGCTACCTGCTGTATTTTCATGAGAAAATATGATATAAGAATATACACTGGCCCTGGCTGGTTGACTCAGCGGTAGAGTATCTGCCTGGCGTGCAGGAGTCCCGGGTTCGATTCCCGGTCAGGTCACACAGGAGAAGCGTCCATCTACTTCTCCACCCCTCCCCTTCTCCTTCCTCTCTGTCTCTCCCTTCCCCTCCCACAGCCGAGGCTCCAGTGGAGCAAAGATGGCCGGGGCGCTGGGGATGGCTCCTCGGCCTCTGCCCCAGGCGCTAGAATGGCTCTGGATGCAACAGAGTGACGCCCCAGAGGGGCAGAACATCGCCCCCTGGTGGGCATGCCGGGTGGATCCTGGTTGGGCACACGCGGGAGTCTGTCTGACTGCCTCCGCATTTCCAGCTTCGGAAAAATGGAAAAAAAAAAAAAAAAGAATATATACTGTATTGTGACATAATGCAATGATATGAAGAATTACCATTTCACTTATGTAAGGACATCTTAACACATATTAGGAGAAGTGGCCATTATTACTCAGGTTTCAGGTCCTTCAACTAGTAGCAGCTTACACATAAACGTTTCAATTAACCTTATCTTTCATGCCAATCTATGATGCTTTATATATTTGAAACAAATTCTTCTGAACCAGAAAATAACCCGATTATAAATTAAGCCCTTTTCAAAGCTGCATGATTTTTCTGTTTTTTGAGACCAAGATAGTTGAACAGAGAAAATTAATACTTTTTAGCTCTTTACCACTTGAGTGCTTTGCTTAACATGTATCCACTCTACTATAACTTTAAGTCACTGTGCTGCTGGTTAAAGGCAAGCTAAGGATGGTATTTCTGTATACAGAAATCTTTGTGAGTTTTTGTATACACACAAATGCTTTTTCTTTCTTCTTTCTTTAAAAGTGAGAGCAGGGGGGATAGAGAGGCAGATTCCTGCATACTCCCCAACTGGAATCCACCGGGCAACCCCAGCTTGGGGCTGACAATCAAACCAACAGAACTATCCTCAGTGCCTGGGCTGCTGGAACCAACCGATCCACTGGCTGCAGGAGGGGAAGAGAGACACAAAATTGAGAGGGAGGGGGAGAGAAGCAGGTGGTCGCTTCTCTGGTGTGTCCTGACCAGGAATTGACTCCATGACGTCCGCAGGCAGAGCCATGCTTTATCCACCGAGCAAACAGGCCAGGGCCCACGGGTGCTTTTCCATTCCTTAAGTAATCTTGAATAAGGACATTAAGTATTACTATCTTTTCTCCAGACACAGTCAAGGCCGGTATATAAACGTTTACGATTCCGGTGGTAGAGCTCGTAGGTGAACCCTGGCTGATGACACCAGCCACCCACCAATCTGGACGCCCCTTCTTTCGGTCCCTCCTTGCTGTCTGGGCCCAGGGCCAGTTTCACATTTCACCTGCCAAGCTCCGGAGGTTCCGACGGAGAAGCAAACAGGCAGTGATACCAATTTGAAACGGTTCAAGTATCCTTTAGCCTCCTGGTTTCTGGCGGCCTAGAACCTCTGATGTGCGTGGAAGGTGCCCTCTCTCCAGCACCCCATCTCCCCGTGTCCGCAGCGGGAGCCCAGACCTCGTCCTCATCAGGCGTTTGGAGGTGGGCGGTCTGAGAAAGGCCGTGCGGTGCAGGACCCGCTGGTGTGGTGACAGATAGGCAGGTAGGTGCGTCTGGCTTGGGTGACCGTGGTGCATGTCTAGGCCGGGTCCTGGTGCAGGAGTGGCATCACGGCTGGCGGCTGGCACGAGGTGCAGCTGCCGCAAAGTGACATTCTTTGCAGCAAATTATAAAAACCTGTGGAGGACAGCTGGTGAGCAGGAGAGCCCACGGCGGTGGCTTTTCTCCTTGTTCCATCTGTGGTGTGGTTCAGAGCATTATTTTGGAAAGTTTAGTCTGCAATCTGGTTTCCAGCCCTCTCACCAAATATTTAGCCAATCAACTCCTTTTGTTTTTCACATTAAGTGATGTAATTTTTGTTGGTGAGTTGAACTGCTCACAACAATTAGGGGATCAGGGAACGTGCAGATACTCCAGTACTTCCAGTCTTTTGCATAGTGCATTTTCACCAATGAAGTAAGTTGTTTTTGCATCTCATTTGCATAATCAAATAATTTTCTTTGACTTGTTTGCTTTTCTTTTTTTTTAAAACATTTTTTTAGTTTTTATTTATTTATTTTAGAGAGAGGGGAGAGAGAGAGAGAGAGAGAAGGGGGGAGGAGTGGGAAGCATCCACTCCCATATGTGCCTTGACCAGGCAAGCCCAGGGTTTCGAACCGGCAACTGCAGCATTTCCAGGTTGACGCTTTATCCACTGCACCACCACAGGACAGGCATTGTTTGCTTTTCTGATGCCCTTGTTTAATTTTAAAAAATGCTTTTTTAAATCACTTCATATTCATTTTTGAAATATCCCCTAACTTTTGTGAGCCATGTAAGTATTTATTGAGATGATTTTTATTTATCTGGCTAGGAAGTGGGCTGTGCTTGATGTTTGCTATCCTGTAGGTAGGAGAGGCTGAACATCCCTCTGGTGTTTCTTTCCCTCTCTGGACTTGGGGCTGCCCTGAGCTCTCCTGAGCCAGAGTCTGAGTCTTGCAGCTCTTCCAGCTGTGATCTGCTTAGTACACCCGAGGCCTGTGTGTGGCGGTAAGGTGTGGATGGGGAAGCACTGTATAGTATAGTCTGTATAGTCTTTGAGCAAGTATCAGTCTCTCAGTGGGCCTGTCTCCCTGGGTTGTAACCTCGACAAGCATTGCTCTAATAGGTTACCCTTTTCTTCTAGAGGTGAGACAGGAGGGATGGACGGGGCTGGAGTCAGAAGGAGAAAGGGGGCTGGTGAATATGGCTCTGAAAAGTGTTTTCCCCTGGAGAGTCAGCATTTGTTATGGAAAACATTGGGCACATTTCCTAAGGATTATTCTTTTCCTCCATCTGCCAGACCCGAGAGAATCTTTCTTCATTCTTTGTGTAAGATCCCACTGAGTTTCCTAGAGGTAAAATTCATGAAAGAATGAACCCACCCCCAGCACCGGGACCGAAGCCCCTGGAGTTTGCCCCTCTCATGCTAGTGTACTCTGAAGCTCCAGCGATTTGTTAACATTACTCTTTAAGTGTTCCAGTTTATGGTCCTGTGGCGTCTGTTCTAAGAAAGCAGATATTGGCCATGAATCTTCCAGATTCTCCTATCTCTCCAGACTTAGGGGTGACTGTTTGACATGCAACTACAATTCTTGGATGAATGCAACAAAAGTCATTGATTTCTAGTATGCTACTATTTTCTTATTTTAAGGGTGGGACTGACAACATCCAGGCTCTCCCCATATTGTAGCTAAAGCCCTATATCCATGGATTTATTTTTTTCTACACATAGAGAATGATGTTTTGAAAAGATATATTGAAGTGACGCCATTTGTCTAATGTGTTTTTAGCTTTGGAAAAATAATATCTAGAGACATATTGTGAGAGATCAGATTAAATATTAGCTCAGATGTAGAGCGGGAAGGAGAACTTGCCCATTGAGCTAGCTTTATCAGTGGCCCTGTTTTCAGGCAGAGGAAGTCACCTGCAGACTTGGAAGGGGTCAGATAAAATCACTGTCCCCAAATAAGTTGTTCTCCCAGGGCACTGGGTCACTGATGGGATTGTAGAGAGCTGAAGGCTCCCTTTACCCTCGAAATTGAAGCTTTCCATCAATATCAAAGTTCTTTAAACCAAGGAAGAAAAACTAGAGCCTCCAGGCCTCCTTGCAAAAGCAGCGTGCCCAGGCACCTTCAAAATCACATGCCACTAATTAGTTGTGGCTGATTGCCTCACTTTCCAGACTCCACCTGCTGCGTTTACACTTGATTTACAGCATCAGTTTTAAAATCGCACGTTCTGCTGGAATTAGAGCTTCCTATAGAGGTTAACTCGCGTTGGGTGCAGCCTTTCCTTCCAGACCATCAGGGACGTATTCAAACTTTTTTTTGCTCGAGGCAGCTTGAACAACTGACTGCTCAGTGCATTACGGGGTTAGCTTTCAAATTGGTGTAGTCAAAACAAGTGTGGATTTGATCTGACTAATCTGAATTTAGAAAACATACTAAGGGACTCCAATATTGTCTACCTAACAACATTTTTAAATGAGGATATTTCATTGTACACACAGAGCTAGCTGGCAGTTTATGAAACCACCATTTATCTTCTGTCTCTCTTGGTGAATAGTGTTAGTATTGCAGAACCATTTCTTTCACAGGGAGCTTTATTTATTCATTTTTATTCAATATTACTACCCAGAGTGAAAAGTCTGAGTCCTCGCCATGGCCCCAAATGCCTATGAGCATTCTGATCTTACCTCCTACTTTTTTGTTTCTCTCATACCTCTCTTACTGTTTTTGAACAAATTTTGTGTGTTCTCATCTCAGGACTTTTGTACTCACTGTTCCTTCTGCCTGAAACTTCTTTGATTACTAATAAATGCATGTGTAACTCCTCTGTCTCTGCCAAGTTCTTAGTAAGATGTCACCTAAAGAAGGCTGACCTTATTACCCTCTTTAATTTCCAATTTTCCCTCTCCTGGTTTTCCTCATCTATGTTAAATGGATCTTTCTTTTCTTTTTACGGAGGATTTCCATGCTAACATGCTAGTTATTTACTTCTGTATTCTCTTTATTTTTTTATTGTCTGATGTCCCATGTTAGAACAGAAGCTTCAAGAATGTGATGTCTTTGAAGTTTTATGCCATGAAGTGTCGAGAACATCTAGAATAGTTGCCAACATAGTCAGTGCTTGCTACATTGTTATTGAATGAATGAATGACCAAGCATTTATACTGTGCTAATTCTATATTCTGCAAGGGAAAATACAGTGAATTAGGCATAGATTTTGCACTTGATAAGCCCTTGAAATACATAGCAGTGGTGGTAGAAATAAATGTGGATTGGAGGGTGTTCAGCAAGAACTGATACATATCTAAACTAGAGCTATGGCACTGGAAATGGTTTGAGAATAAAATCTGGAGAAATATTTATAGAAAAAAAATCAAGATATTTTGGCAATTGACTGGATAGTAGAACATGAAGGAGACACATACAAAAATAACTTCAACATTTTAAAATTGAGATTAGGAATGCTGAAAACTGAACACATTTAGAAAGTGAATATATAGATTCATTTCTATATATGTTAAATCTAAGATCTTGGTTGTATGTTCAGGGGTTGAGATTAAATAAATCTAGAGCATGAGAGAAAGATCTGAGCTGCAAATATAAATCTGAGGGTAATTACTACTTAAATGTTAATTGAAGTTGACTTTGAATGATATTTTCAGGGATAGGGAATGCAAAGGGGATGGAGAAAAGCGGATATAACATCGAGAGCAACAATTTGAAAGCCCACAGAAGAAAGACCTACAAAGGAGAATGAGAAGGTGGACCTAGAAAGGTAAGAGAAAAATCAGATGTCAAAGAAGTAGAAAAGTTCAGGAAAGGAGCAGGCAACAGTGACAAAGGCTGCAGAGACATGGACACACGTTGGAGAGATAAGTCAGTAAATGATCTAAAAATAACAATGTAGGATTTAAGTCAGTAAATGATCTAAAAATAACAATGTAGGATTTATATATCTCAGTTTAATAATAGTTGTACTTGAAAGACATAGATGCCTAAGACTTCAGAGAGTGAAGATTTCAAGTAATAAATATATAACTGCTTGCAGTTCAGAGAATTCAGTTGTAAATATTTCATGTACTCTTTGCTATATTACAATATCACTTAGATTTTATTATTTAATGTGGGAAGATTCTAGAATGAAATGTTTTCATGAGCTGTCAATTGATGGACTTACGGAGTTTTAAAAAATCCTATTCCTATTTGATAGAAAACAGTTATGCTATATTCATATGTACTTTATCTAAATATATATAAATGTGTGTATAGGTATGTCATTTATACATAACAGTGAAATGAATGGCAGCAATGGTGATTCAGTGATTGTGTTTGATACAATGTGATATTCGTTTCCTGGATAAATATGCAGGCTCTAATAATGAGGCATATTGCTCTGAATATTCAGTGTGAATGAAAATATTGATTATATTCATTTCCTTGTTTACTTGTTTTTTAATTTTTCATGGAGAAAGTTGATATTCCTTTGCTGAAAATTGTAATGTGTATCTTGATGAGTGTCAAGGTGTGTATACTTTAAACCTCACTAGGAGGAGGCTCTGCAGAATGCTTTATACTTCTGGCATTTAGAGTTTTATATAACTTGTGGCTGTTTTCTTCATGTATGCTATTGGTTGAAATAATAGCAGGAAAAAACATTTATAGTTTGCATATTTTGCCTTATTTAGTGTCTAAATAAATGTATTTTACCCCCCATCCCACCATGGGATATATGTAAAGAAATAAAAAAGACAACGTATTTCTAAACCTTTTTGTACTTTCAAAAGAGACAAGGTGTGTGATGAAACATGTGAAAACAGGCAGGATAAGAGAAGTTATATTGTGTATGACAGCCTTGAGAATGATATTAAAGGTGAAACATAACAAAAAGCCATTAAAAAGATTTAGGAGAAAGATTCATAAAGTCTGATGTGATAGTACACAGAACATGTCCCTTGATATGGCCATGAGACTGGTGGTATTAAAGATGAGACATATGGTCATCTTTGCTAAATGGCCCAATATATTTTCTTAGCTATTGTAGGCACCTAATAGTTGCTAGCCCAAAGAAAATGTAGGTTTATCTCAGGATTATCTCAGGCAAAGGAATCGTATACAAGCTCTAAGACATGAGAGGTGCTGGCCCATTGGGAAACTACTTACGGCTCAGGTGGAGTTGGTTTTATGAGTAGACCATTAGCCTAAAAGATTAAGACTTGTAGGAAATGGGAGACCACTTCCAGATGTAAGACAAAAAGTTATATTATATTTGCTTTGTGCAAAGAAGGTTTTGGTGGTGACCTGGATGCATCAATGTTTAAGAGAAGGATAGAGGTAAATGAATGTACAAAGGTAATCAGTAATCTGAGTTGAGAAGACAAATGAAATGCTATAGGAGCCAATGCAAGAGATTCGATGAAAAGATGCAGAAATGTTAAATAGAAACCAAAAAGTAGCCACTGGATTTAGAATCATTTCATTATTGTTTTCTTTGCTCTCCCTTTGGAGCGCTTAAACCAGATTATAAAGGATTAAAGAATGAATGGAAAATGAGCAAAATGGAGAAGGCAAGTTTACAAAATTATTTCTAAGAGCTTGGCTAGAAAGGGAAATCTGACATGGAGAAATTGTAGGATTTAAAATTTTGCTATATTTGAAAGAAAAAAGCTTGATTGTCTTTATATAGCCAATGGAGAGAAAAAGCTTGAGAATGTGAGGATAGTAAGCAAATTCTATTTGAATGTGAAAAAAAGAAACAAAAAAAGAAACAGGACATAGGTAGAAGGTTTAGTTAGTATTAGATACCAAGAGAGACCCCTAACTCTCTCTGATCATGGGAGGACAGGAAGTTATAATGGTAATAGAGGTGAAAGAATTTGTAAATGGAGTTACGTACACTACTGAAACAGAAGGGTTGTGTTTGTCCAAAAATGCAGAAATGCATTGGTAAAACTCAGGAAGCAATTTTCAATTTCTAAAGCATTGGTCAAGAACTTACTGTTTCAAATTGACTCAAAAGTACCATTGAAACCCATAATATATGAATTGAAAAAGCAGGTTTATAAATTAATGATGATAGTTTCTCCTTGACTTATATTTCACATTTTACTTATAATAATATCTGTTGGGCAAGAAGATTATTTACAGAGTATTGTATTTATTTTCTTGAAGATGAATCAGTAAATAGAACATTTAAAATGTGTATCTGTAGCTATTTTCTAATTTCCTCCTCCTCAAAAATTCTCCCTACTTCTTCTTAATATTATCATTTCTAAAATTACTATCTTTTGCAATTACCTTGCAGTAACACATTAAATATATAATTGATGCCTTTAAGAAAAGACAAGATTGTCACATTTTATGCATTTTTAAGACCATCTAGTATATGTTATCTCGTAGCCACCAGCCAATCAGTAATCATGAAGTTAAAAAAAATCACCATTCTAGCATGATGTAGTTAAAAAAAGAAAAAGGAAAGGGGAAAGAATGTCTATGAAAATGCTGCGTGTAAAGAGTCCCTGAAATGTTTGCAGAATCCAATATTTGCTGGAAGCCAAATCGAGTGAAGACCCAGTCTCTGGCACGGTTGTATTTCTCTGCAGCTGGGCCGTGCCTGATGCATCAGCAGTCATGGCTGAGGGCACTGCAGCCTCAGTGAGGCATCAGGAGGCCTTGGCAGGGGCAGCTTTGACATTGGCAGGAGCTGGGAGCAGAGGCAGCACCCTGGGGAGGCTCAGTGGTGATCCTGTCTGAGGACTTCAGAGGCCAAAGTCTTAATGCTGGCGCAACAGAGCCCACTGAGTGCTACAGAGGAGAAATGGCAGATCGCACTATTATTAGAAAATTCATCTATGGAGACCACTGAGATATCTCTGGCAACCTCAGGGGCAGCGGGGAGAAACTGAGGTGAAAGATTTAGGTTATTTAAAAAGTGGAGGCAGAGAAATACCATGCCAGAGTTGCTATTGAGATATTCATTTTAATCCCCAGATAGAACGGCCAGGAAAACAAGAGTTTCATATTTATAGGCCTTAAATTATCCCCCTCCTTTACTCTTTAGTTCCTAGCACTTTTTATTACTGTCACTATGATCACTGATAAAATAATAGAAATAATAGTGATTGGAACACCTTATAGTAGTGATCTTATGTAACATGCTTACTCACTATGTGCTAGTACTTTATTAGTTTTAGCTGAATCATAATTTCATTCTTAGAAATATAAACCCCAAGATAAGTAATATCCTGATTTTATGGGTTGAGGATATTATGAAACAAACTTAAAAAGATGAATATCCGCAGTCACATTTACATTCCTAGTATGTAGAGCCTGGACTAACGTTCTTAGCTCTGCTCTTGGTGCCGAAATGTCTTTCAGCCTTTACTACAGATGGGACCTTAGAACTCAGGGTGCTTATTACTCTTGTGTGCAAATAAACTTTTGTGGTACAATGATAAGAAAAGTCCCATGTGGCAAATAATTCTCTCAGAGTAGCTTCCCTACCTGCCTTTTTTGATTTTGTCTTTAAATAAGTAAATTTTCTTACTTTTATTAAATAGGAACATGTATTATAAATTGATATAGAATATAAAGTTATACAAATTAGTTTGATTATAACAGAAATTACAGTTATACTACTATTGGGTAGTTGATGTTTGGTTATTTTGAGTTGAATACATAATTGCATTTAAGCTATCTATATTTTTAAGATTGTTAGACTTCCTTGTGAATAAAATAACCCTGACTCTTTTATAGTCATAGTTTGGGGTTTATTCATAATATGATTATAATATTATCATACCCATATTAAAAAATAAATTAAAGAAGTCTTCCTACTTTCTATAGCTGCTTCTTATTATTTTCTCAGTTGATATGATAAATTCTTCATTATAGGTAACTTTTCAGAACTTCACCTTATAAAAAGTTGTTCTTCTGGTATAGGTCATTTATTATTAGCACTCAGAAACAAGGCCAGTCACTCATGCATGAATAAGGGATAGTAATGTATTTAACAAAAGAAGTCAAATATGTCTTGATTTCACTTTAATTTAAAAATTATGCTTTTTGAGTATTACCATTGATTATATATTTTTTACATTTAATGAATAAGAATTACCTAAAATCATGGCCACATGATGGTAAACACAGTCCTCTGGATTTCCCATGTAATGAATGCGCATTATAAATATTTTTATTCTCAATTGATTTTTTTAAAGAAAATACAAATCTTTTTTCTATTATTAAAACTTTAGATCAGGAAATAATAATACAATTTGGAAGCAGTCAGTCTCTACCAAAATAAGCAAAATAGTGTCTCAGTCACTCCATTAAAGAGAATCA
The DNA here is from genome assembly GCF_036850765.1 of Saccopteryx bilineata. Classification (NCBI taxonomy): domain Eukaryota; kingdom Metazoa; phylum Chordata; class Mammalia; order Chiroptera; family Emballonuridae; genus Saccopteryx; species Saccopteryx bilineata. Next base: position 19,186,005 of record NC_089495.1, read on the forward strand.
TTGAGATATTGGAGAGATTGGTTCAGCCAACAGATGCATCAATTGGAAAATGACAGTACCAGTAAAAAATAAAAACAACCCCCCCCACAAATTTATCTGAATATTAATACCCCATAAATTGATATACACGTAAGACACAACTAATCACAAGCACAAAAGTGCACAGCAACAATCAGAACCTTCCCCACATGTCCTGACATCCTGCCCAATGACAATTCCGTCCACATGTGTCCGTATATCCTCTGCTGATCACCTGCTTCAGCTCCCTTTAGAACGCAGCTATTCAGCCAACCACCGGGTCCCCCAGCTCGTGGCTTTATTCCAAACTTCTGGGCCTGCAGCCTATAAGCTAACGGCACTAATGATAACAATAAAAACAATGGCTTACAGTTAGCTAGTGCTGCCAGGTATGAGCTATTATGCCACAGAGTGGTTAAGAAACTTGCCCAAGTGTCACAGTTAATGACAGAGAGCCTGGGCTCTAGAGCCCACCTTTCCGTCCTTCATCACTATACTTCCTCTCAGGAGCTTCGCCTAGTCTTTCCTGGCAGAGCCTCAGGCTCCTCTCCTGAGTTGTTCTTGTGATAAAACTCCTATCGACTAGTTATACATGTGCAAAGATTCCCTTATTTTACAAATAGGTATGGGACTTAACTCTGTGCAAGGCACTGTGCTAGACAGATGAATGGGGACCCATTAAAAAGTTTAAAAGCTTGGTAGAGAGAAGCGTAGACAGGAGATGCTGCTATAGTAGCCTAGAAGAGGGACATACTGATTCCAGTATGGCTGAAAAGGGTGTGCTTATGCAGTTATGTTGTGGCAGTATTTATTATAGAACAGATGACAGTAGTGCTTACTTATTTAAAAATGAAATAAAAATTCTGTTGTTGATGAGCTAGCTATTAGCAATACAAAAATTGAATAACATTTGACTTACAGTTAGAGCAAGAAAAAGATGTAAATTCAAACATGGGGGGAATGTAAAACAGATTCTCTATAGAGGATATAAGCATATTTTCAGTGTTTGGGAAATCACTGTGAATAATTAGATAAAATAATCATATTAAATAAACTATCATTAATTCTATAATTTCTCTTCTTGTATTGCACCATATAAACATACATATTGGTATCTTTTGAGATGACTCTCCATTTTAATATTTCTCATTCTGTCCTTGGAGAGATTCTAGTCTTGGCTCTGGCACTAACTACATGAGGCAATTCTATTCTTTTGTTCAACTGGGTTTTTGCATTTTATTTTCTATAGAATGAAAAATTTCCTCTATTATCTTTAGGATCTCTCCCCAGTTTCAAAAAATGCTGTGATTCCATGAGACAGTATGCATAAAAGTCAAAGTTATAATTGTGCTTTACTGTGAAAATTCTTCCAATATTCTCTGAAACACACAGTGTCTGGAAATGAATGTTCGGAACAATTTGTTTTGTTCATCTTGACCATTCTAGTCTGACATCATGGGTTAACTATTAGGAAATGTTCCCAACAGAGGCTTTTACTTTGGCAAAGTGTTGGCTTTTGTTAATAGTCACAGGGCTTTTTCACTAGAGTATAGACAACAAAGGCCTCAGGACCTGAGAGAGAGAGAGAGAGAGAGAGAGAGAGAGAGAGAAGGTTCTCAATGAGTATTTGTGAATGAAAGCACCAGTGGGTGGGTGGAGTGATAACATAGGGGTGATACATATGCCAGCTGCATACATTAATCTCCCAAACCTGATTTTCTTTATAGCTTTATAACATATGTTTATATAATGAAATGGTATTAACTATATTAATATTTTATTTAGTTTACAGACTTTTGTACTTAACTGTATGGACCCAGACTCCATGTATGCAAGTACATATGTATCTATCCAGTGTTAATGTAGTTTTGAATTGTTCTGTATTTTTTTAACTACAAAAAACAATGTGCAAACATTTCCTAAGGTCTTGTGTTGGGAGAGGTTAGTGCTCATACATGCCCACATTCTTTCCTTTCCTTTCCAGCGACACACCAACTCTGCCTTTCCTAGGCTTCTCTGTATTAGGTTGGGGGCCATGTGACCTTTTTTTTTTTGTATTTTTCTGAAGCTGGAAACGGGGATAGACAGACAGACTCCCGCATGCGCCCGACCGGGATCCACCTGGCATGCCCACCAGAGGCGACGCTCTGTCCACCAGGGGGCGATTCTCTACCCCTCCGGGGTGTCGCTCTGTCGCGAACAGAGCCACTCTAGTGCCTGGGGCAGAGGCCAAGGAGCCATCCCCAGCGCCCGGGCCATCTTTGCTCCAATGGAGCCTTGGCTGCGGGAGGGGAAGAGAGAGACAGAGAGGACGGAGAGGGGGAGGGGTGGAGAAGCAGATGGGTGCTTCTCCTGTGTGCCCTGGCCGGGAATCGAACCCGGGACTTCTGCACGCCAGGCTGACGCTCTACCACTGAGCCAACCTGCCAGGGCCGACCATTTTTTATTGCACTGTCAACAGTAGTGGTATACTGCATTGCCTGGCCTATTCCCAGGAATCTCCATGCCAATCTCTTTTCCTTAGCCAGAACAACCTGAATTTTGCCATTGGCTTAAAGGTCAACCAGATTTCAGAGAACAAAAGACTAGCGGAGCCCTGTCACAGCATGGCAAAAACATGGCGGGTCTGTTGCCAGTGATAATCTACAAGGCAGATTATCTAAATACTGAGCTTTCAGTTTAAGACAAAAAAGTTTGAAAAAATGTTTAGCGTGTGTACTCACTAAAATTAGCTGCCTTTGGCAATGTATTGTAAGAGATTTCAAGGGGAAATTAAAGGGAAGAGAAACAGTTCAGAAATTTGGGGCACCAAAAAGTTGGAAATGTCAACTGCTTTCAGACTCCAGAAAGTAAGAGATAAAATTTTTAAGTATCTTTGTGTGACAAAAGGTTAATAAAAATTTTAAGTTTCATGAAGTCGATCTGACTTGTGGAAAAATTCAGATTAAGGATGGTCTTCCTCCCACAGCTCCCTGTCCCTGTGTCATCCTGTAATCACCCACTAGTCTAACAAAAGGGGAACTGAGAAGGAAGCAAAGAAGTAAAGGGCATCTGAAAATTATATCAAGGAAAGAAATTAGGGTATGGTCACTGACATATGAAATTAAATGAAGTAAATAAGCCTACTGATATTTGAAGGAATTTCACTGACAAAGAAACTACCTTTAATATTAAATGTTCCAACTGAAAAATAACTTTTGATCTCTTGTTACGAGTTGAATTGTGTTACCTCCAAAATTCATATGCTGAAACTCTAGCCCCTAGGACCTCATAATGTGACTATATTTAGAGATGGGGCCTTTAACTAGGTAATTAAAATGAGGCTGTGGGGTGGGCTCTAATCCCATCGTGCTGGAAGTCTTATGAGATGAAGGAATATGGACACAGAGCCCTGAGGGATACACACATACACAGAGAAGGCCATCTGGAGACACAGTGAGAAGATGGCCATCTGTAAGTCAAGGAGATACACCTGGAACAGATTCTTTCCTCACATTTCTCGGAGAAAACCAAACATGCCAACATCTTGCTCTCAGACTTGTAGTCTCCAGAACTGCGACAAAATAAATGTTGTTTAAGCTACCAGTCTGTTATCTCTTGTATGGCAGCCCAAGAAAATAATTACAGCTCACAAACTAACATCAGTAGGAAGTGGCTTACAAAGGTGTTCTGGCCCCTAATGAGAGCCTGCTCCCCAATAACCATCTCAGATATGGACAAGAAGGAACAGAAACACAGAATAAACTTATCGAGTGTGGGGGCAAGACAGCATTGGACCAGGAAGCTCCTTCCTGCAACATCAGGGTCTAACCAAGGAACACTGTTGGCTCCCACGATTAGGTGCCTGTGAGATATCTGTCAAGGTTTTTATAATAGCTAGGTTTTTTATAATTGTCAGTGAGTATTAGGTTGTATCTAGTTCTTTCCCTTTTTTCATGGACATGATTTTATATGGTTATCTTGTACTTTTTGCACATTTTGCATATGGGAGTTTTGGAGAAAGTTGACTTTCTCCAAACTCCTATGTTTTGCACTCATAGGTGGCTGGACAATGAGAAGCCACTTCTGGAGAAGGCTGCACAGAACCTAACATTCTAGATACTGAATTAGATAAAGTGTTTGCATGAATCAGTCATCCCTGAAATAGGGTGATGTATTTCATATGTGGTAATAAGGGAGCAAAGAGTTTTTAGTGGCCAAAAAGAAGTAACTGTGACAGCGACGTGTAGTGCTCATCAGCGTCCATGTTATTTTTTCCTTTCTCTCCACAGAACCACACTTTATTACCCAGCATCCTCTAAAGTTAGGTCAGATCACATGACTGTGTTTAGGTTGAGAGAATGGTACATACATCTGATGTATATACCACTTCTGGATCTTTTCCATAAAATTTACTACTCCACATTTGTTGTCTTCCCTTATTTCTTGACTGCTTGCAGGTACATGACTTAAGACTCTAGAATTCAGAAGAGTCACTAGATTGAGTAATTGTGTGGTGCAGAATTCTCACCATACTGACCCATGTCAGTATGTGATATGAGCAAGAAATAAAAGTTTGCTAGAATAAGCCATGGAGGTTTGAGCACTGCCATAAGCAGCATTATTTATGTTGACTGATAAAGAAATATGCCTGAGTAGACTTGCTGTATAATATGTTATGTATGTGTTCAAATTTACTAGAAAGTACTATTTTCCCCTATAGTATTTATGCCAATTTATGAGTACATTATAAATTTTTGTTAGTATCCCCATATTCTCTGCAATACCTTCAATTGTCAGATAATAAAAATTTTGCCAATATAGTGGTACAAAATAATATATATTAAAATTTAATTTGAATTTTCCTGAGTACTAATAAGGATGGTCATATGTTTATTTTTTCATTGGCATATGTATATATACACATTGACTAATTCTTTAATAGCTTTATGTATTATGAATATCTTCTGCCTGTTGCCATGTCTTCTTTATGATATCTGTGTCAGTTATTATTTACTCCACTGCTTAATACATGCGGATTAGAGGATATTTGGAAAACAAAAATCACTTGTAATCTCACTAGTAAAGATAGCAACTTTTAGTAGTTGGTATATTTTTTTATTTAGAGAATACCTGTGAGAAAATTGAAGTATATCATAGATTTTTATAACCAGAAGGGACTGTAAAGAAAAATATACTAACATCTTCTGACTTGGTCATTGTTGTTATGCTCTTCACATGTGTTGTCTTAATGTCTTTTTTTAAAAAAAAGTATGATATAAAGTAGTTATAGCTCTTATAATAGAAACTCATTATTTTATACAGACTTAAGCCTGAAGAGATAAAACACTAGTCATAAGGTCACAAATCAGTGAGCGGAGAAGCCAGTACAATAATCTGTTTCTTCTAATTTGTTTAATTCTCTTTCTACAACATCCCTCATTAAAAGTTTTGAGGGAGTAAAATATGTGAACACAGTTTTCTGTCCCTGAAATCCTAAGATACAGGTTCAGATCTTGTCAAGTCATGACTATAAATTTAGAACAAGATTATGGCCTGTGGGTGTGTGCCCTAGAACAAGTCATTGAATCTGCATTTGTATTACCTGCTATTGATTATATTGTAAAATTTATGGGCTCAGTGTCTTAACACTGTGTGATTTCAAGTGTACTCACTTTCAATAAGTATTTCCGATTAACTTAAATTACCTTGTTGTTATAAAGATTATGTTGTTAGTGGTCCTAACATTCATGATACTACTGAAACAAAATTTTACTTTATTTTTTTAACAGAAAATTAAGTTGACTAAAATGAAGAAGCCATTTTCTTCTTTTTATCATAAGAGAGAAATTAAATAATTTTTTATTCACCAGAACTAAGGAAATTTTATTTTAAAGTCAAGGTCTTATGTTACACAGCAGAGAAGTTTGATTGGCATGTAATAATGTAAGTCATTTTTTTTTGTAAATCAAGGCTATGTCAAATATAGGCAGAAGTAAAAAAAAATTAATTCTCTAGTCCCATAAGTAATCAGTTCATCTTCATTTATAAAATATCTTTAGAAAAGGTATGTTTGTGAAATTAGTTTTTAGATATAAATATAAAAAATTCATATTTAGCTTCCAGAGCTGAAAATGCAGGTAGAAAATCAAGTTTACAATATTATCATGTAAAGTAGAACAACACAGAAGAAAGAATTATGAAGGTGATTTAAAAACATGCACTATAATTTACTATATACAGAGACTGCTTCTAAAATGGTTCTAAGATTATTGGGAGGAAAATCTATAAAGATGTTTCTTCATTCTGTCTTTAGGATTCAGGCCTCTAATGCACATGCATTTGACCCATATGTGCTTTGCAAAGCAAGACAAAATACTTAATGTCTTTTAAAAAGTAATAAAACGCAAGATTAAATACTTAATCACAGGTAAATTAATTCTTTATTCTCTAAATCAAAAAATTTACATATGCAATTATGCTTTTAAGAAATTTCATCCTTTCACACATATAATTCCAAGTGCATCCTCTTTGAAAAAGAAAAGAAAAGGTTTTTCAGTCTGTATTACAGATACATTCTGAAAATACCAGTGAAACAAGTCAAACCTTGAAGCATACAAAATGGAGGTAACTTCATTCATAGCAGGAAAAGTTTAATAATAAAAAGGAAAGGAGCTAAGGACCCCACGTTTGGGAAGAAACACCTCCTTTCTAAACGTTATTGCCAAACGCAGGACATTTTATTTGTAATTAGGACAAAAATAGCTATTTCTGGGGGTTATCAGAAACCTCTTGTCAATCTGACATATGGTATTATTTGGGCTGCAGCTTACAGGGAATATACTCTCAGTTTAATATCAAGAGTATTTCAGTTTATGTAACACAATTGTCATACATTATTAGGCTTTAAAAAACTCAAATGCATGCTCCTTAACTTGGTGCCCCAACAGTCACAAATGGGTAGAGTACTAAATGGGCCCAGGCAGTATCATGCTGAACAGGCTTCCAAGTCGCTACAGCTGATTAAGCAGCTTGTGAACACTGGGTGTAAATAGTTTGTCATGCAAGATAGATGATTGCAACTAACTCACAGTTTCATAAGCTCTACTTTGCCTTCTTTCCTCTTTTTTTTAAAAGTAAGTCAGTGACAGTTTTAAACACTACAGTATTGTAACTTTTTAATTTATTTTTATCTCTTAGATCTAATCAATGAATTCTACAAAGTTGCAGAAGACAAAATTAACATGCAAAAATTAGTAACATTTCTATATGTTGATAGCAAATTTTCTATTTTGCCATCTTGAATGGAAGTCTCCTCCTTTTTTAATTTATTATTTATTTTTAGGTTTTTTTTGTGTTTTTTTTTTGTATTTTTTCTGAAGCTGGAAACGGGGAGAGACAGTCAGACAGACTCCCGCATGCGCCCGACCGGGATCCACCCCGCACGCCCACCAGGGGCGACGCTCTGCCCACCGGGGGTGGGGTGCTCTGCCCCTCCGGGGCGTCACTCTGCCACAACCAGAGCCACTCTAGCGCCTGGGGCAGTAGCCAAGGAGCCATCCCCAGTGCCCGGGCCATCTTTGCTCCAATGGAGCCTTGGCTGCGGGAGGGGAGGAGAGAGACAGAGAGGAAGGAGGGAGAAGCAAATGGGCACTTCTCCTATGTGCCCTGGCCGGGAATCGAACCCGGGTCCCCCACATGCCAGGCTGATGCTCTACCGCTGAGCCAACCGGCCAGGGCCTATTTTTACTTTTTATTCTAAGTTCTTGGAGAGCTTTGAAAAACTTCATATATAATAAGAATATTAACAGTGACCCAAAACTCAAAATTCTCTTCTTAGAGAAAATTGTAAATGTTTTGAAAGTCCATGGCAATACCACACATTAATAAGAAACTCTTTGCCAACAGATATTAGTAAAATTTAAGTTTGAAAAGAGTTTGGACCCTAATCGATCCCTTAAAATAAGAATGAACTGGAAAAAAATTATTTTTGTTATTTAGGTATAACATTTTTTATGGTTTTTTTTTTTTTGTGTGACAGACAGAGAGACAGAGAGAAGGACAAATAGGGACAGACAGACAGGAAGGGAGAAGAAATAAGAAGTATCAGTTCTTCATTGAGGCTCCTTAGTTGTTCGTTGATTGCTTTCTCATATGTGCCATGATGGGGGGTGGAGCTACAGCAGACCGAGTGACCCACCTGTTCAAGCCAGCGACCTTGGGCTCAAGTTGGTGAGCCTTGCTCAAACCAGATGAGCCCATGCTCAAGCTGACAACCTCAGGGTTTCGAACCTCGGTTCTCTGCATCCCAGTCCAATGCTCTATCCACTGCACCACCACCTGATCAGGCATAGGTATAACATTCTTTACAATTAAATTTTATATATAAGTAATTTGTTGAAGTACTTCATAAGAGATTAGCTTATTAAATATAGGTTTATTCATTTAATCATTATTTTTTATTCATTGTAAACATGGAAATAAAAAGAGTAGAAATTTCACATTGGCTAATTTCTTAAAACATAGTTTCAAATAATAATCATATGTCAAAGAAGAGACCATAAAACAATAATGTTCCATTTCATGGTATTATTCTTTGGAATTCTCACAATAGGGACATTTCAAAACTAGAAGTTAATTGAAAGTAAGTGGCCTATTTTGGAATCTAATCTTATTATTCTAGATTCCTTAGACTTTTCTTCCTTCTTTTCTTTTTTTTCTTTCTTTCTTTCTCTTTTTTCCCTCCAAGTGTACTTAATCCAAGGCCAATGCTATCATTAGTTCCTCCTGGCTATTTAGATCTTTCTTTTAGAATCAATGACTGTTTTACTCATCTTCCTCCAGACCTGTGGCTCTGTCTCTCCGATTTCTCCATTCCTTGTTTGAGTGATGCCAGTAGGACGCATTGAAACCCTGACAGTTTATAAAGGTTTGATTGTTATTATATTGGTTTCTCACTGTGTGTGTGTATAGGTGGTCTGGCATAACATTTCAGGTTCTTCTTTTGGAATAGAAAATATTTTCAGAAAAGTCACTTTCCTTCCAAAAGCTTAATTTAAAAAAAAAAATATGATTAGGCCTCTTTGCAGAGATTAATTTTGCTAAAGAATTGAGCTCTTGAACTTAAATGAACCAGCTTACACAGTCAATATGAATAATAAAGCCGAAAGTTATCCTTTTTTTTTCTAATACTAAGATTATTGTCCTGAGGGTGAAGTTGGAAATTTACAAAATCTCAAGAGTTTTATTTGATTTGGCATAAGATTATAATTTTGGGAGTTCACTATTTCTGACCACTTAAAGGTTCCAGGTGCACACGGATAATCATTTTTGAAGGAAAAGTGCATTTAGGATCAAAGTGCCTTAACTGAAGACGTTTGACAACATTTCTTCTCCATTTCTTTGCATTTATATATATAATGTAATGTAATTTTCTTTGACAAGTACTAGCATGCTTCTATTGCATTTAAATTATCACTGTTATTGCACTAATTGCTATGCACTTGTTCTGAACATTAATGCAAGTTTGGATCAGGCCATTTTTTTTTGTAGATTTTTATTTACGTTTCTATTTCTTATACTAACATTGGAAGTTTAGCATTTGGAGGTGGTTTGTTTTTAAAATTTTAAACTGTAACTATCAATGTTCATGACTGGGATGCAATTAATAACGGTTTAGGGAATGCTTTTATAACTGTAAGTATTTATCAAAAATCTCTAAATTCTGCAAAGAACATCATCTATTACCTTTTATAGACTACTGTAATACAAAGCATATTTATTCTCATGCTGTATATAAAAATATTTTTTAAAATTTGTTGATTTTTTTAGAGAGAAAGAGAGAGAGAGAGAAGGGGAGAGAGATTGATTTGTTGTTACACTTATTTATGCATTCATTGGTTGATTCTTGTATGTGTCCTGACCCAGGATCAAACCTCGCAACCTTGGTGTATCTGGGTGATGCTGTACCCAACTGAGCTACCCACCAGGCATGATGTGGGTACTTCTAAAATCATGTGGCTAAAAAAATTGAATATAGTTTTACCTAAAAATATGCATTTATTAATATTTTTCTCCATTAAATCCAAAAGGAAAGGAATTTATGTTTCTACTTTTAATATTTTGGTATATTTCACTCTATATTCTGGCTTCTTTGGTATGTCTGCATAGGCACCTCTGTGTCCTATTACTCTTTTTGTCCATTGTGTTTTTTTTTGCTGTCTGGCTTTCCAATTTTTCTTTTCCTTTACTTGCTTCTTTTTTAATTAAAGAAATGTTGGAGTAGAAGCAATAATACATATTGAAGGTGAGAAGAAATTATTATAGCTTAATTTTAACATTGATTTTTAAAAAAATAAATAATATGAATATATGCTACAATAGAAGTAATCACATTGGAGAAGAACCAAAGGATATACTTTCAACTTCATTGCAAAGTGAATAGCTCATTTATTATTCTTCATCGATTCACATATAGTCAGTTATATCTCTTACTCATAAAAAAATCTAACATTTAATATTTCAGTATTTTTTGTTACATGTTTAAAAATATCATGGAAAGAACAATAAAATTTTTGAAACGTTTCCTGGGACAAGTGTTTCAAACTTTAGAGTATATGAATAGAAATGCCAGTCACTAGATGTTAACTGGGGTCAACTATATAAATAAATTATTTATCACTCTGTTTTAATAAATAATAATAATTCACTTATCCATTTAATAATGACAGAAAATTGAAATAAAATATGATGTTACTATGTAGTAATGAAGAAGGTAAAAATAAAAGTACAAAAGTTATAAAACTGACTAGAGAGTTGTAAGAAGGGGAAGCCTACAACAATGAAAACTGTTTTAAACCATATATAATGAAGAAAAGTTATCTTGTCTACCGGAAAACAAAATATCTATATGGTTCTCACTTCTGTAAATTAATTAAACTAGGGAACCTTATAATCAGTACATTAGCTTTCATACCTTATGGTGGAAGGTGACATTGATGAATGTGTCCATGGACGAGTGGTTCTGAACTATAACATCTCATGACCTGCAGGTGTTTGCACACTGTCTTCCCCTGCATGGGGGTTGTAACTGCTATTTGCAGTTTGTCTGTGAATTCTATATCTTTGCTAAAATTGCATCTTGCTCCTTTCACATACCCTGCTATGCGTCAGCATGATAGAGCAGCCATGGGTAGTTGTCTTCATCCTGAAATTGTGGTTCAGGGCATCTAAATAAATAAATTCCTTTTCTCTATTCACTTGCTCATTCTCCCATTGCCCTATTTCAAATTGTTTAAAGTTATTTCATTTTCTGATGGTTGTCTCACTCACCTATCAGTCGGAAGTGGAATTGGGTTCTGATTTCCTTGGAAAGGTATATAAGTATGTTTCAGCAAATCCTATTTTATGATCAAATTCCATTTTTGATTTTAGAAAATTTTAGCCTAATAAATTTGCATGGGAATTCATGAAATAATAAAAGGCTTGGACATCTCTGGCTTTGTAGACATTTAATCATACCCAGATTTGGAACTGATTTAGAAATCATCTATAGTTTCTGTAGCTCATATAATGCCAACCTGTAATAATGGATGTTGAATATAATTTCATATTACTAATGAGGATTTAAAGTTATTAAATATATATGATTTAATATAACTTTTAAAATATTATTAAGCTTAACCTTTAATATTAAGTACAATATCACTTTTTTCAATTTTATGCCATATTCAAACTATCTGGAGTCTGTCCTTCCTGAACAATGTTTAAACATTAGTGCTTATTTTTAAAGCTATCTTTTTTCTCTTTTGCAAGTGAGAGGAGGGGAGATAGAGGGACAGACTCACATGCACCCCAACCCAACCAGGATCCACCTGGCAACCCCCCCCCCCCATCTAAGGCTTTATGCCTGTGATGGCGAACCTTTTTATAAAAACCTCCCACTTTTGCAGTGCTGGTCAACCTGATCCCTCCTGCCCACTAGTGGACATTTCAGCTTTCATGGTGGGCAGTAGCCAGAGCAACCAAATGCCATCACAATTACCCCACCATGAAAGTTTGAACGCCCACTAGTGGGCGGGAGGGACCAGGTTGACCAGCACTGCAAATGTGGGTGGTTTTTATAAAAAGGTTCGCCATCACGAGCCTATGCTCTATGCATCTGGAGCCATGCTCACAACCAAGCTATTTTTAGCACCTGAGGCAGAGGCTTCATGCTGAGCTATCCTCAGTGCCCAGGACTATGTGTTCACACCAATGGGACCAATCCCCATTGAGCCATGACTGTGGGAGAGAAAGAGAAAAAGAGAGAAGGGGGAGGAGGATGAATGGAGAAGCAGATGGTGGCCTCTCCTATGTGCCCTGACTGGGAATTAAACTGGAGACATCCATACGTTGGCCGATGCTCTACCACTGAGCCATCCAGCCAGGGCCGAATCTTTCTTGAACTGTGTTTTCACAATTGTAAATTTAAAGTTAACTCAGAGATAATATCACTTTGTTAGTATGCTGATAATAAATTTGCTTATTATATTTAATTTTCTAAACAAGCAATAGCAAGCTGATAGGAAATGTAAAATTACTTTACATGGAAAAAGCTGACTTTAAAACATGTAATTATGTTACTCATGTTGAATTATTGATAATTTCTGGAAAAGTAGATTTTTAAGTGTTATACATTTTATATAAATTCATTTATTCTCCATCTGCAGCCTTAGATTTTATTATATATTATGTAAAATAATTGTGTGAAGTGAATATTTAAAATTTAGTTTGAGAATTTCATGTTCAGCTCTACTAATTACGGACTATTGTCTTCTTGGTGTTAACCTTGAAAGCTGTAGACACAGTCAAAGTTTGAAAGAAAGCTAGCTTTGATAAGCTTGCGGGAAGAACAGGCTTAAACTAAAGCACTCGGCATGCTTGATTATAAAACTAAACCTTCTAGGCTTAGCTGAAGACCAAGAGGGAATAAATTGGCATTTGTGTGTTGAGGGGAGAGGAGGTCATGGAGGTTTTTAGACATTAGAATAAAACTGTTAAAGGTTCTTCCCACACATATTTATCCATTCCAGGCAGAGTTTGTGCTTGTTATGTGCTAGACTCTTGAGATATATTGCTGAATAAGAAAGGCATAGAACTTGCCCTCCAGCGCTTACAGTCTCCTGGAAGAATTAGACAAACAGATGAACTGAACTGCTAGGAAGAGAGGACAGGGGAGGAAAATATCTGAAGGACTCACCTGAGAAAAATCCTCTCTGAAGGGTTGACTTTAGTCTGAAACATGAGGGTTAAATTTGTGAGAAGGAAGAGAGAGATGTCTTAAGGTTAGAAGATCCAGTTTTAGGAAGCCGGTAGCAGAAGAATTGGCAGGTGAACAGGTAGACCATGTGGCTGGAGCAGAGACCTGGGGGAGAAGGGAGGAGGAGAAGGACAGGGAGGGGGAAGAAAAGGGGGAGGGGCAGAGAGGGAATAGGAAGGCAAAGACAGGTTAGAGAGGGAGGCCACAAGCCTGGATGGTGAACATCTAAATCTTAAAAAAAAAAAAAAAATTTCTTTAGAAACAAATTTTCTGAATCGGAAGACATTTTCCTGTTTCACTGTCTTACGCACAGTAATAAAATAAAAGGAAGCTGTTTAAATCCCTCCAAAAGTCAAGCTTTTATAATAAACATTTCAATGAAGAAAATGAGCCTTTCCCCCAAACCTGCATCCTACAAGTATACTGAATGGTCACTGTCTATTTAATTTCTTTTTTCAGTACATTATTGCTTTACCATAAGAAACATCAATGTAAGCAATTTTCATTAGTATTTCTCTTTATTACTTTCTTTAAAAGTCTTTCTTAAGTTAAAAAAAGAATTCCGTGACACTGAAAGCAGTGGAGATATGAAGTGAAGAACATGTATGATTCACCCAGAAGCATGTTCTTCCCAGATCTATGGGACTGGGATGAGGCTTCCTGTGAAATGAATTAAAATGCTTGTCACTTAGTGGATTCCGGGCAGAGGGCAGTCTTTAAGACCCAGAAGCATAGCATTTGTCTGAAAAGGAAATGTTGCTTTTTGACAGATGAGAGAAATCCCCTTAGTGCTGGCTGTGGGAAGAGAGGAGTGAAGTCAGTCACCTGGTGGTGAAGGCCAGTAAAACAGCAAAGCAGGAGGAAAAATCTTCTCTCCCTCTCTCGCTTTCTCTCTCTCCCTCTTTCCTCTTCTCGGTAGAAGCCACCTCCTATTCTCTAAACTCTTTCAGCATAACCTTCAAAGGAGAACGTTCCCTTCAGACTTTATTATCTTCTTTTCTCCACTGAGAGAGTACCTCTTAGCTGCAAGGCATTTTTTTTTTTTTTAGGTCCGTGCAGGACTTTGGGGATTTGGTTATCTTGCCAGGGAAATTGATCATTGCCAAAGCTTGGGACTCACAGTGTGCGAAATTAGCTACCCGAGTAAGCCCGGCGGAGGAAGGCTTTTATCATACGCTCTTCTCTTCAGTTTGAACACATTTGCTTGAAATTTGCCGCATGATGCTGTCCAGGGAAGCAGCTTTTTTTCTTGGGATGCAGCAATTCGCTGGTTTCTAAGCTTATTGCAGAAGAAGAAATAATCTTAAATAGAGTGGATCCCCCCCGCCCTTTGCTTGATTCGACTGAGCTGTGTTGCACCACGGTCAAGATCACCTGTCATTAAATATTTGAGGAAGTAAAACAAAGTGAATTCTAATTATTATTTATTTGTTTCTGTTATTTTTTAACCGGTGGAGGCGGCGTGATCACGGAGAATGAGACTGAGAGAAGCTGCCAGGGCTTGGAGGAGGATAAAGCTGAGTTTAGGCTGGAAACTAAAAGACTAGATTGTTTTTTGGTACAACTTGCCCGGTTCTTCTCCACTTCCTCTAGTTTCGCTCCATGGACAGATCAACAAACCTGGACATTGAGGAGCTCAAGGTACGTGGTCCTGGGGCGGGTGTCGTTCCTTCCTTTCCAGCGCTCGCTGCTCTCTTCTCGTCTCGGTGGGTCGCTGCCTCTTCCTCTCGTGGTCAGAAGAGTTGGTGGCCGGGTGGGACGGCCAGTGGGCTTTGGGGGTGAAGCGCCCCCCGTGCAGGCGCCCCTCCGAGGGCCGAGCACATGGAGGGCGGCTTTCTGGAGCTCGGCTGGCGCTCGGGGGCTGGGCTGCCCGCCCTGCCTGCTCCTCCTGACATGGGCCAGGCGTCCTCCTCCTGTTCGGTGACAGCAGCGCTGGGGGTGCGAGCCGCGGCCCCGGGGGCCGGCTCACCTCGCTGGCTCGCTCGCTCGCTCGCGCGGGGAAGCCGCGGTGGCGGCGCCGTCTCCGCCCGCTGTCGCCCGCTTGCCCCGCGGAGTTGCCCGAGCTGCGCGGCCACTTTGCCTCCCCTCCCGGCTGCGAGCCCGCTTCTGCCCCCGCCCACACGGTGTCCCTATTTCCGCTCGGAGACTCGCGACCGGCTCGTTTTATTCCAGCGCTCAATGGCACCCTTTCTCCCACGACCGCTGACAAGGTCTCACCCACTGTTGCGTTGCCCCGGCGCCAACTCGCGGTCACGGGCGGGGTGGGTGGGGTTGGTGGGAGACCCGCGGAAGTGCGGGGATTGGCGAGGCTCCCCCGCTGGCCCGGGCGCTGCCAGCCGGGAAGGTGCGCCGGCTCCTGCTGCCCCCCGCGCCTCCTCGGGTCTGGGAAGTGGGGGCGGGAGGGGCTGATCTGGGCTGTGGTGGGGGGTGCTGAGGGCGTCACCGGGGGAGGCTCCCAGTGTCCCTTTCCGGCCGCTGCGTGGGAGCAGGAGCGCCCTGTCCCGCCGCAGCTCTGAGCCCCGCGGCCCCACCGGGTACCCCCACTGTGCCCTCTCCCTCCAGGTCCCTACTCAGCCCCGGGGGGTGGCGGGCAGGAGCACCCAGGCTGCCGGTGGGCACTTCTCCCTGCAGTGCTGGTTAAAAAAAAAATCAACAAACCACAGAATAATTTAAATGTCCCGCTCACTGGAAATGAGAAAGCGGGAAAGGGAGCATCCTTTCTTTTTATTCTTCACCCTTCCTTATCGCTACGCCTTCTCTACACTCTACAATGTGATTTACTTTATTAAATTGTACTAGCAAAAATCTATTGAGGTTCAGATGGACTCTTTGTTCAGGTGAGGGTTTTAGTCACTCCTGCCCACTGGAAACCTGACCAGCAGCGGCTTTCCCGGAAATGTCAGAGGAATGGATTTGCGCCCTCAGCTGGGAGGGCGGGAGGAGTCCCCTGTGGGGGGCAGAGGTTCGGTCTGCAGGGGGCTCCGACCTGGCCGCCCGACGTGCCCAGCGCAGGAGCCCCGCTCTCCTGGGATGCGGAGCCCACGTCTCCTGGCTCTCTCACCGAAGGAAGAAGGGCCAGAGATAGATGGTCTGTTGTTGAGCTGATGTAGATGAAGGTGGGTTGGGGAGAGGATGATCAGAACTTAGACACCACTTGTTTCTTGGAAAATATGAAGTAGGGCTGAGACATATTTTCTGCTCTGGTTACAGCTGGGGAACAAGAACTTTCTGTGATGGTCAAGGTCACGGTCACTAGATCTTGGGCTGGAATAGAGACCTCCTATTACTGCTGTGCTACACACTGAGAAAGGGCACATGGCATTGGTGCTTGAAGGAATCCTTTGCTGCTTTCCCCCAAGCATCCCAGTCATCGATTGAATAGGTTTTATCTGAGATGCCAAGAACACATGAATGATGTTTGGGATGTATATTTTATGCAGAAGCAATGTCTCCAGATTATTGTGTTTTTTTGTTAAATATAGGCTCTGGCACAGAGGAAAGCTTTTTCTTATGAGAAACGGAAGGGCAACATGGTTAGGAGTGATCATTTCTCCCGATATCCCATTAGTTTCCTACTAGTTTATTCCCCACTGAATCTCGGCCCCACCTAAATTGTTAAGTCCGCAGAAGAGCAAACCCACTGTGGAAACTTCTGTCTACTTTAGTAGAAGATCCCAGCTTAACCTCGAAACAACGTCTTAATTCAGATTCTCACAGCCAGAGTGTGCTAGACTCTGGGAAGGAACAGCAAAGGATAGGAGCTGACAAACCTTGGGCTTGGGCGGGAGGGAGCGTGTTGGCCATGACTGACTGGGAGGAAATGAAGGATGTTAGAAGCAAAAATCTATTGAGGTTTCTGAAAAATTATGGCAGGCACAAGCCACTGCTGAGAGTCAAACTGGCAAGAAAGAAAAGGTAGTCAAGCTTTATTTAAAAATGAGATCTTCCAGTTTGGGAAAGAAATTTGTTTTGTCAGGTTTGACTGCACTTCTGGAACACAAAGTCTTTGAAACACCTCCCTCTGGAATATGTACACTTTGTAGAGGTGGGTGTAGTACACGTGGTAACCTGTCTGGATTTACTCTCATCAGCAGAGCTCATTAGCTTTGGTTTTTGTCGACAATTTCCCTGGAAGTTATTTTCAGATGGCTTCTTGTTGAAGAGACCCTCATGGTGGTCAGTGGAGAGAGGAGAGAAAAAAAAGCTAGGGATACTTCTTTTTAACAGTATTTACTTGTTGACTTTTCTTCCTGTGATCCAAGGATGCTTACGTTAAGGCACATTCACATAAGTTTTGTTTCTATGATGCTATAAATAACATGAAAAGAGAAACAACTTTCACTGGGATTTGATAAGTAAAAGTACCTAAGAATATCATTTGGCTTAATTTTAGATCATTCCTGTCATTACTGGATTTTAAGAAAGAAGATTCTGCTAACTCTTTATCTTTTTAGTAAACTATTTTCCCTTTAGGAGGTTTTCACAAAAAATATATCTTTTGGCTATGCTGTATGTGTGGACATTGATTTTTTTTAAAAAAAATATTCAATTCAGTAAGTTGTGTTGTTTTTTTTTACAAGTTTTCAAACTAAAAATAAGTGTCAATAGTGAAGTGTTAAATCACTTCTTTCCTTATCACAAAACTACACATGCTATGAATATTAAAAGATTTCCTGGTGGAGAACTAAAATATAGTAATGTATGTAAGACTTGCTAATGAAGGCAAGCATGTTTCATCTTCTCTCTGCAAACACAGTCCTGATGAAACAGATCGGGATTGAAAAGTTCTCATCCAAAGAATTTCAGCCTGTTCTTTTCCCTTTGATCTCTCTCTCTCTCTTTCTTTCTCCAATAAATGGATAAACTTTACTCTGAATTTTGCCTTGGTGTTTGTTTTAAAGAAGAAACAACATCAAACAACCGAAAATATGGGTTCCTGCTTTTTGGAAATGTGGATGTTAATGAATCTTAATATTAGAGAAAATACCTTCTAACCTGTAATATCTCTGAGTTATTAAGTACTTTTAGGAGTCAATGCTTAAAATAATCACTTTAGCTTTTATTTTAGCTCTGTAGTTGCCCTTTTTTAAGCAACATACCTTATTATGCCCTGGAACAGAGAATGCTGCTAATATTTAGAGCTTGCACTTATAAATTTGCTTTTTGTAGTATTTATTTATGAGATACTAGTCTGAATAAATGATTGTATTCAAATAATACACATGACTGGTGATTCTTTCCCTGAGTTTTGGAAATATGAGTTTTAATTTACTTATGTTAGTTTGGCAATCAAGAAACTAAGCTTTCAGATGCCAAGCATATAATTGTAGATAACTGTCATTTGCTTTGTGATAAAAAACATACGACACACAATATGTGTAGTACAATTTTTGTAGTCTTATTTGATCCCAGCATTTATTTACTTATTTGTCAAGATTATTATTTTAATGGGATGGCTGTCTAGAAGTTAAAAGAAATGTTTTCATGACTTGCATAACATAAATAATATGCTTCTGAAATGTGTTCTTAATTATCATTTTGAAAAGTACACAGATCATATGCTACATAGTTAATCCTGAAATGCATAAAACAATTTTTCAATAATAATCATACTTGTTTGAGTTAATTAAATGTTGTCCAGCCACCGTTGCCTAATTTTATCTCTGTAATTTAAATAAAATTTCATCTACCAAGAACTTGAAACTTGTCCTAGATAGGTGGGTTAAAAGCTTCCTTAAATAATAAAATTATATTATTAAGAAAGTATTACATGAGTGGAAATGATAATCTAGCCCCCCTCCCATGCACTATTGTTTAAAAAAGTGGTCGGTTCAGAACTGTTGAGGTATTAAACCAAGTATCATAGTACATTTGTCTACAATTTCAGTCAACTAAGAGAATAATTCTAAAAGTGTTTTTGGTTGTTGTTGTTTCATCAGTAAGACACTCAGTCCAGGAAAGTCAGGTTTGCTGCAGTGTGGGAGGCGTTGGGATGAGTATAAGTAGGTGGTATTATTTTTTATTAGTCATTCCATAGTGAAAAATAGTACTCTAACAAATGTTATATTTTTAGCAATCTTCCTTATATATTTATTTCTTGGCTTAGAATAATGAAACGTATTTGTGTATACGAATTATTTTACCTTCTTTACATCTAGAGGAATTATAACTTGTATCAATACTGGTCTAGTGCCAATTCTCAAGTGGTAACAGGAACCAGTCATGAAGAGTAAGCAACAGTTAACCTTGATTTCTTTATATTCAGAACATGAGTTTGTTCATTGAAGTTGAAATGAATTTAACAATAGTGAAACATTCTTTTTTTTATACAGTTAGGAGGAAAGAGAAAACATTTTTGATACGAGTGGAAAAAGAATTAAGAAAAATTGTTTTGAAGAAAGTGGTGTAAATGACTACATTTTCCTTTTTATTGAATGTATTGGGGTGACACTGGTTAACAAAATTATACAGGTCTTAGGTGCACAATTCTACTTAAATGGCTATTTTAGAAATCTTTAGTGGCCTGCCGTCATCACTAATCCCGTATTCTACCCTCCACACTGGCTATTATAGCTTTGCTGATCTCTGGACTTTACCAGTCGAAAATACATCAAATTTTGAAAGTCAACTTAAAAAGAATATTTTAAGATTTATGGACTCAAAATCACAGCTATACAAGATGGCTTAATGCTATAAGACAATAATAAATCAGCATGTGTCTTTAGGGGCATTCCTTTTATATGATATTTAGTGTTTCTCACACTGTATCAGAATTTGATGTAAAATATGATTTAGCAGAGCTTACAACTCTAAGTTACTGAGGAAAACGACCATGCACTTTTGTTCAAATCTCTATGAAGCTTTTGAGTATATGCATTTAGATAGTTTAGATAGTTGAACTGTATAAATAAATAAATAATAAATAAATAAATAAATAAATAAATGTTTTTGTGTCCAAATAAAAGCTTATAAGTTTAATTGTTGAGAACTGTGCTTGATTTGGGATACGGTTCTTAGCTTACTCTATCTCTTCTTTTTCTTCACAAACATTTAGAAACATGAGGTAATCTTTCAACTGCAATAAAATGTATTAGAGACTTTCAGGCTAAACACAGAATGAGCAAATTTAAGGATTGCCACCCATCCCTTCAAGAGAATTACAGAAACCCATATCCTAAATATTAAAAATTGTACCATGTCTTGAGAATTTTCTTGATGCTCCTGAACAGTAATTTTTGAGATTGACTCTGAAAAATATTGTAAGCCCTGATCATATTTTGATCCATTTATAGTGCATTGTTGATGTTAAATAGTTTATCTACAGTGCTCTATGCCAAGATGACATCAGAAACCTTTAAAAATATGAGATTTGGTTATCCTGCCAGAAAGGTTTTAATTGCCATAGTGATGTTCATCCATGAAACAGGAATTTAAGCTTCAGCCTTAGCCATTAATTGATACAATCACCCCACATCAAAATGAAGCTTGGCAGAAGTTAGAAGTCACAAACACCCTTCAGTACTGAGGCTCTCATCCCAAATCCAACAGTTTGTACCATATAAGGAGATTATTTGTGTGGTGGAAAGGGCACTGATCTGGTAGAAATACAAACCCACTAAAATTATTACATGCTTAGCTTTTACAATGTCCCCCAAATTTGGAAATAAATAATATGATTTGATCCATAATAAAACTACAATTCTTAATAATAACTTTTGAGACTTAACAGAATTAAATGTGACTGTAACATAACTTGAGTTTTGATGTAATTTTTTATATCACTTTCTCCAAATTTTGTTTATACCAGTAATGACAAATAATGATATACAGATAATTCAGTATTGCTTTGGAGGGACATTTGTTTCATATTTATAATGGGGTCAATGTTGAATTGACTATTTTGTTTGAAGAATGCATTTCAAAACTTGAGCAAGTCTCAACATCTAAGAGTCTAACTAAATGCTATGATTTATCCAATAACACATATTTTTTTTCCTAAGAACTGGATTTTCTTCCATCTCTTCCCTTTCATCGTAAGAACTAGGCTTTGGCATTCTTCTAGAAGACTCTCAAACACAGTTCCCATCATTCACTTGAGTGACTGCCTAAATGACATGGAGAAATGGATATAATCGAGCTGAATTGAGCTTTGGCTTCGAGATGGTGGTTAGGCTGACTTAAACCATGAGCCTTGCATAAGCACAACTCATTACTGCTGTATCAGCTCCATTATTAATGGCTGTAAATCTCAACATTCTGGTTGTTCCTTAATAGTTAGAAATTCAAACCTGAAGTCTGTAAGAGCTCAGAGCTCACTCTATTCTCTTTTTCTAGAGATATGTGATACTTCAATTACTTACCTTCACATTATTGTTATCTAAAATCTTTTCACATCTTTTTTTTCCAATAGAATAACTAGAAAAATACATATTATATACCTAAGATAAAAGAACCTTTGATTCTCTCTTGAATAGTAACAATCAGTTCAGCTGCCATGAGCAAGACATTTTTGTGTGTGAAATCTGATATAAGTAGTCAATGTCATGAATGGGAAAACACTTGTCATTGTGATTCCACAAGTCTTTATATACTCAGAGCATAGGAGGCTTTTTAAAATCCAAATCAGAAGGAGAAGCTAACTAATTCAAGGAAAGAAATTGCTTACTTAAGACTTACTGAATTATAGTCTGGGTTTTTACTTTCCTCTGAACATGCGACTCATGGAAGAGAAAATCTATCCAGTCTGAGTGCCAGAATTAGTTGGACTTCTAAGGAACTGGCTTGGTATTTAATCTTATGTATCCTTTTAATCATACAGCTGATTGTATTTCCCGCTTTGCTTTAGTTGCTAAAAAGCTTACAGGCAAATGTGTGGTCCATCTCCAACAAATAGACTTGTGTCTTAAGCTAATTCCTAGCTTCAAAATACTTTATTTCACTATTCTTCAATACTTTTATAAAGAATTAGTGGTCATAAATGGATATATACTTAAAGATTATTAAGATCTTTTTCAGAGACTCTATTATTTTCATAATGTTTCGGTGGACATGCCTCAATATTTTGCACCTTTTCTGAACAGCACATACCTCTGTATGCATTTACTTTAATTTTTTTAGGGCTGCAAAGTTTAGAAAGTTTAACCTGCTGTATATATCAATGTTGTGTACACAACTTCCATTGAATATAATAGTTACATAACTTGCAAATCTGTTTCCCACAAAATGACACCCGATACCCTAAAGTAAAATACAGCTATTTAGCACTCATGTTATTAGAACCTTTGCTTTTTCTAAGCCATTCTGTCATAAATTAATATTATGGTTTTTATTGTTCTCAAATTAGACTTTTGTGGAGAATGATCACCAGCCTTTATAAACCTATGCATTTCTAATGCCTATTACTTTTGTCTGGTAGGGGAGACATTATTTAATGGAATGTTAAAATAAATGTGCTCATTATAATCAGCATTTTGTTGAACTTTCTTTCAGATCCAGTTTATAAAATCAGTGTTTTGATCACTTGATTGCTTTAAACAGCAGAGGCATTTGGATTTTAAATATTTTATTTCATTTACTCAAATGTTTTATAGTTTATACTTGAATCGTGGTTCAAAGGGTAAACAGTTCCATGCACAGTGTAGTGTCATTTTTTTTCGACAGAGACAGAGAGAGGGACAGATAGGGATAGAAAGACAGGAAGGGAGAAAGATGAGAAGCATCAATACTTCATTATGACACTTTTATTCTTCATTGATTGCTGTCTCATATGTGCCTTGACCAGGGTACTCCCACTGAGACAGTGACATTGGGCTCAAGCCAGTGATCTTGGACTTCAAGCCAGTGACTTTTAGACTCAAGCCAGTGACCAGGGGGTCATGTCTATGATCCCATGAACAAACCAGCTATGCCTTGCTCAAGCTGGTGAGCCACACTCAAGCCAGATGAGCCCGTGCTCAAGCCGGCGACATTGGGGTTTTGAACCTGGGTCCTCTGCATCCTCGTCTGATGCTCTGAGCACCGCCTGGTCAGGCTGCACAGTGTTGTGTCTCAATGATAAAGATTCTCATTATTAAATCATTCATGGAGGAAATTTTAAAATTTTATAATTATGGATGTGAATATATAGCTAGATTAGGTTAATCATAGTTGTTGGCATGTGGCAGGTATAACTAAAGATCTTTCATTTGTCTCTGAGTCCAATTGTTATATAAGCATTTTATTTTGCTTATATACATACATTGCTACAATATATTTTGCTAATATGTTGCTATAGATATATATTTTTTACTTGTTTCCTAAATCAAGAATAGCTCTTAATACATAATAAATAAAATGGCAACAGACTTCAACTGTTTAACATTTGCAACTAGTAATGTTTCTTGTTTGTTTTTTTAATATGTTTCATATTTATATAGTCCAGAAGTAAATTTCAGAAATATTTAAAAAGATAGAATTCAAGCATACTAAAAATTTAACATTATATCTGGTAATAAGCTATCTCAAATGATTAGTTTATGCTATACTTCAAGTTGATTTCATATACTTACATAATTATAAATGTTCAACTTTTTTTGTTGTTGTTGTTAAGTGAGAGGCAGGGAGGCAGAGACAGACCCCAGCATGCATCCTGACCAGGATCCCCTGGCAAGCCCCTACCAGGCAATGCTCTGCCCAGCTGGGCTGCCACTCCATTACTTGGCTACTGAACTATTTTAAGTGCTTGAGGGGAGGCCATGCAGCCCCTCAGTGCCTGGGGCCAACTTTGCTTGAACCATTTGAGTCATAGCTGTGGGAGGGGAAGAGGAGGGTAGGGGAAGAAGCAGATGGTTACTTCTCCTATGTGCCCTGACCAAGAATTGAACCCGAGACTTCCATATGCCAGGCCAATGCTCTACTGCTGAGCCAAGTGGCAAGGGCCATAAAATTATTTCCGAATGTGCTTGGAGTGTAATTCTTTGTCTTTTTTATATCAGTTTTCTGATATTTAGTGAGATGCACTTACCCATTTTATTTTAAGCTCCTTGCTCATTCAAAGTTGTAATGTGGATGAGTTGTAGCTCCTTCATTGCTGTCCAGCACACACAGTGCAATCAAAGTCCCAGGGATTAAAATCTCACTTTTTCCACCTGCTCTTTTCTGATGAACAGTATTGGAGTACAAATGATATAGGTAACAAGAAGAAACATCAACTAAAATTTGGGAAAGTTAACAACAGTGTAAAGCTTAATTGAATAAGAATGGCTCCAAGAACTCACAAATAAGCAAAGTAAATATGCTCACACCTCAAAAGATTTGATTTAACTGATATCCTGTCTTTCTCATTGATTTTAAATTATTCACTGCCTAAATTTGACATAAGACCTGTGATTCACTTTAATAGTTTGTATGTTTAGCGTGTCATCATTCATTTTGGTTCCCAAGCTGGAGCTCTTGGAATCCTTTGTATATATTCCAGGGACTTATTCCACTCATCTAATTGATGAGCAAGGTCATTATACTACATAGTTTGAATTCTCCCTATCACACTTTTTCTTAAAACCTTTTCTCATCTTCTCTAATCTGAATTCTTGTCAAATGTGCTCTCTCTCTCTCTCTTTTTCTCTGTGATGCTGGCCATGTGTCAGTGAATTCTAATGTGGTGTTGCAATTGTGGCCCTAGAGTTAAGGGTGGAATTGAAATCACTGTGGAGGGATTTATAAATGATCTTTCTTGTTCTTAGTGAGTAATCTAAGTATATCTTGGGGAAGAATGGAGTGGGATTGGACTGGGATTAATTCTGAATGGTGAGGGATCTTGAGGTTTTTAGAAATGCCTATAGTTACCCTCAAAAATGAAGGAATGATGGTTGGTGGAAGTTCGATGATATGGTAATTACTTGTTAATTATGGCTAAAATGTTTAAATGAAGGAAAGTAAAATAAAGATTATTTAGCAATAATAATGATAAATTTTGATTTCGACCTTGATGAAATCCTCGCATTACACTGTCCCAGAACCATGAATTATGTGTGACAATTTTCTTAGCTGATTTTCTGTATTTTTGACAGTTTGATCAGATTTTTCATAGTCAAAAATATTATCTTATCTGCCTTTGGGAATTTAATAGCTCTGTCTCTGTAAGGTGGCCTAAGGACAGTATGCTAACAGAGTAAGAAACCTAACTATGAAGAGAGAGAGTACTAAAAGGAATCTCAATAAAAACAGGCCAAGGTGTTTGTGTTCTAAACTGCATATTGTAGCTAGTGAACGGACCTATCAATCTCAGTTCTTGGTTAGATAGCTTCGTAATTATTTTATTTTTGTTATCCTTAGCCTTTCATTAAAAGGTACTTAATTATTATAACTGTGTTTTAGCTATGGGTTTTATAATATGAGCTAATTAGACTAAGGTAATGCAGGTATTCATAGGTCAAAGTGGGAAGGGGACCGAAATCTAACTGAAGATGGCTAGTGATAACAAGAACTGGTGAGTGATCTCTTTAAGAAAATGCGATTTGCAAGAGTGGGAGATCATAGGAAGCAAGATCTGTTCCTGCTGCTTCAAAGGGCATTCTTCCTTATTAAGAAACCAGCCAGTATCCCTGATACTTTCTGATTAGTTTTTAGCCTCTTTTTAGCCTATTTGATAAACAATCTACATTCCACATTTCCAGATATTCCTTTTAGAATAAAATAAGACTATTATTTATTAACCCACCTGCTTAAAACTCTTTGTTGCTTTCTTGTCACTTATTTTATAATCCATATTCTTCAACATGATACAACATGGTATTGAGATTGCTTAGTTCCAGACTATGACCACTCTCTTATCTACCTTCCAACATTGTACATGTATATCTATATATAGACAAAGAAGTGGGCAAAAGTAGGTTTATAAAGAACCCTGTGCTTGAGTATATAGCAAGTAGACTACAAGAATGTATAAATAATGAAGGCAGCAATGTCATCACTTATAAGATTGTATCTAAGTGCACTGTGCCACTGGGACGTTCTTCTGAGTTAATAAAGCTATTGTAATAATTGTAACCTGCATGTCTTTTTTCATATGAACAACTGTAAAAGTACTTTTGCCCACCTCTTCCTGTATATATGTATATGTTCATATATATATATGTATTCATATATCTATATCTCTATCTATCTATCTATCTATCTATCTATCTTCTCTTTGATCATGCCAATGACTTTTCTTTCTTTGTAATATTTTATGTGTACATTTCTGGAATACATTTCTGCTTCTTTGCTGAGAGGATTTGTACTGAGTCCCAGGAAGAGATGATTGTTTCTTCCTTTGTTTTCATACATACTTTGTATATTTAACTCTACTATACATTCTTAACTAAATTGCGTGTGGTAGATAAAATGGTCTGTGTGATACCAGTCTTTTTGTGACTTGGTGAAAATTGCCTAAGTAGTAGAGTGAACTCAATATTCCTAAATATTCCGAGTTTCCTTGGAAATAATGTATATATTTTCCCTTGGTGAGACCAAGTGCTATTAGATTCAACTTATTGCTTTATATTATCTTTATCTTCCATAATTGTGCTACTTTTTTTGTTTAAGCTATAAACTATGAGAGATATGTTAGAACTTCCTGTTATGATGACGTTCATGCAGGTCTCTCCAGTTTTGTCTTATGTATTTGACACTAAGTTATCATATACATTATAGGTTTAGAATTGTTATATTTCCTGGTGAATCGAGCCCCCCCTTATTTTAATGTAATGACCCTCTTTATCTCTGTTAATGATTTCTGTCTTAACTTTTATTTATTTTTTATAATTTTAATATAGCTACACCATTTTAAACTAATATCACTATACTATTATGCAACTTTGGTTAATGTTTCTGATATATAGTTCTTTCAAACCTTTTATTTTCTATGTGTTTTTCTGGTTATATTTTATATTTATTGCAATCAGCACAGAGCTAGATTTTAAAAGTCCATTTGGATATGTAGGTTTGCCTTTTATTTACCACATTTAACTTATTCATATTTACTATAATTTACATTTGGATTTATTTTTACTATTTTACTTCATTCCAGAAACCTCTTCCCAATTATCTGAAGAACACATGGTGGTGATAAAGTAGGTTTTCTTGATTTTAAAGATATTTCTTTAAAATATCTTTGTTTAACATTATGTTTGAAATATCTTTTTCTGGGTATACAACTCTAGATGAATAGGTATTTTTTCTTAGGCTATTGAAGATATTATTTCAGTCTCTTCTTGCTTCCAGTATTGTCAAGGACAGATCGGATCTTAGTCTAAATGTCATTTTGTACAGATAGTGCTTTATTTCTCTTTAGCTACTTCAAAGATCTTCTTTTTGTCTTAAGTGTTCTTCAAGTTTACTATGATAGATTTATTTTTTAACTTCTTTTTATTTATCAAGTTTAGTATTTTGTACGTTTTTAAAATCTTTGTTCAAGGAGAAAAATTGACTCTGTTATTAGTCGAGTTTATCTAGAACAGCTGTACTGTCTTTTTTATAGCTTTGTTTGGCTTAATACTCAAAGTGGTGGTGAAATAGAATGCAACCTATGTGCTATGATTTAGATTCTTTTATCTTCCTACCTCCAAGAAAAAAATATTTCTGAATTGTCTGAAATTTCTTATCTCTCTCCTTTTCTGTCTGTCTGTCCTTCTCTCTGATTCTCTCTGTCACTAAATAAATAAATAAATAAATTACATATAATCCCCATAAAGACAGTTATCTTTTTGTGTCTATGTGAATATGTGTGTGGCAGAGACAGAGAGAGACAGAGAGAGGGGCAGACAGATAGGAAGGGAGAGAGATGAGAAGCATCAATTTTTCATTGCGGCACCTTAGTTTCTCATTGATTGCTTTCTCATATGTGCCTTGAGCCGGGGGAATATAGCAGACCGAGTGACCCTTGCTCAAGCCAGCAACCTCGGGCTCAAGCTGGTGAGCCTTACTCAAACCAGATGAGCCCACAGCTCAAGCTGGCAACTTCGAGGTTTCGAAGCTGGGTTCTCCACGGTTGTCCCAGTCTGACGCTTTATCCGCTGCACCATTGCCTGGTCAGGCATAAAGACAGTGATCTTGTTTGATCACTCTATTCTTAGAATTTAGATTTATGACTGGAATATAGTAAATGCTTAGCGATTGTAGAAAACAAACGAAGGAATAAATAATTAAATGAACGAGAAGTTCTGTATAGGGCAATCTGGTATGAGATCCTACATAAACAGAGAAGAGGAAAGGAGGGGGAAGGTCAAGGTGATGTGCTGAAATGGGGGGAAGTGCTCATTGGGGAAGGTTAGATAATTTACATCATCTATGGTTATCCCTGTGGGAAACCAGCATCGTTACTGGAAAAAGCTGTAACAGGATATCTGTCCTGCATCTCTGGGGATGGGCTGTGCTGCCAGTAAGAATGGTCCTCTGGCAACTTTGTTTGAACTTCTCCAGTCTGGCTGCTTACCCATAGCTCTACGGAGAATGGGGAGACATGGGACCCAGGCTGAGCTAATTAGATTCTCTCCCCCTTGTATATGAATGAAATCACCAGATTGCCAACCCTATTGGATCCTATATCTGCTTATAGCAATTCACTGTTGTAAAGCTTCCTTTACAAATATTTTATAATTATAAATGCTTTGATGATATAACTCACTTGGAAAAACATTTCTGGAAAGCTCCCTTTAGAATTATCTTGATAATATAACCTACTTACACATATTTTCAAAACTATTATGGCCTAAATGCAGTACAAAGGAGAAATGAAAGCAAATAATAAAAAGTCTATAATCAGATTCTATGTATTTCAGTATGTGAATGCTAGGATACAGTGAATGTGAAAGCTACAACTGAAGATGGACAGAGATGTGTTGTGTACACCACTCAAATGTTCCTGGTAATGAGATGATATTGCATCCTTGGTAAACTGAACAAAATAACATACAGCATTTCTTTTCTTACATGGATATTGTATTCCTTGACAATTCATTAAAACTGGTGTAAAAATTTATTAACTTTTGCAAAAAGAAAAGCCCAAAACAAGTGTAAAATAAACTTGATGTCCAGACATAGTTGGGGCACAACTCTCCCACACATTACTAAGTTTTTAGCTCACCTCCCCCCCCCCAAAAAAAATCACAGTGACAACCAAAAATGTCTCCACAAATTGAAAATATTTATCCTCGTGGGCGAGGTTGCCCCAGCTGCAATATATTGAATTAGCTAATGATAAAAATAGACATTTTGGGGGGTTGCTAGAACTTTAAATGCTTGGAAAGTAAACATGTAGGCTACAGAGTGCAGTGCACAGCTGCTAATGCGGACCCCTGTGCTGAAACATAATGAAGCTGGAGAGGGAAGGGGAGGGGAGGGGAGGGGAGGGGAGGGGAGGGGAGGGGAGGGGAGGTGAGGGGAGGGGAGGGGAGGGGAGGGGAGGGGAGAGGAGAGGAGAGGAGAGGAGAGGAGAGGAGAGGAGAGGAGAGGAGAGGAGAGGAGAGGAGAGGAGAGGAGAGGAGAGGAGAGGAGAGGAGAGGAGAGGAGAGGAGGAGTTCTGTGCTTTCTGCAGTCCTGTGGCATGACCCTGAAAGTGCAGTGTGTTCTTGCTCCTCTTCAAACTCCCTTCTCCTCATACACACTTTACCTTAGTTTGATTCCTCTCATTTGCCATTAGAATCAACTTCTATTACTATCCATCTCTCATCAAATCCAGAGGAACCCTGGGACTTTTCATATTGATTTCTACTTCTTGGAGCCAATAAAATTATTTCAATATTTTTGTAGTTTATGCAGTTTTCTCAAAGCTTATACCCTTACTGAGTCAAAGTGGTTCAGAAACTGGATGCTGAGGACACAAACGATCTCTGATTGTAACCAGAATTGCCCAGACTATCAGGGGTAGGGGCAAGGTGAGGCCCCATTGCCAAGGCCTGTGCTTACATGTTCTCTACATTCTCTCTCAGCCCCAGTGAGTCACTGCTCTGGGTAACTGACATGAAGTCCACATGCTTGCTGTTGCCTCCACGATTCTCACACTTAATGGAATAAGACTAGTTAACAGGAAGTTTGGAGAAGAGCTTTGTTTATATAAACATCATTTTATCCAAAGAGAACTACAAAAATGACATTTAAAATGCTAACTCCATATATATTAATTACCTTAAAAACTTCTGGTTTTAGTATACAGTTTAAAGAAAAGTGATTTTCTCTTATTATTCAATTGATACAGATATTAATAGGTATTGATCTTTTCTATTTGCTCTTGAGATTATTTTAAGATATGTATTTGTCAGTTATGAATTTTTATTGCAGATCTATACTTCAATGGCATTATTAAAACCTTATAGTATATATGGTACTTGTAATGATTATTTTTAATGAAATGAATATCTTTTGTTTTTATATTTTTTAGTTACCGTCAAACTGATTTTACATTTGAAAAATTTTTATTTCTCTCCAACAAGCGTGTTGTAATTATGAGCACTGAATATTTGTTGACTTAATTAACATTTGAATGAAGCTTTTTCTTAATACTGATCTTACAGCTTTTCCTCCTCCAAATTTATTATAAGACACAGTGTTGAGTATGCCATTAGAAATTATCTATATTCTCAGGACAGATTTTTCCTTAGTTAAACTGCCTGTTTTATTAAGTATTCATTTAAATAAGGTAGATAGTAGTTCAGATAAATACATCGTTTACTTTGGCTTCTGAGACACATGCACTATTGTGTAATAAAATTATTGGGATAGGAGTAGTTTCTCCATGCGTCCTGAGATAAAATTCCCATCACCATCAAGTCCTCAAAAGGAAAACATGGCTTTCCCAAATGACCATTGTACTGGATTTGTTATTCAATCTTTACTTGTGAGTTGTAGGAAATAAATGATAGGATATGACAGTAGAACCCCCAGCTACAGCTTGACACCTGGTACATCAGTTTAGAAATCATATTGACTCAGCAACATATTATATAACTCAGCACAGACAAATCATGATTGTTATTTTGTATTTTTCCCAAATCACACAATTACATGTCTTTGTAAACTATATCAAAACAAAACTGTTTGAAGATGCACATGAGTAAGTTAAGGAAAATAGTACCATGACATTAAGTCACGTATATTTAACTCTGAGAGAGATCAATCCAAAGACTACTTAACTAGGAAAATATATGAATTTAAATAATAACTGATAAATATATTATGCTAATAACCACCCACTAAGCCAAGTATCTTATACAAAAGTACTCCATACATAGCTATTGAACAGAGTTTAATTGACTATAAAAAAATCTTTACTTTTCTAATCATGGAAAAGTTGGAGTGAAATGAGTTGCCGCCTGACCACTGAAGGAGAAACTAATGTAATCTAACAGCCTATGAGAAGCCAATTATCTGTCAGTGCTTTCTCTCTGTGCTCAGCTTTGTAGCCACAAAAACATGGATCCATTCCCAGCTCCATTTATGAGTTGCATGCACTTGGCCAAGTTATTTACCTTTAGTAAATGTCAACTCCCTCTAATAGGAAAATAGGATTAATAATTGTACCTACCCTGTATACGTTGTGAGACTATAATGAGATAGTTATATAGGTATACTCACGAATGATTGACATAGGCCCATCATCCATGTGTCAATTATTATTTCACTATTATTGTGAGTATGATATTCATGAGACATGGTATGAATGAGTGAAAGATGATTGAGATGTATGAAAAACGAGCATATTCAGTTGTGTAGGGTGGTGGCTTCACCCTGGGAAGAAGCGGATGGTCAGGTTATATAAAACAGCATTGCTAGGTGGCTGTGTGAAAATCTATCCTCAGATGAGACTGAAGTATTTGTCTTTCCATGGCTCTATGGTAGAATTAAATGTAAGTGCTTGAGTTTAATAATACCAAAAGCTCTCTCAAGGTTCTTGACTGCCTAAAGGCAGCTTTTAATTTTAAGCACTGAAAAAAGTCAATCAGCCTCTACCTAAAAATATACATTGGAATGTGTTTTGCATTCATTAAAACTTAATTTCACATCTCACCAAGTTTAACTACTTTTTTGCTCAACTCATCTTGGATTCTGGGTATTTTATTTATTTGTAATTGAACACATAGGTTACTTAAACTTAGACAGGTCTTCATTCAATAACTATTTTGTCTCTTTGTTCCCATGCTTTCTACAATGTTTTTTCCTTGAGATATTTTAAAATATAAAGGCTTTTATTAGAAACTTAAGAAAAGTTATAAACTCTAAATAAGTTCTCTCTCAACCCACTGGGGAAAGCAAATTCTGAAGAATAAAAAGTAAAATTTTACTAAAATATATTCATATTACATAATCAGTGGTTTCTATTTTACATAAAATGTATTGCATGTGTGTTTCCCAGGGAAAAAGTAAAGAGACACATTTACTTGTTCTGACGTGCGGACCACTTCAGTGTGCAGAGTCCTTGTCTTGTGAACCTTGTCGTTATCACTTCAAAAATTTGGTCAAAAATTTTAAACAGGAGAATTGTGTTTTTTACTTTGTTTTTGTAGACAAACTAGTTTGTTTGTGTACACTGATATTTCAAAAATGTTAAGTAAAAAAAATGAATGCCTTAAATCAGAAAATAGAGAAAAGGCATTTCTGGTGACTTTCACCTCCATATTTTTCATTGTGGAGCTCAGGGCAAAGGAGGCAAAAAAGGGAGACAAGAAGTGTTTTTATAGCCCTGCCTGCGTTGGTGTAATTTGTCACTGCTGAGAATACAGCCTTCTGGTTATGAGACTCAAATGGAAATCACCACTTAGCTTCTAAGAAGTGAGTTCAGTGAGTTTACATCTTCATCCTACTTAGTAGATTATTATATTAGCTGATAAAGTCACTTTATTATTATTATTATTATTAAGTGAGAGGTGGGGTGGCAGAGACAGACTCTAACCTGTGCACCCACTGGGATCCACCTGGCAAAGACCCCTACAAGGAGATGCTCTGCCCATCTGGGGCTGCTGCTCTGTTGCTCAGTAACCGAGCTATTTGAGCACCTGAGGAGAGGCCATGGAGCCATCCTCAGCACCCAGGGCCAACTCGCCCCAATCGAGCCATGGCTGCAGGAGTGGGTGGGGTGGGGAGGAGCAGATGGTCACTTCTCCTGTGTGCCCTGAGTGGGAATCGAACCCGGGACTTCCACATGCCGGACTGATGCTCTACCACTGAGTCCAAATAGTCACTCACTATTTGGCCAGGTCCAAATAGTTGCTAATTCATTTTAGCAAATTTATAAAGGAATAAATGCATATAAGCAGGACAGATGCCAAAGAGGTAAGAGAGACAGACCCTTTCAGTCCTCCAAGAAAGATTGTTTTAAGTATGATATGATAGTACGATTCTTTACCCTGTGATCTTCTCCCCTGGCTAAAAATCTTTATACCACTTTCATACAGAAATAATTCAAAAAATGATGACTTATTTTCTCTCAATTCTAGCATTCTTTCTATTGCTTCTACAGTTGCAACCACTATAACTATCTTTTATCTTTTTACTTCTTTAAGATACTTGACATTTAGGAGATGGAATTCCAGGATTCAAAGTAGGACAATGTTTTCTATATTTACTTTAATAGTGAGCTGATAACAATGACAGTATCTGTACAGCTTTTAGTTTTCTATATATTTATACAGAAATTGTACAAAGTCTTTGAATGCCCAACTACCTTTAGAAAAACATTTGGAATAAAATAAAATACTACCAAACACGTCCTTTTTCTCGAGACTAGAAGTGTTTATTTCCATCTTATCTCCAGGGAGTAAAATTACTGGCCCTGAGCAGATGTTTGGAGTAATG
Source organism: Saccopteryx bilineata (assembly GCF_036850765.1). Taxonomy (NCBI): domain Eukaryota; kingdom Metazoa; phylum Chordata; class Mammalia; order Chiroptera; family Emballonuridae; genus Saccopteryx; species Saccopteryx bilineata. Next base: position 19,220,107 of record NC_089495.1, read on the forward strand.
GATGTCGGAATAGATGGGCCATCCAGGAGATGTTCTGGACACAACTGTGCTGCATCAGCCCCATTTTTCCTTAAATTACAAGGGGAGATTAAAGGTGCCCTGTTGATGAGGAAAGGCTCAGACCACAGACAAGCATGCACTCCAATATTCAAACATAATGGAGGGAAAATGGCATTCTTGAGAACACTAATCAATATTTTAAATTTTGGATTAAAGTTTGTACTTGTGTTATCACTATCTCAGTTTGCACATAGACCACCCACCAAGAGTACTTTTTTTTTTTAGAATGTGTTTTCTCTATTTATTATTGATAAAACACAGTTGATCCTTTTAATGGGTGACTGTTAGGTTATTGCTATTCCAGAGCTCACACAAACTGATCATAATTTGGTGGGGTCAGACTGCTGCAGCAAGTGGTTCTGTTCAGCTTGTCTTGGTGATAAAATTTTATAATTTGAACCAAGAAAGCTTATATCTGCTGTTCCTGTTGTGCTGAAACAGACCCGTGGCAGGCTTCATAATAGTCTCACATCGATTGGCCCTAATCTTCCTGAGTAACTGTTAAGTAACTAAGTGAACCCATAAACACCTATAGGCATTGCTTGATAGATAGCTGTGGGTATATGTATGCTCTAGACAGAAATATGAAATTTGGACTTGCCCCGAAGCAAGGAAAACAGTGCCTGTAAAAAAATAACAAGTTCAGCAAGATTTCGATTGTTTGTGTTATATTCAGATAATGGAATTTCCCTGAAACTTTAAATAAGTTTCTTCTTGGGGATACCAAATACAATGACTTTTAGAAAATAGTATTTTGTATGCAGTCTACATAGAACTACTTTTATAAAGCAGAAAGCTTTATACAAATGCAAAGTAGTTACATATTAATATCTTGAAGAGCAGGGATTATCTTAATTGTAACTCTGATGTATCCAGTTTAATGCCACAAGATGCTACAATCTACTTCAGTTAAGTAAGAGGCTTATAAACTAATTTCTCTCCGTGTTTTACATATTCATCAGTCTACATTATTTAACGATGGAAAGAGGGAGTTGTTTCAAGATTAAATGTTAAAAGATGCAAACTACCATACTCATTTAATTAAGAAAGCATGCAGATGAGCCCGTGGGGAGAATGTCAGCCTTGACATTGTATTTTATATATCCCAGCCTCTACTAGTTTTCATCATAGTCACATTATCTGAAACTTCTCATTTCTTTCTAATTGAAAGAACACCTGCTCTTCATTTCTTATTGAGTTCACTGTTTTCATTTGCTTTTAGGAACATCTCGAATGAAAGACCAATTGTCAGAATAGATGCTTAAAATTGTTCCTTCAGCAGCCTGGATAGGCGATTATCTTGTAAAGGGGAAGTCAAGTCAACATGTTCAAAATCTGTGTCTGGGGTTTCTTAATTATGACCTCTGTAAGGATGGTGTCTCTTTTAGGAAGATAAATTGTAATGTGAGCTCCCCACTACTCAGGAAACTGGCCTGAGATTTATTTCACAGGAAAATGTGCCTGTTAAGCATGACAACATTTCTGACGAAACCCAAGAAGCAAGAGGAAACTGTACTTAGGTTTTGGATTTCAAACCTAATTGATTAGCTAGTACACTGGATATTATATAAGCAATTATTTTCACAGACACATCAAAGTTGGATGAGTTTAAAGTAGAACAATCAAATACACCTCAGTGAGTGTTAACTTTCAAAACATTAAATGAGAAATTATGGTGGGATTTGATTTATTTTAATTTTATTTTTTAATTACAGTTGACATTCAATATTATTTTATATTAGTTTCAGGTGTACAGCATAGAGGTTATACCATCATCTAATTTACAAAGTGACTCCCCCCGACATTTCAAGCACTCACCTGGCACCATATTTTGTTATTAAAATATTATTGACTCTATTCCTCATGCCGTACTTTACATCCCCTTGACTACTGTTTTGTAACTACAAAATTGTATTTTTTAATCCCTTCACCTTTTTGATCTAGTCCCCCCTCCCTTTCCCCTCTGACAACCTTCATTTGTTCTCAGTATCTATGAATCTGTCTCTGGTTTGTTTGTTTATATTGTTCTTTGGATTCCGCGTATCAGTGAAAACATGGTTTTTTGTTTTTTCTGTCTGACTTATTTCTTTTAGCATAACACCTTTTAGTTCCATCCATGCTTCACAAATGGTCAGAGTTCATTCCTTTTATGGCTAAGTAATATACCATCGAATATAGTACCACAGCCTTGTTATCTACGTGCCCACCGATGGGCACTTGGGTGGCTTTCAGAGCTTGGCTATTGGACGTGATGCTGCAATGAATATAGAGGTGCTTATATCCTTTTGAATTAGTGTTTTTGGTTTGTTTGTATATGGATCTAGAAATGGAATTGCCGGGTCATAAGGTCATTTCTTTTAAACATTTTTTGCAGAAGCTTCACACTGTTTTTCATGGTGCCTACATCAGTTTGCTCTGTTGTTGGGAAAGCAGGGGTAGAATTTCAGATTTACCTATAAAGTAAAAGTTTTAAATAATTCATATCTTTGCTAAAAGATGTGCTTTTTAGACTATCATTTTGCATATTTTAAATGGCGAAATTAAAGTATACATATCAAAATTTTTGTTTATTTACATTGGGTATATTTTAGAATTCCAAACTAAGAAAATAAATAAATAATATTATATTGTGTATCATTTGCATTTTAACAAGTGTTTTAAATGTCACTTTTTGTATAGAAATATACTTCTTTTAGATGGCTGCACATTGGTTTGTGCTTTCTTACATTAGATTAAAAATCACGAGAGGCTAAAGTGAATAGTCAGTGAAATTAAACAAGGACACATTTAAAAACATAAGAGTGGTCACTTGTGCAAATTAAAAACTATTTATATTCTTAAAGGTCACAGAGTAGAGCTGACTGACAACAACAAATGTATAATTTCATGTTAATAACGTTGCTGCATTCTTAGAATTAATCCTTTTTTTTTTTACAGAAATTTTATCCCTTGGGAAAGGTAGAAAACATCCTCCTACTTTTGTTAAAAGTATTTCAATAATTACAAATGAAGAGTTTTCCATTTTCTCAAAATATATATAACATCTTATTTTTTACTTTTATCAGAAATTTGATTTGGGGTTTGTATTAAGCAGCTTCTTCCTTTTTTTGCCACAAGGATCCTCTGAAAATTACTTATCAAATTTAGAAAGATTCTTATATTTCACAAAATTTACAAGTCTATGTCTGAATAGGGCACTTAGGATTTGTAACATTTTATGTGTATACTGATATTGCATAGCAAATGGAAAAGTACTAGAGAGAATTTGAACTATTTTAATATGTCATATTGTTACTAATAAGCCTATATTAACATTTTTCTCACAAATATAAATCTTATTTCTTTGGACCTTCAAATGTTTTACATATAAAAACATTGAATTTTTTTACAATAATTTTTTTTGTGTGTGTGACAGAGAGAGACAGAGAGAGGGACAGACAGACAGGAAGCGAGAGAGATGAGAAACATCAATTCTTTGTTGTGGCACCTTAGTTGTTCATTGACTATTTCTCATATGTGCCTTGACTGAGGGGGTATAGCAACCCCCCAGTGACCCCTTGCTCAAACCAGGAACCTTGGGCTCAAGCTGGTGAGCCTTGCTCATACCAGATGAGGCCATGCTCAAGCTGGTGACCTCTGGGTTTCAAACCTGGGTCCTCTGAGTTCTAGTTCGATCCTCTATCCACTGTGCCACCACGTGGTCAGGCTCTACAATAAATTGATGTATAGTTTCTATATGATTTATATATATATATGATTTCTTAATTAAAAAGGTATATATTTTACTTTTGTGTATGATTTACTTACACAAGTAAAGCCTGATGTAACATTTTTAAAAACCAAAACCTCTCGACAATACTTACTTAAAACTTTAAAAACTAATAAACATTAATTTTCCTTAAATTTACACATGCTTATTTCCAATTAACAGGGTATTATTTAAAAATACATTTAGTATGAATTATGCTTGCCTGATAGAAACGATTTTCCAAATTCTCCCTTTGAATGTAGCCCTCAATGGTGGAAAAAGAAGTATTGAATGCTTTTGTGCATTTAAATTGTTAATTTTAATGACTTGTATTTATTAGAATTCTAATTTTTATTATGCTGAACATAAAAATCAACAGATAACTAAACCAAGTTTCCATTATTTTTTATTGCTGCCGATCAGTGATCAGTTGCGATCCATTGCCCCAAAGAGCGAAGCTGAATACCATCAATCTTTTAGGTAATGATGTTGAAACATATTATATAATATTTTCCCTGATACAGCCACAGGTTGTTCTTTAATCCTCTGGAGAAATCCAACATCACCACTTTTAACATCTTAGTAGATTACTAGGTAAAAATCCATACCATCTCTATAAAATTTATGTCTATTGCTCAGATAGTGAAATACTTTTGTTCTCTTATCTGTAGGCCCATGGGTTCATCTTAGGGGCAATCTATGTTTTTAAACACATGAACAAATAATATATTTTGAAACTTGGGCCAAGGCTTTCAATCAATCTCCATGAGGCACTGATATGACGAGAAGCCAAGAAATTGGATACTAGAAGAGAGGTCGTCACTGTGAACACAGTGAAATTCCTTCCCAAATTTAAATCAAACAATCACGACAACAAGTAGTGAAAAATGATCTTCAAGCATTCTGTAAGCTCTTTGAAAGAGCTGGCATAAGAATTCCTGAGCTTAATCTTAGGATCCTTTTATGGTGGCCTAATTACAAAATAAAAATGATTAAATAGAGTTAATCCATTAAGATGTGGCTTCAAAAGTGTTTTCCTCATGTGTAATTCTATATAACATACTTGGTATAATGTTAGCCAGTGCTGATGTCAGTATGGAGTAGCTAAATCATTATAAGAACGAGGCTAATTAAGAATGAAGGATCTTAAGAGATTTAAGAAGTCCCTTGAGAACAGGAAACCTAGAACTAATCTTGAACTTATTGTTATTTAGCTGCCTGTAAAGTCATTTCTTCAGACCCTCTAATCAGCATGGGAGGAACTGTAAAGCTTTTTGCATCTCTCCTCTGCATGTAAATGTGACTATTATAAGCAACCTGACTAATATACATACTTGAAACCCCATTTAATAACATTTCTATTTGTTTGTTAATCAGTCTGCCTTTTGCTCAATGTTCACGTCAAAGCTCTAATAGTACATCACAAGACACCTTAGGCCCAAAGCAGAATCTATTCAAAAATATTCCATTCCATTAAAAGACAAACAATCCTATTTATATACAGAAATGGAATCTGGATGCTTAAATATTGTTATTCCAAGTAATCAGTACGTTTTGTTATAGCTTGGTCCAGCCTCATGTAGTGGTAGCAGTTTAAAAACTGGGGGAAAAATAACTCAAATTCCCAATGATTTATCTGACAATTATAGGTCCCCAGAGTGTTTTCATACATATTTCTCAATTACTAAATTTTTTTTTTATGGGAATGTGACATGTTGAAGAAAACACAAATATTTAGGTTTTCCTTAATATAATTTGTTGATTACTACTATTATTATCATTACTATTATTGACATTGTTATGTGTATAAGAAATCTACCTCTACCCAAGCAGACTTATGTAAATGGAGAGTAGTTACAGGAACATGTGGAATTGAAGGATGGTGTATTAGTTTCTAAATAAACACAAATTTAATGTTTTAAAACAAAACAAATTTATTCTCTTGTTCTGGAGGCCAGTAGTCTGAAATGAGTCTTGCAGTGTTCAGATGAAGGTGATTACAGCAGTGGTTCTTTTTGGAGGCTCTAGGAGAGAATCCATTTCTTTACCTATATACCTTCCAGAAGCTTCTTCATACCAAGTCATCTTTTCTCCCCTGCTTCTGTTCCTATATCACCATTGTTGGGCCAATAAAATATCTTATGCTGACTTTGTTAAAGATGGCGCTGCCCACGTGGAAGCCCATTACCCAGGTGATGGTACTGGTTGTCCTTCTTGCTTGGGATGCGCTTGATTATATTAATGTGTGTTGGCTTGGTTTTGGGACTAAGCCTTTCCAACCCTTTTTGATGTGGGATGGTGCAGTCTCATGAGGAATCCCATTATGCCTCAGATAAGCGACTTTGTATCAGAGACTTCCTTGTTTGTATATTGAATTAAGGGTTTTGGTTTCTATACTATAAAGTGGGGCAGACCAGGAGCTTGCTCTCTCTCAGTTCCTGAGATTAGCATTAGAGAAGAGAGCAGAGAGAGGCCACGTGGAGGAGGCCAGGAGAAGCAGCCAAGATGGTGGAGAGCTGAGTGAGAAGCCAGTTTATGCAGTGTTTGTGGAGGGAGAAGGAAGGAGATGGGGAACAGAGGTGAATAAATTTGGGGAGTTAGAAACCTTTGATTCTTTTTTTATTTTATTTTTTTATTTTTTGTATTTTTCTGAAGCTGGAAACCGGGAGAGACAGTCAGACAGACTCCCGCATGCGCCCGACCGGGATCCACCCGGCACGCCCACCAGGGGGCGATGCTCTGCCCACCAGGGGGCAATACTCTGCCCCTCCAGGGCATCGCTCTGCCGCAACCAGAGCCACTCTAGCGCCTGGGGCAGAGGCCAAGGAGCCATCCCCAGCGCCTGGGCCATCTTTGCTCCAATGGAGCCTTGGCTGCGGGAGGGGAAGAGAGAGACAGAGAGGAAGGGGGGGTGGAGAAGCAAATGGGCACTTCTCCTATGTGCCCTGGCCGGGAATCGAACCCGGGTTCCCCGCATGCCAGGCCGATGCTCCACCACTGAGCCAACCGGCCAGGGCCAGAAACCTTTGATTCTAAGAAACTTGAATAAGTCAGTAGCTTTGTGAGCATTGAATGAGTGGGTTTTGGAGCCCAGTGTGAGTTTTACTTGCCCACCAAGTGCAAGCTAGGGTTAAAAATGATGGCCCGCCAGTTCTTGGCTCCATTGTTTCATTACCGTCTGTCCAAATCAAATGCAAACCTGCCCAGGCCAGGCAGCTGTGATGGTGGCTGTGGATACTGGCTTTACAACCATCTTTCTCTTCTGTCATTAAATCCTCCTCCCACTACCTTCCTTTATTGATTAAATTTAGGACCCATCCAGATAATCAATAATAATGTCTCCATCTCAATAATTGTAATTTCATCATATGGGCAAACTCCCATTTGTCAGATGAGGTAACTTTCACAGGCTGCAGGTGTTAGGACCAGGTTATCTTTGGAGGCCATTATTCAACATTTATGGTGGTTTCACTTTTTCCCTTTTACAAAGGGAAAACTTGGACATATTTTTTATGCCGCCGAACAAGAATCAATAGAGAGGAAAGCTAGAAGATATGAGAAAATCAGGAAATAATCAGTGAGCCAGTCCCTTCAGGAGACAGAGAGGAATGGATCTTGAAAACAAGTAGAGAGATTATCATTATAGGAGAGGCTATGTTTGTTTTTCCAGTGAGAAGGAAGAAAAGATAAGTAGACATCTGGCTGCATTTGTAGTCGGTGTGATGGCAGGAAACAGAGGGATTTCTACCTGAGTGTTCCTTCTGGCTGATACATTGGAGGCAGACCTTTTGCTGGGAATGGTTGCTGGTGATAGTGGTGATGCAGGAGGATGGTGCGGATGATGAGAAATAGTTTTATGGATAAGAGGAAAAAAGAATAAACACAGGAAACACATAAGACATCCTGATCAAGACAGAGTGCCTGATCTCTATTGAAGACTGAATTAATCCATGGACTCTGATATTTTTTATAAAAATAAGAGAAGGTTGGATTTTGCTGTGGAAGATTTGTATAGTGAAATTGATCCAGGATTCCTAGGCACAGGTAAGGAAAGAATGGAGAAATAAGGGAGTTGAAGCTTTGGAAATGATAGATATTTGATTCTCAGCTGGTTGGGGGAAAAGTAAAGAAAGATTCGTGGGAGTAATTGAGTGAGAGGTCTAGGGATAAAGATTGTGCTGTCAGAGAGGAGGCTTCAGTTTAGATTCTAATAGTTAGTGGAGTTCCAGCTGAGTGTGGGGGTGGGGGTGCACGTCTGAATGGCATTGGTTATCAACGCTACTGGAAATGAGCACAAGGAGGTAAAAGAGTACTGGGTTACTCATCCTTTGCACTGGTGTTTAAAGCAATTAGGAAGATAGAAGGTCTTGGGTTTAGAAGACAGTGAGTGAATGCAAAGTGAATGATTTCAAATTTGTCTGTTGGGGACACAATACTTTAGTGAAAAGTCAAGAGCCAGGTTGCAACTAAGGCAAAAAGACAAAGGGTAAGTTTGATAAAAAAAAAAAAAAATGTAACCACAAGGAAGTTTTTAATGGTGTAGGACATAGTAGAAAAATTTGGGAAGAAAGACTACTATAGGAAATTTTTCTGTCTCGATAATAATAAATGAAAGAAGAAATTATGAGAATAAAAAATGAAAATTGAGTATGAGTCTTTCCCACTCCAGAGGCCTTAATTTTTAACACTCCTATCAAATAGTTCAGAAGTATCTTAAAAGAGAGGTTGTTTTCTTTTTTCCTAACTACATGCCATATGAACGTCAAAGAACTTTAAGGGTTTTGTGATGCAAGGATGTAATTTTCCCTTTAAATTGTGCTAAGTACATAAAATAATGCAACACGAACTGATCACAGAAACATAACATTTTGTTTCTAAAAGGTACTTAAGAAGCCATTTAATCTGAACCACTTATTTGAGGGCGGAGAGACTAAACGTAGCTGTGATGCTATAAGTCTGAAGGTTGAAACCGCTGGACGTTTCTTAGAACTCCAAGTCTAGGACTCCTTTCCTCTACCACACCACTCTGAAGGGCTCCTGTTTGCTATTAAAAGTGCAGTATTTTATTTAAAAGTTGCATCTCTTTAGGTATTAAAAACAATTATCTCATTGTCACTGTTTCTATGTATATATAATATTATACCATATCAATTATATTATATATGCTATGTATATATCTATATATTGTATATGTTTTTATATAAGGGAAGGATTATTAGTAATGTGCATTTGGAATGAGATTATAAACAAATTATTTGGATGGGTTGATTAGAAGTTCTGTCCCAAACTATTATCTTTCACTGGAGATAACTAACTTTGCTATAATGTACCATACCTTCAGTTGGAAGTAATCGAGGACATCACTGGCTTGAATCTGCTTAGCTCCTTCCCCATCCTTTTTCCTGTAAACCATCAGGATGACTTGTTTTGACCTCCTTACATATTCTTCAAGGAACTCTGGTTGGCTTCTAAGGAAATTATTTTTCACTATATCTATCTTCCAATGTGGCTCTGCTGTGTTTTTTGTTGTTGTTGTTGTTGTTTTTTTCTGAACTGAGAAGCAAGGAGGCAGAGAGACAGACTCCTGCCTGTGCCCAACCAGGATCCACCCAGCATACCCAGCAGGGGGCGATACTCTGCCCATCTGGGTCCTTGCTCCATTGCAACTGGAGCCATTCTAGCACCTGAGGTGAAGGACATGGAGCCATCCTCAGCACCTGGGCCAACTTTGCTCCAATGGAGCCTTGACTGAAGGAGGGGAAGAGAGAGATAGAGAGGAATGAGAGGGGGAGGGGTGGAGAAGCAGATGGGCACTGCTCTTGTGTGCTTTGCTGGGAATTGAACCTGGGACTTCCCCATACCAGGCTAATGTTCTACCACTGAGCCAACCAGCCAGGGCCAATGACTCTGCTATTTTATGACTATTAAACAACAGAAGTATATAATATGTAGCTGATATAAAAAAACAATTTAATAGAGATTAAAATGTTTAACATAAAGATACCTAAGGTTTTGAGGAAAATCTAAAAGCTCATTAAGCGACCAATTGAGGTGCAAGGATTTTATTAGTTTATGATCCTTGAAGATGATGGAGTTTGGAAAAAGTTACATTAAAATTTAAAGATTTTTAAATTGATTTTAGAGAGGGAGAGGAAGACACACACATATACACACACACACACACATATACACATTTGCTGTTCCACCTATTCATGCATTAATTGGTTAATTCCTGTATTTGCCCTAACCAGGGATCATACTCCCAACCTTGGTGTCTGTATCCAGACAATGCTCTAAAGAACTAAGCTATCTGGCCAGGACCTAAAAATTTTAAATTCCTATTTATAAATGCATTTCTTTGTCCAACTTCCTTTTAAATTTATGTAGAATTCTTAAGAATTTCCTCCACCTCCTCTCGTTGTATAAAAATGCTCTGGTTTGTCCTATCTTAAAGCCTTTCTCTAAATCTTACCATTCTTTCTAGCTACTTTCCTTTTTTTTTCCTTTTCGCTTCCAAACATTTCAGTTGAATGATGGGGAAAGCCTCTGCTACTGTTATTCAACAGCCGTTCTTCCCCAAACTCCTTGTACTTGCTCCTGTGACCTGCTTTCTCTGCTCTTCCTCTCCTCCTCAGTGCTTCCTACAATGTCTTATTCTGGGTCCTAAATCTCCCTGTTCTATGGACTCCACTGAGCGCTCTGCCCCTCCCACCCCTCCGTGTGAACACTTCCTCCCTGATTTCTACCACCCTCCTCTCCTCATCCTTCTGCTGGCTCTCTGATCTTTCTTCTGTTTTGTTTTTTTTTTTTTTTCCTCATTCCTCTCTACTCTTCTGACTCTTAAATATAAATACTTTACGATTTTCAAGTATAGTCTATATTTTCATGATGTGCTCTTTTTAACATACTTCACTTAATTCTTAGGACCAAAACCATCATCTGGGAAAATGATTCCCACTGAATCTTTAGCCCTGTCTTCTCTCAAAGATTTGATTTTTCAATTGTTTCCCAAGCATTTCTGCTTGATGTAGCCTGTCATGAACTCAATCCTAGTATGTCTGGAATGAAAAAGTTTGTAAAAATTCCTTAGTATCTTGACTTCCTTGTATCTTTTATTGTCTCCAAAATTCTCATTCTGCAAAAACTTGAAGCATCACAGCCATCTCTCTGCTCTGTTTGTGTCTCAAGCTCCATATCACTTCAGTCATGAAATTTCTGGGAATTATTTCTTGACAATACCACTTGCATTTAGTCCTTTATCCCCCCTGCAAGTTGTTCTGTTCTAGGTCCTTATTAAATAACATTTGTTTGCCTGACCAAAAAAAAGGCAGTGGCACAGTAGATAGAGTGTTGGTCTGGGATGTGGAGGACCCAGGTTTGAGACCCCGAGCTCACTAGCTTGAGTGCGGGCTCATCTGGTTTGAGCAAGGCTCACCAGCTTGAGCCCAAGGTCACTGGCTCAATCAAGGGGTCACTCAGTTTGCTGTAGCCCCCCGGTCAAGGCATATATGAGAAATCAATCAGTGAACAACTAAGGAGCTGCAACGAAGAATTAATGTTTCTCATCTCTCTCCCTTCCTGTCTATCTGTCCCTATCTGTCCCTCTCTCTGACTCTCTCTGTCTCTGCCACAAAAATAAATAAATAAATAAATAAATAAATAAATAAATAACATTTGTCTCACTGAAGTAATCTTTCTGTTCATGTCTGCCATTCCATCTTTCAGTCTAATTTCTTATCCCTTCTGCACTCTAAAAGCAAATTTATCTTTCTGCATTATCACTCTGATTATGCCATTATAAATGAAATTTTAGATGACTCTTATATTGGGAAAAAAAATCTCTTTAGTCACTCATTAAGGACTCTTTCCAATGTAAAAGCAGCATATCTTCCTATTCTCATCTTTCTTCTCAAAAGGACCCTCCGCTTCAGCTAATTGGATCAGTCACCACTTCCACAAAATGCTGATGTTCTTGTTGGCACCCTTCCCGGAAGGCCCTTTACACTGCACGCAACCAGCTCAGCCTAGAAGATGGAGCTCAGCTCTCACCCCTTCTGCAAAGCCTTCCTTGACCACCCGGACACAAAGTCATCTTTGCTTCCATAAACTTTGGGAGCATTTATTAACTGATCAATTCATTTTACCTAGGCATGACAACCTGTTTCATCATTATCTTGAACTTTTATTAAAAATGTATTTCCAAGAACTAAATCTATTTTAAATTTCACTGTAGATGTGTTTATTTCTATATACTTAATTGAAGTGAAAGATGGTAAAGGCAAGGGCCATGTTTAATCATTCAAATTTACTGTTTTCTATGAAATATTTAGAAATATGGAACTGAGTCAAATATAATCATATCTATAAATAGTGACACTCTGATGAGACAGATTAGTAGATCAATGCATAAAGGTTGAAGGTAGTTTTAAATGTTATAATACCAATATATGTGGGCTCTAGTTATGATAAAAAGAATAGATGACCAACACTGTCAGGAGTGTTTAGAAAAAGCCACTCGGATGGGTGAGTCTAGAAAAGCTTCAGAGAGGGTAATACTAAAGATGAGTCTTTCTTTTGTATCCTGTTTCATTCTTATAAAATGCTGTGACCATTCCAAAGGAAGAGAAGAACCTAATTAAGTGAGGAAATAGATCACAAGAAAGCTTAGCCTGATTATGTACATCATCTAGTGAGATAGAATGCATAAAAATCTAAGTCATTTTTAAGAACAAACTAAGCTCTCCAGTTTGATGAAAGCATTAGTGTTTTATTGGTGGTAAAAAATTAAAATAAAAAATCATATAATTATAGATAATGTGGATTTTATTCATGTTATTTTAATTCTGTCTAAAGTAACTTTTATGCATGCTTTTCCTTCTATCAACATCTAATAAGATGAAAACCCTTATGTATATTCTTTGAATTTTATGTTGGAGAAGGAATTATTTGACTTTGGCTTTCTGGAATTTATAAATTGCCAATTCTACCTGGTGGCTTCAACGCCATATAGTTATTGTGAAACCAATTGTCTATTGCCTTGGAAATAGAAAGCTTTCACCAACAGAAATTAAGCAACTGAAGAGATGCAGGATGACAAGAAGCAATACTGCTTAAAGGTGCAATAAATAGCAACTAAAATTGGTCATGATTTGAAAAATCAATAATTCTGGTCATATACATTTTTGTTTTTTCATATATATTATAATTCATCTGAAGATAAAGCAACAAGAAAATGAAAAATATTTTTATTGTTAGTCACTTAAATGTAACCCCAAACAGAATTTATTAAAGAAGGAAAACTTTGGTTTTGTAGCAAAAGCTATATAACACAAAGTAGAGGAAATAAGTTTAATTCTGATTGTATATTGTATAAATGAACTGCAAAATTCGTCATTATGCTTATTTTAAAATCATTGTCACTTTTCGGGTAAGAAATGTAAAGGGAAATTATTGATCCTTAGATGGAAAAGAAAATGATTGATTTTGAAGCAATGGCTAAGTTCCATAGGTTATTTTAGCTAAATCACGTGCATGTTTTAAATTACTTTTCCTGATGGTAGACCTTACAGGGTCTTGGCAATTTATTTATTCTTTTATTTGCATTCTGTTTTCATCACACTGAAATTGCTATGTGATATATACACATAGCAAATTCCTCTATTTAAAAAAAATAAAAACCAAAACTATTTTAGATTTTAAGTAACCTGTGGAATTTTCATGGAGAATCAACATGCTTCTTGCTATACAGTGAAATCCACAAAGTCAACTTCATTCATGTTTTACCTAAGTCTCGTGTATTCTCTTTGAGCAAGCCTGATAATTATGTCCATAATGAAACTGCGGTTCTGTCAGGGGGTTTACACACTCAGGCTTGACATTGGTGTAATTGAGATGCCAAATAAATGTCCTATCACCATAAGTCACCATAAGTTTTGCTATCCTAGTGGCAATAGCGATAAAAAGGAAAAAAATGTTTAGGAATTTTCAGAGTATGTGTTTATAATTTAATTTTGATTAAGCACTCAAAAAATATTATTTCTTCAAGTGTAATAGAATACAGGTTTCCAGCAGGGGGACTGGATCAGAGAGTAACAGAGGTAAGGAGGGCTTTGGGGTCAGAGAGACATGGGTTTGGGTTCATTCTCACTATTTCCCAGCTCTGGGACCCTGTCCAGATTCTTTTAATTTTCTTATCTCTAAATGACACTGATAATTCTCTCAGTTTAGAAATATATGTAAAATGATGGCTATAGAAGTACTTAAGAAACGTTCTTATCAAAGATGCTATTATTTAGGTAATTATTTTAATCATGCCAATAAATAAATAAAAAGGTTTTAATAGATAAACCCTTTGGAAGCACAATAAATCAATATGGAAAGAGCATTTTTTTTTTTTTTTGCATTTTTCTGAAGCTGGAAACGGGCAGGCAGTCAGACAGACTCCCACATGTGCCTGACCGTGATCCACCCGGCACGCCCACCAGGGGGTGACGCTCTGCGCATCCGGGGGTCGCTCTGTTGCGACCAGAGCCAGTCTAGCGCCTGAGGCAGAGGCCACAAAGCCATCCCCAGAGCCCGGGCCATCTTTGCTCCAATGGAGCCTTGACTGTGGGAGGGGAAGAGAGAGACAAAGAGGAAGGAGAGGGGGAGGGGTGGAGAAGCAGATGGGTGCTTCTTCTGTGTGCCCTGGCAGGGAATCGAACCCGGGACTTCTGCACGCCAGGCTGACGTTCTACCATGGAGCCAACCGGCCAGGGCCAGAAAGAGCATTTTTAATATATTTGACTTAATTGCCTTGATATATATATATATATATATTAATATGTGATATATACATACACACAAACATACAAGGTGGGGCAAAAGTAGGTTTACAGTTGTTTGTATGGGAAATAATATAATAATTAATAAATAATAATACAAAAGTAAACTCTGTGTTTCATGTACTCACGAGTGTAAACCAAATCTTGCCCCGTCCTGTACATCTATATATACTTTTTCTTACTGAAAAGTAAGAGAGATGTCAGGGTAGACAGAGAAATGATTTCATTGTGATGATGTTCCAAATGTCTATACCCTGCTTTTCAAGGAAAGGAAAAACTCAAATTTTATGGATTGCATGTGTGTTTCTTTTCAGTTGCATAATCACAATGGTTGAGCATAACTTTCCCTGTCTGCTCAGGGCAGCAGCATAGCAGTTTATTTTTTTATGATTAAGTGAGAGGAGGGGAGACAGAAAGAGAGACTCCTGTATGCACCCCGACCAGGATCCACCTGGCAAGCCCCCTACTTGGCCATGCTGCCCATCTGGGGTGTTTCTTCATTGCTCGGCAACTGAGCCACTTTTAGTGCCTGAGGCAGCAGCATGAAGCCATCCTCAATTCCTGGGGACAACTCAGTTGAACCAATCTAGCTATGGCTGGGGGTGGGGAAGAGAGAGAGAGAGAAAGAAAGAGAGAGAAAGAGAGAGAGAGAGAGAGAGAGAGAGGAGAGAGAAGGAGTAGGGGTTGAGAAGAAGATGGTCGCTTCTCCTGTGTACCCTGACTGGGGATTGAACCTGGGGCATCCACACACTAGGCCGACGCTCTATGTCTGAATCACCTGGCCAAGGCCAGCGGTTTCACAATCCCTGGTATGGTACCCGGTAGAAAGCCTAGAAGTAGACTGAAGACAACCAAGTCAGTCGGCTCAGGTCATTCCAGCATGGACAGAAATTCAGGCTAAGCCTTTCACTTTCATTTATGAAGGGTGTTTCTTTTGGCAAATTCCATTTCTCTAAGAATATCTCTTCATCATGAAGTGAGCTGAGGATAATAGGATAATACTTGCTCTCTCTTGCTAGATTGTTGTGAACATTATATGTGATTCTAACTGATTAAATATGAAGAAAACTGAGTCATTGGCAAGTGTCCAGGCTTTTTTTCGGTTCCAGCCTCTTTCAAAGGATTTGGTTTTGTGAGCCCCATTGACAATAGAGATACAAAGAGAAAACACTGTTCTGGAACTTTTTGAATGTCCATTTATATTTGAATTTTGATTTCAACTCTTAAAACAAACATTAGTTCTGATAATGGAATGAAGTATAAAATTCCAGGTGAGGGAGTGAGGCCAGAGGGACTTTGGGGTAGAGAGACATGAGTTTATATCTCAGCCAGCTCTGTGACCCTGCCAAGTCCTTTAATCTTCCCATCTCTAAATAATATCGACAGTTCCTGCAATTTCAGAATGTTGTACATGACCACTGGTGCCTTCAGCATAGACTTTATATTTGAACATTTTGGTATAGGAGCTTGTGAAAACCCAGCAAGCACAAACCCAGAAAATTTTTTCTATAGATTTGAGCCTTTCAGTTGAATAACTTCCCCAAGTAACATTTGAAACGTTGACTTGGGTCCTTTAAAATTAAGAAAAGTGAAAGCATCTACCGCAACAGATATGCCATATAATTTTAAAGTGCTGTCATGCTTCTTTACAGACCCTCCTATTCATATTTGTAGTTGGCACTTAGGTTTTCTTCATATTGTAACTGCTTGGGTAGAATAAAAGCAATCAATGCACTTAAGAAATGCTTGTCCTATTCCACCCAACAGAAAACAACAAAAAAAGTATTTTCCTCTTACAGGTTTGATACTTTTTATCAAAGGTTTTTGAAACCATCTGTTCATTTTCTAACTGAGGGTTATTTATTCTAAAGTTAATAAAATATATCCTTGGTTTTCCTGGCACATAGATTTTATGTTAATTACTAATTCCTAGTTTAATATTATTGGCAGGTATTAGCAAACTATGGTTTTATTTTAGCGCATGTAGAGGGGTATCAGCTGGCTTATTTCCTGTTTTCTAAAAATGATCTATTAATTTAGGTTTTAATCCTAAATGGGAGTCATAATTTGTTTCTTGCTTTCCCTCCTGGCTGAAAATCATAATTAGTTATGACTCTGGAGTGTTGCAGAATGACAATGATTTTGAGAACACATGGATCATTCCAATCTCATAAGTAATGGTATTGCTCAATTTTATTACACGAATTTAAAAGATTGAAAAATTAAACATAAGACAGACATAAACGTGGTGTTTAATAGGGATGAAATTATTTAAATGATTGAGCAAATTGCATATATGAGCCAGACTGAAAATGAACTTCAAATTTCTGCTGTTTTCCTAAGACTAATATAATGCATATTCTTTAAAGACTAACATTGTGGTTACATATGGTTGTCATCCAAGAAGCATTTGTCAAATGAAAGTAGAAATATATGAATGAATGAATATGAACTGCCATCTCAAATTCTGTGAAAATTCCAAAATCTTGGGCATCATTTCTGTGCAAAATTTAAGTTTCTAAAAATTGACAAAGCTTTGGAAACTAGTTAGGTTATAGGAAGGTCATGAGGTATCATTTAAACAAATCATTGTATTATAAAAAAAAAGATTTAAAGTACTTATTGCCTGATCTCTGGTGGCGCAGTGGATAAAGCGTCGACCTGCGAACACTGAGGTCGCTGGTTCAAAACCCTGCACTTGTCTAGTCAAGGCATATATGGGAATTGACGCTTCCTGCTTCTTCCCCCTTTCTCTCTCTCTCTCTCTCTTTCTCTCTCACTCTCTCCTCTCTAAAATGAATAAATAAATAAAAATTTTAAATACTTATTGTGTTAAAAATTACTGTATTTCCCCATGTATAAAATGCACCCATGTGTAACATGCACCTTAATTTTGGGGCCTGAATTTTGAAAAAAATGTATTACATAAAGTTTTTGAACTCAAGTTTTATTCATTATAAAATTCATACAACACCTCGTTACTGACAAAACTCCCATCCATTAGCTTGTCCTCATCTGTGTTTGATGAGGAATCACTGTCTTTAACAATGGGCGGAAAAATCTATTGCTAAAAAGCAGGAAATGCAAGTAAAAAAATCTACAACCACTGTATAAGACACACCCAGTTTTAGACCCAAAATTTTCAAAAAAGGGTGTGTCTTATACATGGGGAAATACGGTATATTAAATGTGAATTGCACTTTGTATAGATATTCCATTAGTTTGCTAACCTGTGCCTTCCCTTAGATCCCAGTCTGACTCTAGATTGACAGTGTACAGTGAGGAACAGGAAGCACAGAGCCACACAGTGCACTTGAGACTGTAACTTAGCTCTGAACACTGAGCTAGATGCTTCTCTCGTGCTCAGTATTGTGTGGTTAGTTATGCCTAATTGACAGTGCACTTGAGACTGTAACTTAGCTCTGAACACTGAGCTAGATGCTTCTCTCGTGCTCAGTATTGTGTGGTTAGTTATGCCTAATTGACAAAGAAACTGGTCTATATTAACATCTTAGTAAATAGTAGCCATTATATTGGTGGATGTGTTACAGTTATTATTCCTATTATTTAAAAATATGTAAGAAGGACTTGTAGCTATTTCTGCTATTATTCATTCATTTAAATTATCTTTATTTTAAAATATAACAATTATTTTATAAGATTTTTACATATATGAACTACTCCAGATTAATATACTACTTTAAAAAGTCATATTTTCTAACTTAAATTTTCAATAGCTTCTGATCACAGTGAGTAGAATATCGTAGACTAAAATAAAAATACTTGAAGGGCTGGTGAAGTTTAATATATATTTATTATGTAAAAAATTATAAGCCACTTCTAATTTGAAATTTACTTGTTGATATACAAAATATGAATTCTGTGAAAAATATTTAACCACTGCTCTTTTTGGAGTTCAAGATTGTTACAGTTTGAATTACTATCTCCTCCCCCAGGTTTATATGTTGAAGCCCTACCCCACAATGTGATTGTATTTGGAGATGGGGCCTTTAGAAGTAATTAGGTTTAGATGAAGTCATGAGGATGGGTCCCCTGGAATGGGATTAGTGGACTTATAACCGAGAAAGAGAGACCAGTGCTTTGTCTCTCTCCACCATAGGAATCTGCTGGGACCTTGATCTTGAACTTTCCAGCATCCAGAACTGTGAATCAGTGTCTGTTGTTTAAGCCACCCAACCTATGGCCTTTTTTTATAGTAGTCCTAGCAGACTGATACAAACATAAAATCATATTTTAATGTAAAAAATGGAACTAGTTAAGCTTTTGAGCTAAAGTTACTTAGTTTCACCTTTTTAACTAACTTATTTAAAAATGTTAAAATGTTTATAGTTTAAACAATGTATAGTCCCTTTGTATCTTTTCTCTACACACACATCATTGTATATCATAATATATATCATTATGCATATATATAATCCCCTATGTAAAGGACTAGATGAAATAACTGAAAATTATAAATACATTTAGCTGAGGTGTTATATTTATACTAAAAGATACAGTAATAATTAACTAGTTGTTGCTATTAGGTCACCTTTCTTTCTTTTTAATTGTTTGTTTGTTTATTTTATTTCTTTGAGGTGGGGCCTCTGAGTCTATCGATGGAAATGAGGTCACCACTAGGTCCCTGGTCGAAAGGTCTGGTGTGAACTCAGCTCACTATCACTTCTTGGCTCATGATTGGTTTTCAAACTTGGTTCACCAGAATTTGCTGTGAGCTAACTACTTTCCTACAATAAATTTTATTTCTTCTTCAGTTTCTGTTATTTATAGTTAAGAATCATATTTCAGAAGATAGAAATACCTTCTTCTCTGACTCCTTATTTTTATGAAATATACTTTCAATTTGTGATTTATATAATTCTTAACTTTTAATACTTTTCCCTACCACATTTCCTCTGGGATGTTTTGATACTTGTCTGTTGTTTTCAGCCATTCACTAGTTATGCCTAATAGTGCTATATGACATATATTGATATTCTAAACATTACAATGATTTAATATTAAATAATAAATTAATATTTAGAATGATTTATAACTATTTTTTCTTTAAATATTGGGGATATCTCTTGAGCTAACTTGAACTAAATGTACTTTCATTAAGAAAAGATCTAAACATGTTTGCATTAAAAAAAGAACTTGATCTTTGTATTTAAAATGTAGCATTTGGGAGGAGATATCTTGCAATTTAACAAAATCGATGCCTAAGAAATTATAAATATATAAAACCCATTATAAATATAGAAAAAGCTATTAGTTTGTAGTAAGTCTTACTTCATAAAACCGAACAATTTAAATTTTAGAAATTCCCACTGAAACGTGGGAGGTAAGAGTTTTGAGATGACAAACAAGACTTCGCCAGTGTTTGTAGCGTTGTCCTTCAGCATACTAACCAGTAACATTTCAGAACCAATTTTATAGAGAGATGTTTAGTTGCCTTATAGCAGAGTTTCACAGCTGGAATTTGAGTCCCAAGTAGGTAGGGACTCTTGTCACTAAAGGGGTAAAAACATAACCTTTCCCATTGTTTTAGCATCACTTAGCATTGCCAGAGAGGAGGCTGCTGACAACAAGGAACAAGATGCAGGAGACAAAAACTGCACAGGTTAGAAAGAGCCGAGCCTGGGTAAGGGACGGAGTGTGCTGGGGGCCAAGACCACAATGGAAAGTCAGCCTTGTGCCAACAGACAGGGCTAGCAGCAAGCACTTCTCAAAGAGAAGGTGAGTCTTCAGAGAAATCAATTGTCAGACCCTGCGGATGATTAATTGCTTTCACTGATCTTATGCATAATCTTTAAAGGTTAAAAAGGGCTCTGACAGGAGGACACCATGCTCCAGGGCAGGATATCCTGGGGTGAGAAAACAGGAGTGCACTCAGAAAACCATCAGTAGTGGGACAGCATCAGTCAAATCTAGATCTGTGTTCATAGCATAAACATTTTTACTAGTGCCCTCATGAAGAAAAGCTGAATGTTCATCTATGGACCTCACCCTATAGTATTTACAGTTTATGGGGTAGACACTGCTGAAACACACACACGAGAATTTGATTCTCGAGGGAATGGTACATTATTTTTGACATTTCCTTTGCATTTAAAATGATGTCCCAGGTTCTAGATATTTACCAAGTGTATCAGTTTCTTATTGCTGCTGTAACAGATCATCACAAACTTAACTGCTTAAGACAACACAGACTCATTTATTTATAGTTTGGAGTTCAGAAGTGCTACGCGGGTTTCATGTGGCTAAAGTTAAGTTGACAGCAGGGCTGTATACTCCTGAGGTCTCCAGAGATGAGTCTGTTTCCTCACCTCTTTCAGCACCTAAAGGCTGACTGAACTCTGTGGCTCCTGAGCCCCTTCCATCTTCAAACCTAGTGTAGCATTTTTAAATCACTCTCTTTCTTTCTCTCTTCCTTCCTGCACCCTCCTTACGAGGACCCTTATGATTACGTTCAGCCCACCCTGATAATTAGGGCAATTTCCCATCTCAATACCGTTAACGTAATGACATCTGCAGAATTCCTTTTGCCAATAATGTGTTACATTCACAGGTTGCTGGGACGAGGTTGTGAATATTTTTTGGAGGGGGGCAAGGGATGAATTATTGTGTCTACTACACTAAGTTATATACTAGTGTCTGTTTGAAATTAAAACCTATCTGACCTTTATTTAAAATAGGGCTCTGATGCCCACTATGCATAAATGTAAGTAGGCAACATAGAGAATGTTTTATTAACATGATTGACTTCATTTCTGGTGAGTTATAGCAAAGGGAGGGACAAGGGGTATGTGTGTGTGTGTGTTTATTTAGGGCTTGGGCATGAGGAATAATTCAGGTCAGAGCTTACTGGATAAGAAGCATAAAAATTACATGGAAACTATGTTTATTTAAGCAAGGAGAAAATGTTTTTTTGCATGAGGGTCAACTCAGAAAACATTAAATGTTAACAGACCTGATTTTATTTTAAGCAAAGTGAAAAAATAGCTTTGTCAAATCTATAAATATAAGCATGTACAGTATACTCTAACAAGTTATATTTGCCTAGTTTTAGAGAAAGAGAATGCCAATGAGATTTTGGGTCAGCTTTTTAGATACTACAGTGTTAATATAGGACCATGTTTCAGAAGTAACAATGTTATTGTTTACTTCTTATATTTTGTCTTAAATTGAGGTCCATGGTTCTGAATGTCAAAGCTAACCAGGCCTTGGTTTATTCTTCTCTGTTTTTTTTTCTTATTTATTATATAATTGTTGATTATATTTGGCCAAATTGTGTCATCAGCAGAAAATTATATTTTTATATAAAGGTATTCTACTAAATAGTTGCCACAGTACTACACTAGCTGACTATATTTTGGCCTGATATGTAATTATTCAGAAAGGTAAAAGATAGTATTGAAAAAATAAAAGATGGAAAGATATTACCATTATTACCATATTGTTTTCTGAATTCCTTAATTCTCCCCCTTCCCTCTTTTATTAAGAAAATAATGCTTGAGAATACGGGCAGCGTATGTACACTACCTGAGTTTGAATTCTTCTTTCTATGACTTCTTTGTTGTGGGTATTGGGCAATTATTAGACTGCTCTGTGCCTCAGTTTTTTTTTATTGTTGTTGTTGCTTTGTTCTGTTTTTGCTTTTCATTTGCAATATACCATTTCATAGTAGCTGCTATGTAGGATTGTTATAAAGATTAAAGAGATCACTACATGGAAAGTGCTTAAAATAGTGCTCAAGAGACAAAAATACTCAATAGATGATAAAATAAATAGTAAGTCAGTCCAAATTTGTCAAAATCCAATGTGTGGCAGTTCTAAAGATTCCATCAATAGTGTTTTAGACTTAAATGCTTCAGCACGTTTGCCAAAGCATAAAATTATAGCCAACAATATACTGAAATAATCTTCCGTATTTCTGATAATTATCCTTCTACTGAATGTCTTTTATAAATGCTATTATGATTATTATTTCCAGTCATAATGGAAGCTTGGGAAGAAAACAATACATTTTATTATTGGAATCAGGGAAATTTACCTGAAGGATATAGGCTTTTGTAGTTGAATGCCTCTACTGGGCTTACCTAAGTTAGGTTTCAGAAAACCATAACACTGATTTACATCTCTGTTCCCAATGTTTCCCATTTTAAGTGACAACACTTTAGCGGTAGACGTTAAATAATTTTTGTTAAATGGGCAAAATGTGACAGTTGTAATGTCATTTTAAATCACAAAATAGTATTAATTTATTTTTTAATCTGGAAATTCTTATTTCAATACATTTTTTGAAAGTCATTTTTTCTCTGTATATCTAGTTTAAAATAAATCCAGTTCAGGCTGTTTTTGCTCTTTTGGAATGAGAAACCACAAGGACATAGAACACAGAAGAATTTCCTCAAAGCAGCTCAAAATTCTCTCTGAAGTTAACTGCAAGGAAACAGAAACTTGAACAGAAATGATAATTTTAGGAGCTGTAGAGCTGCAGAATAAGGAAAGATCATAGAACTCCACGGTTGTGAATCCAGTTTGTCTTACTGATGATATATGGCATTTTTTGATGCGTTTGACATTGGTCCCAGTCAACCATTAAACATTGATTCTAGACTTTGGATTAGTTGCTAGTAGCTCTCCCTTTGGAAAAGGAAGGTTTGTACATCCAAATTTTAAAGTTGTAAAAGAGAGCAAAAGCAGGAATATTTTCAATTGTTGCTTAGTCACAATAACTAAAAAGATATTCAAATAGAGTGATGCAATTCTTCTTTTAAAATGTTTTCTAGCATATTTAATTTACTGTCAGCTAGATGAACTGTTACGTTCCAGCCTTTTTTTTTCATGGCTTTTACAGTTCAGGTGTATTTTAAGTCAGATCAGTTTACATGCTTCCCATTTCTTTCCTCACTGCTCATTAAAACAATGTTCTGAAGTAGCTAAAACTGTGTTCACAGCACCTCCAAGGATTCTCTGTCCATTGAAAAGAACAAAAGAATGTTAGCAGGGCAATTATCTATACAGGCAGGGGGACTCAAGAAAAAATTTTACACTGATGAAGAAACAGTTCAAAAACCATATTATTCGGTGTGGGAATATTGTTATTATTAGGAGAAAAGTTATCATGGCAGAGTTAAAAGCACTGTAGTATAATAGTATCCCCAATTATGGAGTGTCTATATTGTATAAACTTTCAAGTGGTTTATACATATTGAGTTATTTAATCTTTACATTTTTTCATGTAGATTCTACTTTTTTGCCATTATTTAGGGGCAAAACTGTGACAGAGTTTTGCCTAGGGATGTATAACTAGAGCTGAAATCCAAAGGCAGCAATCTGGCCACTTCAAGATCCAATCAGAGGGCTGACAGAGGGAAGCATAATATTTTCCTCCGGGGTTATTTTACCTTTAATATTGTAGAATCATTTTCTATAGATAAGGATGTAGGACTCATTACTGCTGAACATTTTAAACAAAGAACGTAATGTCCTCTGGAATATAACAATACTTTACTTGTTCTTTTTATTCCTATGGTATTATTTGTGCAGTTGCCTTGTTATCGTAGATAAAGATGTGAGGCATTCACTAAATATTATCCTTGATATAAGTTTTTTTTCTAACTCAAACATTTCCTTTCATATAATAAATAACTAAATAAATATTTTTTAAAAACCAAATGAATAAACAGAAGTATATTGTCTAGGAGAGAGTTAGATGTCCTAACATGTTTGGTTTAAAAATACTAAGTTTGTTTTTTTTTAAAAAAACTTTAAAACTGTAACTCAAGTTTTCAAGGTTAAATACAATTTGCATTCTCAAATTTGTAGTTAGTTTAAATCCCTTAAGCAGTGACATTCAACTTGGTCAAACATATTTTCCACATCATTTGTTATAAGTTTATCTGCCTGGGCTAAGTATATTTGCAATATTTTATTTCGGAAAGGGAAAGAATGAAATGAATAGAGACTAGATAACAAGGAAATTTAGAATTGTTCAGTCTTGAACAATGTATATATTTAGATTTTGACCCCTTTTAATTCCTTGGATGAATTATATGCCAATAATAATACTGAAAAAAATAAAACCAAAGGCTTATTTACATATATTACATATTTATTAAGTTTTTAAATTGATTTCAATTACAATTATTATTGTAATTAAAATATATTTGGGAGTTTTTATTTTTGTGACACTGTATTTTCTGATATTTAAAATAGAAAGAGAAGGATCATATTAGGTCATTGGATACTATTGAAAACTTTAAAAAAATAATTGTATATATTTTCAATAGCTATTGAATTAAAATAATAGCCCTTTAGCTGCTACAAACCAATTTGGAAACAATTTTTCATGCCATTTTTTTTTTCATTTTTTCCAAGTGAGAGGAGGGAATATTGACAGATAGACATGAACCCTGGGATCCACCGGTGACACCTGTCTGGGGCTGATGTTCTGCCCATCAATTTTTAGACTTGAAGCAGAGGCTTCACAGAGCCATCCTCAGCACCCAGGGCCAACGCACTCAAATCAATCAAACCATGGCTGCAGGAAGAGAAGAGAGACAGAGACAGAGAAGGGGGAGGATGAGGGGTGGAGAAGTAGAAGGTCGCTTCTTCTGTTTGCCCTAACCAAGAATCAAACCCAGAACATTCACATGCCAGTGATGCTCTACCACTGAGCCAGCCGACCAGAGCCCATTGTTATTGAAGAAGGCTGTAAACTTACCAATCTTTGTTGTTAGTTTTGATGTCTAACAAACCTAAACACACCACATACACACACTCACATACACACAATTTTAAATAAGAGTTTAAGAATTTAAGCAAGCACTTTGATGGCTTTAAAACAATCTAAAAAGTATTCAAATAGTATCAGCTCATATATTTGCATCATGTTTCATGGTGAGAAGACTCTGATTTCTGAAACAAGCTGGCCCACTCTTTGAAGAGAGCTTTTTTGTAATCAGTACGTGTCTGGTTTTTATTCTTTGCATTCTTTGTCTGTTTCTCTGATGAGTCTGTTAGTTCAGGACATCTTGTTCACCACTGTCTTCTCTGAACCTGGTCATTCATAGTGCATAGTAGATGCGTGTATGGCCAGTAGTTGTGGCCATCGCAGCCGCCATCACTGCCAGGCAGGTGCAGATTCACATTAGATTTGGACAAACGGTAAAGAAACTGTGTAGCCAAAAAATGGTGGGTCATTCCTTTATTCTAGCCTCACAACCAACTGTGAGTAAAAACAAACACACTGAGGGTTCCAAAACCCACTCACACATTCTCCAGTTACACAACCAGGAGAATCTTTTCCAGTTTTTCTAGAATCAAAGGCCCCCACCAGTCTCAGTGGAGCTCACAAAGCCCCTCACCACTCTGGTTCCCATCAGCCAACACGGTTTCTTTCACTCCAGCCTTCTTCCTCCCTGTTCTCACTCTGCAAAAATATGGCCTCCTTTTTTCTTCCTTCTTAAAACTTTTTGGCATAAAAACCCCTCCTCCAGCATGCATTAGCGTAACAAAACCCCTTCCCAAGCAGGAGGGTAATTAGCAGTTTCACCTGGGCAGCACAATTTATCTGGGCAGTGGCCATTTTTAACAATAAAAGTGAGCAAACCCAAATGACACAAATTTTACAAACTTATTTGCCCAACAATTCATAATGCATATTAGGATAAATGAATGAATAGATAGTTGTCTTTTCATCTCTTCTGTTCTGATTTGCTCACAAATACTATGCACAAAACTGCTCTGTGACAGTAAGGACTGACATCAGGGTTTCTTACAGCCTGAACAAGCTATAGCATAAAGGATACAATAATGAGCCAAGGCAGAAAAATAGACACTCAGACCAATGGAACAGAATAGGAAGTCCAGAAATAAAGCCACATATATATGGTCAAATAATTTTTGATAAAGGGGCCAATAACAGACAATGGAGAAAAGAAAGCCTCTTCAACAAATGGTGCTGGGAAAACTGGAAAGCCACATGCAAAAGAATGAAACTCGACTACAATTTGTCCTCTTGTACTAAAATTAATTCAACATGGATCAAAGACCTAAATATAAGACCTGAAACAATAAAGTACATAGTAGAAGACATAGGTTCTAAACTCATGGACCTTGGTTTTAAAGAGCATTTTATGAATTTGACTCCAAAGGCAAGGGAAGTGAAGGCAAAGATAAATGAATGGGACCACATCAGACTAAGAAGTTTTTGCACAGCAAGAGAAACTGACAACAAAATAAACAGACAGCCAACTAAATGGGAGATGATATTTTCAAACAATAGCTCAGATAAGGGACTAATATCCAAAATATACAAAGAACTCATAAAACTCAACAACAAAAACCAAACAATCCAATAAAAAAATGGGAAGAGGACATGAACAGACCCTTCTCCCAGGAAGAAATACAAATGGCCAACAGATATATGAAAAGATGTTCATCTTCATTAGTTATTAGAGAAATGCAAATCAAAACTACAATGAGATACCACCTCACACCTGTTAGATTAGCTATTATCAATAAGACAGGTAATAGCAAGTGTTGGAGAGGCTGTGGAAAAAAGGACCCCTCATCCACTGTTGGTGGGAATGTAAAGTAATACAACCATTATGGAAGAAAGTATGGTTGTTCCTCAAAAAACTAAAAATAGAACTACCTTATGACCCAGCAATCCCTCTACTGGGTATATACCCCCAAAACTCAGAAACATTGGTACGTAAAGACACATGCAGCCCCATGTTCATTGCAGCATTGTTCACAGTGGCTAAGACAAGGAAACAACCAAAAAGCCCTTCAACAGATGACTGGATAAAGAAGATGTGGCACATATACACTATGGTATACTACTCAGCCATAAGAAATGATGACATCGGATCATTTACAACAAAATGGTGGGATCTTGATAACATTATACGAAGTGAAATAAGTAAATAAAAAAAATACTAAGAACTGCATGATTCCATACATAGGTGGGACAAAAAAACGAGACTAAGAGACATGGACAAGAGTGTGGTGGTTATTGGGGAAAGGGGGGAAGAGAGGGAGAGAGAGGGGAGAGGGGAGGGGCACAAAGAAAACCAGATAGAAGGAGATGGAGGACAATTTGACTTTAGATGACAGGTATGCAACATAATTGAATGACAAGATAACCTGGAGATGTTTTCTTTGAACATATGTACCCTGATTTATTACTGTCACTTTATTAAAATTAATAAAAATTAATTAATTAATTAATTAAAAAATAATGAGCCAAGGGATCTTGCTTCTAATGACATGATGGTGGGGAGCAGGGATCAAGTGCAGAGGAGAAAATCTCAGGTGGGGCACACATCCCGTCACGTGTTTGTGAAGTGGCTCGGCTGTGCAGAGTTGGGAGAGAAAGGCGATGGGGCTATAACACAGGCAGTTCTGTGCAGCGTTGCAATAAATGAATGGTGTGATGGAGGGAGACTTGAGTTGGAGTAGTGGACACACAATGCAATATACAGGTGATGTATTATAGAACTGTATACCTGAAATTTGTATAATTTTATTAGCCAATGTCATCTCAATAAATTCAATAAATTTTTTTTAAAAAAATAGAAAACACCCCTCTGGAGGCACAAATTCCTTAGTGAAATGAGTTTTGTATAATGTGTATGTTTATACAATAAATAAATAATTGTGTAGACCTATATCAAATATTTTCTCTTAAGTTTTTTACTCCCTCACAGAACTGTCCTTCCAAATTTTAAAATATAACCTAGAATAGTTTCCTTACAGAATTCTTCTAAGTGGAAAGAAATGCACATTGAGCTATATTAAAGCAAAAAAAATTGCATTTTTGTTAAAGTATGTTCATTTTCTTGAATCTCTTTGAATGAACAACTATGTGTACAGCCTGTAATGCACTACACTCGTAATAGCTTTATAGTTTCTTCTATCTCTAAGAACATATCTATGCTATTTTCTGTATTTAATGAACATTTAAGTAAATGGAGAATTAACTATCAAAATGATACTACTGAATTAAAAGAAGAAAAGATATTATCATGCTATTTTCTGGCATCCTTAATCTTCTCTTTCTGAATCTTTTCTTTTTTCTCCCTCTCTTCTTCTTTTACTCCCTTCCTTTTTCTCTGTTTCCTTTTCTAATTAATACCTCTTGATAAAATATGACAAAAAATGCCTTAAAGAAAATAATAATAGTTTCAATAAAATTTCAAAATATGTATTTATTAATCCCAGTGTGAAAATGGCAGTGAAAAACATCAACACATTAATTGTTTATATGCAAATAAATGCTGCTAAGTACAAATGATCCTTATCTGTTTATTAAAACAAGCACTACAGGACTTTTAAATATTGAAAAATATTTTTAGTATTTAGAGTTATCCTTTGTTGGAAATGCTAAATGAGTCATGCCAGTGAGGGAAAACAAAACAATCCCAACACATTTTGTGACTACCAAGTAGAAAGACAAAGACAAAAATTTTCCTTAGTGAATTGATTTTTCACACTAGCATATGCCAACTTTAAATCTACATTTTTAGCTAATTTAGATCTATAGATGCACAAGAAGGACATTTAAAAATATTCTAGAGAATGCATCTGTACAGAACAATTTCTTGAGTAAACAATGCTTAAGAACTGATTCCATTTAAAAGCTCATAGGGATTAAAAAAAAAAGACATGCAAGTAACCATTGTACTAATTGTTTTGGGGCCCATCTTTTTAATTTATTTTACTTGACTTGCGGAAGTTACACTTTATTTAATATTAAGATTGTTGGCCCTGGCTAGTTTCCTCAGTGGATAGATCATCGGCCTGGCGTGTAATTGTCTCAGGTTCAATACCTGGTCAGGGCAAACAGGAGAAGTGGCCATCTGGTTTCTCTTCCCCTCCCTCTTCCCCTTCTCTCCCTCTTTTCCTCATGCAGCCAGCGGATCCATTGGTTTGAGCATTGGCCCCAGGTGCTGAGGATTGCTCAGTTGGTCCCATTGTTGGCCCCAAATGGGGGTTGCCGGGTGAATCTTAGTTGGGGCACATGTCGGAGTCTGTCTCTCCATCTCCCCTACTCTCACTTAAAAGAAAAGTATATATAGATATATATTAAGGTTAATGAATTATACTTTGAGGAAGTATGCTGCTGTCAAATTCTCTAAAGAATATTCAAATCCATGGAAATAGATATTATTGTTATATAGATATGGTTAAAAGTACATATGCATACAATAATAATATATATTTATAGGTAGAATAATATATATGTAAAATTTAAAACAATTCATAATTGTATGTCCTACATATTATTTTATTAATTATTTTATTATATATTATGCTGTTTGAGAAGGCATAAATGGTTAGATAGGTAGCTAGAGTTATATAGATGATCGATAGGCAGATCTGTATTTCAAGTGAGTGAGTACACGAAAGAACACTTTAACCAAATAGGAACTCATATGTGTATCAAACAGGACATATGGACATCCCAGTGAATACTTACAGCTGTGTGACCAACATGTTTTTTTTTTTTTCTGAAGAGGCAAGCTATGTAATTATTTTGATGAAACTAATTAATTTATCTTAAAATAAAGCATGTTATATAATTCACATGCATCTGTAGTGAAACCCGAAAGTTTTCTTTGGCTTTTTAGTGAAGGTGATCTTTTGCCATTACTAATCCTTCAGTGGCAGCCTTTGGGAACACCCAGCAGAAGGCTGACCACCAGCCCTGCCTTCCCTCTCTTGCTCCTAACTCTGAGTTGTCAAGTCTATGACTTTGAATCACAGTGTAATAGTGTGAGACTTATCTGGTCCCTAATTAAAATTGCCATTATGATTGTATTGTCCCTAAATTCTGACTTTAGGTTTCTACTTTCTATGTAGCATGGTGATGGCTGCATCCGGACCTAAGAGGCACCTTGTGAAACAGAGGAAGCACTGCCAGTACACGGTCATTTCAGACCTAAATGCCCTTAGAATCTCCACATTTTAGTCTCCACTTACTAGTTATGGGCCAGGGAGGAAAACGATGACACAATTCTCTGGGTTTTTAATGAGAATTTAATCAAGAAATGATTTAAAGGGAACCAACAAGGAATGTTGAGGCATACAGAGATTAGCAACAGCTAGAAACCATCATCAGGTCCTGGTCCAAAAGAAGTACCAGTGTTGCCTGACCAGGCACTGGTGCAGTGGATAGAGCAACGGACTGAGACGTGGAGGACTCAGGTTCAAAACACTGAGGTTGCCAGCTTGAGCGCAGGCTCATCTGATTTGAGCAAAGCTCACCAGCTTGGACCCAAGGTCTCTGGCTTGAGCAAGGGGTCACTCGGTCTGCTATATCACCTAGGTCAAGGCACATATGAGAAAGCAATCAATGAACAAATAAGGTGCCACAACAAAGAATTGATGCTTCTAATCTCTCTCCCTTCCTGTCTGTCTGTCCCTATCTGTCCCTTTCTCTGACTCTCTCTCTCTGTCTCTGTAAAAAAAAGAAAAAAAAAAGTACCAGTGTTACAAAAGCCTGCTGAAGACTGAATCCGTGGTTGCTGCCTCGAGAACCCCAAAGCAGGGAGGGCATGGGCAAGGATAGCCTGCCTTCTTTCTTCTCTCAGTCTCTTATGGTGACTCTCATTGTCCAGTGAAGCCAGAGGGCGAGAGAGCTCTGGTGATGAAATCTTGGGGGCCAGCTTTCTAAGGCACATAGGAGGACAAAACCAAACGAACAAGCAGGCAGAAAATGAATGAAAAGTGGCAAATGAAGAATAACCAGAATGTTGGTTTCCAGCACAACCCCTTGAGGGGCTTCTCAGCCTGATTGGAACACATTATTTTCTTTGGGTATATAAGCTTTATCATGTTTAGTCTTTATTTAAAAGACTTTGGTGTTCTTCTGTGCTATATATTTATTTTTAACTATACTTGAAATAAAACTCCAAAGTTAAGTATAAACTCCAAAATAGTTGACAGTAAATAAAAATGCAGAAAATAAAAAGAATAATCACAATACATCCTTATTCTATTTTAGATAAATATTATTTACTTTCAAAGTATTATTTATCACTTACATAAATTATTTTCATTATTCAATAAACTTTTTTTTTCTTCTTTGTAAAAATGGTTTGGGCATTTTAAATTGGAATGAAATATCATATTTTTTTCATTTAATGATTTTTTATTAAATGGCAAGGTTTTAGGGAATAAATTAGTATTGCCAATCAAGATATGAATGTGTGTGTGAGAAAGAGAGATTGTAAATCTATCTTCATTTGCAAATACATGCTACTTATATTTTCTTGTTTTGGTTTCCTGTGGTTTATATACTGGCATTTTTAGGTTGTCTTTCTTTGTCTACTTGTTCTTTACATCCTGCTAAATTTGTGAGCCCTGGATGGTTGGCTCAGTGGTAGAGTGTCAGCCCAGCATGTGGATGTCCCAGGTTCAATACTTGGTCACAGCACACAGGAGAAGTGTGCCCTGCTTCTTCACTCATCTGCTTCTTCACTCCTCCCCTTATCACTTCTCTCTCTCTCTCTCTCTCTCTCTCTCTCTCTCTCTCTCTCTCTCGCCCACACTCCTGTAGCCATGGCTTGATTGGAGCAAGTTGGCCCCTGGTGGTAAGGATGGCTCCTTGTCCTCCACCTCAGGCTCTAAGAAGAGTTTGGTTGGTTGCTGAAGAGTGGAGCAACACCCCAGATGGGCAGAGCATCGCACCCTAGTGGATGCCGGTCATGGTGCATCTTAGGAGTCTGTCTCTGCCTCACCTCCTCTCACTGAATAATAAAAAAAGAAATCAAAAGAAAAAGAAAGCAATATTTGTGACCAACTCTTATACCTAGATTGAGTTAGTGTTGCTTTTAATCAGAGATAATGGTGACATAAAGCAAAATAAAGGAACAGATACTAAGTAATTTGGGGGTTAAATCCAATTTTCAGGACCTATTTCTGAGCTCCAAACCATGTAATGTTACAAATATGATTTCATAAAAGGGTTTATCAAGACAGTTTATCAACATGTTATTTTAACTGAAGCATCTACAATAGCTTAACATCCTAGTTTTGAAATAGCCAGCATGAAATAGTCTAGTTGTTGAGTGTTGTACAACTTCGTAGGGCTATTGTTGTATAGATCTCACACCTTCTTCCGACTGTAATTGGATCAAGCCAGGGTTCGAGTTGCCCCTCACTGCCAATCAAGGACAGAGATAGCTCTGAGTGATAGAAGAGTGTCTTTTATTCATGTTGCCAGCAAACTGAGAAGGCAGGTGACTCCTGTCCAAAAGAACCGCCTCCATACTCTCCTGGTGCTGGCTGTTTTCATAGGGGTCAGGGGCAAAGTCTGTGCAGTTAGTCACGTAACAATGTGCAGGAGGTGGGGATTCAGTTGGCAGAAATGTCTCCCCCGCAAGTTCTTCTGGTATTGGCACAGTTCCAATATCATGGTCCTATCTGGTGTCCTTGACAAATTTTCAAGACAGTAAGAATTAGGTGCCTCCCAGGAACAGTTGGGCCCTGGCGCCTCTGAGACCAGCTGCCTCTGGGAATTGTCTGTGAAAAGATTCCCTGTTTTCTTAGGAGACAAAGTAAAGATGCAAGAATGGAGAACTAAGTTTCTAATTAATTTATTGGCCTTAAATTTTCACTGTAAATCCTGTGGCTAGGCTTTTACAAACAACTATTGTGATTTAAACTTTTCTTTCTAATCTTTAGGTCCCTCCCCATGTAAACTTTCCCTGACATCTTGTAAAGGTAAACTTTTCTCTGCATTTCAAAGGAAAGGCCTGGGAGCCATTAAGAGAGAATAGCGAGCAGATTAACTATTTCCTAACCTTTACATAATCTCCCATTTATTACAACTAAAAGCTGCTATTACTGAGGCCAAATTTCTAACTTTTGGGCTCTCCTATAACTACCTTCTCTTACTCTGTTTGACAAAGTACAATTATTTGCTCGGGGTAATGATCCGATTATGTGCTTTTCCAGGCCTGTTTTTATTTTGCCACTAATCCTTCATTTACTGTCATTCTCCTTTGAGGCTGTCACTTTTTCCCTTAGGGCTACACCCACACAATACTCATTTTCTTTTTTAGTCATATGCTACTTGCAAAAGCAATGACTCCTTACACACTTTGAATCATTTAGAATATGGACTAACACATTTCCCAGTATGAAGCTCAAACTGCTCACATTATTGAAACAACGAATATTACTTGTCATTTCTGTTTTGCTGGTTTACAGTTAGCAGAACATCTTGGGACCATGAGAACACTTTAATGCTTGCTTTGGGGTGATCTGCTTATCACACATCATATATAGTGTTATATCAAATTGTGAACTACTGTGGAGTAATACTAGAAAATACAAAATCTGTTATCTTGGGTATTTGTCTTTTACAATTTTGTTTGTAGTTGAAGCAAATGAGTTAGGGCAAAGAAGTTAAATGAAGAGATAAGTCCTATTTTTCAGTCCTTCTATCTAAAAAAAAGTTCAGCTGAGAATTCCTTTTATTATTTTGTCTTCAGAATTACCTTTTAATCAATAGGTTAATTATTAAATAATATTTCTGAACATTTTTTTTAATTTAATCTTTCAGGGTTTTTTTTTCAGAAGATAAAAGCAAGCAACTTATATTGTTATGCTAATGATAGTTTGTAGTTCTTTAGTATATAAAATTAACAGAAGGAAGTCTCAGACTGCATCCAAATATCAAAGCAATATCTAATAATTTCCATCATATTTCTTAATTGATTTCACATTGTTTAGTATTCATATGTTATTTCCTGATTAAACACAAGTAATATTTATTGCATATAGCATTGTCTTTAATATTCAAGGGTAAAAGCGTCATTTGTGAAACGTTTGTTTGGCTTCCTCTGTATTTTCCTTCCTTGCATCCCATCCCCTGGCCTGGCCTTGCAGGCATTGCCTCCCAGATTCTGGATGCATGGAGCACAGAGGGCCTGTGAAGTCTGTGAATTTCTTGATCTTTGGTTAAAGCTACAACAGTTGACATGTCTGTAATGGCTGTCATCAGGTCTAGAGGAGAAGGAAAGTGCTTTAGAAAACTTCCTTGGCAGTAGGAACAGCCTGCCCTAGGATGGGGAGATGGTGTTTGGGAATTCAGGGAGCGGTATACAGAGCTCCCAGCAAGGCTGGGTCCCACGCACAGAGCGTAGAGGCAGAAGTCATAGGAAGTGGGGAGACCGACAAGGCAATGGCTGTGTGGGTGGGTACGTGGGGAGATTGTCTGTGACAGGGGGAACCTGAGAGCTAAATTAGAGTTTGAGTAGTGGTGGCTCTGGTTATGGTCAGTGGGCATAATGGTTAATGCAAGCAAAAGCTTTGTTCCAGGAACTGGGATACCTGAACGAGTCTATATGATTTAGAGATCTGCCAGTGATCCACCTCTGTGCTCCAGGGGTCTGCAAGCAAAGACGACTGAATATAATCCAATTTATTTTGCCTATGATCAGATTGACTCTTCCTTGGAATCCCCAAACCCTTACCTACTCTTTTCTTCTCCTTATAAAAAGGTTGACTGGGGAACGAGAGTTGAGATGATTTGGGAATATAAGCCCCACCTCCCCAGATTACCAAGTATCTGAATGAAGCTCCCATAAAGATTCAGTCTCTGTCTCTGAATTGGTGGCAGGCAGCATGAACTCCAATATATATATATATATATATTTTTTTTTTTTTTCCGGTTTCATTTCCACCTTAGGCTAGAGTAGGAGGTTCTTAGCTTCTGCAAGTATGTGGCATGGAGCCAGAGACACTGCACCTGTGAAGAGCCCACAGAAACAAGTACTAGCGTATCTCAGAATGGCCGGGACATGCTGATGACAAAAGTAGAGAGTCCTCTTCTCCTTGTTTTTAGGTCATAGAACAAAGTGATGTATTCTGTTGACCCTACCCTAAATTTACATATTAGATCTTTATTTTCCTTTGAATAACAACCATTACTTTTTCATCAGTTTTGTTTTTTAAAAAATTAATCATTTTATAATCTATCAACATTTTGCAAATTTCATCAATTGTTTTCCATTAAAAATGATCATGGATAATTTCTTACATTTAAGATTAAATGCTTATAATTTTTCTTATCAAGTAGTGGTTTTTGTCAACATATATGGACAAGACAAAACAAAGACTCATAATCCAAATGTCACTGGTCCTGGAAAATTGTTGGCTTACTTGTTGATTAGCCTCTCAGCCATACCAGGTGAGGCCAGGCTTCGGCTTCTCCTTCTAGAACACATTGTAGCCCACCTGCTGCACTGGCTCCTCTCCTTATCCACCGGTGGCTGGGAAAGGGACAGGCCCCTTGCCTTCCCTCCTCTGGTTTACCTTTATCCAGCAGAGCACACTGACATGCCCTCTATTTGTCACATGGGGCTTCCTTTATTCTTGACGTATGCCCACGTCTCTATATTGTTACTTGATTTCAGCTATGGTTCTTGTTTAATTTAGACCTCTGCATTTGCTAATCATGGAAAGGAAAATAATTTCCTCTAAGATATTTCCTTAGAATAAGCCCCACAAATGTTAAAGAGATGTTAACATATAGTTTATTTTCATAAGGTTTGTTTACCTGAGGAAATGAAGCTAATCCCTTGTGAAGACAACCATTTAATATTTGTAAAATTTTCAAAGTAGTTCCTGGCAGGTTGGCTCAGTGGTAGAGCATCGGCCCCACTTGTGGATGTCCTGAGTTGGGTTCCAGGTCAGGCTATACAGGAGAGGTGACCATCTGCTTCTCCACTTCTCCCTCTCCCCTTTTTTTTCCCCTCCCACAACCATGGCTTGATTGACTCCAGCGAGCTGGCCCTGGGCACTGAAGATGGCTACAGTGGCCTCTGCCTCAGATGCTAAAAATATATATTTATAGTTTGGTTGTCAAGCAAGAGAGCAACGCCCCAGATGGGCAGAGCATCATCTTATATGGGGCTTGTTGGGTTTATCCTGGTGGGGGCGCACAAGAGAGTCTGTCTGTCTGCCTTCTCTGCTCTCAATTAAACAAATTTTTTTCAAAGTATATTTTTCAATAATTTGCTTTAAATTATACACTAATAGTGAACAGTTTGGTTATATCACACATTATTCTTCTATGAAATATTTCTTTGAAAGTTCCATGGTGCTTTTAGCATAAAGCTAGGATGTTTACATGTTAATCTTGGGACACTGGAATATCCCTATATTGCTTTTTTCAACTGGGGTATTCTGTGAGACTTTTCAATTAGACTGTTTTTGCTACAAAATGCCAAATATTTATACTTGTGACATATATAAGAAATCAATACTTTAAAATGTAAAGTATGAAATATTGTATATGAAATAAAAATAAGAAAGAGAAGAAACTGTATGACTGATGGGAGAGATGACTAGTAGCTGTGGTTTCCATTAACAAACACATCATTAAAAAGTGCCTTTCCGGCTACAGTGTTGCAGGTGGATGAGCATCAGTCCTCTGTCTTCAATCACCAGGCCTTTTAAATTAAGCTTTCAGTTTGATGTATAGGAACTTCCACTTAACTAAAAATTTAATAGCATATTCATTATAATATGGATAGTAAGAAAAACTTTTTACTAAAATTATAGACTTTTTGTTATTTATTTAAATACTTTTCAGAGTTTTTTATGAAGAGAATATTTTAGGAAGTTTAAACCCTTCATCTTGGTGTTTAATGCTGTCCACAATAAAGCCTCAAATAATCTTTCTATTTTTACTTGTAATTGGCCCATCTTCCCTCAAACTTCATTATCTTGTGTTCCTGATGTGGCTTTTCTCCTTCTTAACTTTGTTCCTTGGTTCTGTAATCCTCCTCACTGAGAAGTCCTTTTCTTTCTCCAGTTATGTAATTTCTGCCTGTGTCAACATTTTTAATAAGCTATCTGCACCTTGAACCCCCAGCTAGATATAATGTGAACTTACTTTGTATTCTCTTACCACACCCACACTACTCACCCTGACAGTTTAGTTATTGATGAGCATGGCTAATTCCTCTACTGGAGACTTCAGGGTGTGGATGGCTTACTCACCTGTGACTACCAACACACTCGTTGGTGTTTTGCGCTTTTTACATGCATCGAACTTGATCTGTTTCTAGAATATGCAGCATGATTAATGATGACCCACAGTTGAAGTGCAAGCTAAAAAGGATATGTAAATAAAATGTCTATTCATGAAGAAGTTGTTCTCAGGGGAATTACAGATACCGCTTAAAAACTGTCTGGTCACCGTTCTAAATTTACAAAACATGAAGATTAAGGAAAGCTGTGTCCCACCAAGGATTATTTTCCAGTGACTCGCCCAGAATAACATAAAAAATGAGCTATTAAAAATGTGTAAAATAGTGATCCTATTTCCTTTTGATGTACCCCCAGACATTGGGTAGTTGGATCATACAGTAGTTCTATTTTTATTTATCTGAGAAACATTCATGCTATTTGCTTTAACAGCGGAAACCTCTATTTTGAAGGTATTAGTTCCCTTTGCTGGCACAAAGAATATGCATGGGACCAAGGCTCATTTTTCTTTTTTAGTGGCATAGAAAAACACGTACCATATGGGTGAAAAACACTGGATGGGAAATGAACATACAACTGCTCAGAATTTAAGATGGAGTTGAACAAAGTTTTCACCACGAGCCCCTACAGTTTTGAACAAGATAAAATATTTGATGCACACAAAAGTTCAGATTGCAAATAAACCACCGTCCACGGGCTGGACACTTTGCCTTTGCCATAAAGAAAGAGGATAAGAGGATCAAGGGCTCACACAAGATGAAGAAGCAAAAATCATTCAAAGAGGAAGCAGAAGAACTTCTTCTTTTTTTAATAATTTTATTTTTTTAATGGGGTGACATCAATAAATCAGGATACATATATTCAAAGATAACATGTCCAGGTTATCTTGTTCAATTATGTTGCATACCAATCACCCAAAGTCAGATTGTCCTCTGTCACCTTCTATCTAGTTTTCTTTGTGCCCCTCCCCCTCCCCCTTTCCCTCTCCCTCTCCCCCCTCCCCCCCGTAACCACCACACTCTTATCAATGTCTCTTAGTCTCACTTTTATGTCCCACCTACTTATGGAATAATGCAGTTCCTGGTTTTTTCTGATTTACTTATTTCACTTCGTATAATTTTATCAAGATCCCACCATTTTGCTGTAAATGACCCGATGTCATCATTTCTTATGGCTGAGTAGTATTCCATAGTGTATATGTGCCACATCTTATTGATCCAGTCATCTATTGAGAACTTCTAAGTAGTAGGAATAAAGTTTATCGCTGCAGAGAAATCTGAGCTTAATTGAACTTTTACATGATGCCCAATTGGCTTTCCAGATAAAAAGAGAAAGAGTTTCTGGCTTCAAATAATTAGCAGAACACGGTGGCCCTGAAGAGCGGGTGTCTTTCCAGTTGGTGCTCTCTCCCTTAGAAGAAGATCAACCTCTTACCTCGTGTGCCTGATACTAGCAAATAAGATACAACTGAACATTTTAAATAGAAAAGGGTATTTATGTCTCTAAATGTGTTTTTAACTACCCCAGCATGATGTACTTTTTCCTAAGGCTGAGCAACTCTGCTGAGGTTTGATACCATGTTCTCTAACCCTGCAAAATCATTTTTCCTTTAAGCTTTTAAAACATACTTCTTTGATTATTATAATGCAGTCAAACTAATTACCTCAAAAACTACTTTATCTTTTTTTAATTAAAAGAGTAGGTAGCAGATAATATCTGTATTCAGAGAGTTGGCTCCAACAGGAAAGTATTTAGAGGTCATTCTCTTTATCTTTCTTCTTGGTAAAATTGGTTCTGCTGTTGCTGTTTTAAATTATTGTCCTTTTCTTATATTTCTGAGAACTTTATAATATTTTATTTGTTAGTCTAAATATCAGCTGTACAATCAATTCAACACGTAGAATACAGATTGCTCCAAATAATATAACTTTTGTCATTTTCATTTCTCCAAAACATTTTATCGGATTATGTAACAGCACATCTCTCTTTGTTGGATGTTTTGTAACTTCTTACCCTTTTCTTTGTTTTTTAAAATCCGTAGAAAAACTCTGGTTGATTAAAAAAAATTTTGACGGACAACTTAGAAATAGTATATGGATACCCTGTAAGCCTGTAGACAGAGATATTTAAAAGTTAAACAGCTATCAAATATTGATGTTGTATAAAGCACTTTCCTAGTTACTTTTGCAAGAGAGTAAATAGAAAGATGAAAGAATATAAGATCTCTGGATTCCAGGCACATATGGTCTGGTGAACTCTTTAGTTTAAGATGGTGTTGTCAAACGCTAGTCTGTTGAATAAGATAAACAGTGCAGGCACTGCGGCACAAAGAAAGAATTTGAGCTCTATGGCCTCTTGGAGGTTTCTTAACTGAAGAGGTGTGCAAAATTGTCCATTTATTTATGCATTTTCCTATTAGACATGACATCCTCCAGGTCAGGAAAGCCCACCTTTTTATCTTTGTATCTCTGGGAATAATGAGGTGCTCGATTTGTGTTTATATTATAAGTGACAGACTGACCGAGTAGATAAAATTATAGTTCAAGATATAAGGTGTCCATGAACAGGATTCATCATGATTTTTGATTTCCATACATGTATGGTCTGAGTGACCAGCAAACTTCAGATGTGGGACAGGCAGAGAGGGTGGGTTAGAGAGATGATATGTAATGTTGTCTACGGCAAAATGAGGTCAGTTTATATGTGGAAAAATGTACTGATTCTAATTACTTTTATTAGTGACGTTTTCAGTTGCCATCTAAAACTCATTTTGAACGACCTCTCAGTCATTCAATTTCACTGTACTATTTAACAATGTCCTCTAGCCACAACAGTATTTTTTATTGGATGCCAGTATCTTTCTTTTTTTTTTTTTTTTTTTTTTTTTTTTTTTTTTTTTTTTTTTTTTTGTATTTTTCTGAAGCTTGAAACGGGGAGAGACAGTTAGACTCCCGCATGCGCCCTACCGGGATCCACCCGGCCCGCCCACCAGGGGCGACGCTCTGCCCACCAGGGGGTGATGCTCTGCCCCTCCGGGGCGTCGCTCTGCCGCGACCAGAGCCACTCTAGCACCTGGGGCAGAGGCCAAGGAGCCATCCCCAGTGCCCGGGCCATCTTTGTTCCAATGGAGCCTTGGCTGCGGGAGGGGAAGAGAGAGACAGAGAGGAAGGGGGGGGGGTGGAGAAGCAAATGGGCGCTTCTCCTGTGTGCTGTGGCCGGGAATCGAACCCGGGTCCCTCGCACGCCAGGCCGACGCTCTACCGCTGAGCCAAGCGGCCAGGGCAGTATCTTTCATTTAATTAAATAGTTTATTCTTTACTAAGACAACATCAAATAAAGTGTTTTAATTATGGAAATAATAAACCATGGTGTGAGAAGTTGAATTTTTCCATAGACATTGAAGTTTAGCTTATTGTTTCCCTAAACCTCTGCTTACCACGTTTTACTCATGTTGGGCTTATGAAATGGCAAATTGCCCTAAGTAATAGAGAGATTTGTAGGGGTTAAGAGAGTCCTTGAAAGCAGGTAGCTAAAGATTACTCTAAGCAAATAAATCAACATCAGATCTAATAATAACATACATTAGGATCTCTAGTAGGCAATGGGTATTAAACCTTTTTCTTTAAGAAATAATATCAGTAAACCATTAAATATTTTTATTATGACCTCAGGATTATATAAACAGAAAAGAAACCATAATGTCAAGGGAAGCAGAGTAAAAGTTAATTACTGAGGTTTTAGTATAAATATATTAATATTTTCTAGCCTAAGGACATATACAGGGCAGGCAAAGGTAGGTTTATAGTTGTAATACAAATAAATAATATAATAATTATAAATAATAACACAAAAATAAACTCTGTTTCTTATACTCAGAACTGTAACCTAGTTTTGCCAACCCCTGTATAAATGCAGCTCAGTGTAATGGTCAACAGCTTGGCTTCCAATGGAGATCACCTTGAGTC
The DNA here is from genome assembly GCF_036850765.1 of Saccopteryx bilineata. NCBI lineage: Eukaryota > Metazoa > Chordata > Mammalia > Chiroptera > Emballonuridae > Saccopteryx > Saccopteryx bilineata. The sequence continues at coordinate 19,261,725 of NC_089495.1, forward strand.
TGAAACTCAGATCCGCCACTTTGTAGTAGTGCCTCAGTTTCCCCAGTTCTGAAATGAGGCTAATAATAGCATTTACCTTATAGAGTGTGGTAAAGATGAAATATGTTGATGTTTATAAAGTGTCTAGAACTGTGGCTAGCACATGGTAAGTGTTATATAAGTGTAAGCCAAAAATAAGTAAATAACATGTGTGTAGCTCTTCAGAGATGATCCTGAATGAGACCTGTTGTATACAGAGGGCTATATAACCGCAACAGAAAAAAAACAGAAGACCTCAAGTTTTTTGGTCATCTTTCTGCAGTCCCGGTGACAGCGTGCCTAGAAGACAAGTGAGCATGAAGTGCTTTTAGAATATTGCTTCAAAGGAGTTACATTGTATATGCCACCCCCTCTCATCACTTTCCTTCTTGGTTTCATCTTCATTTTCTGCATCTCCGTTATTTAGGCTGTTTCTATGGTTTCATTTTTGCACTACTGTTGTAGCATAACACTTAGGAAATGTTTATGAAATGATGCTGCTAAAATCTCTCCATATAGTATTTAAACTCTTTAGAGGTAAGATGCTATAAAAACCTAATAAATAATTAAAAGATTATAGAGACAATAAGAGAGGGAATACATAGAAGTGGTGTGCTTAGGGGATAACAATAAGGCATTCTGGATATAATTCATTTCAGAGAGCCAGGATTTTCCTAACTCTCATAAAAAATGCAATGCAATTCTAGGCTGAGTGTGATTTCAAAGGCTGATGCTTTTAAGATATGGCTTGTCATAAGTTGGAGAGGGACAGCTCCTTTCTTGCATTAATATTGTCTGAGCATCAAAACACTTTGGAAACAAAGAACTTAGTCATAAAAAAATACCTGTCTATGTCCCTTTAAGCTGAAATATATGACTCTCTGAAAGAAATTTACACATAACTTGTGACAAAGAAAGGGATCAATTAGGTAAAACTTGAATGCCATTTTCTTCAAGGATCCCATTTAAAGTGTTCCTTTTAGTGAGAGTTGGGACATGTGTTGACCAGAAGAATTTTAGCTACTTTGAAAAATTCTCAAATATTTCTTCATTTCTCCTTAGTCTACTGAATTATTATGTAAAGCTATGAGCATGTCTTAAATTATTTGTCCACCATCTTTCCAGGTCTTAGAGAACTTCTGCTCTTATGAGGTGATAAAATCAGATGCTCAGAGTATCATATCTGCCTTTGTTCAATATAAGTTTTGTTCAGGGTATAAGATGAACTGATTTCGTTATAGGGAATCTCTACAGTGGTAAAGTTAAAGCTGTTTTCCTCTTTCTTCCTAATTTCTTAATTATCAATTATTTGTCATGCCACATTCATATTTTGTCAACTAAATAAAATGCAAAAATATTGTCATTTTTTTTGTTTCCACATTTTACAATGTTTTTACTGCTCTCTCTCCTTTCCTAAAACTTCACTATTTGTGTGCATTTATTTATTCATTCTCACGTATTTGATTAACTCAACAAAAATCTATTAAGCACTAACTCATTGCCAAACAATGCTCACTGCTGGGACCACAGCAATAGGCAGGACATAAAATCCCAGCACTCATGAAGCACGCATCCAGGTAATGGGAGATAGACAGTGTCTATGAAAAATAAGTGAAATGCACAGTATTCCAAGAGATGGTAAATGCTATGAGGAAAAATAAAGCGAGGAAGAGAGATTGGAGAGTGTGTCAGGGAATGAAGAAGTTGCCATTTTAAATATGGCTGCTGGGGAAAGACCTAACATAAAAGGTGACATTAAGAGAAGCAAGGATGTTCTTGGGGAAAGGGAGCAGTTTAAAGTGAATGTTGTAAGGTGGGGGAAGACTAGCATCTGTGAGGGACAGCAGAGACGTCAGTGTGTCTCGAGCCAAGTGGAGAGTGGAGAGTAGTAAGAAGTGAGTTTAGAGAAGGAACAGGGGCTCATTATTTAAGGGTAGAGAGGCCATTGCAAGGACTTTGGATCTTACACAGAGAGGGAGGCTTTTGAAAGGTTGAGCAGGACAGCATCATGATTTCACTTAAGTATTAAAAATATCCCTTACCTATTATATTGAGAATAGACAAATTGGGAGCAAGAACGGTTACAGGCAGGCAGTGAGAGACCATTGCAATGATCCAATGTTGGCCTAGACTACAGGTGGTGGGAAATAGCTTGGATGATTATGTAATTTGAAGCTGCAGTATATACGACTTGCCAACAACAACAACAAAAAATAAAGGCAGGAATAAAGGGTGGCATGATGATTTCTGACTTGAGCAACTGAAAGAAAGTGGTTGCCCTTAACTGATAAGAGAAAAGCACCAACAGAAGCTGGCTTTGAAGAGAAGACCAGGAGGTTGGTTTTGATGTTAAATTTGAGATCCTCAGTGGATATTTCAGTGGAGACATCTGCTTTAATATATACTTTTCATATGATAATATGTTATCTACAAAGCTTTGAAGAGTTTGATGATGGATCTACTATGTTTGATTGTCAATCTTTGGAAAATAGGTTTATGCTGCTAGGCCAGTCTTTGCTAATGGACTGATTCCTACTCCAAACTTTCACTTCACCATAGTACTGGGACCTATCCCTGCATGTCCCTTCTCTGATGGCCCTCTCTATAGGACACACATACTTACCACCCCTTCATGTTCATAGCAACATTACTCACAACAGCCAAATTGTAGAAGCAACCCAAGTGTTAAATGGGTGAACAAAGCATAGTATGTGCAGACTATGGAATATTATTTAGCCTTAAACAGTAAGAAAATTCTAACCCATGACAAAACATGAATATACCTTGAAGATATTAGGCTCATTGAAATAAGCTAATTAGAAAAAGTCAAATACTATTTTATTCCACTTATCTGAGGTACCTAGGGTAGTCAAATTGATAGAGACAAAATGTCTGATGGATATAGCTTTAGATTTGCAAGACGAGTTCTGAAAATTGGTTGCATGTACTTAAGAACTGTATACTTAAAAATCGTTGAGATGGCAAATTTTATGTTATGCATATTTTCTCACAATGAAAATTTTAGACACTTTTTATATCTTGCTGTTGGTATGCTCTCTTACTAGTCCATTCTAGACACCTCCCTTCTTTCTTCATTCTTCTAAGTCCCTATCGGCACAAGATTGTGACAGACTGAGTTTACAGACTGCAAGATTGTGGGTAGAGAAAGGCCAGAATCAATAGGTAGAAGTTAACGTAAAATTCAGTATCAGACATTACTGGTCCCAGAAAATTATCTGACACTAACTGATCACACTCTCCTGGGGTCAGACTTTATATGTTATTTCTAGGCTCTGTCACCCTACCTACATCTTTGTTTACCACTCTTGGTTTCCCTGTCTCTAAGACCTTCCCCTTCCATCTCCAAAGCAAAGCTGTCCTTGGGAAATTCTGAATTCTACATTTATTTTGTAGGCTATGCCCTGAAGGCCTCACCATTTATATTCAGAGTCTATCAAGGTATTTTCCACATGAATGATGAATTCCAAATGAATTATAAGTTCCAAATGATTTTTTTAAATGAGAAGAATTATTAGCCTTCTTTAGTATTCTGAGTATGCTTCAGTAGGTTTTAGCATAAAATATTAATATTTTTTTCTTCATATTACTCTCGAAAAATATTAAATCATGCTATGTACCTTGTACATGAAATATTGAAGGAGTCTTTTCAATGCAAGTATATATCAAATACTACAGCTATAATTTTGTATTTATTGCTATATGTGTCTAAGAAAATACACGAATACAGTCTTGACTGAAGGCCTCAGTTGGATTGCAGTATATCCCCAGGTTTTGTTTGCAATCGCTTGAAGTTCAACTTCAAATGCCACAGTTTCTTCAATAGTTTATGAAGGATACTTGCTTCCTCCCATTTTCTGTCCAAATTGTCAACCACCTTCTACCTGTAGCACACACAAGGCTTGTGGTTCAAAATCCTGCTCTTTCTGACCCTCTTGTAATATTTGCTCAACGTACTTGCTTCCCTCAGTGCTGGGACCTACCTGTGCTGTCTCCTCTCTGGTGGCCCTTTCTGTGGAAGGCATATATACTTCCCACCCCTTTCTGTGAGCCTTGTACGTGGGACACTCTGACCCCTGCATGCCGAGATTGAGCAAAAGTTCTGTAGTCTCATATTTTCTTTTTCCCTCCAGAGAACGAAATATTTCAGATGAGGACTCCTTCTTTAACATAGCTCTCTCAGTGAAGGGAACATGGAACCAGGCAGCAGCTGACCCATAGCCAATGGATGCTGTGAATGACAAATACACCTTTGTTGTTTGAGCCATTGGAATTTCATAGCAAGCTTAGGAAAGCTGACTAATACAGGCTCAGAGCTGTATATCCGTATCTGGTGAGCTGCTTTGGTATTCTCCCATTACCGGGGTAATGGACTTAGTTTCATAATGCTCTGGTTTTAAATAGGGTGAGCAAATTCCACTTAGGCACCGACATAGCTTTCAATATATTGCTTATGCATTTTATGTATTAGACATCTATTTTGATTCAGCAGCTCAAAAATTTAATGTTTATATTTTCAATCCAACCCTGCTACTGGCTTTGCAAGAGAATTAGCCCCTGCTGGCCTGAGCCACCTATTCCACATAATGAATCCTCTTAGCTCCTATACATCTAGAATGGTACTGGTTACACACAGTCCCTGGGGGTATTGAGAAAACAGTCTCTCAAATAGTTTTCTGGGATCTTTGGTTCAGGTGAAAAACTTTGGGTAAATTATTGGTGGCCATGAAATAAAACCTCTGAACTGTTCTGCAGTTTCATATGTTCATTTCCTAGAGGTGCAGAGAATACAAGGCAGGACTCCAGATTTAGACAATTCCTTTCCTCTGCCGGGTAGCCAGCCCCTTGACCACCATCTGCCATGAACTGCCTTAGCCTACGAATCACTATCGCAGTCAGATGCACTTGGGTTCAGACACTTTTGCTCCAGAGAGTACAGTGATGTTCTCCATTGGGACATTAGACAAAAAAAAACTTTTTTTTTTCAAATAAAATGTATATGCTATGGCACCACTTCAGTGAATTGCTTGAAGTGGTAAGTTAAACATATCTAAAGAAAATCCCTAAAGTTGTCTCAGAGTTGATTGATATCCTCTCCATTCCCATCGGAGCCTTCTCATTTGCTCAAATTGAGGATACGATCACTGTTTTCATTGCTCTTCTGTCATGTTTCGTGCCTGTTGCTGTGATCTGTTTTGGCATCTGTGGCGAGGGGCGAGCAAAGTTCTGCTTCCACCCAGAGTCTGGGTGGTCTACCACTGGGCACTGGCTGCACTACCTCTTTCTCCCGGCCCCTGTGGACTTCCCGTTGACAGCCCTCTCTGTACTTGCTCTGTGATTGCTGCTGCTATTCTGCTAAGCCTGAAATTTCCACTTCCTCTTCCTTTAAGTCTGTTCTGACACAGAGCTCACCCTTCTGTAAGTACCCTGACTTTGCGTTATTCGTCCAGCCCTAGTGAAGCAGCACATTTCCTGGGATTCTGTGATGCTGAACCACATTGCTAGCAGCTTGGCACCCTTCATTATAACAAGTCCAGTTCCTTTCAAGCTACTGTAGGACACCTCGTTTTTTTTTTTTAACAAAGGACAAACACAACTCAGAAAAGTGAATCTCTCAGGACAAAATCAAATTAAAAAGAAACAAAAAACTTTATGACTCTATGATACTTCGCTTTCTCTTGAAATCTTTCCTCGATCACAGTTCCAAAGGCTATTGATCAGTTGAATATCATTTAGGATTTATGGTTTTAAACATATTTTCTCTTTAATGTACAATATGTGGCTAACCCAGAAAGTGACTTGTTATAGCACAAAAGATTATTTCACAACCAAGGGTTCTGTAAGGATTTTAAAGCTTGTATATTGACAGGTCTTTATAAGGTTGAAAAAGCAGAGTTACTGTTGGTGAATTAATTTATTTGCAGATTTATTCATTTAATATATTTATTCAGTGCATAGACCTCATTAATACTGCCTGTGACTCCATGTTGTTCCTTAATCTGAAATATTTTTAGAGTAATTCATGATACGGTTGGTTCATTTTGGTATATTTATATAGTTTTTATGTATAGGTGCACATATGTGGATATATAGATACTTTATTTCCAGAGAGCTGAAAATCATACAATTCCTATTTACACGTTAAATTTTCAATATAGTTTTTTTTGTGTTATATTTCTATCTTTTCACTGATAATTATTTAATCTTGCCCATTTCTCCCACAATAGAATGAGTTATTACAGTAAAAGATTATGTATATGTAATTGCGGAGTATCAACACTGGTCATGATCTCACAGCTGATGCGGGTCCAGATCCCGGGAGCAGCCTCACCGGGTGTTTCTGGCACAGAGTCTCTCTCGCAATCACGCTGTCGGCTGGTCTGCATCTTCTGAAGGCTTGACCAGGGCTGCAGGCTCTCCTTCCAAGAAGCTCACGCACATGAGCAGTTGGTGTTGAGTGTTGGTCGAGGGCCTCCGGGTTTGTTCTCATGGCCCGTCCTCCTCCAAGGCAACAGCCTGAGCTTCTGTACATCATGGCTGGACTCTGTGTGAGAGAGAAAAAAACAAAACGGGGGAGACAGAGACAACGAGGGAGACAAGACAAGAGATGAAATGGAGAGTTAGAGATGGAGGAGAGAGAGAGAGAGAGAGAGAGAGAGATTCTAAGACAGAAGCAAGTACAACCCATCACTTAGGGCCCACCACTTCTGCTCTTTTCCATTACTTAGAAGCAAGACCGTAAGTCCAGGGCACACTCCGAGAGAATGGATTGCCCGGGGATGAATACCTGAGGTGGAGATCACTAGGGGTCATTGGAGAGGCTGCCCACCAAAGCAGTCAGTTGCAAATAGTAGAAAGCCATACAAATTTCTCTTAAGCCCAAAGAGGAATCTACGCTCTCTTCCAGAAATCAAGCAGGGAGTGTAGTTATACCCAGTGAGAAACTTGTGAAAACAGAGCAAGTCAGCATCCTTCTTTCCTTGTGTACAAATTTTCCTCAGCTCTGCTTCACTTTTGGTGGATATGGGATTCAAAATTAAAATATATTTTTTTCAACTTGAGCACCAACAGGGGCAAAATCAATTGTTTTGTTCTGCTGCAAGTCCCTGATAATAAGTCTCTCATTTGCTCAATTGAATCTTACTGCAATCAGTTCTGTGTGTGAGTGGACTGGGCGGTGGGGGACAGTTTATTCTGGGAGTAGGGAGACAGAAACGGGGATGAGGTCACATGACTTCACCTACGCTCCGCAGGGGTTATGGATCCAAGCATTTGAGAAGAAACCTTTCAGAAGGTAAGAGCAGATCAGTTAGTTAAAATAACTGTCTGACTTAAGTACAATGAAGGTGTGAGACTTTAAATTTTATATCTTTGACAAAGCTAAAAAAATTTATTTTTTTCTCAATTCTAATAATTCTGAGGTAATTTATCCTCTTAACTTTATTAGTATCTTTCCTCTCTGATTTCACTAAGTTATAGAAAGTAACACAAAATGCAGAAAATAATGAACTAACCGCTGCTGTTCCGATGGATCATGTGATACTGTGAAGCTGAGCTCTTACATGTCAGTGAAATTATCGAAATATTTGCTTATTGGAAAATGTATAAAAATCAGATTTTGTACCAAAGCTGTTTGAAAATGGAAAGGACAAATTGTTTAAATGCTATATATGAATTGTAAAAATTTTCTATATTTTTAATTTGTATAAACAATACACCTTCTTTATTAACTATCCAAACAATTCGTAATTTTGTCAAGAAGAAAGTGAAAATCACTCATTAATCCACAAGCTACAGTAACTGCCACATACGTTTGGGTGTAGAGCCTCTCAGAGTTTTTCTCAATGAATATTTTCCAAAGGCAGCTGCTTGTAGCTTGCTTTTCTCACTTGTGATTTTCCCCATATAACTAAATATAGTCACATACAATTATTTATAATGACTACACTGTATTCCTTTGTATGATGTCTCATAATGTTTCCAGATCTCTATCGATGTATTTTTTTTTTGTTTCTAATTATTCTCCATTATCAATAGAATATCCTTGTACTATACCTTTGAACATTCATCTGGTTATTAGTGTGAATTTTTAGCAAGGGAGTTGCTAGGTCAGTGAATATGCATTTGAGTTTGGAAGCAGATTGCCAAGTTATCCGCCAGGAGGATGTTTTTTTGCAGTTGATAATTCTACCAGCACTCTTTAGAGACGGAAGGGTGCCTGACTCCCTCAACTTCATTCAGGCTGGCTGTTTTCAATGTTTGTAATTTTAACAATGATGTAAGTAAAAAGTGATATTTCATTGTTGCTTAATGTGCATTTAAAATATTATCCTTATAGCGAAAGGGATGGCCACAGCATATTAAATGGCGTTGGTTAGAGCCTCCAGGGTCTGGGGAAGTGAGAAAAGCAGGGCTATAGGAGACTTTTTAAAATTTTTATTTTTATTTTTTGGTGCTTTTTATCCAAGTAATTGGCAACCGCTACCTTGCTACCAGGTCCACAAAACTTTGTTGACTGTTCTGCCAGGTGGATACATTGGTGATAAGTCAAAGTAGACTGTTGGTTTCGGATAACTTTTATTCTACACACCGATTCTCTGTTCTCTAATTTGCATTAAATTGCTGATCAGTTAGTTGATAAATGTGGGCTCCAACCCTGCGATCCATTTTCCCTTCCAGACCTCTTCTCCTTCACACTCAGCGGTCATCCTTCAGATATCAGCACCATTAATTAATTGGTCCTCTAAATTAACAAGGAAAAGCAGGAAATAATTGCTTCTCCCCAGTTCCCTCTGGCTTTCAGAGCCTCTGACCTGCAGCTCAGGGAGGAACCCTTATCTCCAGCACTTGCTTCTTCAAAACAGAGACTTTTAATGAAGGCCTATAGAATTCCCCCCAGTTGCTTTCCGCAGCATTGTGCCAGCTTTCTCGGGAAGGCGGATTCTGCGCAGTGTCCTGCGATTTTATCAGCTTTGGTTCACACAGCAGCGTGGCTGTGATATGTGATTGGTAGTGCTGCTGCTTTCAATGCGGGTGCAGTTTTAGTCCATGTTCTTGCATCTCTTTGCTTCTCAGTAAGGTTTTGAACAATTTCAACAACAAGTGGAACAAGTGGTAATATGATGCACCGCTCTCTTTACTGGACGTTATCATGTTGGAATTTAATCTTATGATGGCATCCAATTCAATTTTTGTGTTATGTTGTGTCTGGAATTCAGTGGTAGGTCAAGCATGCAGGCATGCGTGCCGAACAGACTCAGTGTCACCTCACAATCTTTATAAATGGGGAAGCGTCTTCCATCTCACCTTTTAACCATAGTATAAAGTAAGACTCAAAAATTCATAACTTTTTTGGTAGTCTTTAGGTTTTTCTATAGAAAGATTCATGTCAGCTGCAAAAAAAGTGGCACTTTTCCTTCTTCATTCTCAGTTTGATGACTTTTATTTCTTCTTTTCTGATTGGTCTGGCCAGGACTTACAGAACTATGTTGTATAAAAATGGTGTACATGGATGTCTTTGTCTTGTTCCAGAATTTAGAGGAGAAGCTCTCAGTTTTTCACCATTGAGTGTAATATTAGCTGAGGGTTTGTTGTCTATGACCTTTATTATGTTGCAGTATTTCTGTACCCAGTTTATTGAGTGGTTTCATCATAAATGAATGTTGTATTTGATCAGATATGATATCATTCATATATGGGATACAAATCTGAAATTAACAAGTGAATAAACAAGAAACAGAAGCAAAAATTCATAGACACAGACAACAGTGTGGTGGTTGCCAGAGGAAGAGGGATGAGGGGTAGTAAAGGGGTCGTATTTATGGTGATGGAGGACGGATTTGCCTTTTGGTGGTGGGCACACAATGCAATAGGTATCATAAAAACGCACACTTGAAACTTATATAACTCTTTTAAGCAATGTCACCCCAATAAATTTAACAAGTAAAAAAAATACAGTAAATTCAGGGGTTGCATTAACTGGGCAAACATAATTGATAGTTACTAATAGAGAACAGGGAGGACAACAAGGAGCCCTCCTCCTTGCCATTTCTGTCACTCTGGAGAAGACTGTTTCAACCTCTGATTTGCTAATTAATTAGGGAGAAATGTAGTCATGCTATAATACCCAGGAGGTCACACAGCTGCGCACGCAACTTGCTTTTATGTGAAGGAAGCAAATGAGCGAAAATTAAGCTGACATCAAGGCAACTCTTTTTTATTTCATTGTTCAAAATGAAGTTCATTCACTGCCAATGAAGGTATTCAGCCCAGTGCCCCGTGTATACTTAATGCTCATCAAATTCCCAGCATATCCCTTCAACTCTCACCCCAGTTTTTGACTCAAGTAATCAAGAAGAGAGTAGACTGTTCATTTTATTTAAAAGGCATCAATGTGTGTGTTTTATTTTAGAAAAGTTCTTATTGTAAAGAAATTAACTGAGTGGAAAATACTTAAAATATTTTTTTTCACTTAGTCTTTAATGGACTGTATTATCTCTGCCCTAGCCTTGTCCTTCATAGTTGACTTTTGAGTTTATCATCCATCTTTACCCTTCTGCAAATGAAAGGCATCTCTATCCATACTGACACCAGGACAGCAGATGTAAATTTGGATTGTGGGACCAAATTGAAAATTTTGTTTTTCCTACTGAGGAGGCAAGACTTGATACTTTGGCAGGATCCCAGAAAATCAGGTCAAATTCTACCACGAACAAATAAATAAGGTGCATGCAATACAGTTTTTCCAGAGGATTCAGAGATAGATGTTGACATTGTATATGACATAGAAAAAAATTAGAAACATCCTTCTTCAGCATCTCTGCCTTCCCAGGAGTGTGAGATCCTTCCCTGCAAAGAGCTTTCCCACTTCAGGAACGCACTCTGGGCCCGGCTTTCCTTTCCACTCAGACAAGTCCAGCTGTGAGCCAACCTCCTGTGGGAAGTCCTCTCTTGAGCTTTCTCCTGAAGGATTTGCACTGACCAGTCTCAAGTGGAATATCACAGCATTATCCAAATAAAGCAGATCTCCCTTTTTCTGTCTCTTCCTCCCTCCCCCCTCCCTCCATCCCTCTCTTCCTCTCTCCGTCCTCTCTTTCTCTCTCTCATTTTTTTTTTTTTAGCAAGAGTGAGAGAGAAAAGAGAGAGGGGAGACAGATAGGAACAGACAGGAAGAGAGAGAGATGAAAAGCATTAATTCATAGTTGTGGCACCCTAGTTGTTCATTGGTTGCTTTTTCATATATGCCTTGACCTGGGGCTCCCTCTGAGCCAGTGATTCCTTGCTCAAGCCAGTGACCTTGGGCTTCAATCCAGAGCATGTTTATGTGTTTATGATCCCATGCTCAAACCGATGACCCTATGCTCAATTTGGTGAGCCTGCGCTCAAGCCTGTGATGCACACTTCAGGGACACACTCTGGGCCCAGCTTTCCTTTCCATTCAGACAAGTCCAGCTGTGAGCCAACCTCCTGTGAGAAGCCCTCTCTTGAGCTTTCTCCTGAAGCATTTGCACTGACCAGTCTCAAGTGGAATATCACAGCATTATCCAAATAAAGCAGATCTCCCTTTTAGTGTCTCTTCCTTCCTTCCTTCCTTCCTTCCTTCCTTCCTTCCTTCCTTCCTTCCTTCCCTCCTTCCTTCCTTTTTTTCATCCTTCCTTCATTCCTTCTTTCTTTCTTTTTGTAAAGGATAAAAATAGTTTGGGGTGAGGAAGAGAAGGTGTGTTGGGGGTGCATTCTGGTTCTCAAGGGTTTTAGATGATTCGGGTTTTACAGTATTGTTCTACCAACAATCTAAATGTACATATGGTTTAGATTCTTAACATTAAATCAATATTTTCAATGATTTATACTCTCTTAGATATAAGCATGGAAAGACAACTTCTAAATAATCTAGATCAAATACATTGAATAGGGATGCCAGTTTTCAGTGCTTTAAAAGTAAATTATACATTAAGAGACAGTTGGCATTTTATTTGAATAAGATTCTGTGTTAAAACTTGAATTAGGGGATGACAAATTGTGCTTATTTATATGCTATGTAATTTTAATTTAATAATATTAAATTAATGGTCATCTAACCAAATAATATTTATTAGGATGCTAAGAAACAGATATTGAGGAGTAATTCAGAGACAGTACCATATATCTAATTATCTTCTTTTATATAGAAAACAAAACTATAGAACATCAGCTACAAAAAAAATGCATTACCTATACTACTAGTTCTTGATTTGTATAAATTCACTTCCCTAAATTGATTAGAATTTACTTCTCTTACATTCCTGATCTCCACATATAAATTTATATATCCCTTTTAGATGAACCCTATAGTAATCACTTATATCATTCTATCTTTGTAAACAATGCATAAATTTAAGTCGTTTTGAATTTTGATTATATTTCATTTTTGTGCAACTGTTTCCTGAAGTTAATATTGTCTGTATTTTTTTTTTATTTTTCATTTGTTTAGCCTTCTATGTTCTTCTTACAGACTTGTTTTGAATAACTCAGAATTATTCATCTTCATTCCTTTCAAGTCATTCTCCTTCCTCATCATCTGATGTCTTTTGCGGGCTGTCGTCCCTCCTCTCATCTCTTTACCCTGTAAGATTTACACAATTTTATTCTCATCTTATTCTGGTTATGGGAATGCCGATGAGATAAAAACATGTGTTTAATCTTCTATGATTAACAGAAATTTCTGTGCCAATTTCTTTAAATATTTTACCTACTCTTCATATCACTCTAGATGGTTGATGGTCCTATACCCCCTTCTAAATGGAAGAGGACAGGAGTTCGGAAACATTAAGCGGCTTAATTGTTCACATTTGTTCACATGACAGACCTGGGACTTCACAGCAGTCAGTGGTCTCCAGAGCTCATTCCCTCATGTCAATGTCCCAAGATGTCTCTAGTGTGACCACTTTTGAGCTCTGTGGAAAGTTTCTTATCAAAATAGCATTTTAATTTTTGTGATGTGTTCAATTAGTTTAATTACTGGTCCACCTAATTTAATAGTCAGTCCAATAAAGGCACAAAAAAGAATATATTTGAGTATGTCTAAATTCTAGAGAATTAAAAAATTAGTGAAAATGTTCACAGAGAAGCCAGAAGTATTGAGGAAATATGACAGTACTGGGGAAATAGTATGTTCTAATCAAAAGGTGGCCAGCAATACAGCAATCATTTAAAAAGAAAAAGAAAAAAAAATGTTTGCAAGTGCTCAGAGAAGGAGAATTTAGAAAAAAAATTACAGGATTTTCATTTTGCTAGACAAACTTCATTTCTGTTGTTTTTAAAATTACATAGTGGGTGAAGAGATCGTAAGTAACAGATGGGAAGTATCAGGGCTTAATTACAACACTGGAAAATGTTAGGTAAAAATTAATTAAAATGAGCGTCCCTCTAAGCCTTATTGCTTTCACGGAAGACAACTGAAGGTAAATATATATTTTAAAGGTGAATGTTAACATGCTGAAATAGAGTGTTACCAAAAGCAAATTTTAGGACCACTTTAAAGCTTGCTACACTGAATACTTTCATTATACTAAGGAACAAGTTAATATTTGAGGACATGAAACAATTATATGTAACTCTGAGTAACAAAAGAAGCTTAAGAGTCTTATTGAAAATAGTTAGGATATAACTAAGAGATGCATGATCAAATACATAAAAATGAATATTTACAGTCTAAGCCTCTGCTGAAAACAGTAACATCATTTACCGGGTTTAATTTAATTGATTATAAATCAAGATTTTATTACTTCTACTTTAAAATGCCAGCAACTGATACTTTCCTTCACTCAGAAACCAAAATCAAAACAGATGTTTTGGTAAGTCAAGGTAATGACCAGAGCTGTATAAACACAAGAGTCATCACAGCCTCATAAACAAGTACAGTGGCCAGGTTATGAGGAAATGCTAACTTATTTTAAATATGGAAAAACTGAACCCAAGGAAACAGGTTGATTTTTCTAGTCTCAAAGTTTTAAAACAAACCAATGTCTTTTTTTTTTCTTCTGTGTACTCTTATTCTAGTAAGGTTTGATTTTCTGAAAGGAGTCACTTATCAAAAACAACTTTAAAATGGCACTGTTAACTAATTCCCAAAGATGTAGCTATTATCAATACACTTTGGAAAACTGGAGAATGAGAACATTATAAATGCAAGATTTCTATTTATATTTTTCCTAAAGGTATTTTCTTTTCCTAAGAGAACGGCTTTGCATGAAGCTTACAGATATTATTCTGCTTTTGCGTACCAGTGAGAAGAAACACTTTTATTCCTTCCTCAGACATTTTTGTAATCCTACTATGTGCTGGAATAGTGCCAGGCTGGGGGTAGCATGCTGAAAAACATATATGGTCTCTGTCATGATGGAATGAATATTCATTTCAGTGGAGAACTGGGCTTTATATTATGATTGTAGCAGGCAATCTAATTAATATTTTTTCTTATTTCTAATGTTCATGACTTATGGTTTTCACACTAGCTCTCACATAATTATTCTGACATTGTATGCATATGGTTTAACTAGATAACCGTGGCTGTGAAATGTGGTTCCTTAGCAACTGCAAATGTACCTCGAAAAGGCAAAGAAATTGTCATGAGATATTCTAGGACAACAAATCCTTATCAAGAATTATATGTTAACCTCCAATATATCTTTTAGTGTGCAGTAAAGAACTATTTCAGATAAAAGGCACAATGTAAATTGCCATTTTTCTGGTGATGGTCGACCTGAGTCCTCTCGCCCAGGGTGTTGGCGTGCTCTGAGTAGACCAGGCCTGAGGCCAGTTCCCAATTTGCTGTCTGCTACCCCTGGTCTCACAGTATTCTGAAATAAAACGAGCTGAAAGGATTCTGTAGGGTCTAGGTGCTGCCTGTTTTAGACGCTCCACATTAAATGTATCAACTATATACTAATGTAACACGGCCTTATTTTTTTTTTTTTAATTTTTTATTTATTTTTATTTATTCATTTTAGAGAGGAGAGGGAGAGACAGACAGAGAGAGAGAGACAGAGAGAGAGACAGAGAGAGAGAAGGGGGGGGGGAGGAGCTGGAAGCATCAACTCCCATATGTGCCTTGACCAGGCAAGCCCAGGGTTTTGAACCAGCGACCTCAGCATTTCCAGGTCGACGCTTTATCCACTGCGCCACCACAGGTCAGGCCAACACGGCCTTATTGAATGAAGTGTTGAAAGAGCAGAACTTCTCAGAGCGCACTCAGATACAAGGTCCATCCTGCCCACTGCTCTCTAAACGCTCTCTGGGGTAAATTCTTTTCCAACCCCCCAGACAATCTCTCGGACCCCAGAACCCATCTGCTTACTCTTAGTTGGTCAGAAGTCCTGTAGTGATTTTGTCCAAGGAATTCTCTCATGTAATTGTAGTCAACATGTCCTTTCAGTGGGATGCTCAACCCCAACTTCAGAATCAGGGGTTCTTTCTTCTTCCAGGTTTGGTAGCAGCACAAGGTCCACTGCTCCTCTAGTGGGAGCATTTCTGAGTTCCCCAGGACCTCTGGTGCCGGGTCCCTGCAGCTGAGCTTCCTGTATGCACCAGGGCCTCCCCTGGGGCTGTCCGCTATTATAGACCCTCAGCCCTGAATCTCACACCTCTTCTCCCCCAGGCTCTCTCTTCCGAAACCCTTCTTAGATGGGACCTTTTAAGTAATGCCCCCAGACAGGCATCTGCACACCCAAATCCCATCCTTTTCTTTGTGAGCACAGTTACTTCCTAAAAGTGTCCCTGTTTTGCAGCCATAGGCATCTTCAGCTAACCACCAACATGTAGATATTATTTTAAGGTGCGAATCGGCTGCAAGTATTCTGTGCTTGCAAAAGTCCCAGTCATACATGTTATATACCCTGAGCCCTAGGAGCTTATGTCAACACAACTCATTGCAGTACTAATTTGAGGTGGAAGCAGTAGGTCCTACCAGGAAAGATGTAAGCCCTGAAGTCAGACTGAACTGGGTTCAAATCCACAACACCCCCTTCCTTAGCCCCATGCCCTGTCAGTGTGAGCACAGTGTAGAAAGACAACATATTCAACTACTTTGAGTCCCAAATTAATTGATAATGCCTCAGTGCTTGCTGCAATATATGTATATATATATATTTAGGCCAAATATATATATTTATGGAAAGATTTTAGATATATGATTATGCAACAGGGTGAAAATTAAATAAATTTAAAAATGAGGGTAAGTGAAAATTGTGAGCAGAAACTTAAGATATAACTAGGGCTCATTTTAGTGCACGAATTATATGTCGTCCCAATTTTCTAAGGGTTAATTTGTAGCTAAGAGCCCTTGGTATATAAGAGTCACTCGTTAATAATACAGAGCTCATCATTATTTCAGGTACAAAGATCTCACAGGTATATTTGTTTCCATTTGACACTCTGTTTTCAATTCTACAGAGGTTATCATGAGAGGATAGAAATGAATGGATTTTGAAATAAGGATGGATTGAGCAGGATGAGTGAGCCATCTTGATGGATAATAGATAAATGCAGTCTGAACTAGAAAAGCTCACTGAACCAGTATAGAAGCAGACAATACAGATAGAGAAACACATTATACAATTCCTTATACAAAAATGTAAACATTTAGAAAATCACTGTAGGCGAGGAAAGAAGTGTTAAGGATAAACAATTTGGGCAGTTTTTCTTTTTGTTAGTATTGTTATTAACTGGCAACTAATTGTTGTTGAATTGTTAACATGAGCTAAACTCTTTAATGTATGTTATTTACTAAATCTTCAAGGGAGAGAACATTTGTTAAACTCCAAAAGATGGATGAAGATATTGAAATGAAATTTTCCCAAGATCAGATAGAATTCAAGCTCAAGACTAGATTTATTTTATTTTTAAGATTTTATTTATTTATTTTAGACAAAGGAACGAGAGAGAGAGAGAGAGAGAGAGAGAGAGAGAGAGAGAGAGAAAGTTGGTAGAGAAGAGAGAAGTATCAAATCATAGTAGTTGCTTTCTGTGTTTGCCTTGACCGGGCAAGTCCAGGGTTTCAAACTGGTGACCCCAGCTTTCCAGGTCGACACTTCATCCACCGCAGCACCACAGGTCAGGTCCAAGACTGGTTTTAAAGTACCTTTAAACCATTATGCAGTTTTATTATTTATGAGCCCTAAATAAGCTCTGCAGTCAGTGCATACGCACCCACATTTCCTGCATGGAGTTAGAGGCACAAGCACTTTATAAAGTAACCTCTTCAGCATCGAATCAGGTATAAAATAGTAATGACGTTGACAGCACCTCCTATGATATGACACGGAGGACTTTAGTGACTGCCACATCGTTTGCAGGCTATCTCTAATAAGAAGAAAGCTTTAGACACCATGAAAGTAATGATGCTTTTGAAATAAATAATTGACCTTATAAAAAGTATGAATAATAGCATCTTTAGAAAACTTTACTATACACTATCGATCCATAACATACAAGCTAGAAAGCCAGTGTGCTTGATGCCTTACAAAAGTCCCCTAGACGTACCCCGCCATCTCCCATATTTGATGAATGTTGTTGTCCACAGTCCATTCTTTAGAAATTTTTGAAAGCGTTAGGGTATGAACTATGTCCAGAAAATATTATTACTGCAATTACTGGAGGAATGTGGTATTGATGCTTATTCTCCGGCAATGCTCAGCTGCAGGAAATGCAGAGCTGTCAAGCTCGCAGTGAGGGCCTTCATTCCTTGCCTGCTTATATTGATATTAACTTACCCTATTTGTTAGGAAGAGAAAATTTAGAGAAATGTAGATAAAAAGAAAAATGCTTAACCTAGGTAATGCTTGAATTCAGCATTAAGTATCAGCCTGTTTAAAAATAGATGAGTCAATAGAGCTGATACAAAACTATTTGATCCGCCTAACTGGTATTTTCTCATTACATGATTCAGACTTCCTCATCTATTTTGAGCTCCATCCTCCACCCTTTCAGTTCAGCACGTCTTTATTTGGTTCTCCCTCCTGAGACACATTCAGTAAAATGTCTCTCTCTTTCCTTCCTTCCTTCCTTCCTTCCTTCCTTCCTTCCTTCCTTCCTTCCTTCCTTCCTTCCTTCCTTCCTTCCTTCTTTCCTTCCTCCCTCCCTCCTTTCTTTCTTTCTTTCTTTCTTTCTTTCTTTCTTTCTTTCTTTCTTTCTTTCTTTCTTTCTTTCTTTCTTTCTTTCTTTTTCTTCCTTTCTTTCCTTCTTTCTCTCTCTTTTTTCTTTCCTTCTTTTAGTGAGAGCAGGGGAGGCAGAGCAACAGACTCTCAAATGCACCCTGACCAGGATCCACCTGGTAAGCCACCAGAGGGTGATGCTCTGTCCATCTGGGGCATTTCTCTGTTGCTCAGCAACCAAGCTCTTCTTAGCACCTGAGGCAGAGGCCTGGGAGCCAACCTTAGCATCCAGGGCCAACTCACTCCAATGGAGCCATGGTTGCAGGGGGGAAGGGGAAGAGTGAGAGAAAGGTAAGAGGGGTGGGGGAGGGATAGAGAAGCAGATGGTCACTTCTGTGTGCCCTGACTGGGATTCAAACCTGGGACATCCACATGATGGGCTGATGCTCTACCACTGAGCCAACTGGCCAGGCACAAAATGTTTCTCACAGGGGTGACCTACTCTAACCACCACCCACCCTACCTCACAAATAATTCATATGTGAGATGGTACTTGTTGCTGAGTATGCTGAAATGGCAGCTGGTATTCAGAGGAGGGTACATGGAGCTCCCCATTTACTGTGATAACTCTCAAATGGTGTAAAGCATTGAACCATACAACCAACTTTTTGTTGGTTAGAAACAGATAGTTGAGGCAAAGAATGTTTAAATCATCATGGACCATACATAATGCCCCTAAGCAGGGAGTATATACAATCTAAACATTACCTGACATATTTACCCACCCTACTGGAAATACAGAGCCAAAATTTGTAAGAGACATCAGAATTTATAAAGGTTTATTCATATTATAAAGACAAAAAAGTATTTCTTCTCCCAAATTTGGCTTTATCTACTAGAGTTGGTAAATATTTAAAACATTGATTTTACAAATTTCTACACATTTTAATAAGATACTGAATATTTTTGACAAGGTAACTTTGTTTCTTTCGTTTGCTGGAAAAATGTGAATGGAAGAACTACAGAATGCTGTTTTAAGTTTAACATCATTTTATTGCTATCTTCAAATGAAAAGCTAAATTAAAATGCAAAATAAGCTAAAATGGTCCAGTGTAAGCAACTCTGATTTTTCCGACTTGTTTATCTGAAAGTATTCAGCAATATTTTAGGTGGAAAATCATTATCAGAAATAAATCAGCCTTTAGGGAAATATCTGGATCTATTTAATAGCACAAAAATATAAATGTTAAATTGAATGCTCAGAACCATAATTTATCTACAGTTTGAAAAATATCAAAAGCCAAGAACGAAACATACAACGTGATTTTTTTTTCTTCTGCTTACAAATTGTGGGCAGCTCGATGTGGGTACCCTGTTAGATAGTGGGATGTCTAAATGAACCCCCGCTTACTCTGCTTTAGCAACTGAGAAGCACAACTGCAAGCAAACCAACAGCAAACTCTTACATAAACCACAATTCAAAACAACATTCCTTAAAAAAACTACTGTTTTTCAGAAACAAAGAAAGTGCTCAAAACAAACTGTTCTGTATTCAAATGCCCTTTGGAAATATTGCATACCATGCTCCCTACTTAGAGATTCAAAAATTATTTTTATATATTAAAAGCTCTAAAATACCTGTTTTCTGTTACATAGTTTTCCAAAAATTCTCGTTATATCCTTTTTGGAATATCATCTCTAATATTTTGTCAAACACAAGTGTTTCATAGAAAAGAACTTGAAAACTCTGACTTGGACTTTTTTGGTGACTACTTGGATTATATAGGATTAGCTGCTTGTGCTTAAATCTTGCGTTTTCACATGGGTACCTGCTACTTTAAGAGTTCTTCAAAACTTAAAAGTTATATTTTAAAATTGAAAGGATTTAGTTATACAAAATAAAGAAAAACATTTTCAATACAATTACAGAGTCTTTCTCACTCTTTAGTTAAGAAAAAACTTCTGCTTGGAGATTATGATTATTCATGAACATGCCTTAGGATATATAGTTTAAATTAGATTTTCTGGTAGTTTCTTGACAATATAATTTATTTTATGTTTGAAAGTTTAAAATCAACAAATGATTGGAAGTTAAAAAAACAAACAAACAGGATCTAATATTTCTACCGCTCAATTGTCTTTAAATACATAGCCTATAGGATTTGGTATTACCCATGGAAATGAAGCTTTATTAGAAATACCAATAATTACTAGATTTTTTTTTTACTGTAAAGAGAAAGTGCAACAGAGATAGTGTTTGATTAAAAAAGGATGACTTAATTATTCATGGAATAGTCTTACAAAGGCAAAATATAGAGTTAATTGACTGCAGTCATCTGCCTTAATGAAGTATATTATAGATCAGGGGTCCCCAAACTACAGCCCGCGGGGCCACATGCGGCCCCCTTAGGCCATTTATCCAGCCCCCACTGCACTTCTGGAAGGGTACCTCTTTCATTAGTGGTCAGTGAGAGGAGCATAGTTCCCATTGAAATATTGGTCAGTTTGTTGATTTAAATTTACTTGTTCTTTATTTTAAATATTGTATTTGTTCCCATTTTGTTTTTTTACTTTAAAATAAGATATGTGCAGTGTGCATAGGAATTTGTTCATAGTTTTTTTTTATAGTCCGGCCCTCCAACGGTCTGAGGGACAGTGAACTGGCCCCCTGTGTAAAAAGTTTGGGGATCCCTGTTATAGATGTTAGTAGCATACACTTTAAAGGTAAAGCTGACAAATTTGATATTACTAATATTATTAATTTTTTAAAATACTTTTATATTCACTGATATTGTTAAATAACAAAATATTCAAAACAGATGCGTAAAAGTAGTCTTACCAGATAAAATGAACTTCACTAGAAGATTAGAAAAGGAGAATTTTTAAGTGGTTTGCACACTTTGATATGAACACTTTTTTTTTTCATAGACCAAAAATTAAAAATCTAATTAGGTCTCTTTTCTGCTAGGAGCAAATATAAACTTCAAACACTTGTTTCTTTGAATACTATCTGATTTTACTATCTTTGTTGTGAAGCCTGATGTTTTGTTTTGCTGTTGCTCTTGTTAAAATGAAGGAACGTTGCTCATAAGTAAGGACAAAAGAGTGAAAGACATTATTCTGCTGTGGTTGGTTATGTTGCAGATTTTTCCCCTTATAAGGGAGATACTACAAATGTTCTTTCTTACCACCCAACAGGTGAATTTTTAAAATTGAATTCATTGAGGTAACACTGAATAACAATTATAAAAGTATTAGGTGCCCACTTCTACAACACATCTCTGTCACTGCACTGTGTGTTCACCTTCTCCCGAGTTGAGTCTTTGTTCATTACCGTTTATCCCCTATATAGCACCAGACGCAGGGTGCAAACAGCGATAGAATGACAACGTGTATGGATAGGGAATAAATCGACTGTTTAACCAAATTCATTGACCTTTTAAGACAATGGTTTTTCAACTTATTAAAATGAGTGCTTATCTACAAATGGCTGATTAATTTTAAATGGCTAATTAAATTTAAAGTGCTACATGTACAATACTGAGAAGTAGACTTGATAGAAAATATGTACAAAGAATATATGGAAAGAAAATGTGAACAGTACATCATGAGTATTACTAGGAACTTAGAACATTGGGAATACTTCTCTTATTTTTTGCGTCAGAGTTTTATGAAGGACTTTGCATAGTGTTCTGGCAAACAAGCTCTCAAAATTAAAAAAAAATAATTAAAAAGAAGAAAGAAAAGAGAAAATAAAGGCCTGATTGTTAGTATTTGTGCTGATTTCCATGGTGGAAATACCCACTATAATTTTTTTTTTTTGTATTTTTCCAAAGTGAGAAGCGGGAGGCAGTCAGACAGACTCCCATATGTGCCCAACCGGGATCCATTTAACATGCCCACCAGGGGGTGATGCCCTGCCCCTCTGGGATATTGCTCCTTTGTGGCCAGAGCCATTCTAGCACCTGAGGTGGAGGCTATGGAGCCATCCTCAGCACCCGGGCCAACTTTGCTCCATTGGAGGCTTGGCTGCGGGAGGGGAAGAGAGAGATAGAGAGGAAGGAGAGGGGAAGGGGTGGAGAAGCAGATGGGCGCTTCTTCTGTGTGCCCTGGCCAGGAATCAAACTGAGACATCCACATGCCGGGCTGATGCTCTACTGCTGAGGACCAGGACTCCCACCACGATTGCTTTTCAGTTACCAATCGTTTAATAGTTTAACAACTGGAATCCAAACCTGAATTTTAACAATTGTTTCCCACAACCCATCCCACACAACACTTAGTCATATTTACAAAGTCAGTGAACAGAGTCACTGACAGGCAAAGACTACAGTGTGTCCTTAAAGTCATGGTGCACTTTTGACCAGTCACAGGAAAGCAACAAAAGATGATAGAAATGTGAAATCTGCACCAAATAAAAGGAAAACTCTCCCAGTTTC
This sequence comes from Saccopteryx bilineata, assembly GCF_036850765.1. NCBI lineage: Eukaryota > Metazoa > Chordata > Mammalia > Chiroptera > Emballonuridae > Saccopteryx > Saccopteryx bilineata. The sequence continues at coordinate 19,284,328 of NC_089495.1, forward strand.
ATACCTATTCAGTGCAGTTTGATGTGGACTCACGCACAGATTTTTTAGGGCTCCTTAGGTAGCTATCCTGTATAGTAGGGGTCCCCAAACTTTTTACACAGGGGGCCAGTTCACTGTCCCACAGACCGTTGGAGGGCCACCACATACAGTGCTCCTCTCACTGACCACCAATGAAAGAGGTGCCCCTTCCAGAAGTGCAGCGAGGGGGGGTGCAGATAAATGGCCTCAGGGGGACGCATGCGGCCCGTGGGCCGTAGTTTGGGGACATCTGCCATATAGCCTCTACAGACTCATCATTGACTGATGGCCTACCAGAACAGGGTTTCTCTACCAAACTGCTGGTTTCTTTCAACTGCTTATCCCACTGAGTAATGTTATTCCTATGTGGTGGCGCTTCGTTATAAATGTGCCGATATTCATGTTGCACTTTGGTCAGAACACACTGAACTTTCCTCTGTACCGTCCACGTCTCGACTGGCATGGCCGTGGGCTGCTCCATGTATACACGGTGTTACGTCATCATCTGCTCATGCGCACATGCTGCCACATCATCCTACAGAAACTGGGGGGGGGATTCTTTTATTTGGTGCAGATTTCACATTTCTATCATTTCTATCATCGTCTTTTGTTGCTTTCCTGTGACTGGTCAAAATTGCACCATGACTTTATGGACACACCTGTATTATAGAAGACTACTAGTCTGAGCCATCAATTGGAAAAAAAAACCCTACACTATTCCCATAAATTAGAATAGTAGGGTTAAAATGATAATTTAAAAATCTAATTTCATGACTTGTCTCCCAATTATATAAATTCTTCATTTCGTGTTCATTCATTTATTTATTCCCTATAACTTCATTATGTGGTAGGTGGGCGTAAGAACAGGAAGACTTGGTTGAAGGGGAAATTGAGGTATTAAATTCCATAGTCTGATAGGCTATGTCTCTGGCATGTAGAGCAGGCTGCTAGGGCAGACAGATATCACATATGTTAGAATCCATAGGGAAGTAAATGATGATGGTGCTGTAGGTGGATGGACCATGGGGATTCTAATGTGACCTTTCCCAGCTGTAATTATTCAGATGTCTTCCTTTCTTTTACTGTGCCCAAGTGTGCAGAGTACTAGCTAAATAAATGGCTGTGTTGTAGATACTGTATAAAAAATAATAGCAAGACAATGAATTAAATTTAACTGAGTTTACAGCTTCATGTAAGTAAAATGAACAATTTTCAGGGGCTTTTAAGTATTTCTACCACTGCCTTGAAAGAATTACGATCATCTATTTGTTTTAGAAAGTGGCTAGAAGGTGTTAAATCCCTAGCTCTATTATAAATAAAAAGACTTGCTTACTAATTAACATCAAGGTGTTCATTTTGTAAAAGGGTGTTTGTTAATGTCTTGTCATCTTGTCATAGATAGAAAAGATTAAGGATGGAGATGAAGAGCAAGTAGTTCTTTCTGGATGAAAAATAACTTCCACCTCCGCCAAAACCATATTCTTCTCAAGATGTTCTTTAGCCAGTCACCAGGCCAGGTTCATGGATATCTTTGTGGGATAAGCAGTTTGGCCTTTGTTACATATATGATGGATAGAGCTGGTTTCAATGAGAGGGCACAGGAACGTTCTTTGGGAAGAAGCCATTTAGTAAGAAAAAATTTGCTTTCAGTTAACGAAGTGCCTTATATTTATTTTACTAGCCAATAAAAATTAAAAAGAGTGTAATACATATATCAATATTTACCAGACTCCCAAGAATCAGTGTCTTTTAGTTAAAAAGTAAAAAAAAGATCTGGACTTTTCTGATTTCACTTTATTTAGACATGTGAATAAAATGTTATTGGGTTGTACACATATTTGGAACTTTCTGAGGCACGTTATTTATTTTAAGTCATTAGGTAATAACCTAATACATCACCATTATTTATAATTAACAAGTTTTCAAATATTTGGATCTAAATCTCAAGCCTCTTAAACTCTCTTATTGATCATATTCTGAGAAAAAAATAGGTAACTTTTCCAAGAAAGAGCAGGCTGCTCAGTCTATTCATTTTATAACCCTCACATTTAATATAATGGTTGGCACTTAGGGTAATAAATCAGTGTAAAATGCTATCTTCAACTTGATAGAGTTAGCAATTATTTTATCATTCAGATTTATTCTATGTATTTATTCAGATGTAAGTGATGATTATTCAGAAAACATTAGAAATGTAATCTTAGGTAGTATGCATAATTTTGGATTATAATCACTGTTTACAATTTTACAATCATTTATAATGTTTAATGGTGGTAGAAAGTATTCCTATCAAAGTCATCATAACCACGTTATATTATTTATTCTTAAAGTAACAGGCTTTGAAAGGGATTCAAATAAATTAACCAGTGATATAATTTAACTGCAGATAAATGTTTCTTTTAAAAGATGACTGTCAAGCTGCTGACATAAGAAACATTGTTAAAAACTGTTTAGCTGGCCCTGGCCGGTTGGCTCAGCGGTAGAGCGTCGGCCTAGCGTGCGGAGGACCCGGGTTCGATTCCCGGCCAGGGCACACAGGAGAAGCGCCCATTTGCTTCTCCACCCCTCCGCCGCGCTTTCCTCTCTGTCTCTCTCTTCCCCTCCCGCAGCCAAGGCTCCATTGGAGCAGAGATGGCCCGGGCGCTGGGGATGGCTCTGTGGCCTCTGCCTCAGGCGCTAGAGTGGCTCTGGTCGCAATATGGCGACGCCCAGGATGGGCAGAGCATCGCCCCCTGGTGGGCAGAGCATCGCCCCTGGTGGGCGTGCCGGGTGGATCCCGGTCGGGCGCATGCGGGAGTCTGTCTGACTGTCTCTCCCTGTTTCCAGCTTCAGAAAAATGGAAAAAAAAAAAAAAACAAAAACAAACAAACAAAAAAAAACTGTTTAGCTGAATACAGTTTAGCTTACTGTAGGATGTATTTACTGTTGATAGAGACCATTTTTGGGGGGTTTGTAACAAGATTACAGCATCCTAGGTGGTGATGTGTTTATTAATTTCTCTATCTGCATAGATCTTTTAAATCCCTTCATCATATAATCCCTTGGCCTAATTTGAGCACACTGGAGATATAGAGCTTTATTCAAAGTGCTGAGGCTACAGATTCTGTCTCCAGGGATCCTTTGGGTCAAGTAGTTTACTCTCAAGTGTCGTCGTTTTGATGATGAAACGCTCCCCTCACGCCTCCCCACCGTGCCACAACCGGGCTGCACGGGCCTCCTGTCCTCAGCTCCCAGGAGCCTTTAGAAGCAGCAGGGACAAAGTGTAAGGGTACGTGGGACTCATTCATTTAAGAATTGCCAAAACCTCCTGGTAAAGAAAGGCCTCATATGTCATTTCAAATAACACCAAGATCATCCAAAGTACGTTTCATAATGATAAGGAAAGAACAACTCATACTGTTTGTCCTATTGAGTCACATGGGAGACATCAGTAGTGCCATTTTTAAAATACTAAGATTATGAAATATATGCATACATATATGTATTGTATGCACTTTTATATGTGTATAGGTATATGTATGTATGCATATGTGGGAGTATATTTATCTGACTTCACAAAATAGTTTCCCGTCATGGCTGTCAGAGGACAGAAGACACTCACGGAAGGGCATGCACGGCCTCGTGGGTTCTGTTCCACGCCACCTGCGGCACAGCAGCTTCCTCCAAAGGGAGTCACACTGAATGGGTCTGTTTGCACAAGGATATCGAATGAGGAACTGTGATTTTTTTTTTTTACAAAACACATCTCCGAATTTACTGAATATTATGACATTTATGCTTTTATAATCTTACATTAAATGATGCTGTCCTTATGAATGGTTTATAATCAAATACCATTGTCAAGTAATAAGAAACATTTTTAAAGTAATATGATTTCTTTCCTTACTTGTGAGTGCCTGACAAATTTCTTAAAATCTCTAGCCTTTTATTCTGGGTGGATGAGGTGAGAGGACATTTTGTAGCAATGAAATTTGGGCATCTTCAAAGAATATTGGATGAGAAACAATTTGGATGTTGCAGTCTAGATTTTGAGTACTAAAACATAGTATGAGTTGGAGGGGTTTTAAGATAAGAAGCTGATATAATGACTTGTGGTGCAAAGCCTCTCATTTAACACTTCCAAAGAAAGATTGGAAGGGTGGAGGGAGACATATGAGAGGGCGTCGTGAATGTATGTGCCTGAATCGGTGTGGTTAGTAGGAGAGAAGGCACAAACTATCGTGGGCCAGCGGGAAGAATCCAGCCATTGAGCCGGGCAGGCAGAAAGCTCAATGGACTGTATGGAATTTAAAATTCTTGGCCTTAATTAAAGAGAGACTTTATTCAAAACAAAAGGGGGTGGGTCTTCTGTAATGGGGAGATCGCTCCAACCATAACATCTGAGAATGTGTCAAAGGTTAGCCCCAAAGAGGTTTTCTTTTCTCAGGAGCAGTAAGTAAGGCTTCAAAGAGGGAGATTTGGAAGAGTGAGTGAGGGATGTTGGTGGGTGATGGGCGGTTGAGTGTGGGATGGTTTACTCTGAAGTCAAGCCTACTCTCCAGATGGGCCTTGAAGGGTCACTCACCAGCTCAGACAATGAGGGGCCAAGCACTGGAGTCCAGGGGGAGGCAAGTTTTAGCAAAAGTTTGGTTAATGAGCATCTTGTTCTGATTGATCAGCTATTTATGAGGCAAAGAGAGGAACCATGGAGGGCAGGTACGTCAGACCTTGTTACAGGTGAATATGAACATCCATGAGTCTTAGGTAGTTCTATGGGGAAGAATGTTTCTCTGTAGGGAGCCATTTCCTGGAACACAAAGAGTGGGGGGATTTTGTAACTTTCACCATTTACCAGGACCACAGGACTTGGATAAAATTCAACATAGACAGAACTCCAAGAACTAATGAGAGTGGAGAGGTAGGCATAATATAGAGATGGGGAGTCCCAGAGCAGATGGCAACAGCTCTTCTGGAATGGGGGACAAGCAAGCAGGCAGACCAGGCACATAATACCTTTGAAAAAAAGATTTCTTCTTAACGAAAAACCAATTTATTTTCAGTCTGAATAAGGGCCTACTGCATCAGGAACCTCTATCATTTTCTACTATATACTAAGAAATTCCTTTTTGTTTTATAGGTCAGCATCCTGAGTCTCATATGGGAAAAGCATAGTTAAACTTAGGAAGGAAATAGAATATAAATAGCTGTATTAAAGGATTGTAAGGTTTGAAAAATTACATGTCAAAATTGAAAATGTAAATGTTAGATTCTTTTGGGTTTCTCTATTTTTCAATTTCTCCTCTGTTGTTAACATTAATGTTGAATATTGGATTGTTTTTTTCTAAAGGTTGAGCATAGTTTCTACATGTGATATGTGAGACTTATATCAATGAGTTGCATGTGATTTACTATTTACTTTATTTAGGTTCTTTAGGTTTGCTTAACTTTATTTAAATATCCAAGAAGTGCAGATAATATATAAATATCACTGTGGTATGATAGGAGAAGCCTGTCTTACTTTATTAATTTACAAGAGTATTTGTGAAAGTTTTATGTACAGGCAGAAAACATCATCATTTTCTTGACCCATTATAACACAATTCCCAAGGATGAATTCAGCTATAGCAATTGCTTCTGAACAGCTATCCATATCTGCTTTCATAAGCCCTGAGTTATTTATTCAAATTCTCAATGTGTATTCAGGAAACAGAATGGTACTTAGCAAGATTTCTCTGCTGAATTTTGTCTCATATCAGTTAGTTATAACTGTGCTAACAATAATATATAACACCTATCTTGCTTTGCCTTATTTAGGTTTGATATATAATGAGTTATATATATAATTTCTTATTTCCACATCTGTGTCAGGTGTAAGAAATCTTAGAGAATGATGGTATTACTTCGTACATTTTTGTTTTTTAAAATGGTGTGTCACTTATTATCTACATGCAGTAAATGTGGTGATTTACATACAAAAGAAAGTCAAAATGGGAGTGTTATCCTTTTAATCCTATGCGTTTTAATTAATAGGTAAAATGGTATAATGCATACAATTATGAATTATGCATAGAATTAGAATGTGCATAGAGATCTGTATGAGATGTCAAAGAAATGCTGCAGGGTTTTCTCCATTCATCTCTAAACACAGCCCACCCACTGGTCTCAGCTCCCTGTCTCATCTGCCAATTCCTCCCCTCAAGAAGAGTCCAACAGCTTTTCTAGAATAAGAGCCCTTTAGAGATCTGACCTCTGTCTGTCTCTCAAAATATCATTTCCCAATTTCTTTCCACTTTTGCCATATACTTCCATCATCCTAAACTGCAAGTAGGTTCCTGAATGAGCCACATATTTTAATGCCTGTCTACATACTGTTTCTCTTCCTGTCAAGCCCTTCTCATCTCATTTTCCTGGTGAACTTTCACACAACACTGGGCATTGCCTCTGACTTTCCCATAAGAGTTTCCTATTAGTTACCTTTGCACCCTCACTATACATTGTACTTACCTCCACATTCATCTCAGCACTTTGGTACTGCATTTATCTGCTCTTGTCCTATGTAACTACTGCACCCAGAACTCTTTCTGGGCAGGGGGTCCAATCTTATTCCTGCTTGTTTTCTCAGTGCTTTGCCCTGCACACTACCCTGCTCATAGATTGCCAGAGTGCTTACTAAACTAATAAATACAAAGTTTGCTTTCATTTTTTTTATTGAAATAACAGGGGTAGATTTTACTACATGAACACACTTGGAAACTATTTCTAAATATCAGATACATGAACATAAAAAATCCTATAAACTAGATAATCTAGTTGTTAGATATGTAAAATTTTAAGATATCTTTTTGACAACACTGTGTTAATTTATCTATGTTAATCAGTCATCACACATTTTTGAGTAACATTACAGCAAGCACTGTGAATATGACACATCATGGCAATGAATAATGACTTATTATGAATTAAATGAATATATCTGTATGTGAGTTTATATTGATATATGTTTTTTACTATATCTGTAATCTCTATTTCATTAAGATCTTCTATAAGGAATATAAAAATATAGCAAACTAAAATGTTTTGCATTTATCTATTTAGGAACCTTGTAAATCAAAGTATGGTACAAAAGTTGATGGAAGTATAAAGATGAGAATAATTAATTCCTCTTGAAGAGGTCAAGGAAGTTTGCACAAAGGGCTACTTTTTAATTTAAATGTTTGATGATGACTAAGACTTTTCCAGATGGCAAGCACTAATCTGCCCAAAAATATAGTACAAGCAACCAAAATATAGCCTGAGTATGCTGGGTCTGTTTGGAACCCTGGAGCTCAGGTCAGAGTGGCTGTGGTCCCAAGTAAATAAAAGGAGATGAGGGTAAAAATGGTTTAAAAATCTAACAACAAAGAATGCATAGAAATTACATGCAGATATTCCTTTCTATTCAGAGAAAACGTTATTTTTCTTTTGTAATTGGACCACATCCTTTATTTTATCAATGAGATAATTCAAAAGAAGTAAATAATGTGTTGCAAAGAAAAGTACATGCTTAACAAAGAAGATGTTAAAATAAAGGATAAATATCCATAGAGTGAACACAAACCTCTGTAGATTCTTCTTAGTTTAATATTGTAATAAGTTTTTATAATTTTTATAAAATATCAAGTTAGCTATGCTTCCTTAAAACAACTATTGCTATATATAATCCATAAATATTTCTTCTATTTTTAGACCTGTCTTGTTGTTGTGTTTTTTTTTCAGAATTTATTCCTATAATGTTATATGGCATAAAATAAAATATTTTACTAATTTCTTTTAAAAGCAAAATTTATGAATTTCTTTTATGTAAATGCTTTCTTTTTCTCTTTCTTATTCTCTCTCTACTTCTTCTTCCTCTTCTTTGTTCCTTCTTCTTCTTCATTTTATTTTTTATAAAGACCATAGTTACATTCTCTTGCCTAGGTAATGGAAAATTTGAACTAAAATGCAATCACATTGTTCGATCTTATTTTTCCTCTTTGGCATTTCCAGTCTTCAGACCTCATACTAATTTTAAAAATTAGGCTGGCACCGGAAACTGCACAACCACCAAACTAGTCAGAATTGGCAGAGCAGTCAGGAGCTGGGCTGATATTTTGGCACTGGCTTTGGCAATTGATGAGGAACTTTTTAAATAAATAGACTCTTCCAGTATTTTGTGTTTTGAGAATGCTTATTTTAAAATACTCTTACAATTTTGAATTAAAGCATGTCTGTTTGTGGCCAGCAAAGCTGCTGCCCTGGCATTGTGAACATGATCTATGTAGTTCAGGACTGATGTCTTTAGACCTGAAATAGTTCTGCCCCACCAGTGGGTTGCAGTGGACCATTTCAATAATTAAGGTTTATAGTTTCAATGACCAGAAGAAACAAATTCTCTTTTCTTATCATTCTGGTAATATGGATATAATAACAAAGACTTCCTTTCAAAACTTTAGAGCAAACCCACTCGTTTTTGAGTCAAAATCAAAGCTATCACTATTGGTTGCATGGATTATTACAATAGTTTTCTCTACTTTTCTGATCTTATACCTGAGCCTCCTCTAACCCCATTCATTCCTTAAATCCCAGAGTTATTGTACAAAAAACACATTTGAATAAGTCTCCTTCCTACCCAAAATCTGAGAATAGATTTTGTAATAGAAATGTAAACTTACTGGTAAGTCTTCAAGGACATTTTTTATCAGCCCCACCTGCCTGTCCAGGCTCCTGTTTTTTGTCCCATTATCCAATCTACCACCATCCTTTTTTGTGAACTGCCTTCTGTATACTGACCATCATTTTATTAACTTACTGTCTGGATCTCACGTGACATGTGTTTTCTTCCAGGAAGCCTTGATTCATCCTCTGAGTCTAGGAGAGATGTTGCCCTAGTGAACTTACTGTATAATGTCATGTTTACTTCAATATAATTCCAATTTATTCTCTATTTCTACACAGTAGGAAGAAACTATAAGAGTAGGTGCCTTGCTCAGTTTTCTCCTTGTATCATTTTTGTTAATTAGAAAGTACTCAGTAAATATTTATTAAATGGTTGAGGTAAAAAATATAAGAATGAGATAGGTAAGACAACAAAGTTCTTATCAACTAGGTGACAAGTCTTGATCAAATTATCTTAACCTCTCTGTGCATTCCCACTTCTTCAACAGTAAAATGAGGGTGTCTAACCTGGCTGGTTGGCTCAGTGGTAGAGTGTGGGCCCAGAGTGTAGATGTCCCAGGTTTGATTCTTGTCAGAGCACACAGGAGAAGTCACCATCTGCTTCTTCACCCCTCCCCCTCCTCCTTATTTTTCCCTCTTTCTCTCTCTTCCCCTCCCACATTCATGGCTCAATTGGTTAGAGTGCATTGGCCCAGGCGATGAGGATGGCTCCATGGAGTCTCCTCCTCAAGCCCTAAAAATAGCTCGGTTGTGAGCATGGCCTCAGATGGGCAGAGAGTCGGCCCTAGGTGGGGGTTGCTGAGTGGATCCCCATTGGGGCTTATGCAGTAGTTGGTCTCACTGTCTCCCCTCCTCTCATTTGAAAAAGAAGAAAAAAATGGGGATGTGTAGACTACAAATTATTTCATCTGGTCTAAAATTCTAAGACTCTATTTTATCATTAAGCCAAAAATGACCAAGTACTGTGTTTTCCTAACAAACTACTACAAGTAATATTTGATGCAGATGATATCGAAAAAACAACAACAAAAAACTAATGATCCAGATAGAGAAAGACAGCCTGGATATGGTAAATAACAAGAATAAAATGCCATATACATATACATATACATATACATATACATATATATATCTCAAAGAAAAGGAGTTAAAGAGTGGTAGCATTGTTTGATTTTATTTTGAAAAGAGTTCTTGAAGAAATATTTGCAATGCTACATAAAGTTAGAAAGACTTCAAAGTGAGAAGATTATGTGACAAATATATCAGTGTCATGGCTGTGAGCCCTTTATAACAGCAGAAGAACTTTAAAGCTTCACTAAATGGGATTTTCTAGTTACAGAGCAGTATCAGAGTGACAAATATCTACAAGCAGATTTTTAAAGGTAATGTTCTGGGTCCAGTTTACTTATACATCGACTATAGACATCGACTCAATACAACTCACATTGCAAGCTCCAAATTTGCAAATAATAATTAGAACCCTTTGTACAGCATAACACTAGGAATAAGCTGTCATATCTATGCATGTTGGTTTTTCCTGTCTTGAGTGAACAAATTTAGCTTTTTCTAGACCACATGAGTCCTATGATATCTTTATAGGTAAAATTTAACAACCAGGAACTGTTATTGACTAATATTTATAACTGAGCTTATTTGTAGAATCTTGAATATTTAGTAGTACAAGGAGGCAAATATTTATAATTGCCCACTATTGTTAAACGAGATAATATAAATAGAGTAGCTAACATGGAGAGAGGCACGGGGTAGGCACTCAATGTTATTCCTGTCACCTCTTGTTTACTGCCTCTTGGTCAAGATGTTAAGCCATTTAACATATATGTAACCTCAACATTCACTTATTTGTGCTTATTGTTTCCCATCCAGAAAGATAAGCCCCCCCAAAATAACCCAATATTTCAACTCCCCAGAAATAAGAGGTTACTTAATTAGTCATTGTCTATTTTTACATAACATTTTTAAGATTGTTATATTATACTCATGTTGTATTCCTGCACATCAGTGTATCTGTTACTTTCAAAAACTCTATCTGGTTCAAAAGACCCTCCAAAATTTTAATATATCTAATTGACCTTTATTTTCTGCACCTATTTAAAGGAAAATCTTTGTTCAGTTCAGAAGTTTTTGTTTCATTTTTATTTTTTCACAATATACTATCTTCTCTTACATATTAACATCAGTTTTGAAGCTTTGCTTCCTAGACTTTGTCTTCTTGGTTGAAATGGCTTTCATTCATTTATTCTGCCAATCTACCTTGTTTAGAGTCCAAAGCCCTACTTGAGATGGGCTATAGTGAAACTTTCTAATATACTCAAGCTCGAGATCTTTCTCTACCCCGTTATGCATTTGATTTTCTGTATCATAAATTCCCATGTTATTATGTATGTATAGTTTTGTCCATTGGTTGTTTCATGCACTTATTCCATATGCCAACAACTGAATGGATATCATTATCTTTCTGCCCACTGTCTGTTGCATGTGTATGTTCAATGATCGCTCAAAGCATCTTTTTTGTACCAAGGAGAATAATTTACTATGTGCCACATTTTATAACCTTTGAGGTTTAGATGAAAAGTTCTTCAGAATGTGCTGAAAGTCCTGCCTAAAGGCAAAATACCATCTGGATCTAAAAGAAATGTCATTTGTCATCGCTTATTAGTAGAAATTGAAAAGACCTGGGAGAAAAAGTGAATGGTATCGTAAGAGTGATTACAGTGAATGGAGATCTTTTTTTGCACAGTATTGGTTTGTATGGCTATAAAATATGACTCAAAGAGTCATTTGAGAATATGGCGCTCAGTAGTCAATAAGGTTACATTGAAATTGCTTCATACATTTAGTGTACATACTCATTAACTGGTTCATACTCCTATTACAAAATCAGGTGGCAACCCAATGAAAAAACAGAGAAAGTTATATCTGAAACCAATTGTCCACTGGCTCACTTATCCAATGTGTTCAGTTAAATATGATGTGACAGAATTCCCAGCAGGGCTGCTGTCATGGCATTGATACTTTTGATTAGATATCAAAGAAAGCCATCTTCAGAGGCTGTCATTTGGATTAATTCCCAGGGCTAAGAGCTACTGCAGTGTTTTAAAAAAGAAATACTCTTACAAGGTATTCATATGCAAATAGGACAGTGATTTAATATTGCAAAGTTGTAGAGAATTGGGAAAATCAACAAAACTGTCCTTTGAAAATTTTGTTACTATATAGTTGAAATGAAAGTGATAACAGTTTTGTAAGATAGACTAAAAGCATAGGTAATGGGCTGCATGTCAATGTATTTTCTCAGGCGGGATAATGGAGTCTTTGTAGCAGTCCCTATCTATTAGATCATGAAATGAGATTTCTAAACCTTAATACCAGATTGCTAACATTATCACTGTAGTGACTATAACGTCTGGTAAATGGAAAAGAAATAAGCTTATCTTTTTTAAAAATCTATAAGTTAGTGCCACTTTAAAAAAATTCTTTGATAACAATAGGTATTAAATCACTTAAATTGGTCAATAAGTTTATATGAAATAGTGAGGAAAATATAGCTTCAAACTGAGATATATTTGATAGTGTTGGGTTAAAAATTATACATATAAGTTTTTGATAGAAAACCCCTGAACAGTCTGATGAATGAAAGTTAAAGTATAATTACATGAAATTTTATGACAATTTATATATGCTTAAATACAGCTATTGCAAAAGTGATCATCCTATACTAAACCATAAACATTTTTTGAATCTACAAGATCTGATTTTTCATGTACGTGTCTTATGTAATGACACTTCGTTAGGATCAGTGAAGCACTGTTCAAACAATAGAAATGAAGAATTAAGAGGTGATCCAGCCAGATGGAGAGGAGATCAGGGCGTGGCCCTGATAGGGAAAGAAAGGGACAAAAATGGAGAGTTGGAAAAAAGAAATTTCTGCACAGGAAAATGCAAAAGGAGCTATGCCACAATAGACAGAAGTACTTAGAAGGGGAATCAAGCTGTCATCTAACCTAAAAATGCTCTGGCCCAGTTTGATCATGCATGGACATTTTATAAGAAAAATAAGGTCTTTAAAGCAATTGTTTGCTCTTTGGAGCTATTTGCTGCCATATAAATATTTTTCACATTCACCGCTATTTCTATCAGTTGTGCCATATTTACAGTGTTAACAAATGCTTCATTATCTCCTTAAAAGAGGTAAGGACTAAAGCAGAAGTCAGAAAATGTACTTCTGAAAAATTATCAAATCATAATTTATTGCCTGGTGTAATTTTCTGAAAGAGTGCCTGCTTTTCAAACGACAGTGAACTGGGAGAAAAGGTCCACTTTGTAATTTGGAAAGCTCACGTTAAGAGTGAAATCTCAGAGATTTTCTCGGAATAAGGTGAATCATTTCTTCTGGAACATCCTTTGAAAGGACAGTACCATGCAGCAGACACCGTCTTACTCAAAGATATGTATTTATAACTATTTGGAGCTGATCTGCAAGGTTGTCACATGGGGATAATAAACTGTCATGCTATAGAAAGCTTGGTTTCCTAGGGGGCCTTTAAGGTTTTTTTTTTCTTTTTTCTAAATATCTCAGTTTGAACAGAATAGAGTTTTTATTCCCATTACAAGTCTAAGCTACTCTTGATCAAGGGTTGTCAACCTCCCTTTTGGTTGACCTATTGACTACATTAGCAAAAAAAGGAGACCTTTGAGCCAGCCATTCAAATGGCTTACATTTGACAATTTTCTCCCACACATGCACACAAAAAAGGTTTGCATAGACCTGATCCCTACAAGGATGGAGAGAAGAAATGTCTGCACAGGGGCGATCAACCAGAGAGGGCTCTCAGTAGAGGCTGGGAGGCAGTTCTAAGATTACTCATGTGTTTTCTACCCCTTGTAATAGCCTCTCTCTTCCTTTGCTGTCTACCCGTCACACCCAGAGAATCCAACTAAACAAAAGATACACTTGAAGCTGCAAACTTTTTGAGATTTTAAAAAATGAAAATACTCTCTTGAAGACTTTTCACCACTTTCTTTGCCCTGTTCTGAAATATAGGAAATCTCTAAAAAAGGCTGACAATATTGATTGAATATCAAACCCTAACTGCTTTTATTTTTTTTTATTTATTTTTATTTTTTTTTAATTTTTTTTTTTTTTTTGCATTTTTCTGAAGCTGGAAACAGGGAGAGACAGTCAGACAGACTCCCACATGCGCCCGACCGGGATCCACCCGGCACGCCCACCATGGGGCCACGCTCTGCCCACCAGGGGGCGATGCTCTGCCCATCCTGGGCGTCGCCATGTTGCGACCAGAGCCACTCTAGCGCCTGGGGCAGAGGCCACAGAGCCATCCCCAGCGCCCGGGCCATCCTTGCTCCAATGGAGCCTTGGCTGCGGGAGGGGAAGGGAGAGACAGAGAGGAAGGCGCGGTGGAGGGGTGGAGAAGCAAATGGGCGCTTCTCCTATGTGCCCTGGCCGGGAATCGAACCCGGGTCCTCCGCACGCTAGGCCGACGCTCTACCGCTGAGCCAACCGGCCAGGGCCCTAACTGCTTTTATGATTTAGCTGTTGAATTCCATAAATAAAGTCTAGAGTGTGATTTATAGAACTTACAGTACAATGAGATTTGAAGACATTTTTTCTCCCTAAATATCAAAATGTTCCCTGAAAATCTGCTGAAGCAAGGAGAGAAACTACAGGGAAATCTTAGCTTTCATAATAATTCAACACGAATTTAAGCATTCCATTTTAGCTAGATGCATGCTAGGTCTAAAAACTATTTCTTCAAGGGTAAAATCCACATTTATTATGTTGAGCATAATAATTAATACTAAAGTATATATGGGTAATGTGTATTGAGTTTTTGCTCTTAATCTAATACACAGAACATATATTTGTTCTAACATATGGAGATTTTGGCTGTTAGGCACAGCTGACTGGTTACGTTTTACTGTTGATGAATATGATAAAGCAGCCATTTATTTTCTGAGCAGTTAAATTGTCAATTTAGTAAATGATTTTTTTTATCTAAAAGGGAGGTTTGGGAAATAATAATAATAATTCATATTTGTGCAAATGTAAGTTGTTTACAAGTATATTATTTATGAGATCCTGACAACCTAGCGAAAAGTAGGGGGAGCAAGTGTTCTTTCCTATAATTTATAAGTGACAAGACAAGAGTTCAGAGAAGTTGTCATCTGATCAACAATCACACAGCTAATAAGTATAAAATGTGAGGCTTGAAGTCTCATTTTCTGACACTGCCTTTCCATTGTGCTATGATTAATTTATAAATTAATAACATTGAATCATTGAATACCCAGTATATTTAGAACAAATACTCTTATAAGTGAAATAATTTAAATGAATGGTTATAGAGCTATAATTTGAAGATATGGCATTTTCTAATTAAAGTATAGTTGGCATAAAATATTATCTGACTTTGAGGTGTACAACATTGTGATTTGACATTAATATACTTTACTGAGTGATCACCATAAGTCAAATAAACATCTTTTCCATAAAAGGTTATTACGACATCATTGACTATATTCCCCATACTGTACATTATATCTGTAAGTTTCATTTATTTTATAACTGGGATTTTGTCCCTTTAATCCCTTTCACCTTTCTAGCCTATCTCAACACATCCTTCTCCTCTGGCAACTATGAGTCTGTTCTCTGCATCTATGAGTTAAAGAAACAGCACTTTAGTAGTGATATGACTGTTATTGTACTGGATAGATTGAGCGACGACATGAAAATTCATAAGCATGGCTACCCTCGAACTACCAGTCTAGAAGAAAAATAAGGCAATTTATACCCCTAAAATTATACTTGTCTGGAGACCACATATCCATGATTGCAGTTGCATTTCTAAAACAATAAGTTAAAAAATAAGTTCTAAAATTACTTGCTGACAGCTTTTATCGATTACTAAGTCACTTGCAGTTTTCAAACAACAATATAATGGGCATATGACAGTTTAGGAATGAGACATATGATAAAGTACCAAACAAAAATATTTTGAGCAATAGTAAGCAAACTGTTTCCACTCATTTTTGTGTAGAGAGCAGAACTTTTTCTTTATCTCGTTCACTTTTCACGTATAATGTATTATGTAGATTATATAGAGTTCACTTCTTATGAGATGCTCCTTTCTTACAGACAGCCTTCTCCTGTACCAGTAATACTGAAGAAGTAGTCGAATGTGGTTTTAATAAAGTAGGACTTGTCACTCAGCCAGAAACTCTTGACAAAACCTAGTCTACCTTTCAAAATTGATTAAAAGCCATATTTATCCAATCTACTAAAACTTTTTCCCATTTCTTGTAAGAGTGTATGTATTGTAGTATGAAGTACATCTATTAATAATTTAAACAACTCTTGTTCAAAGGTATCATTGAACTATTTCATACAAGAATATTTGGAGCAAAAAAGCATATAATAATCCATTTGATCACAATTAATTTTATATGGCCAAACATTACTGATAACGACAAATGTGTATATTTTGGTTCTGATTGATTTATGATCCTAGTTTTTTTTTTTTTTTTTCCGAAAACTAAATTTTAAAACAATTAGAAACATAGTATTTCATTCCATTTCAGGAATGTAGATCAGGTGCTGGAAAACTATTGCCTGCAGACCAAGTCTGGCCACATCATTTTTTGTTAATAAAGATTTATTGGAACATAGCCACTCCCATTTACGTGCATGTTTTTTAGTGAAGTATCCATACTATAAGGGCCACATTGAAAACTTGCAACAAAGACCACATGTCCCACAAAGCCTAAAATATTTACTATCTGACCTGTTACAGAAAAAAATTCTGAGCTCTGTTAGTAAAGGTTCCAATTTGTAGTCTAACTGGTACTGTTTTCTACACGCATTTTTCTAACTTAATGCTTTTTCATATTCCCCACCTTTGGAGTATCACTGCTTTCAGCAGAAAAGTGGCTGTTCATCTGTGCATGAACATTCTTATACTTTTTATACCTGTGGGGAAGCTGTGTTTTTCAGTAGCTTACATTTCTTCAAAGAAAATTATTCGACAACAGTGAACTAACAGACATTTGTTTGAACAATAGAGTATTTGAATCCAGAGCTACTAAGACAGATTTATTTCATGCAAATTAACATTTTCTAGGTAGCTAGCAATAAACACTTAAAATACTTTTTTCTGGAACTGTTAATAACATAGCTAGTGTCTGTTCTAAGAGGAAAGCCTTTGGCATATGATTCTAAATTAATAGTTATCTGAACTAATGTGTAATTTGCAACATATGATTAAGAATTTAAAAAGACATCCTAGGTGAATATTCCTGTCCTAAAATCCTAGACTCCCATTAGGTTGAACAGTCTCACCATTTTCTGTAGAGATCTCTAATGCTTTCATATATCTACTTATCTACTAGACCTGAACTCACAGGAAGACTACTTCCCAGAACCTTTTCAGTTAGAAGTGGTTCCTGGCAAGAAAATGTGGCAGAAGTCACATGTATGTATCACTTGCTGTCAAGGCATTTAAGCTATTGTGCCTCTTCTGTGTCCTAATTTGTCCTGCCTCTGTTACCTCTGAAGCCATGGGTAGAGATTCCCGCCCCACAACATGGAGAAAGTCTGGGTCTCTGGGTCACTAGATGGAGGCGAGACCCTGCTGACCCATCTGATTTTGTTTGAACCAGAAATAAACCTTTTTTTTTTTCTTTTTCAAGATTATTACACACTTAGATTTTGGAATTTATTGGTATTTCAACCTGGCTAATTTTTTTTTAAAGCTTAGTTTTTTTTAAATTTATTCATTTTAGAGAGGATAGGGAGAGACAGAGAGAGAGAGAGAGAGAGAGAGAGAGAGAGAGAGAGAGAGAGAGAAGGGGGGAAGGAGCTGGAAGCATCAACTCCCATATGTGCCTTGACCAGGCAAACCCAGGGTTTCGAACCGGTGACCTCAGCATTTCCAGGTCGACGCTTTATCCACTGCGCCACCACAGGTCAGGCCTCAACCTGGCTAATTTTATCTTAACTAATGAAGTGTTGTATAGTAGCCTTGCTTTCAATAATTTATTGATGCTTAAATGTTGTCTCTATTGATGGCGTTGAAAGAAAATATTTTCCTTTTCAGTGCTAAGTTAAGAACACTCAGTGAACTTAGATACTAATTTCAGTGTTCAAGTTCACTCTCTGATGCTTTAGACTTGTAGATTGATTTACTCTTTACTTCCAGGTGAACTGAAATATGGTAGTTGAGAAATAGAAAAAAAGCATTTGTCCTTATTCTAGAATTGAGAATCAGCAATGTACTATGTATAAGCTTTTAGCTCAGATATGAATATCTGTGTGGTTTGAATAACTACTTCTACTTCAAGTGTCAGGTTGAGACTATTTTGATTTTCCAACAATAAACATAGCTATCTATAGACAGGTTTCTGAAAAATAATCACATTTTGTTGTTTTGTTACTCAAATAGTGATTTAAATATATTAGGAAGGCTTGCTATCAAAGGAATGTCTTTCTGAATCATTTTACAAATCAAAATACATTTATAAAGAGAACACCAAATATTTTATTTAAATACTTTTAATTTTGATATTGCTAATCAGAGTCTGGGAAAAAATCAGAAGCTGTAGTACACTTTTATTTTATAACAAAGCACACTAAAGATTGTGGAGGCAAAATGACATGAGGCCATACAGCCTGTGAGAGAAAAAACAGTAACAAGAAATCAAATGTCTAGACATCCAGGACGGGGTTCTTTTTTACCTTTAACCACAAAAATGTCAAAGTCCAGTGAGATTCTTTTCAATCAGAAACTTGATTAAACAGAAATAGATATCATACATTAGGATATAAAATATATCAGGATCATATTAGTTAAAGGTTAGTTTAAAAATGAGTAAATTAAATGTCACTTTTATCAGGAAACAATTTATCTCTCTAATCTCGGGGGGGTGGGTAAAAGGAGGGAAATATTGTCCATATCCCCATTGCAGATTGGAAGACTCTTGGTCTCAGTGAAAAAAAAAAGTGATCACAGAGGCCTAAGCCTGGAGAAAGGTGCCAAACAGGACTGCCTGGCCGACCAAGGTGGGCTGGGGCTGGTGGACGCCATGGTGGGGCAGGGAGATGGCGCTTGGAGGGGACAGTGTGTGAAAATGGGAGAACATTGGAAGCAGATTGTACAGGGTCAGGCTAACAAATCTGGGCCTTAGTAAATCAACTTGTAGAAACCTTTGCCTAATTTTTTTTTTTTGTATTTTTCTGAAGCTGGAAATGGGGAGAGACAGTCAGACAGACTCCCGCATGCGCCCGACCAGGATCCACCCGGCATGCCCACCAGGGGGCGACGCTCTGCCCACCAGGGGGCGATGCTCTGCTGCGACCAGAGCCACTCTGGCGCCTGGGGCAGAGGCCAAGGAGCCATCCCCAGGGCCCGGGCCATCTTTGCTCCAGTGGAGCCTCGCTGTGGGAGGGGAAGAGAGAGACAGAGAGGAAGGAGAGGGGGAGGGGTGGAGAAGCAGATGGGCGCTTCTCCTGTGTGCCCTGGCTGGGAATCAAACCCAGGACTTCTGCACGCCAGGCCGACGCTCTACCACTGAGGCAACCGGCCAGGGCCCTTTGCCTAATTTTAAGCAATGCTTTTGAAAGGTGACTCTTAAGCCGGCTGCCTGAGGAAGGAAGCTGCGATGGAGAGGCTGGCAGGCAACAGGCACTCAGTTGCACCCACCTCATCTCAGGGAGCTGGCTCAAGTAAAAGGAGTAAGACGTGAGCGATTAAGATAGCCACGGGAAGGAAGTCACTGAAGTCAGAGATGTTTTGAAGAGGAGTAGCACTGTGCTAGGTTATTAATTAGTCATTGGGCAGGAGAACGGGGGTAGAGAATGAGTGAGGTTTAGAGCCCAGTGTGAAGGGCAGGCTAGTTGTTATTATTAGCTGAACTGAGGATTTAAGGGAGGAAATTTGGTATGTTTGGGAGAAGATTCAATGAGATACATAGATTAATAGGAACATTTGATAAGGATTTGGAGGTGAAGTTAAATTAGGACTTTCACATGTAAGAAATAATTTCATTTATATTTTGCTATTTAACAAACTACTCTAAAACTTTTGTCATCAAATAAGAGTAATGGTTTATTTTGCTTATGAATCTGCAAATAAGTCAGAACTTATTGGGGACAGGTCATTTCTGCTCTACAGAGCATCAGTCAGGGCAGCTGGCCTGGAGGCTGGAAGTTCTACCCTAAAGGTGACTCTCCCATATGGCTTAGTAGGGGCTGCCTGTCATCTGAAAGCAGCTGGAACTGATGGCAGTAGCCTTATTCCCCCCCTCCCCCATTTAGGGCTCCTTCCTCATGGGATGGTGGTTGGGATTCAAGAGCAAGATTCAAAAGAGATAGGAAGTGAAACTGCCTATTTATAAAGGTCTAGACCCCCACATGGGCATAATATCCTTTTTACTGCTTCTATTTGTCAAGCACTCACAGAGCCCACATTCAGGGTGAGAAGATGTTTACTCAAGTGGAAGAGTGCCGATTTGGGGGGCATGTTTTTAAATCAACAGAAACTGGAGCTCAAGCATTACATCCAAGCTAATTTTGTGTCGGTTGTTGGTCTGGAAGTCTGATTTGAAGCAAGAGCCATAGGTGACTACCTCAGTAGGAGCGGAGCGTGGAAAGACAGAGGGACCAAAGGGACATTTCATTGTAGGTACAATTAATGAGTCAGAGGAGAAACACGATGGCAATGAAACACTAAGAAACATTATTTGGAGTTGAGAGGGTTTCTATTTAGGCGTTTGTTTATTTTAGAAGATGCAGAGTCCTAAATTATTTCATGTAATTAAGATTGCAAAATAGATGTGGAAGAGCATTTTGACTTGTCTCTAAAATGCTCAGCCTTAATCTCAGTAATGAGAGAGCAAGAGAAGGAGAAAGAGCAAGAGAAAGAGAGACAGCAAGAGAGAGAGCTCACAGGTGGACTGTGGGGATCTCTGCAGAATTTTCTCCTCAGGTTAATGGCTGGTGACATGCTGCAACTGCTCACTGTGTCCTGGGGACAAAGGAGGCAGCAGACTCAGGTGGCAGGTGTCCTGCAGAGTGGAGTGTGCACACCTGCTTTGCTTTCATTTCTTCTTGGTGAAAACTATTACCTATGCTGGGTGGACTGGAGGGCCATAATTTTGTGATGAATAACAACTAATGGCCTTCTAGCTACCTTGTTAGAAAATCGTGTATTTTAAATAACGACTTTGATGTAGCATTTAGCGGGATCAGTCCTGTTTACTGATCTTATAGGAACTACCACATGAGCATTCTGAACATAATTTTATGAGTCCCAATTTCTACTAACAACTCGAGAGCCTAGTATCTCTCCTTAATAATCTTTGGATAATGCTGACACCATTCAGGCGTCATCGACAGGTCTTTTTGAAACAACTCTGGAGTTCTGAGATAACTCAGGGATCGTCTGAATGGCCAGCCTCTTTTCTCCCTCCACAAAGACAAATATAATATAATTACATTCCTGCATGGCAAAGCAGTAATTTAACTCCATCTAGTATTCTTACTAATGTGACATTTGTTTGAGGAATTTAATGTGGATTTCTAAGCTCATGCTATATTTCTTAAAACCACAAGATAACGCTAAATAGTATGTGGCTCTAGGACTAGAAGCTAAACTAACTGATCAAACCTGTCCACTTTCTAAACATTGGTGAGGTCACACTCTTATTATTTTAAAAATAAAGTTAATGGAAGCCTGTTCTCACTCATTTTGTATCCTGAGCTCCTAGTGCAGTTGCTCATTGGTTGTTTACTAAACATGTTTGAATACAAGCAACTTCTTGGATACATTTAAGATCCACTTGACATTATTAATAGAGCTTCCCAACTGGTGTTCGGCAAATGGGTTACATATGTGTGGAGATCTTACATATGCTCCAGACCTCAGAGCTCCCATCAGAAAGCTGAATGTGAAGTCATGGACAGCCTCCCATTTACTGCTGTGTGCTGGAAAAATGTTAGCATTTTCTGAGCGTGACAAACATTGCTAATTAAGGTAGAATTTAATGGAGTTGATTAAAATTCAAATTAAGAAGTTATGAAAAGAGCAAATGAGTCCACAGAAAACAAAAGAAATACATTAATGAAGACAAAAGGGAAAAATAGTAAATTATCAAACAGAAAGTGGTAGAATTAATAAATTAATAGCTCTTCCGTGGATATGAGAAGAAAAGAAAACTACCAGTAAGGTTAATAAAAAAGAGTATATAGCCCTGGCCAGTTGACTCAGTGGTAGAGCATTGACCTGGTATCAGTGTGGAAGATCTGGGTTCAATTCCTGATCAGGGCACACAGTGGAAGACTCTCTGCCTCTTCCCCCTCTTCCTCCCTCTTCTCGCTCTTTCTCTCTTCTCCTTCCACAGCCATAGTTTGATTGATTTGAGCACATTGGCCTTGGGCACTGAGAATGGCTCCATGGAGCTTCGATCTCAGGTGCTAAAAATAGCTCAGTTGCAAACATGGCCCCAGATAGGTAGAACATTGTACCCAGAAGGGGTTGCTGGGTGGATCCCGGGCAGGGTGCATGCAGGAGTCCGTCTCTCTATCTCTCCTTTTCTCATTTAAATAAAAAATAAAAAGTATATAAACTGGAAATGAGAACAGCAGAATAATCACTAGTAACAAGTGAATTAAAAGACATATAAGAGAAGAATTTGCCCAAGATAATTCAAATAAAAAAGCTGAATGAAAGAGATGACTTCTAAGCAAATATAAATCTCCAAAATTGATCTCAGAATTAACCCATAGCCACTAGAAGAAATAGAAAAGGATTTCAAAGAGTAAACCTCCAAAAAGTGCTGGGACTATAATTTTGGAAGTGAATTGTGTAAAACCGATGAGGCATAGAAGATTTCAATGTTATTCAAATTGTTGCCAGTATAGGGAAGAGATATTTACCTGTTGCTGCTATTTCTAGAGATATATCCAGCATCTGTTCTTCCAGCAGTGGAAATTTTTTTTTCAAATGTGGTGATAAATGGGTTAAGTGTGGGGTGTGCTACGACTATTTCTGCATTTAGGTCAGCCTTCTATATTCACAATTATGTTTCTCAGCTCCAGCTATTGCAGCTGAAGGGTTTGGAGCTTTTCTCTAAGAAGCTCCGAGCCTCTTTATGTGAGCGGGTTTACTCTTAGCATCATGAAGTGGGCAAAACTGAAGGGAAGCGCTGAGACTTAGAGGTTTTAGTTAATAGTGCTCCAGACAGGTTTTTTTCTTTATCAAAGATATTTATAATTTATTACATGCCCTATTTCTCTGTGAAGAGATAAGGTATATGTTTCTAAAGGCTCCCAGGTCTGTGCTTTGTAGATAGAAAGGCCACGTGTCCCGTTTTGCCTGGGACAGTCCCAGGTTAGGCCTATGCCCCCTCCCCACCTTTAGTTATTGATAGAACCTCCTTTTAATCTTAAAAGTGTCCCAGTTTGGAAGATGAATTATATGGTCTCTCTATTCACGGACCATAATGAAGCCAAATGAGCTATTTCGTGTATGTATCAGATAAGACACAGTTTGGTTTTAATTCTGCTGGCAAAGGCCTACTTGTGAGTCCACACAGCTGAGAGACAGCAGTGAGCCTTTTTTGTTTCCTCAGCATTTCAGGTCAATTCTTTATCCACCGCACCACCACAGGTCAGGCCTTTTTTTTTTCCTGTAGCATATCTTGAGACATTTTTGATTTGTTCAGAACACTGAATTACTCAGTATTGTGAGCTTGTTCATCAGTTTGAGAATTAGTTGACAAAGTAAATTGCTTCTTGAAAAGGCTTGATCCTTGTTGAAAATCAGCCAGGTTTAGGGATGAGTATAACTTTTGCTTGAGTTTTTCTAGGAACATGAAATTGTTGAATTTTCACAAAGAAAGACACATTTAGTGTGATTTGCCAACTCTTTAATTACAATTCATTTAATATTGTAAAGTTTTGAAACTATGAGCTATGACTGCATTCACCCTGCGTTAGTCTACTGCTTGCTTCTATCAGATGACTGTGCAAAACAAACTTACTGATTTGACAAAGAAGGTTGCTTCTGGTTGAAGGAATTATGCTTAGTAACAGAAAACATTTGGGAGAGCTTATATTTCTTTTCTGAAAATCTGAAGTCCCTATTCTTTTGGGGGATCTAATTTCATTTTAATTTAAAGGAAAGTTGCTAACTCAACTGAGTGCCAACAATTAGGGGATAATTTATGAATATGACCAAAGTATAAAAATGCAAACCCAGTAAGGAACAGACAGAAATCATACAATGGAAATGAATAGGTCAAATGTTATATAATCAGAATACTTTCTCAAAATATGTTTAAGGTAAGCATGTTGTAATTCTCCTGACTTTACAGTAGAGAGCCTTTGGTTTTGGGTCAAATGCAGGTAATATTGTGGCTCATTGCATGCCCCTCTTTGTTTACTCACTAAGTTCCAGATGCACTGCCATCTCCCTGTTCATGGAAGGTGCTGGTCTCCCAGTAGCTTGGGGCTTTGGGATTGCTATTCTTTATTTTGTGAGTGCTCCTCACAGAGATAGTTCCTATCATTCAATACCCAGCTCAAATGTACCTCCAGAAACTATCCAATCCAAAGGAATTACCCTAGTACTTCCCATCCCATCATCCTACATTGTTTCAGCCACAGGACTCAATATACACTATTTTTAAGTTTATTTAGTTTCTTTCTCTTCCACTAGCAGGTAACATCTGCAAGAACAGAGGTCTTGTTTGATCTTATACATTGCAATATCCCAATGCTCCATAAAAACCTGGCATGCAGAATCGACTCAATTCTTATTTATCAAAAAATGATATTGCTGTATTTCCATAAGTTGACACACATAAAATTATTGAGCACATATATACATAGTTTAATGAACACATTTTTTGTATATTGTTGGAACTTCTAGTTTCAATTTATAATTTAAATTGTGCCTAACACATCAAATCATCAAAAATTAATTAACCTTGAGGCCAAGATAATACAGTGAAACACAACTTTTTACTTGGAGGTATAATAAGAAGACCTAATGTTTTAAGATTGCTTAGTGAAGAGGTACAACAATCTACCATTTATACCAAATACAAAATTAGGAAATTTTGTATCAATTTATATAACGTATACTTGTTTTTCCTAAATAAATCCTATTCATATTGACATAAATGGGGTAAAACAAATCAAGACAAAATGCTGAAACAGTGTTCTAAGCAATTTTGAACTTTATCCTTCAACAGTATTGGAAATGAAGCACCCAATAGTCATGATAGACAGAATATGAAAGAATAACTTTTCATCTGTATGTAAAGATACTCCCGTTTTGAGTTAGGATAACTCAGCTTTTAACTCCTGGTGAGAAATATGAACTTCTCAGAGAAGTTGGTAGAGTGCTTAGTAAGTGTGTGTCTATTGGTGACCTTCTATGTGATTTAGCCAGGTGTTAGATGACCTGTTTTTAAAAATCTTTGAAAACATTTTTTATCCTAAGTCTAAGAAGACATAGTATTACCTTTTCCATTGCTTTATTATTGTTGTTGAGGCTGATGAACCACTAAAGAACAGGGCCAGAGTATAAACTTTGTGTTTTTAGAGTAATGACCAACTCACCTTCAGAAAAATCCTAACAGCTTCCTGGGGAATGTGATATGAAGAGCATCCACTAGTCATGTGTGGGCAACAGCAATCTGCAAACAATTTCCAAATGACTTTCTGCTATCCAAGCTTTATTTGGATGCCTACACATCTGCTCTCCTATTAGCATTATGATCAAATAGTTTGAGTGGGTGTACTTTAAATATTTAAAAGCTTTTCCATTCTTGAGAAGCCCCTGATAATGCATGTGATAATTATCTCAATTCTTTTCTATGCTGTTGAGTTTTACAGACTTTTTCAGTATGTAACAGAGATATTAAAATATAGTTTCCTAGTTCCTTTGAAATGCATAATTTTAAAAGTTATATTAAGATTACCAAGAAGATTGTACGATTGGCAGATTTCTTTTACATCTTAGGTATCCAGATGTTAACATACGAAACAGCTTTTTCAGAATGTATTTTCTTTCTTTGAGTAAAAGAAATGAATATTCATATAATATATGTAAATGAGAAAATTTTTCCTATCTCTTTTCTAATTTAGTACTTGGGCTAAGTATATTCTGTTTAAAATTTTCTTTCCCACTTCTAAATTATTACAAACACAAAGCAAGCATTTAAAAATAGTTCAGTGGTAGTAATAAATACACATTTACATGTAACTATTAAAACTTAACACTTAAGTTATTATCTGTATCTATATATTAATTATGGAGCCCTGAGGATTTATAGTACCAATGTAACAGTATCATACCAACTCTATAATTATGGGTTTTACGATTGAAAGAGCATAGTCTTTGACCACTCAGTGAAACAGATAGTTAAAACAAAGATTGGAGATGTTAAAAGACTTTTCTAAGATTACAGAGCTACTAAGTCATAGGACTTATGTTTCATGATTCTAAGTCCAGTGTTCTTACTGACCATATCATGGGCTTTTCATTTAGACATTCTTAAAGTAATGGATATAACAGCAGTGATTTGAAATGAGTTCTGTTGGTGAATAATTGCTATAATATTCATAGCAATAAGACACAGGCTTTAAAGGTGTGCATAAGAATTATATCAAATGCTTATTTAACATAAAGATTTTTGCATTCCATCTCCAGCAGGTCTATGTATTGGCTGTGGTAGAATCTGGGTCTGTGTTTTTAACCAGGTTGTCTAGTGATTCTAAAATTTTCAGTAAACATTTTGAGTTATAATCTTTACATTCAAGCATAAGGTATATAGAGAGAATATAATCTGAGATGTATATATCAAACATATAGGATCTCAATACAGCATTGGCTAATTACCTTCTGAATAATAAGAATTTCTAAAAATACAAATGAATGTAAAACATGTTTTTTTTCTTCTTTTCCAAGTAAGAGGAGGGGAGATGGAGAGACAGACTGCCACATGCATCCTGACTGAGACCTACCTGGCAACCCTCGTCTGGGGCTGATGCTCTGTCCATCTGAGACCATGCTCACAACCAAGCTATTTTTAGTGCCTGAGGCAGAGGCTGCAGGGAGCCATCCTCAGTGCCTGGGCAAATGCGCTGGGATCAGTCGAGCCATGGCTGGGGTTGGGAAGAGAGAGAGAAAGAAGGGGGAGGCAGGAGTGGAGAAGCAGATGGTCGCATGTCCTGTGTGCCCTGATTGGACATTGAACCCAGGACGTCCACTTGCTGGGCTGATGCCCTACCACTGAGCCAACCAGCCAGGGCTTAAAACGTGTTTTTAAAATATTACTTTCTTTTTAAGAATCAGAAGGAGTTTTTGCTTAATTGAATTATCTCAGTCAAAAGTTGTTGACAGTACCTGCTTATCTACCGTCTATCTTGGAGAAAAGGAGGAAAAAAGTGTCTATTTGAGAAGAGTGATTTCCCTATCAATTTAAATGTCAGTGGTGATAAATGAAAACATTTATTTTAATATGAAAACAGATTAGTGAATGACTCCATTTTCTATTCTAAATATGTATGTAACTGTCAATCAAATAAATGTGGCAAAATTACTATGCAAAATCAAACTAATCAGCTTTAATTGTTCAAGGAAAAATTCAGGTCACCTATCAACATAGATGAGGAAAGATGTCCAAATTTTATTTTGTCTATTTAGCATTTCCCACGGTAATTTGCTATTTTAATTTTCCATCCTCCTAAATTAACTATTCAACCTTTCGCTATTCAGATTTCCACACACCTGTTTGGCATGAAGACAAAAAGGCTAAGGAGAAATGGTGTTTGTTGAGTCTCAAACCAGTCCTTTTATCCACTCGCAATCATTAACCATCTGTTTGCTTCCTTTTAACCCCTGGGTGTATCTCCCGATTTCCCACAGGCTGGAGGCCTTGCAGACAAGTCCTCATTTATTGACAGCGCATATGCCCAGCTTCTCTGGCTCTTACACTTCCACTTAATTCCTAAAATAAGACCATATTTCATCCTTTTGGGAATATGCTCAAGTTTGAATTGAACTTCTAGAGATGGAGACTTCGGATTCCGATTCAGGACTGCCTGAGGACCGCCCACGGAGCAGCGCCGTTGGAAGTCACTTCCGGCTTTCCTCTTCTGCCTTCTCGGGGCTTCCACACTAAGCAATATTGAAATAGATTGACGTAACACACGAAGACAGAGAAATACATAGATATTGGCCTTGCGAATTATTTAGGGGTATGTAAGTCAAACCTCAAAGTTGTGAAGACTAAACTGTATCATTTTATCAAACTGTATGGTCTTTTTATTTACCTTTACCATACTTATAACTTTTGAGGTTGAACCTTGGGTCACTATGCCAGTTACGGCAAATAGGGATTGTTCATTTTATTTTTTAGGGCTATGAAGACCTATGTCTGCAAACTATAACATTCAACCACTTTATTTTCCTCTATGGAACACATTTTCTTTTTTTAAAAAACATTTTATTTATTGATTTTAGAGAGAGGAGAGAGAGAAAAGGAGGGAAGGGAGAAGAAGAGAAGTAGATGGTTGCTTCTCATGTACGCCCTGACCAGGAATCAAACCTGGGACTGAACCCGGGACGTCCGCCTGCTGGGTGCACTTTTATTTTTAATGCACTCTGCCAGTAACTGAAAAATTTGCAAACAACGTTGTAACGCCAGTGGCTGAGGCCAGGCAGGTTCCCGTTGGATTTGGGCAGATGGTAAAAGATCTGAGGAGGCAGAAAGCTTTGGGCCATTCTCGTTTAATAGAGTCTCTCAAGGGCAGACAAGCAAACAGGCAGGGGAACACTTCTTTCCAAGGCAGCAGGTGAAAAGACAGGAAGCAGCCCTTAGCCGTGGCCAGCAGGCGATCCACGCACGACTGCCCTGAGTCCAAGCAGGGTATAACCTTACAAGGGCTATACACATGTGGCTCTGCCATGTGCTCACACGCTAATCATGCAAAGTGCAAGTGAGCAAGCCTAATACAGCTGTTTTTCCAACAAACATGTTGACTGATTACATAGAACCAGACTATACTGAGGTTATAAATATTATTACTACCTTGATTAGGCCACAGAGTTTCAATATAGATGGTCTGCAAACTATTGTACTTTACACAATAAGTTTCACCCACATTTTGTGGAACAATGCCTCCATATTTGATTGTTCTTTTCTCATTCTGTCTTCTCTGAACATAACATTAACTCACTCAACAATGACTTCATTCTTAAATTCAGATTGCACGATTACATTTTGACAGCTAGATTGATAAAATATGATTCACAACAATAGATGATTTATTGAGTGCTTAGTGTGTGCATGGCACTATTATGAGCCTTTCTCTTCATGTCCTCCCTATGAAATGAGATACCCTTGACTTCCGTGATGGTCAAACTGGCACACAGAGGTTAAGTAACTCGCTCAAGGTCACCGAGGTTACATTAATTTAAATTTAAAAAGGATTTTAGTTGTCAGTTCCCAGACAGGCAGGAGAAGTGTTGAAATTAATATTGTGCTTTATTTGAGCACGTTAAAGTCTACTCACTTCTAATCAACTTAATGTAAAAACCACTAAAAGAAAGGAGATAAAGATATGAGTACTAACTAGTCACAGTTTGTTATATAATTTTATATCAAATTATTAGACTTTAGTATATCCAGATTAGTCATGCGTGATTGATTATAAATATAAACATTTATATCATATAATTATGGCAATAAATCAACATTTTAATATCAAATTTTCAATAGGTATAAGGCATTCTTTTCTCACTGATAATAAAAATAAAATGTATTACAATGAATAACATACATGTAAATATGTTTAGAGAAAAGAGGATGTTTGCTCTCATGACAGGAGCACCTGTGAGTATTATGAAATTATAAACAAAATTTAAAACATCTTTAAATTTTAAGTAAAAAGAGACATTTGTAATACTGGTTTACTTTGTCATTTTCTGAAGGAGAGCTAAAAATAAAAGTTGTTTGCAGTTGTTGTGCAAAGGCCATGTAAGTTGAGCCTATTTCTCTGATTTTTTTCCTGGAGGACAGTGAATGTTTTATGACACATGGATGGTTTAGAGACTACATCTGTAAGGATGGTATCTTTGCTTGATGGCATACAAGTCAAAGAGGCTGGTGTGAGGGCAAAGGGGGAAGGATGTCTTATCAGCGAGGCACAGCAGTCTTTTTACCTGGGCTCTATTCTCCTTCAAAGGCAGAAACCCATGTTGTCCCTAGTTTTCAGTCTCAGATGTCTAGTTTATGAAAGCATCATTTATTGTTTTATATCTTTAAAGAAAATTTAGATTCTGCAGTTTACTGCAGTAGTTAACATCTCCCTTTCTGTAAAATAAACGAATTGTAATGGTGCTTTTTTTTGAACACGTTAAGGCAAAATCATTTTTTTAATGAAATTTCTGAAGTGGTTTCGGTAAAATATATTAATACTTTAAAAACACAAACTTAATAAAAATGTACAGCAGAAAAGCAATCGTAAGCTTCCTGTTAAGGACAGAGTCGCAGGCAATAGAGGGAAAAGTATGGGCTGAGGAGATAGCTTGAATTTTAGCTCCAACACTTTCTGCAAGTGTGACTTTAGTCACATTCCTGATTACTGTTGCTTTATATAACACATGGAAATCAATAATCAAGCACCAACCTATACAAAATGCTGTGGATGCACGAATGCTCAGGAAATGCTAGTTTTATACCTTCAGATTCTTTTCTTATTCAGTGAGATTGGAGATTTGACACATACGTTGGCAGCTGGACACTCACATTATCCGCTTGCTGCTATGTTAATACAGTGAGATGAGAGATGAGTGAAATCCGAGGCATATGATGATGATAGTAACTGACATAACATTTTATTTAAATGTCATAAGTAAAAATATAAAGTCTCATTTTAATTTAAGTAGTAAGAGAGCTAGGTTAATAAATGCATACTACGCATTATATCTTCTTAGTTGACTGTTGCATTAGGTACAGTAGATTATTACAGAAAATGACAATACTCTGATAAAACTAAAGGTTTTGACCCCCTTCTTTGTTTATTTATTTTTTCCCTCTAAGGCTTTGAAGATTTAATATGGTAGTACTACTTTAGCTGAGCTCACAGAAAAGGAAATTTACATTAATGATTAATTAAAAACTATCTGAAATGAAAATCAATCTCATTAAATAAACACTGTCAAATTTTCTGGCACGTTATTTAGTGTACCCCTGTGAACAAGATTTATTCAGAATGACAATTCCTTGAACACGTTACCTGGAAACATTTTGAAATCAGTCAAACTCTTGTTACTGGCAGAAATAACAAAATTTCAAGTGTTCCAAAACCAACATGGAGAGTAAAACTAGTCTTTGAATTATAAAGAATCTGTCTCATTTTTGCTTTTATAGCCAGCTGTTAAGCACATCACATATATACCGTATTTCCCCATGTATATGATGCTCCCATGTATAAGATTCACCTTAATTTTGGGGCTGAAATTTGGAAAAATGTAGTACATAAAGTTATTGAACTCAAGTTTTAGTCATCATAAAATTCATACAACTCACGGATCAGACAGTGGCGCAGTGAATAGTGTGTCGAATTGGTACACAAAGGACCCAGGTTCTAAACCCCGAGGTTGCTGGCTTGAGTGCAAGCTCATCAGCTTGAGTGCAGATTGCTGGCTTGAATAGAGGATCATAGACATGACCCTTTGGTGTCTGACTTAAGCCCAAAAGTCACTGGCTCGAAAGCCTAAGGTCACTGGCTTGAGCCCAAGGTCACTAGCTTGAGAAAGAGGTCACTCTGCTCTACTGTAACCCCTGGTCAAGGCACATATGAGGAAGTAATCAATGAACAACAAAGGAGCAGCAACAAAGAATTGATACTTCTCATCTCTCTCCCTTTTTGCCTGTTGTCCCTATCCGTCCCTCTCTCTGTCTGTGTTATACACACACACACACAAACACACACACACAAAAAACACACACACACACAAATTCATACAACTCCTCATTACTGTCAAAACTCTCATCCATTAGCTTGTCCTCATCTGTGTCTGATGACGAATCACTGTCTTCAACAATGAGCACAAAAACAAGCACAGAAAGTGGGAAATGCAAGTAATAAATCTACTACCACTGTATAAGACACACCCACTTTTTAGACACCGAATTTTTTGGAAAAGGGTGCATCTTATACATGGGGAAATATGGTAAATACCTATCATGCACATTGGTATACTCTGGAAGGCACACAGCAAAGACTAGAAAATGACATGTCATCTCCTCCACAGGACAGATTTCCTGAGCCTCTTGATGTATAAAATAGATTCTGGTCAAAATTTACAACATGCAGCAGAATGTTCTAATTTAGCAATTTTGAAGAACTGATTATGTGTTGTACACTTTTAATTTCCACAATTGTCCTCTAAAATGAGGTGGCTTTTTATATATTTTTTATTTTTATTTTTTCACCATTTTACAGATGGGGAAACAGAGGTACTAAGATTTTAAGTAATTTACTCTATTTTACAGTCATCACAGAATGCTAATACAAATATAAACCAAAGCCCATTTGTCAGTTCAAATTCATGTCTGATGTTATGTGGTTTTCTAATAAGGTAAACTATTTGATAATTTCACCAAAACCTTCTCAGACAATAAAATAGATGTCCTCTTAATAGCATAAATACAAGGTAAGAAATTCAATTTTCACTGAAATCACTAAAAATCCCCTTTGGTTAAAGTATCATCTAGTTGGAAAAATGGGTTAAGGTGACTCGAGTAAGAAAATGTAAATAAAAAAATAATTTTGTTTCAGTGAGTTGTAAAGTATCCTTATATTTGAAAATATTAAAGGTCTACAAATTTAGTTGAGAAATAAGTAAGGATTTGTGGGGAGGCTGTCATTGAAAAAATTTCCAGAATAACTTAGATTGTTGAAGATAAATGAAGTGATGATTAAAATGATTAAAAGTCTACAGCGCAAATGTTCATATCACTAACTATTTTTCAATAGAAGATGTATTTACTTAAGAGCTGTACAAGCACCTAAGAGAAGACACTAGACCTTGGGATATGAATAGTCTTTTCCAAACCTAAGCTTTCATGCTTTCATGTTTCTTTAGCAACTACAGTATATATATATATATATATATATATATATATATATATATATATATATATATATATGTATTTTTCTGAAGTGAGAAGCAGAGATGCAGGGAGACAGACTCCCACATGCACACAGCTGGGATCCACCTGGCATGCCCACCAGGGGCGATGCTCTGCCCATCTGGGGTGTTGCTCTGTTGCAACCAGAGCCATTCTAGTGCCTGAGGTGGAGGTTATGAAGCCATCCTCAGCTGCTGGGCCAACTTTGCTCCAATGCAGCCTTGGCTGCAGGAGGGGAAGAGAGAGATAGAGAAAAAGGAGACAGGGAAGGGTGGAGAAGAAGATGGGCACTTCTCCTGTGTGCCCTGGCTGGGAATCGAACCCAGTACTTTCACACACCAGGCCGGCACTCTACTGCTGAGCCAACCAGCCAAGACCAACTACAGTATAGTTTTAAGGTTATGAAAAACATTTTCCTAATTTGTGAGCACTGAGTTTTAAGGAGAAATTAATATATTATTCAAATATTATTGCAGTAAGAATCTTTTATGTTCCATTAAGATTTTCATATTTTGCTTTATTAGAGTATACTATTTAAAAACATTGTTAACATGTTCTTTTTTGAAGAATGCTTATTCAGTTTAGGTTTTATTTTCCAACATTCATGGTAATCAATTACATTTCATGAAATAACCAGGTTTTAAATCAAGAAACATACATATGTATAAATATTTGAAGGTACATTATAAATATAAATAGATCTGATTCTAGAACTTCAATTAAATGGAATATCAAAGCCTACACTTTGTTCCATTTCTGGGTCCTGTACTGAGTGGGAGGATAAATGATGCTGGGTGGGAGAGACTGCCACAGAAGCATGCAAAGAAGAGAAACCAAGGCTGATTTGGATTGGAAACAACACAAAAAAGTGTGTGAACTTTTTGGCAAAATGTAGCGAGGAATTCCAGAAGAATGGGTCATTCATAACTAGGAGAGGTGTGTGGACAGGAGTGAAAAGAGGAGTAGCAGAGTTGGTGGCCAGGATAGCAGTGAAACATGCAGCAATTTGTATAGAACTAATTTTTACAAAGAGATTATGTGTCAGGTGTTATTTTCTTGCCATGGCCAAGGTATCAGGTTACTTAAAAGTGCAAAGTTTGACCAAACAGATCACTGACACATGTCACATTCAAAATTGATTTATTTTAGTGAAATCGGTAATGCCACTTCACAGGGATTAATTTTTCTTTTGTTAGAAACTGAAGGCGCTGGCCGGTTGGCTCAGTAGTAGAAAAATGGCCTGGCCTGTGGATCTCCTGGTTTGATTCCTGGTCAGGGCACACAGGAGAAGTGATCATCTACTTCTCCACTTC
Organism: Saccopteryx bilineata; assembly: GCF_036850765.1. Taxonomy (NCBI): domain Eukaryota; kingdom Metazoa; phylum Chordata; class Mammalia; order Chiroptera; family Emballonuridae; genus Saccopteryx; species Saccopteryx bilineata. The sequence continues at coordinate 19,318,575 of NC_089495.1, forward strand.
TTCCACTCCATTTTCTCTCTCTCTCTTTCTCTCTCTTCTCCTCTTGCAGCCATGGCTCGATTGGTTCAAGCACATTGGCCTGGGTGCTGAGGTGGCTCCATAGAACCTCTGCTTCAGGCCCTAAAAATAGCTCGTTTGCAAGCATGGCTCCAGATGAGCAGAGTATCAGCCCCAGACTGGGGTTTCTGGGTGAATCCCAGTCAGGGTGCATGAGGGAGTCTGCCTCTCTATCTCCCCTCCTCTCACTTGAAAAAGAAAAACAAAAAAAACAAATGGAAAACAAGGTTTTGTTTTTATTTTCTGTTTTCTTGATAAATGCACCATCATGTATTTGTAGTCTTAAGTGATATAGCTAATGGTCTACATAATAACTTTTACTGATCATTACCCCTTTTTGTAAATCAAATGCATATACTTATTTAAGGGTCTATTGGTTATAAAAAGAAGTAAACATAGTATTTATATCTTTAATGAATTCGAGATCAAATGAAAATATGACTTAAGGACATTAAAATTAAGTAACCACAGGCAGAGTTTGGGTATTGAAGTTAAACGTGGGTCACATACCAGCCCACCTCATTTTGGCTGTCTACGTTTGCCTAAGTTATTTAACGTTCTGAAGCCTCATTCTTCTCCTAAAAACCCAGGTAATTGATTGCGTAGATCTCCTGAGGTTATTTTGCAGGTAAAATTAGATAATGTGCGTCTATCAAATTACTTGGTCGCTTGGCACAGACTAGATTGAGCACATAATCATAATTATTGTCACTAAATTATACTGACCATTGCTAATGAAGCTAAGAGAAAGAGCAGCTGTATTTAGTGTAGTTTTATAAATTAAAGTCTTATAGGAAAAAGTCTTTGATTTGTAGCTAAGTGAAACTCACATTATATTAGAGATCAGTAACCCAAAATATATTGCATTAGACATCAGGATGCAGTAAGACCCCAATTTCTTTGGAAAATCTTCTAAAATTGCAGCCTTCATTACTTTGAACAACTTATTTAATGTCTTCATGTATTTATTTTGTTCATCTGAATAACCAGTGACACATAATCAATAATTTTTGGATGCCCTATAATTCACAGCAGATGTAAAATGATTAAAATATCAGTATTGGCTATATTTCTTTGTGGTATTTAAAAACATCACAGACATACTTATCAAAAGAAGATATCAGTGGTATCTGTAAGAAACAGAACATTGACCATGGACACTATTGATCTAAAAAATATTATGATCAGATACCAATCAAGATTCCTCATTCTTCTAGAAAACAGACTCTCTCATTTGAAGATTTGCCACAGTGTCAGGCAATTATTTCTTTAAAAAATTTAAATGACATGATAAATATTTTCAAATATATTCTAATGGCCATGAAAATATTTTGTGATTATTTTACTGAATTTTGGCAAGGTGATCAAATAATACAAAAAAACTACAAAATATAAATTTAAAAGTCTGGGACCATGAAACATAAGAAAAAATTTAGCACTTAAATCCAATTCTCATAGGATGAGATGGAAGAAAGTTGTTATGGATTTAATAAAATATAAATCCATTTATTAATGAAAAAACCCTATGTTTTTAAAGGCCATTTTAGTAGAATGGGAAGTAAAGAAAAGTTTTATTATGGCAGATAATTTACCTAAGTTATTAAATTTTCAATGAGGAGAGTTTAGGTTGTATGAATTATACATGTAAAAATTAGTGGCACTCATTTCTAAGAAGAGATGATCAGATATGTGCTTACTGATTCTTCGGTGATTACAAGGCTCATTATATTTGATTTAGCTTTGATAATAACATGGGAAATTAATTGATTTGTAATTGATCAAAGGAAGGTGAGAAATTGATGTGAATGTTCATATTCTGTGCTTTCTTTGCTTTCATGGTACAGCTCCAGTTTTCTCGGGCATGAATACAATCCAGTTTGAGTTACTTTGTGTTAAGATCTATCTATGAATCTACTTTTAAGGCTAGATATTTCATCTCAACTTGGCTATGAGTTCCTAAGCTGCAGATATAAGAGAGCATGACTGTTCTCAAACAGAAATTTGTCTGTAGAAGTAAATCAAAGGACTAAATAAATAAATTAAATCCGACTGTGAAATTCAGTGCTTTGATCTACTCTCTGGAAAAAAAAAAGTCAGGAAGTTAAGTACTGTCTGAATAAATCTTTTGTATATAAATGATCTTCAAAGTCAACCTTTCAGAGTAAGGTCATTTTCAGAAATGACAGAAAGTCAATGGAGCAATAGAGAATTGTTGCTTTATTCAATTAAAGCCTCCCTAATGATTATTTAAGTCATATTGACTTAATAAGAAGATGGAAAGGGAAATAATCCCAAAGTTATAAAGATCCTTGAAGGATAATAGATGTGAATTGTAGAACTGTAGAAAGATAATAGATGTGGCATTTCAAGTATAAAAACGTCATTCACACTTCCAGGTCACTGGCGATGACTTGGCACTGGACATTTGCATATCGATCCCATATGTCTCAGTTTCCCATAATGAAGATAGAGATCTCACTCTTTCTTCACATGGATTTAGAAATTTTCTGTAAATCACTTACCGTTTCCACAATTAACTCTCATCCCCCAAACACTCCTTCCTCTGTCTCTGTGTCTTTCTCTCATACTCTGTGTGCATGTGTGTCCATTAATTAGTCAAAATTATTGTCTACTTAGTACAGCCTGAACACCATGCTGTGGAGGAGGTGCGTGGGTGGCGTGGATTCAAAATAAGGCAAACTAAACCATTCTGTCTTTGTTCACATATGTATAAGATGTGACACATGATTAGACAATTTTTCAAAGATAACTTAAGAAAAAATCACATTCTAGTTAAAGATCAAGAGGGATAAAACAACCAATCTGAAGAACTACCCTAGACAATGTAATCCCTACCCTAGACAGCCTCAATCCATCAAGAAGTTGTTTATATTTTTTTTCTCATGTAACTTTAGGTCTTTTGTTATTTTTTATTATAATGAATTTCTTACAAATTTATTTAGTTCATATTCTTAGGTACTGAGGGTTAGATCTTCAACATACGAATTTTGTGAGGGCGCAGTTCAGCACATAACACATACATACCATCAGACCACTCTTCGGAGAAGGAGGGTAGGGTGCCAGGCTGGCGCTGGGAACTGCCCTGAGTTCCAGGGACAGAGCAGATGTGGGTGATGACAAGTTCAGAAGCAGAGTCCTTCAGTCAGGCAGTATGGATAGAGGAGTGATTAGGCATTGTGAATTGTTTTTGTTGCTTCTGAGAAACTGGCTAAGAAAAGTAAAATCTGAAAAGCATGTTTGTACTGGAAGCCCTGTGTCACAGCTTTTGTTGAAAAGCGGCCTGGAGCCACTCTGTCACTGCCTTCCCCATAAATAAGTGGTCCAGGCTCAAAGACAAGAAATTATCGAGAGGAAATCAGCAAGGATGCTTTATAGAAATGCCATAAAACATACAAATTAAAAAAAAAGACAAAAGGAAAAACAAATGAAAAACTTCACTAGAGGATGAGCCAGAGAAGAAATGGGACAGAAATGAAGAGTTAAATAGGATTAGAGAAATGTGCCAAGGAACCTGAAATGCACTTTGTTGGCATATCTGAACAAAATAAAGAACAGAAAATCTTTAAACCATACAATTGAAGAAAAGTTTTTATAAAAAGGGAAGGCTTGAATCTGCAGAGTGAATGGACCAAATAGAGCCTCAAGAAATTAACTGAGAATAATTGCGGTTGAGACATAGTCTAGTAAAATAACTAAATTCTAAAGAAAAAGATATTTGCCTAAGCAGATATGTAAAATTGAACTCATCTATCTGGGTGTATAATTAATTTAGTCTTATATTTACCCACAACAACCAAGATTAAAAGAAGATGGAGCCTATAAAATTCTCAAAGTGTAAATGAAGAGTTTATAGACAAAAGCAAGCAAATTTTCTATGAAGGCATCAGATAAATATTTTTTGAACATGAAAGAAATCAATAAATGCAGTTTCCATGCTCTTTGATAAAACCATGACGGTAAAATCCAGACAATAATAATTTAATGAAGACTAGCTGTGAGCATTGAATCCAATTAAATGTAGGACAGAAGACTCAAATCACTATGAGAGTTATGATTTTTAAAACAGAACGTGAAAGTTTTAAGTCCTGACTATTTAAAAATGTATCTTTAAAAGTCTGAGCTTGAGAGGAAGGAAGAAGAGAAAAGTTGGGAGACTGAGTAAGGCTGTGTATTTATAAAGCTGAGGGTCAAAAGATAATTTAAAACCCATAAAGCAGATCATGCAAGTATTAGTATACTTAAATAGCATAATGATAACCATTAAGAAAATGGTATACTCAATGAAACTGAGAAGGGAAGGAAAATATATTGCTTAAATGGTTACAGTAGAGAAACTAGAGAAAAAAGAGGATTAGGATATATAAAATTGCAGTTATAGCTGTAACCATGACAATAAAAGTACATCTAAACTATCAGAAGAAATGTAAAGAAAGCAAAGACAATGTGTTTAGAGGAACAAAACCTGTGATGATGGAACTAATATCGAACATATCTATGTCACATCAATAAATGCATATCAACATAAGTAAAACAAGCATCCTATTAAACTTAATGATTAATCAATTGGATCAAGAGGCAAAATCCAACATGTGCTGTATGCACGAGATACCAGTTCCTGCTGATGGCTATGTTGGGACTGGATCTGAAAGAGTCACATCTGGAAATGGTAAGACTAATCAAACTATTACAGATTTCACAGGAGAAATGATGGTGTCTTGATCTGAGACAGAGGGTGAATTTAAGAAATCAGGAGAATCTGAAAGAAGAAGCATTTGTTATTGACTAGATGGAACTTGAGAGAGAAAGGGGTTATCTCTAAGTTTTCTAATGGGATTACCATCAACTGAGACAGAGATTATTGGTAAGGGTTTTGAAAAGAAAGATGGTTCATTTATCTTCACCTCTTGAAGGTGAATTGGTTGGATCTGTGGGTTTACCTGAGTAGATCGGCTGGGTGCCTAGTATCTACCTTAATGCAAATCTCAGTGGACAGGTTAGGAAGAAGGCACTAATTTAGAACTTTTCCCAGTAGAGGGAGTAAAATAAAGTTCATGGCTAGTCTGTAAACTGTATGTTAACACAAAAATTATATATTTAGGACAGTTGTGGAGTTCAGCATAGAAAGAGAGTGATAGACATGACAAATGGGAGGGGGAAGAAATCTCATTCTTTCTCACAAAGAAGAATTGACTTTCTTTGATTGGCAGCTTTATTTTGGGTCATACACTGATTTTTAACATGCTAATATGTTAAAGATTTTCTAATGTTATGATAATATAATTCTTGTAGCAAGATCTTATTTCTGTTATTTTACAGTAGAAAATCTCCCAACCACAGCACTCTAGATTACTGCAATAACTTGTAAATACAGGGAACGCCTTTGTGTTCTGCTGCATTGGTTTATTTAATGTTAATAGCTCAATTTCTCTAATTTATTTCTTATTAGATACAGATTTTGAAATGATTTTGTAATGGTTCTTAACACTAAAGCCATTGTAATGCCTATTAATGATACAGTTACCATTTTAAGTCAAAAGTATTTTAAAAATACTCTGAATTTCTCACTTTTCTAATTAAATGTAACCAAAAAAAAATCCATTTTATTACAGCAGTGAGGTTCTATGTGGAACATCCGATACAAGTAACTTAACATTTCAAGTTGTTAAAATCACTTTGGTTTGAGTTTCAGAACTTAAAACACTAAGCGTAGTTCACTGTAATTATGTAGGCATTCACAACCTGTAAATATCAAGATGGTTTAGCTCCCAACCAATTGAACAGAAGCGCAGTCCATGAAAGTCTTTGCCAAAATGAGGAGAGGTGGCACGCTAAGAAAATGTTACATTTTTTTCTCTTCTGTGAGACAGAAGAAGGGAGTAGGGGGAGGAGAAGATAGGAGACTTGGGGGAGTGGAGAAAGCCTGTGGGACCTGTGTGGAGAAAGGCACACAGGAAGGAAGAGGGAGAGTTATTTACTTGACTTCTTTATTGTGTTAAGTTCTTTCAGGAGTACAGAACAGGTTGAAGATACAGACCTGGAGCTACCTTCTCCTTCTGGCTGGATTGGGACTCGGGTGGGATTGGAGGTGGTAGGACACAGGGCAGCCCAAGTACTAGGGAACAATGGCAATGTAACACATGATACAGGGCAGCCCAAGTACTAGGAAACAATGGCAATGTAACACATGATACAGGGCAGCCCAAGTACTAGGGAACAATGACAATGTAACACATGATACAAAGCAGCCCAAGTACTAGGGAACAATGACAATGTAACACATGATAATGGTTGGGAAACTAAAGCTAACAATGTATCTTCTTACTGCAAGGACAGGAATCCAAGGCATGTTTTCAGTAAACTGGGGTTATACAGGAAAAGTAATTCTGCATGCTATGTGGAGACTTTGAAGAGATCCATCACCTTGTCCTTCTTTTTCCTTATCTCCTTTCTTACGAACTTGTAACTCTATCACTGTAGTGGCAACCTCTACCCCCCCTTCTTCCCCCTCTGTGCCTCTCTCTGTCCCATTGCCCTCTGGTCTCCATTTACACCAATATCACCTCTAATATGTATACTTTTCTCCTTCCTTCTTATGTCTCTCCCTCAAATCCTAAAAAATTTCTCTGAAAGGCCAAATGAATAAATAAAAATAAAAACTCACAAAATATTAAATATATTTGCATGGGTTAAGTTTCCTTCACCGTCTTAGAATTGGGAGGGGAAAAAGCACCCATTGTATGTTCTGGCTTCGTCTTTTAAGTATCCATTAGAAGTCATAATATTGCACAAAGAGACTCGTATCTTTAATTTTGTCTGTGTGTACTATTGGTTCCATGAAAAGTCAATACTTGGTAAGTTTACAAAATGCTGATTTGCGGGGAGGGAGTTGTCTGGTAAATGTCAAATGATCTGTATTTCTATCCAGCTCTTACTGGTGATTCCTGCAAGCCTATATTGTTTTAGAAATAATTGATTGGCAAGCATAAACCCCTTTTAACAAATTAGAATTTACAGCAGAAAAGCATTGCCTCAAAATACCAACGTGTGCAAAAATTAGAAGCACTTGCTTATTTTGCCTGTAATACAAAAAGCATTTGGTGTAATTGCCCCTCTAAATATACATAGCTTATGGTAGTACCTGGAACAAAGGGGAGGGAACTGATGTGACGCTCTCCAGGGCCGAGCTGGCGTCCAGACTCCGCCCCCAACTGGCTCTGTGCCTTCTTCTCACTTCACTCACGACCCCATGCTTTGGCTTTCTTGTTTGCTGTAAACACAAAGTGAGCTCTGCAGGATAGCTTCCACCGCCATGTTGCTTTATAAAAGATGCTTTAAAGTCATCATCGTGCCCATTTCCTTCATCAAGTTCAGTTTGCTTTTCAAAGAAAGTGATCCCTTCAAATGTCAGGGCATTTAAAAACATGAATGCCATCCTGAAATTTAAATATGTCTCATGTCTAAATGATTTAGATATGCTCTAAATCTGGGAAGTGCATTTCTTAGTCCAGAAGCCCCTAGCCCTAATCTAGGAATGACACCCCGTATCTTTGAGTACTACAGTTGGCTCTAAATTCCCATTCAACCAACCAGAATACTTGGATAAAAAATTATCCAAGGAAAAAAATCTCACAAAGTTCCAGAAAGCATAACTTGAATTTGCCATATACCAACTACAATGCTGAATCCAAATAAGTGAAGAGATGTACAAGCATACCCTGCTGTATTCTATATTCTATATGTAAATACTAAGCCATATTATACCAGGGACTTGAGCAACGATGCTCTTTAGTATCCAGGAAGGGGCGGTTAAAAATGAATCTCCCATTGCTACCAGAGGGTCCACTGCATATATTGTAGCTACAGTATTATATTTTCTAAAACAAATACAAAAATATATCTTTGTATGTAGATAAGATCTATCTAAAGAAAGATTGTAATTTACATGATAGATTATAAAATTTAATTTCAGTGTATCTGAACCAAAGATAGTAAAGCCATGGGCTGTTCAGTCCAGTCTTATTGAAGGCACGGTCTGTGACTGCTGCAGGGTGAGGTGCTGAGATGCAGTGATGATAAGTGATGTACAGTCGGAGGTTAGAGTCAGTGTACTGGGCTGAGCTACTGCAGAAGGTGATGTCTCAGATCAGTAGGAAAAGTGAAGAAGTGTATTATTCCAGGTAGGCAAGGGCAGGAGGGCCAGAGTAAGGGTCATGGCAGGCTGAGGGCAGAGCATGGGCAAAGGCCCAGGTATGAAAACGGTGTCATGAGTTTGGAGAAACAAAAATGGTTTTATATGGCTGAAGAATAAAAGGCGGAGAAAATGTTGGTGGCAGGAGAAAAGACAGGAGTAAGCCAGGGATGCAGTAACGCCTTGTATATTGTATTGAGGAACTTATACTTCACCGTGACTGCATCACAGAATGAGAAAAGGAACTTGGGAAGAGAATGCCATTTGGAAGTATTTCAAAATACTAAGGAAATAAACTAATGGGAGGACGTCAAGGGACAATGACACCAGGCAGGAGGCCATTTTGAAAGTTTATTTGAAAGATGATGAGCTATGACTTGTGTATTAGGGCTCTCCAGAGAAACAGGCCAATATAAAAAATATTTTAAAGAATTTACTCAAGAGATTTTGGGGGCTGGGAAGTCTGAAATTTTTAGAGCAGGCTGATAGGCTGGAAATTGAAGTAAGATTTGACTTCACAGCCTTGTGTCTGAAATCTGCAAGACAGGTCATGTAGATGGAAAACACAGGCAAGGTTGAGATATTTCATTCTTGAGGCCAAGCTCCTTCCTCTTTAAGAAACCTTAGTCTTTGTTCTTAAGACCTTCAACCGATTGCATGAGGCCCACCACATTATGGAGGGCAGTCTGCATTACTCAAAGGCTACTGATCATATAATCAAATGTTCATCATATCTAAAAATAAGCCTCCACGGCAACCTCTCAAATGGTGCTTGATCTAACTGCGCACTATAGCCCAGCCAAGCTGACATATCCAATTAACCACATTTTTTATTATTCTTTGTATTAATTTCTTGTGAATCGTTACTCAGGATTTTCAGTTGGTTTGATTCATTCTGTTTCTGTCCTGCCTTCTTTCTCCTTCATATTACTTCAGAAAACTAAAGTAAGATAGTACTAACAAATGCAAAATGAAATTACAACCAAGCAATGGTTTCCAGATTGTCGTGAGCAGTTGTGAGGATAGTCTGATTATTAAAACAGTGAAAAGGGACATTTCATTCTGTTAAAGACAACAACAGAAATCCCACAGTGATACAACACATTTGCAGTACCTTTCTCTGCTGACCTCAGTAGCACTGCCCTTTATATCTGTGCCTCTACATGAAATCCTTGCTGGGATGGGCTTTTTAATTGTTTGTTTTGCTTTGCTCAATCCCTCTCTCCCCCAAGTCTGCCCCACCCCCACACCCTGAGAGCTGTCAGCTTGCTATCTATGAGTCTGTCTCTATTTTGTAACAAAGAGGAAACTTTTGAAGTAAATAATCATTCCTTTAAAAATCACATTTTTCTAAATGACTGTTTTCCTTCTTTTTAAAAGTGAAGAAGCATTCATATGCTGTCAGAATCTTCATAGGTATCTCCTCAGATAAAAGTTAACTGACCCTCACAGAGTGTCTACTATCAATACATACACATTATCTAAACTCTACTAAGAGAGAGGTATTATCTTCCTATTTTATTGAGCTCTTAACTAGCTTATCTGAGGACCCGTGGCTGAGCGGCACATCTAAGACAGAACCCTTAGTGGTTTGACTGCAACCCCATGGCTTTCCTGCCCTGCTCTGCTGGACTGGTCTCTAAAACCACACATACAGAAGAAAAACGCTAATGCACTCATCCAGCTAGAAGATTGCATCATGTTTGCCTTTCCAAGGAGCTAAAAGAACTTAACTGTAAAGCTTGTAAAATATGAAGTCTAAATATCACACTGAGCCTCGAATTACTCTTTAAGTAACATCCCTGTGCTGTAAAAATCCATTTGTAATGCATTTTCATATGCAAGCTAAAGGATTTCAGAGTCTTTATGGAAAGCCCATGGGCCCTATGCAATTGGTACTCCTCACATGCTTTCTTCCGAGTGCCTAGAAATTCATTGTTTAAATTACCTTCAACGCAAGCCCCAGTCAATTACTACATGTTCATTTTTATTTCATGTGTATAAATGTCTTACTATTGCAAAAAAAAAAAGAAAGAAAGAAGAAGAAGCCATACATACAGAAAGTGTTAGCTGATATAATCAGTAGCAGAACCATAAAAGAAATTGTAAAGATAAGAAACTTTTTCCACTTGTTCATGTATATAGGAGAGATGTCAGAGAAGATGACCCTTAAAAGTGAGCCCTCATGATTATATGCAAATGAGTCTAGTGTTTATAAATGTCTTAATGCAATTAGTTATGTATTGTGGTTGTCTCAAAATTATAATTATGATGATCAGAGGAATATTTTGAAGCTAGCTGAGAGGACCTAATATAATAATCAAAATTTTAGGTATTTTTCTTTGGGGTAGTTGGTGGGGAAATGGCATGTAGCAGAGGAAGGAAATATAATACATTTCACACTGGAAGAATTTTTCCTGGACATTAAAATTTTGCTGTGTTGGGAGGCAGAGATTCTTAACTTTGAATTCACATATTTCTTTACCTCAAATACTTTCCTCATTGTTTAGTTTCTTCTTGCAGGAGTGTGTATTTTGTGTGCACGGGTGTATATGCACTTATGTGTCTAGGGCCAAAAAAGAAACACATAAAATGAAACTCACACACACACACACACACACACACACATCTGTCGCTTATAAATGATAGTGCCCATATAGTAGAAAATAAGAAAAACCAAAATTTCAAGATGTATGTGTGTTGTTTAATATTGTGATGCATAATCTGGAAGGGGCCTTGAGAAAGTGTTCTCTGACTTCACAGTTGATATGAAGTGCTTCAATTAATGGTATGTGAGATGACTAGATTACATAATGGATGAGTTTGAAGTAAAGTAACATATGAATCCATGCTAAGGCAATACAGTTAGGGGACAATGACCAAAACTGTACTAATAGAATGTCAGAAGTGAAACTAACAATGAAAATTGGGAAAAGAACCTGCAGGTTCACAATCAAAATTAGTCCCACATACTGTTGGGTGGTCTGAACCAGAAAGAACATTAAGAAAAAAAATGTGAGGGCAAATTCTACCCTTGTATAAAATTTTGGGGTGTGCACACATGGAAAATACTAACTCATAATGCCTCTGTAAATGTAAAGCATTTCTACACTTTGAAAAGTATCTTTTGAACACTACACTGTCATAAGGTATGAGCTGAAGTGGGCTTTGATTATCAAATGAAAGAATGCTTTTGGAATAGTTTGTAATGGTGCTGCCTGCCGGACAATACTTCTGGTTCGGCAGTAGTCCCTTTATGTCTAGGAAGGCTTGATTTCTTTAAAGTAAGATTTTATTGTATTTTTCTCTTATTGTTTCATAAAAGCGAATGTAAAACTAAAAAATAAAAGTGCTGACACTAGTATTAGAAGCATAGAACCTCTAAACCTAATACTATAGAGAAAAATTGAACACAAAGAAATCAACAACTATTTAAACTGTGTCTGTGGCTAGTTTGGTTTAAATGGTTGACTGTGTGAAAAGATGATGAAATTATTTTTTTTAATTTATTTTTTAGAGAGACAGAGGAAAGTGATGGGGGGAGAGAGATCCATCAATTTGTTGTTCTACCCATTTATAAACTCATTGGTTGATTCTTGTATATGCCCTAACCAGGGATTGAACCCATAATCTTATCATGTCAGGATGATGAGTTTAACCAACTGAGCTATGTAGCAAGGGTCTGAAATAATTTTTTAAAAAAAGAATATTTACTAAATTAGAGAAATAACAAATGATATTAATATATTTTTGAAGGTTTTAGCAAATAACTACTTCCTTCTTATAAAATATATTTTTTGGCCTGACCTGTGGTGGCGCAGTGGATAAAGCGTCAACCTGGAAATGCTGAGGTTGCCGGTTCGAAACCCTGGGCTTGCCTGGTCAAGGCACATATGGGAGTTGATGCTTCCAGCTCCTCCCCCCTTCTCTCTCTCTGTTTCTCTCTCTCCCTCTCTCTCTCCTCTCTAAAAATGAATAAATAAAATTAAAAAAAAAAACTAAAAAAAAAATATATATATATATTTTTTGTTTTTAAGTTTTGCATATTAGACTTCCAGTATATTTTGCAAATCACATTGTTGGTAAAAGAAGTATGGGAATGAAAAAAATAATGAATGTAAAACTGACACTAGAAGGTTAGAATAAGCTATATAATTTCTGACAAATTGCTCAACTTTTCTGATGTTAGCTTTCTTATCTGTAATTTATGGATAAAAAAAGTTCTTATAGTATCAAATCAAGATAACAGGTGTAAAACACATAGTGCCGTGCCTGACACAGTTGAACACTCAGTAAATTGGGGTGGTTTTATGTTCTAACACTAAGCTCAAAACTGTTAGCACTAGTTTTCAGAGTGGACAGAACAGGGGATAGATATAGCATTACAAAATGTCTGCACAGAGTGATTACTAAAATTTATAAATTTCATCTATAGGATGAAAATTAGAAAAGAAGAATGAGTGTCACAATCATAATTCATGGTTATCTCACCGGAAGATATTAAAATGAAAGGCTCACTACTGCATACTGTTTTTAGGATAAAAGTGAATTTTTTATGTATGGATTTCAAAATTCCTGTTGATTTGATCCCTGTTCACATCTCCAGTTGCATCTTTTATGACAGTGCTTATATCCTATGTCTCTGACATTTTATTGTATTTTTAGTCACCCTACGTTTCATAACCTCTGTACATGGTGCTCTCTATACCTAGAAAACAAGTGTTTAGGTAAATTGGCTACTTCATCTCATCCTGTAGATCTCGTTTTAGTCATTGTTCTTCTCCCCATCCCCATTTCTGTTAGATGTCTCTCTAAGGTGCTGCCACAGGAGGCACGGGACACTTCTCAAGCTACATTGCTTAATGATGGTATCTCTCACTAGAGTGTGAATTCTGCAACGATGACTTGTGTTTGACTTCGTTACCTTGTACAGTGCATGGCATAGAACAGGAGTTCTATGTCATGAATATTTATGAATGAAAGTAGAGTTCTGAGGTTGAGAGAGATAAATATAAGTGCAATCAAATAAATTCATGTGAAATCACTTGATCAGATTCAGAACACTAAGAAGTGGTAAAAAATAAATACAAAACTGTTTCCAAAAGTGGCTTGGTAAAATTGACGTATAGCAATTAGAGATACTTACATACACATTGCTCAAGACCCTAGGAGTAGGACTAAGAACTCTCCAGATATCTACACCTAATACTCACTGAATGACCTTAGTGATTTAATTTTTTTTAGCTATAAATATGTTTATCTATGGAGTATGGATAATAACATTTATATACTTAAATTCAGAAGTTGAATAAAACAGATCCTTGAGGTCCCTTAGTTATAAGACACGTGATTTGTTAGTGGTGAAATTAAAAGCTGCTAGGATTTGTGATAAAAAATTTCAGTTTTGCATATTAACAAAATAATCATTGTGAGAACAATAGTAAGTATGTGAAAACAAGATTATATCATTTTGAATGAAACAGAATTATATATATGAAAATAAATAACTAAAAATTATAAAAAGTTAGAAATTTTAAATCACCATAAACATTTCAGTTTAAAAATTATAGATATTTACAAACAATCTACCTATATACTTTACCTATATATTTTAAAGGATACAAACACTTTTTGTAAATAACCACATACTCAAATATAGTTCTTTTCTATTCAATATTCTAACCACATACTGAAATATAGTCCTTTTCTATTCAGTATTATAAGAAATTTTTATTTCTCTAGTTATTGATTATTCATAAAAATATGAATATTAAAATAAATACATTATTTTTGTAATGTATTTATGTAATATATTTGTGTAATTCTTTAAGAAGAATTGTATTCACTTGTTAATTCAGGCCATTTTTCTATGAAAAATCTTCCTGCTTCCTAACTATATTACTCCTCTATGGTAATGTATCAAACTTAGTGTTAAAATATTTTGTGGCCCTGGCTGGTTGGTTCAGTGGATAGAATGTCAGCACAGCATTTGGAATTTTCTTGTGTGAATAAAAAAATCTCAGTGACAGACTGGGTGGCAGAATTGGAGAGTTATATAATAGAGATAAGCTGTTCTAAAAGACTACTGATGCACATTCTCAAAAGAACAAAAAAAAGAGAAAATTAACATACTTAATGTCCAGAAATTGTTAAAAATGGAAGAAATGAAAGTAATTAAACACACTGATAGAATATTTTGGTTTGAAGCAAATATGTAAGAAGGTGCCAAATGGAGACGAAAACATCATAAAATTTGATTATGAAAATCTTAAAAACAGTAAGCAAAATGTAAAATAAATCTGAAAAGTCTAAATATAAAGCTTAGTCATGGAGCGTATTATCTTTCCAGATATAAAGAAATAAACCATTATCTTTAGACTATTAAAACAGTTACAATAATGTACCACAAAAGGCACATGAGAGTGTAAAAATAACCCCCAAAAGACAAAAGAATGAAAAAGTAATTTAAATGCTCAAGTTCACTTAATAAAAATACTAAAATAAAGTTACTAACAGCAATTGAGTTCAGATAACAATAGCTAGAGAACTGAAGTATGAAGCAAGGATCCAATCATTCAAAAAATTCATTTATGACCTTCAAAGTAAAGTCAGATCATGTGCTCCAGCTCCTACTAAGGTGCTGGGCTTATAGGCTTATAGAAATATACATTGTAACTTTGAAGAATACATGACTCATTCAAAGAACTGGATAAGTACAATTGCAATGCCATGTGCTAAGTGATTCTATAGAAAATAACAACAGCAAATGTAGCATCCTAACAAGGCCTCCAGTGTTAGAAGAAAGAAGTCTTATCAGGAAGGAATATTTGAATATGGCCTTGAAAATGAAGAAAGAATGTTAAACTGTGTGTTTTTAGGAGAAGAGGTGGAGGAAATTTTGAAATAGAGGTGAGAGCAAGTTACAAGGCACAAAGGGATATATAAGAATTGTAGCAAGCAGCTCTGTATGGTGGGGGATACATAATGTGGGCCGGTAAGAGGTGAGACCAATGGTTGGTGATCAGGGTGCAGATTTTAAAAGTAGAAATGACCAGATTTGTGCCTTGGAAAGTCCCTTTTGCTGATGTTATGTGGTAGTGTTTCCAATCCCCGGGCCACGGACCGGTAGCAGTCCGTGGGCCATTTGGTACCGGTCTGCAGAGAAGAATAAATAACTTACATTATTTCCATTTTACTTATATTTAAGTCTGAACAATGTTTTATTTTTAAAAAGTGACCAGATTCCCTCTGTTACATTCGTCTAAGACTCACTCTTGACGCTTGTCTCGGTCACGTGATACATTTATCCGTCCCACCCTAAAGGCCGGTTCGTGAAAATATTTTCTGACATTAAACCGGTCTGTGGCCCCAAAAAGGTTGGGGTCCACTGATATGTGGAATTAATTCAGTGAAGCCTCTTGAAATAGCACAGGGAAAAAATGAGGATGGTGTACACTGAGACTGAAGTTGAGTGGATAATGATGAAAATGAACTAAAAAAAACACACACACACACAAACCCAAGAGGACAGAATTATACAATATGTGTGCAGGATAAGAATAGAAAAAAAATGAGAATGGCTAAGTTTTGGGTTAAGTGATAAATAATAATGGTGTCATTTACAGAGATATAGACTAGCAGTGATTAATTATATTTAAAATATGTATTTCCAATGGCTTTAGGCGACCCCTGTGTTTTGGTCGTTGGACCCCCGCCGGGGTCGCGACCCACAGGTTGAGAACCGCTGTTTTAGATATTTGTGCTTTTGAAATATATATCTACATAGGTTTGTCCACTAGGTATTAAATACATGAATTTAGACACAGAAGTGTACTATGGATGATGCAATACCACAAATAAAACCACATGGGAATAAAGGAAGAATGAGAAAAGAATTTTCAGAGTGGAAAATTTTGGAGAACACTGACATTTAAAAAGTAGTGAGAAGATGTATGACAATGAGGTACCTTAAAATTTAGAAAATGTGAGTCTTAGTTCAAGGCCTAAGCAATTATATGAGGACCAGTATAAAATAATAAAAAATAATATAATTTCAGGGAAGTAAATATTTTTTCTAATTTCTAGAGAAATACAAATCTTAAATTAAAGCCACATTCAACTGTAAATGTTATGCAAGAAAAGAAATAAAAAAAATAAAGTAGTAAAAATTCTTCTTAGAAAGAAATGACAGTAAGTTAAATTTAAATAACACTAATGACTCAATTTCAAGTAGAAATGTCCCATGACCTCACTTAAGTCTTTTTCCAGATGTTTTTCAAAATAAAACAGTTCTAACCAGTCATGCTGACTGGCACACCAGACTTCTGAAGCACTATATGTGTAACAATAATTTAAATCTTTGGAAAAGCAATTATGGAAGTCACTTCAATTTAATGAAGACAACACAGTGATGGTTATTCACAGATGGCATGATATTCACATATGGCACATAGAAAACCCTAATGACTCCATCAAAAATGACTACTCTAATAAATTTGGCAAAGTAGCAGGATACAAAATTAATATTAAGAAACTGGTGGCATTTTTATACACCAATAATGAAAAATTTGAAAAAAACTAAGGGAACAATTGCATTTACTATTGTAGCAATAATAATAATAATAATAATAATAATAAGATACCTAGAAATAAATTTAACTATGGAGATGAAAGATCTGTACTTGGAAAATTATAAGACATTAAAGAAAGAAATTGAGGAAGATACAAATAAGTGGAAACATATACAATGTTCATAGATTGGATGAATTAACATTATTAAAATGTTTACACTACCCAAAGCAATCTATAGATTCAATGCAGTTCCTATGAAAATACCAATGGCATATTTCACAGATCTAGAGCAAATATTCCAAAATTTGTATGAAAACAAAAAATATCCTAAATAGACTCAGAAATTTTGAGAAAGAACAGAGTTGGAGGCATCACAATACTATTAGACTATAGTAAAAGGTCATTGTCAAACAACCAGTTACTTGCAAAAGTTGAAATGCGTTAAAGTGATCTGCATTTTAAAAGACATTCTAAAAGATCATTAAGGGTAATGAAGAGACAGATTGAGCTTTTTCCTATTGTAATAAAATATATTATTGCCAACAATTTATCAGTAAAGTTTCAAAATTATTTTATAAAATTGAATACTGTTGTTTTCTTTCTAATGTAACTTTTTCTACAAGTAGGGGTTATTATTATGATATATGCCACCTTTTTAAAAGAAAGATATGCAAAAAGTATTCCAATAGAAGAGGGATGATGTAAGCAATTAAATTACCCATCATGTTCCGCAATGGGACTAGTATTGCATATTAAATATACCCATGCCAGCTGACACATCACATGATTTTGAATGTTTAAATATTATAGTAATTTTCACTAGAGTCTATTTTTCTTCTAGGAAGTTTCTTTTCTTTTCTTTTCTTTTCTTTTTTTTTTTTTTTTGCAGAGACAGAGCGAGAGTCAGAGAGAGGGACAGACAGAGACAGACAGACAAGAACAGAGAGAGATGAGAAGCATCAACCATCAGTTTTTCGTTGCGACACCTTAGTTGTTCATTGATTGCTCTCCCATATGTGCCTTGACTGTGGGCCTTCAGCAGACCCAGTAACCCCTTGCTCAAGCCAGTGACCCTAGGTCCAAGCTGGTGAGCTTTGCTCACACCAGATGAGCCTACGCTAAAGCTGGCGACCTCGGGGTCTTGAACCTGGGTCCTCCACATCCCAGTCTGATGCTCTATCCACTGCGCCACCGCTTGGTCAGGCTCTCCTAGGAAGTTTCAATGAAAATAGTTTGTTAAATTAGTGGGAAGTCATACATAGTACAATGAAACTACATTAATGTTGCTGTAGAGAAGAGTTTACTTTTGACTTAGTCTCTAAAGAAAGGGTTTTCTAGGCAAAATAATAGGAATCTGAGCTAGGGAAGATTAAATGCCTTCAAATAATCTTTAAATACATTTAAATGCCATTCTAAACAATTGATATTCTTGCTAGTGCATCCCTTGAGGATTCCTGGTAGGCAGTACTTTGTTAGCCTTGGGCTGTTTACTGAGTACTTTTGAAAATTTTAAAACAACTTGTTTTTGAATATGTTTTCTAGTTTTGTATCTAACTCAAATGGGCTAAATCCATTAATCACATGATAGTATATAAATAAGCTTAAAATCCTTCAGAAAATTAAATGGTATCAACTTGCCCTATTCTTTTTAATAAACTAAGTAGTATTTTTCAAATTCTCAACACAATTCCTTTACCTGATATCTCTCCCTTAAAACTGTATGGGATTGTAAAGTTAAAGATGCTAGTCCTTACTTTTTTTGAAATAAAAATGTTACATTTCAAACTAATTTGATTACGTTTTAATAGACTCATGTTCCCTAAGTAAGAAAAAGATGGGTGTATACTAGATATAGATCTATTCTAAGCCCTCCTGGGTCATATTAAAATTCACTATAACTACATAAAAGAGGTGAGACAGGAGTGGTGGGTCTCTTTTTTATAAATATGGACTCTAAAATTTTTATTTATTCAATACTTACAAGTCTTAAATTTGAATTTTAAAATGTATATCGCAGTGTTTTTATAGAAGAATTGATTTTATTTTCAGGTGTTATTTACAAATTAAGTTTCATAGGGCTTGCATCATTCCTGGATGAGATGTCCGTTTTATTTTTTACTGTTGCTATAAATTTACCTTTTCATTGAATATGGTAAAAGCTTAGCAATGTTATTTAGAGATAAAAAGTGATTCTTACAAAGTAGTGAAAGTAGAGTGGATATTGAAAGCAAATTTATAGAACAGTTAAGGGTGTGTTGCAGCAAGAATTTCTTTATTTTCTCAAAGTAAAAGAACAGTTTGTCTGCTCCTTTCACAGATAATTAACTGTAGATAAAATATAGAAAAAAAAACTGTCAAATGCATTGGAGAGTGACCAAAAGGGGGGGACAGAGTTGGACAGGAATTGACCCTTGGAGGAAGGGAATAGCATTGAGTAAAATTTTAATTTAATGGCTTTTAACCTGAGCACCTTGTGAGATGTCTAACATTTGGATAAAATATCTTACCATGTCTTGAAGAATGAGAGGACAGAGTTTTCGTTAATCACAGCTATTAGTAATGGGTAGAGGAAATTCCCGGATGGAAATATCTAGAAAGAATGGAAGGAATTTTATGTTCTGTGTATAAACTTTGTTCAAGTCTCTAGCTGGTCCCTGAACTTCAAATACGCATGAACCTCACATACAATCTCACATAGAGACTCTAAGCAATCCAGTTAAGGCTAAAACTTACAGAGATTTGAACTCCCACCATTTCTGGGAGACAGATTTTTCAGTTTGAGTTTAGCTATGTTAAGTGCCCACTAAAACAACAACAGCAAAAACAATACAGTTCTCTTCAGAGGAATGAAAGAACCAGAATCTCTGTAACATATGGGTCCTAAAGTTGAGTATACTCATCAACTTTTTGTCACAGAGGGAGACATATTACCTCATTCTTCAAGGTTGCCTGCTGAGGACATAGCCCTGACAATAGCTTGGGTTAAGAGCAATCAGGGCCTTGAATTCTTGGCATTCTTTGTAAGAACTCTTGTTCAGGGGCTCTCAGAGCCATGGCCAATTGTTTCTCTCAGCATCCATTTTTCTCTTCCTCCATTTTTAATTGGTCTGAGGTAAAGAATAATAATCCTTAGACTGAAGAATGAGAAGATTAGGAAGAACTGAGGACACTAAACAAGAGTACTAGGGCTATATGACTCAGTATTCATAATGTGCTAACGCATTTACCAAGTAAACATGAGCCTTTTGCTCATGACTCTATATGTTCAAAGAATCAACATAAACAACAAAATACATGTTAAAATGTCATTAATTTAAGAAGATTGCACTTTAAATATTTGAAGTCAATTATCTATTTTTAATTGTAATAGTTTTTTGATTTTATCACTTGAAAACATTGAACTTGGTGATTATTTTCTAAATTTCATTTACCTCCAAGTTCTAATACAATTTCCAACAGAATTTTCCATGTGGACATGCCCTTTTATGGAGGATCTGAAAGAAACTATTGCTTAATAATTGGTGTAAATAAACAGTAATTGTTTTTGCTTTGAAAACTTACTAAAATTAATTTAATAGACATGAAAATTCCTTTATCAAATATTTTTATTTTATTTTTTTTTTCAATTACAGTTCACATTTAATATTATATTAGTTTTAGGTATACAGCATAGTAGTTAGCCATTCATATAATTTACAAAGTGAGCCCTTTGAGAGGTCTGGGGCCCCTGACAACATATATAGTCATTACAATATTATTGACTCTATTTTCTATGCTGAACTTTACATCCCTGTGACTATTTTGTAACTGTTGATTTTTACTGCTTAATCCCTTTACCTTTTTCATTCAAACTTTCAGACCCTCATCTGACAACTATCAGTTTGTACTCTGTATCTGTGAGTGTATTTCTCTTTTGTTTGTTTATTTGTTTTTAGATTTTACATATAAGTAGTATAAATCATGGTATTTGTCTCTCTCTGTCTGACTTATTTCACTTAGCATAATATCCTGTAGGTCCATCTATGTTGTTGCAAATGTTAACTTGTGTTTATCTAGTCTATGGAAAATAAGATGCAGTGTATGGTCTTTGACCAGTGTTAAGAAACTGACAGTTACTATAGCTCTTATTAGCTCAGAGTAATTATAATGACTTAAGTAAGACTATGCAAATATTTTAATTTTGTAATTTTTAAGAATTTTATATTAAAGAAATATAATTATAGATATTTTATGGAAAAACATTTTTTAACCATGTTTTAAACAGGAAATATAAAATAGCTTCAGGATTTTTAACTGGCTTATGATGCTTTCAGAATTAACAATAAATTAATATTTTAATTAAAAATTTTGTTACAGAAAGCTAAAAAGGTGATCAACAGAGATATTTTAAATATGTCATTAGTTTAAAAAGGTTTCAGTGTAATAATTATTTTCCAAAATTACATATTTTTAAATTACCTATTATTTTCCTTTTCTACTTCCAAATAAAAATTTCTATTTGTGTACAATGAGCATAGGCACCTTATATGTGGATATACTAAGGGTTGTTCAACTATTTTTTAAAATTTTTATTTATTGAGATTGAAGGTAAGAGAGAGAGGGAAGGGGGAAACACACACACAGAGAGAGAGAAACATTGATTTATTGTTCTATTTATTTATACATTCATTGGTTGGCCCTGTAATTGCCCTGTCCAGCAATCGAACCCACAATCTTGGTATATGGAGACACACTCTACCCAACTGAGCTACCTGGCCAAGGTAGTTTGACTAGTTTAGAGTTGCAGTAGTGACAACTAAATGTAACATATAAACTTCATGGTGAACTTTTAACACAAGATTTCTTGAGGAGAAGATGTAGGATCCAGGAACAAGCTAATATCAACACGTTGACAGGATGTCCTATGATCATTACTGTGCCATAAGCTTGGTCAACAGTGTGAACTTCAATAGATAAATGGAATATCTATGAGGATAATCTCTGGGGGGGTGGGGAATGAACAGATTATCTGGTAAATTAGACTGTTTAGTATTTAAAGTTGTTTGTTTGACAAATCTCCTGAAATGTTAGCAAAATTAGCATTAGGTACATGGATAAGTAAGAGGAAACATGAAAATTTGTGGTAGAATTTATTATTGTATAAAATATTCTTCACAGCATGAGGGTATGTTGACTGATAAAGATGATGAGGAATTCTTCATTGACTTTTGTTTGAATGTCCGGATGTTTACGTGCATTTACTTTGGAATCAAGCATTATCAGACTGTCCCAGTAAAAAATTCATAAAGTTCTTAACTATAATTTAATATCCAGGTATTTCCATTTCTAATGGTCTTATATTCATTATCCACCACTATAATCAAATGCTAGAACTTGTCATTGCTAAGAACTGCACTATCTATGAATCAGAAACCATTAGCTTAAGCAGAGAAGGAATTCATCAAAAGATATTTGGTAGCACACAAAAATCTTAACATAGGCCTAGGAACCAAGCCTGGAGGATTTGCCGTCTAGGTGATGCCTACATTCCCACCTGCTCCATGGGAACAGCACTGCCATGGCCCACACACCACAGCAGGCTCCGCCAACGTGGGCACGGATGCTGCCTCTGTCCCCACTGCCTCTGGAGCTCAATGTGTGTATTCCATTTCCTGAGTGCATAATTTGGAGAACATACCCCTCCTGGCCACTGACTTCTGAATCAAGCTCTGCCATCGAGTCCAATTGGTGGATTTCAGGTCACAGTGCTCCAAGGAGGTCAGGAAAGTGAATTTTAATTTCTAACTTGGGGAACCATGGACTCCTGAGAGGAAGTGTTTCTCAGGGAAAGGTGAGGTTCTTCACTAGCTCTTGCAGTGTGAGACAGAGGGACAGAGAGTACGTGGGAGTGTCATATTCCTCCTATCTCTGAAATACCGTTTCATCCTTCCCGGCAGTTCACTGTTCCAGAGACAGCCTTCATTTTCCGGCTCTTTTAATCATGTATCCTCTTCCCAAAAGTTCTGCAAGGACAGCCAGAGGCGCAGCCCACTGATTTGACTGCTTATTCACCGTCCATTAAACATTCTTGCTCCCCCCTTATCCAGTTTTGATGCTACAGGTTTAGCATTGCAAACACTTTCTTGGAAACATGCTTCCCTCCCATGTATGTGTCTCCCTGTCATGCTCATGAGGCAGAGCCCCAGTTGGGGGTAAGGCCCTTAGTTGCCCTGCTCCCTAACTGCTGCTGAACACCTGTATGCTACTCAAAATACCACTCAGTGTACTGACTGATTGCCCATTCAATTGTCACCAAAAATCTCAAACA
The DNA here is from genome assembly GCF_036850765.1 of Saccopteryx bilineata. NCBI lineage: Eukaryota > Metazoa > Chordata > Mammalia > Chiroptera > Emballonuridae > Saccopteryx > Saccopteryx bilineata. The sequence goes on from NC_089495.1 coordinate 19,341,719, forward strand.
GACATCTGATACTGCCTGGCCTTCTAAGCTACCTGTATTAAATTTGCATATTCAGAAGGCAACACAGTCTTCTGATTTTATTCCTGCTCAGGAGCCGCTAGTCAGTCAGTCTGTTTCCTGCTCCTCCTCCTCATTGCAACCTCTTAAGATCCTTCAACACAGATTTCAATTTTCTCAAGCCTTTTCTAATTTGGCCTGTTTGTTGCTCAAGTAAACATTAGGAGCTATCAAGTTTTCTCATTTTTTTCCTGTTCTGACACCCCATCTATTATGAACTGACTCACTGAATTTCTACTACTCTCACTCCAGGCAGGGTGCTGCTCTCCCGTACCTGGCTGTCTGCAGATTCACCTGTGGTCCTCCTGCTTCTGACCTTATCCCTCTCACAATCCATTCTCCAAGCACAACAGCCAGAGTACACTTCCTGCACTGTAAAATTGTCACTTCAATCCCTGATGTCAAAAGAAATTGAAATGCTAATCCTAATTCCCCAGGGTGGTTTTATAGTCTAATATGACCTGTAACCCCACTTCTTTCATTTAAAACCATATTGTGTTTTTTAAAGAACATTACCACCATCTAAAAATATCTTGTTAATTGATTAGTGTGTCTATTGTTAGTATCTTTCCACTACAATGTAATAGAGGCATCTACCTTGATCCTCCTAACTAAATTAATTCCCTGCTGCTATTTTCTTTCCGTTTTACTTTTCTTCACAATCCTGATGACTCCTCTTGGTATATTGTTTATACACTTAATTATATGTTTGACTCCATTTTGCCACACTAGAATATAAGCTGTTTCTTATGACCATAATGTCTTTACCACCTAGAACTATGCCTGGAACAGATTAGGCTCTGAAATTCTTGAGCAAATGAATAAATTAATGACTAATTTAACTACATGATAAAGAAGATAAAGGATATAAACTCATAACATTTTAGGCTTGCAATAGGCATTTTTATTCATGTAGTTGAATTTGATTAGCTCTGAGTGAGAAGACTGAGGCCCGAGGAGCACAGCTAATTATTGGAAGAATTGGGACTAATTACTTAGTTGTCATCTAATTGACATTTCACCACGCCACATTGTGTCCTTTGTAAGTAAATGACATGCTTTTACTGGCCTTCATTTTTCTGCATGCCTGCGTCCATTATCCCTTAAAGGTGTTTGGTTGGTCTATTGCAGGTGCTTCATAAACTTGTTTAATTAATGAATTAATAAATAATACTGCAATAGTGTGTATTAATAAATTATGTAACCTGGTAACATTTGGATTGCTTTATGTCTACTTGCCATAAGACAATATTCACTTTCTTTGGTATACAATGCTACTGATATCTCCTCTTTCAGTCATAGAAAGAGGGAGACAGTGTTTGTGTGCTTCAAGGACAAATATTAAAGTTGGGGTGCCTAATCGGAGAAGCAATTGGGGAGTCTCTGAATAGGAAATGATCAGACTCCCCGGACAGCACGTTCATATGGCTCCTTCCTGCATGTGCTTGCTTAAGATGGGATATGGTAATTCTTCAAAAAGGGTTACTGGCAGCACATGGGGTGAGGGCACCCCTTGAACATCTGCAGCTCCCATATGCTCTTCCCCTAAAAGTGCTGTGTGCTCCAGTCTAATGCCGATCGGCCCACGCAGTGCTAATCGGGGCAAAGGGATGCGGAAGCATGTGCACCCAATTAGGGACACCGCAGCCCACGCTCCCATCGTAGCTGTTGGCAGTGTGGCCTCGCACACTCCGCGCCTTGCACACGCGTCCTGGCAGCGGTGCGTGCTCAGCTGTGTTCCACTGTTGAAACCTCCAGCCCTGTCACCTTCAGCTGTCTGTCATAAACCTTGTCTGTCAGAATGCTGAGCAGTACGCTTGGAGAGGTGAACTGGGTCCACGATGACTAACAGGTGCCGCACTGCTGACACAGGCACAATTTGGGACTTTAAAAAAATAAATTTTACGCCATTCAAGTCACTGGAAAGGTGGATTTAATGAAGTGTAGCAGTATGAATAATACTGACGGTTTAGCTCAATAAGACTTGCATATACACTGAGTTTTGCAAGCTCTCCTTTCGCCAGCTTTGACTATGATAGAGAGCTTTATTTAGGAAAGAAAAAAAAATGTTTAGATCAAGAAACAGTTACAATAAAAGAAAGGCAGGCATGTCATCTCTGGATTTAGGCACTGTCATTTTTTTAAAATATTTTTCATTTTTCAATTACAGTTGACATGCAATATTATATTAGTTTCAGGTGTGCAACCCAGTGATTAGACATTTGTATAACTTACTAAGTTACTACCCCAATAAATCTAGCCATTCATGGGGATGTAAAGGACCCTGTCATTGTTAGTGGGTTTTTTTTTCATATAAACTAAGGCAAAGAAACCTTAGCTAAACAACATCCATTAATTCATTTATTCATCCATTTACTCATTAAATAATGAGTTTATCATCCTCTAACAATGGTCCTGATAGTATGTTTGGATGCCAAATTAAGAGTTCCTGTTTTCAAGTCACAGAAAATATAATGGGAGGCACAAAGAAAAACATGTCTTTCTTTTTTTCTAATTAACTTTCACAAAAGAACAGAAGCAAACCAGCATATTCATCATCTCAGATCTGTTCATATTATCCCATGCAAGCAAACAGAAGAACAAGAAGAGGTCCTAGCCCACGGCTGCAAGCTCCAAAGGATACTTAGATCCGAGGATTTGGAGGGAAAGGGTCCTTGTGATTAGTGTTTCTAATACTTGACCCAAGGTCAGGGGCAAGGGCGAGGAGGGCTGTTTGATTTGCCCAGGGACAAAGAACTGATTCAGAGCATTTTTTTTTAAACAGGTTTAAAAGGAACTGTAGGAGAGTAGGTCATCACTACATATCTTTATCTACATAGTCTTACTGGTATATTTCACTGGAGTTAAACATGTAGTTTAGCTATCAGGAAAACAAGGGAAACATTTAAGCGAAAAGGATAGGTCAAGGAGGGTAGGTCGTTTAAGCAGCTGGAGCAGGAGAGGCACGGAGAGGTGTTCCCAGGGGATCAGGCTGGGTTTGTGGAGAGATGCCGCTCAAGGACAATGATTCGTTCTGCTCGCGGGGCTTACTGAGCAGCGCAAGGACGTGATTGCGCCTAGAGAGCTGAGCAAGCACTGCTTCTCAAGGTTGGCAGTGACAGCGAGCAGCCCTTGACAAGAAAGGAATCCACATGGTCCAAGGAGCCTTGGGCAGAGGGGCTCCAGGTCCCGACGCTCTCAACCCCACAAGGGCTGTGCCACTGCCTGGAACTGGGTAAAACAATAATGCTGCTACGCATCAAGTCATATTGGCAGACTAGTTTTCTTCCTTCTGAAATTCGTAGAGAACCATATCTTATTTGTTTCTACATTATAGGACCTGGAATTCTTCCGTTTATGCACCCCCAAAAGTATGTTTTGGACAAGGCCTACCACAAATATAAAAGGATAGTGAAAAATAAAAACAATAATCCTAATAACAACTATTTCTTGAGAATGTTTGTGTCAGACATTATTTTGAATATAATACCCATATGGAGTATATGCTATTAGAATATCTATTTTATGGATGTGGAAATTGGAACACGGCGAGGCCAGGGATATATTCAAGGTTGCGCAGCAAATCACATTGGTAGGGACTGGGTCTAACTGGAGTGAGAATGGGTTGCATGGCTGGGAAGCCTATTAGGAAGAGCCCTGCACTCTCCACCACAAGGAATACACTTGACCCTGGGAATGGGGAGCTACTCAGGGATTAAAAGCAGAGGTATGACATGGTCATATATATATACAAACTGGTTTTGAAGCCTTTGCAAAATATTGTCTTAGAGAATTTAAGTTTGCAAAGATGAATACCCAGGAAAGAGCAGAGCTAATTAATGTAGCCAAGCAAAAACTCACAGGCCACACTTTAAACCACTTTTTTCTACTGCTTCTTTCAACCCAACTCGTGGGACAAGGGTATCCAATAGGCAGATGTGTCTTCACATAGAGGGGAATGCTAGTGTCCCTTATAGCAAGCAGCCTGGGGGCTAGTGATTTCTGGCCCTTCACCTCCGTGGTGTGCAAGTGAGAGTAAGATGATATTGGCATGGGACTTGTTAATAGCCTCCACACTGCTTTCCATCTGAGAGGGGGCCAGCCATTTTTAAATGAAAATTGAGGACCACATGGGTAAGGCTAGAATTTAGCTAAATTGTCTCATATATCAATACATTAACATCAGAAAGAAACTAGGAGAAATAAAAGTTGGGTGGCTATTTTAAAAATAGTTCAATTAATGTTGAGATAATTTTGAAAACCAATGATTACCATTATTTGGTATTGACACATAATTTTATTCTGAACAAAAGGTACTCATTTATTCATAGATAGATGCTTCACAGTAGCTGGATGGTGGAGCAGTCAATGTCATTTTCCACAGTTATTGTCAAGGTACTAGATTCTGAAGCATTGCTAAGCCTTAGACTTTTCACACCACATCTACTTGGCAAAGGTCAAATACATCATGTTAATTTTATACTTTTGATGCAAAATTTGTTTTTTGCTTTCTATTAGGTCAAGGAAGATCAGGCAGTCATGATTTAAGAATGGGAAATTTTGGGTCTTGGTGTCAGAATTTTGGCATTCATAGAGCAGTATGACATGCCAGTTTATGTCCAACTCATAATAAACATATGTACAAATAGTAAGAAATGCTTTCTTCAGAATCTCTGCTCAGAAATATCCAAACTGAATGATAGTAATCCAGGTAAATATCAGTAAGAAGAGAAATCTGTGTAACAGGAAAATATCTCGTAAGAGCTGAGTTTTCTGACATTTTTACTGATCAAAAGAAAGAAAAAGAAGAAAAAAGGAAGGAAGGAAGGAAGGAAGGAAGGAAGGAAAGAAGGAAGGGAGGAAAGAAGGCAAAAAAGTAAAATTGAACTTATCCTCCACCAACTTTCTATTCTATGGTTAAAAAATTTTATTATACTCAAAATGGCATTAAACTATTTTCCCCTAATCTAATAGGCCTGCTTTGTTATTTGTGGCTCTAATGATGGAGCTAGATGGTAAGCTTCCTTTTCAATTGGATGCTCAAGACCAGGTGATCAGATTAACACAGAAAATAATATAGACCAGACATACATCCCACGGAATCAAGTACTCATGTGAAATCAGCTACAGAGAATGAGAGGAAACCCAGCCAGGCAGAAAGGGCTATTGGAAGAGAATGGAAATTATCCATCCAGAAAAAGATAAATAGGTTCCTATCATGCTCGTGGAGTTTGTGGCTTTAGTTCCCAGAGGGCTGACATGAACATGAAAGAGTCTTATGCTTGGATGGGCTGGAATATGAGACCTGCCATCAAAGCAAATTCTCAAACAGGAGAGATTACACTTGTAGTTTTAAGAATTAGACACCAGCAAAGGCTCCCGAAAGGAGTTCAGTTACTGAACCTGGAGTAGAAATAATGTTCCTTAGGTTTTGTCTTAACGCTTTCAGCAGGGTTAAGGGAACCTCGTTATGTGACTGACAGTAGTAGCAGGTAGTTTCTTAACACAAGAATAAATATGTCAGGGCAATGTTTTCAGTGGACACAATTATCCCTCAACATATTTTGTAATCAAAGATCTTGGAAAACACTGGGTTAAGCAAATTAAAATTGACTATTTCTTTAACCAGGTGACTATATTGTATTAAAATGTTCCCTATATAATGAAAGTCAGTCTGAAAGCAAGTCACCACAATAGAAATTGTTCAATGTAATATGTGTACGAACAATATACCTTCATAGATAAGGAATGTTAAAGACGATGACTGACTTCCGCATTCATGTTAGGCCTTATATTTAAATGAAAAAATCCATCCATCAGTCTCTGGATGTTAGTTCATCTTGTTAAAGTGTGGTAGAGAGTGTTTCTGGTCTTTTTCTTCTAATTTGGTCTCCCCTTGGCTAGGAGGATCTGTCTGATTGGATAGTGTCTGCACTGAAAGGAACGGACTACTGCTCTGATTAGCCACTTTGTCAAATGTCACTTGCAATCAGTTTGGCTGATGGAAGGAGCCTTCAACTCTGATGAGAACATCTGTTTTGTCAGAGCAGCAGAGCCCTGGGATGCCGATCAATGCAGTCACATTGGGTCCATATCAGCAAGAGAGGGATGTGAATATAAACAGATGTGTATTGCAAGCATAAATAATTAATAATAAGTGATAAGCACAAACTTGTCATCTCAGAGTTACTTTAACACCAGTTTACTATAAACTAGTCCCAATCTTAAAAACCCAAACTACTGTGGCTTAGCCTCAAGAAAAAAAGAACTGGATGTTACTGATTTAATCTATACACATACAGACATGTTTTAAGTAAGGTGAAAAATATAAAGAGCTGTGAAGCCATATGCATTTGCCCCTAGTCCCTGTCTGCAGAACATTATTTTTATTTTCTTCCCATAGGAGATAGCACAAGACAAAGTCATTTTTACTCATCCTGAATCCACCTGTCATTAAAGGCCTCACTCAATTGCTATCAAATCTGCAAAGGGTCTCTGACCTGCTAGTCTATCTATATTAATTATACAGATATTTCATCTATTGTTTGTCTCTCCAAAGTAACATATGATTGTTGTTTGGCCTCGAATGGTAATAACTCCTTTCTGTATGCATTTCTTGCACTAAAAAGGTATTTTACAATCCTATTAACCTGAGTATAAAACTAATTATGTCAATAAATAAGTATAAAATGCCCATGGTATTTCTCAAGTACATGAGTTCTATATCTGATATCTAAAGTGTACATACAACCAATGTCCTATATAAAAGCAGCAATCATGAGCCAAGGCGATTTTGTTGAGCTTTATTTTCTGTAGTCTAAATATATATGTACAAACAGAATCACATAATTTGATATTATATCAGTCTTTATTCACACTATTATAGCCATTAATATTTACTATAATGAAATAATATAAAATGACCTCTGTGAAACTACCTATAGATGTTCATGTGACTAGCCTAGCTGTACTCTTGGTCGGAGGTAAGTCTTCCTAACTTTATCCAATCCTCATCAGACCATATGAAGGATAATTAACTCCTGATTAATCCTAATCTCATCAAGTTTTGTAATTCTCACAGCACCAAACTGAATAGTATTTATTCAGCAAATTCTCAATAAATGTTTTTCTAATTGATCACAATTATGAGTTTTAATGTACATTAAACTCAATCCTAATAAAAATGTCTTTTAGACACTGTAGATTTTTTGAAATCTCTGACATTTTACAATTTATTAATCATAATTCCTGATTTATATGTATTTTGAGGAAAAATTATTTTATTTACTTCAAAGTGAAATATTTTCACTTAAAGGCAAAGGCAGATGCTATCACGAGAACTGCAGAAAACTACATCTAATATGCGAATTAGATACCTGCCAAAGAGTTTCAACCTTCCCAGTGGGACAGTTAATAAGCTAATGAACCCAAATATAAGGTGAGTTTTTCTAATTGACTTAATAAGAGCGGATAGAACTAGAAGCATTTAATTAATGGAGAACCAGGTTTAATAATGTTCCTATGCCAAATGGACATTGGCAAGCAAAAACTAAATTTTAAGTTGAGTGTTTTTATAGCCCATGATATTTAGGCTTATGCAGTATAGCATAGCGTTATACTTTCTCTCTCTCTCTCTCTCTCTCTCTCTCTCTATATATATATATATATATATATATCTCAGGTGTCATATATTTATTTTTATAATAGATGTGTTATATGTATTATACATTTATATACATAAAATATATATTAGGGGATGAGCTCATTTAGAATCAAAGCTTCATCCATAAATAAATTAGCATCCAGATAAGATGCAAGTACAGGTAGGGCCACTAATTTTCATTTTTCAGGAAAGCCTGGGTGTGTGGGCAGAGACTGAAGTGCTCAGCATTGACGGGCAGGAGGGTTGTCAGTGGATTCAATGCAGAGGCCTCTGTGGGAACACATCTGGGAAGGGTGGCCCTGCACAGTGCAAGGCTGCTGATTCTCCCATTCAACTGAAACCGAAGCAGTAACCTACTTACTACCTCATATGTTTGGCTTTCACAGACAAGTCCTGCTACTTACAGCATGAAAACACTGAGAGCCAGAGTTTATTCAAGCAGACTTTTTTTCAAACTTGTTGACTCATAAACTTATTTGACTGTAAAACATAATTTCGTAATTAAAGAATTACAAAGGAGTTTTCCTTAGCTTACATTTATATGCCTAACAAATTATTTCTTCTAAGAAATTAGTTTAAAATATAGGACATATATTTTTAAATATGTATTTTAATTTCATTTTATACTATTTTAATAAGTTTAAAAATGTTAAAGGAAATGTGCTATTTAATTTGCCTCAGATTAATTATATAAGAAAAGCATGATTTATTTCAATATATATTCAAAACAACCCATTCTCTTATTTAATATAATCTGTCTATATAATGAACAATCTAAAATGGACCAGCATAATATTATACCATTATAAGCATAAATATAAAATAAAATAAAATTTATTTAAAATAATATTAAGGTTGAAACCACCAAGAAAGTTAGTGCCAAACCAACTCTGTAACTGATTTTTTCTAATTTTGAGTCACATTGGAAATTTTCACACTATTCTGCTGAAAAATAAAAAAAAAGGTTATTTTATTTACTGATTTAAAAACAAAATTAGAACAATACCCTTGTCTTTTTTGCTGTCATGAATTCTTAAGACTCCCAATTAGTTGTTGAAGAAACTGTAGTATAACATTTCATGCAACTGTTCTAGGCAGAGTATGGTACCCATATAGAGCGCTCTATGGTAAAAAGTGACTAAGGAAATGAGCATCTAGTTAGGAAGTTCTCATATTGTATGCATTGGAGAAATTGCTAATGGCTCCTGTGATTGAAATAGAGAATATTGCAGTTGAAGAGCCAATGAAGTAAGCGATGTTTGTGCGCCTGTATGACAGTGACAGTCACATTCCCTCCTTTGACCTCTCTTGGGAGACATCGGTTGACTGCATAAAAACTGTTCTTATTTGATGTGGGGAGGGAGAAAGTGCTGTAATACAAATAAATAAATTAATAAGTAAACAAAGGCATTTTATTATGTTAATTAGCATTTCTCAGAAGTTTATTCAATATAAGCTTTATTTAGAGAAGTGCATAGAGTTTCTCATCAGATATTTAATTAGATGGTAAGAGTGTATAGAATTTCAGTGAGGAAGGAAACTGTTTAAATGTGGCAATAAATTAACCTCTATCACGTAATAATATGGTTGTGGATGTGGATTTGATATATTATTTCCAAAGGACACACTTGTTAGTTTAAGTCACCTTTAAATCTTGCTAATTTAGAGGAAATGCCCTGAGCTCTTCAAAAATTAATTATTTGGGGACATGATGGAGGTGTATTACCTGGATGTTCTGTAACTGATTTGGTGGTTGTGCACCTGTGGTCTGATCAAGCCTCGCCTGTTCTGTGAGAAGGGTGCACAGGGTGTACGCAGACTCAGGAGGTGACACGAGGCTGTGAGCCTCAGCAGAGAGGCCTTAGCCTGATGAGGAACTGACCATCAGCTGGGCTTTAACTCTCTTCTGATTCAGTAGTGGGCTTGACTAGTGAACGATGGTTGGTTTAAATATGTGTGGCTTTTCTGTAGGTAAACTTTGGTTTGTTTGTTTTTTTTTTAAATTCTCTTTGTTTCTCAGTGTGAGATGTGCTGGTAAAAATAACATCTTTATCATCTTATTATGGACACAAATGACTTTTTACACAAAGGGAGCATTACCCATAAAAACAGTATGATGAGAATGCAGCCAAAAATAAACTAGAAGTACATACTAATTCTTTTTCTTCCTTTAGCTTTTCCCGTTTTCTTATGTTCAGGATTACATTGTATTTCAGAATTAATTTAACGATTGGAAAGGAAGTAGAAGGGATTGGGACCACATGTGAAAATTAACAGAATGTATTACAAATTGATTAATGGTTTGGTATCCTTTGGATAGTAAGTTAACATATATTTATTTTTTAATTTTTTTTTAATTCAATGGAGGAGGGGAGGCAAAGAGACAGACTTCTGCATGTGCCCTGACCGGGATCCACACAGCAAGCCCATTAGGGGGGCAACGATCTGCACATCTGGGGCTATACTCACCACCAACCTCTTTTTAGACCCTGAGGCTGAGGCAGTGGAGCCATCCTCAGTGCTTGGGACCAACCTTCTCTAATCAAACCATGGCTTCAGGAGAGGAAGAGAAAGAGAGAGAGAAATGAGAGAGAGAGAAGTGGAGAAGCAGATGGGCGCTTCTCCTGTGTTCCCTGACCGGGAATCGAACCCAGGACTTCTACACACTGGGCCAGTGCTCTACCACTGAGCCAACCAGCCAGGGCCAAGTTAATATATTTTAATTGTTTGGAATTTAATCATTTGGCTTATATATTTTATTGAGGTATAATTTCTGATATCCATTTGTTTCCCACATATGGATTCAAAACACTTTACCCATCTGAAAAGTTGTATGTTTGTGTGCATGATCAAAATTTTTTTTTTCACTAAAGAAAAATTATTAAATTTGTTAAAACCAGTATATGAATTTTATACAAATTTAAATTCTAAATTTGACTAGGAATTACTTTTGAAGATTGATAGATTGATTAACCCATTGCATATGTACTTTAACTATGTATACATAGCTAATTAAAGAAAATTATATAAATTATATAAACATTATTATGTATTATATGTTCATCTTATTTGTAGAATTAGGCTTTAAATGTTAATATGACAAACTAAAGAATCATTTTATATATATGATGTATAATTTTCTTAATTATATTTGAAATATGTAACCAATAATATTCATAAATATACTAATTTTAAATTTCTCGAGTATAAACCAATTCTGTGTATTAAATAATTTTTTCTCACAGTATTAGACTATAGTGAAATATCTATTTAATATGAACTAATTTACTTGATTGAATTTTTCAGAAAAAGTAAATATTATTTCTAAGATTTAAATAGTGTAAGCTGCCTCATTAGTTTGTAAACCAAGATATTTTTGTACATTTCATATTCATATATTTAGAAAATACATTTTACTTGTTAATTTTTTATTTTATTTATTTTAATTCTGTAGAGTAATTAAAATTGGCATTATGCTTGTGATTTTTATAAATATTTTTTCAAACAATATATTTGAATCTAAATTATATAACTTTGCAATCAAATTTCTAGCAAAATTTACCATTCTGCTAGAAATGAATAAATCTCCTTAATTTATTCTGTCTTTCATAAGTATATAAATTTGAAAACAAAAACAATATATCTTTTTATGTACTTGAATTAAACTGCATCTAACCATCATTGGTGATACTTTCTAAGACTGGAGAGATACCTCTTACCATTAAAGAACAATCACTATAAAGAAGTGTTCATTTGGCCCTAGCCAGTTGGTTCAGCAGTAGAGTGTCAATCTGGCGTATAGAAGTCCCAGGATTGATTCCTGGTACACAGGAGACATGACCATCTGTTTCTCTTTCCTCCTTCTCCCTGCCCCCTCTCTTTCACTCCTGCAGCCATAGCTCGATTGATTCAGCACATGGGCCCCAAGTGCTGAGGATGGCTCCATGGAGCCTCTTCTTTAGGCACTAAAAATAACTTGGTTGCCTGCATGGCCCCAGGTGAGCAGAGCATCAGCCCCAGACTGGTGTTGTTGAGTGGATACGGGCCAGGGCTCATGCAGGAGTCTTTCTCTGTATCTCCCCTACTCTCATGTAAAAAAAAAAAAAAAAAAAAAAAAAAAAAAAGAGAGAGAGAGAGAGCGATAAAAAGCAATTCATTAAAAAAAATATGGTCAACTAAATATAATTATACTCTTTTACTTGGAACCAAAATCACTTTTTAAAAAAAGACCATAGGAAACCTAGGATAGTTCACTGCCATAATATACCCCTACTATAGCCATTAGGATAGAGGAAAAGAAATGAAGAGGAATGTGGTAAAAATAAAAGAGCTAAAACTTAGCACCATTAGTATTTAAATATATAGAATACAATTGAATCTATCCATGTAGCTACTAAAATAAAAAAAAAACTCACTACTCCTTGGTCTTATAAAATAACTCCTATATGAGTTTGAATAGTAAAATTTCTTTACCTATTTGATAATAAATTTGCATTTTCAAAATGCTTGTTGGCTATTTACTTTTTATATGAATTAAATATATCTGACGTATGAAGTATAGGTTATAATGCAGAAATAGCCTGCTACCTAAGTAAATTGATTTCCAAATAGAGCTAAAAGCTATTGAAATTGGATAGCATAAACAGTAAATGGCACTTGAGCCATAAAATCTAACTATAACCAGCAACACATGCATGTATGTAAAATGCAAATAAATACGAGTATTCAAATTTCTGGGACTCAATGAAATAAACACTTAAATAAAAGGTATTATTTTCTCTATAAAGTTGATAAATTTTTAAGAACATAATCATAGCCAGTGTTAGTGAGATTTGGGAAAACTGGTTATATTGTACTGCTGATAAGAGTGCATTTTGCTGCACTTTTTTTGATACAGTATAAGATATATAAATATTGTCAAAAGAGTTACATGTATAGGCTGAACATTTCCTGTTTGTATAAGGTATTATGGAAATAATCAAAGATTCTTATAAAGAATGCATAAATTACTGATTTATATAATAAAAATTGAGGAAAACTTAAATATCTTTAATTAGCCCTTTGTATAAAAATGTATAGTGTGTACAAATGATGAAAGCCTATGACACCATTTTGAACAACATAGAATGGATATCCCTTTTGCTGAAATATTGGACTCTAAATAGCATACAAAACTTCCTGTGATTTTAAGTATGGTACTGGCTTCTCACACAGCTGGAGAGCCACATTGGACAAAAACTTTCTGATTCCAAAATTTGCTTATGATGTTAATCACATGCCACGGATAAAGAAACCAATGTTAGCGAACACAGATCATGAATTTAAAGATGATTAAGAGAGTCATATCAGAAACACAAATCTAATATCTTAAGATAATTTCTATAATTGAGAAGAGCATGAGAAAATGAAATTACATAAGAGGGCTACATGAATTAATCAGTATTTTTTCTAGAAATGATTTTGAGTAAGCACATCTTAGAAAATGGCCTAAATCTCAATATTACTAAAAAAGCAAGGATTTATCCAGAATACAAACCTATCTTCAGTATAAGAGTTTTTAAGAAAAGAGGAAGTGTTTTGCTTTTAATGATTTCCCTGAATTTATAATCACAATGCAAATATGACAATGAGCCATAAATTCATGAAACAGAGCCATATTATTTGAGTATGTATATTTTTCATAATTCTTTTTTGTTTAAGATTTTAATTTGTGTTTACATAGCTTCAAGTGTCCCACCAAATATATCTCCCTCCACCCCCTTATTCCTCCTCAGCACCCCCCATGCCCCCTCTCCCCCCAATACCTTCCCCCTCTCCAGGATTTTCTGTCCTGTTCTCTATAACGCTGTGTTGTGTACATATAATTTTATTAATCTTTTTCCCATCTCTATTTTTATAAAATATTCCAATGAATGTCTTTACAATTCTTTTTAGAAGTTTTGTAAGCTTATGGTTATGTTTATTTTACCAAAGTTTCTTACAAGGATTAAAAATTATCATCGAGGAACATTTAAACAACATATTTTATCCCAATACATCAGCACAATTTGGCTAAATTGGTATTGTGAAGCCTAGGTATAGACCTAGAAATGAAAAACAGTTATGATATTTAAATACATCAAAATCTCAAAGACAACGGTATAGAACTGCAGGATTCATATGGCTTCTTTTGAAAATACCACATGTATTCAATATCATTTTTGTCTCCATTCATTCAAACTACCCATTTCCTGCAAAATATGTCGAAAGGATAAATGGAAGATGGAACATTGTATTATGATGTTTCCGTCAATGACAGACCACATATATGACAGTGGTCCCATAAAATTGTAATGGAGGTGAAAAGTTCCTATTACACAATGGTATCACAGCCATCATTAGAGCCCAGGTGTTACTCATGTTGATGCTGATGCAGGTATAAATAAACCTATTGTGCTATATAAAAGCATAGCACAAACAATTACGTACAGTACATGATATTTGATAATGATCATAAACAACTATGTTTCTGGCTTAGAAATTTACTATACTACACTTTTTAATTATTGTTTAGTGTGTACTTTTTCTACTTATTAAAAAAAAGTGTGCTATAAAATAGTATGCCATGTTATGGTGGCAGCAAGCTCATACTCTCATGTTTACTGCATCTTTTTTTTGTCTTATTTTATTATTTTAAATTATAGTTGACATACAATATTATATTATTTCAGGGTACAACAGAATGACTCTACATTTATATACTTTACAGTGTAATCACCTCAATGTCTAGTAACCATCTGTCCCTGTCTATGTAGTATATTATTATATTTTTGTGTGACAAAGATAGGGAGAGGGACAGATAGGGAGATAGACAAGAAGGGAGAGAGATGAGAAGCATCAATTCTTCATTGTGGCACCTTAGTTGTTCATTGATTGCTTTCTCATATGTGCCTTGACCAGGGGGGCTCCAGCAGTCCGAGTGACCCCCTGCTCAAGCCAGCGACCTTGGGCTCAAGCTGGTGAGCCTTGCTCAAACCAGATGAACTCACGCTCAGGTCGGCGACCTGGGGTTTCAAATCTGGGTCCTCTGTGTCCCAATGTTACATTCTACCCACTGCACCACCACCTGGTCAGACCTCTGTGCTGTACATTATATCCCATCACTTATTTTATAACTGAAAGTGTGTACCTCTTATTCCCCTTCACCAATTTTTGGAATATGTAAATCTTTATCTTTTAATTACAGTTGATGTACAATATTATATTAGTTTCAGGTGCACAACCCACTGGTTAATTATTTATATACTTTATGATGTTATGATGTGATCACCTCAATAAACCTAGTACCCATCTGACACCATACACAGTTATTACAATATCAGTGACTATTACATCCCATGACTATTCTGTAACTACCAATTCATATTTCTAAATCCCTTCACCCTTTTCCCCCAATCCCCCTATTCCCAGCACTTCTTCTATCTGGCAAAGGTCAAAATGGTCAAAAAAGAAGGACTTCTGGGTATTTATCCAAAGATACCCAACACTAAATCTAAAAGTCATATATGATATATCCATATGTTTACTGCAGTATTATTTCCAATAGCTAAGATATGGAAGTAACCTAAGTGTCCATCAATAGATGAATGGATAATTAAGAAGTGGTGCATATAGACAACAGAACATGACTCAGCCATAAGAAAGAATGAAATCTTGCCATTTGCAAGAGCATGAACGGACCTCCATGGTATTGTGCTGAGTGAAATAAGTCAGAGAAAGACAAATGCCATCATGTCACTTATATATGAAGTCTAAATATCAAATGAACAAACAGGATAGAAATAGACTCATATATACAGTGTTTACTGCATCTCTTGATTGCATCATTTTCTTGTGTGCTTGATTTAATCTCATTTTGTTTTGTATAGTCACATGATCTTCAGGGTTGTAGCCGAGGATTGGTAGGCTAGACCAGATACCCTAGGTGTGTAGTAGGCTATACTATTTAGGTTTGTGTAAGTGCACTCTGTGATGTTCACACAGTGACAAAATCACTCAGTGATGCATTTCTCTGAAGGTATCTCCGTCATTGAGTAGCACGTGATTGTTATAATCACAGATGAAATCCTCTTTTTTATATTCAAATAATTAAATATAGGAATTATGTAAAATATATACATACATTGAAATAATTAAAAAGAATTTTAAATATTGCATTTAAAATAGTAGCTTAACTTATTTATTTATGTATAAAATTACACAGAAGAAGAATTTTAGAAAACGACTAAAATGGAAGAGATATTGCATATCAGGCTTGTGCTAGGTGTTCAGAAATATGTTTGTTAGTCCCAACCTATTTATTGTGATGTTCTTGGTGAGGAATGAAATGGCTCTTTTCCAATGATCCCCACAGACATCTACCCCTCGCTTCTGAGTCTTATGATGTATAACTCATATCAGCAAAACCACCAGTGACCTTTGAAGAACAGCATTTATTACTCATCAGTCTGGAGTGTATGGACTATGCCTAAGGGTCACACAGCAACATAGAGAGAGAAAGGAAACATGAATCTGTGCTCTGTCTTTATTAGAGTTGAGCTAAGGCATTTACTCTGTTTTAGCGAATTTAGAGCATAAAAGTGGAAATTAGGACCTGGGAAACAAAACACTGGATCAGTCAAGAGATTAGCTATCTAGTTTACCCAAGGGTTTCTAAAAGGGGGACATCATGGGTGAGGGCAGCTTGGTTCCTAATCTACTTGTTTTCCTAGAGGCTGTGTTGAATAGCTGGTCATATGTTCATTTAAGATGGATGTCTTCACGATGGATGTCTGAGCAATCAAAAGCTCCCCGTCAGGCCTTTACGTTCCAGTAAAAAAAAAAAAAGCTTAATGTCAGGCAATTACACTGCAGAATATCGTCTCATTTTACCCTAATTAAGTAAATTTAATTTGTTGTTTTAATATTCTTATTTTAGGCATCAGGACCATGACCTCTGAGAACTCATTTATGCAAACTCACAGACACTGGGATTTGAGTCTGTGAAACACCCATACCATCCTGTTCTCCTGTCCCACAGTTGGTGTGCTGAGACTTAAACTAGGTTAGAGGACTGCAGAATTGAAAACACCTCTGGCTGCATCCAAAGTAGAGGTGCTAAGAGAGGTTGCTATGCCTGCACGATTCCTGTTGACTGTTTATTTGAATGCTATTTGAATAAGTATTTACTACTCTTTGGGGCGTTTCTGATTTAGCCAACATTGACTTATGAATAATTTCACATGGATGGTTGACAGGGAGGCTCTATTGGCAGCTGGCAGAAACATTTACCCTATAGTCTACTGCCAAATTTAAAAGCTTTCCTCACTAGCTGCCATCCTGGTACACATTCCTTGACTTTGTTGTACCTTGGCTTCTACCTCACAAGGTTGTTGTAAGGATTAAATGAATGAATGCGTGTAAAGTCCTTCAATGGTAGAAATCACTTTGTAAGTGCTTAATAAATGTGAGCCATCATTGATAGTATGGATTCTGTCTTCACAGGCTTTAGCCTAATGCAAGATAAATAGCTTCTTAAGGGATTAGGTTGAGATTCAACACTCTTTACTCCCTGGTGAGTGGCAGAAGCCACTAATCAAACATGACACTCTTTACCTTCAGGCCTAGACAAGCTTTAGGATTCTTACTCCAAGTGCTTCAATTGAACATCTAAGAAGTTTCTGGGTTTGATATTTAATAGTGAATTTATTTTGCCATACTGGATAGTATGACTTCTTCTTTTTTTAATAAAAAACTTCATGCACTAAGAGTAAGCATCACAGCACCCTAACTAGAATTAAGCTAGTTCAATACAGATTGACTTTATGATATTTTTTTAGATAATTGTTCAAATAAAGTATTAAACATTGAGTCATTTAAATTGACAAGTATTCATAATCACTAACACATTCTTAAAACTATCAATTTTGTTTCACTTCTCATTTGAAATGAAGAATGGAGTGGCATTCATATTAATTTCGAACAGGCATCTGATACAAACTTTAATACATGGATTCCTAGTTTTAGGGGCAGTAAGACTTCTTTTTTTCTTTCTTTTACTTTTTTTAATAAAAAACTTCATGCACTAAAAGAAAGCGCCACAGCACCCTAACTGGAAGTAAGTGTTTTCAGTACAGAGGATTTACGATATACTTTTGTAACAGATAGTTTTAAATGAGGTAATTCACGCACATGTGCGCGCACACAAATGAAATGTGGTATTATGATCTAAAATGAAATATGAATTTCTTTCCTGAATGATCCACCAGGAAATTCATTTCCATATATTAAGTGGCTGTTTCTTTTTAGTTTTTTCCTTGTTGTGAAACTTCTGTGTAGTTTTATGTGTTACCTGTGCTGTGGTCTTTAACATGTGATCATCACTTAGTAAGTGTTCTCCCAACTATATTGTGGATTCTCCAATGAAAGAAAATTCCTCTCATTTCTGTATTTTAGGAGTTGGGAGTGGCCCCTCTGTGCAGAACATCTTCAGTAAATATTTTGCTTAGTCAAGTTCTGGTGACTTTACCCAAGTCAAAGAATATCTATTCCTCACAGTTTTTGCTCAGATGTTTCACCCATTCCCATCAGTGTTTTCAGGCCTTCCATGCCCTTGGACAGCTAACATATACTACTTTAGACAAAACTGTATCCTCCAAAGTTCATCAGTCATTGCCCTGAAAATATGAAATCTTTACCATAAGGTTAACATCATCACATTATTGTTAAAAGTCTTTTACTTTATTACTCTAAGGATATTATAGCTACTAAATTAAACTTTATTCTTGCTCTCTTTCTAGGATAGAAATATGTTCAATGTACTATTATCTGAAGATGAAAATTAAATCATAGTTACAGGAAGACTAAGACTTTTGCTATTAAGAAAACTCTTATTGATCTTTCAGAAACCATGTTATATATTATTGGATGCACTTTTACTTGTTTAATTTTTCCATGGGGATTCTTTCTGATTTTTTTCTCTTTTTTTAAAAAATTTATTTTTATTTATGTTTTATTTGGATATTGGGAGTGACACTGGTTTATGTAATTATACAGGTTTCAGGAACCCAATTCTACAACACATCTCTGTATCACTATATAGTTTCACCCCCTCAAGTCAAGTCTTTGTCCATCACCATTAATCCCCCATACCCTTCTCCACATCCCCCCATTCCATCCTCGCCACACTGTTATCTATGTCCATGAGTTTTTTCTTTTTTCTTTCTTTTTTTTTTTTGCTCTATTCCTCTGCCTCTCTCAGCCAGCTTCACCCCTCCCTACCTCTGTCCCTACAGCCATCGGGCTGCTCTCTGTATATGAATCTGTCTCTATTTTGTGTGTTATTTTATTCTGTTCACTAGATTCCACAATATGCATGAAATCATGTGGTATTTTTCTTTTTCTGACTGGCTTATTTCACTTCGCATAATGGTCATTTTTAAAAACGTTTATTTATTTTTATTTTTTTAAGATGTTATTCATTTTAGAGAAGAGAGAGAAAGAGTGTGTGTGAGAGAGGAGGAGGAACAGGAAGCATCATCTCCCATATGTGCCTTGACCAGGCGAGCCCAGGATTTTGAACTGGTGACATCAGCACTCCAGGTCAACACTTTATCCATTGTGCTACCACAGATCAGGCCTAGCATAATGGTCTTCTTTCTGATTTCTGTGCTGTTTCTAAGTCTTGGACAAATTACAAGTATTGCACACATAGTTCTATACTGTACTTATTACATTTTAATAGATTTTTTTATGGAAACTTTTAGATTCATGTACAAATTCAGCAATAGGTATACAGATTTTCTATATACCCCTTCCTCGTACACATGCATAGCTTTCCCGTTATCAACATTCTTTTTCAGAAAGACACATTTGCTGAAATGATGAAACTGCATTGACATGTCATTATCACCCAAAGTTCATAGTTCACATTAGGATTTACTCTTGGTGTTGTACATTTTGTGGGTTTGAACAAATGTATGGTGACATGTGTCCAGCATTATGGTATCATACAGACTAGTTCCACTGCCCTAAAAATCCTGTGTGCTTTACTTCTTACCCCTATGTTCCCTTAACTCCTGAAAACCTCTGATATTTTATAATTTTCATAGTTTTTCTTTTTCCAGAACAGCTTCTTTCACTTAGTAATATGTATTTAAGGTTCTTTCCTGTCTTTTCATCACTTTATAGCTCATTCTTTTTAGTGCTGTGTAATATTCCATTTTCAAGATGTACCATAGTTTATTTATTCATTCACTTGCTGAAGGACAATTTGGTAGCTTCCAGGTTTTGGTGTTCATGAATAAAGCTGCTATAACATTCATGTGCTGGATTTTGTGTAGTTGTAATTCTTCCCATGTCCCTCTCATTAAAAAAAAGTGTGAGCTCCCTCTGAAGACAGTTTGTATGTATGATTGCATGTATGTATTGTTACATATGTATGTTTTATTTATTTTGTCCTTTGCACTAAATAGTTTCTGGCACAGAGCAGGTACTTTTGTTGAATTGAAAATGTGTGGCACGGGGAATGGAATAAAGAAGCACAGATACCAGACCACTTTTTTGCTTAGGAAAAGACTACATAAAGTATTTCTAATTCAGGACCATCTATTCTAACTGTCTCATGGAAGCTGTTATTTTCAGAAGGCATGATGATAGCTTTTCTGTGTTGCAATAGATTATAACAGCTTTGGCTTGAAATTCTGGTACTCAGAACAGTGAAAGCATAATCAAAAATTGATAAACTTGTAGGGAAACAGAAATGGATTCAGTATTTTAGCTTATTCTACAAGGGACAAGGGATTTTTGGATTGGACTTTAAATCCTCAAATAACACTTTCCTGTCGTGAGTAAAAGAAAAAAAAATTATGTTCTTTTTATTCACTGGAGAATTGTGCCAAAATTGAAGTCGCCATACTAAGGTTCTTTAATCCAGTTTAAGAGCCTGATCTAACTTATTTTGAAGGTTTTATACACACACACACACATAGACACACACACACACACAAATATCCAGTGAAAAGTTCACAGATAAAACATTACATATATTTTGAACATGGCCTATGTATAATAATATGTGATATGGTTGTAAATACATAGGTTTCTTTAAGTAAATCTTAGTGTTCAAATATTAAATCTGAGATGCTTGAACCCTAATTTCCCAAAGCAGATTTATCAGAATCTTAAAAATTATTAAAATAGGATACCAAAGCACATTGAATTTTTTTTTTGTATTACACATTGTTTGCTCTTTGGTTTTGTTAGTATAAATGTTTAGACTATCTTTAAATCAACTTTTCCCATAAAAATATGTAATTTTGGATTATAATCGTTGCCTCTCCTGACAGAGGCAGATTAAGGTCTTTTGAGGCCCTGGGCACAGAAGAAAATATTGAGCCCATTAAAAAAATAAAAATACACGTTAACTTTATTTTTAAGTAAATAAAAAAATAGTATGTGTTATTAATGTTAAAATTGCACATATGAAACCAAATTTTGTGTCATTAGAAAAAAGTGTAAAGTTGGGGTTTTGCGGGGCCCAGGGCATGTGCCCGGTGCGCCCGCCATTAAATCCATCTCTCTCCCCTGACAGTCTCAGTTTAAGCATTCATGTTATGCAAGGTAGCTATGTTGCATGTGGATGGTGACTTTTACTTCATCAAAATGCAGGAGAATGGCTCCCTTTGTTTATACATGTACACTCATTTGTAAAACTGAAATTATGAACACATTTGCAAACCGGATTTAAATTTTTTCAACTATATCCTAAATGAATAGGATTTGGAGGATCTGCTGACCTTTAAATACCATGAAAAGATATGATTATATTTTAGTAATGTGTGAAGATGAACAGTGCTGTCTTCAGGTTAGAAATGCAGATCGTAATCTCATAAATCAACATACCTAATATTTGCATCCAGAAAAGGGGTAGTTGAAGCTATTTGTAAAAGTCACCTCTGAGATCAAAGTACTTAGCATTTACACTAGCATTTCCAAGGTTTTATATTTTATTCACTTGAATCAACATGACAGATGGAACTTAAGATGTAACAAACAACTTTATTTGGAAAATAAGTTTCTTATGAAAGTAGGTTTCTAGTCATAAAGACCTCAGAAGCAAACAAAGAATGCCCATGACCTTTTAGCTTTGATTAAAGCTATAGAGTTGCTAAAAAGATTTAAAAACCAAGCTTTTATTTTATGGTAAGCTCACTCTAAATTCCAGTAAAATTAACTTTTTTTTATAATTATGATTCGAATTTTTATTATTCAAAAAGTCAAGAAATAGTTGTTGTAGCATTTTATAGTCTCTAGAAGTTAGAGCAAAACTGTTAGACAGCATTGTGCAGTGGTAGAAATATGAATGCCTTTTTATCCTTTATTTATTAGCTCGGTATCTTTGATGAAGATACTTATCCTATCTGTGCCTTTATTATTTCACCTTAACAAGTAGGTAGTAATAATTCAGGCCTCATAGATTCGCTGCAAGAAATAAGCATATTAATACTTATTATATGCTTAGAACAGTGCCAGACAAAGAATTAGCTAAATAAACACAAACTGTAAATTGATCTAAAATTTTAAATAAAAGTTATAAGGCAGTGTTGTTGTCCCTTTCCCTCTCTTGCTTTAAGAATTATGGTCCAAAATGGAAACAGCAGTATAATAAAAGGGAGGCTGACTTGATAAGGACAGGGGATTTAATACATTTCTGAACTTTGAAGGTTATCTGATATTCAGCATATCTGAAGTCACAACCTAATCTCTTGCAGTATCTTCAGATTTTTAATGGAATTCCACTTCTGATTACATAATATCCTGCATCTTTAGGTATAAGTATTATAATATCATATAAAAATAGAAGATATCTACCTGCAAGTATTCTAGAGAGGCAGAATTTTACTTGGAATGTGTCAAGCTCAATACAGCTTATGGCATGAAAATTTCAAAATCTAGTAGCATGATGTCGTGTATATATGGTGGTTTCTCAAAACTTATTCCTTTTGTTGTTTGATCAAAGACTAATTTTGATCACAACAAAGGATTTTTTTTAAATTAGCAAGCCCTGAAATAACTTTCTCGTTTGTGTTAAATAAAGCCTTGGATTCTTGACTAATATTATAAGGACACAGGTTCTAGAGAAGCAATCTTATATTAAACAGAGATGAACACATTTTCTTATTCCAAAACATCTTGGGATATTTAAAAGTGTACATTATTACTCTGTTAGAGGAGGGTCAAAATCATATTTGACCAAAGATTTAATTATTTCTTCTTCTTCTTCTTCTTCTTTTTCTTCTTCTTCTTCTTCTTCTTCTTCTTCTTCTTCTTCTTCTTCTTCTTCTTCTTCTTCTTCTTCTTCTTTCTTTTCTTTTTTTTTTCAGCAAAACAAGAACAATGTCATGGGGCTAGGTTTTTAGGGAAATAGCCTTTGGGAAAATTGCTCTACTTATGGATTATAGGCCAATGAGACTTCATTTTAGGTTGAAAACAATAATAAGGGCAATTATTCTCTTTTGTGCTTCTGTCATTGGTGCCACTTTTGTCCCTTGAAACTACTTTTAAAGGACATTAAAAGGATATTAACCATCAGTAAACCTGATTGCTGAGTAAACATAAGGGAGTTATGTTATGACTCTCTGATATTCTTCTACCTGATGTGTGTCCTCACACACAATTGTAGAGTGAGAAAAGAAACCCATTGTTGAAGTTTATTTCAAAGCTAGAGTTCCTTACAGTAAATAAGTATAATAGAGAAATTCTGCAATGTCTTTAGCTGCACAACGCATAATTGTCTGTGGAGACAATAAGTGAAGCAGACACAGAGTTCCAGAAGTGTTATCAGGGACTGGCTTAGACAATTGATCTCTGCGGCCAAACTCTGATTGGCAGTTGAGTCCCTTTTATACTGTCCCAGCTGTGCAGCCAGCTCTAGTGGTATCTGAGCACAGCTGGGATCTGGCACTGACAATGGCTACAACTGGGAATTACTGCACCTTTGTTTGTACCTCTTCATGCCTCACTTTAAGGCATAAAAACAAAGTGTTTATTGCCAGTTTTTATCTTAATCTGTGAGTTGTGTTCCTTTGTTTTCTGGAAAAATCCACTGTACAGTCCTTACCAAGCCCCCTGAGAGTTATTTTAAAAATCATGACCCTTGCTTCACCCAGAAAATGTCAGTGCTTGAAAACAAATAGAAAATTATAGAATATTCATAAATGATGTCCTTTCTATGATCTAGTATTTTCTTCCACAGAAAGTGATCAAACACATTTTTGAAACCTTGAAAGGAAAAAATCAGGAAGTGGGTCTGAAAATTACCCCCTTCTTTGCACAAACTTAAAGAAAAGTTTTGGTCATTCAAATTAGACTTTGATATAAACATTAAACATTTGAGTTCTTCACATGAGCCCTGTTGGAATGCTGTGGACTTGAACAACTGGGAAATGTTGTTTTACAGGGTAGTTTAAAAAAGCCAGTACACAGAGTTATGACCTTGATATTTTTATTCTGTACAGGTGAGTTTTTAAGGTTACCATGAAGAGATAGATTTAAGCTAGATATACCAGACTGTGATCTGATGTAATATGTTTGCAATGGTCTAAAGCAGGGGTCTCAAACTCAACTCAGCATGTGGGCCGCAGAGCAAGATCACAGCCATTCGGCGGGCCGCACTAGGTCTACAAAAGGCAACACTTTTCTCACTGCAGTTGAAAACAAAAAAAAAAATCAGTACAATAAGCACAATCGTACATGCAGTTTACTCAGTGTCACAAAACGACCAGAAACTGTAGTTCGCATCACAACTGCTGTTAACTAAGCTAATATCTAGCTAGGATGCTAGAGAAATGAAAAATACAAGTAGGTCTCTAGGCTTACTTAATTTTATCCAAAATATTTTGAATTTCGTGGATTAGTCTGCGGGCCGCACAAAATTGTTCGGCGGGTCGCATGCAGCCCGTGGGCCGCGAGTTTGAGACCCCTGGTCTAAAGCACCAGGTAACAGTCACCGAACAAAAACTAATATTAGTAGATAAAAGCATATATTCAATAATTCTATATAAATATTTCTAAATATTATAGCTTAGAATTACTTCATATGTATAGATGATATATACGGAGCAAGATTTTTAAAAAATTACTAATATTTAGAGAGAAAGGGACAGTAGGGGAGAGACAAGAACAATGATTTGTTCCTATATGTGTCCTGACCAGGGGTCAAATCTCTATGCTTCTGGACGATGTTCTAATCAACCAAGCTATTTGGCCAGAGCCAGAGGAAGATTCAAAGAAACAAATACATATGTACAATCTGGTACTTTCCTCATTAATTTCTAATCTCTGTCTCAAAAATTATCCCAAGACTAATTTTCACACCATACCAAATGAGAATGTGGTTATAAAATCAAAATCTAAATCCTTGCTTAAATAGAGGATGCCATGCACGTATTAGCAACTCTGGATTTCCAAGCATTGGTTGTCACCACGTGGTGGTTCCTCAGATGGTATTTCAAACGAAGAAGCTTTTGACCACTCTCAGCTTTCTTTCTCAAACTGTGATTTCTTAGGACTACTTTTTATCATCTTCTCAGCCTCTTCTCCTTTTAGCCAATAAAAACTGCCTGAGGCTGAAAGGTTTTATTTTCCAGATGTTCCTGCCCTTCAAAACCAATGTCACCTGGCCTGGCCGGATGGCTCTGTTGGTGAGAGCATCATCCTGCTAAGCAAAGGTCATGGATTTGACCCCTGAAACATACAGGAACAGATTAATGTTTCTGTATCTCTCTCTCTCTCTCTTCCCCTTCCTCTATCTCTAAACCAATAATTTTTTTAAAAAAGTACAAATTAAAGAAAGTCAATACCTTAATAAATGCAATTAAAAATAAAATAAAATAACCTAGGAAAAAAAACACTTATCAGATACAGAGGATCCTCAGGTTTTGACACAGTTCTGTTCTGTTGGTCAAATAAGTTTGTAAATATGATACATATGTTTGCTCGCTTATAGTTTGCATTGGATGTGGGGGACAGGCTGTAAGCAGTCTGGGTCGTTATAGCCTAAGGCTTAGTTTTAAGATTAAGCTTTTCACCACACCCTTGACTGTTGCATGATGTGGGGTTGGGCACTCTCATGAGGAATCCCATTATGCCTCAGATAAGTAACTTTGTATCAGAGACTTCCTTGTTTGTATATTAGATTAAAGGTTTTGATTTCTATACTATAAAATGAGGCAGACCGGGAGTTTGCTCTCTCGGTTCCTGCTATCACCATTGCAGGGGCCTCCGTGATTTCTTGCCCTTCATGGGAAAAGCAGGTTTTCTTCTCTTGTGGCTTGCCTGTCTTGGTGAGACACCAATAAACAGAATGGCCCACCATCCTCTGACTCCTCCATTTCTTTACCATCTGCCTGAATCTAACGGGAACCTGCATGTGAATGACCACGATGGCGGCTCCTGGCCTTTCACGTTCCTACGACAGTGATGTAATCTGAATTTTGGTGTAAATCGAAACACACCCTAGCTTGAGTCACTTACCTATATCCTAACACAGTTGTAAAATCATAGTCTAGAACAGAAAAACACAACTAAGCAGAAAATGGTATAGGTAAGCATACTGGGGGACACCAGCTCCCTCACTCAAGTGCCGCGTTACTGAGTGTTCATACTGGGGGACACCAGCTCCCTCACTCAAGTGCCGCGTTACTAAGTGTTCATACTGGGGGACACCAGCTCCCTCACTCATGTGCCGCGTTACTGAGTGTTCATACTGGGGGACACCAGCTCCCTCACTCATGTGCCGCGTTACTGAGTGTTCATACTGGGGGACACCAGTTCCCTCACTCATGTGCCGCGTTACTGAGTGTTCTTCCACCGCATGCAGCCAAACCAGTTCACCCGTGTAGTCCGGAAGTACGACGCTAACCGCTTAAGCCGAAACATTCATGTCTCAATTTTTAAAAAAATTTATGGGAATGAGTGTCATAAATTCTAAATGTCATATGTCGAGACTGCTGTAACCCAGGGACCCCCTGTATAAGAAAAGAGACAAAGATCCAAACGTTGTCTTCAAGATGACAGTCTGAAACTTCTGTGTCTCCCTTGCCTCAGAAAAAATATAAAATTTCTCTCTCAAAGTATAAAAATTGGTAGCAGATATGGTTGAACCGATCAGCTATGTGCACACATTAAGCTCAAATTATTTTATTCAACTTGTTCATATTTTTCTTGATTTTGAAACTCAAACATCTTATAGCAGACTGAATATTCCATTAGAAGTAAAATATTGTTATGCTGAATATAATCATTAAAATGTGAATATCACTTAGGTTAGTACTCCACTGAATCTAGATAGTATTCTTTGCAGTTGCTGTCCAATTCCAATGTTTTGCTCAAATTTTTGCTCAAGACTTTGCTTGAAAATCTCATTTCAGAGACTTTCCCTGATTAACTTGTTGTTATTGCTTCTGATTCTGGGCACTTGGCCCTGGTTACCCTACTCTTCTTTGTGTTTTATTTACAGAACTTACACCTTCAAACATGTTCTATAAATCACTTATTTAATAAGTGTCTTGTTTATTGACTCCACCTGTTTCCTTGCTAGAGAGTAAAACTCACAGAGCCAGAGAATTTTGTCAATCTTTCTAATTCATCTTAAAAACCAAAAAAAAAAAAAAAAGTGCCAGACACTGCCCACACTTAATATTTGTAGAATGAACATCTCTATCTCAAAAAAACTTCTTTAAATCTATGCCTCTAAAAAATTGTGATAGTTAGTTGCTTTTTCAGTTTATGAAAACCAAAGAAAGCTTTACTTCTAGTTAAATTTGTTAGTATTTTATTACCGTCATATAGCACAGCATCAAAAGCAGAATTTACTCAACATGTATTTGTGTATGTTACCTGATTACCTGCAAAGGTCCTTTTTTGCCATCATTATCACATATATCCGAAATATAGTAGTGAGCAAACAAATGAAAACTCTGTCAATTACCTGTTCAACTGCTTTGGACAGGAAAAGCCCCCCAAATTTGAGTGTGATGTTCAAATAACTATTTTAATTGCCCTCTTTCTAATATTCTCACATCATAGCTTAATGTGATTTATCCCATTTCCTGTATTCTAGATTCTATATACTTTGTTTTAACGTGGAGGTCAATGACCTAATCAAAGCAAATTGGGAACATTTTCCTAATGTCAGAGAACTAAACAGAGTAAGGGGGAAAATAGGTCCAGTCTGAACTTGGAAAATGTCACTGTTTCTTATTCTGACAGGCTCACAGGCCAGATGAGAGTCTCACTTACCTATTTTTTTGTCTACTATTTAGTATTCAACCTGTGGATATACCAATGTTTATGCATCTCAAATTCTCTCTTGCATGTAACCATTAAAAAAATTAATCTGTTGCATATCAATACTTTTTTAAAAACAAGAGAAAAATGTTGCATCAGTGTCAAATTGCTATGAAGACCTCTAAATGGTTATTCTTATTTTTTGTACTTATTTTGTTGAATAGAAACAAAGTTCAGACACTGGCAGTAGAATGAGGCCTACACTTTTTATTGCCGGCAATCACACCCTGAGAAGAAATGCATGTGTCCATTAACAGCCCATTTTTAAAACAGTAGGACAAAGAGGAATGCCAGGCAGAAGAGGTAGGTGTGGAAGCGAGAAGGCACACTTGTTGGCCAGTGATTGTCCTCCATTGAGGATAAAATGTAAATATAGTCGCACTTCAGCTGCCCAGCAAGCAGGTTTAACAACAGACCCTTCTTTCTAAAACCTACTTACACACCAAGAGGCTGCTGGGGAGAGCTCATGACCTACCGCGGTAGTTGACTGCAACTTGTGTACCAAAGCCATGAACTTGATTGACTCCAAAGAAGCAGCTCTCCCTCAGATGCTATTTAATGTTTCATGTCCAATTTTCAGGAAGCTTAATTATCTGATTTTCCAGCTCAAAGACGAGAAACAGATGATGACAGCTGGCAGCAGGAAGAAATAACTGTTCTCTGGCAACTGGAAGAGTTGATAGCTGACTGAATAATCAGACAAAAAAGAGGAATAAAGTGCACAAAGTAGTCTGCGGCCACTTAATGTGGACAAATCCTGCTGGGGGTGAGGACAACGGAGACGCAAAGACTGACTCTGGGGACCAGGTTCAGTGACGCAAACCCACTTTATTCAGGAAGTAAGCTAGCTTATATACATGGGTTCAGCCAATAGGATGTTACAGCATGTCCTTCATAACCAATGGCTGAAAAGATCAGGGAGCTGCGTGGTTGGCGTTAAGTCATTTCCTTATAGCCTGAGAGCTTCCTTCCTGGGTGTGCCCAGGAGGCTTCTGGGAGCTGGAGTATTCTCACAGCATTGCATCAACTGCAGCTGCTACGAATGTGCTCTGTGCTCCACCCACAACTTAGTGTACAGCTGACAATTCCTGTTCATATGCCTGGGGTTTACTGTTCAAACACATGGCTGTGCTTGTGCTTGTTGTGAACCTTAAGTTACCTAAATCTCTAAGTCCAACCTCCATAAATGAAATGTGGAAGATATCCCTTTCATAAAACTGTTTAAATGTCAAATAATATAACATATATTAGAGTACTTTGCAATGGCTAAAATAACTAGGTCAATGAAAGGTATTATACTATTTCTGTTTTAGCCAAGTAGTATTGTGCTACTTAGTATACTAATCCTATATTATCAGGATTCATTTTACAAATAGTTCAATATAAATTTTTTTACATTTAATTCTTAAAGCAGTAGGTTTTGCTAACTGAAACATTCATTTATCTCATTACTGAATAAACATTTCTAGTAATTTTTTATAAGATGTATTGATATATTGGAACAAAATGAAAATATAAAAAAATAAATGCTAGTAATTCAGTTTTTTGAATGCATCATTCCCTGACAATGACAGATGGTAGAATTCAGAATTGTCAATGTTACTTTGATCAGGTCACCTTAACTTTCCTGAGCTTGTCTCATTATGAATGCATGTACAGTACCCACAGGGCCAGCTCATGGTGTTATTGCAAAGAACAAAGTGTGTAAAGAAATTTACATGCAAGGTTATATTTTTATTTTATTACCTTATTTCTATAAATTGGGTACATGAGGGTGAACTTAGTCTAAAAAAGGGAGAGTAATATTTCAATAATTTCAGAGAATCACAGAGGGAATTCCAGACAGTGGGTAAATTGTGGGCAATGGGTCATAAGTAGTAATGCCCATTTGCAAATTCCAGGAATAACAACAACAAAAATTATACATTATTTGGATAGATGGACTAAGGCTTCAGCAGTGAAAGAAGGACATGGAGACAAATCCTAATCAATGGAAGACAGTCTTCTGGTAGGAAACCAGACTCAGATTAACAATTCACCTGGCTTGGAGAATGCGTTATATTCTCTATAATTTGCCATTGTTGTATTTTTTCTTCTCATAAAGTCCCTTCGTAAGAGTTTTTCAGTTAGTTGGTTGGGGATCACACTTTCTAGCCAGTTGCTCTAAAAAAAAAAGTGAATAAGCCAGGAGATTCTGGTCTACTGGCCATGATTGAGATTCTTAACACAAATCTGAACAGGCTGTTTCCCACAAATCTACAGCCCTGTCTAGCATCCAGGAGATTCAAGGCGTTATTTTACATAGTTGTGGATAATGCCAACAGGTCTGAATTCATCATCTTCTTCAAATATAATCAAATTATTTTGCAGCAAAACATAGATTGCTGATCTTTTGCTTTATTCCACAACTAATATACTCGGTATCAATTCTAAATCTATCAGACTTGGAAACGCAGCTGTATTTTAACTTAATACCATTTTAAATGGCTAATTTCCAAAATAAAATAGCTCCTGATATTGGTCTATTTTATTACTTCCAGTAACATTGACATCCAAAGCATTTTAGGCAGATGAACTCTCTGGATTGAAACACTGATGTGTGTGTGTGTGTGTGTGTGTGTGTGTGTGTGTGTGTGTGTCTTTAGCCAAATCCTGAAATATTGATGGATTTCAATATGAAAAAAATAGTTTTCTGAAAATAAAAAGTTGATAATCAAAAAATTGTAGGCTATGTTTTGAGTTCAAGAAACCAAGCATTTTTCTAATGTGTAACTGCTTTTTCAAAGTACTAAAATCACTTTTAGCAAAATATTTTTAAATTCACCCCCCAAATGATTTAAATAATGAGGTATTTTTATAGTAGAGCTGTCTGAGAAAAATATTAATGAAAAAAGTAAAGAAATATAAATATTTTGAACAAGCACTGTTATGATAACTACTTTTTATTGTTTATTAAGATATATTAGCTAGGAACCTGACAAGTAAAATACTAACCACAGTGAAAAGAAGCATTTTATAATTAAGATAAATTGTAATCCGTTCTGTTGATTACCGGTCATGCCAATCATATTGTTTAATATTACCCATCTATTTACAATAATCAAACTGTACATTTAAGTGACGTGACTATAGAAGGTAAAGTTAGTATTTCTGGTGTTGAACTGACAATGGATATTTCTCATCAAGAAGAGTAATGAGAGCCAGAAACATTGGCAATGTTCATGAGAACATCTCAAACACCTCTGTCCACAGCTTTCACTCACTCCAACTCAGTTCTACATGATGTAGTTGTTGAATCAGCAAGGGAGGTTCAGCTGTCTGAGCCTGCTCCTGAGATGTTCCGATGTTCAATCACTATGGCAGGGTGCACTGTGGATGAGTCAGAGGTGAGAGTGTGTGGGATTTTTAATGCAATTATATTTGCATCAAATCGTTTACACTGAGCAAGCCAAGAACAAATTGCTGATCTATAAGAAGTACACTTGAAAGGCATTCTAAGGCACCGTGAGTCAGCAGAGATGATCTTCTTAGTCAGTTGGCATGGTGACACCCAATCTCATTTGAGGAGTCTGATCCTTTTAAAAAGCACAGTGATATTGATGGCTACTGATCTAATCCAGTTTGGCTTCTTTTACATACTCATAAAATATATTTACTTATTTAACAATGACTTACTAATAAAATTATATGTGCATTTCTATAATATGTATGTAATCCAGTGGCTCTAAAATGTACATCTCTATGTCTGACGTCTCCTCCGAGTTCAAAGCTGATCTGCATAAGTCAACTTGAAATATCTGGCTATTTGTCTATCAACCCTAATGTGTTCCAAGAAGAACTCTTGCTTCCTGATTCCCCCAAATGTGTTTCCCTCCCAGTGTTTCCTCAGAGATGCTGAAATCATGGAGTGACAAATGCCAGGTTTATCAGAGATCAAAGATATGTTTAAGGATATGCTTAGTTGTAGAGTCACAATGAGATTCCTATTGCCACCCTGACATACAGGGTGAGCTGCAGTTATAGCCCACCACCTGGTGACAGAGGCTGAGGAGCAGGAAATGTATGTCTTCTGAAGCCAAACAACCTGAAAAGCAGAAAGAAAGGGGAAGATTTCTGATGCTTAGTTCTTGTCCCAAAATTTCCTGGTCAGGTAAGTCAAGCCCCCTTCCCTAGAGAGGAGTGATGGGGCCGAGAAGAGGAGGCTGCGGGCTGCTTTAGGGGAGGGTCCTAGATTTGGGAATGTGCGTCCATGAGAAGACAGGTCCCTGCAGCACACCCTCTCATAGTGAAGGACCCTGCTCAGGGGCGTAAATCACAAATCAGCAGGGTCCTCAAGTACGCCTTTTTGTCTGATGTGCCTAGATCAAGTTCTGTTTTCCTTCTCTTCAAACACACCCTGAATTCCTCCTCTTTTCTGCATCAGGAGAACTGTGAAGCCTCATACTGACCCCCCAACTTCCACTCTTTTATTCTTGCAACTCATCGCAGAGCTATTGATCATATCAAGTCATATTCTTGTTAAATACCCTTTGGTGGCTTCTGAACTCTAAACGTGATAGTATTTAGAAAGTAGGGTCTTACTTACATTACTTATTATTTATTGCTTGTTATATAGACTTATGTTTCAGGCAGCCATATTATAAGTTGTACTCAGCTTTACTTTATAGCGTTAATTCATATATTCTCAATTAGTCTATCATCCATGTTAGTCAATTGCCTTAAAGAAAGTTTCTAGTTAACAGTCAATCTGTAGCCATTTCAATCCAGTAGATCTTTTGAGGACTTTGAGAATTCTCTAGTTTCTAAAGAGCAGACCAGTTCTTACAGAAGGCTGCTTACACTGGCTTATTTCTGCCTGGAGATACTTGCTCTGTTGCAATAACTGAGAAATCATGAACCGCTCAGTTGTATCGAGCTATAACTGTACCAGCAGGATTTGGAGTCTATCATAATGCTTCTGCCTACTCTCAAGGAATCAATCTTTCTATAAAGTCAAGATGGACTATTGGTTCTGGAACTGCCCCAGGTTTTGGTGATTAATATGCATTGAAGGACTAACCATATGGAGCTCGTATCCAACTGGTGTTTTAGGGAAGAGAACCACATGTCTGTGCTAAACGGCCAAATGCAATGGACGCTTGACCATGGATACAGGTAGTTGGTGACTAGAGCCTCATATTTCCTGAATTAAACATGAAAGGGCTTAAGGCCGATCAGAACAGCTGCACTGAAACTTCTCAGCAATAAGCATAGCTATAAAATAACTATTTTAAAGTGATTAGTGGAGAGATGAATCATAAACAGCCTTTCTCCACAATTTAACACATAAAATAAGGCCACTATTCCTGAGAAAGTGGATCAAATCATTCTGGACCTGCACCTGTGGCCATGCACAAAAGCAGCTGGAACATCCCCCAGCGTCAGTGCCTTGGGGACCTGACCCCGTTACCATGCCCGGCACATTCTTTGGCCTCCATGCAACTAGTCTGTTCACAGAATGGTTGAGCTAATTCATTATTGACAGCTTCCTGCCAGGTCCTGTCCACTGTGGTGGCTTCCCAGCTGTCTACGTAAATGCCACAAGTTCTCAAGGTTGTTTTCAGTACATCCTTAAAGGGTTTTCTCGAGACCACTCATAGTTGGCCTCTTTATCCTCTCTCATTTCAGAAGGGAGATGTCTGAGCAAACAAATAGTTTTTATTAATCTCACTAGCCCTGAAAAATTGAGTAGCGTTTGACCTGTCTGGATCCAGCTCCCAGATGTGGCAACATTTCAAGCTTTGCTTCTGGTCATCCAGTCGTGATTGTGGATAAAAAGCATCAGTAATAAGAATAACATTTAATGGGAAAATGTGCGCTGTCAATGTCTGTGCCCAGGAGGAGCACAGTATTTCCTCTTCCATGTGTCCTGAAAACATGCCTTATTTTCTGTATTCTTATATTTTTCTTTTTTTGTGACAGAGACAGAGAGAGACAGAGAGAAGGACAGATAGGGACAGACAGACAGGAAGGGAGAGAGATTAGAAGCATCAATTCTTTGTTGCAGCACCTTAGTTGTTCATTGATTGCTTTCTCATATGTGCCTTGACCAGGGGGTTACAGCAGACTGAGTGACTCCTTGCTCAAGCCAGTGACCCCGGGTTCAAGCTGCTGAGCTTTGCTCAAACCAGATGAGCCACGCATAAGCGGGCAACCATGGGGCTTCAAACCTGGGTTCTCCATGTCCCAGTCCGACACTCTATCCACTGCTCACCGCCTGGTCAGGAATTTTTCTGTATTCTTTATGTGTTGCTAGTTTACTTTTAAGATGAATATATTTCTTCTTACTCACAGTAAGTACCGTGTATTCAATATATAATGTGCAAAAGATGCTTTTCGGCTATTGCTTCTTATCCTCAAAACAACACTGCAATGAAGAAAACTGAGGACCACAAAGTTTAAGAAATTGGTCTAAGTGCATAAACTTAGGAATTGCTAGAATCAGGATCGGAAAACCAAGTTTGCCTGTAACATTAAATGATTACAGTAAACAAAGGATCATATACATGTGCGTCTACATACACACACACACACACACAAGAAAGGAAGAAGTTTATTAGGAAAAAGAAAAAGACATACTTAGGGCATACTTAGTGATTTCAAATACTTTGGAGGAACGATTTGAGGCTATATATTCCTTTGTATTATAGATGGAAAGGGAAAAATTAAATAAACCCCACTTCATTTTGTGGGAATAAAATACAAACTTAAAGAAGCTCTTTCTATCCATAATAACTTTATGATCCCGTTATTCTAATCATTTTATTTTCAATCTGCTAGCTGCTCATAAGGATACATAGCTAAGAATTTTATTTCAGAACAACAAGGAGCAGCATATTGAGACAATCCAATCCACGTGGATTTTTATTTCGTAAGAGGGTTCTATATCTCTGCATCAAAAAATCAAATAAAGGAAATAAATCTAATATGTTCTCATTTAATGAGTCACCATGTGATCCTTATGTTTTCCTCTAATGCACATTAGATATCATTTTAAAAATGTTACATGACTTCATTTGTGAAAAATCCACTTTTTTACCATTCAGAAATTGGCACCAGGCCTGACCTGTGGTGGCGTAGTGGATAAAGTGTCAACCTGGAATGCTGAGGTTGCCAGTTCGAAACCCTGGGCTTGCCTGTTCAAGGCACATAGGGAAGTTCATGCTTTCTTCTCCTCATCCTGCTCTTCTCTCTCTCTCTCTCTCTCTCTCTCTCTCTCTCTCTCTCCCCACCTCTCTAAAATGAATAAATAGAATCTTAAAAAAAAAGAAATTGGCACCAGACACTAGGCAGAATTGCTCTTCGAAGTATAAACTTACTTAAGAGCAAGATAACTTCTAACATTTTACATGTGGTTTAGTCACTTATCAGTACATGAAAAAACAAAACCAAATACCATCTTCTGGCCTTAAAAACAAGTAGAAAAATATTCACTGAAAAGCAAATGCTGAGCAGTGATAAAGAATAAGTATTTCATTTATACTGTTTCCTGTTGGATTAATAAGTAAGCAGTGAATGTAATATGTATGCAGGATTTAATTGGAAAAATCTCTACCTAGCCAATTAATCCATTAATATAGATAAGGAGGGATTTTATTAACTCCTTTAGTAATGCATTGGGTAGATACACAGAGAATTCTATATGTGGGTTTAGAAGTAGATGAAAACATGACCTACTAATTGGGATATCCCTGTTTTGATATAATTGCTTGGTAAATTCTATCAAGACTATATAACATTTCTACTGTTAATCATTAGAGTTAAATGAGAAAAGAGTGAATTGATAGTATACATGCACTCCTAATTTTGTGACTTTTCTTTATCAACATCAATATAATTAATGTTATTGAAGTTCATGGACAATGAATATTTGAGGTGGTAATTTCATCCAACAATAAATATTTTTGAGTAATACCATTAAATGATATTTTAAGCACAAATCAGATTTTGCTTGTATCAGAGGAAAGAACATAGGTTGACAACTATCCAAGTATTATCAGTTAGAAGACGCTAAGGGAATTTGGAATTTTAGTATTAAAATCTAGTATATAAAAGTGTAGCTATCATAATGAAAATAAATATTACCTTGCAATTGGCAGTACTTAATATGCTTTTACAAATAAGGTCGTGTTAAACATTCATGTGAACAGTTGTTGATCATTTCATGATTTTTATTAAAATATCCATAAATTATTGGAAAAAAAAACAAATTTTACTGTTTTATTTAGATTTTTCATTTGAGTAGTTAGAAAACACCACATGAATTGCTTTAACAAACATGCAAACAAAAGCATGATGACACTTCCAAATGGACTCTGTAATATCCAGTCATTTTCTTTCAAGTCGCAGTAGACAAAGGATATGATTAG
Source organism: Saccopteryx bilineata (assembly GCF_036850765.1). Lineage (NCBI taxonomy): Eukaryota > Metazoa > Chordata > Mammalia > Chiroptera > Emballonuridae > Saccopteryx > Saccopteryx bilineata. Next base: position 19,378,214 of record NC_089495.1, read on the forward strand.
CAGTCTTGTAACACTTGGGAGAGTCTGAATGAATTTCAATAAGCCCATTTAAATATCCAGTCCTAAAAAATATGTAATCAGAGCTCAACTGTTTTAAATACGTAAAGATAAATGAAAATTTTTGTCTAAACATTTCAATAAAATGTCTATTTTTATATGAAGTTTATTGCTTTAAATCCATAAAAACAAAAATTGGAAGACAGACAAACAGTAAAGATTGGTTTTGTAAATATTCATAATTTAAAGAAAAATTGCAGAAACAAATAATGCAGGTTAATTATTCTTTAGATTCATCAATAGATAAAACCTTTCTCTCATAGGTAAAGCACTGTATTATGACTAAATTTTAAAAGCCAGGGCAGAAATTTCAAGTTTGCCAAGGAGCTAAGTTTTGAATAATGACCATGGTAGGGAGTGACAGCTGTGCACATGATTGGTTGATAGAAAGCATTTGTAAGCTTCAGTGTCACATCGAGGCTATGGATGACAAAAGGTATTGGGAGGAAATCCAGAAGATCTCTGAAGTCCCTCAGCGGTGCTTTTCCAATCATGACTACAACTCAGAGAAAATGCTGGGTGGACACAGAGTGTCTCAGTTGTAACGTTAGTGTCAGTTCTGATTTTCTTCCACTAACTCTCTTCAGTGCGTTGCATGAACCATCATGGGGCTGTTACAAGAACTTTATTTCTAGTCACCCCTCAAATGGTGTGCCTGTTGTCTAAGTGCATATTTAAGGAGACGTGATTTTTGATCATTTAAAATGGATTTTGTCTTAATCAGAATCTTATATTTTTATGTAAAATAAAATATAAAATGTAGAAACATATGTGGTCAGAAATGACCACAGATGTATAATAAGTAAATGCTCCCGGCATTTTAAAAATTCAGAAATGGATACAGTAAAAGCATAGTAATATTATGCAATTCTGAAAACCTCGAGATATTTTGTATTGAGATATCTGTGCATATAAAATACGAAATGTTATGTGTCCCACATTTTTGTAAAATTGCCAAAATTAATAGTCCTTGTCAAATTTTTTTCTGATTCATCAATAGATATAGATCAAAACCATACATTAATAATTTTAAGTTAAGAAAAACAAATTATTAGTAAACAATTCACAATTGAAAGCACTAATCTTTTTGTTTTTCTATAGAACAAATATTCAGATTTGGGTTTTTTTTTTAGAAAAATGTATTATTTCAAAGCCTTTATTTTTTTGCAGTTGATAAGAATAGCCTAGTGTTATTCCTGTTGCTAGGAGAATATTGTTTGTTTATTTCTCAATAAGATCACATACCCTTTATAATAAAGGTAACAGAAATATATTTTTATGTTTATATTTATAGTTATTCAATTATTATTGAGCATATATTTATTAAAAATGTACATCAAGGGTTCTTTATTAATAATGGCTTATTTACTATTAATATCATTAATAATTAATAAGTCTAATATTATTACACAGTCTTATATTTAAATGAGTGAAGGAAACATAAAAGACTATGTAAAAATTTGGCATGTTCTTATCAGGGTTATGTAATTATCTCTATAGAGGAAATTATTTTAAGATTCATTATTCAAATTATTTTGAGAACTACTTAATTAAATTCATTAGACAAATACCCACCCATATTAGAAATGACAGCTTGTTTGAATTTTGCACTTGCTAAATATGCATATATATTGTAAATAGTTATGAAGAAAATAAAAGACATAAACAACTAATAAACTTACAGGAGCCTTGGAATTAACTTCTGATCTAGAAACTTCTCATAGACTTACTCTTCTACCCCATGGGCAGTTGGCTGCTAAGAAATGGTTAACTGGGTGAAATGGTAACTGAATAGTATATGACAATAGGCGACAATTAGTTTGATTTCAGTGGACATCATTTGTCTATCTCTGTCCTGAGAAGGTTAGACTGAATTTCTCTCTAAACTGTTTTACTGAAATAGATGACAAAAACGCTGCTATTGGTATAAATAAAGATTTATACTCGTTGTTAATATTGGAAGAACTGTGTAGTTTGGGTCAGGATATGTGATTCACAAGATCCAGGGAATGTTTTATAACTTCTGTATGTGTGTGAGAATGTGTTCATGCATATGTTTGTGTATACTGTTGGCAACAAATTCACTATGAGGGCAGTTATGATTGTCAGGAGATCAAAATTATTTATCAATATTTCTAGCTTCAACCCCTTCTTTTTTATTTTTTAACCAAACCAGTTATTATTTCTTAGTTTCTTCATTTTGTAGTTGAAGATATTGGTCCAATTAAGTCAATTTTGGTGGTTTTGCATTGTTTTTCTTAACTTGGTTACATCTACTATACTTTTATTACAATTTCAAAGGCTCTTTGGATGAGAAATAAAAGGAAAGTAGCAATTTCCATTGTTTTATTTTTAGGATCCAGGTCTACATTTGAGGGTCTACATGAGAATATGATACAGGCCAACATGAAAGATCTACATGAGGGCAGAACTCAGGTGTAAAATGGAAGAAAACTGAAGCTAAATAGAAACATCACAATCCTTAGTAAAAAATGATAGAAATTTAATAGAATCATTTGGCAAACAAAAGCAGCTTTCCAATTAATGAGAAAATACCTGAGCAGATGAGATTAAAGGCACATTCAAGAGGACATGCTACCTGTGATAAGTATACAAGTGAGTAGATTTATTCAAAAAGAGACAAAAATGAAATAACATCCTAGCTTACAAAGATTATTTTGATGAAGGGAATTAGAATGTGCATCTTTTCAAGTGTTATTTTTTTCTGCTTAGACATCCTTACAGAAAATTTGAAAAATATAAGCAAAGAGGCAATATATTTATGACATTAGAATTGATTTATTTGTACTTGGGAGTATGAAATTAGTATTTTGTGTGGAAATACTGAGAAGATTAAAAGGCAAATGTGAACTGTAATGCATATTTGAGCTGATTTAAAAATTTTCATAACATATTATGATTCTGATATATTTCTCATATGGGAGTATGAGTGACTTTATATCTTCAAGGTAATAACAATAAAAAATGATTCTATCTATTCCAAATGGTAATTATACTTCAATTAGTATTTAATGTGATATTTAAGCCAGAGGATTTTTAGTCATATAAATGTTAAGATACAGTTATGTTAAAGATATTCTTTAATTTAAAGGAATTATAGCTAATACTTATGAACTTAAAATAAGTCAGGCATATTAATCTCTCTTTTACAGATAAGGAAACTGAGGAATAAAGATGTGTCCAGGGTCACACAGTAAGCAGGTGACAGACCAGAACATGTTCCCACCCATAGAGCTTGAAAGACTATGGCTTTATCATTTCCTTCTGTTGTATCTCATAGTATAATGCTATTTGTAAGAAATTAGAATAATAATTTAACAGAACTATAATGCTGAATTTAAGAATTTGAAATGCCTTTGGCAAGATATTATTTTTTAATCAAAATGCAGAATTTTTCAAAACCCCTATTTAAATCTTTTATTTAAACACTCTATTCTGTATAGTTTTTTGTAACATAGTATCAAAATCAAGTATACAAAAATTGAGAAGATAGATTTCTTATCTGGATATACTTTAGGATTTGAAGTTGGAAGTGTTCACAGTGAGAGAATTTTGATGTTGTGATTACTATCAAATGGAACCTTTCTATTTTGTTTTTCTTTTCTTACTCTTTGCAGATATATATATATATATATATATATATATATATATATATATATATATATATAAAATTTCCCCTGGGAAAGCTAATTGCTTATCTGTGGAGGGCAGAATGTTTTCTCTAAGCCCTTGAATTTTGGCACTAATGTTGTTGCAACAATTAAATGTACCAGCCAAAGCTCCAACCTAGTGTGCTACATTCCCTCTTCAGTTGTTTTCAAGAGTTATCCTTTCCATTTTTGAAAAATAACTAATAATTTGTCCTTCAGAAGCTTGGCACAGCACTTGGCTCCTTTATGTTTTAATAATCACAGTCAACAATTTTGCTACCTTTCGTTGCTTTACACAAATGTCTGAAGAGGCACATTTGAAATTTCATGATGGCATAGTTTCCATCATTAACAATCTCGTAAAATGAAAATTAATATTTTCTCCATAGATTTTTGTCAACTCATCTATGAAAATATCACTGAGTTAAAATGTAATCCCATGGCCCTTGCCGGTTGCCTCAGTGGTAGAGTGTCGGCCTGGTGTGCAGAAGTCCTGGGTTCGATTCCCGGCCAGGGCACATAGGAGAAGCACCCATCTGCTTCTCCACCCCTCCCCCTCTCCTTCCTCTCTGTCTCTCTCTTCCCCTCCCGCAGCCGAGGCTCCATTGGAGCAAAGATGGCCCGGGCACTGGGGATGGCTCCTTGGCCTCTGCCCCAGGCGCTAAAGTGGCTCTGGTCACAAAAGAGTGAAGCCCCAGAGGAGCAGAGCATCGCCCCCTGGTGGGCATGCCAGGTGGATCCCGGTCGGGCACATGCGGGAGTCTGTCTGACTGTCTCTCCGCATTTCTAGCTTCAGAAAAATACAAAAAAAAAAAAAAAATGTAATCCCGTCACAGAATTTCAAAGGGGAGATAAATGGTGACAAGATAAATGGGACTTGACCTTGGGTGGTGAATACAATGCAATATACAGATGATGTATCACAGACCTGTACACTTGAAACCTGTATAATTTTATTAACCAATGTCACCCCAATAAATTCAATCAAAATTTTTAGAAGTGTCTAATTAATTTTTGACACATCTCAACATTTGGTGGATCACTAGCAATATAAATTCTAACATGAGTCCTGCAGTTTTCTATATTCTTGAACATATATTTATTATGTTTTGTCATATTTGGGGACTTCTGCATAATATAAAAATTAGTTAATTACTAATTATCTTTTCTTCATGGAACAAATAGGCTAATAATTGCACTTTCCTTTCATATCAATGGAACCTTAATTTTCAAAACAAATTAAGCTAAATTTCTTGACATAGGTGTTCTTTCATGTTAGATGCTATATCATTAATTACTATTCTCTAAGTCATACCTTTGGGTAGCAGAATATTCAGCATATTTTTTTCTGCTTCAGCACGAATATATGTTGGTCAGTATTACAGATCCTGGCCAACTCTAACCACTGTCTATCTGTAACTATTATAGGATAATATTGAATGTAAACTGTAATTGAAAAAATTATAAGAAAAAACAAAAAAGAAAAATACAATAGCAGTGATGTGAATTAATGTTGTTTTCTTAATACATGGAAATAATATTCTAAATTACATTATTATCTTATTAAATTTTCTCAACAACCATATGTGGTTGAGGTTAAGTCGCTTTCCCATAGTGACACCCCTAGAAAACAGTGGAGTAAAACCCATGTGGTCTGTCCTCAGAACCCGTATGTTCACCACAGGCTCTCAGTGATTCATCCTGAGAGTGAGAATGTGACTTCATTTTCTGAATTATTAACTTAAAAATTGTATAAGAAACAAATTGAACCTTAGCTGATATTTAACCTTATTATCAAAAGACTTAACTAGTCCTTATTATGCTGACACCAATCTCCTAAAATAAATAGTTCTGACCTTATAGGTTGGAATGTTTCATTGTAATATGACATTTCGGATTCCTTGAATAATTGCTGTGCTGTTTTACTTTAATTGCCATGCATAACAGACAATGGAATGGGGAATTCTTCTTCCATCAGACTTGAACTATCTGATACTCCTTTCATAATGAGTCTTGGAATTTTAAAGATTTGGTTCTGTTTGGTTTATTTGGCCGCTGATGTTTTTCACACTGTTTATGTTAGCACAGCTTAGATTGACTTCAGAGTGATAACACCCTACATGTTTTTATATTTTCATATTTTTAATTTATATATCCTGAGAAAGCATAGGAGTGGATATATGATAAACTAGATTTAATAATTTTTATAAACAATATTTTACAATATGGCAGAACACTCTAAAAATAACATTAAACATATCCATGACGGCTATACTTCAGTCTCTAGAATAGTGTCAAAAATGGCTGTCACTGTCTTAGCCTGCAGATATTCATTTGCAGATCTTCAGAATTCTGTCTCCATTTGAGTAGAACTTTATACTGCCTGTTACTGCTATGATATTACAAACTTATGGAATGTCTTGGAAACACTCTTTCTTTAGTGTTCTCTTGGTATTACTCAAGTTTCTTGCATTTTGGTAGTTATAAATTGCACCTGGCAACTCTATACCATTATGGCTAGTTCCTTGATAGTAGAAAAAGAAATTACATATATTAATTAAAATTTAGTATTTGTACTATAACTCTCAAGGTGAAGCTCAGGTGATAATTCAGAGATTCCGATGATGTATTCACATTCTATGTTGTGTGATGACATGGATCTAGAGTGAATTAGGAGTTGGTGAAATAAGAAGAGAGACTCTCTTTTACTTAGAAAAATAAGTGCTGTAAGTGCTAAGTGCAACATTATACAATTTTCTTTCTTTTCAAAAATTTCTGATTGAATTTATTGAGGCGGCATTGGTTGATAAAATTATACAAGTTTCAAGTGTACAGTTCTACAACGCATCATCTGTGTATTGCACTGTATTTCCAGCCCCGAGTCAAGTCTCCCTCCATCACCATCTGTCCTCCCTCTACTATCTCCCACCTCTACCCTTTTTCCTCCTTCAATCCCCACACTCTTGTCTGTCTATAAATATTTTTCTTTACTTAATCCCTTCATCATTCTATATCCAGCCCCTGCAACCTCCATCCCATCTGAGAGCTGTCAGTCTGTTTGCTGTATCTATGAGTCTTTCTATTTTGTTTGTTAGTTCATTTTGTTCATTAAAGTCCACATATATTTGAAATTATATAGTAATTGTCTTTCTCTGACTGGCTTATTCACTTAGCATAGTAATTACCAGATTCATTCCTGCTGTCACAAAAAGTAAGATTTCCTTTTTTATAGCTGAGTAGTATTTCATTGGGTAAAAGTATCACAAGTTTTTTTGTTTGTTTTTGTTTGTTTTGTTTTGTTTTTATCAACTCATCTACTTATAAGCACATGGACTATTTCCATCTTGGCTGTTGCAAATAATACTGCAATGATCATAGAAATGTATATATTCTTTCAAATCAGTATTTTGGGTTTCTTTGGACATGTCCCAAGAAGAGGAATTGCTGGGCATAAGGCAGTTTTATATTTAATTTTGAGGTAACTCCATACTGCTTTCCACAATGGTTGTGCCAATCTATATCCCTACCAACAGCACACAATGGTTCCCTTTTCTCCACACCCTTGGCACACTTGTAGTTTGTTGATTTATTGATGATAGTCATTCTGACAGATGTAGGTGTGGTTTCAATTTGCATTTCTCTGATAATTAGTGAAGTTGAACATCTTCCATATGATTATTGGCCATCTGTATGTCCTTTGCCCATTTCTTAGTTGGATTGTTTTTTCTTTTGATGTTGAGTTTTATAAGTTCCTTGTAAATTTTAGATATGAAGCCCTTATCAGATGTGTTGACAAATACATTCTCCCTTTCAATAAGTTGTCTTTTTATTTTGTTGATTGTTTTTTGTTTTTGTTTTATTGCTGTACAAAAACCTTTTAGTCTTATAGAGTCCCATTTGTTTATTTTTTTCTTTATTTCTCTCACCTGAGGTGATATGTCAGAAAAATATTACCATGAAACATGTTAGAGATTTTACAGGCTAGGTGTTCATCTACAATTTTTATGGTTTCAAGGCTAACATTTAAGTCTTTAATCGATTTTGAATTCATTCTTGTGTATTGTGTTAGTAGGTCATACAGTTTCATTTTTATTTTGCATATACCTGTCCAATTTCACAACACCATTTATTGAATAGATTATCTTTACCCCATTATATGTTCTTGCCTCCTTTGTCAAATATTAATTGAATATAAAGGTGTGAGTTTATTTTTGGGCTCTCTATTCTATTCCATTTATTTTTATGCAAGTATCTTGCTTTTTTGATTACTATGGCCTTGTAGTTTGGTTTGTTATTAGGTAGAGTGATTCCTCCAACTTTATTCTCCTTTCTCAAGTTTGCTGTTGGCATTTGGGGTCTTTAGAGGTTCCATATACTTTTTTGGAATATTTGTTTTAGTTCTGTGAAGTACTCTACTGGTATCTTGATTGGAACTGCAATGAGTTTATAGGTTGGTTTGGGTAATATGGACATTTTAATGATGTGAATTCTTCCAATCCATGAATATGATTTATGCTTCCACTTACTTGTATCTTCTTCAATTTATTTCTTTAGTGTTTTATAATTTTATCAGTACAGATCTTTTATATCCTTGGTTAAATTAATTTCCAGGTATTTTATTCTTTTTGAAGCAATTGTAAATGGGGTTTTTCACTTTCTGATAGTTTGTTGTTGTATAAAAATGCAACAGGCCACATCTTCTTTATCCAGTCTTCTATTGAAGGGCTTTTTGGTTGTTTCCATGTCTTGGCCACTGTGAACAGTGCTGCAATGAACATGGGGCTACATGTGTCTTCACGTATCAATGTTTCTGAGGTTTTGGGGTATATACCCAGTAGAGGGATTGCTGGGTCATAAGGTAGTTCTATTTGCAGTTTTTTGAGGAACCACCATACTTTCCTCCATAATGGTTGTACTACTTTACAGTCCAACCAACAGTGGATGAGAGTTCCCTTTTCTCCGCAGCCTCTCCAACATTTGCTATTACCCGTCTTGTTGATCATAGCTAATCTAACAGGGGTGAGGTGGTATCTCATTGTAGTTTTGATTTGCATTTCTCTAATAACTAATGACGCTGAGTATCTTTTCATATATCTGTTGGCCATTTGTATCTCTTCCTGGGAGAAGTGTCTGTTCATGTCCTCTTCCCATTTTTTTATTGGATTGTACTACTCAGCCATAAGAAATGATGACATCAGATCATTTACAGCAAAATGGTGGGATCTTGATAACATTATACGGAGTGAAATAGGTAAATCAGAAAAAAACAAGAACTACATGATTCCATATATTGGTGGAACATAAAAACGAGACTAAGAGACATGGACAAGAGTGTGGTGGTTTCCAGGGGTGGGGGGGAGGGAGGACATGGGAGGGAGGGAGGGAGAGAGTTAGTGGGAGGGGGAGGGGCACAGAGAACTAGATAGAGGATGACGGAGGACAATCTGACTTTGGGCGAGGGGTATGCAACATAATTTAATGACAAAATACCTAGACATGTTTTCTTTGAATATATATACCCTGATTTATTAATGTCATCCCATTACCATTAATAAAAATTTATTTAAAAAAAATAAAAATAAAAATAAAAATAAAAATGCAACCGGTCTAGATATTTATTTTGTAATTCTTCTACTTTACTAAATTAATTTATCAGTTCTAGTAGTTTTTTTGTTGGGGTCTATAGGATTTCTATATACAATATGATAGCCCACCTGATCATGGTGTATGATCTTTTTACAGTATTGCTGTATCAGGTTTTCTAGTATTTTTTTGAGGATTTTAGCATCTATGTTCATTAGGGATATTGGCCTATAATATTCTATTGTCTTTATCTGTTCTGGAATTAAAATAATGCTTGCCTCATAAAAGAAACTTATAAGTCTTCCATCTTAATTTTTTTGGAATAGTTTCCAAAGGCTAAGTATTAATTCTTCTTGAAATGTTTGGTAGAATTCACCTGTGAAGCCATCTGGTTCAGGATTTTTGTTTTTTGGGAGTTTTTTTATTACTGCTTCAATTTCACTTGTAATGTATCTGTTCAAATTCTCTGATTCTTCTTGATTTATTTTTAGAAGATTGTATGTTTCTAGGAATTTATTCATTTCATCCAGATTGTCCAATTTGTTGGCATATAGTTTTTTGAAATATTTTCTTACAATCCTTTGTATTTCTGTGGTGTCAGTTGTTACTTATCTTGTTTCATCTCTGATTTTATTTATTTGGTTCACCTCTCTTTTTTTCTTGATAAGTCTGGTTAAAATTTTGTCAATCTTGATTTTCTTTTCAAAATATCAGGTCTTGTTTTTATTGGCATTTTGTACAATTTTCTATAAACATTAAACATTAATTATAATTTGGAAACTTCATTGTCATGATGGTATCACCATTTGGTTAAGTACTATGGTTACCAAATTATTATAGATACTCTAATACTTTCTATAAAAATGACATAAATAGTTTAAACATGGGTAACTTACTAAAGGTTGTGATGCTTTTTTCTCCTCTTGGAAGACTGTGCCATCCAGAACATCATATAAAGCTATCTGGAAAGAAAAGCATAAGATAGAACTGCAGTTTTCAACCTGACTGCATTTATCAGGATCAATGTGGGAGCTTGCTTGGAATTGTAAATTCACAGATATCACATTAAATATGCTAGATCAGAACTCGAGGCTTAGGGTTTAGAACTTCAATCTATGAAACTAAGGTCAGGGTCATGGTATGGGAACACTTAGCTTATAACACCTTTCTAATACCTTATGCACATCTCTATCCCAAAAACCTTTCTAAAACATGAGATGGCTCTTGACAACTGTCTGTTGAAAACTTTTGCTGTTTCTCTCTTATCTTCTAGATAAACCTACATTATTTTATATAGCATACATGACCTGGGCCTGGTAGCCTCTTTAAGAAAATTAACTGAGATTTCCTGGATGTTGTCCTGAGAATTATTAGACTATGAGGATGTTCTTAAGAAAGAGTACCACTATCAGTTGACTGTTTATGTGCTTCCAGAATTCATATGTTGAAGTCCAACCTCCAATGTGAGGGTATTTGGAAATGAGACCTTTGGTAGATGCTTAGGTCATTAGAGTGGAACCCTCATGAATGAAATTATTACTTTTATAAAAGAGAACCCAGAGAGCTCCCTTGCTCCATCTACCATGAAAACAGAGAGGGAAGATGGCTTTCCATGAACCAGGGTTCTCACCAGATATTAAATCTGCACATGCCTGAATCTTAGTCTTTCCAGTCTTTAGAACTATGAGAAATAAATGTGTGTTAAGATAACCAGCCTACGTATTTTTCTTACAGTAGCTTGATGAACTAAGAAAAATACTGTGGTCTACTAACAAAGGCTGCCATAGCATCAGGAAGTGGGAAGGGGGTGTACGGCATTGCACAAAGTGAATTTGCTAATGCTCATCTGTCCTCTACTTAATACTCCAAGCTCATGCTCACCACTCCTCTTTTCTTTGGTGCTAGGAAGTTCTTGAGCCGTTCTCTCTATGTGCCATTGTCTCTTGTTTACTCTTGTTTTAGCCAATGTTATTTCCTTATTGGGGAGTGCCTATTTCTGCCTCTCCCTTTTTCTTTCTTTTTTTTTTTTTTTTTTGCCTTGCTGTCACCTTTACACTTTCAACCAATACTCAGATTTCACCTTTTCCAAATAGCTATCTGGCTTCTTTTTCATCATTGTGGCCTCTTTTATGTGTAGGAATTAGTACCTACCTCAGCAAGTATTAGCATACATTACAAATATTAGCTTATTTTTGTTCATCTCCAAAGATTGCTTGACCTTGTTTTGTTCAAGCAAAATGTTTTAGACATTACAGAAACATTATGTATAAGGTACTAGTTTGAGCTATTTCTTACATATGTGTGGTTACATGGTAACATTCGCACATTGCTTTCTATAACAAGAAAAGAACCAATCAGAATCAATAAGAGAGAATCTAAAAGTGCTGTTGTACATTGAAATAATTCTATCAACCATCATGTGTTCTAAAACATTCTGGACATAATAGTGGTTAAAGCAGGTAAGACCATTCACTTGATATTAACTTTCTGTGTACCAAAGATTATAGAAGTCGCTAAATTTCTGCTATTAATCCTAAAGTATAGTATAAATTCAATAAATTATTTTAGTCTTATAATAAACCTCTTTACCTCCTTGGCAATATCAATGGCTAGGATGCTATGGCGACATTTAGAATACTTTTTAGCATAATTTAAAAAATCAATAGTTATGTGTAGGCCTGAGTTAAATCCATGCATGAATGCACTTCAACATGTTGCTGCATTTAATATCCCTGTTTTATACAAGAATTGCATATCTGAACAAGACAAGACTCTGATATTAATAATTGTCTTCAGATATTTATACCTAGTAAAATTTCTGGCTGTTGCTGTTGGAACTTGTAATGGCAAATTGAATCTGCTCTAAAGCTATAAGCAAAGTCGAGATGAGTCATCCTCTCTGATTGGTAAGTGGAATTGATTATTAATAAAAAGTTAACTTTTTAATGAGTTTAATTAGAATTTATACTCCAAAGCACTACATATAAGTAATTAGTTATGTCATGCTATTCATCATCACTTTTGCTATTAAAAACATGCTACTTAGGAATAGAAAGTGTGTATAGATTAGGTCACAGCACTTTCTTACTGGAAAGCTTACAATTATAACCCAGTAGTTTATTCAGTGGTTACTTTCTGTAACTTTCATTAATAAAATGCCCTAATTTGAGGGAAATGGACCTGCCTATTCTAAACAGTTTTTAGTTTGTTTGTTTTTTCACTGTCTTTGCTGAGGAGCTAGGGGAAAAAATGTTTATGAATATCAGTTCACTTTCCCCCCCCCTTCATATATGTTGATGCTTTTGAGCTTCCAAGTACTGATCATTTTGTAATAGCACTATTTTTCTATTATTCGACTAAATAAAGCCTAATTTTTAGTGCGTGTTTTACTCTTTTGCTGAATCTTCTTCATGTTTCTGGCAAAAGAGATAAATACAATTGGGAAATTACAATTCTTTACTCCATATGTTGAAAGCAGTGAGATGACTTGTGCTATCTCTTTTCTTTTCTTTTATTATTATTATTTTTTATTGAGAGGTGTGGAGGAAGACAGACAGACTTCTGCATGTTCCCCAACCAGGATTCACCCAGCAAGCCCTCTGCGGGATGATGTTCTGCCCATCTGGGGCCACTGTTCCTTTGCTTGGCAACCAAGCTATTTTAGCAGCTGAGGCAGGCCATGGAGCCATCTGCAGTGCCCAGGGCTAACTTCCTCAACCATTAGAGCCATGGCTACCAGAGAGGAAGAAAGAGAGACTGGAAGAAGGGGAGGGGTGGAGAAGCAGACGATCGCTTCTCCTGTGTGCCCTGAGAATCTAGCCTGGGACTTCCATATATCAGGCTGACACTGTACCACTGAGCCAACTGGTCAGGGATGTTAGTGCTATTTCTAATTGCAGAAACTTTAAGAATAATGAGGTGTTACATTTTAGAGATGCAGAAGATAATGGAAAGCTGATGCTCCTGATTAATATCATCACATATTAATAACAGCCAATTAACTTTCAATTGAAGCAGTGCAGCTGGATTATATGATTTTTGAATAAATTTACTGTAACAAAAATGATCTGCATGCTAACATATTTTTGCTTTAATCTTTGTTAGTAATTAAATCACTCATAGATATATGCTGCTTATTTATAGGGGCTGCATCAATAGGGTTTTCCTGACTGTATCACTAGAAAATTTTTAAGATAAGAGAATGTGTTCTTTGTCACAAAATAATTTGACAGATAATATTTTCAGTTATCTGCTAGAATAATCCACAAATTATATATATAAATATATATATTAGAAAATATTAAATATTTTATCACTGTTTAAAATCTTACTCATTTAAGAAGACTTCCTAATAGAATATTATTAGCCTATTAAATATGTAAATATACCACTGAGAAGGAGAATCTCTATGGCTGTGTGAATGGGGAGAAAAACAATGAAATATGTGATCGTAAAATAAATGCTTAGTTTCAAATTTCAGATATGTAAAGAGAAATGAACCCAGTTCTCAAAAAAGCTAAGAAAGGTAAAAAAAGTACTCCAATATTTTCTCATTTTAATAAATGTTAACACAAAAAGCATTCTCCTTATCAGTCTGGTTGATAATAACATTATAATTATTTCTATTAAAGGCAAACTGGACTTAGAGCAGTAAATATGTCCTATTAACCAAGTATCTTCTTGTATAACTGTGGGTACACTGTATTATGACTAAATTTTAGAAGCCAGGGAAGAAGTTTCAGTGCCTTTCAAAAATGCCAGGGAGCTAAGTTTTGAATAATGACCATGCAAAGGGTGTGGCAACTGTGCACATTATCATTTAGATAAAAGCATTTCTTAGCCCAAGTGTCATGTTGGCCATGTATGACAAGGACACTTAGAGGAAATCCAGAAGGTCTCTGGAGTCTCTCTAAGGTGCTTTTCTAACCATAACTACAACTGAGAGGAAACCTGGGTGGACACAGAGCATCTCGGCTGTAACTTTGGAGTCAGTTCTGATTGTCTTCCACTAACTTTCTGCAGTGCCAATGTTTGAATCATCATCAGGCTGTTACTAGAACTTTAAACCGAGTCACCCCTCAAATGGTGTGCCAGTTGTCTATGAGCATGTTTAAGGAGACTTGCTTTTAGATAATTTAAAAATGGATTTTGGCCCTGGCTGGTTGATTCAGAGGTAGAGCATTGCCCAGCATGTGGGTGTCCCAGGTTCAATTTCAGTCAGGGCACACAAGAAAAGCGACCATCTACTTTTCCACTCCTCCCCCTCCTCCTTCTCTCTCTCATCTCTCTCTTTCTTTTTATTTATTTTTTTTAATTTTTTTCTTTCTTTCTTTCTTTTTCCGAAGTTGGAAATGGGGAGGCAGTCAGACAGACTCCCACATGCGCCCGACCGGGATCCACCCAGCATGCCTACCAGAGGGTGATGCTCTGCCCGTCCTGGGGCGTCGCTCTGCTGCAATCAGAGCCATTCTAACGCCTGAGGCAGAGGCCACAGAGCCATCCTCAGCGCCCTGGCAAACTTTGCTCCAATGGAGCCTCAGCTGCGGGAGAGGAATAGAGAGACAGAGAGGAAGGAGAGGGGGAGGGGTGGAGAAGCAGATGGGCGCCTCTCCTGTGTGCCCTGGCCAGGAATCGAACCCGGGACTCCTGCACGCCAGGCCGATGTTCTACCACTGAGCCAACCGGCCAGGACCATCTCTCTCTTTCTTAACCACCCACAGCCATGGCTCAATTGGTTTGATCTCATTGGCTGGGGTGCCAAGGATGACTCAGTGGAGCCTCCCCTTCAGGCACTAAAAATAGCTCAGTTGTGAGCATGATCCCAGATGGGCAAAGCATCAGTCTCAGATGGGGTTTGCTGGATGGATCCTGACAAAGGTGCATGCAGGAGTCTGTCTCTCTGTCTCCCTTCCTCTCACTTGGAAAAGAAGAAAAGAAACTGATTTTGTCTTAATCAGAATCTTGAATTTTTGTATAAATTAATACTTCTCTGATAATACCACTGGCACAAAAGTAAATCAATAAATGCTGTGGCTTATTTTGGGGTGGGAGGTGCAGGTTGTTCTTTTAGGTTATTTCTTTCTCTGAACCCCACTAAATTTTCAATTTGTACCCTGATCTCCCACACTAAGCATGGTACTCTGTGTTTCTTAAGCATGTTGTTCTAATTGCCACTGCTTTAATCCCTTTACTTTGTGAAGTACCAAAAGACGTGAGTGTGCGGAACAACATTGGATTGAAAGTTGTGGAACTGGGAGGGGAGGGCGTTGGTTACCAGCAAACAACAAATGAAACTCTATCTCTCTTATTTTTTTTATTTTTCAATATATGCTCAGTTCTGAAGCACCTATTTTAGAAAATGTAACTTTCACAATTGAGGTTAACTAGGATCTCTGCTTCCCTCAGTGGCAGAAACCCTGAGGACCCTTCTGCCTTATGTACTCTGCTTACCTACGTTTATACCCCTCATGGGGCACAGGAAACTCATCTTTGCTTTCTCACATCTTATTGGGGAGCAAAGGACACTGATGTACGTTCCCTTGGTAACTCCTTCTATGAAACTTCCTCAATTATTACTGAAGTACCCCTCAACACCATTTTGGATATGTATTTTTTACTAGTTTTGTATCTCTCAAGTTAACATTCCAAAATTTGGCTACAGAAACTTGCACTGGGAATCTGCTAAGCATAACTGGCATTTCTGTTGTGCTGGCCACTCCCCTGGGAACAAACCTAGAGAAGTTTCACTCTCTTATCGAGAGTATAAAACACAAATTCTGTACCTTGAGTTCTCAACAAAAATCCATGTTCTTCAAGTCCCAAGAAAGAACGTTTCTTTCTTAAACACCAATGATAAAACAATTTTTTGAAAACTAATTTATTTAGCCTAAAGACATTAGCCCTCCCACATTGATCCAGTTAGTGGAGGGCCATGTGGCAACTTTCATATCCATGAATAAGATGAAAAATGTATTAGTTAATATTCCAAAAATATTTTTCTTTTATATTTCTTGAGAAAAAAAAGAATAATTATACCTTTCTTCCTTAGCCCAAAATGTATTTTTATAGTAAAATAATTCTATTAAAATGTTTTAGTATGTATAGTAAATACTTCTATGGAATATTATGTTCAGCTAGAAGAATAGTGGCTTTTGCTTTGTTTTTGTCACTATATATTAAAAATGTAAAAAAATAGTTTCTTCAGCTACACAAAGACTATAAGATGATTCAAAAAGCAATCAATTCTACCTTTTAGAAGAAAAAACACTATTTTTGGTCCATATTTTGGCTAATAATGACCCTTATTATATAGGAAAATTCAAGCTTGCCCAAATGTCTTATGTAAATATGTTTCCATAGGAAATCCCAGGAATAGCCATTAGTGATAACACTGAAAGTATATCTGATTATATCATTAAAAATTAGAATAGTAGCTTCAAATACAAAAAGTCAATTAGAACCATAATCATATTCTTAGTGATTATTGTAATGAAATTTACTCTGTGTTTTACATGTGAATTACATGACATTGAGATGACTCTGAAGAAAGTTCTGCTGCTCTAAAAGTTTGGGAGCAAATTAATTTTTCAAAGCACTACTGGCAATTTTAATACACATATTAATTGATATTTTACTTTATACAGTGGAATTGTTTCCTGAAAAATTAATTACTTTATCCTCCATGTGGGTTAATTATGAAATAATACAACTTCAAATTAAAAGTATAAATGGTTTTGATTTAATTACATTGTGATCATTAATAATGTAGGTAAGTCTCTTCCACTTAAGATACCTATGATCACAGAATATTTTCCTAAAAGATTCTTGGAATATATTTTATATTGTATTCTGCAGAGGATGTAAGTGGAAGATAAAAGTATATTAAGAAAAGTTACCAGTGGGATTCCTATGCAGAGTCAGTATATAAAAATTAACAATCATTATAGTATTTGCTTAATGCAATGAGAACAAGATTTAGTAGTAGGAAGATGATAAAATTATCCTGTGCATGTCAATTCAGTTATTGACATAATTGTTGAAAATGTGATCTATAAAATGTATCACACACAATAAGTAGGATGCAAAAAAAGGACATACTTTTTAAAATCTGTAAGACGGGTGTTGTAATACTTCAAATACTTTTGTTTCTTTTTTGAATATTTCTTTTCCTGGACAAATTTAGTTTTTAAATTTTATTGTTTTGAGTCAGTGCCACAGTAATGTTCCTTTTAAAAAGTTCATTTCATTCTTATCTGCAAAGAAAAATTTCTTGCTATTTAGCAAGTATTTAATAGTCTTTAAGTACCTAGAGGAATATCACATTGATGCTGTGATTTACAGCTTTCTAACCAGTCACTTTTAATAATAGTTTTTATTTAGTGTATTTTCTGTATGGAACAGAGGACTTAGCTTTTACCTCAGACATCAGGTAAGTAATATTTAATTTAAAAATCTTTAAGCTCATTTAAAAAAATACTCCATGGTGAAACATAAATTGACATTTATAAACTGATCCTTTATATTCTCTTATTTTTATATTTCCCATAATTATATTTTCTAAAACCTTTCATTCTTCGCTTTGTATAGAATAAAGTACTCTTAATCCATGATTCACATGCAAAAATAATATCACAATTTGTTTAAAAACTCAGGTAGGCCATTTAAATTTTTATTATTAAATCGACAGGTCATGAAATTTTGCCTTGGGCTTCTGCAGCTCAATCTTACATGGAGAAGAATCAAGTCGAACACAGTATCTTTCATTTCAGACATTCTCTCCATCTAGATTTCAAGCTGTCACTATTAAAAAAAAACAGTTATGCAAAATTTAAAATATTGAATGATACAGCCCTTAGCCTAGATATATGGTTGGTAAAAATATAAAAATTAGTGAATACTATTTCAAATTTCTACATATTCAGCAGGAAAATATAATTTACCTAAGATCAAATATTTCATCAGGAACAAATCACTTCAGATTTATTCAATGACTGCTAAGAATTGAATGTAATAACCACAATTTCAGAGTAATTTACTCTACCACAGTCAATGTTGACAGTGCCATACCTATCACTAGATGATTCCCCACTTAATAATTGTGTTTTTAGAGATATTCTTGTGTATATGACAGAAAACATCTCTTTGACAATTTACCATAAGAACATCAATAATACTTATACTTCTCAATTTATTGTATTAATAATAGTTATTATTTCAGACTTTAATATTAATTGGGGGCCCCATGAAAGACCAAAGCATATGAATATTTTTATTTATTTTCTCCGATATTATTTCCTTGAAAAACAAGGCATTCATTGTTTGATTTAAAGTTTTATTATTTCATAAAATCTTAGCACTAAAATGCTTCTAAATATTCAGTGAATAAGTTTAGGCATTCATTGATGCTTCACAGGATGCTCTTCAACTCCCCTTCCTTTCAGATATAGCCTGTGCTGTTTCTCTGATGTCCAATAAGAAAACCATGATACCTTCGAGTTGAGGCCAGGCTTAAATCCCTGGACTCAAATAGAGGGTATTGCAATGCAACAATTCATTTCTGGCCATGAACTAAATAGAATACATTAGACACACATCCTGCATTCTAACCCGCTTTCTATTTTCTTTGAATTGTAATTCAAGTCATTGAAGTCAGTCTCTAAATCTCTGGATATGTTAGACTCTAGTGTCTGCATAAATGTTTAGTCCTTTGTGCTGTGTCCCATGACTGAAAATCGTCTGAGATAAGGTGACCTCATGTGTGTGATGGGGGTGTAGGAAAAGAAACAATGTTCTCCTTTCTCCCTTCCTCAACAAGGTGTGACAATGCTCTCTCACACCAATACCAGAACAGGGGAGCATGCCACTGTGCAGCCACCTTTAGAGAAACCTCCTGATTTCTGATGCTTTGTTCTCTCTGTCCCAATAGAAAATATAGAGAAAAGCAACCTAGATGTTTTTTTCTTTCAACTTTGATATTCTTGATTGGCTAGTAAGTCAAGGAAGAGGCAAAAATTAAGAATCCAATTCTAAATCTTTCAGGAACATTTATATCACTTACTCATATTTGACCATTTGGTATTTATTTATCTTCAGGTAAGAAGAGTTAGAAACTAAAGAAAATTGAGTAATTATCAGTTTAATAAAGGATCCTGACCTTCTGAAAGGAAAAGGAAATGAATAGTGGAATCATTCACAGCAAAAGACACCAATGGATCATGAGTCTGACCCAAGTAGCCAGAATACTTTTATAAACAAAAGTAATAATACTGTTGGAAACAATCCTAATCCCAGAATGCTACCTACACTAAACAGAATGTTGAAAATATAAATATATCTAGCCAAAGTCCTGTTTTTTAGTTCAATGATTCATAGATGTCCTGGAAGGACCTTAGATAAATTAGCAAGGTCTATCAACTTTATAATATTACATTATCAAAAGATATTTATTGCAAAATATTAAGCCTGAATATGACAAAAGCATCTAGATGAAATGTCCAACTCTCAGGATACACAGTGACCAGAAACCATGTTAAATGATATCCTGGGGTTGTGACTACATAGTCCAGATGAAAAGACATTCAAAACACAAAAAAGGGCCTGTTTTTTTTTTATCCCCAAAAGTGCCAGATAAAAAAATAGAGGGGATAGAGCTATAAATTAAAGGAAAATTAACACATAAAAAGAATCTCTAAATATGGATTTTACTTATATTTGGCATAAAACAAATATTTTTTAAAATCATAAGACAATTAAGAAAATGTAGATTCAAATTTTGGATTTTCCTGTACAATGTAATTTTTGCTGTTTTATAGACAATAGTAGAACTGCAGTTATGCTTTCTCAAACTGCACCACTATTTTATATTGATAGACTTATTAAATGCTACACTCTGAAAATTACTTCAAAATAATTGAAGAGGATTGGAGGTAATGATGAACCCATACTTGCCATAGTTATACATGTAGGTCCATTATACTCTTCTCTATGCTTATGTAGATGATTGAATTTTACATAGTAAAAGGTAAAAAAGGTTTTGAACTAATTTTTATGAGAGTAACACTGCATTCAAATATCACTGTATTCCAATACATCTTTATGTTGTGAGGTACTACTGATGTGGTGTAACTCTGCATTAAAAGAGAGTATTGGTTGAAAGAATCTCTCATAGTAAAGAGTTTGTTGTACATGTATAATAAAATAGATATCTGAGTAGTTATATAAAGGAGCAGAAGGATATTAAAGTATAATAGATATAGAATATAACTGGGGCTTTATTATGATAAGTAAAACATAGATGAGTTTAGGAAATAGGAAAACCTGGGTCTGATGTCCTCATTTGCTTCTTATCTAATTAGGAAACCATTAAGTCTTCTGAACCTCAACTTCTTTTAAATAATGGTAATAAGAGTACTTACCTCAAAGAAGTCTTGTGAACAAGTCATAATTTGTAAAAGCTCCTAAAATCATGAAGTAATCCGTGGTACTTACTATGTTCTAAATATGTTATTGACACATATTAACTCATTTAATCTTCACAACAACTTTTTGAGGTATTTTTATGATCAAGTTTGATAGATGAGGAAATAAAGATACAGAGATGAAAAGAATCATTTAAAGAGAAGCAGCTAGTAGGTGGCTGAGTTGGGATACAAACTATGCCATCTGTCCCCAGACTCTCTGCTCTATAACCAGATATAAAACAGAGAAAAATTACACAGTGGATGCTTAGTAAATGTTTTAAGGATATCAGTCATTGTTTTGAATGTTAGGACATGCAAAGAAGTTAATTTTTATATTGTATTTATTTGGGTCACCCCTCCCAAAGTTATATCTTGTGTTTGAAAAACTAAGATTAAAATGTTCTATAATTTAATTTCTTTTTGGCAAACTGTGAAATGGAGCACTTACAATTTCACAATCACTGTACTTAACTCTGCATATATCAGCTTAGTTTATGCTGACGATAGCCAAAGCAGCCAAATAAGGTAGAAAATGTTCTGCCTATGGAACAGATGAGAAAATTTGAAGTTAGAAGATGGTTAGTAATTTGTCAGATATCATACAGCTTATAAATGATGGAAATTCTTTGTACATGAAATTTGGTAGAGTAGACTCTAAAACCCATTTAGATAATTTTATTATCCTAGTATTTCTGAAGGGATGAAAAGCTGGCAATTAATTTGCAACTGCTGTACCTTATTTTTAACAATGATATTATACTATAGTCTCATTATAATCTTCTGAGAAGGGTGCCATTATTTTATTTTTCTATATGGTAAGACAGATGCTTAGTGAAATTACATAATTTGCTCAAAATCACACAGCCCATAAATTATGAAACAGGTATTTAAGCCCAGTTTGGTCTATCTCAAAGGCCATTCACCTGGGACTATATCAACTATTAGCAGTTTTTGCCTTCAGTCACTTGAGATAATAACCACCAACACTAGTGTCCAGCAAGAAATAGTTGATTTCAGTCTTACTTAAATTTTCATATAACGTCATTCCCTTTTGAAATGCTGTTTTCTTGAATAGAGAATTACACGTGATCTGGCTGTTATACTTCCAAGTGTAAATGCATTATGATTTAAATATGTGATAGGTCTTGTACACTAGGCTTGTAAGTGCAGCTTCTTCATTGCCATGCTTG
Source organism: Saccopteryx bilineata (assembly GCF_036850765.1). Lineage (NCBI taxonomy): Eukaryota > Metazoa > Chordata > Mammalia > Chiroptera > Emballonuridae > Saccopteryx > Saccopteryx bilineata. Next base: position 19,400,174 of record NC_089495.1, read on the forward strand.
TTTCTCCATGTATATATATATATACTAATGCTTCTGATGTTCACAGAATCATGTATATTTCCCATAGTAAATTGGAATCACCAAAATTTTGAACCATATAAGCAAAAAGCTTGAGTTGTTGTGGAAAAAAGGGACATGATTCCAGTCTATTGGCTAATGCATTGCCTGAATAGTTAAGGTAATTTAATGCCAAGGATTATTCTTATGAATAAATATATGCCCACCTTTCTCTTTGCTTTTGCACATGGGAAGCCCGTGGAATTAACTCAGTGTATTTCAGTAGTCATCTCCTAACTTCTACCCGGTGCTTCCTTCCTCAGTGAGCCCCAGGAGTGGGCCAGTAAAAAATCTAATTTGTGCTCCCTTCATTTTGGTAGCATCTTAATACAGATAGAAAGATGAAAATGAGGTTATAAAATATGTTCTGATGATAGGAAGTATGAAAGATTAAGGAACCAATTAAATTGCAGCTGATTAGTTGGGCAAGATTATATAGAAGAACACTTGAATACATGTAAATGCAATAAGTTAAAATTAATAAAAATTTTTAAAAAAAGATTATATAGCAGAAATGGGATTTAATCCTTTGAGTAGTACGAACATTCATGTACGTCCTCACTCAAAGGGTTAACAAAAACTTACTATTCCCAGGGTTAAACTGTGTAGCTAAGAGGTCAGTTTAGTAGAGGATATATTGTGAGTGCAGATTAGAAAGGTGTTCAGTGCAAGGCTAAGGCAATATGCTTTATTCCAAAGCAAATAAGAATCAATAGTAAACTTCTGAGCAAGGGAAACAATTTCATACAAGCCATATTTAAGTTGAGATTTAGTATGGCAGTCTTATTTTTATTGAATTGTGTCAAAGAAATTTATGAGTAAAGAGAGTGCTATTATAGCAGCCAGATGTCAAGTAATGAGGTATGGTGTGGAGTAGGTGGTGGAATTAAGAAGAAAAATAGACTTAGGATGAGAATTGGCTGACAGCTTTGGGGTGGTTTTGGAGAGCTGGGTGGATGTGAGTGGAAGGATTGAGCAAAAAAAAAAAAAAAAGAATGAGAAAAAAGAGAGAAATCTCATTGACACAGACAATAGTGTGGTGATTGCTGGGGATGGCGGGAAGGGGGCTGGAAGGAAGTGGAGGAGGATTAAGGGGGAATAAAAGGTAATAGACAGACATTTGACATGGGAAGGTAAACATACAATACACTGTCCAAAAGATGTGTTGTAGAATTGTGCACTTGAAATCTGTATAATTTTTTTTTTATTTTATATTTTATTTATTAATTTTTAGAGAGAGAGGAGAGAGAGAGAGAGAAGGGGAGGGAGGAGCAGGAAGCATCAACTCCCATATGTGCCTTGACCGGGCAAGCCCAAGGTTTCGAACCGGCAACCTCAGTGTTCCAGGTCGACGCTTTATCCCACTGCGCCACCACAGGTCAGGCGAAATCTGTATAATTTTGTTAACCAGAATTACACCAATGAATTAAATAAATAAAAAACGGAAAATTCAAATCATAACCTTATAATGAAGGCCTACTGAAAAATAGACTAAAGAGAATGAATAAAAAATGCACAAGTGGATGAGGATAGACAGAGGATAGATGATAGATAAACAGATAGATATGTATTTTCTGTGCCAGTTAAAGTAAACATAAAGATACTATTAAAGAACTAAACCCTCTAAATGTAGTGGCATGAAAAAGCTAAAACATTTCAAGTTTTATGTTCATATTCATACTCTGGGACTCCCAGCTCTTTGATCAATGAGAAATAATTTCCTTCTTAACCGTTTACTCTGCCTCCCTTAGTTCATTTTCTGCACTGGACCTAGACCTAATCTGACTCACTTTCATTCCTTGGTGTGGGGGAAAGAGCATGACAAGCCAAGAAATTGCCTTTTCCTACAATGCCAACCTTAGTCCACAGATAAGCATGCCATCACATGACCGTGATCACTGCCAGAAAGCCCTACATTGGGTCTTTGCATTTATGTAATCTCTATCACTTTCATTCTCTAAATCTTCCTATCTCTATTGGCAAATCAGCCTCTATGTAACTCCTTTTTTGTGTGTGTGAAGACTATTTGTTATAATTATTTGAAAGCATAATTAATAATATTTTAAAATATTGTACAAATATATCATTACCAATGGTTAACACAGCAAGAAAACCAAAATACAAACAACAAATTCGTGGACACTAGGAAAATACAAAACTTCTTTTTCGATCACTTTTTTTATTCTAAGGAATATTTGTTATCACCTACCCAAAGCTATCACTACCTATTCATATTTTGATAATCAGTTTAAGAAAAAGTAAATATAAAAATGTCCATAGTGATGAATGTTAGTTGATTTAAAAGACAAGGTTTTCAATTTTAAAGTCTGGTGTTAATAATAGTGTCTTTGATTCAAGTGCACTTAGAGAACATTTTCTAAAAAGCAGTCTATGCCCATGGATGCCTCATTCACATCTATAAGTGAAGTTTTCTCAGGGGAGGTAATGAGCTAGCAGTTAACATTAAGGCAACACTAAACAACCACAGCCAAAGGACATTAAAAAGGCATATCTATTTAAAATTCCAAAAGGGGTTATGTAAGCATCTTGCATTCCTTTCCCATATTTGTAGATCATTTAATTTTTAATAGCTACAATTTTCGGATTCCTGGCCTCTGAATTATAGATGCAGATAATTGATGCTAAATACTTTGAAAATGAAATTTAGCAATTCCAAATATTTGTCTATTGGAATTAAATATATATGTTTGTTATGGTCATACACATTTTTGTTTTTATGAAAGGAATCAATTCTCATAAAAACTTATTTTTTTTTATTTTTTGAGGTCACCTAAGACAACACACTCATTTATGTTCAAGTTAGTGCCTTTTCAATATATTTATCATTCTATTTTTCCATTCGTCTCTATAAGAAAAGTGAACTCTTTGATGGCAGAAAACGGGTAATCAATTCTTGGTCTCTCTTTGTGTTAGGGAAATAGTTGATGTTCCTTAAAGCCTTACCTTATTAAAGGGAAGTGTTTAATGACATAAAATGCCGAGGAAACTGCGCTCACACGTTTCATGTGGACTGGATGTCCAGGTGCGGCAAGGCCCAGCCAAGGTGATGTGGTGAGAAACGTGGGTATGCCAGTTTGCAGTAAAAAATACCAAAGGCAAGAAGACATACTTTAAGCAAAACGGCCTTCAGAAACTAAAGGAAAATTTTAAAGAAACGGAGATGAGTTGAATTTGTGTATGTGAAGCTGATAGAAATCACCTAAAAATAACTGAGAAAATTGTATGTATATTGAATATGCATATACATATAATTTTTCCTTAGTTTTGAAGGCTGAGAATTAGTTTTTAATATACTTACTCTGCCTAGAAAAAAATGTGTCTTTTAACCATTAGAGAGGATTTTCATTTTATAAGTGTGAAGAACAAGGGATAAGCCTTAGGCAACCTTGGTTCAGATGTGGGCTTTACCACGATCCAGTGTTTGTATACTTCAGGCAAGTGTTGTAGTTTGTTTGTTTGTTTGTTTGTTTGTTTTTCCAACTTCAAGTTTTTCTTTTCCTGCATATTAAAAGCACGTAATAATTTCAATAGGTTTAAATGAGATGATATATAATGTACATTACATTATGCCTGGCATATAAGTTCTCAGTGTTAAAGTGTGAGAAAATATTATGATATTATGAATGATAAAGAATGATGTTGCAGTCATGGAAAGTGATAAAAAAAACTACTGCTTTGAACTGGTGATAAAGTAAATGTTTATCAGCATGTAAGTACATATGAAATAGCTGTTCAGTGCTGGCTGCAAAGATTCCCTCATTACTGACTTAGTGATTGGTTCCTTAGCTGCTTTGTACCAGGCACTGTTCTGTGTGCTGGTGATGGAGCAGCTGGCAAGGAGAAGTCCCCATTCTTTAAAGAGATGTAAGGGCTGGGTGAGTTAGGGGCTCATCTGTGCAAAAGAGGAAACACCTGTCTGCAGACTTGCAAAAGTCCCTGTATCAGAGTATGTCAGGAAAACTATTGTGAAGTGAATGAATGATACCCATGACAAGGGCTACAACAACACAAAGCATACGTTTTCTTGAGGGCAAATGCATTGCTAGCTTCAGGTATTTTCCATATGCCACAATGTGTTGGAAATGTAGCACTGACAGGGAAGTGACAACTACAGATCCTTTTAGGTAAAGCTAATTTTAAAGCAAGTTATTTTTCAGTACTTAGAACCCTACAGATGACAGTCAGGTGCTGAACTTGGCCTGTCTACACTCTTCTGATTCTTAGCACTCAGAGATTCATACAGACAGAAGTGTGGCAGATGCCCTGTAACTGATGTGTAAAGGAGAACTAACATTTATCTCAATGTCAACACTGCTATGTGGTGGTGCAAGTGGCTCATTTTAGTTTGTCATTTTTGCACCATGTATCTCTGTTCAACACCCTTCATCGAGTGCTGCGAGTATTCTGCTGATTTGAGAGTAACACTGCTGTAAGTAAAAATTATTCACACCTTGTGTGTTTTCAGAAACTTCACAGGTAGACATCTTGCAAAGGTTATATGATTAAATATCTATAAATAAATTTATAACATACAAAACAGCTTATGAAACATGTACAGTATTATAAATTAAAAATCAGGAATGGCAACAGCAACTGCAGGCAATAATACTATTTCAGGAGAAATATTAGTATATAACATTTTGTACTTCTGAATTTTTTATTTAAAACAAAACATGGATTAATGTCCAAACTTTCTGGTCAAAAACTGGGGAAAAACAGAGTTATAAAAATTATATTGTCGATAAAGTAGTAAACAAACACCATTTCTCATAGGAAAGTACAGCATTTTCTGACCCCAGAACTGGGAGAATTAATCGCTGTGGATTTTTACTAAAACATTCACTGAGTTCTATATTAGACAACAAAGGCACTGCAAATATTTCTTTCTTAAAACACCTCTTGTACACATAGGAAGTCCAGTGTTAAAATACAGTCTAGTGAAAACAATCCTGTGGGATCAAAAAACGGGGTTCAAGGGGACCAAATTTTCTCATAGAGAAAAATAATCTAAACTTACTAGCGTGGAGCTTACATATCCTACAGGTCATTGTCTATGAATATTATTTTATGTATGCATATCTGAATTTTTTCTTGAATATGATTTGTTTGACTATTTCTGTCCACTTTCCCTTTAGATGAACGTGGGATCCTTAGGTATTGTCCCTGTTGGGACACTGTCATGACTAGATCTTGGAGACGCAACAGGGCAACAGAAGTCCTCTCCCCACTTCAAAAGCCTGAGAATTTCAAATGTCCAGAGCTGAAGTGATGTCGCTCAATTCCCTTTCCAATTATTTTTTTACCCAGTTGAATTTACCAGAATTACTTTGGTCTTCAAGTACTTACTTGTGGTATAATGGACTACAGGTAATATATAACAAGATGTGCATCTCATGGGATGGTTTGAGAATCACCATAAAGTCATGCATTCAAAGTACTTAGCACAAGCCCATCACAGCAGTTCCCACATTTGTCTGCACTTTGAAATAACCAGGGAGCTATGAAAAAAAAAAAAAAAAGGCTGTGTTTCACAAGAGATTGTATTTAATTGTTCTGGGGGTGGCCTGGGCTTTATAAGTTTTAAAATATCATTAAGTAATTTTAAAATATACAGGAGTATGGGAATCAGTGACCTAACACCCAAAAAGCCTTCTTAGGTTAGCTGATTCCCAATTTCAAATATACTTCGATGAGAGGTATGGTACCATATGCCTAGCATGCTAATTTAAATAGCCCTCATGTATATTCAGTATTGCAACACATGTCCTAAGAAGCAGCCTTTGTGTGTTTTTGTTAAGGTAAATGACAGCATGCACTTTTTAAAAGTACCTTAAAAATGTACGGTGCAACTTTCACTACTAACCATATCTTTTTCTATGTTGAAATGAAAAAAATCAAATCATGAGTCCAACAATTATAGGCAGTTCAAGAGCTGACTTTGCACAATGTCAACAAGGTAAATGATGTGCGGAAGCATTCTGTAATGATTTGCAAGTCAGCAAATAGTGATAGCAAGCTGCTTTATAGGTGGAGGAAAATTGTACCTCGCTCTCATCCTCAAGTGATATACGTGTTTAATTCACTTCCCGTTTAAATGTGAAAGTGATCATCAGACTTAAAGCCAAGTCTCTTAGGTTGTGCACATAAGTTGATGTAAATTAACTGATTAAAAACATGGATGCGTTGAATTAGCCTAAATAATCCACACAGCTGCAGCAAGGTTAGAATCAAAAAGATTTCAGAATTGGAAGGCAAATGAAGAAATCTCCTTACCCAACCCTCATCTTGTAGAGGAGGAAAATCTTCATCAAAGTATCAGCAACTTTTCCAAGGTCACAGGAAGATCTAGGAGAAGAATATATGGAGTCAGTTCCGATTTGCCAAACCATTGAGCTTTTTGATTATGTGCTGCTGACTTCCGGGAAAAGGAGCTGTGTTGGATGCCAAAGCTTTAACGCTCCAAATTAGATTCCTTTAAATCAAAGATGAAAGTGAATTCGTTAAGGTGTTGTCAAAGCAAAAATTGCAATGCTAAAGGCAAGAGGGACTTGGAAGGCTTGTGCGTGTGTATGTGCGTGTGTGTATGTGTGCCCATGCACTGTGTGAGAAGAACTCGGGCCATCTTGGTTTCCTTTATGTATATTGATTTTACACTAAAGGAAAGTAAATGGTCTCAGGCAGTGTATCGCTTCAGCAGGACGCCCTGTGCTCCCACAGAAACTTTGTGATGGGAGGCTGTCTTCCGTGAAGATTGCCTTCCAGAGGGATGGCTCCCAGTGCCTTGAGAAAGATATTTTTGGATTGTGTAACTGGCAAGAGGCTGTTTAAAAAGATGGATCACTCAAAAAGAAAATGAAGGAGTGGCCAAAAAGTGAAAAAATAAAAATAATTAATAAAACATAAAAATAGATTTACTATTATTTAAAAAGAGAGTGGATTACATACTTATATATATTTTTTAACTTTTAAAAATTTAATTGAGCGGGGTGACTGGTTAATAAAATTACATAAGTTTCAGGTGTACCATTCTATAATATATCATCTGTACACTGCTCCATGTGTTCACCACCCCAAGTCCGTCTCCTTCTACCACCATTTATCCCCCTTTATCTCTTCCACTTCCCCCATCCTCTATCTCTCCTGTAATCATCACACTGTTGTCTGCATCTATGAGCTTTTGTTCCTTTGCTTAATCCTTCATCTTTTCCATCCAGCCCTCCAACTCCCTTCCATATTTAACTTGGTAGTATCTCTCCATTTACCTTGTGTCTTGATAAGACATAACTTTTGCTATCATTGTGGGGAAAAAAAAATAAATGGACAACTACATGTTTCTAGAGAAAGGGCTCTAAGAAAAGGCAGATCAGGAGCCTAGAATCAGGCAGTAGCCTATCTAAAGTTTAGTCAAGCCAACGCCAAAGGGAAAGCCATTTTGGTCAGAAAATTTTCCATTTTTAATTCTTAATCATATCTTATACACTCAACTCTGTTTATTCATATCAATTTCCATATTTGATTATCACAACAAATTATAAATTTGTAACAACAAAAATGATGTTTATTTAGTAGGTATTGAGTATTGAGACAAGGATATTACTGAACTTAGTAAGTCTCAAAATGGACAAGAGAAAAGAACCAGGGTCAGTCATTGTTACTCTAAGCCCAATGAGTAAAAGTCTTCAAAACAGCCAAAGATAATTTTGGAATTCTGAGCATTTTCTATACTAATTTGTATATGAATAAAATACGGCTTATAAGCATGCCAGACAAATAAAATCCTTGCACAGATTTATTGCAATTGTTAAAAATAACCTCAAAACTATTATCTGTATCTAACATCCAGTATGGTACCACTAGTCATAAGGGCTACTGAGTACTTGAAAAGTGACTAGTCTATTTGAGATGTATAGTACATGTTAAATATTCACTGGATTTTGAAGTCTTAGTATAAAATAAAGAATATAAAATGTCATTAATATTTCTTTTTATTGACAATGTTGAAATAAAATATTTTTGTTTTAGTGAGCTAAATTAAATATAGCATTGAAATTAATTTGGCTTGACCAGGCGGTAGCACAGTAGATAGAGCTTAAGACTGGGACTCAGAACACCCAGGTTCAAAACCCCAAAGTCACAGGCTTGACCATGGGCTCATCTGGTTTGAGCAATGCTCACCAACTTGAACCCAAGGTCGCTGGCTTCAGCAAGGGATCACTCGGTCTGCTGTGGCCCCGCTGGTCAAGGCACATACGAGAAAGCAATCAATAAACAACTAAGGTTCCGCAATGAAGAATTGATGCTTCTCATCTCTCTCCCTTCCTGTCTGTCTGTCCCTATCTGTCCCTCTGTCTCTCTCTCTGTCTCTGTCACAAAAAGAAAAAAAAATTAATTTGACCCTTTTTTGGGTGCATTTTTATTTTTATTTTTTTACTGAAAAATTGAAAATTCCATATGTGTCTCACATTTTTATTTCTACTGGATAATATTGAGTTAAGTAATTAAATAAATATAAAAAATTAAATAATGTTAGTCATAAAGATTAGAGTTTGGATAACAAATTAAATGATCTTTGAATATTTTGGAAGCTATGACTCTGATAGTTATTTTAAATAAAAATAGCAATTCAGCCCTGGCCAGTTGGCTCAGCAGTAGAGCGTCGGCCTAGAGTGCAGAGGACCCGGGTTCGATTCCCGGCCAGGGCACACAGGAGAGGCGCCCATTTGTTTCTCCACCCCTCCGCCGCGCTTTCCTCTCTGTCTCTCTCTTCCCCTCCCGCAGCCAAGGCTCCATTGGAGCAAAGATGGCCCCGGGCGCTGGGGATGGCTCTGTGGCCTCTGCCCCAGGCGCTAGAGTAGCTCTGGTCGCAACATGGCGACGCCCCGGAGGGGCAGAGCATCGCCCCCTGGTGGGCAGAGCATCGCCCCTGGTGGGCGTGCCGGGTGGATCCCGGTCGGGCGCATGCGGGAGTCTGTCTGACTGTCTCTCCCTGTTTCCAGCTTCAGAAAAATGAAAAAAAAAAAAATAGCAATTTACATTTGTTGTTAATAAAGAATTATGAAGAAGGTAAGGCTAATTTAAAAGGCTTGAGTATTGTGAAATCAATTTTCTCTGGAAGCATTTTGATGATGAAAAAAATAAAAAAACATATAAAGAAGACTGGAGGAAGGGTGGCCAGGAAGCTCAGATGCAGTAACACAAAGCCTCAGACCAAGAAGAGATTATGTAAACAAAAGAGTAGCTAGAAGTACTGGGAACAGTCATTTCTTCGTGTTAAGTATGAGTAAAGTGCTCTGCAAAATCATATACAAGGTTCAAAAAAAGAAAAAAAATTACATTGAAAAAGAACTACATTGGAGGCTTACCTGATTTCAAGACATAAGGAACTAAAATAATCAAGCTTGTGTAGTATTGGCACAAAATTCTGAATGGCACAGAATGAGTGCATACATATGTGAACAACTGGTTTTCAACATAGGAACAAAAATAATACTATGAATAGGATGACCCTGTTCAAGGAATGGTATTAGAAGTGCCAGCTATTCATAGGCAAATAACTGGATTAAGTCTGTAACTCATACTCACAATTTATCATAAACTTAATTGTGATGTCTAAAATTATAAAACTTCTAAAACATGGAGGGGGAAACCAAGTCTTTTATGCCTTAGGAAGTTTTCTTTTTTACACCAAAAGCCCAATACCTCTCAAAATACAAATTAATAATTGGACTTCATCTAGTTGGAAAATTTTTGTTCTTTCAAAAAGTGTTAAAGAGTATGAAAAACAAGCAAGAGTAGGTGAAAATATCTGCAGATTATGTATCCTAAAGGACTTGTATCTGAATATATAAAAATACTTAGAACTGAATAAAAACAAAACAAACAGCTAATTAAAAATGAGAAAATGATTTAAACATTTTTACCAAAACAGGTATAGAAATAAGAAGCAACTCATGAAAAAATATTCACCATTATTAGTTATTAGGAAACTATAAATTAAACCTGAAATGAGATACCTGTATACACTTATTAGAATGGCTAAAATTAAAATGACTGATTTTTCAAACTGTTGCAGAGGATATGCAAGAACTTTCATACAGCAGGAAATATAAAAAGATACAAATACTTTGGAAAAAACTTTGACAGTTTCTTTCTTTCTTTCCTTTTTATTCATTGAGAGGAGGGGAGGCAGAGACAAATTCCCTCATTTTCCCTGACCAGGATCCACCAGGCAAACTCACTAGGGGGCGATGCTCTGCCCATCTGGGGCATTGCTTCGTTGCAACCAGAGCCATTTTTTAGTGCCTGAGGTGGAGGCCATGGAGCCATCTTTAGTGCTTGGGGCCAACTCACTTCAATTGAGCCATGGCTGCAGGAGAGGAGGAGAAGAGAGAGGGAGAGACAGAGAGAAGCAAGAGGGGGAGGAGTGGAGAAGCACATGCATACCTGTCCTGTGTGCCCTGACTAGTAATTGAACCTGGAGCATCCACAGCTGGGCTGACACTTGACCATTGAGCCAACCTGTTAGGGCCTACAGTTTCTTAAAGTGGAAACATATGCCTACCATATTGGTCTTGAGGGTTTAATACATCTGAAAAATATATATCTAAGCAAAGACTCATATACAAATGACCACATCAGGTTTATTTATAATAGCTCAAAACTAGAAATAACCTAGATATTCATCAACAGGTGAATGAATAAAAAGCAAAACTGTGTTATATCATACAATGGAATACTATCCAGAAATAAAAAACAATAAACTGGTGATAGATGCTACAACATGGTAGTCTCTTGAAATAGTAATGCTCAGTTAAAGAAGCCAGATTCCAAAAAAAAAAAAAATTAAAATACTAAAAAAACCCAGAAAACAAACAAAAAAAGTAAATTAATTTACAGTTACATAAAGTAGATCAGAAGTTGCTTGGAGATGGGTTGGGGATTGGTAAGATCAGACAGGAATTACAAAGGGGCACAAGAAAATATTGTGGTTGATGAATGTGTTCACAATCTAGATTGTGATTGCAGAGTTAGAGTTGTGTACATATGTCAAACTTATAAAATTATACACGTTTAATATGTGCTCTTTATGTAAATTACAACTGAAGAAAGCTTTCAAAACATAGAGTAAAACTTGGCTCTGGCTGGTTTGCTCAGTGGTAGAGTGTCAGCCTGGCATGTAGAAGTTCCAGGTTCAATTCCTGAGCAGGGCACACTGGAGAAGTGCACATCTGCTTCTCCACCCCTCCCCCTCTCCTTCCTCTCTGTCTCTCTCTTCCCCTCCTGCAGCCAAAGCTCCACTGGAGCAAAATTGGCCCAGGTGCTGAGGACGGCTCCATGGCCTCCGCCTCAGGTGCTTGAATGGCTCCAGTTGCAGCAGAGCAACGCCACAGCTGGGCAGAGCATCGCCCCATAGTAGGCTTGCTGGGCGGACCCGGTCTGGCACATGTGGGAGTCTGTCTATGCCTCCTTGCCTCTCACTTCAGAAAAATAATTAAAAAAGCAAACATAGAGTAAAATTTGCCCTGGTTGGATACCTCAATTGGTTCAGGCATCGTCACAATATGCAAACATTGTGGTTCAATCACTGGTCGGGCACATGTAGCAACAGATCAATGTTTCTGTCTCCCTCTCTCTTCCTTTCTCTCTCTAAATTTAATAAACAAATTTTAAAAAAGATAATTTTTTTCACATAGAGTAAAGGTTTTGTGGGAGCCAGATAGGTTGAGGTACCACAGTTACTGTGGAACCTAGAAATTTAACATCTCAGAGACATCCAAATATGTTAATATATCTTAATAACAAAGGTACATTGGAAATTGTGGGAGAAACATATTGGATTTTAAACTACAAATACAGCTCATTGTTTTCATTTAAAAGAAGGCAAGAAATCTAATTTTACTGCATGTAAGAATACTGTGTTAATTGGGTCATAGTTTCTCAGTCCAGTCACACTTGCCAAAAAATAAAGTAGTATTAGCAGCATAACAACTTAAATGTTCTCATAAGGTTAATGTAGATTGTATGGTTAAAGGCTATCGCCTTCTGCACTTCCCAATTCCACCTTTTATTTGCATAAGGAAATGTTATTTGTGAGGAAAAACCAAGCCCAAATGAATAGGCACCCATGTTGTTAAAATACTTTATTCAGAACCTCATAAAATTTGAAAGCCTTCGCCTCCAGTTATTACTGATAATGCCCAGTAAGCATTTGTTTGAATTAAATAAATGAGTTAAATATATACAAGTGAAATCACAAAAATGCTTCCTCTGTCCAGAATGCTTTTCCAAATATTGCAACTAACATGATATTCTTTTTTAGACTTTGCACACTTCTATTGGGAGTCATTTTCTGAAGGCAGCCTCCCCTTTCCAATGTCATGTCCCTTAACTATTTATGTCCTATTTTGGTTAGTGTTTGTGCCTCATCTGGGCAAACATGTTTTATACCACTGCGCGCCTCCACTTCAATCACCCGTTGACTGGTCCAGGTCGCTCATTAGATTTTAATATTCTAAGAGAATGTAATAATGATATTTTCACATGATCCTTACCTAAGCTCTGCTATATGATAAATACTTAATAAAGTGTTAATTAAATTGATTAGTTCGGGGGGTATGTACTTGGTTTCTAGAAGTTAATCCTGATAAATCCCTCTTTTCCTCTATCCCTCTTTGTACATTATGTCTGCTCTATAAATCTAAGTTAGTAAGCTTACAGAAAATCCTGAGATTCCAAGTGTTCCCTGCAGATCTATTCAAGTGATTTTAATCCATCAGTCATTAAAATCAAAATAGAAAATACAATTATGTTGCATACTATATGTTTGATAGTATCAAGATGAGATACCACAAATTGCTTGAATAAATCAAATGAAAGAGCCATATGGACTGTGGGTTCTGATAGTAATTTAATCATGAATTAAAGCCACACATTGATTTTAACCAACCTGATGGGACACCGAAATTGTTACATTTTGTTCATATGCTTATGATACAGCCATACCCAGATTGGATTCAATAAATTCTTGTTGAATTAAATTTCATACAAGATGGGTACACTGCATTGCCTATTTATTTAATTCAAACAAATGCCTACTGGACGTTATGTGTTTAAAAATAATTTCCCAGTGGACTAGTGGAATAGGAGTGACTGGCTTTGGAGCAGGCCTGGCTCCTGTAGGTTGCTCAGTTATCTGGCTGTGAATATGCAGATTTAGGAACAGATCTTTTGTGTGTGTGTGTGTGTGACAAAGAGAAAGAGACAGAGAGAGGGACAGATAAGGACAGACAGAGAGAAGGGAGAAAGATGAGAAGCATCAATTTTTCATTGTGGCACCTTAATTGTTCATTAACTGCTTTCTCATATGTGTCTTGATGGGGGTGGGGGGGACTACAGCAGGGCGAGTGACCCTTACTCAAATCAGCAACCATGGGGTCATATCTATGATTCCATGCTCAAGCCAGCAACCCTGCCCTCGAGCTGGTGAGCCTGCGCTTAAGCCAGATGAGCTCACGCTCAAGCCAACGACCTCGGGGTTTCCAACCTGAGTTTTCCACATCCCAGTCCGAGTCTCTGTCCACTACACCACTGTCTGGTCAGGTAGGCACAGACCATTTTTAATCAACATTTTACTCCAAGCATTTCTTGAGTATTTAATTTGTTCAAATGCTGTTCTACTGCCTGAAAATATATGGCAAATTCTCCATATCACTTCTCTGCACAATCTATTGATTTTATTTATTTATTTATTTATTTATTGTTATTCTTTTTACGTGAGAGGAGGAGAGATAGGAACAGACTCCCGCATGTGTCCAAACTGGGATCCAACCAGCAATCTCATCTGGGGCCAAAGCTCGAAACTGAGCTATTTTTAGTATGTAAAGATGACGCTCAGACCAACCTAGCTATTCTCAGCATCAGGGACCAGGCTTGAACCAATAGAACCACTGGCTATCGGAGGGGAAGAGAGAAAGAAGGGGGAGAGGGAAAGGGAAAGAAGCAGATGATCACTTCTTCTTCTCCTTAGTGCCCTGAACAGGAATTGAACCTGGGACATCCATGGTGCCAGCCGATGCTTTATTCATTCAACCACTGACCAGGGCCACCCTTTGTATTTCAAAACACTTTTCATTATTTTTATATCAAAGTACATTTTCTAGGTACAGAAACGCGTGTAATGATCACATATTATCCTGGTCATAGCTACTTAATCTTCTGGCCTAAAATTCTACATTTTAAATAGAAAATTGTATATCACTACCCATGTATTTTTGTTTGTTTGCATTTTTTAAGTTTAATCATCTTGGGCTAAGCCTTTATTTTGAAGCATTTTGTCATTTTTTTCAGGTGTGTGCTCCTCTAACCCCAGTAAATAAATGGCATGTACTTTGGGGAACTTTACATGAAAGAAAGTGCGTGGCTGGAGTTACACATCCCCCTGATGATTTTGTTAGGTCAGGTTGGAGCATTACCATCGAGGAGGAGATATCAGAAGAGTTGGAGTCATAATCATATCTGTTTGGGAGTACTGGAGGCTGACAGCCCCACTGAGTTCTTTTCTGAGACTTGCTCTAGACTGAAATGAGCTGCTTTTCCTGGGGGCAGCCCATGCCCAACAACTGCCCACAGCCAAGTTCCAAAGAACCATCCTCCTGGCTTCATGGCAGGACAGTGCTCAGGGCCTTCCTGTCCTCCGGGTCTCCTGTGGGATAGACTGAGTGAACTCTCTCTCGGCCCCATCCTGCTTACCATACTGCCTGAAAGCGTTGATCCTGAGAGTTTGCTAATGAATTCCCACATGCAACTCTCTATCAGAGTCTGTTTTTCAGGGAACCTGGTTAGCAGCACCTTTCCCACAGAAATATGGAGATATAATGGACTGAAGAAGAAACATTTCAGGTTTCTAGTGCTGGGAAAATTATCCTCTGTTTATATTGAATTGTTTCATTGGGAAATAGGAAAAGCACAACAAAGTTTTATGTCACTGCACCATCTGGTAACATGTTTCAGGATATTATGATTTATCTCTGTCTACTTTAATGGAATAATATGTTTTGTACTGTGATCTTGCACCAATTAGGCTAAATCAGGGAGGAAAGGTTTGATTAGGTGAGCAAGCAGTAACGATGGTGTCAGAATCACGGAGTAGATTCAATTAAACCAAACCCTTCAACTTACAAATAAATTTGGCTTATGCTGTTTCTTTTGTGCATCATATAAAAGACAATAAATTCATTTCTGTAAATGTTACATAGGATTTAAAGAAGGGTTTTATTTACTCTTGTAATTTTGAGACTCTATTAAATAACTTGGAAAAAGTTTTTTTTTTCCCCCCTGGGATAAAAAAAAAATGATAGGTGAAGATTTTGAAATTAAAAGACAATGGAAAGAAATGAATAAATTTGAAAGAAATTATGAAACTAAGACTGCAGTGAATTATAGCTGCTGCAGAAGAATATAGAGTATCTTAAATAGTAGACTTGGGGAAAGACTGTGAAGGATAAACTGTCTGAAGGTATTTTTCCTCCATTTTCACCCATTTTAACAATTAGCAATTAATTTCAATCAGTTAGCTTGAATTGCAAAAGAATACTATATATTTTAAAAATTAGAACATGAGTCTATGCCCTATGGGGTATCTCCCACTTTCAGAAGTATTATAATTTTGTCAATCCAGTTCCATGCTTTTTCATATGTATACATTTATTCATTTTCATTGCCTATTTTACTGAGTTCCTAGTATATGGCTTAGACCCTCAGAAGTCTACCTACTTGATTTCCTACTTCCCCAAAGTATGTATTATGATTTAAATTAAATAAATTTGTGGGGTTTGGCTTTAGAAAAGGAATATAAGAAAAGAATATTTTCAAAACAATGCCAGAACATGAGACATCCTTAGAATTAGTGATTGCACATTATAGTTAGTGCTTCTGAGTGGCCATTAGACCGTGGAGTCTGCTAACTGGAAATCAAGAAAGGGCTCTGCTTGCAATTATGTAGGAGAAAGGGCTGGGCGATGTGATAAATCCCAAGAAGATTGCTTGTAATTATAGGCTTTTTACAATTAGAGAAGAACTCAGAGTGACTTATTTTCACAGATAATCAAACTAAGAAAAAAAGTGACTTGGATAGACTTATGTTGCCATTTAGTTCATAAATTGAATTAAATGCAAAAATCAAACTTTCAGTTTAAGAATTTTCCCACTCTGTTAACTTGTTCCTCTTCCTATTTCATATTTTTTGCCTAGAGCATGCCCTGAGGAGACCTACTTTTACTAGATCAGGGCTAATCCCCTATCACCAGTGACATTTTATATGGATTTTTATTTTTTATTTTTTTGGTCTGCAATGAAAAAGAACAAACTGTTCTCACAATATATAGCAGAAATTATTCAAGCTCTCTCGTTCTGCATATCTTACCTCTAACGAATTTCTTTATGTAGGACACTTGCTCAAGTGCAAACGTCATTTGTGGCATAGTCCCTCTGTTATGTTTAAACATACTGTTTAAACTATTATCTTTGTGCCAACCTGTCACATAAAATCCAATTGATTTAGCATTTACTTAAATAACTAAAGATTATATAACTATTATTTTTCATTACTATGTCAAATATAGTAAAGTGAATTTCCCATATTTTCAAATTGGAAAATATTTTTATATTTTACTAATAAACTACAGAGAAACCAATACATTCTTAAGCTGGATAAAGCTGTATAATTTTTAAATTAGTATCTGAGATAGTTCTTATATGATATTTATTGTATCTCTAAATAAAAATAGAATGCCAATTCATTATTCTGTGTGATAGATCATAAATTGTACTGACATGTTTGTGATGACCTTCATTTGATATATTTTTTTCTTTTTTCGTATTACTTGTTAGGAAGGGTAAGTGCTATTAACATCTGAGGTAAAACATGTCTTTTCTTAATTCCATGATACAATATATTGAGGAATAAAAATATATATATATAAACTATTGTTTATATAAGAAACCCTCATCCCTTGAGGGGAAGAGAGACTGGGGAAATTAATCAGAAGCTGAAGGACGTAATAATTCATACCCCAGTTTGGGAATTCAACAGCACTCAGTGCTCAAGGAAGCAAAGGAATCAACCTTTCTTCCCTGTCCTTTTCCTTGTCCTTTTTTCTGTCCTACATGCGTTGAATACTTGTCACCAAGTCTTAAAATTTTGCAGACTATAAATGGAGAGATAAATATAAATAAAATAAAGGATGATATAATAAATGCTCTAAAATAAGGGATATAAAACATACAGAAACCCAAATAAATGATGAAATGGGTTGACTTTCTCCCTTGTGACTGTGGTTAGGGAATACTTGGGGCTTCTTGCTCTACACATTGATGGTCAGCTGCTGTGTGCTGCATTGGGCAGTCTCGTTCTACCTAATCACTTCTACCGTGTGTGAGATTCCTTCCTCTATGCTCTTGCTCCTCCCGTGATAACACTTGTAATATACATTCTGTTCCTCTGAATCACCCTGTGGCATTCTCATTTGAATCTAGAAGCCAACATGTTTTCCAAAATGTTTCAGAGAAATTCACTGTGCCCACAATCAACAACTGGTCTTTAGTGAGTCCATGAATCTAGGCTGGTCTTTGGAGATATTTACTAACTGATAAAAATATTGATGAAAAAAAAAATGAATGAGGAGGAAAGTCAGTAGATTGTTTAAGATCATTAACAGACAAAAGGTACCCACAGATTAAAAGGCATAATTCAGTGTACTTCAGGCACCATTGAAACATTGATTCTTACCTTGTAGCCAAAGAGCTTACCAGTATAATGGTAGACATAAGACAAACACGGATAGACAATAACAAACTCTATTCTTTGAGGAAACCCATTATTATGCTAAGTGAAATAAGCCAGTCAGAGAGAAAAAAAATGCCATATGATTTCACTTATATGTGGAATCAAATGAACAAAATAAACTGACGACCAACATAGAAACAGAGGTATGGATATATACAATTGATGGACAGCTGTAATAAAGGAGTAGGTTTGGGGGAGATGAAAGAAGGTGAGGAATTAAGGAAAAAAATGTTTATATATATTACATAAATATATAATTTATGAATATATCTATATCTATGTGTGTCATATATATATGACTTGGGCCCTGGCCAGTTGACTCAGTGGTAGAGGATTGGCCCAGTGCCTGGATGTCCTGGGACTGATTTCTGATCAGGGCACACAGGGAAAGTGACCATCTTCTTCTCCACCCTTGACTCCTAACTTCCCTCATCTCTATCATTACTTTCTGCAGCCATGATTCCACTGGATCAAGTTGGCCCAGACGCTGAGGATGGCACCATGGCCTCACCTCAGGTGCTAAAATGGCTCTGGTTGCAGCAGAGCAATGGCTCCACATGGGCAGAGCACTGCCCCCCTGGTGGACTTGCTGGGTGGCTCCCAATCAGACGCAAGCAGGAGTCAGTCTCTCTGCCTCCTTGCTTCTCACTTAAGGAAAATTGTGTGTGTGTGTGTGTGTGTGTGTGTGTGTGTGTGTGTGTGTGTGACACAGACAACAGTAATAGCCAGATGAAAAGGGGGTGGGAGTACGTGGAGATGGGCAAAATGGGAAGGGAAATGCAAAAAGAAATAGACTTTATTTGGGATGAAGGCATTAAGTTTGATCAAGGTTATATTTCTCAGTGTTTTTCTCTCTTTTACTGTGCTGATACCCTTTCTTCCAACCTTTTTCATCCCCTCAGAAATGATTTTGCCAATTTCTTTGTCTCCATTTTCAGAAATTGTAGCAACCTGAGCTATTTCTTTAGGGGTTGTCTCAGGTTTAGACTGCTTCTTAAGTTCAGCAATTTACAGCATCAACAGCAAACATCAAGCCTCTCCTGCTTTCCACTGGATGGACACCTTTGCTCATCTTCTCAAAGCCTTCCTCAGCACAGAGCATGCCAGGGCAGCAACAGTGGTGGTGCTGCCCCTGGCCTCTTCATTTGTATTATTGGCAAAATCGTGAACAAGTCAAGGCCAATATTTTTATATTTATCTTTTAGGTCAATGAACTTTGTAGCTGTCATATCATAGTTTGTTGTTACTTTGGGACTTCCCCAGCTCTGTTCAACAGCAACTGTTCTTCCCTTTGGCTCCAGAGTAGCAGCTCTAGCATCGGCAAGAAGATCTACACCTTGGAGCATTGAGGCTTGAGCATCTGCACCAAGTTTCATGTCTTTGGCATAAGCCCAAGTAGATGAGGAGCCAATGGCCTGGACACTGGCAGGATCTGGCTAAGGACTTTGTGTAATAGAAGCATTTCTGCGGGCTACGGGCAGGGTGTGACAGCAGGAAGGCAGCCTGTCAGCAGTGGAGGCAGGACAGAGTACCTATTGTTAATTGACATAACAGACAACGGTGTGTACCTACTGATTGCATCTCAGTAGGCATCTTTGGCCAGCTCAGAAATGGTTCAGTATTTTTGGCCACTGCTTAATCACATGATGTACTGTATTATGAATTTTAATCACATAATGTACTGTATGGGATGTATTTCTCATGATGTCTCAGTGATGTTCAAGCTTCTTTTATAAGAATGGATAGATTTTCCTCACACTTCTGTGACTGCACCATCCCCGATTCAGAAATGTGACTATAGCAGCTGTTCAAGAAAACAATGGAGCTGCTCAAAATATAAAATGAAGATCATGTTCTTCAATTGCTTGTGGTGGTTAAACAGTTTCATACTTTGTAGAGCTTCTAGCTTATGGAAATCTGACTGCTAAGCTTTTCTTAGAATTATTGCATCTCAGAGCTTATTTCCTTCTCTCAGAAGTGCTCCTTTGGTACAGTTCCCAAAACCATCAAAGAAAATGGGAGAAGCCACTTGCTTTACATGGTATCTTAATCTATGGCTAAAAATAAAATGATTAAGCCAAACAATCATGGAATTTTATTAAAATGTCAACTGATCCATGGATCACAGTAATTAGAATGTCTATGTTGTAGTACCTTTTATGGGAAAAATACTGTTCTCTCTTAGGAAGCTATGGGAAAATGGCATTTATGGATACATAAATTGGTATTTGAAAAAAAAAACTATGGAAAAATTTTCACCGTATTCTGGTTTTACCCATGTATTTCATTCTTTACCTTTAATATGAACAATCTCTTCTCTTCTTGATTATTGTAGGACTGATTTGACAGCGAGGTAAACTAGAGCATATAGAGAGCTGCATAAGCTCTGTAACGAAAAGCTTTTGGAAAACTTTTCATTGGTTGCTTAGTTCCATCATAATCAGTTAAAACCAGGATCTCCTTCAGGGTATGCTGTGACATCAGGAAAACTTAATCACCCTCTCCCTGCCTTTTGCTTTTACTCCTCTTTTCCAAAACAGGATAGTGACTCTTTATTTGGGGTAAAGACTGCTTTCAAGTACAATCAGGCAGATGATGAAGAGAGTGATAAACCAATGAATAGAAAAAAGTGAATAACCATGAATAATCTTCAAAACAGCTTGTTTTGAATGAACCCTGATTTGCTCTGAATATGTTCAGTATAAACATAAGTGCTCAGTGACGGCACTTTTGACTGCTACAGGTACTATTGAACAGAAAAACTGGAAAGCCGATATACAAAGATCATACAGATTTTTTTAAAAATAGACATTCTTCATCAAGAATTATTAAATCATTCATTCTACCCTTTTCTATTTGTAAAGCAAATTCATCCAATGTCATTAGAGAAGATGTTGGGCAGATAAAATGTATTATGCTCACTTTGTTAAAGATGGTGCTGCCCACGTGAGGCCGTCGCCCAGGTGATATTAATGTGTGTTGAGAATCCTTGTAGCCTGGGGCTTGGTTTTGGGATTAAGCCTTTCCCACCCTTTTTGATGTGGGGCAGTACAATCCAATCATGCATCAGAGAAGTGACTTTGTATTAGAGACTTCCCTATTTTGTATATTGGATTAAAGGTTTGGATTTCTACACTATAAAATAGGGGCAGAATAGGAGCTTGCTCTCTTGGTTCCTGGGATGATTAGCATGAGAGAGCAGAGGGAGCAGAGCAGAGAGCAGAAAGAGGCCATGTGGCCGGGAGAAGCAGCCAAGATGGCGGAGTGCTGAGTGAGATGCCAGTTTGTGCAGAGTTTGTATCTGGGACAAGGAAGGAGATGGGGAATTGAGGAGAATAAGGCTGGTGAGCTAGAAACCTTTGATTCTAAGAAACTCGAATAAGTCAGTGGCTTTGTGAGCACTAAATGTGAGTGGGTTTTGGAGCCCAGTGTATGTTTTTACTTGCCCGCTGGGTGCAAGCTAGGATTAAAGACTATGGCCCACCAGTTTGTGGCTCCGTTGTTTCTTTACCGACTGTCTGAATCCGATGCGAACCTGCATGGGCCGGGCTGCTCTGATGGTGGCCCTGGCTGCTGGCTTTACAGAAGATAATGGCACATATATTATAGGCAACATTGGATTTACTCTTTAATTTAGAGATTACTTCTTATATGATATCCTTGGAAATTTAAAAAAAATTATTGATTTTAGAGAGGGGGAAAAGGAAAAGAGAGAAACATCAATTTGTTGTTCTACTGATCTATATATTCATTGATTGATTTTTGTGTGTGCCCTGACTGGGGATTGAACCCGCAACCTTGCTCTAGTTAACTCAACTACTCTGCCAGGGTTATCTACGAAAAATTTAGTCTGCTAATTTTGAGACCTTTTTTTTATTTTTCTTCCCCTGCAACAAAATCTATATACTGGCTAACTAGAGAAACAAACAAAAAACTATAACATTAGCAATTTTAAAGGAATCATGAATATTTTGTCTAACTTCAGTTATACCTTCATTATACCAATATAGATCTAATGATTTTTCACTGAGTCTTAATTTTCATGTGCTTCTAGGTGAATAATCCCTCATATATGTCAGACCTCTGAAATATTTATGACTATATGCTGTTATATTTTGGTAGTATTGCTGAGAAAAACAATCTTTACATTCTACTGGTTAGTATAAATATAGTTGCCAGTGGTACTTTCTAGTAAATAGACATCACTGTTTTCATGCCATAATGAAAAAAATAGTTGTTCCACATAAGTACTAGGGGTTCTTGACATCATTTTAATTTTGTTCAAACAAGTTAGAAAAATTTAAATTTATAGAAGGATTAAAGGAATGTTACAGTAAAACTGTATATCTACACTTCAGAATCTAAAATTAACATTTTATATCATTGTCTTATCATGTAACAACCATTTTCCCATCTCTCTATTCCTCCATCAGACAACCAACATATTTATGCATTTCAAAATAAGCTGCATACCTTGGTGCATTCTCTCCTAATATTTCAGC
Source organism: Saccopteryx bilineata (assembly GCF_036850765.1). Lineage (NCBI taxonomy): Eukaryota > Metazoa > Chordata > Mammalia > Chiroptera > Emballonuridae > Saccopteryx > Saccopteryx bilineata. Next base: position 19,422,596 of record NC_089495.1, read on the forward strand.
ATGTATAGTGTAGAGTTCAATATTGCTTAGTTTTTATGTTTTTGAGAGAAAATTTATATACAATAAAATGCACAAATCATAAGTGTAAAATTTGAGTTTATACAAATGCAGACAAACTTGTGTAATTCAAATCCCTATCAAGATATAGGATTAACCACCTAGAATGTTCTTTCATGCTTTTTCCTGTCAGTTCCTACCTCCATAGGCAACTCCTGTTATTCCTTTCTTACCATCATGGATTAATTTTGCCTGTTCTAGAACTTCATGTAAATGACATCATATAAAATATACTATTTCATACAAGTTTTTACTCAACAGTAATTTTTTTAGTTTATTCCTGTTGTCTCATGTATCAATATCACATGTCCTTTTTAAAAATTGTTTATTATTTTTAAAAAATTTTATTTAACTGTGTTTTTCCAAGTGAGAAGAGGGGAAATAGAAAGACAGATTTCTGCATGCGGCCAACCAGGATCCACCTGGCAACCCCCAACTGGGGCTGATGCTCTGCCCATCTGGGGCCATGCTTAAACCTGAGCTACTTTTAGCACCTAAGGTGGAAGCTCCCCCAGAGGAGCCATTCTCAGTGCTTGGGGCTGTTGCACTTGAATCAATTGAACCATGGATGCAGGAGGAGAAAGAGAGAGAGCAAGGGAAAGAGAAAAAGAGGAGAGAGAGGGGAGGAGAAGCAGATGGTTGCTACTCCTGTGGCCTTGAATGAGAATTGAACCCAGGACATCCATGTACAGGCTGATGCCCTTCCACTGAGCCCACTGGCCAGGGCCTACGTTTCTTTTTATTGCTAAGTATACAATTTATATGAATATGCTACTAGTTTTTTATTCATTTACCAATAACATTTCATTTGTTTCCAGTTTTGGAGTATTCTGTATAAAGCTACAACTAACCTTCTTGGACAAATTTTTTTACAGATATATATTTTCATTTTTCCTAGATTAATACCTAGGAGTAAAATTTGAGTCTTTTCAACTTTTGCTTCTATGAATAAATCAAATAAAATCTTATTATTTTTCTTGGCAAAGATTTAAAAACTGTGAGAATACACAACTTCAAATAAAATAGCCCAAAGAACTCCTACTGATTCTATCTGCCATGATAGAAAGAAAAGTTATTCTTTCATGCTTAATACGCTCAAGTAAACCTGAATATGTGATAATCTAAACTGGGTTTTATGACTTTTAAATGTTTATTGTGTATTCGCTTAAAAACAGTAAGATTTAGCCCTGGCTAGGTAGCTCAGTTAGTTAGAGCATTGCCTTAATACACCAAGGTTGTGGGTTGGATCCTTGGTCTGGGCACATGCAAGAATCAACCATTAATGCATATAAGTGGAACAACAAATCAATGTTTCTCTCTCTCTCAAAGAAAATCAATAAAAAGTTTTTTAAAGACTATATGATTCAACCATTACTTTAAAGAACTTCTGTAAATTTACTTTAGACTGTCATATTCTCACATAATTTTTTCTGTCTTGTTTTTTATTGCTAAATTAATGACCATTCATTACATGATACATTTAAGGCTTTCAGGGTAGCAAAAACTATCCATTTGTGTTGACTTTGTTAAATGTATATTTGCAAGTACAACATCCAACATGAAAAGAGAACTTAAATTTACAATTCATAAATATATATCTATAATATAGTAAACTGAAATTTAAATATATAGAGCTATCATTAAAAATAAGGGACTAAATCGCTGTGAACACTATCGATCCCAAAATAGCTTTAAAACTTTGTCTAGACACCATGTATATAATAAAGATTAACAGATTACCTTAAGTAAACATTTATAATATGGCAAATATGTTAGTTGTACCTCATTACAATTATGTCAGTGATTGTAAAATTCAGGTTTCAAATTAAATATGTACATTAAATATAAAATAGATTTTAGTGTCAAAATGTAACTATATTAAAAGTCAACAATAAAAGTAAGAGATTAAAGCTGGAAATTAATAAATGTATTATAACTTTCATGAAAAATACATCTAAATAAAATAGATATAAATTTTCCACATGCGTATTGTAGCCTTCCCAAATATTTTTACGACTAAAGTTTTATGCTAACCATTAAATTTTAAAAAGATGAAAATTTATATTTGTGAAATAAATAGGATACATATGTTAATATGTCATTCATTGTACAGAACAAAAGCAACATCTGTTTTCATATTTACATGGCGATTTGCATAAAAAATAAAATTATACATATTTACAGAATTTATTTAATGATAATAATTGTAATTAAGTTTATGTTCAAATAACTTTTCTTAAAAACTGAGTCCTTCAAGTTAATTTAACTATACAAGATCATAAAAATGAGCATTGTCAGCCTTTCCATTATATACATACATTTTCACGGGGTTTTTTTTTCTCTTCATAATAGTGTATTTACACATGTGTGGGCATGCATGCACAAAACCATTTTTTTTCTTTGTTTGATGAAGAATATGCTCTCAAAAAAGACTGACAATTCACTAAACAAATGTTAAAATTCATTATGCTCTCTAAAAATTGGGAGAGTTGTAAAAATATATTATTCTCTTAACAATTAACAATATGCAAAATAAAACTGGGCATTGTACTCTGAGCATGAAATCTGAGCATAAATGAAATATAAATTCAAGAAATCAGTAGCATAACGACTTTTACATCAGCCAATTGTCTATAACTTCATCATCAAAGATAGAAGTTTATACTAGTGGGTTGCATTGTGTTGTAAAACTTTTTTTTATCTCTTACAAGACATTCTAGAAATAAAATATAAAAATTGCCACATTTATTTCTGTTTGAGACTTGGTCTAGCGTTTTGCAAAATTAATTTCAATTATAGTTGTATCCAAGGTCCTATTTTTTCTATAGAGAGTGTTGAGCATAGAGTAAGATGTGCTGAATACTTTGAGATTTTTCCTTAAAAGTATATTGATAAGAAGAATCCACTGTGTAATATTAAGTAATATGTAAGCCTAAATTTCAAGGCAAGTCAAAATATTTTTTCTTTTTTGTACTTGTTTAGAATTTCATTTTGATGGAACCAAAGTCACGGAGATTATCTTCTATTGGCCCATAAAATATCTTTCATCATGGTCAGAATTTGATTAGTTGCTAGAGAATGAGGATGGTAGAGTAAGAAAATAATCAAAGCAAATTCATCAACACTACCATACAGAGGTCAACCTAATATATATATTTACTGTATGGGAGCCAAGTTGTGTCTATAATTCCTATGATCTTGGTGAAATAATAGGAACTAATTCATATTATTCATATTATACTTAACAATAAATAGTACTTGAAATTAGGATTGTGTGTTTGTGTGTGTATCTTTATGAAGTTTAAAAATATAATTTAATTTAGAATACTTCCTTGCAGTTTTGATGAAATATTAATATTCAGAACAATATTTTACTCAAGAAAGAGTAAATGTGAGGTGAAACTAAAAATAATGTAAATATGTTCCTTGAAAAACATTATATCAAATTAATACATAAATTGAGAAAGGCAGACTATCAGATGTTTAAAAATGTTCACTAGTTGCCTGACCACGTGGTGGCGCAGTGGATAGAGCATTGGACTGGGATGCGGTGAACCCAGGTTTGAGATCCCAAGGTCGCCAGCTTGAGCGTGGGCTCATCTGGTTTGAGCAAAGCTCACCAGCTTGGACCCAGGTTGCTGGCTCGAGCAAGGGGTTACTTGGTCTGCTGAAGGCCCACGGTTAAGGCACATAAGAGAAAACGATCAATGAACAATGAAAAACTGATGATTGCCCTGGCCGGTTGGCTCAGTGGTAGAGTGTTGGCCTGGTGTGCAGGAGTCCCAGGTTCGATTCCTGGCCAGGGCACACAGGAGAAGCGCCCATCTGCTTCTCCACCCCTCCCCCTCTCCTTTCTCTCTGTCTCTCTCTTCCCCTCCCGCAGCCAAGGCTCCATTGGAGCAAAGTTGGCCCAGGCGCTGAGGATGGCTCTATGGCCTCTGCCTCAGGCACTAGAATGGCTCTGGTTGTAACAAAGCGACGCCCCAAGATGGGCAGAGCACCACCCCCTGGTGGGCATACCGGGTGGATCCCAGTCGGGCACATGCGGAAGTCTGTCTGACTGCCTCCCTGTTTCCAGCTTCAGAAAAGTACAAAAAAAAAACCCCTGATGATTGATGCTTCTCATCTCTCTCTGTTCCTGTCTGTCTGTCCCTATCTATTCCTCTCTCTGATTCTCTCTCTGTCTCTGTAAAAAAAATAAAAAAAGGAAGTTCACTAGGCAAGCAAAAGTTGCTTGTTTGAAATAAACACATCTACCTTTAGAACAGATTTGAAAATGTTCATCTAAAATTGTAAGTTGATTTTTTTATTTGTTGTATATGACCAACTTATGGGTTTGACAACACTCAGGTAACCTAAAAGAAAAGTTTTGTTAGACACAGGTATTTAAAAGTTGAGATTTCATGTCCTTAAAATAACCTGGGAATTTGGAGTCTTTAAAAAAAAAAAAAGCATAGGGCTATGACTTTAATTATTTAACCATTTCAAATTACAACTTATCACTTAGTCATAGCATTTCCTAAGTGATTAATTATAATTTTTTAGGTGTTTAACCAAGTATAATGTCTATTTAATAATATTTTAAACTTTTTAAATCTCACTATTAAAAAACAAAATGACGTGTTATAGCCATATTTAATGCAGCTAGTGCTCGATTTATGACCACGATTGGTTCCAACAGACTGGTCGTAACTCGATTTGGTTGTAAGTTGAGTAGGTTATATGTACAGTACTATGAAATGATGTTATAAAAATCTTTAAGTCATATTTTATCATAATTTTTTTCATTATTGTTATATATCATAATTTTCTTTGTTCATTTTATGCCATTTGTATCATCTCTACACCATTTTGTTTCTTATTTTTACATTCGTCAGGTTAAGTAAAACACTGCATTACCAGTACAACTAGTTTAATATTTGCAAAACATACAAAATTACAAAATACAGGTGTATACAAAAATACAAAATACAGGTGTAAAAAATACCATAGGAAACATTTTCCCAATTGCAAAACATATCAAAATATATAAACATGTACAAAACATTTTATTGGCTGCTGGTGCTTGGCTGCGGATCGTTGATGTCATCATCTGAGGCAGCAGTTGGGGTTACCGGGGTTGGTTTTTTCATAAACATGTGCGATCACATTCACTTGCTTTCCTCCTTCCTACTTGTTCATTGATTTCTTTCTCATATGTGCCTTGACCAGGGGGTTATAGCAGAGTGAGTGGCCCTTTGCTCAAGCCAGTGACCTTGGGCTCAAACCAGTGACTATGGGGTCATGTCTATGATCCCATGCTCAAACCAGCACCCCTGCACTCAAGCTGGTGAACCCACACTCAAGTCGGATGAGCCTGCGCTCATTTTTGTGTCAAGATCGATGGCCTTTCTTTCCTTCTTGGCAGGCTGAGATGTAGACAAAGACAATTTCCTCTTGGTAGACATTTTGAGAGGGGTTTGATAAAAAAATATCCAAGACACAAAACACAAATTGCTGTACCGAGGCTGGGGTAACAGTTGAAATGGTGCACACGGAGATGATAGTGCAGCCAGAAGCTGCTCCACACTGTCATACACCCAGCTGCGCAATGCTTGCGCTGCCAGACGTGGAGAAGTCGTGGCTAGTGACTGTGGTCATAAAGTCAAATGGTCGTAAGTTACATAGGTCGTAAGTCAATCCATATCTTGTAATTATTTTGTAGTATAAATATATCTAGAATTTTACTATATAATATCATAGTATTTAAGAGTAATTTATCATCAGCAGCATATAAAAATATTCTCCTTTATTTTTATTTCTAAAGACAATGAATTTGTCATGCCAAATTTTTAAAGATTTATTCTCTAGACATCAAGTTTCTGTGATATGAAATGCACAAGAAAATATTTTTAAAATATTCTGTATAGTGTTGCATCCACCAGGTACGAGAACAAACATCGGAGACTTTCAGAAGATTAGATCGTACTTTACTGGCCAAGTTTAACCTGCGCAGGGGCGAACTCCCAAGATGTCCGGAGACAGCGTACTCACAAGGAGCTGCAAATGAGAGTCGCGCCTGGCGCTTACAACTAGGTCCTTATATATCCTAAGTGAGCAAGCATTTTACCGAAGCAGATGTGGCAGTTAGCTATTCGCTAGGGAGGTCGCATGTAGCATAGCAACAGGGGCAGGGTTTAGTTTAGTGGCGAATTTTAAACATAAACTTCTGATAAGGGTTTCTGACCAGTAGAATGCAGGATGTTTGTCTTCCTTTGTGCTGATCTTCTTAGTTCTCAGCCTCACAGGGGCCCTATCAGCACCTCCCTGTTCCTGCTCTTTCAATAGTTACACTCTGGCAGCCACAGCACACCTCCCCGAATCTAACGTATAGAATGCTAAAATTTTACAGCTTATTTCCTAAACTAATTTAGCATGAATTTTATTTATTTATTTATTTATTTATTTATTTATTTATTTATTTATTTTACAGAGACAGAGAGAGAGTCAGAGAGAGGGATATATAGGGACAGACAGACAGGAACGGAGAGAGATGAGAAGCATCAATCATCAGTTTTTCGTTGTGACACCTTAGTTGTTCATTGGTTGCTTTCTCATATGTGCCTTGACCGTGGGCCTTCAGCAGACTGAGTAACCCCTTGCTCAAGCCAGCGACCTTGGGTCCAAGCTGGTAAGCTTTGCTCAAGGCAGATGAGCCCACGCTCAAGCTGGCAACCTTAGGATCTTGAACCTGGGTTCTTCACATCCCAGTCCAACACTCTATTCACTGCGCCACTGCCTGGCCAGGGTAGCATGAATTTTAACATAAAATTAATAATTTATGTTTTAATTCATTACAAGTAGGATTGAAGTATAAGTATAAAAAGAAAACTGTTTAATACAACTTCTGTGATAGTTGTTACTCCTTAAGATTGTGTTAGGATCATTTGTTTAAATATTGTCCTCTTAATATAATAACACCCAAATGAAAGGAAAAGTAAGTCTTTTATCTGATTTTGTTCACTAAATTGAGGGTAGAAAAACCAGTGTTTATTTATCTTTCTTACTTTTCCATTTTGACTCATTTTCTTGTACATTTGAATCTTAATTTTAGCAAGAATATTGATTAATTTTGTCTTCCCAAATAAATTTAAGAATTTTAATGTATTATCAACTATATAATTTTTACATATTTTATTAGAAGATATCTAGCCTAATTTTATTGTAAATAATATCATTAATAACACATATTTAATTTTAAATTGTTTCATACAATAGATTCTCATGTACTCAACTCATATATTATTTATGTTTTATTTTTGTTCATCACATTCACATTTCTCAAATAAGATTCCTTTTACATGGATGCATATGTCACTAGACATTTTCACTGAAGTATAACTTTATTTCCAACAGCCTAATATTCTACTAGTAAGTTGAAAACATGAATCCACTTGGACATATCCAATGTTGTTTTCATCAAAGATGACTGCTAATAAAAATATGTTACTAGTGATTGTTACAAATGAAATATGTAAAGCTCTTGGCTTTTTTTAGTGCTTCTGAAGAAAAGAGAACAAGAATGGAGAGAGAAGAAAGAAGAAAGCAGGAGAGGAGAGGAGAGGAGAGGAGAGAGGAGAAGGAGAAAGGAAGGAAGGAATAAGTTGGCAATTCAGAAGTTTTCATTTGGTCTGTCTCTACTTATTTTAAAGATTTTCTGGCCTATTTCATTTTTTTCCGCAAAATTTTGAAAGTGACCATTCATTTACTGAATGCTCGTGAACTTTAACTTATATAAGAGAATAGACTACTCCTGGAGAGAGAATAATATCAATGTTTTAGAAACAGTGTAGTATTACTTGCATCCTGATTTACTTAAAACTGTTTTAAAAAGCTTTTGTAGGAAGCCAGTTCCAGTATTTGAGAAGGATCAAATCTAAGAATGAAATAAGCTGGTGTTCTCATTTACTATAATACTGAAAGCAAAAATATTTCACTTTTATTTACATGAAAAGCATTAGCTTTAAACATGAATTACCTTAACTTTCCATCTTTTGCTGAATGAACTCTTTTATATTTCCTTTTTATAAAATGTATTGTGTGTGTGTTTTGTTCTAAAATTATTACATTGACTATAAACCTTTATTCATTTCTCATCTGCCTTGGTTTTATTGATTATAGTTATTGAACAAAACAAAACTTTGTAATCAAATGTAGAATAGCACACACTGTTAAAAATACAGCAGATAATCCAAAAAGATAATTTGTTTTCCTTTGTTTAAACTTAAATAAAATGAAGAATGTCAGCCAAATGACCTCCAGAGTTCCCAAAATCTGAATGCCCCAATGCCCCAATAAAATATCTTGCCTTCAGTGCTCTATTCATGCCAAGATTTAATGTTCTCCAAAGTATTGATTTTATTTTCAGTTTCTGAAATAATAACTTCTTATGATAATAAATCTTCATACTCTAGACAAATCAGTCATGCATAATGAAATCAATCTTCTTTTTACACAGTAACATTTTGGTCTATATATTTAATTTATTAAAGAAATGGGTGCTTATTTCAACCCTAATCTGTTCTTTTTTATTCAATCTATATACCATAGTCTAAGGTCAAGAAAAAGCAATGTTTATACTCATTACTTTTCTTAATAGAATCTGATCAGTATCTTCCTTTTTATAAAGTGAAAAAGTCTCTCCTCTGTTATTTTTATTCAAAGTATTTATTTAATGAACTATCATCCCTCTCACAGATTAAAAATAAATGTGTAAACACATCTTCCACCCTAAAATATGTAATAAGTATTTATTTAATTTTTTAGTTGTTTTTACAAGTTATTTTTTGGGTTTCTGGTTGGGAATTGGAGAAAGCAAGATCTGAGACAGTGCAAGTTTCAAAGAAAGTATCATATGTTGTATGTAGTTTTGTTTTGGTGCACTGGGGGTATGTGTGGGGGAATCTTGATGGATATGTCTGTACATAAGTTCACCCAGGGACAGTGAGGAGGTAAAGAGAACAAATGAGACCCAAATGAGGACAAGGGTTGAGAAATCCCAGCTTTGAAGAAAAGGTAAGAGAAAAGAAAGACTGGAACTGAGTCAGAGAATGAACATGCATGAAGATAGAACAAAAAAATAAGAAACCAGTTGTGTGCAGTGATATGGAAGTTAGGAACGAAGGAAGGCATTCATTTAGGGGAGAAGGTTAACTGTGTGAAATGATGCAGATGATGAACTAACATTATAATTAAGTGCATCCACAGAGTTTGCAAAACAGGAAGTTATTAATGAAAGCCCTTAGTCAAGTAGGTTAAAGAATGAATATGTAATGTGTCAAGTCAAAACTACTAGTTTAGGTTTTGCTTTAAAATCAGAGGGAAGGTAAGAGTAATAGCTAGAACTAGTGGATAATTATTGTTCTTTTCCCTCCCTTCCTCCCTCCCTCCCTCCCTTCTTTTCTTTTCTTTTCTTTTCTTTTCTTTTCTTTTCTTTTCTTTTCTTTTCTTTTCTTTCTTTATTTCTTTCTTTCTTTTTCTTTCTTTCAGATATCAGAGGGATGAACTTGAGAACAATTTGTCTAAAATATCTGTTAAAGCAGAATTAATAATCTCTGCATTTCTTTCTAAGTACTATGAGTGAAGTTAGAACTTAAGTGGTCTTTTTAATTTTAAATTTCTCCTAGCCACTATATTAGGAGGAAAGAATAATTAAATGTACTCATCTTAATCATGATTCAAAGTCCTTTTACAGTGTCTATCTCAATAAACTAATATTAAATACAATATTTTTTTCATACATCTGCTTTAGTCAGCTATTTAAATCTTGAGAGCTTGTTTGGAGGTTCTACAGGGGAGCATAGCAATTTGTATACCCTTGACCAAAGAATGGTCCTCTCCTCTATTGGGTAAGGTCATCTTCATCCAGTGAGTGCACAGCTTCTGGAGGGATGCACATGGAACAGTGAGGGAGGATGGGAACACTCACCTAGCCAGCCAGATCAGCCATATCAACCCTGGTGATCAGTGGGCTGACAGATGTTGCAGCCAGATCTCCCTCACATCCATCAGCTATTTAAATTTTATTCCATCCTAGGATTATTCTTACTAAGAGAAAAAATATGACCATTCTGTTTAGGGAGGAAGAAAATGGTCACAATGACACTCCCTCTGCCCCCAGCCTTTTATGGTGTCTGGCAGCTCCTTCCTCTCCCCACAGTGAAGGAGCCTCTGAACTTTGCCTTCTTTAAACACTGTAAAAATGCCTTTTAAAAAGGCTTAGCAATCATTAGATACAGTTTTGGTGGTGAAAAGAAGTAGAAAAAATAATTAGATCAACTCACATCATCAGATTTTAAAATTCATTCTGATAAGTTTTATGAAGAAATTCTGGTTCTTCAGTACCTGCCTACAAGGCAAATCAAATGGCTTATTAAACCATTACTGCTCTGCTTGCAGTCGAAGTTATGCTGAATAAGATGCCCTAATGTCTTTTACATTAAAATTACAGGATTCTTGTGAGGTGGTGGCATTATATCTCATGTTTCCTTTCAAGTGTCATCTATAATGGATTAAACACAGTGAATAAAATACTTGATGATATTTTCTCTTGCTTACCTTGCAAAATCGATTATTTGTTTTGAAGAGGCACCATGGCTTTACTAACATTAGCATGAAAATTTTAGATTCAGTGCAGTTATGGAGCAATATGGACTCGCATGCTGTTCCTGCTCCATCCCATCACATCACTTCTCCAGTAGGAAAAAAGAAACAACACATTTTTTTTAAGGATCAGCAATACAAGAATTTTTACATCTTATAGAAGCTGTTCATATCAGGACAAAGACACAGTTATAAATGAACAAATAAATAAAAAACAGGTCCAATCAATTTACTCTTGAGCACTGCAATACCTGAATTGATCTTATTCTTTGATTTTAGCCTCTGATCAAAAGAGGACCATCTCCCCAAATCGAGAGCTCTATTTCACTGAGTGTTTGCTAATGGTCCATTAAGGACTTAAATTGCTTCCAGGATATTTTGCTTTTGTCCCATTCTCATTTTCTTCATTCAAGGTAGGTTCAAATTGTCTTTCCCCAAACACTACCTCATCACTCCCACAATACATGGGAGTGTTTCTACTCAAAACTGGGTTTTACTCTGTTGATATCACTCTTTTTGAAGGGGAGGTAGAAAAGGAGATACAGAAACTTGTTTTGCTTCATTTTCTCGAAGTTCACTTTGTGTGTTTTTGAAGCAAAAATTCTTATTCTATCAAATCACCTGATTAAGAATGAAGTAGGTTTGACTTTGCTTGGTAATTTTATAACTTAGATGGAGAACTCAATCATGCAAGTGGAAATACCTGAAGCACATTCAGAGACAGACACACAAATGAGCCCAGAAAATACCCCGTTGAAATTGGCCATGGCACAACTATAATGTAAGACAAAGTATAACTCTGCCTGGCAGTATTTCCTTATGTTCTGAATGAAGAGTGGATGTGGCCACCCCTGGACTAGCAATATAATGAGCCTGCAGTCTCTTAACTTCTCCATCTCATAGTCTGTACTCCCTCTTGACTATGTTTAGTACTGTGAGTCTCTAGGGAGGCATCAAGAACCTGTACCACTCACTGTGAGAGTGATAGCATATCTTTTCTCTGATTGCTCCTGATTCAGTAACAAAGCAACGTGAAAGTAACCTTGAACCAAAATCCAATTGTCACTCTTGTCAGTCTTTGAAATTCAACTGACTTTTTGTGGTATTATTTACAATGAATACAAACCACAGAAGCCTTAGAGTAAAAGAATGTACAACCTTTTAAGTTATCACTGAATACCTACTATGAGTCTTATACAGAGAGAATTAATCAGGAAGGATGACTTTATGACTGAGGTTATGAAGGTAATGTGGAAGTCATAATGCAAATTTTATCTGTATATTGTTTTTATCACATCATAATTTTTCTCATTTATAATAGTGCTTCTTCATAAATTCAGTTTAGAAATATACCCTAATATTTCTCTGGTCTATTTCCACAATAAGAACTTTCAATGGCTCCTATTGTAACTGCCTTATTCTCATGAGATTTTCTTGTTCACGTCTCACTCAAGTAGGTGCCTCTTTCTAGTGCTAGTTTTCACTAGCACTAGAAATAGGGAAGAATAATCTGATATTATTAAAAAGACTGATGGTTATGCCTAATATTGATGATAGCAATTTCAACAGCTGCCTAATAGGAACTTTGAGCAGTACTGTTCACATCACTTGATTTTCATATCTAAAAATATTATAATATGGCTATACATAAGTACTGTATGTATATGTAAATATAAGGATATTTATTTCATTCATATAATTTTTAAGACTTGTTTATTAATTTGAGAGAGAGAAGAGAGAGAGAGAAAGATGGTGGGGTGTGTGGGGGGGAGCAAGAAGCATCAACTCATAGTTGATTCTCCAATGTGCCTTGACCAGGCAAGCCGGGGTATCAAACCAGCAACCTCAGTGTTCCAGGTTGACATGTTGTCCATTGAGCCACCACAGGTCAAGCCTCGTGTTGCAATATGTTTTTAACTTTGAGGAATTAAAAGACTAACACAGTTTGTTCTATGGAAATGACACTTGTATTAACACCAAATTAGCAACTGGGTTCTAAAACTGAGGACTAAAATGTACTTAAGAGAGCCTCCCAAAACTGGGGCAACATTACCTGGAATTTACCAAGAGGTAGAAAAAACAGCTACCTTCAGCCAGTAGGCACAATCTTTTCTCATTTATACAGACAGAATGAAGGGGAGGATTGAATCAGTCCCAAGTTCTCAGCTTCACAAGAAATGCACTAGCTTTTCCTTCCATTCTCCGTGAGGAAAAAGAGGTAAAGAGAGAAAATGTAATCCTGCAACTGGACCCCATAGTAAGTGTCAACATGCATCCAAAGACTCAACATTTTGCTTGTTCCAAATGTTAATAGCTTGATTTAGAATGTGAGGAACTTCATGGTTTTGTTTTGTTTTGGTTTTTAAAAAAATTATTAATATTATTACCTTATTGGACAATTCTAGAGCAACATAATCTTTCACTTAACATCCTGTTACATAATTAATGTGGAAGAATAAAATACATACTTTTTACTTTTTCAGAGTATACAGTCACATTTGAAGCATGTTTGCATCTTCACTTAGAAGCTCTGTTTCATACCTTTGAAAACGAATCCTTTGTTGACACTTAACTAGTCTAGATTTAGGGAGTCAAGGGAACAGTACAAGTATTTTGAATTCAGTGTTGTGAATCTTTTTTTGTATATTCTGTGAATACTAGTGAAATATTACTGCATCATAATGATTCTTCATTGTAAATTATGTTTTATTTTTCAGTTAGTAGATATAAAAGCTGAATGTGTCTGAATAAGACTGGCATAATTCAGCAATCAATCTAAAAATACAGGTGCATATGTTAAATAATACTCTCTGAAGAGAGTATATAGACAATATAGCTTATTGCCTGTATATGGGCAACTGCAATAAAGTACCTATAAGAACAAGAAAATGAGGGATAGAAGATGGCTTTGGGGGGATTAAATCACAAGATAAATACTTAAGGAATCAGTGTGTAGATATAAATCGCCTAAGAGAGGCAAAATTGTTCTTATCATAGAAACCTTGAGGCTATAATGTTATTGAATGTATTAGCATACTCAAGGGGAAGAAAAGTAGTGGTGAATAAGTTTGCCAGCCTTGGAAATTTGGGAAACTGGGTACTACAGAGGGAAAAGTTGGCTCATTCAAATGCTGCCCAACAGAAGGCACTTTTACAGATGGCAGCTTACCTTGATACCTTTAAATATTTGGTCATTCAAATGGTTTGATATCTAATTGTTTAGATATCAAGCAATCATTTTTTTTTTTACAGAGACAAAGAGAGAGTCAGAGAGAGGAAAAGATAGGGACAGACAGGAATAGAGAGAGATGAGAAGCATCACTCATCAGTTTTTCGTTGCAACACCTTAGTTGTTCATTGATTGCTTTCTCTTATGTGCCCTCATCGTGAGCCTTCAGCAGACTGAGTAACCCCTTGCTCAAGCCAGTGACCTTGGGTCCAAGGTTGTGAACTTTGCCCAAGCCAGATGAGCCCACGCTCAAGCTGGCGACCTCGGAGTCTGGAACCTCGGTGCTCCGCATCCCAGTCCGACTCTCTGTCCACTGCGCTACCACCTGGTCAGGCATAGATATCAAGCAATCTTTTGATTATACTTTGACTCCCCATTATGTCTCAGTGTAGGAATCCTTTGGTTTCCAATTTCTCCAGCCCATGTTACTGTCATGATAAATAAATACATTAGAGTTTTTATTTTATTCTGATTAAAATTATGTTGTTGTTGTTTTTTGTTTGTTTATTTTTTTTGTATTTTCCCAAAGCTGGTAACAGGGAGGCAAAACAGACCAACTCCCACATGAGCCTGACCGGGATCCACCTGGCATGCCCACCAGGGGGCGATGTTCTGCCCATCTTGGGGTGTCGCTCTGCCGAATCAGAGCCATTCAGAGGCCACAGAGCCATCCTCAGTGCCCGGGAAAACTTTGTCCAGTGGAGCCTTGGCTGCGGGAGGGGAAGAGAGAGACAGAGAGGAAGGAGAGGGGGAGGGGTGGAGAAGCAGATGGGCGCTTCTCCTGTGTGCCCCCGACGGAAATCCAACTCGGGACTCCTGCACACCAGGGCGACGCTCTACCACTGAGCCAACCTGCCAAGGCCTGATTAAAATTATGTTTTAACTGAGTGTGTTAGCATTCTCTTTTATGTATCTCTCTTGGCTGCACATGAACCCTCCCATGAGAGAAAGATTCTTATTTCTACAGGGACAAAGTGGGGTTCAAGTAGGGAACCAGACCTTGGACCCAGCAATGCTCATCAGCCTAAGTGGTTTCTGTGGAAACAGCTTGGATCCAAGGTATGCTTCCTGCTGGTGCTCCAGACTCATTCTAAAGGTTTTAACCATTTTAACCAATTCTTCTGAGGCTATTAGCAGAGTTCCAATATAGCATGATACTACAATGTGTCCATAAAGTCATGGTGCACTTTTGACCAGTCACAGGAAAGCAACAAAAGATGATAAAAATGTGAAATCTGCACCAAATCAAAGGAAAACTCTCCCAGTTTCACACCTATTCAGTGCAGTTCGAAGTGGGCTCACGCACAGATTTAGGGCTCCTTAGGTAGCTATCCCGTATAGCCTCTACAGACTCGTCACTGACTGATGGCCTACCAGAACGGGGTTTCTCCACCAAACTGCGGATTTCCTTCAACTGCTTATCCCATCGAATAATGTTATTCCTATGTGGTGGTGCTTTGGTATAAACGTGCCGATATTCAGGTTGCACTTTGGTCACGGATTCTTAGCTAGCCACAGAACACACTGAACTTTCCTCTGTACCGTCCACATCTTGACTGGCATGGCCGTGGGCTGCTCTGCTGTATACATGGTGTTACATCATCATCTGTGTATGTGCACATGCTGCCACATCATCCTACAGAAACTGGGAGTTTTCCTTTTATTTGGTGCAGATTCCACATTTCTATCATCTTTTGTTGCTTTCCTGTGACTGGTCAAAAGTGCACTATGATTTTACGGACACACTGTATATTATATATAGTAATGATACTTAATCATCACATTAAGCTCATGCACTTAAAATTTTATAAGTATAAAAAACTTTACTTTGTACGATTATTATATTTAATATGGATTATACATAAAAATTTCATTTTGTATCCTATAATTTCCTCCATATTGTGTTGGAGTTTTAGTAGTTGTTATAAAAAATAAACACTTTATACATGCTACTTTGTAATTTGTTTTTATTTCCTTGTTAACTATACAAATGAAAGTTTTAAAATCACTTTTTTAGTACCTGTATACTATTTCATAGTATCCTTGTACCTTTACTGTACTTGTTTGACTCCCTCTTGATAAATATTCAGATGGCTTTTTTTTTACCACTATTAATAAGGGTGTAATGAATAGACTTAACTATAGATGCTTTCACAATGTTATTTTCATATTTCTCAGACACTTTTCCAAAGATAGCATTACTATGTTAAATTTGCATTTTTTAGCTTTAAAAGTTATATTAAATTAATTTCCTAAAATGACACATTTTCACTTCCAAATAATGTATAATTATCTTCAGTTCCCAGATTTCTTACCAACACTTGATGTTACCTCTCTTTGTAAACTTTGTTTATATGATGGACCACAGTAGTTTTTGTCACCATCTCAATTAGCAATTTACTGATTATTAGAGATGTTCTACATCTAATTATACATTTATTGGAGATTTGCATTTTCTTATGTAAATTATTTGTTTATATGTTTTTCTTTCCTATTAGAATCCTTTCCTTATTAATTTGTAGGAGCCCTTTATATTTTAACAGTGTAGTTCCTTTTTGGTTGATATGTATTGTAAAACTTTCCCCTATTCAGTGATTTCTCTTCTGAATTCTTCATTTATGGAATCTTTGGTGATCATTAAATACACACATTTTTATTCCCATATAGTCAAATACGCTTGTCTGTTTCTTTTGGCTCCCATGTTGTCTTTTCCTTATTAATAAGACTTTCAAAGTTAATAGAATATTTGTGTAAAGTTCTTGTAGTATTTTAACCTTCTATTTATATCTTTAAGTCTTTAGCTTATCTCTAATTGAACTTATGTATGAGCATGTATTCTTTGACTTAAGTTGCCAAGTCTGTGTTCTTAAAGCACATATATTTTAGGAAAAGTCAGAAGATTATTGATGATAATATGTACATTCTTTGTTGCATGTTAGTAAAGTGTGAGAACATAAATGGAGCAACTAACCAAGAAATAAACATGTCTATTTAGAGTATAGGTCTTCAAATTTAAGAACATTTTGTATATATTTTATACAGTGCACAGTGCATTAGGTATAATGACATTGTTTGAAAGTGGGTTATATTAGTGTTCCTATAGGGATTTGTTCTATGTTACTGCTTTCAGGTTTATGAAATCTTGGGAGTTGGTCTTCAGATTTTTTGGTTTGACTAATATGAATCTCAAGAGCCTGGGTTGCTTGGCTATATTCACTTTTTGATTATTACCAGTATCAGAAGATAGAATTGATAGGCTCAAAGGGAAGAATTTCCTCAGTAACTTAAAAACGGACCTTAAAAACATATCCTTGTATAAACATAAACATAACTTGCAAAGTGTTGCTTAACTGAATTAATGCCATTGATTATAAATCATTCTAATTCCCTAAGCACTGACATAGATTATTCAATAATTATTCATAACTATTTATTAAACCACAAAGAAGTGAAAGTGATGAATATTTGAATTGAAATCAATGAGTTTTTAGTTATTTGAATTGTGGCTAAGTAATGTGGGAGCTAACGTGGAGAGCAAGTCAGGGAAGTAGCGTGTGGAAACTGCATTCCCCAAGGCTGCCTCCCTTGAGTGAACACCGCTTGCATTAGTCTCACCTGGGAGTTCCTTTGTTTTCATGTCAAATATGCCTGTGGGCTGGTGATGGATTTTCTCCAGCTCTTAGCAAATGAATATTTATATAGGTCAATATTAATCTGCCAGTTGCTAGGTATTCTGAGATGATGTCATTCCTTTTTTTTTTTTTTCATGAGCTGAAATATCATTTATTTTATGAAGCTGTATTTATTACTTTGTTGCTTGATTATTTTTATTTTAACTATCCTTATATAATAAAAGTTATCTACACTATTTAATCTCTCATTAAATTTGTTTTGGTGTATGTGTGTAAGAGAGAGAGAGTAATTCAAATTTCAAAATTAAAAAAAAAAGCAGTATAGTCTAAAGCAGGGGTCTCGAACTCGCGGCCCGCGGGCCGCATGCGGCCCACCGAACAATTTTGTGTGGCCCGCAGACTAATCCACGAAGTTCAAAATATTTTGGATAAAATTAAGTAAGCCTAGGGGCCTACTTGTATTTTTCATTTCTCTAGCATCCTAGCTAGATATTAGCTTAGTTAACAGCAGTTGTGATGCGAACTACAGTTTCTGGTCGTTTTGTGACACTGAGTAAACTGCATGTACGATTGTGCTTGTTGTACTGATTTTTTTTTTGTTTTCAACTGCAGTGAGAAAAGTGTAGGTTAAAAGTTGCCTTTTGTAGACCTAGTGCGGCCCGCCGAACGGCTGTGATCTTGCTCTGCGGCCCACATGCTGAGTTGAGTTTGAGACCCCTGGTCTAAAGTATATTAATCCTGACCATGCTTTAAAAAAGATATTTAATTTGAGGTAGGTACTTAGCAGCTACAAGTTTAAATTTTCACTTATACATCAGGCCTCCATATTGCTTTAGTGATCCTAAGAGCATAAACTGAGACAAGAGTAACTTTAATGTGGGATTCCATTTGTAGTTAATCTACCGAAGGTGTCCTATACCCGGGACAGGTCCAAGGTCTTCTTCAATCTCTAGAGTTCACTGGAATAGGATTCCAGGTGGCAAAAATCATCAGTGTGTGGGATAGAAATCAAGATCTTAGAATGGCCCAGGAGCTATTTAATGAGTCCTTTTTGTTGTGTCCTGGCTTTGACTAGAAGTTGCTTTGGTTCAACTTTGCCAAAGGTGAGGCACAGACTAATAGGTATTGAACCATGTTGGGTTCAGCGGGAAAGAATATAATTCTTTGTTAAAAAGGTCGGCTCTGGGCCCTGGCTGGTTAGCTCAGCGGCAGAGTGTCGGCCTGGCGTGCAGGAGTCCTGGGTTCAATTCCCGGCCAGGGCGCACAGGAGAAGCGCCCATCTGCTTCTCCACCCCTCCCCTTCTCCTTCCTCTCTGTCTCTCCCTTCCCCTCCCGCAGCCAAGGGTCCATTGGAGCAAAAGTTTGCCAGGGCGCTGAGGAGGGCTCTGTGGCCTCTCGCCCCCTGGTGGGCGTGCCGGGTGGATCCCGGTCGGGCGCATGCGGGAGTCTGTCTGACTGCCTCCCCGTTTCCAACTTAAGAAAAATGCAAAAAAAAAAAAAAAAAAAAAAAAAAAAAAAAAAAAAAAAAAAAAAAAAAGGTCGGCTCTGGCACAGTTGGGACAAGGGTGACACATCCAGGTATTTGTCATTCCTCTTTGACTTAATTTGCTAAAAGAGCCGATATAACAACAAAATATTCTACAGTATAGTCAACATGAGATAAATGAGAACATTTACAATGATAAGGCTGTTATTTTATGCAGCAAATTAAAACATAAAAATTATGACTGTAGAATAAATCAAAATCTATTCTTAGCTAAAAGTTTGGTAATTAATTATATATTCTATTTTTTTAAGAATTAATAAAAATTTATATATAAGGTTATATGTGCTCAGAAGCAATGGAAATTTTAAACTAAACATTTTTTATAATCTTAACAAGTCTCCAAAATAGACCAATTTTCATAATGTATATCAAGTTTTAAATCACACTAGTAGAATAAAAAACATTAATAAAATCAAATATTGTTAACCATTTGAAATCAGAGTTAAAGAACCCTTACTTCTGTGTGACCATTTTTTAAAAGATCTATTTATTACTGAGTAACTTTGAAATAAATTGATTTTCAGGATAAATGCTAAAAATATATTTAGTTTAAGTAATTTAATAAGTAGAGTCTTTAATATATTGGTAACATATACAGGTATTTTTACATATTCATGTCAAAAACAGTGGCTTGCTGCAAAAATACATGTTTTGGGACTCATACCTTCTATTAATTTGCATTTTTGGCTTACTATGTTTAAAGTGGTTTCCATTTATAGCTATGCTATAAAATAGGATGATTCTACTTTATTTTAATATGGATAATGTAATATGGATAATGTAAACAGCAAACACCAAAAGTATTTTTAAAATAAGATATACATTGTTATGTATATTTGTTAGTGTTTATATATTTTTAAAAGTGGAAGAGTTATGGAGATTAATTTCCAATATTTCATCACATATTTCTAAACCAAATGACTTTTTAACTGACTAAGCAAAATTAAAATTAGTACTGAACTCATAAAATCTGACCGCTCCATAGAATGCTAGTCAAATGTGTCATTTTACTAATCTATTTATCATATTTTTTTAATCTGTGGTATTTTTCTCTATAACATTTCTGATTGTTTAATATGTACATTTATTTTAATACCATCTGTATTCATTCATGAAATGATTTATGAATTAGTTCTATGACATTTAAAAATAAAACTGACAAAATATTTATTTGATGAGAAATGGCATGTTTTGGAAAAAGGATTTAAAAAATATTAATAAAGTTCTTACTTTAAGACTTCAATATAGTTTGGTGTTATTTGTTATTGTGATAAAATGTGCGCTCGAGAATAAAAATGAAATTTTGTTTTGTTATTTGTTTTTCTTTTTCTGAGTTCATTTGTTTTTTTTCTCCTTTCATAATGTTCTTCTTTGGTTTATATATAAAAGTTGTAAGTTTATAAAACAGTTATAAAATTTTGGTAAAATTTTCTAATTTTTATTTGTTGAAATTATTTGTGTTTTGAGTGTTTGGTAGACTTGATCTGAAAAGCCATGCAGGGGTTTTACACGGTGGGAGGATATTTAACTAAAGATTCCATACTGCCAATGTTTATAGATTATTTCACTTTCCCATCACTTAATTATTCTGTGTTGTTCAGTTCTATTTGCTCTAAAATTTTAAATTTTAAGTTGTCAAATTTAATGGATGCTGTTTTTTAAAAAATCAATTATTTTTAATCTCTATATTTATATTTTTATCTTTTTTTTCTTAATATTGATAATATTTGCTGATTCCTTTTTTCTTGAACAACCTGGACAGTATTTTTTTTGTTAAGTTTATTAATGTATTTGGATAATCAAGTTTGAGTACTTTCATTTTTTAATTTTGTTTTATATTTTATGTGCATTTATCTATATAGTCTCCTTTAATATTCTATAGTTATTATTTTTCCTTTTTAGCTTTATAAGTTAAAAGTTTAGATTTTTAATTTTTAGAATTTCTTTTTTAAATATAAAATATTAGGGTAATAAATTTTTTAATAGGTACTATTTTTGCATATCCCACAATTTTGGATGTATTTTTTATTAAAATTATATTTAAAATATTTTATTTTCATTTTGCTTTATTTTTTGAATATTGAAATATTTTAAATTTTGTCTTCTAATTCGTAAATTTATTTTTCAAAACATGTATTTTTTGTGTTTTATTGTTTAAAGAACAAAGAATGTAGTCTGCATGGTTCAGTATTTGTAAAGTTATTTATCCATATTATATTCTATAGTTGGTATCTCAGAGTTCTATATATATATCCATTAACTTAATCTTTATACTTACATTGTATATTTATGTTATATATAGTTATAATCTACTTATATACTATGGATTTATTAGATATTTTTCTGCCTGATATACTGAGTTATACATAGAAAATTTTTTAGTATAATGGGTGAATCTGTCCATTTTTTATAGCTATAATGATTTTTTCTAAATGTGTCTTAAGTGCAGGTTCATTAACATTTGGTATTATTATATCCTACTAGTGAGTAATTTACTTTGCTTTAAAATGTTTTTAGATCTAATATTAATAAAGTTAATCAGCCTGCTTTGGATTTTTTGTTTCCAGTTTTTATCCTTTTCTTTCTATACTTTATGTTTCCATGATTTGAAGTGTTTCTTATATATGCATTTTTCTGGCTCTCGCTTTTAGATAACTTAACAGTTGTCTTTTAATCAGAAAGTTTAATTCATTTACAATTGTTGGAATTATTTATATATATTGATTAATTTATTCTAATTTATTTTGTCACATATATACATATTAGATTAATTGTACTTTTGTTTTACTGACTATATTTTCTCCATTAATTTAGATTAGTCTTGGAAGTTTGCTTATACATTTTATAAAAAGTATCTAAATGTGGCCTGACCTGTGGTGGCACAGTGGATAAAGTGTCAACCTGGAAACGCTGAGGTTGCCGGTTCAAAACCCTGGGCTTGCCTGGTCAAAACACATTTGGGAGTTGATGCTTCCTGCTCCTCCCCCCTTCTCTCTCTCTCTCTCTCTCTCTTCTCTATAATGAATAAATAAAATCTTAAAAAAAGTATCTAAATGTAATCATTATTTATACCCTTATAACAAATGATTTAAGAATCTTAGAATATTTACTATTTAATATTAGTGATAGTTATCCAATATCTTAACTCTATATTTTAATAAGGCATTGATATCTAGTTTTAAAAACAAAATCAGCATAGTTTAGATATGATTGTTTTCTCCTTACAACTTCTTTGTTTCTAAATTATTTTCATTATAATTTGTTGTAGTTAAAATACAATTTTTGGAAGTGATTGCCCTTTTGTTTTTATAAAGTTGCCTTTTTCCCCTTTTTTGACTTCCTTTTTAAAAGCTTCCTTCTCTGAATGAATACTGTAAAGTTGATAGTTGTTTTTTGTTTGTTTGTTTTTATTTTGGGTATTTTTTTGCACAGTAAGGTTTTTTTCAATGACTAAGGTTTTGGTATTCATATTTAGCTGTTGTTTCTTTGCTGATAACTTATATTATGTCTGAAAATGCATTTGGGCATTTTTTTCTTTCTACTGTGTTTTCAATTTCAGCGTGCATATGGGAGTTCTTTACTTCAGTAATGCAAGCCTGGTTCAAAATTCAGAAATCAATTAGTGTAATTCCTTATACTGACAGACAAAAAAAAAATCATGAGCATGTCAATATGTGCAATATATGCAAAAACATCTTTTGACAAAAATCCAACACCCAATTATGATAAAAACTCTCAGAAATCTAGAAACAGAGGCGAACAACCACAACTTGATAAAGAATATCCACAAAAAAACTACACTAACATCCTAGTTAATACTGAGAAACTCAAAGATTTACTACTAAGATCTGGTACAAGGCAAAAACATCCACTCTCATTACTCCTTTTCAGTATTATACTGAAAGTTCTAGCTAAAGCAATAACACAAACACACACATGCACACAGAGAGAGAGAAATAAAAGTTATACAAATTAAGAAGGAAGAAATAAAATTCTTTGTTCCAATTAACATAATCATCCATGTGGAAAATCTAAAAGTATTGACCCCTCTAAGAATAACCCCAAAAAAACAAAAAAGAAGAAACAATCTCCTGGAATGAAAGCAATTATAACAAACTTTCAGGATATAAGATTAATCTACGAAAGTAAATTGCTTTCTTATAAATCAACAATGAACAAATGGAATTTGAAATGAAAAAACAGTAACATTTACATTAGCAGCCCCTAAAGTGATATACTTAGGTATAAATGTGACAAAAATGTATAGGGTCTAAATGAGGGAAACAAAACTGAGGAAAAATATATGAAAAACAAAATAAATGGAGAGATATTCTATGCTCATGAATATGAAAATATACAATAATATCAAGATGTTTTTCACAACTTGACCTATAAATTTAATCACAAGCATAATCCCAACGTGTTATTTTGTGAATATTGACAAACAGATTCTAAAGTATAGAGGGTGTGGCAAAAGATCCAAAAACAGTCACACTAAATATAAGACACTGACAAATGAAATGTTAGTGAGTATGTGGAGCAATAGGAACTGTCACTCATTGTTGGTGGGACTGCAAAATGGTACAGCCACTTTGGAAGACATCTTGGCAGTCCCTTACAAAATGAAGCATGCTCATGGATCCAGCAATCACACTTCTTGTTATTTGCTTACCTAAAGAAGGCAAAAACTTATATCCACACAAAAACCCAATCGTAACTATTCATAGCAGCATTATTTGTAATTGCCAAAATTTGGAAGCAACCTAGATGTCCTAAAATAGGTGAATGGATAACTTGTGATATCCATATAATGAAATATTATTTAACACTGAAAAGAAATGAGTTACCAAGCCATTAAAGGATATGGCGATACCTTAAAGGTAATATAATAACCAGGCATCCCCAAACTACGACCCCGCCGGCCATATGCAGCCCCCTGAGGCCATTTATCTGGCCCCCTGCCGCACTTTTGGAAGGGGCACCTCTTTCATTGGTGGTCAGTGAGAGGAGCACTGTATGTGGTGGCCCTCCAACGGTCTGAGGAACAGTGAACTGGCCCTCTGTGTAAAAAGTTTGGGGACCCCTGATAATAACAATAACAACAACAACAAATGTCCATCTGAAAAGGCTACATACTGCATGGTTCTAAGTATATGACATTCTGTAAGAGGCAAAACTATCTAGGCAATATAAAGACCAGTGGTTCCTAGGGGTGGGAGCTGGGAGAGGTAAACAGGCAGAACATAGAGGATGTTTAGGGCAGAAAAAAAAAATACTCTGTATGATATTATAATGATCAATATATGTCCTATACTTTTCTCTAAATCAATAGAATGTACACCACCAAGAGTGAAAGCCTAAAGGTAAACTATGAACTTTAGGTGATAAGTTGTGTCAGTCAGTATTTTAAAATGCATCACTCCAGTTAGTGATATTGACAATGAGGGAGGCTATGCACGTGTTGGGGCTGGGAGTCTATGGGACATCTCTGGCACATTCCTCTCAATTTTGCTGTAAACCTAAAACTGTGATAAAAAAAAATTAAAGTGTTTATAAAAAAAAAGATAAATAGTAAAAAATTCTATCAAAGAAATTAATTTTAAAAAGTAATGGTGAAACATGGGGGTGCATTTCTTCTTTTCATACAGTGCTAGGGTGTTCTTAAGGTATATTCCTAACAGTGGGATAGCTGGGTCAAAAGGCAGTTCGATTTTTAGTTTTTTGAGGAATCTCCATACTGTTTTCCACAGTGGCTGCACCAGTCTGCATTCCCACCAGCAGTGAAGGAGGGTTCCCTTTTCTCTACATCCTCGCCAGCACTTACTTATTCTGTGTTGTTTTGTTGATGAGCGCCATTCTGACTGGTGTGAGGTGATATCTCATTGTGGTTTTAATTTGCATTTCTCTAATTATTAGTGATGTTGAGCATTTTTTCATATGCCTATTGGCCATCTGTATGTCCTCTTTGGAGAAGTATCTATTCATTTCTTTTGCCCATTTTTGGATTGGATTGTTTGTATTCCTGGGCAGCATTGTTCACAATAGTGAAGACCTGGAAACAGCCCAAGTGTCCATCAGAGGACGAGTGGATTAAAAAGCTTTGATACATATATACTATGGAATACTACTTAGCCATAAGAAATGATGACATTGGATCATTTACAACAACATGGATGAACCTTGATAACATTATACTGAGCAAAATAAGTAAATCAGAAAAAACTAAGAACTATATGATTCCATACATAGGAGGGACATAAAAATGAGACTCAGAGACTTGGACAAGAGTGTGGGGGTTACGGGTGGGGGGGAGGAGAGGGAGGGGGTGGGGAGGGGGAGGGGCACAAAGAAAATCAGAAGGTGACGAAAGACAATTGGACTCTGGGTGATGGGAAAGCAGCATAAGCAAATGGCAAAATAACCTAGAGCTGTTTTCTCTGAACATATGTACCCTGATTTATCAATGTCACCCCATTAGAATTAATCAAAAAATTGAATTGTCAAAAAAAAAAAGAAAAAAGTAATGGTGAAAGAAGTTATGCATCCAGTATTTTTTCTGAGACATATATCTAAAAATCTTGTAATAGGTTTTGGATCTAAAAGAATGTAAAATATTTTAGAGAAGGAAGCAAAAGATTTACCCAAATAAATCACATCAAATTCATAATCTCTCCTGAGTCATAAACCATTATCAAAATAATAAAGAACATTTTTGAATTTCCTAAATATTTTCTAGGACCCTAAACTGACCTCACAAGGTGCAGATAAGCCAGAATTTACTTCAAATACTGGAAAGAAGTATTGAAATTCATGTTTATAAGAGTGAAAATGCTATTATTTAAATTTTTCAATAATTAGGTTCCCAACCATAACTATTTCCTTAACAATAGTCATCAACTTTAAAGTTCTAGTCTGTGCCTGTCATTCTGTTGAGATAATGATAAGGAGCTGCTTCTGCCAAATTCCATACCTTCATAATGTGAAAGTAATCTCTGTTACCAAGCAATAAAAATAGTAATTAACCTTAAAAACCTGAATTCAAACCTTCATTGTCAGCCTTGGTTTTCATCCACAGTTTATTTCTGATATATTGAAGGACCTCACAACAGTCCCAAAATGTGGATTCAGAGACTAACAGGGAACTGCTGAGTGTGTTTTCCCATTTGGGAAGGTTAAGAACAGGTTAACAAACTTATTTTTTAGAATTAGTTACCTCTGTCCTGAGACCCAGTGGCAAATGATCAGTGAGTTTTCTGAGCCTCAGCTTCTGCTAATGTTTATAGAGCATTTACTTTGCATGCATCTTGTAAGGCACTTCCACAACAGTGTGTCTGGGTGAAAATGTTAGCACGGCACTTAAACTTTCATCATACAATAGCAGTTCAGTCTCCCTTTCATATCTAAAGCGTATGCCTCTTACTCGATACAGTAGCAGAGATTGTCTACAATAAGGGCACTTTTAAGAATGCAATAAGGAGTTGAATTTAATCCATCTCTTATCAAAGAAAAGTACTTGATATTTGAAGAATTTTAATATTTGAGGGATGATCTATGGGCATATTAGTCATCCATTCTCTATATTAAAATAACACACTTTTGTCTTTATTTAAATTACAATAGACATTCAGGAAGAAAAATACAGAGATGAAGTTGTCACAAGTCCTGCATGTATAAAGATCTTCAAAGTTGTTGTACCTTTAGCATTTATATAGAAATTCTGTACTTTAAAATGTCAATTTGAATAACATTTTGTCCTCAATGAAGCTACAGTGAAATATTTTCTGACAGTGAATACCCCAAAAATATAATTTCCACAAATATTTAATAAAATAAAAACTCTATAAACCAATTAGTTTTCTTTTTAAACATAATTAACAGCATACCTAAATATAAAATCAGAGATAAAATTATAATAATCATCCAATTTCTTACATCTGATAATATGTATTTTCTCTATTTCAGGTAGTCTCTATACTCTGTTTTATTTTTATCTTCCTTTGTCTCACTTTACATTACTTTTTACCTTCCTATCATCATTTCATTTAGAGCCCTATAGGATATGAGTAGAATTACTACATTTTTTCCATTAAGCGTAGGCATATTTATGAGAACAGTGAGCCGGAAAATTTGACTTTGAAAGTAATTTGGAAAATTTAAGACATACATCCTCATCATAACTATAAATCATATACCAATATTCAGTTTTAAACATTTGATGTTGCCAATCTTTAATCTTGAATGATGTCATTGATAGTAATTCACTTACTACTTGAAAAAGTCCTGCCAAAAGATACATTTATTTGAAAAATCTTGGCTTTCATAAAATATTTTTACATGTCATGGATGACAGTATGAAAAATCAGTCAAGAGGGACCAAGACCTAAAAGTATACAAAAAAACTATGCAGATGTTGGACAAATAGTCTTCTCTGGAGATCAACTAAGGCCAGAAGGAGTAGACTGATGGGACATTCATCAATAACTTTTAGGTTCTTGGGATGTTCCAAAATCATCCAATGTGTACTGACAAGGATGGTTGAATTCCATGACAGCTATTTCTGTCTATTCTGTTGTATGTAAGGAAATTATGGTATTATTTGTACTAATTGTTGACAGAAGGCATTTAGAGCAGAATTTAACCCCTTCATGAAGCAAGACAATGCTAAGTTGTCTCATTTTGTTTTTAAGTCTTAAACTGATTTTTTCTTATCTTAATATGTTAGTATATTGAAGAGATAAAGAAACACTATAAAAATTATTCAACCGTTTCCTCAAATAAATATTTTTGATCTTTTCCTTCCAATGTTTAGCCTCCTTCCTTCTTAGACCTCACTGTCCCTTGCCTTTTTTTCTGTAGTACCTTCTCTCTCTTTCATTCTTCCTCTAGTTAATTTCTTTCTTCCTTCTTTCTTGTCTATTTTCCTTACATTTATATACTACAAATAAAATCTGCCTTTCTAGTTTTTAAAAACATTTTTAAGAATCATATATTTTAGCCTGACCAGGTGGTGCCACAGTGGATAGAGCGTCAGACTGGGATGTGGAGGACCCAGGTTCAAGACCCCGAGGTCACCAGCTTGAGTGCCAGCTCATCTGGTTTGAGCAAAGCTCACCAGCTTGGACCCAAAGTCACTGCTTCGAGCAAGGGTTTACTTGTCCTGCTGCAGCCCCACAGTCAAGGCGCATATGAGAAAGCAATCAATGAATAGCTAAGGTGTCACAATGAAAAACTGATGATTGATGCTTCTCATGTCTCTTCGTTCCTGTCTGTCAGTCCCTATCTATCCCTCTCTCTGACTCTCTGTCACTGTAAAAAAAAAGAAAAGAATCATATATTTTATATGGTACAAGTAAAACTTAAATATTCTATTAAAATTGCTTTTGATACTGAAAGACTACCTATTTAATGTGGCCATCAGTTATGACATTCTAGAAAATTCAGGATGTATTTTTGTGCTCAGTTCTCTTTCAAAATCAAAATATCAACTGAGTTTACCCAGCATTTAACAAACTCATATGACAAAAGTACAATATCATTTCAACATTTATTTATGATTTAGAAATAGTACATTTCAAATGCTTAGAGGATAAGTATGCATACCTTGGGAAGTTTTTCATTGATGCTTACCCAGTTTTAAAAAGCTTAGCAAGGTCACAGAATAAAAATTTTAACATTAATCATTCAATTGTATAACTATTTACCTATTCAATATAATTTAATGTAAAAACCTGGATTAAGTATAATAATTTATATATATAAACATTATGACAAAAACCTTTCTTTAACTATTTACTTGTATGCTCATTTTGTATAAAATTAGCTGAATTTTGACATACAAATTAGTAAAGAAGCATGTAAATGCTGTTAAAAACTTTTAATATCTATGTTATTAAAATCTGAAATATTTTTATTGAAATCAGAGTCTGAATTTAATGACCAGTGTTCTTTTTAGTGATTGTTCTACACATTAATCATGATTTACATTTTCCCTTTTGTGAATTCATTTACATTTTTCAGATAATTAACTTTAAGAGCCATTGAGATACTCTGCATTTCAACTATCTACTTGCAAATCATGTGTTTTGCTGGTCACCTCTGCTCTGCTGTAATTATTCTGTCCATAAAATATGTGCAGAATAGATATGATTCCCTTTAAGCATTTCTTGCTAAATTCTTAAGGTATCCCTTGTTATTGGACCTCATTTCCTTCTCTGGTACTCACAGAATACAAAGTCCAGACTACTGATTGGTTTTGCTTTTCCTGCCATCTGCAGTAGTTATGAAAACTCAAGCCAAACCAAACTCTGGAAAAATGGCAATTTTGTTTTGTCTGGACCAGGAGTCCTGCCACTTAGACCAGGAATACCAGGGTTCTTTAAACAGTTGCTTGCCATTTCAAGCAACCCCTGGCAAGTTGTCAGTTTCAGTCATTTCTGACCTATTTATAAGCATGTAGTCTTTGAGAAGGAATTGCTAGCCTTTGAGAAACATTTCATGAAATGCTCTATCTTCTAGGTCAATTTTAGGAAATTTTGAGTCTTGCTACATGAAAGTAAAGGACAAAGCCATTAGCATGAAAAATTTCTCTTTTTATTAAAGCTTGGATTTTCATGCTATGAGTGCAGTAAATTGCTGATACTGAGAAATTAAAACAAAAAGGAATGGCATGTGCATTAGAATAATGATCTTTTCAAAACAGAACTTTGTCTTTGATAATGATCAGAGACCATATTAATATTGCATGAGTGTTTAGCCACATACACTCAATAAGAAAATCAAATTTTAAATTTAAGTGTTGCAGTACAGCAAATGTCTTAAATTCCTAAAGATATAAGACAATATACTTGAAGTAAATGAAATTAAGTAGTGATAATAACAAAACTTTAACAATTAAACTTTTATCATATTAAAATATTTAGCTTCACATTTAATTGTTATGTTAAAAATTATGAGGCACTTATGATATTTGATTATATTTTTGAAATTTCTTTACATAGAAAATAAATAATAAATGTCAGTAACAACACATCCCCACTCTGAACACTACTTTCTTTTATAAATAATCTAGAATTATATGACTTAGCCTTTGTTTTATGTTATTTGGAAGGCATACTTTTTTTTTTTGTACCTACAATAGTTTCGATCATTTGAATTATCTTTCTTGAAGAATTCCCAAATACATAAAACTTGTTATAGGCTTTTCCTTTTAATTAAGCTATTATTTTCTAATATTAGAAAAAATAACAGCTTAATTTGTCTTTTGTCAAATGACAACATGGCCAGGGCTTCTACATGTTGGATCTGTGCCCCCCAAAATGTAGCTTGGGCTTTAGGGTTTCTCTTTGGCAACAGATTATTCCTTTTGTGAAATTTCTTTATACTAGTGGTCACTTTAGTGGCTTTTAATAGCCTGACTTGTGCCAACTTAGATTTCGATACACCATTGGTCAACACAGTTCAAATTGCTTGTCTTCATTTATCTTCCCAAATCCCTGAGCGTTTTTCCTGGTGGACTTTGTGAGTGTTCTGGGCTACTTTCTGGTCTCCCTTATATTGAAAGGCACTCATTATTTTTACTTGTTGAAATAATCCTCTCTGATTCAACCAGGTTTACTCTTCCCAGCTGCCTCGGTACAGTTTCTGAGAGAGGTCTGGACCTCTGGAAGACGCCACCTCACCGATGAGGTCGGCCACTAACCGAAACACTGTGGCCCACTAAGCCCCACGGGAGAAACCTGGAGTCTCTCACAGCCCAGGTTTCCACCCGGAAGGATTAGGAGAAAGGAACTGGAAGTACTCCTCATGGTGGGAGAGAAACTTGGTGAGATTCCGGGAGAGCAGATGAAAGAAAGGCTATAAACCAAAAGACCTCTCTGAATACCTTACACTGGGTATAGGGGTCATCCTCAAATTGGCAGGAGCTGTCTTCACACCCCATCTGGTGGCCCAAAACAAGTTAGTAATGAGTTTGTTATACTTTATTCAAAGGAGAACAG
Source organism: Saccopteryx bilineata (assembly GCF_036850765.1). Lineage (NCBI taxonomy): Eukaryota > Metazoa > Chordata > Mammalia > Chiroptera > Emballonuridae > Saccopteryx > Saccopteryx bilineata. The sequence goes on from NC_089495.1 coordinate 19,453,697, forward strand.
AGCGTGGATTGGCGGGACTATGGTGCATCACAAACAGCAATGTGGAAAGGGGCATAATTGGCTGAGAGGTCCAGGTTTTCCTTTTAAGGCTAGCGGGTCCTATTTTCTAGGGTCAGGTAAAGTAGCTAAAGCTAAGTTGGAGACATGTGATTGGTAGGTATAAGGTTTCCTTGACAAATGTTTTCCATTGACTTAGGTTTAGATTTGTGACCTGGGCAAGGCCACAGGGGTGACCGCCGTTTTGTGGCTCTTGATACGTGATTTGACTTTATCGTATCTGATATTTGAAATAGTATTTAGGTGCCTTGATTGCTATTATCCAAGAGGGAGATTATTTCCTCTATTATTTTAGCTTAGTGAATGAGAGCTTGTGATTTAAACTGACAAAAGATATTAACAGGAGGAAAAAAATTGACTCATATGCATGACAGAGCTAATAAAAGAAGTATCTGGCTCCCTAGATGGTTATATTTAAAGGTTTATTCCTAACTTAGGGGAAGGGGGAGAAAAAACTTGTATAAAAAGTTTTCTTTAGGATAATGCGTTTTTAGAAACAAACAATAGGAAAAAAAAAGGGTTGTGGGATGTTGGTTTGTTTATTTAGATGCAACTGGTCTCTCCCAGAGAATATTTATGGTAGGTTTTTACTCTTGGTCTCTCACCTAGCGGTAATTTATGGCAGCCTCATTTCCTAGAAGTCACTGCTTTTACTCAGATAAAGGAAGCTCCAAAAAAGGTTTCTATTTGTATTTATTGAATCTCAAGTGACTTCAGCTTAAAGCAATTGTCATATCAACTCTGGGTTTCTGAATATGTCCCCACCCTCTAAAGTATTTAATTCCATTTTAAATGTCCTCTTAGCATAATCACCATCTGTACTGATGATAATTAATTATAAAATAAAATTTGAAAACATGATTTAAAAAAAAACTGCAGTAGCCTCTAGCATATGGCAGAGACTAAGTTTTTTCTTAAGTAGCAAGTATTCTTTCCTGACATAATTTACCATGCAACTTTGTTTCCAATGGATTTGAAGTTATTCATTGCTTTTGAGTTTATCCCACCTACAGTGATGTAGAGAAGAAATCTTGAAGTGATTGTTAATAAATTCAACATAGTGGCCTGACCAGGTGACAGCACTGTGGTTAGAGCATGAGCCTGGGGCACTGAGGACCCAGGTTTGAAACACCAAGGTCACCTTCTTGAACACAGGGTCATCTGGCTTGAGTGTGTATTCACCAGCTTGAGTGTGGGGTTGCTGGTTTGAACGTGGGATCAGAGACATGACCCCATGGTCTCTGGCTTAAGCCCATAGGTCGCTGGCTTGAAGCCCAAGGTCACTAGTTTAAATCCAAGGTTGCTGGCTTGAGCAAGAGGTCACTGACTTTGCTCAACTTGGCTCCCCTCCAACCTCCCCCATCAAGGCATATATGACAAATAATCAGTGAACAACAAAAGTGATGAAACTACAAGTTGATGCTTCTCATCTCCCTCCCTTCCTGTCTGTTTGTCTTTCACTCTTATGTGTGTTAAAAAAATAAGTAAGTAAGTAAGTAAGTAAATAAATAAATAAATTTAACATAGTGGCACAATTTAATATATGGCCTGTTGGAAGTTTTTCACAGTATTATAAAAGAAATAACTTCTTTATCTTTGTTTTTAACCTGCTATATTATAGCTATAGAAAAATTCCATATTAAGAGCACGGTATAGACATAATTTTTAGATTAACTGTTACTATATTCTATATATTATAGTATATATTAACTGTATCTAATTCTGTCTCTGCAATTTAGCTCTGTTATCTCTGCAGTTCTGTGTATCCATCCAGAGAGGTTTTCCTTTTCCCTGAAAATCAAGGCAGTTGAATTTATATAGTTTTAGAAAAATAGGCTAAATTGAAAAATTTTATATTTTCTACTAGAAAAATTACAGTAGCTAGTAGCAACTTTTCATTAAGTCAAAGTGGAATTAATAATCATTTTGATTAGTCAGTCTTCTAGGATTCAACACTCTTTTGCCTGTAAAGGCTTGTAGAGAGCCTGTGCAGCTCAATGCACCAGGCCTACCTGCAGCTGAGAGCTGAGGGAGGACTATGCTCGCCGTCACTAAAACAGCTTGAAGGCTGTTCATGGCACTGATGCCAAAAGCAGGGCCAGCAGTGACACAGTGAATAGAGAGCTGGACTGGGTTAACAAGTGACCCAGGTGCAGAGCCCCAAGAGATCACGACCCTGAAAAAAAGCTTGGAGGCAGTGTGTCCCCATCAGGGCACAATGTCCCACCTGGCCCAAGCTTGCTCTATGTTTCTGTGTTTTCCTTCATCCTCCGTCGTCCCCACTCAGGTCTTCACTTCTCCAGGCTGGTTGCAGCAAAAGCTGACTTTTCTTAAACCTCCGCTCTGAAGTTTTACAGCAATTTAATTTGAGTTCGTATTTTTCTGCCCAAATAAGATTTCAAATACTTGTAACTGTTTAAGTTCTAGTTCAGAAAAAAGATATTATTTTATTTTTAGAGACTTCAAATTTATTTAAAAGACAAAAACACACCTTACTGTGTAGATGTTCACATTCCAATCGTAAAATTAATTCAGTCAGTATTAGAAATTGATGATGGAAATTTCAGTTCTTCCTCTTTGGTTGAGTTTAAAATATGTAACTCTGTGAAAGAAGATGACTTTCTTCAAGAATTTTTCTTGACTTCCCCGGAGCTTGGCAATTTAGTCTTTAATTTGTTTCCTTTTGTTGTACTATTTTTCTTGTTCTACATTTATAACATATACATGTTGTCTAGAATTGTTACTTTGTCTTAAATATTTTCAAAAATACGTTATGCTTTAGAAGATGAGACTCATATCTTACACTGGTCACTTTCCTTGAGTCTAGTAGAGTACACCAAACTATTCCATGTATTTTTGTATTTGGAATTCTGAAGATGAAGTAAACATCTTATTTTGGAATCTAGGAGAATACATTAGGTTTAGCTGACCTATATTCAGTTGAATCACAATTTTCTCAAATAATATTAATTTAGCAAAATTTATCTTTGTTCTGAAAACACATTTGATAAAATGAATAATACTTTAAGTTGAAGGCATTATTCCTTAAAGTTATATTAACTTAATCTTTTAATATCAATCAAATATTTTTTTTTCAGGCATGGTGAACAGAAGACTAATTGCTTAGCCCAGTAATAGTGTCATTACAGACAGAGTTGTAAGCAGTTCCTTTATGCTTGTGGTATTTCACTAGATGCCAGTGCTTTATCTCTTTCTTACTCAGCTGGTTACCCAGAGTCTGAAGCTGACTAAGGATTATTTAAAGTAAAATCAAATAAATTTAAAAAGCCAAAGCAGGGATAAGCATAATTTGGTGTGGTTTCAAGTTCCATCGATGTCTTGGTGGTAAAGAAAATAAAATCAAGGGTATTTAGATAAATGGAAAGCAATCTGAACACTCTTAAACCACCAGAAACATTTCATTGCATAGTAGTTCTCCTTTTTCTACGGTTTCAGTTACCTGAGGTCAACCCTAGTCTGAAATTATTAAATGGAAATTTTCAGAAATAAACATTTCATATGTTTTCAATTGCATGCTGTTCTGAGTAGCATGATGAAATATTGCAGGTCCCTCTCTGTCCTGCCCAGGATGTGACTCATCTCGTTGTCCAGGGTCTGCACATTGTAGACACTCTCTGCCCTCTAGTCACCTATTAGCCATCATCATAAATTATCTGATTGACTGTTGCAGTTACATAGTGCTTGTGTTCAAGCCACCCTAACTTTGCTTAACAATGGTCCCTAACTGCAAGAATAGTGGTGCTGGCAACTCGGCTATGTCAGAGAGAAGCTGCAAAGTGCTTCCTTTAAGTGAAAAGGTGAAAGTTCTTGACTTAACCAGGAAAGAAAAAAAAATGTATGCTGAGGTTGCTAAAATCTAGGTAAGACAAATTTTCTCTCTGTGAAATTGTGACTAAGGAAAAGGAAATATGTGCTAGTTTTGCTGTCACACATAAAACTGCAAAAGTTATGGCTACCACGAGTGATAAGTGCTGAGTTGAGGTCAGTAGTAGCCTAATATTTCATCTCCATGTCTATATCATTTACTTCACTCCATCTCAAGGAGGTACTGTATAATCTGACATCATCGCAAAACAATACAATGAGGTATTTTGAGAGAGGACCACATTTACATGTTTGTATTACAGTATATTATCATAATGATTCTGTTTTATTATTAGTTCTTTAATCTAATACTGTGCTTGATTTATAAATTGAACTTTACCATATATATATACATATATTTTACCATAAGTGTTTGATACTATCTGTGGTTTCAGGCATCCACTGAGGATATGAAGAACAGATCTGCTCCAGATAAAGGGTTGGGAACTGCTCTCTCCTCCAGATAAGGATGGGGGGCTATTGTACTATAGTATTGCATAAAGTATGTTTTTTGTTTTTTTTTTTGTATTTTTCTGAGGCTGGAAACGGGGAGAGACAGTCAGACTCCTGCATGCGCCCTACCGGGATCCACCCGGCACGCCCAGCAGGGGCGAAGCTCTGCCCACCAGGGGGCGTTGCTCTGCTGTGATCAGAGACACTCCAGCGCCTGGGGCAGAGGCCAAGGAGCCATCCCCAGCGCCCGGGCCATCTTTGCTCCAATGGAGCCTTGGCTGCGGGAGGGGAAGAGAGAGACAGAGAGGAAGGAGGGGAGGTGGGGGGTGGAGAAGCAAATGGGCGCTTCTCCTGTGTGCCCTGGCCGGGAATCGAACCCAGGTCCCCCGCATGCCAGGCCGACGCTCTACCGCTGAGCCAACCGGCCAGGGCCATAAAGTATGTTTTTATGGATTACTATTATTGGCATGTAAAAACCACACAAGTTGTTGAGTGCCACTTATACTTTTATTTTTTAATTTAGTGTTTCTAGTATTCAGCTTATTCTTTACATTTCTAAATGCCTCTCTCATTGATTTCAAATATTGGAACTCCTACAAAAAGTGATTTTTTTATTAAATTGTAACAAACTATATGGAAAGGAGAACAAAGTTTTCATCACAGCAGTTGTTGAATTTGTTGATTGTTGCAACTATTTCATCTGAAAAATGATGTCAGGGACTTGTGCAAGTCTTCTGGTAGCAAATTCTGGCCACTACTGCTTAAACATTGGTCATTGCAATAACTGATTGGAGTTGTTTATCTAGGAGAGCAAATGTCCACTTGTAGCTATTTTTCTTTAAATTTGTGCATATTGAAGCACATACATTTATAATCTCTTCTAACATTTATTAAATCGTCAGTATTTACAGAGCATATATGTTGTATGCATATGCATTATGCTATTTAATGTTCACAACAACCCTATACATAGAGGCTAATGTTGTCTTCATTTTATAATGAAGAAATTACCTGGAGTCACAATGGGAATGAAGAGCTGATATCTGAGCTCAGGTTTGTCTGACTTCAGAGTTCAAGATCTGACCACTGCAACATTTTTCAAAAGTATGTGAGCCATATCACAGATTGTAATGGAGATTTGAATGCGGGGGCAATATTGGAGAGTGCCCTCAGAAACTTTCTTAAAGAAATGAAGGAAGCCAAATAGGTAGAAGAAATGATTGTACTCTGATGCAGTTGCAACAGGGTACTGAGCTGATCCACAGAAATTCTGAAGCTGGGGCGGCCCTTCGAAACTGCATCAAAATGAGCTGGATTGTTTTAGCCCAGACTGAAGAGAAAATGGATGTAGGCTGCTTGTTGGAGAAGGCATGACCTTGGGTGATGCTACTATCATGAACCTTCAAAAGCCGCTATCTGAAAGCTGGGGACAATGATGGCTCATTTCAAAGGGGCTATGCTTTGTACACACAGAGCCACTGCAGTTAGGCTTTTACAAAATAATTCTTAACAACATTCTAGAATAAGCAATCGGTTATTTATATTAGATGAAGTCAACAAATACAGTTATGTATACAACTAAGTATCTTAATAATTTCTAATTATATACAAGTTAACTATTTAACTTTTTAACTACATAAAATTTTTGCTTTTACCTTTCTTATGTATTTCTAGGGTTAGTTTGCTATTTCCAAGCTCCTTCCTCTCTGGCCGTATTTGTTTAGTCTCTATTCAAGGAGACTAAGAGCCTCTTCCACAGTATCTTCTTAAGCTATTATCATCATCTTTTTATTGTTGAGTGTCTTTGGCCTGCTATTCAGACTAGACTGCTATCTTTGTACTGCATTTTTTCTAAACATTTTTTTTTTTAATGAGAGATATGGCCTGACCAGTGGTGGCACAGTGGATTGAGTGTCATCCTGAACCGCCGAAGTCACTGGTTCAAGATCTCAGGTTGCCAACTTGGGCCCAAGGTTGCCTGCTTGAACCCAGGGTGACTGGTTTGAGCCTCGAGTCTCCGAAGAAACCAGCTTGACAGCGCGGGATTGTTGGCTGGATCCCAAAGTTGGTGGCTTGAGCTTGAAGTCAGGGTTCAATCCTGGGTAAAGATACATATAAGAAGCAACCATGGATGCACAGGTACATAAAACAGCAAATCGATGCTTCACTCTCTCTCTCCTTTCCTCTGTATACACGTTTTTTAAAAAAATGGGAGGGATGTTCAGTTGACTCTAATTTATTCATTGTCTTACCTCCACTGAATATTTCCTCCTTGAAATATTTTCTCCTTTAAGTGTTCATAAATGGTTCAGAACTCTCTGATTAACAGTGTATTTGAACAAGTTTGCCTGTCTTTTTTATAATGCAGACGGTGCTAACTGAAGTGACAGACACGCTGGCATGGGACCCAGAAATCATTAGAACCAATTTCAAGTCTTATTATCGTGCTGCTTCAGTTTGGGCTATGATGGTCTTCCAAGGCGCTGCTCCTGAGTGTCTGACAGCCTGGTCTAGTGACGACAATGCCAGCCCTACAAAAACCATAAGCTAGATACCCCCCACATTTTATTTATTTCATTCAGCTCCCGAACAATAAATGATCTACCTACAGCAGCACAGAAAAGTGATAGTCTTCTCTCTACCATATACTGGTGGTAGTTTCCGCATCTTCACAATGGAAAACTCAACTCTGTGTAAGGGACTATGGTGTAGCTATGCAAAAAGATGTATAGAGAGAAGTGTGTAGTAAATATTATTAGTAAATCATAGATACTGTTAAGGTTAACAGTTACCATGGATAGAATATCAACACTAATTAGTCTTAATTATTCAAACAGATGTATTTTAACACTCTCTGAGATGAATAAAAAGAACAATATGCAACTGACATCTGGGATATTCTTTCTTTTATTTGACAATGTAACTAAATATCACCATCATGTAAATCTGTGATTCTAAATAACTTTCAAATATTAACTCTTTGAATTATCCTAGCAATGTAAAAGCTAAATATTGTTATTAACCCCACTGACATATTGAAAGGTGAACATTATAAGCAAGTCACCAGAGCTGAACCCTGGGGAGAGGCTCTGAAACCATTCAGTTGGCCTTTGTCATCTGTACCAGTAACCAAAACACGTGCTATCTCCAGATGGATCAATCATATTTATGTACCAGTTTATAGTTTTCAAGATATTTTCATAAAGTTTGTTGGCTGCCTCTTGGAAGCAGTCCTGCAATGTATTCTGGTCAGTATCAATTTTTCTACAGAAAGAAAGACTGATTTTCCGAAGAGAACGGGATGTTCTTGTCCCTCCATGAAAGCATGGTAGGAGGAGCAGCCCCGTCTAACTTTTCTGGACAGCATGGTCTCTCCGGGACATTGATGGAGCCTTCCATAAGGATATTAGGAACCAAATTACCAGTAGTTTAGTCAGAGGAAACAATCTTATACAAAGTTTTAGTGAGAATGCAAACTACAGAGTTGTTTCTGTTATAATGAAGTACTCTATTTAATTGGTTACTTTGTTATCGTGTATTTTGTTTATATGTAAATATTTCTAGGCTTCAATTAAATATTGCACATTTCTAAAGGGTAGGAATATGCTTCTTATTAGAGGATTATCTTTTATTTATTGACTTGAGAGAGGGAGGAGTGGGGGAAAGAGAGAGACATCAATTTATTGTTACACATATTTATGCATTCATTGCCTTTTTTCTTGTATGTGCCCTGACCGGTGATTGGTGTATTGGGTCGATTCTGCAACCATAGTATATTGGGTCAAAGCTCTAATTAACTGTCTTACTGGGCAAAGGCCCTAGATGATTCTTGAATTTAAAAAGAATTATGTGTAAAATTTGTTTGAGAAATGACAAATTTTATTTTAAAGTGAGGTGAGAGACTCCAAGAATATTATCCAGAGAACTCTTTTTAATCTTTTATGAATAAAAAAGTGTTAACTTACACCATCCAGAAAGTGTGGCCTTAGTTCTGAGAACTAGTGGGATGAAGGCCACAGGTGTAACCATGGTATTTAGATATTCTGCTGTTACACTTAGTATAGATGCAGCAGACTAGTGACTTAAATTCTTCCTAAAAAGAATGATTAAAGAAAATGGGAGAGAAAAAGTACAAGGATGTACACCTCAACTGTTCTTAAGAAGACTGCATAGTATTTTCTTGAATATCAGGTACAAAGTTAGACAATCACGTTTGATATAAACCTTGGCTTTGCTACTGTATCATTGGTTTACCAGAGGGCAGACCTTTTTATGGATATATTCATCTTTTTTTTTCTTTTCTTTACAGGGACAGAAAGAGAGAGTCAGAGAGAGGTATAGATAGGAACGGACAGACAGGAACGGAGAAAGATGAGAAACATCAATCATCAGTTTTTCGTTGCGACACCGTAGTTCAGGGGTTGAGAACCTTTCTGGCTGAGAAAGCCATGAACGCCACATATTTTAAAATGTAATTCTGTGAGAGCCATACAATGACTTGTGTACATTACACATTATCCAATAAAAATTTGGTGTTATCCCAGAGGACAGCTGTGATTGGCTCCAGCCACCCACAGTCATGAACATGAGCGGTGGGAAATGAATGGATTGTAATACATGAGAATGTTTTATATTTTTAATGTTATTATTATTTTTATTAAAGATTTGTCTACGAGCTAGATGCAGCCATCAAAAGAGCCACATCTGGCTCACGAGCTATAGGTTCTCGACCCCTGCCTTACTTGTTTGTTGATTGCTTTCTCATATGTGCCTTGACTGCGGGCCTTCAGCAGACCGAGTAACCCCTTGCTTAAGCCAGTAATCTTGGGTCCAAGCTGGTGACCTTTTTTGCTCAAGCCAGATGAGCCTGCACTCAAGCTGGCGATCTCGGGGTCTCGAACCTGGGTCCTCTGCATCCCAGTCCAACTCTCTATCCACTGTACCACAGCCTAGTCAGTTTATGGATATATTTAAAGAAAACAATAATAACAGGTTTAATGATACCTCCCAATATCTTGCACAAATGTGGAAAGGTTGGCATGAGATAATAGAATAGAGTACCTTGAAATGTTAAAAGCCAAATAAAATTGATGCATTATGATTCCATATTTCATGCTCACCTATTACTCTAGTGAAGAAAGAGCTAAAGACACATACAGATGGTACAAAAGGCAACAAAAATTGTTAAATTTGTTTTTTTTCAAATGCAGTCAGAACATATACATGTAGAGAAAAATGCATACTTTCAAATACACCATCTCTCTTTGACTTCTCACATTTCAGCCCCACTGTGAGTGTTCAGAAACCTTAGGATGCAAAGTTAGTGATCTATTAACACACAGCTCAGGACTGCAGTGTCTACATTTAGCTGGTCAATTTATGATAAGAGGCATTTGTTGTAGATGAATAGATCACTGTGAAATATCAAACCAATGAAAGAATTTAAGTTTAAAATAATGAATATAATCTTAATGTTATATCACTTCAAATGATTTAGACAGTTTCTATTGCCCAGTAGTTTTAGTGATTAAACTTTGTGAAAAACTTTGAGTTAGGAATAAAATTTATATTCAGGACCCCCTCAATAAATTTTTCTTCTACTTGGTTAAATTTTAATAGAAAAAAAGGAATAATCATGAGTCAACCAATAAAACAACTATCTCATGCTTAAGTGGGTTGCCTTGTTACTGGAGCTTTCAACATTTCATCGATCTTGAATTATTTTTGTCAATAAAACATTATATAAAATTGAATATAATGATGAGATTGCAGTAAAACATACATTATGACTGATTATTCCGGTGGTGGTTTATTTGGTAATGTATATCTTGATTAGATAGTAACTATCTCTGCTGAGTACACCAGGATGTATTTTATCCAACAAATGTGATATATAGTCAAACTGTCTATTTAAAAAGATGTGACTACTTAAAAAATTTTACCATTTAATGAAAAGTCATACTCATGCTTTGAGTATGATGCTTTTTTTGAGATTGAATAATAATATTGTGAACAAACCTAGCAATAGATTAATACAGAAAACAAAATTTATGAATTAACCGAGACATTTCTCTTTATGCCTCAGTTGTTTTGTGCAGTCACCCAAACCCTCTGATGTACCTACATACTTGTGAATACAAATTAATGCCATTTATATATATAGAACTAGTTAGCCATAACAGCTTTCTTACAAAAAGCGGAACTCGTCTCACATCTAGATGGACAAAGTAAAACCAAGATAAGGTGCCATCTCATAGAAAGGGATCTTAATTATAACACTATAAAATATGAAACCAAATTGCTTGTTTGCCTTTAAAGAAATGTTTGTTAAATTTTATGTATATATTACAAAATATGATCTTCCACAACTAAGTACTGTCTTATACCAGTTATGGATCATAGTATGTTAAGGTCACTGGTAAATATGGGACATACTTGAAAAAATATCCTGGCATAGAAAAATATCCACATTTCTGCTAACATTTGGATAAGAAAAACATCATGTTACTTCTTCACATTATTCTTAAACTACTTTCTTTCTTCCATGGTATCTATATATATCCTGGTAAAACTTCTATCAAGTATTTGCTATAAGTTATTGTTTGTTATTTGGGTTGTCAAACCATTTGACTTTCTTGAGTAGAAATCTTGTGTTTATATGCAATACCTATATTATTTAAACAGCGTGACTACAGCTAGTGCTCAACTTACGACCACAATTAGTTTTGACAGACCTGTCGTAACACGATTTGGTCATAAGTTGAGTAGGCTATATGTACAGTACTGTGAAATGATGTTATAAAAATCTTTAAGTCATATTTTATCATAATTTTCTTCATTTCGTGGATGAACCCGCTTCGTTGCTTTGTTATAACTGTTGATCACATGGGTGCAGAACCTTTCACAGCTTCTTGAATTCTTTATATTTCAAAACTGTCGACACAGTCAAGTGTGATAACTTCGTATTACCTGCGATCACATTCACTTTCTTTCCTCCCTCATACTGCTTAATTACCTTCATTTTCATGTCGAGATTGATGGCCTTTCTTTCCTTCTTGGCAGGCTGAGGCATAGACAAAGACAGTTTCCTCTTGGTAGACATCTTGGGAGGGGTTTGATGAAAAATATCCAAGACACAAAACACAAATTGCTGTACCGAGTCTGAGATAACAGTTGAAATGGTACACGTGGAGATGGTAGTGCTGCCAGAAGCTGGTCCACACTGTTGTATGTCCAGCTGGGCAATGCTTGCCCTGCCAGTCATGGCTAGTGATTGTGGTTGTAAAGTTGAATGCTCATAAGTTGCATAGGTCGTAAGTCGACCAATACCTATATTGCTATATTTTTATTATAAATATTTTATAATTTAAGGCAGTAGGTAAGAAATCAAAGAAATTTAGTAAAAATCTTCTATATTACTTTATTATTTACCAATTTTTCAAAGGATGTATTTTTTAAACTTATTTTTAAAAATCTATCATGCAAAAGGATATTAATTCTTCTGGTATATAGGTAGTACCACTACTATTGTAGTCTACAAACCTATATGTATAAATATTTTTCATTTAGTTTATACTTTAAGTACAAAATCTAGTTGATTGCTTAAAAATCCCAACAATTTATCACTCCACCAGAAACATGTTAAAATGGCTAACATGTGTGAAATATAAGTACATATATTTTATTCCTAGAGTACATAAACTCTCAAGTAAAATTGCCATAATAGCTAATGTAGCTATACAAATGTTTTATTTTTAAATGGCTTAATATTGAATTCACAGATATTTTTGTATGGTATCATTTATCTAGATTATTGAAAACTTTGTAAACTCTGTACATCTTTAAAATTATGGAAGATATCCATACTTTATTATTTTTTTCACCTCAACTCTCTTCAAGAAAGGGGGAAGGAAAATGGTAAGAACAGTAGGATAAATATGAGAGAGATTTTACAAGCTGAAAATAATTATTTTTGCAGCAGTAAGAACACAAATGAGGTATAGCAAATATGTGTCATGCTCAATTCCTTGTAATACCACCTGCCAATCTTCCTTTTCTTACAAACGTTTTGCAATGTTAACAACCTAATTGAAATGATCTGGAGGGGACTGTTGGGCTCCCAGCAAAGCCGCTAATTCTACAATATAATGTGAGACCTTCTGAATTGTGTGTATAACCGTGTTTCCCAAAATAGTTCCCTAGTGTGCTGAAAGGAAGAATGTGTTTTCCAAAAGTACTCAGAGGAGTTACTAATATTTGAGGAGACATCTCTCTTCTTGTAACTTTGCCTACTTGCTTGATTAGATTTTTTGGAATAACCCTTGAAAGTGTATTTAACAAATTGCTTTAAATGCCTTCATTATTTGGTAAGTTTTTTCATTTAGATTTTAAAGTATTGTTCTGATAGATATTGTTCTTGGAATTTATGTACTGTAACTCAAATAACTCCCTTAGTATACCTATTCTGTAGCATTTTTCACTGTGTCTTCACATCTCCATTCTTTTGCCAAAGTGACTTCTTTGTTTGCCAAATAATGCCAGCAAACAGAGAAAATTCCCCTGACATCAGAGCTTTGATATGTAAACAGGAAAATAGATACAGAATCATTGAAAGAATCTATAGTGCCCAGTATGAGAAGGAATTAGATAGAAATCAAGCTGAGGGATGCAGAGGCTAGCATGGATATAGAAATAGAAATTAAGATGTTTATACCCTTTGACACACTCTTATATTTTTATGACATCAGGGTATTCATGTGTCTGTATGAACAATTTGTATCTGTATAGCTTACCTATGTACTAATATGTTTGCTAGAAGTATGTATTGTGATTAAAGGTTACCTAATTTCTCTGAACACATTTTACCCATTTGAAGTGTTTATTTATGAATTTATGAATAATCTCTCATACTTTTAAAATAATGCATTCTTGTTAATGTGATAGTTATCTTACATGTAGTTTTCTACTTTATATATTCACTATTAAAATGTGAGAAAAGATGGTTAGTAGTAAGATAATGGCTATGATAATTAACTTGAATGTGGCTATTATTTCACAGTATGTGTATATTAAATCATCAAGTTGTATACCTTAAATACATTTTTTTCAAATATTATGCCTAATCCATTATCAAGTTCTGCCAGCTCTACTTCCAGAAAATATCTCAAATATATCTGTTCTTATTTTTAAATTTTAATTTATTGTGTTTACATAGATTCTTGTGTCCTCCCTCTGCCGTGTTCCCCACAACATCCTTCTTTCCTCTCTCCCTGCAATGCCCTCCCTCTTTCCCTCCAGGATTAGCTTTTCTGATCTCTATAATGCTATGTTATTTGTATATAATTTCACCAATTTCTTTCTCTTTTCTGATCCCTTCCTATCATCCCCTTTCCCTCTGTCTGCTTTCCCTCTGGACCCATTGATCCCACCTCTGTCTCTATTACATTCCTCATTTCATATTGTTCATTGGATTCCTCAAATGAGTGAGGCCATATGATGTTTTTCTTTCTATGCCTGGCTTATTTCACTCAACATAATAGTTTCCAAGTCCATCCATGTTGTCGCAAACAGTCTTTTTTGTGGTCCCATAGTATTCTATTGTGTATATGTACCACTGCTTTTTAATCCACTTGTCCACTGACAGACACTTGGACTGTTTCCAGATCTTCACTATTGTGAACAATGCTGCCATAACATGGGGGTGCATTTCTCCTTTTGAATCATTGAATTGGTGTTCTTGGGTTATATTCTTAAAAGTGGGATGACTGGGTCAAAAGCCAGTTTGATTTTTAATTTTTTGAGGAATCTCCATACTGTTTTCCACAGTGGCTACACTAGTCTGCATTCCCACCAGCAATACAGGATGGTTTCTCTTTCTCCAAATCCTCACCAGCACTTATTCTGTGTTGTTTTGTTAATGGGTGCCATTCTGACTGGTGTGAGGTGCTATCTCATTGTGGTTTCAATTTGAATTCTCTAATGATTATTAAGGTTGAGCATTTTTTCATATGGCTATTGTCCATCTGTATGTCCTCTTTGGAGAAGTGTCTATTCATTTCTTTTGCCCATTTTTTGATTAGATTGTTTATCTTCCTCTTGTTGAGTTTTACAAGTTCTTTATAAATTTTGGTTATTAACCCCTTATCAGATGTAATGTCAAATATGTTTTCCCATTGTGTGGTTTGTCTTTTTATTTTGTTCATATTGTCTTTAGCTGTGCAAAAGCTTTTAGTTTGATATAGTCCCATTTGTTTATCCTGTCCTTTATTTCCCTTGTCCATGAAGATAAATCAGCAAATATGATATATTGCTGCCAGTGATGTTGGAAAGCTTACTGCCTGTATTTTCTTCTAGGATACTTATGCTTTCATGACTTACACTTAAGCCTTTTATCCATCTTGAGTTTATTTTTGTAAATAGTGTAAGTTGGTGGTCTAGTTTCATTATTTGCAGGTAGCTGTCCAATTTTCCCAACACCATTTGTTAAAGAGATTGTCTTTATTCCATTGTATGCTATTACTTCCTTTGTCAAATATCAATTGTTCATAAAGGTGCAGTTTTATTTCTGGGTTCTCTGTTCTGTTATATTGATCTATGTGCCTGTTCTTATGCCAGTACCAAGCTTTTTTGAGTGCAGTGGCCTTGTAGTATACTTGATACCAGGAAGTGTGATACCACCCACTTTATTCTTCTTTTTCAATATTGCTGAGGTTATTTGTTTTGTTTTTTTGGTTCCACATGAATTTTTGAAATATTTGTTCTATATCTTTAAAGTATGTCATTGGTATTTTAATAGAAATTTCACTGAATTTATAAATTGCTTTGGGTAATATAGACATTTTAATGATGTTTATTCTTCCTGTTCATGAACATGGTATATACTTCCAGTTGTTTGTATCTCCCTTGATTTCTTCTATCAATGTTCTATAATTTTATGAGTACAAGTCTTAAACCTCCTCAGTTAAATTTACTTCTAGGTACTTTAATTTTTGTTGTTGTTGTTGCAATAGTGAAGGGTATTGTTTTCTAAATTTCTCTTTCAGACAGATCATTGTTGGTGTATAAAAAAGCCTCTGATTTCTGAGTATTAATTTTATATCCTGTTACCTTGCTGAATTCATTTATCAGGTCCATAAGTTTTTTTACTGTGACTTTAGGGTTTTCTATGTACAGTATCATATCATCAGCAAATAATAATAGTTTTACTTCTTTTTTCAAATTTGGATGTCTTTTATTTCTTCTTCTTGTCAGATTGCTGTGGCTAGGACTTCCTGAACTATGTTGAATAAGAATGGTGAAAGGGGGAACTCCTGCCTTGTTCCTGATCTGAGGGGATTGCTTTTAATTTTGTCCATTGAGTATGATGTTGGCTCTGGGTCTGTCATAGAAGGCCTTTATTATCTTGAGGTACATTCCCTATATTCCCACTTTGTTGAGAATTTTGATCATAAATGGGTGCTAGATTTTATCAAATGCTTTTTCTTCATCTATTGATATTATCATGTGGTTTTTCTCCTTCCTTTTGTTTATGTGATGAATCACATTGATTGATTTCCAAATATTGTACCAGTCTTGCCTCCCCAGAATAAATTCCACTTGATCATGATGTATGATTTTTTTTCATGTATTGCTGGATCCAGTTTGCTAATATTTTGTTGAGAATTTTAGCATCTAAATTTATCAAGGATATTGGCCTATCATTTTTTTTTCTTTGTGTTGTCTTTGCCTGGTTTTGGAATCAGAATTATGCTTGCCTCATAAAACGAGCTTGGAAGTCCTCACTCCTCTTTAATTCTTTGAAACAGCTTGAGAAGATTAGGAGTTAATTCTTCTTTGAATGTTTGGTAGATTTTTTCTGTGAAGCCATCTGGCCCAGGGCTTTTGTTTGTTGGGAGTTTTTTGATAACCATTTTGACTCATTTGTTGTATTTGGTCTATTTAGGTTTTCTGATTCTTCCAGATAGACTTTTGAGAGATTATATTTTTCAAGGAATTTGTCCATTTCACCTAGGTTGTCTAACTTTTTGAAATACAGTTCCTCATAGTATTTTCTTACAATCCTTGGTATTTCTGCTGTATCAGTTGTTACTTCTCCACTCATTTCTAATTTTATTTATTTGAGTCCTCTCTCTTTTTTTCTTGGTGAGTCTCATTAAAGGTTCATCAATCTTGTTTACCTTTTCAACAAACAGCCCTTGGTTTTATTGACCTTTGTATTGTTTATTTAGACTCTATGTCATTTATTTCCTCTCTGATCTTTATTATTTCCTTCCTTCTACTTCCTTTGGGCTTTACTTGTTCTTTTTCTAGTTCTTTTAGTTGCAGGGTTAAGTTGTTTATTTGAATTTTTTCTAGCTTCTTAAGGTATGCCTGTAATGCTATAAACTTTCTTCTCAGGACTGCTTTTGCTATGTCCCATAAATTTTGAGTTGTTGTATGCTCATTTTCATTTGTTTCAAGGAAAATTTTAATTTCTTCCTTGATCTCATTGTTAACCCATTCATTATTTAATAACATGCTGTTTCATTTCCAAGTGTTTGAGTGTTTTTCAGTTTTTCTATTGTTGTTGATTTCTAGTTTCATGCCATTGTGGTCAGAGAAGATGCTTGATATGACTTCAATCTTCTTAAATTTGTTGAAGCTCATTTTATGCTCTAACATGTGGTCTATCCTAGAGAATGTACCATGAGCATTTGAAAAGATGTATATTCTGCTACTTTAGGGTGAAAGGTTCTCAAGATATCAATTAAATCCAGTTGATTTAGTGTGTTCCTTAATTCTGCTGTTTCTTTATTAATTTTCTTTCTTGAGGATCTATCCAGTGATGTTAGTGAGATATTGAAAACTCCTACTATTATTGTATTGCTGTTGATCTCGCCCTTTATGTCCATCAAAGTCTGTTTTATATATTTAGGTGCTCCTATATTAGGTACATAGATATTTATAATGATTATCTCTTCCTGTTGGATTGCTCCCTATATCATTATATAGTGACCTTCTTTGTCTCTTACTATAGTCTTTGTTTTAAAGTCTATTTTGTCTGATATAACTATTGCTACCCCAGCTTTTTTTAAATTTGCATTTGCATAAAATTTTTGTTTCCATCCTTCTACTTTAAGTCTATGTGTATCTTTTGTGTTGAGGTGAGTCTTCTGTAGACAACATATGTACAGGTTTTTGTTTTCTTATCCATTCAGCTACCTTATGTTTTTTATTTGGAACATTTAATCCATTTAAATTTAAGGTTATTATTGATATGTAGTTGTTTACTGCCATTTTATTCTTTCAAGTTATATTCCTCTTACTATATTTCTTTCCCCCTTTGTTCTGTTTTCAACAAACCCCTTAACATTTCTTGCAGCACCAGTTTGGTTGTGATGAATTCTTTAAGGTTTTTTTTTTTTTTGTTGTTGTTGTTGTTTTGTTTTTTGTTTTTTTTTTTTGTCTGGGAAGCTTTTTATTTCTCCTTCAATTTTAAATGATAGCCTTCCTGCATAAAGAAGTTTTGGTTGTAGGCTTTTGTACTGCATTACTTTGAATATTTCTTGCTTTTCCCTTCTGACCTCAAGTGTTTATGTTGAGAAGTCAGATGTCATCTTTATGGGGGCTCCTTTGTAGGTGATTGACTTTCTTTCTCTTGCAGCTTTTAGTATTTTCTCTTTATCTTTTAGCTTTGGTATTTTGATTATGATGTGTCTTGGTGTAGGACTGGATTCTTTTATAACAGGGTTCTCTCTGCTTCTTGAACCTGTATGACTCTTTCCTGCATCAATTTAGAAAAAATTTGATGTATAATTTCTTCAATCAGGTTTTCTATCCCTTATTCTTTCTTTTCTCCTTCAGAAACCCCTATTATGTGAATATTGTTTCTTTTCATCTTGTCACCAAGATCTCTTAGAGTTTCCTTTGATTTTTTGATCCTCTTTTCTTCTTGCTGTTCTGCTTCTATGCTTTCACTTATCTTGTTCTCTAAGTCACTGATTCGATTCTCTGCTTCATCCATCCTGCTTTTCATTCCTTCTAGTATAGTATTCATTTCTGATATTGTGTTTGTCATTTCTGTCTGTTTGTTTTTTTATAATTTCAGTGTTCTTTTTGATGCTTACAATTTCTTTATTTAGGTGCTCCTTAAGTCCATCCATTGTAGCTTTGAGTTTCTTAAGCATCCGAACAATCATTATTTTAAACTCTGCATCCGGTAATTTGATTCCTTCCATTTCATCCAGATCTTTTTCTGGAGATTTTTCTTGTTAATTCATATGGCTTATGTTCCTCTGTCTTCCTTTTGTTTCTGTTTGTGGTTTGCAGGCTTGAGTTGTAGTCTCCTTAACTAGTAGAGCTGCTTTTCCATTTTCTTTATCTTAACTGGGTCAGGTGTAAGGAGCCCTTCCTTAAGATTTCACTCTAACAAGGGTTGTTGGGTCCTGATCTGATGCTCTCTATATCTGGCCTCTGGATGTACCCTCCCTGGACTTTCTTGGCCAGAACCTGGTGCAGACCAGTGGGTATTGCTGCCTGACTGGCCCTTGTCTACTGTTTTGGAGAGAAACATGTGATCCAGATCCTGTGGCTGGCTCTATTCAGCCCAGGTGCCATTGTTAATATCAACGTAGGCTGGCTTTTACCTACTTTTTGCCTGGAGGATGTTCATTTAAATGTTCAGGTTCCCCTGAGTTCCACTTTCTGCCGCCTCTTATTGATGGCAACTTGTTAGGCTCAGTACTATAAGTCAGGGGTTAGGTAAGGTATTGGATGTGGCTTGCCTCTTAGTCTCAGGTGTCTTTCTATCCAACCTTCCTTTTATTTTATTTATATTTTCCTTTCTTTTCAATCTCAGAAGGGTGTGGCCAAGGAGTCCAATTGGCATGGCTTTGTTTTCCTGAGCTGTAGTCTGTCAGCAGGCCAGCCACCACTGCTGCTGCTGCCTCAGGTGTTCAGGCATGAGCATTATCCGGACCCACCAGCTGCTGTGGTTGCTGAGGCTTCCACCTCACCTCTGTGGGTGGGACTGCTTGCCCTTGCCAGGTCTGCAAGCCCTGGCCAGCCCCAGCCTCCACCCCTCCCCAACAGGTAGGGCTGCATTTACTAGTTTGAGCTGCACACCTTGGCTGGCCCTCAGTCTCATTCCTGCTCCCATAGGGTGTAGTGCTTTTGTGCACCCAGATTACAATGCTGGGCCAGTTTCTGGCCTCTGCCCTGCCCCCGTGAGCAGGACTGCATTCACGCATCCAAGCTGCAAGCGTTGGCCAGCCCTGGCCTCTGCCTTGCTTCCGTGGGCGGGGCTGTGTTCACACACTTGGGCCACAGCCGTGGCCAGCTCCCGGCTTCCGCTCCTGCAAATGGGACCGCACTTCCACATCCCACCGCCACCCACCCTCCAGCGAGCACTCAGCAATGTGGGAGTGGCATTGTAACTCAGACATCAGCACTTAATACTGTATCCCTGATGCGCTCCCTGCTTCTAAGTGACTCTGCTTTGATTGTAGCAGGAGAGCTTCCTTTTAGATGGTGACCTGTGTACCTTGCTGGTATTGCTGGTTCCAGGAAAAATAGTCACTTTACTTTTAGGTAGTGACTCAGCCCAGGGGTTAGGGTGGCTGTCCATCAAAGTGTTTCTTCCTGTGCCTACTAGATTACACTCTTTTCCTGCTACTCTGATCTTCTCATCTCTCCCTGTTCCCCGGAGCCCCGGGTCCCTTTAAGATGAATCATGAGTCTAAGAAATCTGTCTCTTTCTTGCAATCAGTAACCTGGCTTGTTTAGTAGCTAAATACTATCCATATGCCTCTTCTAGGCTCCAGGGCTGCAGGCTGGTGCTACATTCCTGGGACCCTCCCCTCTCTAGTAAACCCCACCACCACACCAATCCCTCTGGGCAGCCCTCTCCGCATTTCCACTTTTCCTTCCAGTCTTAGTGTGGCTTCTTTTGTGATCTTTGGGTATAGATTCCTCTTGGTTTAGCCCAAAGTTTGTTTTTCCAGATGATTGCTCTTAAAATTAAGTTGTAATCCACTTTGGTTCTGGGAAGAGGAAGTTGGAATGTCTGCCTACTCCAGGGGTCCCCAAACTATGGCCTGCAGGCCACATGCAGTCCCCTGAGGCCATTTATCTGGCCCCTGCCACACTTTTGGAAGGGGTACCTCTTTCATTGGTGGTCAGTGAGAGGAGCATAGTTCCCATTGAAATAATGGTCAATTTGTTGATTTAAATTTACTTGTTCTTTATTTTAAGTATTCTATTTGTTCCCTTTTTGTTGTTGTTGTTGTTTTTTACTTTAAAATAAGATATGTGCAGTGTGCATAGGGACTTGTTCATAGTTTTTTTTTTTATAGTCCGGCCCTCCAACAGTCTGAGGGACAGTGAACTGGCTTCCTGTGTAAAAAGTTTGGGGACCCCTGGCCTACTCCATTGCCATCTTGATGCCAACCTTAAATACAATTTTAAATAGTCAATTTTACTTCTGTAAATCTGGGGGAATGAAAATTTTATGATTATGCACTAAACTAGAATTTTTTTATTTTTTGTACAAACTTGATTCTTGTTCTCTTCTCATATTTATGAAAATCAGTTGTCCTAGGAATTGCTCTGAAATGAGATAGCTCTAATTTTATCATTCCAGGAACCAGAGAGCTGTACTGATTTCTTTCAAACAACTTCATATGGAAAGTCTATTACTAAAGAAATCTTTGCTACCTTTCTTGCCTGCTGCCATTTTCCCACAATGATTTCTGACTGATAATTTTCTGAGACCTATTATTATATACAAATATTTTTTAATGAGCACAAAACTGTCATTTATTACATAAGCCTCACACATAACTAATTTTAATTTAAAATGAAAAAAATCTTATCATAATTATTCAATGTATTTTAGTTGCAAAAAGAGATTTTTCTAGAGTTTTGTGACCACATTAAATAAATGTGCATTGCTATAATAGAAGAAAGTCTTGTCTGAAGGAGGGACTTGTTGCATGCTTTTATTTCAAAGAACTCTTAGTATTTTCTTTTAGGGAAACATTAAACTTTTCAGGCCTATGTGATGAAAGTTAGTTAAGAAAAAAGATGCGATGAAAGAAACATAGTTAAATAGTTTCCTTAAACATTTCAAAACCTTTTACAAACAAAGATGAATTGTGAATCTTTATGACTAGGCTTTTCAAATTTAACTCAAGACCTTCTTTTCAAAGACCATATGGTGTGTGGCAAACAGTTAAAGAAATAATTGGTTTGGGTATTTAGAATTATAATAAGACAGTACACAAATACTTATTTGCCACACATTACTTGAATATATTTAATTATTTTGTTTTTAAAGTCACACAAATACATATTTGAACCTTTTGTTAATATAAAAATCTCAATTTTTAAATTTTTTTTAATTTATTTATTTTTAGAGAGGAGAGAGAGAGAGAGAGAGAGAGAGAGAGAGAGAGAGAGAGAGAGAAAGAGGAGAGAGACAGAGAGAAGGAGGGAGGAGCAGGAAGCATCAACTCCCATATGTGCCTTGACCAGGCAAGCCCAGCATTTCAAACCGGCGACCTCAGCATTTCCAGGTCGACGGACGCTTTATCCTCTGCACCACCACAGGTCAGGCCTAAAAAAATCTCAATTTTTAAAGGATATTCTGAACAGTTGGGATTTTCTCCATTTTTAATGAAATCAAAATGATCTCTAAAGATATTTGCCAATATATGCCTTTCCATATTATTTTTGTTTCTACTTTCTCTACCACATTGGTCATTCTTATGGTAATGTGTATTATTAAAATGTATTATTTCTATTAAGTCAAACGAACAAAATAAATTGATCATCTAAATCAAGAAGGATTAAATAAGTGAATAATTATACAATATATGCTATCACTGTGGGGTGTTAGTCCTTTTTTATCAGGAATCCAATTAAGATTTAGAATAGATCTGATGCAAGGGGATACTATTGGTTGTCCTCTAAAAAGATAGAAAAATAAATTCATTTCCTTTTGAGATCACATTCTACTTAAAATATTATTTGTCATTATTTCTAGAAGCTTCTGGCAAGAAATGGTATTTCAAATTACAGTGAATATCTGGATGTATGCCATCATTTTTAACATTTTTGTCTTGGCCTTAGGTGAGTGATGACTTGCTGGGTGCTGCTCTATTGCTGACAGACTTGGTGTATGAGATGGAAACATTATTTGGCAAGCAAGTAACCATGAAACTTGGAAATATCATTACTACATTGCACATTATTGTGTCCTCATGTGAAGTATATAGTTATTTAAGATATTTTTATTAAAATGAAGCAAAACATTAGAAACAATTAATATTTTAAATATATATATATAGTTCTAAATACATAGTATCATATATAAAGTAATATTTTATCATCCCTATGCTGAAGGAAGATTGATTTTATTTTCTTCCAAAGAGGTATTTTATGAATTGTGCCTATCTGGAAGACTTTCAAATTTGGACCTTTATGTCATTTTTGGTACATCTCGTATGTGTAACAAAACTATAAAACTTAACTTTTTTTTAAAGTCATTAAGTAGAGCAACAGCAAAGTGGGTCTCTCAGAAAAACTTTTAAAGGGAATATTTTCTTGTTATATCTCTAGTTTACTATTTATCTTGTTTATTATTTTAAATGCCATTTCATCCTTTTATTATTGTTGGTACTTAACTGTCTATAAACTGGAAAACTTGATGTAAGTAAAATAGATGCCCAGAGCTATATGGAGTCAACGCAGCTACTCTTTAACTTGGATATGTAGACAAAGGAACAGTGGTAGTTTCAGTGATAGTTTATTAGAACAAGATTATTTTACAATCCTTTTAATATAGAGGTAAAATGTTACTTGATATTAATTTTTATTCATTCTTTCTAATTATTCAAATTTTCATCTAGGTTATAACACACAGTTTCTGAACCTACTTCGTCCTTTGGGAAATTAACAAAAAGGATAGAAAAATGGTAATAAAAATAGTATTTATACAAATACAAAATATTTTAGACACTAGTTCTTCATCATCCTATATGTGTATATTTTCAGGTATATTCTTTTTGTAACAAAACACTTCTTCAATCAGTAAATCATTTTTGCGACAAGGTTTTGTTTAGAACTGAAATTTAATTTCTCTATAGAGGTGTTCCACATTTTTGAAATTTATTTTTATGAAAATCATTATATCTTATTCTAATTTAATCAAAGATTGGTAGTCCAGTTTCAGCTGTCAAGTGACTGACAACATGCTGTGTGTGTTTTTTGTTGAAATGTTTTTGTGGAGCTGTTCTTTAGTCAATATATATTTTAGTGCCAGTATTTGAACTGATGCTATCTTCTCATAGAAAGAAAGGCACTGGTGTTGACATATTCTTTTTTTTTTATTTTTTTTAAGTGAAAAGCAGAGAGATAGTGAGACAGACTCCTGCATGTGCCCTGACTGGTATCCACCAGGCAAGCCAACTAAGGGCCAATGCTCTGTCCATCTGGAGCATTGCTTTGCCAGCAACTGAGTTCTTCTTAGTGCCTGAGGCAAGGTCATGGATTCATCCTTAGTGCCCTGGATCCAACTTGCTCCAACTGAGCCATGGCTGTGGGATGGGAAGAGAGAAATAATGAGAGAGAAAGGAAAAGGGTAGGAGTGGAAAAGCAGATGATCACTTCTGTGTTCCCTACTCAGGAATCGAACCTGGACATCTACACTTGAGGCCAAAGCTCTACCACTGAACAAACTAGTCAGGGCCGGTGTCAGTATATTCTAAGGAAATATGGGAAGCAGTAAATTAGTCAGGATTTACTGATTTTGTTGAGATATAGTAGACTGTGATAGATTAGAAATGTGAGCCTTTAAGATCTAACTAATCCAGATCTGAACACTGTAGTGATCATTCTAACAGTTTGAATTACACCCACTTTCCACAATCATTTTCTATTTACTGTGTCACCTCAAAGAAGAGGGAAAATATCTGAAATGTTTTAGAGTTCATAATACTTCTAGTCTGAGCAAGACAGACAAAATTACCTCTGTTCATCCACTCCTCAGAACAAAACAAAAGTAAGTGCAGAAACATCATCTAATATATGGCAGCATGTTAAATTAAAAATATTTTTATCATTTATGAATAAATTAATGATGATTATTAGAACTTTTGAGATAATTATTCTGGTATGTATAGCTGAATATGTTATATCTACTTTAAGGTTATTTCTCAAACTTACATATCTTCTAGGAATTAATTTTCTGTTTTCATGCCTAAAAACATCATTAATTTTTAATAAGTTTATTAAAAGACAAAATAAACCAAACTAAAAATTCTTTCAAATGACTTATCAGGCAGATTATTATTATTCTCTGTTCTTATAATAGATATCACAATAGAAAATAATACACATTTCAAGAAATTATGGGCCAGGTAGGTTAAAGGAATCCGTAACTCGGTTTATTTTTAATTTAACAATGCATTTGGTTAATGTCTATCATAAAAGATATATTAGTAGACTCACAAAATATAGACCAATCTATAGATTTAGCTCCTTAGAAAAATATTAATCTCAGTCAAAATTTTGAGAACATTATTAAACAAAAAGTTTGTATACACATAAAAGAAGAATAATAAGATTATAAATTTACTTAAAAGTTTTAAGGAAATGCCACAAAAATACTGAGACCAACAACTTGTTTGGGAATTTTTTCCCTGATATTCTTAGATGCACAGTGGTGTTGTGAAAAATGTATAATGTATTTTAACCAACTGAATGAATGCATCAAGGTGTGAGCTGATGAAAATCATTATAAATTGGGATGACTCTGTCTTAACTGGTTGAGAGTTATCCTTATCCGTTTTTATCATTAAATGACTGTATGGACAATATATCATTGTTTTTGAAGAAGATACAAGGTTGGAAAGATTATAAAAGGTCATAAGTTTAATAGACACCTATAACTTAAGTAAGTTAATACTAATAATAAATATAAAATTTTATATTTAGATAAAGAGCTGATTATTAAAGTATTGAGTAGGGATGTAATTGACTAAATAAGAAGTCTATGTATTATAAACAGAGGGATTAACTGAATACAAACTGCATTATGAATAATGGAGGTAAATGATTATTAAAACTTTATTCAACCTGCCCAGGCAGTGGCACAGTGGATAGAACATCAGACTGGGATGCAGAGGACCCAGGTTCAAAACCCCGAGGTTGCCAGCTAGAGCACAGGCTCCTCTGACTTGAGTGGGGGTTCACCAGCTTGAGCACAGGGTTGCTGGCTTAAGTGTGAAATCATGGACATGACCTCATCATCGCTGGGTTGAAGCCTAAGGTCACTGACTTGAATCCAAGGTTGCTGGCTTGAGCAAGGGGTCACTCGGTCTGCTGTAGCCCCCCCCCCCCCAGTCAAGGCACATATGAGAAAGCAATCAATGAACAACTAAGGAGCCAAAAAAAAAATTGATGCTTCTCATTTCTCTGCCTTCCTGTCTGTCTATCCCTATCTGCCCCTCTCTGACTCTCTGTCTTTGTCAAAAACAAACAAACAAAAAAACTTGATTCAATTTTTGGCTGTTGGTAGAAATATGCTGTCCAAAACATGAGGTTTCACTATATATGTACACTGGTAAAAGAACAAACAGAATTCTTGGTTTCTAGATGATAGAACTGAGGAAAATTTTTAAGTATTAGGTGAATGAATCAGAGTGCCTAAGGTGATCAGGCTGGTTCAGGGATTTAAACAATGCCTTTTAAATACAATCATTTTTTTCCTCAACTCATAATGTGACATTATCCAACAAAAATAAATCACCCCATTTTTATTGTTTATGCAAGACCCTGGCTGGTTAGTCTCAGCAGTAGATCATCAGCTGGGCAAGTGAAAGTGCTGGACTTGATTCCCAGTCAGGGCACACAAAAGAAGTGACCATCTGCTTCTCCACCCTTCCCCTCTTCTCCCTCTCTTTTTCTCCCCTCTCCTCTCTCAGGAATGGCTTGACTGTTTTGAGCAAGTTGGTTCTGGACGCTGAGGATGGCTCCAGGCCTTGACTCAGGTGTTGAAATAGCTCTGGAGTAATGGAGTAACAGAAGAGTGACCCAAGATGGGTAGAGCATCGCCCCCCTATTGCCGAGTGGATCCTGTTGAGGCACATGTGGGAGTCCCTCTGCCTCTTTGCATTCTCGCCTCTCACTTAAGAAAAAAAGTATTTATGCAAAGGTTTTAAAAGCTTAACAACTAAATCATATTATTTTACAAAATTTCCTGAAAAATATTACATAAGACTTGCAAATGCTCATTATGGGTAAACCCGTTGATGGGAGGTTATGATAATTTTTGTGGATTTTGAAAGAAAACAACAACAACATTTAAATGAAACAGGTTTCCATTCAATAGAAGAAAGATATTACAATACTAAAACAAATAATTATTTACTCTGCTAGATAGTGAACTGCACATGAAGGATTATATTAAATGTTTTAAAAGGAATTATCTAAAGAGAATTTATTTCAGGGAGTAAATGGTTTGATCCATCTATCACTCTATTTATACATCCACCCATCTAATTCTTAGATAGCTTCAGATTTTAAGAATTGCTGATGTGTGTATAGTTGTATCCATATAAAAAGACTTCTTTAAAATGGATCTGCTAATTGAACATTATAGTAATTTACTTAAGGGGAGGTCTGGAAGGTGAAATAGAATGATTAACTGAAGGAATTAATGGTGTCAACAAGATGAGATATTTAATCACTTTGATACAAGTGATTTGCAAACCACTTCTTAATTATTTTTGAAAAATTGATTCATGTAATTGGAGTCTGTTTTATGCCAAACATTGTCCCTAGAACTAGGAGAGAAAAAGTGACAAATAATATGAGGCCTGTCATCAGAATAATTAGATAAGGTTAACTTGCAAATAAAACTGAAGAAGGCAACAATGCAGTTTAAAATTAAATAACCCACTACTGGTCTCATTAAGTGCTATAAGAATTCTAGGAACTGAGAGTATCGGAAACTTTGTATTCTTGACTTATATTTCCTAGGAGTTTCAATTAGTTTCTCTAAACCTTGATAAAAATCTGTAACTTGCCCAGTCATCATATTTCTTGTTTATCATATTGCTAGATAGAATGTGGCCTTTGGGAACTTGGCCACATCCTCAGTTATTACCTAGTATTCATGGCTACTAGGTAAATATTTGTTACATAAACGAACATTTTCCCCCTCATTTTCAAAATAAGAACCATACTATGTTTCCGGACTTATTGATTATTTTTAGTAGCAATGAGGTAAGTTAGGTAAAAATAACTTAAAGTTGCCATGACACATATATATCTTACATAATTGTTATAAATTATTTCTAATGGTTTATCAAATAGATATAAAAATATTTTAGCAATCTCCTGTGGTTTTACTCCAGACAGAGTGTATGCAGCAAATAAAAAGATTATTTTCTCTCTAATGGTTTTTATTTGTCTGGTTTAGACTTAAAAACAAAACAAAACAAAAAAACAAACACTGATTTCACATGGTTCAAACTAAGATATGTATATTTCTAGTTCAAATTCTCCTTTTTGAAAGATCATTAACTAATGATACTTTATCATTAATAAACTGTTTTTACCCCCCAAATAGTTATTTAATATGCCCCTGGTTGTATACATCATGAATATTAGTAAAGGTTATTTAGTATTTCTTGATTATTTGGGTTAGAATAGGTGGAATTAAGCATCTCATTCCAAAAACTGTTAGTAAATTATGGTTCTTTTCTATCCACATAATTTACAAGCACCCCAGTCAGAGGGAGAGATGGAAAACATATGTCTAGTGGCTCAAACAATTTTATTCTCATTAAGAACAAAATTACTAATAAGCACAAGCTAGTTACTGGAGGCATCTAATTCACAGGTAAAGCAGTATTTATTACTTTATTTTTATTTTTATAATATTTCTTAAGTGAAAAGCGGAGAGATAGAGGGATGGACTCCCACATGTTCCAGACCGGGATCCACCCAGCAAGCCCCCTAATGGGGGTGACGTTCTTCCCATCTGGGGTGTTGCTCTATTGCTTGGCAACCGAGCTATCTTAGCACCTGAGGCGAGGCCATGGAGCCATCCTCAGTGCCCAGGGCCAATTTTCTCCAACCAAGCCATGGCTGCAGGAGAAGAGTAGAGAGATAGCAAGAGAGAAGGGAGAGGGAGAGGGGTGGATAAGCAGATGGTGGTTTCTCCTGTGTACCCTGACCAGGAATTGAACCTAAGACATTCTCACGTGGGGCCGATGCTCTACCACTGAGCCAACTGACCAGGGTTAAACAGTACTTACTAATAATTAACTGGAAGCCTAAAAATGCACTGGAAGAAATAGTGGATCTCATATTTTGCAGGATAAATGAACTGGATAAAGTAAATCACCATGTTATAGACTAATGATTTACATTTCACTGATCCACTAACATGTATAAAACTAGCATCATGTTTGCAGAAAAAATAAATATAAAAGTTTTATGGTACCAGTTTGAATTGTTTATCAGACATAATTTAAGGTCATTGATTTGTTATAAATTCTCCAAAAGTGTAAAAATATCACTTTTTTTCTTTAAAGCATATATATTTGAAATTACTCTGACTTCATAATGATGGCATTGTCTGGTTTATTGTCTTAGTTATTCTAACTGTGACATACACTATTCATATGGAAATGCTTTTTCTAATAAGGACCCAAGGTAGGCAAAAGATAGTTTTCTAAAACTAAACAGAATTACAGACGTCTCTTAGATGGTATCCAGTTGCCTTCACAGAACTGTGTAGGGATGTCCTGTGATTTAACCTTATAACTAACCTTAGTTTGTTGATTTTTAGTATTGATGAGAGGCATGAGGGAACTAGATTTGGGGCACAAACCTGAGTGAGTAGTTATTTTCAAACATTTTAGAAGTCATAGTCTTTCTTTAAATTAAATTTTATGTGGCAGTAATATGTTTTATTGTTTGGCAGAAATAAAAAGGAAAAAAACCAATTTTTTTTTTTGCTTGTGGATAACCTGATATATCTTCTTAATAGTTAAGAGTTTTCTAGAACAATGGTTCAAGAGCAATTGGTTTAGTAATCACCCCCAGTCTTTCTGGGTTTTATTTCTATATAAGCCTTGTAGACCTCTTTGTAAAAAAAAGTCTGTTTTAAGAGTATTCAAAAAATAACATAAAACATTCAAGTATTATTTAAATATGCAAATATGTTCTGATTTTTATAGTTTACAGAAATAGTTCTTTATGTAAAACAATAGAAGATATATTAAAGCTAGTGCAAAGAGAGCTGGTTATTGCATTATGTGAAACAATTAATACTCTTAATATATAGTTTTTGTTGTGTTTATGTTTTCTTTTTATGTCTCCAACACAGTGTTTTGTTGATCTCAGTGTATGTATCAACATACACAGTATCAACAGCAGTCTTTGGAGGCCTTTATTTGGGCTTTTAAACTTTAATGTTTATATTTCAACCAGACTCTATCTCTCCCTTATAGACATAACCGTTATATATGTGCTTGTAATGGACTTTTCTTAAATTTACTAAGATTATTTACATCTTTATAAGTCAAAACAGTGGATAAAACATGAGCAGAGGTGGGGCTTGGAAGGGAGTTGAGTGTGGAAGAATAAATCTGCCAGGATTAACTCTGGCTCTTGTGAGAGTCTGTCCTACCCTGACGGAGCAGGGCGCTGAATCAGGCATACACCCACCAAGTGGGCCCCTAGGCATTAACTGAGCAAAATAACTTAAATGATGCTTCTGTCGATATTTATATTGATTTAGATTTTAAAGTAATCATGATTATTGATTTTACCAATTAATGTGATTTCCCCCCCCTCCAAAAAAATGACATCATTTATTTCTGCTATTACTTAAATAAAGACCATTTTCTGTGATTGTTTTTATGCTTTATTTTCACTTTAGGTGAACAGTTTCTTCTCTTGCACAGTTGGTTACTTTAATGTGACATTATTTTGCACATGAAAAAATAAAAAATATTTATTATCTCTAATTTATACAATCGGTTCTTTGAGTCCCATCTGTATATATATCTGGTACATTGACTGGCACAATTTTGTTTATTTATTTTTTCCAGATAATGGCAGTCTTTCTTCCCACAATGTCTATATACAAACTCCCTAAAATAAGGAAATTTTAATTGAATGTATTGGGGTGACAGTTGATAGAATAACGAGACAGGTTTCAAGTTCCCCGTTCTATAACGCATCTCTGTATACTCTACTGTGTGTTCACCCCTGCACCCAAATCAAGCCTTCATCCATCACCATTTATTCCCCCACACCTTCCTCCAACTTTCTACCCCCACACCCCACCTCTGGCATCACCACACCACTGCCCATGTCCAGGAGTATTTTCTTTTCCTTTTCCTTTTAGCCCTTTTTCCCTCAGTCCCTCTACTGTCCTCATCCCCCACCCTGGACAGATGTCAGCCTGCACTTTCCCTATGAGTCTGTCTCTATTTGCTTGTTACTTCATTTTGTTCACTAGATTCCACGTATGAGTAAAATGCTATGGTCCTTGTCTTTCTCTGACTGGTTGTTTTACTTTACCATAATGCGCTCAGATTTGACTTAGCAATTTTTTCATTAGAAACCAGTGAACTTTAAGTAATTACTAAAAATATTCTGTTGATATAAAGCAGTGGTCAGGAATCTTTTTGGCTGAGAGAGCCATGAATGCCACATATTTTAAATGTAATTCCGTGAGAGCCATACAATATGTTTAACACTAAATATAATACATGTGTGCGTTTTATGTAACACCAACACTTTTAAAGTACAATAAGTCTCTGAATTCTTTTTAATAACGTTGTTATGCTATTGCCAACCAATGATGAATAAAGCACTTCTTACCATTAATGCGACTTCTTGTGCTGCATGGTTTTGCTGATGGCTTTGTAGTCTGGTTGATATGTGGTGAGGTTAAGCTTCATGCAGACGTTGAGACTTCTATCTCTTAAACATGATCGTAGGTTGGTCTTAATGTTCTTTAGATGTGAGAAAGACTGCTCACATGCACATGTAGAGCCAAACGTTGTCAGTACAGCAATACTCACACGCTGCAGTGTGTGGTATGTGACAGGAAGCGCGTTCCAAGTTTGACAATCAGCTGGTCCGCAGGTTGAAGTTTTTTCATTTCTCCCCACTTGTGTTTGCTCGCCAACTCTGCTTGCTGTCATGCAAGTCTTTCCAAATCTTCATTCAGTGACTTGAACTTATTCACCCACATGTTTGAGGCCTTCAGGTCAGCAGCTTGTAGCTCAAAATCTCTGACAGAGACACTGGGGATGTAACTCAGGTCGGCGCTGTCCACTGCACACTCATGTGGATGGGTGATGAACTTAAAAAGATGAATGCAAGAAGAAAAAAAAAGATGAATGTGCTCACAAAATTCTCCAAAGCACACTTTGAATGACTGCAGGAGATTAGATGTGAAGCCCACTAGCTGCTGGAGATCAAGATGTTGAGCAGGGTCACTTGCTGTGCATGCATCTTTAAACTCTCCTAGTTTTTCAAAGTGTAGTAAACGACCTGTTTCAATGTTGATGATGAAGATTTCCAGCTTGTTTTCAAATGCAAACACTGCTTGTTGAAGGGATAAGACTGTATTTCCAACGCCTTGCATTTTCACATTGAGCAGGTTCAGATGTTCAGTCAAGTCCACGAGATAGTAGAACTTCAGAAGCCACTCAGTGTTAGCTAACTCAGGATGCCTGACATTTTTCATTTCAAGAAAAGTCCGGATTTTGCTCAAGCTGTGAAACGGCTGAGCACCTTCCCTCTTGACAACCAATGCTCATTGCTGTGCAGAAGCAGATCAGGATAATTATTTCCAACTTTATCCAGCAGTGTTTTAAACTGGCAATTATTTAAAGCTCAGGCAACAATAAAGTTGGCCACCAGAATGACCAGCGACATCACCTCACCAAGCTGCTCACCACATATCTGAGCACAAAGCACCTCCTGATGTAGGATGCAGTAAAAACTTAGGGTAGATCTCTTTTCATGTTCACGAAGAAGTGCTACGAATCCTCTGTTTTTCCTCACCATGCACGGAACACCATCAGTACACACCAAAATAAGTTTATTCATCGGTAGATTATTTTCTTTAGCGAACTCAGTGAAAGACTTGAATAAATCCTCCCCTCTTGTTGTCTCTTTCATAGGCAAAACAACAAGACTTTCCTCACGTAGTGTGTCACCGACAGCAGACCTTGCAGTCACCCTGAACTGGGATAAATGGCTTACGTCTGTTGACTCATCCAAAGTGAGAGAAAAGAATGGTGCTGCATTTATGTCCTTCATTTGTGTTGCCTCACTTTGATTTGCCATCATGATGGTACAATCATGAACAGTTTTTGCCAACAGAGGCTTGTCTTTTATTCGTTTGATTATCTTGTCTTTATCCGAAAAGTCGTCAAAAAGTTCATTTTCAACATCAAGCATGAATGTTTTGGCATTCTCCTCAAATGTGAATGGCCTTTCGTTTCTCACAATTGCTAAAGCACCAGCAAAGCTAGCCGAATTCCAGTCATCTTTTTGGGTCCAAACACGAAATTACTGCTGCTGACTAGCTTGCACTCTGCACAGTAGCTCTTTACATGCTTTCTTCCTGCTGTCCCCGCTGGATATTTTGATGCAAATGTAGTATGGCATGTGTCAAAGTGCCACTTTATATTTGACTGTTCAATCAATGAAATTTTTTCATTGCATATTAGACACACTGCAGAACCTGCTCTCTCCACAAAGGCAAATTCCTCTGCCCATTCCTGATGAAAAGTATGATACTCCTTATCTTTTTTTCTTTTAGCCATCTTCTTCATCCAAAGGGTTTCTGCAATTAGCTAGCTGACTACTTGATGAAAAGGAGGAAAGTTTATTTCCTGACCTCACAACCACCCATGTATATTTGCATTATCCAATAAAAATTTGATGTTGTCCCAGAGGACAGCTGTGATTGGCCCTAGCCACTCGCGACCATGAACATGAGTGGTAGGAAATGAATGGATTGTAATATATGAGAATGTTTTATATTTTTAATGTTATTATTTTTTATTAAAGATTTGTCTGAGAGCCAGATGCAGCCATCAAAAGAGCCACATCTGGCTCATGAGCCATAGGTTTCCGATCCCTGATATAAATAAAACTTTTCTAGCCCTAAATTTTATGTTTACTGTTCTTGTCTTCTTTTTTTTTTAATTTATTTATTCATTTTAGAGAGGAAAGAGAGAGAGAGAAAGAGAGAGAGAGAGAGAGAGAGAGAAAGGGGGGAGGAGCAGGAAGCTTCATCTTCCATATGTGCCTTAGACCAGGCAAGTGCAGGGTATTGAACTGGCGACCTCAGCATTTCAGGTTGATGCTTTATCCATTGCGCCACCACAGGTCAGGCTGTTCTTGTCTTCTTATGACCACCCAAAAATATTTCTCTCCAAATTGACCCCCGACCTTTGTGTGGTAACTCCTTAGACAGGATTTGGAGGCACACCTGTAGATAATGAACAGGTTTCTTGTTATTTCTTCAACTCATAAAACCACTGCCACCCGTGTGTCATCACAGAAGAATTTTATTGGCCAATTATTTCTTAAGTATACTTATCTAATTTAGGATTCATTAGGGATGCTATAAGAGTCTCCCAACTAGAATTTGTAACTTCATCCAAGATTTTATAGTCCATATATGTATAATTGGATTAATATTTATGCTTGGAATGTGCTGAGTTGAGAGGGACAGAAATTGAAACTCTCAGTAAGAAATCTTTCAGAATGTAAACCATATATTACTAAAAAGTCTTGGTATTAATAAATCTGATTATCAACTCTCAAAGTCTGAGCTATTTAAAATAAAACAGTTCACAGGAAAGTAATCATATTTAAGAAAGTGTTCCATTTACAGTGTAAATCTTTTAACTCAGAGTATACAAAGTAATCACAAACATTTTGTTTATTTGCAATATTTTAAATTTATTGATTTGAGAGAAAGGTAGGGAGGAAGAAAGACAGAGAGAAAGAAACAGATTGATTTGTTGTTCTACTTATTTATGCGTTCATTGGTTGACTGTTGTTGTGCCCTGACTGGGGATCAAACCTGCAGTCTTGGTGTCTCGAGGTGGCGCTCTAATTGGTAATCTGGCCAGGGCCACCAAAATATTTTACATTTTAACATTCCTACAATGTGTCAATATGATAAGTGTCTATTCTTTTAAAGGATTTTGAAATTTGGATATGTTATCTTTGCAAATGTAGCTAATAGTCCATAATATTCATAAATATTAAGTGGCTTCATTTTCATTTTGTCTATACTTGACTTCAATAATAAAATATCTTCCATATTTCCTATTTAATTTCAAAATGAGATTCAACATGAAATTTTCTAGTGTCTG
Organism: Saccopteryx bilineata; assembly: GCF_036850765.1. NCBI lineage: Eukaryota > Metazoa > Chordata > Mammalia > Chiroptera > Emballonuridae > Saccopteryx > Saccopteryx bilineata. The sequence continues at coordinate 19,488,502 of NC_089495.1, forward strand.
AACTGAAATCAAATCTAATATTTAGTCTAAGGTGACAGGCCTTCAGTGATTTCAACATTGATAATTATACTGATTTTTTTTTTATAGATGGACTTATAGGTACAATCAGGGCTGTTATTCAGCCAGTATAGAGTTGTATAGTTAAGTTGGTTGTTTAAGAGCTAGAGCCCTTGCCTGACCAGGCAGTGGCGCAGTGGATAGAGCGTCAAACTGGGATGCTGATGACCCAGGTTCGAGACCCCGAGGTCGCCAACTTGAGCGTGGGCTCACCTTGTTTGAGCAAAAGTTTACCAGCTTGGGCCCAAGGTCACTGGCTCGAGCAAGAGGTTACTCAGTCTGCTGAAGGCCTGCAGTCAAAGCACATATGAGAAAGCAATCAATGAACAACTAAGGTGTCGCAATGAGCAACGAAAAACTAATGATTGATGCTTCTCATCTCTTTGTTTCTGTCTGTCTGTCCCTGTCTATCCCTCCCTCTGACTCTCTCTCTCTGTTTCTGAAAAAATAAATAAAAGAGCTAGAGCCCTTTATGCTGTTAGTGTGTTTTTTTGATTGGTCAGTTTCTGTGCCAGACAGGTTACTGAATATCATTACTAAGTACAAGCTTCCTATTCAATGTTCTTGACTCTAGTGTCCTTTTCCTTTCACTCACTCACTAGATATATGAAGAAATAGTAGAAACTAAAATCATTGGAGACTTATTAAATCATTAATTAGAAAGAGTAAATAATTTGATCTTTAAATTTTACTTTTGTTCGTGACTTATTTCTTCTAAGACGTGCTCAATATATATAATTATTAATGATTTCATTTTGATGAAAAAAACTACTATCTAGAGTAGTAGATATTTATACTAATAAAAATTTTATGGTGTCAAATTTTTTTCTGACTGCTTGGAAGAGTTTATGGTATTCAGAAAATATCTACTTTGGAAGATATTTTGGTATTCAGAAAATATCTATGGTATTCAGAAAATAAATAATGAAAAATCTGACGGATCCTCTCAGAAAATGTCATCCCTTTTCGTCCGTGGTTACCCTGTGCTATAACCACTTGCAAGGTGTCCATGTCACTTCATCTCTTTGCTCTTCTTGCATTGTTTAAATATTTTCCTTTTTTCTGAACACCCTTTTCCCTTTCTCATCCTCCCTTTTCCATTCTTACCTCCCTCTCTCACTTTTATCCTCCCTCTTCCTCCCCCCTCCTCAATTTTTTCTCATTCTGAATTAATGGCTGATACAGCTATTGCATTACCATCCTACTTTGCTTTTTTTTCTGTTCAACCTTCTAGGTAGATAACAAACCACCTAGGTTGTTTGTGTCACTTAACCTAGTATGTCATCAAGATCAGATGCTGTTCTTAGCATAATCATTTACAACAGGGAACCTCAGAGCACGTAGCTGCTTTTTGCTACAGGGGTATCTTTATGTGTAAGTGGCAAGCTTTCTCCAGCCTGTCTAGTGTGCCTCCCTTGTCTGTTGATGAAATGGCTACTTACTTTCAAGGATTAGCATGTTTCTAGAGCCTTCTTTTTGACATATTCTTCGCTACTTTATTTAGACATTTTCAAATCTCTTTTAACTGGACTATAGAATCTTTTAGGGCAGGAAGTCCTTTATTTGCTTTATAAAATATCTTTAAAGTGTCATAGTTATATAAATATTCTATGCATGGATGGAGGAAGATAGAGTGTGAGGAAGGAAGGAAGGACTGCAGACAGGAAGTACCTAACCTGTAAGTTGACCTGGTTATGGGAATTTCAAAGTATTTTAACCCATCATTTCTAATGCATGTATTCATTGCAACTGGTGGCATTATGTAAGGACTTCTGATAAGCTACGATCTAGGCAGCTTTTTTTATGTCATTAGCCTTCACTCCAGGAACACAATTACAATCTCCTGTTAAACAAAATGGCTTCACTTTTTAAATACAACTTGAATTGAATATGGTAAAAAGTCTAGTATCCAAATAGACTTAATTATCTTGGCAACCCTCTTTTATTACTCTACATTCACTTCATTCTCATGGCTTTATTTACTAATCAACTCAAATCTCCCAAATTTATTTTCCCAGAAAAAAATTGCAACTTTAATTTCCAAGCTCTGTTACTCAACTACCCATACAACATCTTCACCTGAAAGCCTGTGATACAGACATCTTCAACAGACTGTGTCCTGTGTTGGATTATTATTTTATGTATTCAAATATAGTCCCTACAAGAATTTTTTATCTTGCAGATTGACTCCCCTATTCATCCTTTAAAACCAGATACTAGGGAGTTATTCTTCTACTGGACTCTCTCACCTTTTATATGTAATCATCAAATGCTTTTGGTTCTACTCTACATATTCTCAAATCTCACTTCTACTCCTGTCCTTCAGTTCTGATGATCTTCTTTCATATTGCTCTTGGTTTTCCCAATCTAGTCTTCACACTGAAGCTAAAAGAATATTTTAAAAGCACAAACTCCCTGTTTAAAAGCATCTCATTAATTCTAGAATAAAAATGAGAAATCCTTAGCTTAAACTACATGCCTAGGCAAAATATGACCCTCCAACCTCTTCACATTTCCTGTTGCTTTCTGAGGTTCTGCTGTTTCCTTCTACTGCAGTAACTTGACACAGGTTCTGCCCATTGTAGGTAGTTCTTCCCGTCACTCTTGGTCTGGATCATTTCTCCTCTTCTTTCAAATTCATCTTAAAAGTTACTTCGTGCTCTGGCCAGATAGCTTGGTTGATTGGAGCTTTACTCCAAAGCACAGAGGTTGCCAGTTCGATTCCCTGTAAGGAAACATATAGAAACAAATAAGTGTTTCTTTCACTTTCTCTCTCTCCCATCTCCCGTTCTCCCCCCTTCCTCTCTCACTACAATTAGTAAATAAAAATAAATGATACTTCCTCTAAATACCTTATTGCAGTGATCTCCAACCATTTTTGGGCCACGGACTGGTTTAATGTCAGAAAATATTTTCACGGACCGGCCTTTAGGGTGGGACAAATAAATGTAGCATGTGACCGAGACAAGCGTCAAGAGTGAGTCTTAGACGGATGTAACAGAGGGAATCTGGTTATTTAAAAAAAATAAACATTATTCAGACTTAAATATAAATAACATGGAAATAATGTAAGTTATTTATTCTTCCTCTGTGGACCGGTACCAAATGGCCCACAGACTGGTACCAGTGAGTGGCCCAGGGGTTGGGGACCACTACCTTATTGGGTGACCCAGTCTATGTACTCTAAGCATATATGTTCTTTGCACATAATCATACTTCTGATTAAGTAATTTCATCTTAACATTAATTTGAAATATAAGCTCCAATAAGACAAAAATGCATATCTTTTGAAATTTCTCTCTTCCATGGTGTCCAAAATGATATTTCACCTGGGAAATACTCAAATATTCTGAAACAATTGATACAGACAGGGCAAAATATCCATAGAATGACAGGAAGAGTATTCAGAAGTCGATAGGTATGCACCAGATACTTTCAAGACCAGTGACACACAGTCATGCCAAATGTTTTTGAGGAGATAAAAATGCCATTTAATTAATAAGACATTTAATAAGAACTTCCTAGAGAACACCAGACATTAATTTTATCATTATAGGTCATTATATATAACATATATATACAGTGTGTCCATAAAGTCATGGTGCACTTTTGACCGGTCACAGGAAAGCAACAAAAGACGATAGAAATATGAAATCTGCAACAAATAAAAGGAAAACCCTCCCAGTTTCTGTAGGATGATGTGGCAGCATGTGTGCATGTGCAGATGATGATGTAACACCGTGTATACAGTGGAGCAGCCCACGGCCATGCCAGTCGAGATGTGTACGGTACAGAGGAAAGTTCAGTGTGTTCTGTGGCTCGCTAAATTTGAATCCATAACCAAAGTGCAACGTGAATATTGGCGCATTTATATCGAAGTGCCACCACATAGGAATAACATTACTCGGTGGGATAAGCAGTTGACAGAAACCAGCAGTTTGGTGGAGAAACCCCGTTCTGGTAGGCCATCAGTCAGTGATGAGTCTGTCGAGGCTATACGGGATAGCTATATAAGAAGCCCTAAAAAATCTGTGCATGAGCCCACATCGAACTGCACGGAATAGGTATGAAAATGGGAGAGTTTTCCTTTTATTTGGTGCAGATTTCACATTTTTATCATCTTTTGTTGCTTTCCTGTGACCGGTCAAAAGTGCACCATGACTTTATGGACACACTGTATATATATGTAATATTTACTGATCATTTTCTTTACTAGGTATTCTGTAGATTAAAATATGTACATGATTGTCTTTTTTACTTTTTTGAACACTGTCAAGTTGGTACTATTACCTTCTTGATGTAGATGAGAAAAGCAAGTTCTAGAGAAGTTGGGAAGAGTTTTCATGATCAGCCAAGTATTTGCACCCAATAACTGGTTAAATAATTTACCCAAGATTATAAAGCATATGTAGGATTTGAGCCCAGGTAATATCCTTTTGAAGTTTCTGTCCTCATCGCATTAAATGACATAAGTTGCTAGGAATAAATATTATCAAAAAATAAAAAAAAATTAATTTACTAAATTATTAATTATTTAAAATTAATAATTTGTTATGATTAAGTGATATATTATTCTAAATCTCTGCTACAACTTTTGTTGAAATTTTCAGTATTATTTCATTCACAATAAAGTTTGACTTTAATTAATTAGTATAATTTACCTTTTTTGGTGGTACCACTTTGACCCTAAATTTTAGCATTGTATGTAAAATATATAAGGATTTATTTTGACATAGCATCCTCTTGATTTTCAGTCTTGAAGTTCTATCAACTATTTATATTTTTAAACATCTCTCCTTCATTTTATAGCCTTTGAATTGTCAAGAAACTCTAGAGAGAAATAAAATGTTGCTCTTTGCGTTTGATTTTAATAAGGCATACAGTGTGGCATTTGTTTGTTTATTTATGGTTTTTAATAAAAAGATGACAAGCTGTTTTTACCTGAAGTAGTTTCCAAAAGCCAATAAAACTATTTGTTTCTTTTTGTCTTATTTGAGAAACTTGTTTCGGTTCACGTGGTAATTTAAATGATTGCCCAGTGAGATCAATAACTTCTCTTTTGGGGAGTGTGAAAATCGGATCACCAATATGAGAAGTCCAGCAAACAGCAGAAACAAAGAAGACAAGGTCATGACTGTGACATGAAAGAAAGACCCCTGGGAAGCAGATTTAAAGAATCCCTGTCTGTTTCTATCTGGAGTCATTACCAAGGAGACATTAATAGGCTTTTAAAAGAAGCAATGAAAGAAACAAGTTCATCTTTCCCTTTAAGACTGAACATTGATATTTGATTTTCTTTGCCAGATGAAAATTGATTTCTAATGATTAATACATATATTTTTGATGTATACTTTTCAAAAGACAACTGAGAGATATTATGAGAGAAACATTCATTTCTTTAACTGTAGATGTTTAACTTAATTTCTCAAAGCAGTTCTTAATTTGAAAACCAATACTGAATTTTTAAAATAAAATGTAAGCATTGTAGGACAGTTGCACATTCTCTTTACTTACTGAATGCTTTGTGTTTAAATTATTTAAATACAAAAGATGCATGACATAAATTTAAGCTTTATACATCTATGTTTATTAAGTTAAATATTATTGCCCATCTTTTCTGTGAGGGCATTTCAGTTATTTAAATGAAAACCCAAGCCAATCAGCAGAATCCTTTGATACAGTTAATTCTTCTCTGAATTTAAGAATGTTACAAACAACATAGAAGTAAGAAATGAGAGAACTGTCATATGCTGGAATAATAAAGCTGAATAAAACAGCATGACTAAAGCAGGTTAAGAGGTAAATTTAGTTGTCACTTTAGACTTTTTTTTTTAAGAGACAGAGAGAGAATCAGAGAGAGGGATAGACAGGGACAGACAGACAGGAACAAAGAGATGAGAAGCATCAATCATTAGTTTTTCATTGCGCATTGCAACACCTTAGTTGTTCATTGATTGCTTTCTTATATGCGCCTTGACCGCAGGCCTTCAGCAGACCGAGTAACCCCTTGTTTGAGCCAGCGACCTTGGGGCCAAGCTGGTGAGCTCTGCTCAAACCAGATGAGCCCACGCTCAAGCTGTTGACCTGGGGTCTCGAACCTGCGTCCTCAGCATCCCAGTCCAATGTTCTATCCACTGCGCCACCTCCTGGTCAGGCTCACTTTAAACTTTTGACGTCTTAGTGAAATACCAAAGTCTTGTGATCTGATGGTATCAGCAATGTTTTCACTGTCAGTGTGGAGACATTAAATTATTTAACATATTATTTAAGATTCTGTGTGATATTGGTAACATATTTATCACAGCTAAAGGTCAGACATGGGCATTTAATCAGAATAGTTCATAATATCTCTTGTCTGGGACTAAGTACTGGATCCTTGAGAAATCACAGCAACAGTTGAAAAGTTATGAAATTCCTAAAATTGTGGAGATTAGATGAAAGATGGTAGCTAATTATTCACAATCTATCATAAATAGTATTAAAATAAGTAAGTGATATCAGACATGAACTTTGTTTTCTAAGACTTTATTTTATAGAGCATCTTCAGGTTACAGCAAAGTTGAGCAGAAGGTACATAGATTTCCCAGATACTTCCTGTCCCACAATACATTCATAGCTTCCCCCATTATCAATATTTCTCACCAAGTGGCACATTTTCTATTATTTATAAATTTACACTGAAGCATTATTTTTACACAAACCACTTACACTGACACATTATCACCCAAAGTCTATAGTTTATATTAGGTATCACTCTCAGTGTTGTATATTCTGTGGGTTTGGACAACTATATGATGACATATATCCACAATTGTAGTATTAATATGGTTACACTGCCCTAAAAAATCACGCGTTTAGTTTATTCACCTGTCCTCATTCTCAATCTCTGGCAACTACTGATCAGCTCTTTTTAAAATCTCCATAGTTTTGCCTTTTCTGGAATGACATATAGTTGGCATCACACAGCATGTAGCCTTTTCAAATTGACTTCTTTTGCTTAGTGATATATATGTCACTAAGAAAAAAATTTTTTACTTTGATTTTACAAGAAAAGTAAACAGAACTTTGGCTTTTTTTTTTTTCCAAAGAGAAATGATGATATAAATTTTGGGGGCTGCCAGGATTTCTGGACTGCCACTTTTAATGTTACGGAGTCCTTTGTTATAGTCACATCTCCCAGAAATCGTTTATGCAGGGGAATTAGCAGCGTAGAGTCAATGCAGTGAGCTTCCTTTCACTTTACTAGTGCATCACATTTTGAATGTGAGAAATACCATAGGGGGAAATAACGTATGCTGTGATATACCCACACTTAGGGGATGCATCTTGATGACACATGTGACATTATCGGAGGACCTAAGGAGCATTTAGAAATGTGGTTTAGTAAAGCAGGGGACTTAGAATGCAGTGACATAATCTCTTAAGGATTCCACAGTTGAGTAGGAGCCATAAGATAAAATGTTTATCTAATTACATTTTTCTTTTTTTTGTGACCTGAGTACCTTTTTAGTTAATTTATATGAGATTTAATTATTAAGATGATTATTTCTGGCATGTCATACTTGTCACACCTATTTTTTTATTTGTTGTTGACATTTAATTTTATTTACATATAATACAGAACTTTTTAAAATTTTTGGTATTTTATTCCAAGTTTAGAAACTTATTTTAGAAATTAAAAAATATTCTTCAATCTTCTAGTTTTTATAATATGGCTAATTTAGATATCTTACATAATTAATAACTTTAATTTTGTATGTATTTTATGATGTATTTAGCAGGAGGCAAAGAGCTCAACTATTTGTTTCCCAAATAGAATAATTCATTACACCTTGATTATCTCTTCTTTCCTCCACATTTTTATCTCTTTTAATAAGTATTAATTTATATGAGTAACTAACTTGTTTGTAAATTTATCTGTTTGGGGGATTAATATTGTACTAATTAATTATTTTTACTTTTAAATCTGACTAGATACTTAATAGGACTGATGCTTTATTACTCTTTAGTCTTTTTCTCCCACTTATTGTTTCAAACAAATTCTAGATTAGTATTTTACATACAATAAAATGACATTGTGTGGCTGTATATACAAACATTTATACATTTTGATGTTTTTGATGGATTTTTGCTTCCATTTTAGTTTCTAAGCCAAGAATATCTTCACCAATAATCAAAGCAATACAAAATAATGGTAAAAATATATATATTGAGTGTAGTTTTTCTTTTAAACTAGCATATCCAAAGATACAAAATGAAAATGCAGGCACAAAGTTTAAATTTTCACAGTATTTTGGGGAAGACAATTTATATGAATTAATCAGAAAATTCAGAATCCAATATCCCATGTATAATTATCTATGGAATGAAAATGGTGAAAAATCTGAATAAATAAACATTTATACATGAGAATGTTCTATTTTAAATGTAATCTCCATGCCAAAGTTACCCATATTTATATCTCCAGTCAGGACTTCTTCGTTGAATTTCAGATTGGAATATTTAACTGCTTACTTGATATCTGCAATTATACATATCAAACTTGAGGATAGGGAAATGGACAAGGCCTTGACCCTCAACCCATTCCTCTAGTAATCTGCTCCATCTCATTCAATGTAATCTCCTTATTTCCAGCTGCTCAAGCCAAAAATGCTGACATCATCCTTTGACCCCTCTTATTCTCTTACACCGAACATCTCATCTAATAATAGATTCAGAAATGGACTACTCCCAATCTCCATGGCAGCACTGCGGCCTGAGTCATTATGCCCTCACCTTTTTTGTGGCAGCAGCTTCTCAGTTGGCCTCTCTGTCTCTGAATTGCCCCTTTCAGTCTATTGCAGTGCAGAGACCAGAGTGAATTTTTTAAAAACACCCCTTAGACTATGCTGCTTGTCTACTCAAAACCTTCTAGTGACTTCCCAGCTCATTTAGAGTAGAAATCAAGTAGTTCAATGGCCTGAAAGGCCAACAAATCGATCATCGTGGCATCTCTCTGATTTTATCTTTCTTTTCCCTCCCCAGTCAGTGTGACTTCCTTTTGCTTCTTAAACGAACCAGGCTTGCCCCACTTGCCCCTGGCACAGCCTCCCTCCCTCCTCCAGCACCGTCCCATCACAGGACGATTTTGTCCCCTCATATCCTTCACGTCCTTTACTCAAACTTTTCCTTAGTGAAGCCTTCTGTGACCACCTCAGTTTATATGTGTGGCCCTCTGACACTTCCTTTTCTACATCCCTGTTCTATTTAATTTCCCCTCAGCTTTCATTTTTCTCTAACATACCATATATTATTTTATCATGTTTCTATTTTGTCTCCAACTAGTGTATAAGTTTAATGAGGGCACACATTTTGTCAGTTTCTTCTCTGCTATATCCCAGCATATAAAACAAACAGTACCTCGTACATAGAAAGTCCTCAGAAGTATTTATTGAAAAAATATGAAATTATTGATAGTTATAAAAATATAAATAATATTCAACAAATAATGTTCAATACTAAGGAACTTGTTTTAAAAGCTATGGGCATTCATGCATAGAATATTATGGGATCAAAAACTTGTAATGAGACCCTGGCCGGTTGGCTCAGCGGTAGAGCGTCGGCCTGGCATGCGGGGGACCCGGGTTCGATTCCCGGCCAGGGCACATAGGATAAGCACCCATTTGCTTCTCCATCCCCCCTCCTTCCTCTCTGTCTCTCTCTTCCCCTCCCGCAGCCAAGGCTCCATTGGAGCAAAGATGGCCTGGGCACTGGGGATGGCTCCTTGGCCTCTGCCCCAGGCGCTAGAGTGGCTCTGGTCGTGGCAGAGCGACGCCCCGGAGGGGCAGAGCATCGCCCCCTGGTGGACAGAGCTTCGCCCCTGGTGGGCGTGCCAGGTGAATCCTGGTTGGGCACATGCGGGAGTCTGTCTGACTGTCTCTCCCCGTTTCCAGCTTCAGAAAAATACAAAAAAAAACCCACAAAACTTGTAATGACAGAAAGTATGCCATTACATACAATGAAGAGGCTAAGTATAAAATAATTTATACAGTATAAGGTCATCCGTACTTAAAGAAGACAGACTAAATAGAAATGTGCTAAATTATAACATAGAAATGAGCTAAAATTATATCTCTGGGTTGTAGAGATAAATTTTATTCTTTTATATATATGTATGTTTTTTCCTTAAGTGAGAAGTGGGGAGGCAGAAAGACAGACTCTCACATGCACCCAGACTGGGACCCACACAACATGCTCCTTATTGGGCGATGCTCTGCCCCATTGGGGCCATTGCTATGTTGCTCGGTAACAGCTATTTTAGCACCTGATGTGAGGCCATGGAGCCATCATCAGTGCTTGAGACCAACTAGCTCCAACCGAGCCATGACTGTTGGATGGGAAGAGAGAGATAGAGAGAAAGGAGAGGAGGAGGAGTGGAAAAGTAGATGGTCACTTCTCCTGTGTGCCCTGACTGGGAATCGAAACAGGGACATCCATATGCCGGACTGATGCTCTACAGCTGAGCCAACAGAACAGGGCCTGTATTTTTTTTTCTGTGCTTTTTAGATTTTCTACAGATTTGCATTCTATTTTAATCAGCAAAATTAAAAAAAATAACAACAACAATAAAAACAGCAATAACATCTCCCAAAAAGACTGCTATTTTAAAATGGCTTTAATTAAAACAAAAACCTGATATTGGCGGGTTGGCTTTTTTATTTTTATTTATTTTTTTTGTGGCAGAGACAGAGAGAGTCATAGAGAGGGACAGATAGGGACAGACAGGCAGGAAGGGAGAGAGATGAGAAACATCAATTCTTTGTTACGGCTCCTTAGTTGTTCATTGATTGATTTCTCATATGTGTCTTGCCCAGGGGACTACAGCAGACCGAGTAACCCCTTGCTTGAGCCAGATACCTTAGGCTCAAGCTGGTGAGCCTTGCTCAAACCAGATGAGCCCGCACTCAAGTTGGTGACCTTGGGGTCTCCAACCTGGGTCCTCCGCATCCCAGTCCAACACTCTATCCACTGCGCCACCACCTGGTCAGGCTGGCTTGGCCTTTTTAAAATTATGTCTTCAGTCCTACATTTGCTGTGCCAATTTTGTGTGCCAGGTACTGTGGGGAGATAACATATGAAAAATACCCTCTTCTGTGTTTATGTCCTAAGTTTAGAGAGTAAGGGCACATTACGTCAATGACAGTAGTCATAAAACAGCTGGGATAGAGGTTGAAGCAAATATCAGGAGATAGGGCAGGGGGGAAGAGAGCGATCCCATTTGACTGAATTATTGAAAATGAAATCAAGTCTTATTTTGAAAAGTTTTCAAAGTGGGGTCCAACCCAAGTAATTAGGCTACATGGCAGCATGTTTTGATGTTGCACACTCAATAATTACAGTAACGGGCCCTGAAGTTACAAGTAAAAATGGTGTTAGTGCATAGCTGTAGCAAGTAGATAATACATTTCTCTAATCCAACCATATGAACTTCATTAATTCCACAACAGCAAGTACTCACTAACTCAAGCCCTGTGCTGGGTGCAAGGCTACAAAGCTGGGTGGGACTAACCAACTTGGAAACAGATAAGCACATGAGAAGATTACATAGAGGATTCTAAATGGTACAAAGTTATGAAAGCCCACTGATGCAGCATGTGACCCAACCTAGGATGGGATTTTCCATGAAGGAGTTGGGAGGCTTTCTAGAGAAAGTGATATTAAATGGAGAAATAAAAATACAGTTAAGTTTTTTCTAAGACAAGGGAGAAGTCATGGCAGGGGTGAGGAATGCTGTAGACCAGGGGTCCCCAAACTTTTTACACAGGGGGCCAGTTCACTGTCCCTCAGACCATTGGAGGGCCAGACTATAAAAAAAACTATGAACAAATCCCTATGCACACTGCACATATCTTATTTTAAAGTAAAAAAACAAAACGGGAACAAATACAATATTTAAAATAAAGAACAAGTAAATTTAAATCAACAAACTGACCAGTATTTCAATGGGAACTATGCTCCTCTAACTGACCACCAATGAAAGAGGTGCCTCTTCTGGAAGTGCAGTGAGGGCCAGATAAATGGCCTCAGGGGGCCGCATGTGGCCCGTGGGCCGTAGTTTGGGGACCCCTGCTGTAGACTTTCTGGAAGAAGAAAGATCATACATAAGGCTCAACTGAGAGAGAGACAGAGAGAAAGACACAGAGACAGAGAGAGCAAGCTAGCACGTGCCTAAGAGCACTCTTGTGTGCAGATGGAGCCACAGTGACTTCAGTATGATTGAAACCAAGAGGACCGGAGGATTGATATGCAGAAGGGACAAGCAGGGAGAGAGAACTCTAGGGTTTTTTAAACTATCACATGTATTGTGGTGTTAACAATTTGTAATAAATATCATGTCAAGATAAGTATTTTTCCTGTATATCTATATTATATGCAGTTAGGAGACCTCCATCATTTTTCTCTGTAGACAGAAGTGCCTTCAACAGTCATGAACATAATACTGTTTCTAATTTTGACTTAAGTTTAGTTTTTAATAAACTACAAACTAAACTTTCACCCACCAAGAAGGAAAGTACGCAAGAGTAAAGATCCAATTTATTTATAGTTTATTACGTAAAGAAATAAAGTCAGTTTGTTTCCCATATACTAATATAGAAATAATTATTTGTGAATATTTAAATACAGAGTATAGGACATTGGTCCTTAATGCTGTTATAAACCTTACAATAGACTCAGCCCCATATGGTGCTTCAGAACATGAAAGAGTTGGGAATCTTTCTGGCATTAAGAGGAAGATGTGTGTAGCATATATCCAGAACAGCGCATTCTAAATAAGATTTTATATTTAGAATTAATTAGACTCTTAGAGAAACACAATGATTGTTTATTCAACCTGATGCTTCAAATGATCTTTTGCCATAGCCTTTGAAACCAATCTGTCAAACAGTCATCAAGAGTAATTAGTTTATGCTAAACTTCCCCTATGAAATTTAAGGATGACAAAACAAATGGTTGGCTTCGTTACAATTCAATTTGTTATTACTTGATTGCTATTCTAAATATATAGTAAGATGATACGTCCATCATCATACCTGTCCCAGGCTGCCTTCTGTGCTTACTGCTCTAAATAAAATAGGGGACCTGCAATGCTGCTGTCAAGCTCTGTATCACTTGGAGATAGAAAAGAAACAAAAAAGAAAAGAACTACTATTAGATAAAAAAAAAACAAACTAAAACTAGATGCCAGCAAGAGTAGCTGTGGACTATGTGAGTGTCAGTCCAGGTCAAAGCCATAATCTGATGAGTATCAGCAGGAGTATAGAAACTGGGCATGGGTGTGTCTTCAGGAGACACAGGGCTGATAAAACCAGCAAGCAAAGAGCTATTAATACGTAGCTCTTAAAGAGCAAAGAGAGGAAAATATGAAGTAAGAGAATAAACATTGTTGGGTTTTGAACAGTGAGTTCCTTTCTAGGCCTTTGTATTTCATTATTAAATAAGGTAAAGATTATATAGAAAATTCTCAATTCCATTTTCGTACAAAATATTTAGGTATTTGATGCAAAATCTTTAATGTGATGGAAACATAAACTGAGATGAGCCCAGAGTTTTGCCTTGTCTACAGTCCCTCACCTTAAAATAGCCACTGAAGAAGCCCTTAGTAACCCAGGGTTCCCAGGAACACACGAGAGAAACACAGGAAAGAGTTCCCTCTGGTTCCCTTGTGCTCTGTTGCATATAGACAGGCCAGCATTGAGATGATGGCAGTTTGTAGACTTCCTTTCTCATGGCAGAGGTTAACTAGTTTGAAAGATAACGTATAAAATGAAAAGGAGATTACTTCTGAATTGGGAAACCAGAAACAAGAGATTAAGTAAGAATTAACCATTCTGTAATTTCCAAAAACTGAATTACAAAATAATTTGTTTCAACATTTTTTGTTTTATGATCCTATTCATTTAAAAATTATGTATAAATTAGGTAGACATAAAATGAGATAGAATCAATAAACTAAAAATATTTAAAAATTTTATTTTAGTAACTATTGTACACTGTTCTATATCATATATTTGTTATATTTAGGGGGCAAATTTACAAAGGTGGGCCTGACTCCAAATTGTGCTGAAGCTACTGTGGTAAAAACAAGTAGTAAAGGAGAAAAAGCCCAAACAGTAGAACTGGAGGTTAAAAACATGAGGGTGGACTGAAGAAGATATTGGCGAGAGTAGTACTACTGTCAGGAACCAGGCTGGTCCAATCTCAGGGGGGCTTAGGGTAAGAAATCTACAGAGTGGACAACACTCAAAATGAAACGAAAGGAAGGCGGACTTGCCATTCTGAGTGACTGGTGAATTGATCAGGAACCTAACCAGTGTATGTGCAATAGTTTATTTTCTGTAATGGTGTCTTCTACATAGCCATAGTAGATATGTTGTTATTGTGTCTACTGATTCAACACACCAACAATGTTTGTTCTGTTATAGAGAAGGAACTATGAAAATAATTTTATATTAACCAGATCTATAACAGTCAGCCTGAATAAATCTGACAGACACACTTTGAAGGTAAATTAGAAAAAGATATCCAGCCTGACCTGTGGTGGTGCAGTGGATAAAGCGTCGACCTGGAGCACTGAGGTCACAGGTTCAAAACCCTGGGCTTGCCTGGTCAAGGCACATATGGGAGTGGATGCTTCCTGCTCCTCTTCCCTTCTCTCTCTCTCAATTTCTTTCTCTCTCTCAATTTCTTTCTCTCTCTCAATTTCTCTTTGTCTCTAAAAATGAATAAAGTCTAAAAAATTCTTTAAATAAAAAAAGGTACCCAACACAATACCACATTGATATAGCAACTACCACTATGTGATATTTAAAAAAATCATAGACCCAAGCAATGGGCTGTATCAGGACAGGCCTCCCAAGGGCATCCCTCACGTTTTAGAATGTGAAAGAGCTTGTCCAGTTTTGTGTATCTTGACAGTGATCTCTGTTATTTATCATCGTCTAAATCTGTGATTTCTTTTTAAATAATACATTCACTTTTAGCCTTAAAATGCTTTATCTTCCTATTGCACCTCTGAGTAATTAATATCAAATCTATTTTCATTATGGAAATAGGTAGAGCAACCCTGAGAATTCACTTAAACCTTCCATAGTACTGCCTTCACTAATGTATTCATCATAGCTGTTTCTTAAAAAAAACTGTTTTCCCTTTCACTGAAGTAGAGATTGCACTCCTTTCTCAGGCTGCTGTTTTCCCCGGGTGCTGGGGTGACCGTGCTCCGTTGCCTTTGCCATTCTGTAGCTACTGCTTGCCTCTTGGGCAGCAATGGGATTATTCTCGTTATAGACTTCTCCTCTCGGTTCCTCTTATAGATCTTGACATAAGCTCTTCTGAAAGTCATTCCATATGCATATGTTTCTTCAGTCAACAGCATCCTGTACACTGCTGCATCATTTTAGAATATAATAACTTTCAACTTAAATACTGTATGTATAGGCCAGCCTGTGTCATTTATAGCCAATCAGACATCAGAGAATACAGGCCAAGGGCAAACAGTATCAGGACCAACCCTGCTACTTACTTTTCCCATCTAGGTAATAAAACATATGTACTCTCTCTCTCTCTGTTTTTGAATAACTCCTATCTTTTTAGTCACAGTTGTTAATTTTATTATACTTTGAAGAATAAATCTACAAAATGGGAGAAAATTATAAAAGACGTTGTCTAAAACGGGGCAGGTTCTTAAAATGGGAAATTTTGGAAAAGATTCCGAATTGTCAGCACCATTTTGTGTCCTCTGTTAGCGTTAAAAAAAAAAAATAGAAAGAAAGAGAAGTGTCTTATTTTGGCTTGCAAGTGCAAAGCCATGTCTGCTTTCTAGGTGCTTTAAAGCTTCTTCTGAGGTTGGCTCACATGGAGAACCGGCGACGTTACAGCCACGGCTCTTCTTCTTTGGACGTAGAGCAGCAGCCAAGTCATTTGCTTGGAAAGAAAGACCATCCTCACCTTTGCTCTCTTAGGTTTTGATGAAAGAATAATCAGTCTTGGTACAACTCTGTTCTTTTCAGCAGTGATTCACCATAGGTCCACCATTCCACACTTTCATTGGAAACAATTTGTATAAATGTATGAGTAACAGAAAAAGATTTCGAGATCTGTCAGAACCATTGCCAATTACTGGAATTATCAGTTATTTCTCATTTGTTCTATAAGAAATAAATCTATTTATTTTATAAGAAAACGAATGCTTTGGATGCTTCAATTGTGAAACTGATTAGGCCTTATCTTAAAAACCCATATGGAATAATTAAAAAAGAATCTATATATCTCTGCTTGACAGCAAAGACAGAGCTCTCACAGTTCAACATCATAGAGAAATATGATGGTTATGTCTTTAAATCTTAACTTTATTATTTTCAAGAAATGTCTTTGTGTAGATAAGAAATGCCAGACATACACTCAAAACATATAATGTATGATGGAATACCAAACAAATGCTTACCTGGAAATGAAGTCTACGTAATTATCAGGACTTAGAAGCAATTTGATTTTTAATAAGTGCTTGGTTCATGTTAGCACATTAAATAATGCATTATAGGCACTAACTTATAGCTACTGTATCATTAAAAACAAACAAAAACTTATTTTCTTGTAGCGGTACCAGACGTGAAGTAACAGAGACTTTTAGTCTGCTCACATGCCAGGTACATAAAAGCCTGCTCTCAGACACGGTGGGTGGGCCACTCCCTGCCGCGCGTCGGCGGGACATCTGCAGGGTCTCTCCAGTGCGCTCTGCTTTGACACCCTCCACAGAGAGGAGGCGGATCTGTGGAAGGGTGGCCCGAGGGACAGTAAGAGTCAATGATGACTGCCATGTGCTAGCTCTTTTTGTTTTAATTGGAGTTATTGAGGTACAGATTCGGGTGTGAAACTCCTAAAACATCATTTGCACACTGCATCGTGTGCCCATCACCCCAAGAAAAGTCTCTTTTGTCCCATTTACCACCCCTCTTTTCCCACCTCCACCTACCCACTGCCCCCTTCCCTCTGCTGTCGCCGCACTGTTGTGTGTGTGTGTGTGTGTGTGTGTGTTTTGCTCAATCCCTTCACCTTCTATTTTCTAGTCCCCCAGCACCTGTCCCCTCTGAGGGCTGTCAGTTTGTTTCATGTATCCATGTCTCCGCTCTGTTTCTATATTTTTTTATCAGTTTAATTTGTCCATTAGGTTCTCCATATGAGATCATCATTTTCTCCTTGTTATATACAATTTCTTTCACTAATTCTCACCATTTCCTTCTGCTTTTCTTTTGATTCTGTTTTAATCAGCTACTTCAAAGCAAAGAGAAGCTACTTAATATCTGTATCAATAATTTTACTGTTACATTGTATAACTTAAAAAAATTGAGTTTCCAAAACTAATATTACTTTTTTTTTTGCAGAATTTAAAATTTTTTTCACCTGGCCATTGGTGGCGCAGTTGGATAGAGCATCAGACTGGGATGCAGAGGACTCAGGTTCAAGACCCCGAGGTCGCCAGCTTGAGCATGGTCTCATCTGGTTTGAGCAAGGCTCACCAACTTGAGCCCAAGGTTGCTGGCTTGAGCAAAGGGTCACTTGTTCTGCTGTAGCCCCCTGATTAAGGCACATATGAGAACGTAATCAAAGAACAACTAAGGTGCCTAAAAGAAGAATTGATGCTTCTCATCTCTTTCCTTTTCTGTCTGTCTGTCCCTATCTGTCTCTCTCTCTCTCTGTTGCTCTCACAATAAATAAATACATAAATAAATAAATAAATAATTTCCATTGATTTGAAATAAAGAATGAAATAAGAGACAGAGAAAGAGAAGCATTAACACATTGTCACTTGGTTGTTCAATTAGTTGTGTAATCATTGATGACTTTTTTTACATGACTTGACAGGGAAGTCAACCCGTGACCTCTGGTGCACGTGATTGATGCTTTACCTACTGAGATACCCTGCCAAGGCCTTTGCAGCTTTTTGTTATGAGATATATTTTATATATTATAAGCCTTGAAGGTGTACTACAATACAGTTCAGTGGTTTTTAGTGTATTCACAGAGTTATGGAACCAGCATTAAAATCTAATTTTCTTTCTGGCTTTATGGAATTGTCTATTCTGGATATTTCACCTAAATGGATTTATACCATATGTGGTTTTTTGATACTGCCTTCTCTCAGCATAATATTTTCTTTTTTTTTTTTTTTTTCAGTCCTTCTCATCTTGGAATCATCTCTTTTTTTTTTTTAATAAATTTTTATTAATGGTAATGGGATGACATTAATAAATCAGGGTACATATATTCAAAGAAAACATGTCTAGGTTATTTTGTCATTAAATTATGTTGCGTACCCCTCACCCAAAGTCAGATTGTCCTCCGCCACCCTCTATCTAGTTCTCTGTGCCCCTCCCCCTCCCCCTAACTCTCTCCCTCCCTCCCTCCCATGTCCTCCCTCCCCCCACCCCTGGTAACCCCCACACTCTTGTCCATGTCTCTTAGTCTCATTTTTATGTTCCACCAATGTATGGAATCATGTAGTTCTTGTTTTTTTCTGATTTACTTATTTCACTCCTTATAATGTTATCAAGATCCCACCATTTTGCTGTAAATGATCTAATAATATTTTCAAATTCGTCCATGTCATAACATGTACCGGTACTACATTTGTTTTGTGTTTTTTTGTGTATTTTTTTATTAATTTTAATGGGGTGACATTAATAAATCAGGGTACATATGTTCAGAGAAAACATTGCCAGGTTATTTTGACATTTGATTATGTTGCATACCCATCACCCAAAGTCAAATTGTCTTTCATCACTTTCTATCTGGTTTTCTTTGTGCCTCTTTCCTCCCCCAACCCTCTCCCTTCTCCCCCCTCCCCATAACCACCACACTCTTGCCCATATCTCTTAGTCTCATTTTTATGTCCCACCTATGTATGGAATCATGCAGTTCTTAGTTTTTTTCTGATTTACTTATTTCACTCCGTATAATGTTATCAAGATCCATCCATGTTGTTGTAAATGAACTGATGTCATCATTTCTTATGGCTGAGTAGTATTCCATAGTATATATGTACCACATCTTCTTTATCCAGTCATCTACTGAAGGGCTTTTTGGTTGTTTCCATGTCTTGGCCACTGTGAACAATGCTGCAATGAACATGGGGCTGCATGTGTCTTTATGTACCAGTGTTTTTGAGTTTTGGAGGTATATAATCATATTTCATTGTTTGGATATACCCCATATTTGTCCACTTATCAGTAGCTGATGGACATCAACCCTGTTTCTGCTTTTTCTCTATTATGCATAATGCTACTATGAATTTCCTGCACATGTTCATGTATTGATACTATGTTTTCAGTTTCTTTGGATATAGATCTAGGAGTGGAACTGCTGGACTATAAAGAATATTGAGTATTTGGAGGAACTACCATACTTTTCTGAAGTAGCTGCACCATTTCACATTCCCACAGCAATGTATGAGGGTTTCAATATCTCTACATTCTCACAAACACTTATATTGGTCTTTTATATTTAGCTACAGTTGTAGGCATGCAGTATCTCATTCTGTTTTGATTTGCACTTCCTTAATGACTAATGATGTTTAGCAACCTTTTACGTGTTTACTGACTATATATCTTCTTTGGAGAAATATCTAATGAAATATTTTGTGCATTTCTGGTTGGATATCTTTTGTCATACATATGATTGCCAATATTTTATCTTTTTACTTTGAAAAGCGAAGAGTGAGTTTTCTTTTCACTTTTTTGGCTGTGTCCTTGGACACTCAAGAGTTTCCTTTTCTATTGCTTCTATTTTGTATGTCAGAACGAAGAAATTATTACCTAGCCCAAGGTCACAAAAATTTACTCCTATGGTTTTTTTCTAGGAGTTATATAATTTTCATTCTAACAATTAAATCTAGAATTCATCTGAACTAGTTTTTTGTGTGTGACGTGAGGTAGGGATACAAATTTAATCTTTTGCATGTGGCGATCCAGTTGTTCCAGGAACATTTCTTGAATGACTATACTTTTCATTTTGAGTTATCCTGACACCCTTGTTCAAATGAACTGACCCTAAATATAAGAGCGTTTATGTCCAAACTCTCAATTCTCTTCTCATTGATATATATGTCTATGTTTATGCTAGTATCACAATATCTTGATTACTGTAAGTTTTTACTTGGGTTTTAAATTGGGAAGTGTGAGCCCCTCAAATTTTGTTCTTTTTCAAGAAAGTTTCGGTTATTTGGTACCTTGTATTTATATAATGAATTTTAGATCAGCTTCCTGCTGCCCCTGAAAAGAAAGTTTGTATATTGAAAGCGACTGTGTTGCCATCTTAACAATGGGAAGTCTCCTGATCTGTGAACTTTGTATGTATTTCTGTTTACTCAGATTACCTTTCATTTCTTTCTATAATGTTTTATAATATTCAGTATATAAATCTTGCACTTCTTTTGTAAATTTATTATTAGATATTTTATTGCTTTGTTATTATTTAAGAGTGTTTTATAAATATCATTTTTCATATCTTTTTTTAATTTCTAATGCATTCAAAGTATTTGATTTTTCCCAAAACCCACTTTTGGTTTGGCTGATTTTGTTATTTTATTTATAATCTAATCTTTATTATTTTTTCCTTCTGCTTGCTTGGGTAAAGCTTGATCTTGGTTTCTTAAGATAGAAGGTGAGGGTATTGATTTGGGCTCTTTCCTCTTTCTTAATGTAGGCATTTGCAGCTGTAAATTTCCCTTCTAGTATAGCATTAGCCATATCCCATAAGTTTTGTAATACTGCATTTTCTCCTTCCTTGTGATTTTTTCACTGACTTATTGGTTATTTAGAAGTATATTGCTTGGTTACTATGCATTTGTATATTCACAAGGATCTAAAGATTTGGACAAAACATTGACTAGGATCTGGGGATGGTACTTTTAACAGATTTCCACAGGCAGCAAGATCTCTTTATTGTCTGCTGTGCTACCAACTTTCACTACCACACCATTGAGCTAGGAGGAGGGGAAGGGAATAGTTTCCAGTTAAAATGCTGCTTACATAGTGGTTTTGTAGGTTATCTTGACTAGGTGCTTTTTCATTTCTTCTGGGGCTTTTTTAATGACCAAAGTTCTCAAATGGCTTATAGTCAGTGAGTTCAGAAGTTCCACACTGTTGTCCTAGAACTTGATTCCCCAGAATGACTCTTTTAATCTTCACAAAGAGTTTTGAATCACAATGGTTTTATTTCCATTTTCAACCAAGTGAATCACAGTCCAGAGATGAAATAGTCTGTTTAAGATCATGCTGCTCATTTATAATGTAGAATTTAACCCAAATCTGTATCTCTTGTTCTTTAGTACTGTATTCTTTTCACCGTATCACAGTTCATTCTCTGCACTGACATTTACTTAAATCTTAGATGCTTTGACCTAGAAGGAACCTCAGAGATAACCAGGTTAAATCCTCTCATTTTATAGATGAAAAAAGAAACTGCAGTCCAAAGTGGTAAAGTGCCTCTCGCAAAATTTTATTGCTAGCCACTTTAATATTTGTTCTTTGTGCTTTATGTGTACCGACCCAAATTGAATGATGAGGCAGTTAAATTGTTTGTTATAGGCATAAGGGACTGTTATTACTTTCAAAATCAATTTTTTATTCTGTTTCAGTTTCAAGACAGCCCTACAAATTTTATTTATTTATAATGGTGATGCTCTATTAAACTACATCATAGATGTATTAGTTTCTATTGCTGTGTAACAAGTCCCAACAAACTTAGTAACTTAGCGTAATACCCATTTATTATTGCACGGTTCTATAGTCAGAAACAGGGGCATGACATGATTGAGTCATCTTTTAATTATCTCACACAGTCAAAATCGAAGTGTTGATTGCATATACTTTCATCTGTTGCTTGGGGTACTCTTCTAAATTTATCCAGGTTGTTGGAAAAATTTAGTATCCCATGGTCGTAGAATGAAGTACCAGTTCTTTTTTTAGCTTTTATCTATGAGCTCCTCTCAGCTCCTTGAATTTGATTTCAGACCAAGCCACTGGCTACAAGAGTAGAAAAAAGAGAGAGAAGGGGGAGAGGGAGAGGAAGAAAAGGAGGAGATGGTCCTTCTCCCGTGTGCGCTGACCGGGGAGATTGAACCCAGGACATCTGCACACAGGCCAACATTCTATCCACTGAGCAACCAGCCAGGGCAGTATCTTTTTCTAAACTCAGCTGATTTGGGACATTAATTATATGTATAAAAATCTATACATAGCAACATGTAGATTACTGTTTGGATAACTGGAAGCTACTGAATGTACCCAAGGGAATAGAAATTTTGAGGTCCATCTTAACATTCTAATACAATAGATATACCTTCTTTTTCTTTTTTTTAACAACATTCTGACTCTTTTAGAGAACAATAATTAGGCCCATGTGTATTCACTGAAGATAGTACATCACTTGAGGCATATTTTAGAATTCACTATGCCCAGCTGTCATTAAGTTAAGAAAGAAACCCTAAAGCTCAATCTGGATTTAATATTAGTAGACAGAAGAGAATCCACATATCAAAAAGGACACATAGCCTGACCAAGGGATGGTGCAGTGGATAAAGCATCGGACTGGGATGTGGAGGACCCAGGTTTGAGACCCCGAGATCGCCAGCTTGAGTGCGGGCTCATGTGGTTCGAGCAAAACTCACCAGCTTGGACCCAAGGTTGCTGGCTTGAGCAAGGGGTTACTCAGTCTGCTAAAGGCCCACGATCAAGGCACATATGAGAAAGCACTCAGTGAATAGCTAAGGTGTCGCAATGTAGAATAAAAAACTAATGATTGATGCTTCTCTTCTCTTTGTACCTGTCTGTTTGTCCTTGTTTATCCCTCTCTCTGACTCTCTCTCTGTCTCTGTAAAAAAAAAAAGACACATAGTTAAAACATAAACTAAATCATATATTACAATATCATATACATATTATAATATACAATATTTTTCCACTTTAATTAAACTTCATCAAATTTAAGCCAATAGTTTATGTTGATTAAACACTAGTTGATGAACAAGTAAAAATTTCATGTTCCATCCTAAGAATTTATATTTAGTTACAAATTTCCTTCATAAAGTTATAATTTAAAGTGATCTGCAAAAATGTGCTCATAAAAAAAGCCAGATAACAATTATATCCCAAGTCACATTTAGCATAGGAGCTCTGGACAATTGACTTTAAAGCAGCCCAAGGTAAATCATTATGTTTAATTAAACAATACAGCATGACAGTCAGGTTGACTATAAGTAGACATTTACTTTTCAAAGTTATTGAAACGCATGCATTACTTTCAGGAAGAACTAAAAAAATCACTTTACCTAAGACATTTTTCTTTGTCATGGGAAGAAAATGAATTAAGATGTTCTCAAATTGCTAAATAGTATTCTCAGTTGAAAAGTATATTTCTGACTCTCCATAAACTTTAATCTTTTTCTTCAGAAGTTCCAAAAGTCAACCACGATTTTCCTTAATTTTCAGCATTTTTTAAGGAGAAAAGGAGAGATAGTGAGTCAGACTCCCTCATGCGCCCCAACCAGGATCCACCCAGCAACCCCATCTGGGGCTGATGCTAAAATCACCAAGCTATCCTCAGTGCCTGAGGCCAACATTTGAACCAATCAAGCCAGTGGCTGAGGGAGAGGAAGAAGGAAAGAAGGATAAGAGAGAAGGGGTAGGAAGTAGATAGTTTCTCCTCTTGTGTGTCCTGACCAATAATCGAACCGAGGATATCCATATGCCAGGCCAATGCTCTATCCACTGAGCAGACTGGCCAGGGACTCAGGATTTGTTATAATTATTTTTTCTCTATAATGTTGCTAAATATTATGACTATAGCACACTCAAGAACAAATGTCTGCATGTCATATAGTTATTTCCATGAATTATAAAAAATGAGTAGTCAAATAATATTACAGAAAGCACCATATTCAAAGGTTGCTTTTTCTAATTAAATATGCATCTGACCAAGTGTTTTTAAAAATAAAATGGTATCTTCAAAAAGTATCTAGATATTGGGATACAAAGATCAGCTAAAGTAGGTAGGGCTCCTCATGTTAGTCCAAAGAAAATTAATCTCTTCTGACCTTTATCCTCATAGGGAGTGGACCCAAACCCTGTTGGATTACATAAATTCTGTTCTATTGATGAGCTAGGTCCCTGAACTCAGCTAAGTATTTTATCTCGAAAAATGCACAGTTCTGTGATGACTCCTCTTGACTTTAAGTTATGAACATCTGTGTCTTTTAACCTAAGGAATTTGTTCAGACTCCAGCAATTCTACTGCTGGTAAAGTGATGATCTCCTCTAGGGTAGTTTGTGACTAGTCCTGAAGTCTACAGGACTCTAGTGTCTCTGTGATTTCCAGAGTCACTCTACAACTCAATAGCATCAAGGACACATAGACTATGAAAATATATGGTATCACTCTAGAAGGCAACTGAATAAACCAACATGTGTATTTAATATACTCTTCTATGCCCTCTTCTCTTATATAACTTAAAGAACAGTTATAGTCTCACAGAATTTTAGGTCTTTTATCTCAGCCTTCTAGCCAAAGTTAGTTCTCTGCTACCTTCCAGGAATTCTTTTTGGTAATGTCCACCAATGGGACACATTTATATAAAATCTATTCTATGTTAAAGCAATATAGTTAATAAAGCAATTTCTATTAAATTTAACCAAAATCTGACTCCTTCTAACTCATAGCATAAATCTACATGTGGCTATCTGGAATCACATAGTTAATTAAATCTGTTAACTATTTTCAGAATAATAGTATTAAGTATTTCTCCTCTATTTTACTTCTATTCCCCCAAATCAGTGAAATTTTTCCAGGTTACTTATAGTGTCAGTAGAAAACCCACATAAAATTGACTAACATTTATTGTGAGTCTACTATGGTCAAGGAAGTATGCTGAGAGGTGGGATAGAAAAATAGATAAAATAGGGAGCCGTATTCAAGGAAATCACAATTAATTCAATAAAGTATCTTATAGTTACCTTTAAAAATCTATTTCCAAGAAGGACAAGAAAGTTTAACTGATGACTCAAGCCTGACAGGATCTATGTCGTTTTTAAGTTACGTTGAGATTTAATGCTTACATGTGGACATTGTGTCATTTAAAGAGCTGCCCACATATTTCTAAACTGCATTCTGTTCATAAAGAATTTGGAGTCTTCTTTCCCCAAGGGCAACTTTTCAGCTTTTATAAAAGATACTGATTCTATTACCATTGTAAATTTCCAATTAAATAGCATATTTCTTCTGGAGAATTAAACAACTCTAGATATTAATAGTAACCACCTTTGTAGCAACCCATACATGCAGACAGAATCTCATAATAATTGTGATTATTTTGGAGAACAATAGAAGAAGAGCATCATGATGTTTGCATATTTCAAGTGGTATAATTGAGGAGTTTTAAGGTTTATTATAACACGATATTATATTCTTTTATGAGATTAGATTCACTATAGTGTCTGTATATTCACATTTTAAAATTGTGTGCTAATTCTCTTTGATATTAATATGTACTTTGCTAAGGTTTAAATAATACATGTAAAGCACAATAGTGAGATTGAAATTCAATTTACTCTCTCCAGAAAAGTCAGTTACTCAGTTTAGCTATTCCATTAATTAATTCATTCATTTAGTGATAAGCACTATATTAATAATATAAAAATGAAAGAGATTCAGCAAATTCCTTGTTTCATAAAGGAATCAGGCAGGTAAATAACCCCATGAAAAGCATTTTGCTCAGGGCTCTAATAGAAGAATATTAAAGATTTAGCAGTGTCTTGAAGTAAACTTCTTACCTGGAATGCTCAGGGACCGCATCCTAGAGAAAAAAAAAAAAGAGCAGATGCAAGATGTGAGCAGGATTTGCCAGGGAAGAAGGATGCTGAGCTGTATGTCGGCAGCAACTGTGAATATCTTTTTCACGCTGTATTCCCAGAACCTAACACCATTCTTTGCACAGAGTAGAGTTCAGTAAAAATTTCAGTGAATGGATGATTTCCAAGCAATGAAAATGGCAAATGCATAGTCATGGAAGTGTGAATTTGACAGAATCTTGAAACTGAAATTAACCAAGCCTGTCTAAAATATAGAGATAATGATAAGGAGGTAGGCAGTAACTCAAATATGTGGAATTTTGCACATTATATAAGATAGTTTTTTTTTATAAAAAGTTTCACCATCTTATTACTTCTTTGGGTGCTTCAAATTTATCTTTTTTAACATGTAACTCATGCATAAATTTTAGAAACATATTTGTTTGTTTTTCCAAAAAAAAAAAAGAGAGAGAGAGAGAGAAAAGAAAGAGGGAGGAATATAGAGGGGCAAGAGATGGAGAACATAGAATGAATTGCCTTTGTGGTAGGACTAGCATAGAAATCAGGAGATAGAATTAAAACCAAGCAGTGCTTTGTGGAAATTTTAGCTTCTGCAGAGCTTCAGTCACGTTCACCAAAACACCCACGTATGCACGCATCCTGGGCAAAACAAAACAGTGTGCTTACCAGTAAATCCCCACTTTGGGGCAACATCCAAGGGAGTCTACTATTTCACTCTCCCCTGGCAATCTGCCACCCCAAAAACCTGTCGCATATGGAAATGCTGTAGCTGACATTTTGTGAAAAACGAGGCCTGTATTCAATGTCAGTGTGTATGTTCTTTTCTTATATTACTAAAACAATCGCCATGCTTGCTTTTGAAAGCTTTTGAGTGTTAATAATAAAATACTCAAAGGAAAACCAGAGCTTTAACTCTTCATTTATAGTAACAATTCAGTTCATCTGCCCCTGGGAGGTGAGTTAGTTTAAAAACAACAAACCTCACAGTAGACTATTTAAAAATTATCATTACTTAGATGGAGAAAGTAATGCCAAAATTTTGCTCCCAAATTAAATACACACACACACACAAATAACATAATAGACCCTTTAATTATTAAAAAACATCTTTTTATTGCTCTTTTTTTGAAACAAAAGATTACCTGTGGAGATTTTGTTCTCATGCTTTAAAAACTCAAGTAGTAAAACAAATATAACCTTATTAACAGTCTCCTAAAGAAGATCAAAATTAACAGTTTAAATCATCTACAACCCAATTTTCTCCAAAATATGAGATAGTTCTTTAGTTAGGTGTTAGATGTTTATAGAGGCAAATTAATGGTGAGGGGTCCCCGAAATGCCACTTGGTGATACTGTAAGCACCTACCTCCTTAAGTACTTTATAAATTAAAGGTTGATTATTTGCTTTACCCGAGAATTCTTCCTTTTACTAGAAATGCACCAGAGGATTCTTTTAATTAGTTGGTTCCCTACGTGCCTGTAAAATAAGGAGATACTAAGGCTCTATGCCTTTTAGCTCCTTTTAGAAGTTTATCCTGTTTCTGTTTTTAACTTTTTGGCTTCAGTGTTGCCTTTATGCAGATCTCTTGGTCTGATCCATTGCACAGTGTAAGTGCACAAAGATCTCCTGAACATCATGCTGGGCTCTGAGTTCAATCATGGAATACACAAAGAAGACTGGTGCCTGTATTTGTAGTCAAAGAACGAAGAAGCATATACCACTGCTCACTTTCAGGTGGCCATCACCAACTCTTGTCACCAGAATAGCACAGGGATTGTTATTCACAGGGGCTTATTGTTAGCCATAACTGTTGGCATAAGAACCATTTGCACATAGAGGAAACATGTCTGGTTTTAATGGGAGACACTGTAAAGAGGTGTGGCGTCCGAAGCTTTCCAGAAAAGAAATGAAGGTACAAAAGTCAAGATCATCATGTATCATGAAAGATGTTCTGATAGTCTGAGCAGAGTTTACCTGGAAGAAGGGTCAGAAGAGACCCTGAAATTAGAGAATGGAATGAGATGAGGGAGGTAAAGGAAACATAGTGCAGCTTGGGGTCTAATGATAAAGGAACTTGACTGTATTGCTAAGGGGACTGCATTTTGCTCTCTAGGTAGCAAAAACCATTCATATTTTCAATAAGTGAATATAGTGATTATATCATGGTTTTTCTGACCAAAACTTGCAACAGAGAATAGGAAGGATTTAAGACTAGAGAGAAGCAAAGCAAGAAACACCAATGTTTCATAGGACTCCATCTGGAAAATATTATAGACTTGAATTGTGATACTAGCATTAAAAAGGGAAGAGAAAGAACAGATTGATGTATGAAGAAGGGATTGTAGAACTTAAAGACCAACTAGATGGGTTACAGATGAGAGTAGAGACATGCTTGTTATCTACTCCTGACCACAAGATGACTGGCAATGCCATAAACCAAGTATGTTTCATTTTGTCTGCACCAAAAGTTTTGTGTTTCTGACCATTTCTTAAAGTATTTCTTCTATTTTATACTGTGACAAGTCTAAAAAATGTTGTAGATATTTTGTTAAGAGTCGTAATTTTAAAACAATTTTAATATGAAAATGTGTTTGACTCTTGGCCCTGGCCGGTTTGCTCAGCGGTAGAGCATTGGCCCAGCGTGTAGAAGTTCCAGGTTCAATTCCCGGCCAGGGCACACAGGAGAAGAACCCATCTGCTTTTCCACCGGACCTCCCCCTCTCCTTCCTCTCTGTCTCTCTCTCTCTCTTCCTCTCCCGCAGCCAAGGCTCCATTGGAGCAAAGTTGGCCTGGGCACTGAGGATGGCTTCATGGCCTCCACCTAAGGCACTAGCGGGCACGGGTTGCAATGAAGCAACTGCCCAGAGGGGCAGAGCATCACCCCCTGGTGGGCATGCTGAGTGGATCTCGGTTGGGTGCATGCGGGAGTCTGTCTTTTAGTTTCCCTGCTTCTCACTTCAGAAACATACAAAAAAAAAAGTGACTCTTTTGTAAATCTAAAATAAGCAGTTCCATTGCCTTGGCTATATATTTGAGATGTCTCTTCCCACTGGGGGATAAGTACTGCATTACAAAAGATGATCACTTGATTTTATTCGCTTAACTGGATTTTAGAGTTGGAGAAGTCTTCTTCATCAGGGTAGATCCTTGTTTATGTTACCTGTTATCATTATTTCTCTGACTATAGTAAGGAAAAGCAAATGCAAACAAGTGACCTAAATCTTATTATTAACTGACTTGTTTATCAACAGAAGTGCTCTAGACAGGAACTTCTAGTGGAATAAGCAGGTCGTCGATCTATTCCAAAGAAGTGACTTTTAAAGTGGAAGATTCTGTGTTATATGCTCATAAATATGTGAGTAAAGCTTAGTCACATTTGAATAACTTCCTGACAGATTTTCAAAGGCATAAATGTCCAGGTCCTAAGAAAGTTGATGCTTTTACATAGTAATTTTATCTTATAATTTCAAGTTTTTGAAGCTAAAAAATATGAGGCTGAGTGGTACAAAATTTTTTTTATTTTTATTTTTTTATTTTTTGTATTTCTCTGAGGTTGGAAACGGGGAGGCTGTC
Organism: Saccopteryx bilineata; assembly: GCF_036850765.1. NCBI lineage: Eukaryota > Metazoa > Chordata > Mammalia > Chiroptera > Emballonuridae > Saccopteryx > Saccopteryx bilineata. The sequence continues at coordinate 19,518,031 of NC_089495.1, forward strand.
AGACAGACTCCTGCATGCATCTGACCCGGATCCACCCAGCACGCCCACCAGGGGGCAATGCTCTGCCCATCTTGGGGCGTCGCTCTGCTGCAATCAGAACCATTCTAGCGCCTGAGGCAGAGGTCACAGAGCCATCCTCAGCACCCGGGCAAACGCTCCTCCAATGGAGCCTTGGCTGCGGGAGGGGAAGAGAGAGACAGAGAGGAAGGAGAGGGGGAGGGGTGGAGAAGCAGATGAGCGCTTCTCCTGTGTGCCCTGGCCGGGAATCGAACCCGGGATTCCCACACATCAGGCCGACGCTCTACCACTGAGCCAACCGGCCAGGGCCGGTACAATTTTTTTTTTTGTATTTTTGTATTTTTCTGAAGCTGGAAACGGGGAGAGACAGTCAGACAGACTCCCGCATGCACTCAACTGAGATCCACCCGGCACGCCCACCAGGGGGCGATGCTCTGCCCGCCTCCGGGGCGTCGCTCTGCCGCTACCAGAGCCACTCTAGCGCCTGGGGCAGAGGCCAAGGAGCCATCCCCAGCGCCCGGGCCATCTTTGCTCCAATGGAGCCTTGGCTGCGGGAGGGGAAGAGAGAGACAGAGAGGAAGGAGGGGGGGGGGTGGAGAAGCAAATGGGCGCTTCTCCTATGTGCCCTGGCCAGGAATCGAACCCGGGTCCCCCGCATGCCAGGCCGACGCTCTACCGCTGAGCCAACTGGCCAGGGCCCCGGTACAATTTTTTAATATAAGTCAACTTGGGGTAAAATAGAGGAAAAATCTAGTAAAGATATAAATGCTAGGGAATAATACTGGAAGTTGAAAAGATTTTACACCATATTAGAATGCATGGCGATCATCATTTAAGATACAAAGGTGTTTTGTTTTTTCCATCTAGATGATCTCTGTTGTTCAAAAATATTTTAAAATAATAATTGACCGCCTTTGTGCTCTACAGAAATATACTGTTCCAAAAAAATTAAGGGATATCTCAAAATGAATATAAAGCTGTAAAATATCCCCTAATTTTTGTGAGCAGTGTATATTGATTTGGAAATTGATGAGATCAAAGAGAAGGTTGAGTTCTCACCTATAGAAAGTCTTTCTATAAATAGTTTGCAATTTTCTTAACATATTTGGATATATTTTGTACAAAACAAAGTGCCACCCATTTCTTTCACCCAAGAAGTAGAGAAGTTTTACCTAGAAAAAGAGAAACCTCTCCGTGTAAGGCACTACCGGCTCCCAAGTACATTAGTGCATCTCCAGCATTTATAACCAAGTCTTCACAGCATGGAGGCAATTTAATTTGTTTAGCCATGTCAAAGGAAGGTAGCGTTTTTATTTTGTGTAGATTCCTTGCTTTTATCAGCAGCAATCCTTTATTATCCAAGGAATAATAACATCTGGGCTTAGAGTTTACTTAATAAATGATAAACCTTTCCTCATATAGTATCAGTTTCCCTCATCTCTTTCTTTGAGATGTAATGATATCGATCATTATATAAGTTTAAGATGTACAATGTGTTGATTTGATACACTTGTGAATTACAATGTGATTACCACCATAGCATCAGCTAATATCTCTAGTACATCACATAATTTTTGTGTGTGTTGAGAACATTTAAGATCCAGTATCTTAGCAACTTTGAAGTATATAATACAAGACTGTTGACAAAAGCAGTAAAAATTTTAACAATGATAGGACTGTCAGCGCTAATTTTATTTTCTCTCTAGATAACTCAGTCACTTATTTGGAATTAAAGCCATAGAAGCCTTGCTATATAGATTGTAAGGCATACAGAAGTGCTTACCTGTGAGAATCACATGCCCATTGCAGAGCCGTGAGGATATCTACAGAAGCAACTGCACAGAGGGATGAAAAGTGTCGAGACTGTGGAATAAGGTAGGGCTGGAAGTCCTGCTTCTGCCTATTCCTAGCTGTGTAACCTAAGGCAGGTCAGTGTGTCTGATCTTTTAAAATGTGTGATACAAGGAGTCCTGTGATGAATTCAACTTGTAGCTTTTCAATAATCTCAATAATCAGTGTGATTTTTAAAAACCAAGTAATTATCCTTACTCCTTTTGCCTTGAAATGACTCAGGCCAAAAGTCAACTTTGAGGCATGTTTGCTCTGCAGCCGATTAAATGAGCTGCTTCTTGAAAGCAGAAGCTGGCCTCACTTTGATGGTTAGGGCATTATTTTCTCTGGGTTACTTCTCAGGTTGGTGGACTGTTGTCCTTAATAGCTGTACCCTCTCTGGAGGACAGAAGAATGCCTAGAGGGGAAAGCAGGTGTCTCGTGTTCATATACTATATTTCCTGCTCTCATCAATACTCAAAGGGAAAGAAAGGCCACTCTGTTCATGATTATAATCACTACCCTATTTCTTCTAATTACAAGATTTCTTCAGTGCTCATTTTGTATTAAGGCCAAACATAAAAGTGTATCTGAGAAGCATTTTTACATTAGTATTCATATGATATCTATAAAAATGCAATATGATGTTGACATAGATCATACCTTTGTTTCATTCAGTCAAAGGACCCTGAGTCTCAGCCTCATTTCTAGACATACTTTTAAGATTTATTTAAAAAAAAAAAAGATTTATTTTATTTTGCCAACATCCTCAAACAATTGGAGTATCGAAAGCCTGTGCAACATGATGACGAACCCAGAGATTATGTTTGTCATTTCCCCATTGGTATAACAGCCATACCTATAAGATCCATGATAGTCCCCTGTAAAGGAGGTAGGTGTCTGTGCTGTACTGCTAACCAGAGTAGAAGTCCTTCAAGTGGAACAAATGGAGAGGAAATAATCACTGAGGAAGTCTCAGAACCTCAGAGACTTTGTTTTCAATTGAATAACAAGCTAATGGTCTTCCAGGGGCCTACCGCCACCAACCTCTTGAAACCTTTGCAAACTCCCCCACAAGAGCAGCTCAAGCACTGAACACGGTTTACCAGCAGTGTTAACAGCAGTGATATTGAATGTTTATTCTGCTACAGGAAAACCACATCTTCACTGTTGTTTTCTAGTCACAGCTCAAATTTTTATTTTCAAAGGTGGACACAAGAGCAATCTCTGTTTTCTTATAAAAACATCCTTGTAGAGAGAACAGAGGTTCTCTAAGTACATACAAGAAAACAACAACAAAAAAATCATTTTACTTATTTTTTGCTATGCCTTTTATCCTATTTGTAGTGGAAGGCATGCTCTGAGTAGGTAACAAAGCATTATAGCTTTCACCGAAGAAGAGATGGTATTTTAATAGCCTGACTCTCCCCAAGCAGAATCTCAGCTGGTCTGAGAAGGTTAGTAGTGCTACCAGCCAATGTAAAGAATATTATTTATGGGGCCCACTGCTAAGTAGTAATGCAAGTCTCCTTTTTCCAAAAGCAAGAAAAAAAGTATTCTTAGAGATTCTGAACTATGAACTATTTCCTTTTCTTCTATAAGCTCTCAACTTATCAGGTAGTTTAATTTGCTTTTTAATGTCATTCTATTTAAAGAAAAAAACCAATACATTTAATTATTAGAATAAATTTTACCATTCATGTATATGCAAATATAAGAGAACTTAACTAGTGTACTATTAATTGAAATGCAGTTTTTATTTTATAGCTTGCACATGCATATGTATTTCATTTGCTTTTTTTGTGTTTAATTCTGACCAGAATAATGAAATGCTACACAAAGTCATCTCAGCTGTGTTTACTTCACTTAGTTAACATAGCTAATATATCTACATTCTGCGAACGCTCTCTGCCTTCAACTCTCTGCCTTTAACTCTCTGATGAATAAGGAAGGACTAAAGAACAGGGGGTTATGGTTTGTCCTACCTCTCCATGTCTTTCTTTGTCATCAGTAGTCAACTAATACATGGAGAACATGCATGAGAATAAACATGACAGGGTCTCTTGGCCATTCATGTTTCTTAAGAGTAAGCATCCTCCATTTGGAGCAAGTGTTAGTGTTAACAGACAGGCAGTCTTTTACGCAGCTGAAGATGTAATACAGTTACCTCGCATTCACTTTGTGTGTTTCTGAACTCTCAGGCATCCTTGCCCGCTGAGAACTTGTGTTCCTGGGGTCCTGAACACACTGTATTTGAATGGGGAGGCAAGAACTGGCAGACATGCATACTGCACTTAGTTCGCCTACTCATGTGCGTGTCTATTGTCCACCAGACTTCCTTAAAAACCATGTAATCAAAATGGAAACAATAGAGCATTAAAGCAAGTTCAGGAACCTTTTGAGCATGCAGCCCTGTGCAACTATATTGCTCCCATGCAACGCAGCTGTCTGTGGTAAAGACAGAGAGGTGGCCCCTAGTGTTTGTCCTTTAACTCAGACCTTCTCAGGATTGGGGCTGTCGCCTGGGACTGTTATGGGACTCACTGAGGTAAACATGATTTTCATTAAATGTAGTCAGACAGTGAGGGGTTGTGCTCTCCAGACACCAGGAACCAACCAATCTTTATCACAGCATTGCATTTAAAAAAGCATCTGAGCCTAAATTAAAATTGCTGCTTAATAAACAGGTTACATACTCCTACCTTTGACATAAAGCCTATAGAGAGAATTATCTTAGGGACGGTGTGGTTTTTAAAGAGACTCATGTTTCCATATGGAGTCTGGTTGGTAAGATCCAGGCTGCAAGAGCAGATTGTCTCAGGAGTGCTGAGCAAACATCCACCCACCTCGTGCACCCCTTTCTGTTCTCCTCCTCGGCTGCCCATGCTGCCTCCTCTCTGCCGCTGACCTCCGCCCTGATGGTCTGTCTCCCCATGCAGCCTGAATACACATGGGCACGGGCCAAGTGTCTACTGACTAACTGTATTGGGAAGTTGTTCAGAACTGAAAATAGCTGGGAGGTTCTTTCTTAGGAATATACATTCTAGCAGAGATTGCCATTATTAATGTGAAATTCCTTGTACCAGTAGAATGTCACAATTCTGAGATTGACTGATGGAGAAGCGCCTTTAGTCAGAGCACTATTGTTTGGGTTCCCTTCAGTTTCATCGGTTGGGTAGGCAAATGGCAATCTGCATTGCTGCTGCTGGGAGCGCTGTGCTGAACATGTATGGTTTACTGTCTTTGCATTGCCTCTGCTACAATCTCTCCGCCATTGTGAATAGCTCTGAGACTTATGCCGCTGTAGTGGAGTTACCACCCTCTCTATTGTCTATGCTTTTATACTCAACAGTTTTAGCTAAAATGTACAAAATAGGTCAAATTTATTATCCATTCCCATTTTCTTATTACTAAAGAGAAACTGTATAAAGAATGGTCATGAAGTGATTCTTTACTCTAAAAAGATACATTTTAAAAGAGAGCAGGAAAAAATTAAGTTGATAATATGGATACCCTAAATATAGATTTATGTGTTAAATCTCAAAATATTATAAATTGAATATGAGATTTGAAATTTAAATCAAGGTAAGTTCAAAACTCAAAAAAGGAAGTGCCGCAGCATTCATTTTTCATCTTAATACAGTTTCTTCCTCCCTTATCCCCCTTCCTCCTTGCTTCTTAGAAACCATTTTAAATAATGCCAAGGTCAAAGGTCTGTGTTGTAAAGCCTGCAGTTATCTATTCCTGACACTAGATGGGGGTAGTGCATCAGAAAGGTGAAATGTTAGCATCAATTTGCCCTTGAGTATTACAAATCTAAGACTTGTAAAATACTAGTAGTATTTGTCAAGTATTTTTAAATGAAGGAGGTCATCCAACTGTAAGTGAGAACAAAAACAGACTTTACTGTGTGTGTGACAGTGACACAGAGAGAGACAGACAGACAGGAAGGGAGATGAGAAGCATCAATTCTTCGTTGCGTCACCTTAGTTGTTCATTGATTGCTTTCTCATATGTGCCTTGACCGGAGGGCTACAGCAGACTGAGTGATCCCTTGCTCAAGCCAGCAACCTTGGGCTCAAGCTGGTGAGCCTTGCTCAAACCCTATGAGCCCACGCTTAAGCTGGCGACCTCGGGGTTTTGAACCAGGGTCCTCCATGTCCCAGTCCAATACTCTATCCACTGTGCCACCACCTGATCAGGCCAAAAAAACAGACTTTTGATAAGAATTTTTAAATAAATGGAAGTAATTTCTCTAACTTTTATACACATAGATCACATCTTTGTGTCCTCTATGATTTCCAATTTCTATTTCTTTAGAATGTGAGCATAAAACAGTGAGGGTACTGACTCTTAGGTTTCTATCAGTTCTTTCATTTACTTTATCTTACCGGCACATGATTTGGATTTTAAAAGTTGTAGAGACATTCAAAAGATATTCACCTTATTTTATAAAACCAACGAATCAGATATATAATAGACATCTAGCAAATGCGTACTGTGTGCCCGGCACTGTTCAAGGTGCATGGGGGGCACAGTAATAAAACCAAAGCTAAAATTCCCTCCCTTTGTGGAATTTAGGTCATAGCATCTATTCCCTTCCTTTTGCACTCATATTTCACTGGCTTATAAAATACTTCATTCATTTGTAGGATAATGGCAACAGTTACACAACATGCAGATATAGATTTAGGAAAATACCCAGAGGATAATGGGTAGCTCATAACAGAATTATCTAAGCAAAAATTATTAGAGAAAATTAGTGATGAACGTTGATCAAATTGAGTTCATAGGCATTATTTTAAAGGACAGAAGGAGAGCATCTGCCTCTTAATCTTGTTAGTGGATCAGGGCTGGAAAGTATAGTCTGTAGATCTGCCTGTGTCCCTGACACTTCTTCAGGGGTCTTCTGGGTTAAAATTATTTGCATAATAAAACTAATTTATTACTTCCCTTTTCTTTTTTTTTCTTTTTTTTTGTATTTTTTTGAAGCTGGAAACGGGGAGGGACAGACAGACTCCCGCATGCGCCCGACCAGGATCCACCCGGCACGCCCACCAGGGGCAACGCTCTGTCCACCAGGGGGTGATGCTCTGCCCCTCCGGGGCGTCGCTCTGCCACGACCAGAGCCACTCTAGCGCCTGGTCGGCCACTCTAGCGCCTGAGGCAGAGGCCAAGAAGCCATCTTTGCTCCAATGGAGCCTTGGCTGCAGGAGGGGAAGAAGGAGACAGAGAGGAAGGAGGGGGGGGGCGGTGGAGAAGCAAATGGGCGCTTCTCCTATGTGCCCGGCCGGGAATCGAACCCGGGTCCTCCGCACGCCAGGCCGACGCTCTACTGCTGAGCCAACCGACCAGGGCCTATTACTTCCCTTTTCTGCTTCTTATGTGAATCAAGGGGATGGCGCGAAAATGACCTAGTGGTCCCTATATTCTTTGTTGCTGCACTCTGTTGCTTTAACACATCCTTCATTAAGCACTTACAATGATTAGTGTTTATCATTGGCTTTTAAACCATGTGATGACATGGGAAGTACACATACGACACTTTGCTGCACACAGTACTGTCTTTAGGAAAAGGATTTATGGGATTGCTTGGCCTAGGAGATGAGCTTGCTTCCATGTCATGAAACTCCATTTTACCTAAAAAGAAAAAAAAAATTGATAGAAAAGTTATTCAGACATAGACAGAATGGACAAAGTAACTTTGTCACTAAGGAAAACTGACAATGTTTGTTGCCAGAGATAAATTGAGCCTTCTATGAAAATTATAATTTTGGAAAACTTGCACTTACCATGAGGAACTTGAAAGCTACCTCATACTTAAGACTTTTTTTTGATAATATGGGTAGGGATTTAATAAACCAATCCTTTAATACTGTGTAATGAATTGTATTACCATTTAGAAAGTTGGCATAATTCGGTGAACCAATATTTTCCAAGTGACCAATATATTATACTATAAAATATGTAATTGGTAAAAAGTTTATTCCAACTGTCAGATAAACCAAAGGTTTTCATGTAACAAAATGGGAAAAGTTTATCGATAGGTTTCAACTTCCACACTGCAATTAACTTTTAAGAAATAGGACTTTTAAATTTTTATTACAATATCAAAGAAGAATATCCAATTAGCAGAAAAGGTAAATAGTCTTTTCTCCTAACGAGATCCAACTCACATTTGTAGGAGTGCAGATGCTCTTCATCATATTTCAACAAAACACAACACAGTAGATTGAAAACAGGAGCAAATATGACACTATAGCTGTATTCTTGTAAGATAGAACACAAAGCGATTTGCAAAAATGTAAAACAATGCCACTGTTTTTTCCTATTATATTTTGAAAATATTTTTCATAAAATATTGTTTGCTAACATAGTAAGTTTATTATTTTTAAGCAAATTAATAAATTGATAATCATTTTTTAAATTTAATTTTAAAGTTAATAGATGTCAGTAGATATAGCATGCATAAACAAATGATCTTTTGGGTCTCTAATTCTTTTAAGAATGCAAAGGGTTTCTGAGATCAGAAAATTTGAGAACCACTGGGATATGTTATAGTAGAGGTCATTAGATAAATTCATTTTCTATTTAAGAGATTGTAATAAGGCCCTGGCCGTTTGGCTCAGCGGTAGAGCGTCGGCCTGGCGTGAGGGGGACCCGGGTTCGATTCCCTGCCAGGGCACATAGGAGAAGCGTCCATTTGCTTCTTCACCCCCCCCTTCCTCTCTGTCTCTCTCTTCCTCTCCTGCAGCCAAGGCTCCATTGGAGCAAAGATGGCCCAGGCGCTGGGGATGGCTCCTTAGCCTCTGCCCTAGGCGCTAGAGTGGCTCTGGTCGTGGCAGAGCGACGCCCCGGAGGGGCAGAGCATCGCCCCTGGTGGGTGTGCCGGGTGGATCCCAGTCGGGCGCATGCGGGAGTCTGTCTGACTGTCTCTCCCCGTTTAGAGCTTCAGAAAAAAAAAAAAAGAGATTGTAATAAGTATATCTATTGCAGCCTATCGTATTCTCAAATTGTTTTAAGACATACTATTTAGGAAATTCTTGAATGTCTCAAAGCTTAAGTTCTTCTGAAACATAACAATGAAATTTTGCAGAAATCGTTTTTATTAATTCGAAAGCAATGTATGCACACTATTTAACATTTGGAAAATACAAATAAACCAAAAGAATAATAATAATAATAATAATAATCACTTATAAATCCCTTGTCTATAATATCATTACCGCAAAATAAATATTGTTAACACCTAAGTTTAGTTTTAGTCTTAGATGTATATATGTTCTTTTGTGCATTTTCAAAAACAACAAGGTATATATTGTACTATGCTTTCAGTCACTTAACATTTAATGAATATCTTTTTTGACATTACCTATATAAAAATGGTGTTTTGCAAATCTGGCTGTTCAGAACCATCTGAGGCATTAAGAAATACTGACTGCTGCCCGGGTCTTGTGTCCAGATGTTCTGATTTAATTTTTGAATTGTTTTCTATTGGAACAATCAGCAGAAACTATGAATCAAAGGTTTTATAATCCTTATTTTAGAGAGGTTCCTTAAAGTTGTCAATTTTCTCTCCAGAATATGCTCTATTTATTAACACTCATATAAATGAAGCTCAAGGGTACCCAGCTTCTTACCAGCAGTTGGTGTTGTCATCTCTTTAAAAAAATAGATAGAGGAAAAGTATTGTCTATGTGTCTTAGTTTGCTACTGTTTGAGTACTAGATAGGGTTGAATTTGTATTTATTATCCATTTGCTTTTATTTATTTATTCTTTTTGAATGGCCTCCTTACTGTAAATGAATCTTTGCCTTTGGAGGTTGATGTTAAACAGTACTATTACGAATTTAAAATAATCGCCCCCTGGAACCAATGCATAGTACAGGGCTTGTGGCTGTATCATTGAGATGCCAGTATGACACTTCTTCCCTTTGTTTCCAATGAATTATAACTTAGCAATCTCATGTCACCTCTTAGCTAAATTTTAAACACTACAAGAGGTGGGTTAAGAACTGAACTCATATATCTTGTCCCTAGCCACCATCCCTAACCCTGTCCTCACATATTTAACAATATGTTCTGTTTTGATGAACTCAAAAAGTTCATCATAAAAGTCATGAATTTAAACACTTCAAGTAAAAATATTGAAGAAATTATGTGCATCAAACAGGAATTGAATTGTCAGACGCTATGTTACAATATCGTTTGTTATCACTGAAAATGTCTTGCAAAATTCAGGTAAACCCTTAGTAAAAAGTTGGGTCTGTTCCTTTTGTGGCCTAATCTCCAGTCACCAACCATGTGAGTCAGGAGTAATGAATGCCTTAGAATTCTGTAGGTGAATTATATGCTGGCAGAGCTCTCACAGGGCTGCCTTTGGAATTTGACACTACCATTTTGTTACTGAGTCTGTTCTGCTTTCAAATTCATGAAAACCAAATGGAGAGTATTTCTGGGAAAATTTCCTAAGGCCCATACCTCTGTGGGCCGTTGCAATATTACAAGCACCATCTGACCATATGTTTCCTTTCAGTATTTTTGATAACTTTTCAGAATTGACTTCAGTTAGTCAGTGTGAATGAATAGCCACTTGGTAGCAGTCAGGGATGCCTTGAGTTAAAAGAGTTGAACTTCTGGTCAAAGCTAGTTTTAAGTTAAACCCCATGACCACAGTCTGTTGTCTGAACTCGCCACTGTTGGAAGTAAATGAGAACTGTCTTTGCATAGGAATACCAAGTATCAACCACGCTGGGCTAACTGACATGACAGCCAAAGTACAGACATTTATTTGATACCCAAACTGGGGAAATTAAGACTGGAGACTTGTAGGAAGTTACCACAAAGCTGGGTCCTGGTGGAAGAGAGAATAGCCAAAAGAAAGAGATAGAAATTTCCCCAGAAAAGCCACACCTTGGGATTGCTCAGATCTCGGTGAACACGTCCTATTTCTATGTGAATAATGGTGGTGGGCCTCTGAGGGCTGGGGAGACTGGAGAGGGATACACTGTGAAGAACTATGTCCCCATCTAGTGAGCCTGATGTCAGTTAACTACCCTCTCCCTACATCCTAATAAAACTATAGGAATGAAAAATTTCCTGCTGATGTTACAGAGACAATCTACAAATGTATTATCAGAACAACCAGTGACTTTTTCCCTTTTCTCCTTGGTGACATAGAAACATCTATAAATTTTGTTAAAGATATTTTACATTTATATTTATAATAATAATAATAATAATAGTAATACTTAAAAAAATTGTTGACTACCAGTGAAAACAATTGGTTTCCTATGATTAGAACATAATTAAAGACTATTGAGTTTAATATATTGATTTTAGAAGTTAATTTCACTTGATAATTTATTCTTAGTATATATTGCTAACAAAAAAGGTGCACATTTTAATGTTTTCTTACTACTTTAAAAGCCTTATAGAACAATATAGGGTCTAAGGAACTATGTTGTGTATTTTTAACAATTCCCATGTACTAATTTATTTTGTGTAATGCAAATTAACTCTCTGTTTTATGAATTTTGAATGAAGTGGTATGATGAATCATTTTTCTATAATATTTTTAAATGTTGTTTGTTACAAGCTCATATTCACAAGGCAAAAGTTCTTTTGCTTAAAAATTACTAAATAGTTAAGGAGATGAGGTAAACACAAAAAAAGCAAATTCACAATTATGTAACTCAATTAGATTTTGTGACTATTCCAAGAGAAATATTATTAGTTCAGACCGCAAATATATAATTATCAGAGCGATCACAAGACATGTGGCATGGTTACAAAATGAATGTGAAGCAGATAACATTTGACTTTTGTATGGGCGATACAAGATACCTTGAAAGATGGATATAATTTGTGCTGGCAAGGAGAAAGGAAGGTTTAGGATAAATAAGATGTAGTCATGAAAGGGCATTGGATGTTGTGAATAAACAGGTCTTCTGATTCACTGGAAGAAAATATGAAAAAAATATAAGTTCAAAGACTATTAAAATAACCTTGTTTATTTTTCTCCCTTCCTCTCTCTTTTCCTAAACATTTCATTGAGAAAGAAAATAACTTTTCTATTGGTACCCATGTAATACTAATTCCTTTGTATTGTCATGCTAAGAGTTGTCAATGATTAATGATGAGTCATTTAGAATTCTTTTTTAAAAGGACAAAGCAAACCACCTTAGTGACTGAATTTTTTTTTTAATCTTCTATGTGTTGTTTGATATGCCTGCATAATTTATCAAGACACTTCAGAATCTCCACGTCACCTGCTCCTCAGATCAGAAGGTGATTGTGGCTTTGGGTAGATATTAATCAGCCACAGCACTGCCTGGTCAGAAAGAGCAAGTGTCCTAGCCTTTTTCCTCATGAGACCTTGGTATCCACCCAGCCTGGGTTCCAAGGGAACTGCCTTTGGTGGACTGGAGTAGCGGCATGCTTCAGGTGAGATGTGAAGTACAATGTTGACCTGTGTTTAAAAGCCTCTCTTTCTCATAAAATACCTGATTGTTACCCATATGAGCACTTTTATTGTTATTATCTCTTCCTAATTCTTTAAAATTTCTATACTATAAAGAGAAAATAATGAAACTATATGAGGTAGTTGGAAATCCATGGGCAAACAATTTTAAACTGCAAATAGTACAAATTTGCATATGCATGCTTTTATTTTACTTCTTGCAAAGATGAATGCTGGTTTAACTCATGAATGATGAGGTTATTATGGAAGACACTTCCTGTGCACCCTCAGAAACAGAGATGGCTTTTTCATAATGAATGTGGCTGCAGTCATGATCAGTGACTATCTGGTCTTCTCCACAGTAGTTTCCATTCTCAGGAAAGAAAACACACCACCGAAGTATTAACACATGCTTTCAGAGCTAACTGCCCAGTACAGTTTAGTTAAGGAGAATCTGGGAGCAGTACCCCAGGAGTTCTGGAAGACATCAATGGAGAGAAATGCTGTTATTCATAAGACACTAGAGGTGGGAGGTGAGCCAAAGAAACATTTTTACAATTTTCCCCAAATTTGGTCCTATTACAATATAATTATACAAGTTGCAGTTGCCAAAAGTAAATATGAATAAAAGTGAAGAAGACAAGATGTTTGTAGAGAAGATTAGAGGCATCTGGTGATAAGACAAAAAAATCAATAAAATGTTCAACTGATATAAAAAAACAACTAATTCTACAATGTTTTCTGGCATTTGTAGACAAGGTGTTTCCTCAGGAACACCTGAGGATGTCCAACAGTAACTCTTGTTTAATGAAATTTTAATTTTGATAGATTACTTAATCTTATGTAAAAATTATAGCTTCCCTTAGTGATAATTTTATGATATTTAGAAAAATCAGAATCTTCTCTGTAGGAATATATTAACTGAAGAAATCTTTGGATATATTTTTTATCAACTATTTACAAAATGTCAAGACTTTATAAAATACTGTTTACTTTGATGCAATGTTTCCTAATGATTTATAGACTTGAAGTTTAAGATTGTGCTGCTTGTTCCAAATATATGGATATGTTGTATACCACTTTGAAACATATTGCACTTGAATTTTGTATTTCATTTCCTGAAGTGACTTGTTTGGAGAAGTTTTAAGGTATGATCTCTTTAAAAGATTTGATCACAGAAGTGTACAGATCAACAATACCCTTAATTAAAAGCAACAACAAACCTATGACAAAGGAATTTTGTGAATGTTTTTCAATAAACTTTATTGGTGGACATGAAAATTAGATATAATTTTTACATCTCATGAAATATTCTTTTTTCAACAATTGAAAAAAATGTAAAAACCTGAAGGTACAAATAGTTTGCTGAAGTATTTCCTTGGGGAAGGAAATGCAAAAGATTGTTCCAGTACTCTGTCACATATTTTTCATGTCAAATATTTTTTTCTGTAAATTTGCAAGGATCACAGCTATCATTTTTTTAATAAGACTTTTTATCTTGTGCATAATCCTGGTTTTATTCTTATGGTAAAAGAAAAGTTATGAAATTAGAGAAGATGGGCATAATTTTCCTTCTCAATCAACTGAAATTTCCAAGAGAGTGGTTCCTCAAAAGCCAAGATAAGATAATAATGACAGAGAATAAATGCAAGTGGAAAACAGTATTTTCACATGATTACCTCAACGATACAAAAAAGTATAAAATACATTTCCTATGTAAAATGTGTGCCCATCTATTTAGTTGGTAAAATGTTTTAACAAGACAATATAATGAGAACAATTTGGATTTCAAAACTATCAATATATCATTACTTTAAAATATTTGAGCTGTTCTTTGCTTGTTTGTTTCATTCTGTTTTTGGTGAAGGTGCTCTTACATTGTAAGCAGCTGCCTGACCAGTGGTGGGGCAGTGGATAAAACGTCAACCTGGAAAACTGAGGTTGCTGGTTTAAAACCCTGCACTTGTCTGGTCAGGGCACAAGTGGGAGTTAATGTTTCCTGCTCCTCCCCCCTTTCTCTCTCTCTCCTCTACAAAATGAATAAATTTAAAATAATTTATTAAAAATAGAAGCCAAGGTTAAATATCAGTGTATTAATTTATTCTCAGATAGATGTGAGCATATCACTATCTTGCATAAATTCTTTTAAAACTTTCTCTACCTTCAGGATAAAGGTCAGACTCTGTAACATGTCCTATTATACATCAGCCATTATCAAATTTTTATCTCAGTTCCAGTTCTTTGAGGTATCTTATGTCTTGTATACAATATCCCTTCTACCACTTTTGCCTGCCTCAGTGAGTCTTCCTTACCCTTCAAAATCCAGCTTGTTTGGTTCTCCTTCAACAGAGCCTTCCCCGGAACATGCCTTTTGCACTGCCAGCACTCAGCAAACTCCTCAATCAGAGCTGACCATTCCTTTCGTTTCTCACCATTCTGTTATGTTTCTCGAGTATCGTATGTATGCTTACCAGTATGTTATTTATTTTCTGTCTCTCTCTTTGAAAAGACTTTCTTACTGGAGAGTAAAGATCCTGTCATTTCTTTACTAATATAACCTCAGGACCCAGTACAGGGCTTTCGTATTTTGGCTGCTCAGTAAAATGGCTATAGAATGAATACTTGGGGAAAAAACACTTGCATGGATATTATATATAAAATTTATCAGAGTGGTAATATGAAATTACTTGAAGTAAAGCAAACACCAGATCTCTAATCATATAAAAGTGTCACAAACCACATTGTTTCTCTGAACACAAAGGGCGATAAATATCAGTCTGTATGCAGACAGGAACTAATGGGTATATCAGTTTGCAAAATCCAAAATAGGACAGTTTAATCAAGTACATTTTTCTCAGTGCTTATATGAAAAGCAACCAAAAAAGAAAAAAAAAAGAAAAAGAAAAAGAAAACCTTTAACTTCCTTGTTTTAAGATGATTTAAAAATGATAAATAAAAAAGAACTTGTGTTGTTTTTAATATACTTAATTTTTAAATGTTTCTATTCTAGATAGTGCTGGGAGCCATGTAATTTCCAATTTTAACCTTGCTTTATCCTTTAAAAACTTGATTGAGACATATTTTATCTATTTAAAATGTAAAAATTGCTAAGTTTGACATAAGTGTACATCCATGAAATAATCACCACTTTCCAAGATAGTGTGATCCTAGCTGTCATCACCCACAAAGATTTTTTGTGCTCCGCCTCTCCTCCGCCTGTATCTTAGGCAATTACTGATCTGTTTCGTGTAGTAATAAATCTGCTGCATTTTATAGAATTTTATGTAATAGGAGTCATGGTGTATGTACTGCTATTGACTGGCATCTTTCACTTAGCATGATTATTTTAAGATTATTCCATGTTGTAGTGTGTATTACTAGTTTCTGTTTATTGATGGGTAATACTCCATTGTGTAGCTCTACCACAGGTAATTTATCTGTTCATCTGTTTTTCCCATCTGTTATTACCAAAAAACTGCTATGAAAAATTGTGTGAAGATATTTTTTATACTTTTAATTTCTCTTGGACAATTGTCTAGGAGTGAAAGGTATCATTTCATAATGTATATTTAACATTTTCAGAATCTGACAAATTTTATCTGACCAGGTGGTGGCGCAGTGGTTAGAGCATCAGACTGGGATACAGAAGGTCCAGGTTCAAGACCCTGAGGTCTCTAGCTTGATTGGGGGCTCATCTGGTTTGAGCAAAGCTTACCAGTTTGGACCCAAGGTCGCTGGTTTGAGCAAGGGGTTACTTAGTCTGCTGTAGCCCCACGGTCAAGGCACATATGAGAAAGCAATCAATGAACAACTAAAGCACTACAATGAAAAATTGATGTGAAAAATCTCATCTCTCTCCATTCCTGTCTGTCTGTCCCTATCTATCCCTCTCTCTGACTCTATCTCTGTAAAACAAACAAACAACAACAACAAAAAAAAAACCTGACAAACTTTTCTCAGGTTGGATTTACCATGTTATATTCCCTCCAGGGAATATAATATAGGAGAGGTCCAGTTTTCTATATATTTGCACTAATTGTCAAGATCAGTCTTTTTAACTTACATGTTCTATTATGTGTGTAGTGGTATCTGACTGTGGCTTTAAATTGCATTTCTCTAATAACAATAATGTTAAACATCTTTCTTTGCACTTATTTTCCATCTATATCTTTTTTGTAAACTGTCAATTCAAATATTTTACCTAATTTTGAATTATATTGCTCATTTCTTTATTATTAATCTGAGATTCATTTATATATTCTGATACAAATCCTTTATGTGATATAACAATTTTCTCCCACTATGTTGCTTATCTACACTTTCTTAACTGAGTCTTTCAGAAAGAAGTTTTAATTTTATTGATGTCCATTTTATGAATTTTAAGTTCTTTTAAGTACACACTTTTGAAATTGTACGTGAGTAATCTTTGTTTAATCCAATGTGACAAAGTTTTAGCCTGTGCTTTCTTTTATAATTTTTATAGTTTTAAGATTTATATTTAGTTCTGAAAGTCTTAATAAGTTTTGCAAAAACAAGAGAGATCAAGCTTCATTTTTTTGCATATGAATATACCCAGTTATAAATTAAATGTCATGAGTATGTAATATTAAACACAGTTACTATAGTTAATAATACCGCATTGTATATTTGAAAGTTGCTAAGAGAGTAGATCTTAAACATTCTCATCACAAGAAAAAAATTACAACTATGCATGGTAATAGATAAGTAAACTTACTGTGGCGATTATGTCTCAATATATACAAATAACAAGTCATGTTGAATGTTCTTTTCTCAAACTGTATACTAGTGCAAAGTCTAGCTACATTTTTTACCCCCAAATCTCAACTCTATGTTCTTTTCTCCGGGAGTCTACTGGGCTCTGTTTGGGTATTTCCTCCCTTCACCATGACCTGATAAAACAGCCCCTGAATCACCTCATCTTAGAACAATTTTATATTTTTATGTTATTTTTAATTGAATTTATTGGGAGGACACCAGTTAACATAGTTATACAATTATCAGGCGCCCAATTCTACAATACATTTTCCATATAACGTATTGTGTGTTCACCTCCCCCACCACCACCAATTCAGATTTAAAAAAATATTTTGTACTAGTTTCAGGTGTACAGCTTGGTGGAGTCAATTTATTTCTCATTCATGTTTCATGTCAGCTGAGAATCCTTGCTGAATATGTGTTCTTTTTTCCCATATCTGAATGGAAGGAGCCCACTAATATAAAATTTTTTATGGAAAAAGAAAAAAGTAAGACAGCTAGACCCAATGAAACCATGGCATCTGAAGCTACTTATGTTTTTGGAATCATATGTGTTATATTCCATTGGATAAACTGATCCCAGTAGAGAGAGGTATACTCCCACAGAGGCATTGTAAGTCACATGGCAACAGGGAAAATATATATCTATTCTTCTTGTGTAGGAAAAGAGAAAATGAATAATTACAAACAATAATATAATATACTCTACCAATGTATCTACTCTTTAAAATGATTAGAATAAATATAACAGTGAATAAAAGTAGGATTTTTTCTTATATTGTGTTTTAATTGTTTACAAAGGAAACAGCATCAAAAACTTTACATTTCACACTTATTTATCTTTTACATAGAAACTCTTAAAATTGGAAAAAGCCCTATCTGGTTGGCTTAGTGGTAGAGCGTCGGTCTGGTGTGTGGCTGTCCCAAGTTTGCTTCCCAGTCAGGGCACACAGTGGAAGCAACCATCTGTTTCTCCACCCTCCTCTCCCCCTTTCTCTCTCTTTCCTTACTGCAGCCATGGCTTGATTGGTTCAAGCAAGATGGCCTCTGATGCTGAGAATGGCTCTACAGCCTCTTCCTCAGCAATGGAGCAATGGTCCTAGATGGGCAGAGCATTGCCCCATTGTGGGCTTGTTGGGTGGATCCTGGTCAGGGCACATGTGGGAGTCTGTCTTGCTGCCTCTCCTCTCACACACACAAATATATATATATATATATATATATATATATATATATATGAACAAAAACAAAATAAAAATATATATTACTCTAAGTACAAAATTCATCAAACATTCCAAGAATATGTAGGTTAAAATAAAAATTGCATCCATTAAAACTACAGTCTTGACCTAGCAAAGCAATCTAGTAAGGTTGGCTCAAAGTCAGACATCTGAGTTTAAATCTTCATTTTCTTTATTTACCAGCTGGGAAAACTTAAGCATGTCACTTAAGCCCACTACAAATGTTCCTTCATCTGTGTATAGGGATAGTAATAAGACCAACCTTATAGGATTGATATGAATAGTATAAAAGTTAATATATTTGAAGCACTTAGTATCTAGCACAAAAAGAACTTGATGCATATTTTGGTTATATTATTATAAAATACTTTTCTGTGATGTCTTATATTTACCCTAAAGTGTTTATAAATAATATATAAATTATATATAATGTGTAAATGTGTTACAAAATATGAATTAAAAAACTATATCTTTGTAAATAATATATCATTGACATAATATACATTCTACTGTGATATATATAAAACAAAATTCCCTAATAATATAATTTTTCTCACATCCTAAAATTTATCTTATTTTGAGCATAACACAGCTATTATGAGGAAACATGATATTTGGGCAGCCTTCTGTTGAGTAAAACTAAGATCAGGCTAGGAACACAATTACTTTTGAATTTGATTAGGCTTAAAAGTTGGTAAGGCAATAAAAGAATAATGAGCTCCATGTACTAACTATGATTGTTTCTGAAATCCTTAGGAGTGTTTCACAAATAATATATCATTCATCTCATTGTAATATATTTTTTATTATTTTATTTATTGGTTTAAGGAGGAGAGAAAGAGAAAGACTGGGGGTAGGAGTGGGAAGCATCAGTTCTTAGTTCCTTCTTGTATGTGCCTTGACTAGGCTAGCATTTGGGTTTCGAACGGGCAACCTCAGCATTCTAGGTCAACACTTTATCCACTGCAATATCATAGGTCAAGCTGTAGTATTTTATTTTCAGTTTTATTTTCAGAATTATATCCTGAATTTTGGATACGCTGTGTATGTATGTATGTGTATAATCACTGTCTCTATGTATATTTAAGCAAAGACATTTTTAACTTATACATATGATTTATCTTTTCATTCTAACTGAAAAACTTTGAAACTGCTTTTAAAAAAGTAAGAATATTTAACTTAGTGTTTACTTACTGTAAATGAATGGATTGACAATGATAAAAGGGTGTTTAGTCAGTAATTACCCATGTGCCAACAGTCTACAGATATATTTGTAGATACTAAGTAATTTTCACGTAACAGATATGTAGAATTCTAATCAGTGTCATGATTTCATCATTTATATGATAGTAAGTCAGAAACAAACAGTAATTTTGAGAATATACTTGTGGGTCTTGTTTTATAACCTCTGAACAAATAAAAAGGCTTAAACTGCTCTTTTGTTGTGAAAAATTTAAGTAAAAAAAATTAATATTCTGATAACTTGGAGGAAAATAAGTATCATTCTTGAATGACAAAAATTTGTTGCCCCAGATGAACTTTAGGGTTTCTCTGGGCATCTCTCTTTTCCAAATTGCTATCATCACTATCCTGAACTGCTAAAACAAGCTTCCAAACTATTAAATTTCCTGCTCCGCTGGCTGAAATTTCCTGCCAACCAATCACCTGATTATGTAAAAAGGAAGATTCTCAAAAAGGATAGAATTTTAAATGTCATGAATATAAACTCTCATTACAGTAGTTAGTGAATGAAAGTTAAAATCTAATTAATAAAATTCTAGACATAGACTTTTCAAACTGTCTCTTTTCTGGGTTAGAATGTAAGCTTATTTTGAGTTTGTGGTTGTAAATGGAGCCCAAAAGAAAGATCTATCTGCATCTCTTAAATTTGCATTTGTAGATTGAGACAGTCTAGTGTCTGTTAGGTTAAGTATTTCAGGTGTGTTCTTAGTATCTTTTTGGTTAGTTTCAGGCATGTAATATTTAAACTGAAGGTACCCAATTTTGAAATATTTTTTGAAAAATCTTCTCACACTCCTATTTTTTTTTCTTTAAATAATTTTTTTTTAATGGGGTGACATCAATAAATCAGGATACATATATTCAAAGATAACAAGACCAGGGTATCTTGTCGTTCAATTATGATGCATACCCGTCACCCAAAGTCAGATTGTCCTCTGTCACCTTCTATCTTGTTTTCTTTGTGCCCCTCCCCCTCCCCCTTTCCCTCTCCCATTCCCCCCTCCCCCCCGTAACCACCACACTCTTATCAATGTCTCTTAGTTTCACTTTTATGTCCCACCTACGTATGGAATAATGCAGTTCCTGGTTTTTTCTGATTTACTTATTTCGCTTCGTATCATGTTATCTAGATCCAACCATTTTGCTGTAAATGTTCCGATGTCATCATTTCTTATGGCTGAGTAGTATTCCATAGTGTATATGTGCCACATCTTCTTTATCCAGTCATCTATTGACGGGCTTTTTGGTTGTTTCCATGTCCTGGCCACTGTGAACAATGCTGCAATAAACATGGGGCTGCATGTGTCTTTACGTATCAATGTTTCTGAGTTTTTGGGGCATATACCCAGTAGAGGGATTGCTGGGTCATAAGGTAGTTCTATTTTCAGTTTTTTGAGGAACCACCATATTTTCTTCCATAATGGTTGTACTACTTTACATTCCCACCAACAGTGTATGAGGGTTCCTTTTTCTCCACAGTCTCTCCAACATTTGCTATTACCTGTCTTGCTAATAATAGCTAATCGAACAGGTGTGAGGTGGTATCTCATTGCTGTTTTGATTTGCATTTCTCTAATAGCTAAAGAAGATGAGCATCTTTTCATATATCTGTTGGCCATTTGTATTTCTTCCTGGGAGAAGTGTCTGTTCATATCCTCTTCCCATTTTTTTATGGGATTGTTTGTTTGTTTGTTGTTGAGTTTTATGAGTTCTTTGTATATTTTGGATATTAGGCCCTTATCTGAGCTGTTGTTTGAAAATATCATTTCCCATTTAGTTGGCTTTCTGTTTATTTTGTTATCAGTTTCTCTTGCTGAGCAAAAACTTCTTAGTCTGATGTAGTCCCATTCATTAATTTTTGCCTTCACTTCTCTTGCCATTGGAGTCAAATTCATAAAATGCTCTTTAAAACCCAGGTCCATGAGTTGAGTACCTATGTCTTCTTCTATGTACTTAATTGTTTCAGGTCTTATGTTTAGATCTTTGATCCATTTTGAGTTAATTTTTGTACAGGGAGAGAAACTGTAGTCCAGTTTCATTCTTTTGCATTTGGCTTTCCAGTTTTCCCAGCACCATTTATTGAAGAGGCTTTCTTTTCTACATTGTGTGTTGTTGGCCCCTTTATCAAAAATTATTTGACTATATATATGTGGTTTTATTTCTGGACTTTCTATTCTGTTCCATTGGTCTGAGTGTCTATTTTTCTGCCAATACCATGCTGTTTTGATTGTCGTGGCCCTATAATATAGTTTGAAGTCAGGTATTGTTATGCCCCCAGCTTCATTCTTTTTCTTTAGGATTGCTTTGGCTATTCGGGGTTTTTTATAGTTCCATATAAATCTGATGATTTTTTGCTCTATTTCTTTAAAAAATGTCACTGGAAGTTTGATGGGAATTGCATTGAATTTGTATATTGCTTTGGGTAATATAGCCATCTTGATTATATTTATTCTTCCTAGCCAAGAACAAGGTATATTCTTCCATCTCATTATATCTTTTTCAATTTCCCTTAACAATGGTTTATAGTTTTCATTATATAAGTCCTTTACATTCTTTGTTATGTTTATTCCTAAGTATTTTATTTTTTTTGTTGCAATCGTGAAGGGGATTATTCTTTTGAGTTCCTTCTCAGTTGTTTCATTGTTGGCATATAGAAAGGCTATTGACTTCTGAATGTTAATTTTGTATCCTGCGACCTTACTGTATTGGCTTATTGTTTCTAGTAGTCTTTTTGTGGATTCTTTGGGGTTTTCGATGTATAGGATCATATCATCTGCAAAAAGTGATACCTTTACTTCTTCTTTTCTGATATGGATGCCTTTTATTTCTTTGTCTTGTCTGATTGCTGTGGCGAGAACCTCTAGTACCACATTAAATAAGAGTGGAGAGAGTGGACAACCCTGTCTTGTTCCTGATTTAAGGGGGAAAGCCTTCAGTTTAGTGCCATTTAATATGATGTTAGCTGATGGTTTATCATATATGGCCTTTATCATGTTGAGATATTTTCCTTCTATACCCATTTTGTTGAGAGTCTTAAACATAAAATTGTGTTGTATTTTATCGAAAGCCTTTTCTGCATCTATTGATAAGAACATGTGGTTTTTGTTCTTTGTTTTGTTGTTATGGTGTATTACGTTAACCGTTTTACGTATGTTGAACCATCCTTGAGATTCTGGGATGAATCCCACTTGATCATGATGTATTATTTTTTTAATATGTTGTTGTATTCGATTTGCTAGTATTTTGTTTAGTATTTTAGCATCTGTATTCATTAGAGATATTGGTCTGTAGTTTTCTTTTTTTGTGCCATCCTTGCCTGGTTTTGGTATGAGGGTTATGTTGGCCTCATAAAATGTGTTTGGAAGTATTGCTTCTTCTTCAATTTTTTGGAAGACTTTGAGTAGAATAGGAACCAAGTCTTCTTTGAATGTTTGATAAAATTCGCTGGTATAGCCGTCAGGGCCTGGACTTTTATTTTTGGGGAGGTTTTTAATGGTTTTTTCTATTTCTTCTCTACTGATAGGTCTGTTTAGGCTTTCTGCTTCTTCTTGACTCAGTCTAGGAAGGTTGTATTGTTCTAGGAATTTATCCATTTCTTCTAGGTTGTTGAATTTAGTGGCATAAAGTTTTTCATAGTATTCTACAATAATTCTTTGTATATCTACGGTGTCCGTGGTGATTTCTCCTCTTTCATTTTGGATTTTGTTTATATGAGTTCTTTCTCTTTTTTCCTTGGTAAGTCTTGCCAAGGGTTTGTCAATTTTATTGATCTTTTCAAAGAACCAGCTCCTTGTTCTATTAATTTTTTCTATAGTTTTTCTGTTCTCTAATTCATTTATTTCTGCTCTGATTTTTATTATCTCCTTTCTTCGGCTGCTTTTGGGTTGTCTTTGTTCTTCTTTTTCTAGTTCTTTAAGGTGGGAAGTTAAGTGGTTCACTTGGGCTCTCTCTTGTTTGTTCATATATGCCTGAAGCGATATGAACTTCCCTCTTATCACTGCTTTTGCTGCATCCCATAGATTCTGATATGTCGTATTGTCATTTTCATTAGTCTGTATAAATCTTTTGATCTCTGCACTTATTTCTTCTTTGACCCATTCATTTTTTAAAAGTATGTTGTTTAGTTTCCACATTTTTGTGGGATTTTTTTCCTCTTTTTTGCAGTTGAATTCTAGTTTCAAGGCTTTATGATCAGAAAATATGCTTGGTACAACTTCAATTTTTCTGAATTTGCTGATGTTGTTTTTGTGGCCCAACATATGGTCAATTCTTGAGAATGATCCATGTACACTGGAGAAAAATGTATACTCAGTCACTTTGGGATGAAATGTCCTGTAGATGTCTATCATATCCAGGTGCTCTAGTGTTTTGTTTAACGCCACTATGTCTTTGTTGATTCTCTGTTTGGATGACCGATCTAGAGCCGTCAGCAGTGTATTGAGGTCTCCAAGTATGATTGTATTTTTGTCAGTTTTTGTTTTAAGGTCAATAAGTAGCTGTCTTATATATTTTGGTGCTTTTTGGTTTGGTGCATATATATTAAGAATTGTTATGTCTTCTTGATTCAGTGTCCCCTTAGCCATTATGAAATGGCCATTTTTATCTCTGAGTACTTTTCCTGTCTTGTACTCAGCATTATCCGATATGAGTATTGCTACACCTGCTTTTTTTTGGATGTTATTTGCTTGGAGTATTGTTTTCCAGCCTTTTACTTTGAATTTGTTTTTATCCTTGTTACTTAGATGAGTTTCCTGTAGGCAGCATATAGTTGGATTTTCTTTTTTAATCCATTTTGCTACTCTGTGCCTTTTTATTGGTGAGTTTAATCCGTTTACATTTAGTGTAATTATTGATACTTGTGAGTTCCCTATTGCCATTTTATATCTTGCTTTCTGTTAGTTTCGTGTCTTGTTTGATCCTTCTCTTTCGTTTTTCTATCTTTTGTTTTTATTTGGTTGTATTCCATACATCTTTCCTCTGTTGCTATCTTTTTTATCTCATGTGCTTCTGTGGTGGTTTTTTCAATGGTGGTTACCTTTGAGTAATGAAAAGGGTCCCTACCCTGTTCATTGTAGCAAACTATTTTGTGAGTACTTTTGCACTCCATCGTCCTTTGCTACTGTTAATCTCCATCTTCTCCCCCTCTTTCTTTTTGTTGTTGTCACTGTTTAAATTTGGTTTTATTGTGTTCTTCTTGGAGCTTTTACTTGTGGCTCTGTTTTTTTTTGTTCTTTGTATCTGATTGGAGAACCCCCTTTAGTAATTCCTGGAGTGGGGGTTTTCTGATGGTAAATTCCCTCATCTTTTCTGTATCTGTGAATGTTTTTATTTCTCCTTCATATTTGAAGGATAGCTTTGATGGGTATAGTATTCGTGGCTGAAAGTTTCTCTCTTTCAGGACTTCAAATATTGGGGTCCACTCTCTTCTAGCTTGTAGAGTTTCTGCTGAGAAATCTGATGATAATCTAATGGGCCTTCCTTTATATGTTGTATTCTTCTTTTCCCTGGCTGCCTTGAGAATTTTTTCTTTGCTGTTGGTTTGTGTCAATTTCATTATGATATGCCTTGGAGTAGGTTTGTTTGGGTTAAGAAAACTTGGAGTTCTGTTTGCTTCTTGAATTTGAGGCTTTAGTTCTTTCCACAGGCTTGGGAAGTTCTCATCTATTATTTGTTTGAGTATGTTCTCCATTCCATTTTCTCTCTCTTCTCCCTCTGATATACCTATTATTCTTATGTTATTCTTTTTGATGGAGTCAGATAATTCTTGTAGGGCTATCTCATTTTTTTTAATTTTTGAGTCTCTTTCTTCTTCTCTCTGTTGTGCCTCAAGTTGCTTGTCTTCTATTTCACTAATCCTCTCTTCTATCTGACCTGTTCTATTAGCTAAGCTTGTTACTTCATTTTTCAGCTCGTGAATTGAGTTTTTCATCTCTGTTTGATTTGTTTTTATAGTTTCAATTTCTTTGGACATATATTCTTTGTGTTCATTGAGTTGTTTTCTGAGCTCCCTAAATTGCCTTTCTGTGTTTTCTTGTATATCTTGGAGGATTTTTAGGATTTCTATCTTGAATTCTCTGTCATTTAGCTCCAAGGTTTCCAATATATTAAATTTTTTCTCCATAGATTTTTTCCTCATCTAGCTGTGTTACCTCTCTTTCTTTTGTATCCATGATATTCGATTTTCTCTTCCTTAATGGCATCTGAGGGTGGTTTTGTTGATAGTATTAATGAGATTTAATAAAGAATAAAAAGTTAAAAAAAATAAAAAATCAAAAAGAGTTGTTTTTTTAAAAAAATTAATAATGAAATAAAGAAAAATAAAATAATAATTTTTAAAAAAAGGAAATTATTCCCCCCCTCCTTTTTTCCTCTCCTCTCCCCTTTTTCTTGAGAAAATCTTGTGGTGAACTGTGAATTATAACAAACAATGCCTGTGATGGAGGACCTGAATTGGGGAAAAGTAATAAAGGGGCAAAAAAAAAAAAAGAAAAAAAAAGGAAAAAAAAAAAGGGGGTGGTATGGACCCACAAAAAGCAAATAAGGAAAAAATTTGGGTGAAGAATAAAATGATTTGCTTTTAGGTGTTGGTGTTATCTAAGAGTTATGATGAGAGGAATAAGAGAACAGAAAAATGGGGGGACAAATTAAAAAAATACTATTGTATTTAGTGGAACAAGAACTAGATAAAATGGAGAGCCAGGGATGGGAGCACTGCTAGTGAGTTAAAAAGGTGAAGTAAAAAAACCCCAAAATGCCACAAACATAAGTTTGAGTCCCAGATAAGATAATTTGTTTGTTATTGAGGTTTGAATGAGAGGAGATGTAAAGGAGAAAGGAAAAAACTAATATAGAGGGAGAAAAGAAAGAGAGAGAGAGAAAAAAAGAGGGAACCAGTGAAAGAAGAAAAAAGAAAGGAGAGAGAGAGAGTTAAGGGTTTTGGAGTGCAACCCTCATAGAGAGAAAGGAAGAGGAGAAAAAAGATAATGGGAGATGTAACACTTATGGGTAGTGTAGTTCAAGGAGAGGAGAGAGTAAGACCGGCAGAGAGTTAATCGGCCAAATTGGAGGAGGAAAAAAAGTATCAAGAATGAAGATAAGAGAAACAAACGAACAAATATAATAAAATGGGATAGGTTATAAAGTCTGCAGATTATTCTTGATTTTGAGAGGTTATCTTCTTGTTTTTTCTTTTCTCTCCCTCTTCCTGGTCGGTGACTCTGTACCCCAGGTTCTGCCCCTTTGGCACGCTCAGGTAGAGGTTTGCAGTTGATAAGTCTCTATGGCAATGTCATGTATTGTGCTTTAGTCTCGTTGGGAGTCAAGGCTCATTAGCTTTCATAGGCTCCAACAGTGAGAGAGTCCGTGTTCCTGGAGCCTTTCTCCTAGTCTTTCCTTCCTCAATTAGTAGCCTGATAATCCAGCTATGGGGTTGTTGCTGCCTCTGCCTGGATAGTAAGAGGTTCAAAGAGCTGGCAACTCCCCACTCTATTTCCACTCAGCACAGGGCTCTGGGTAAGGCTCAGTCAGTCAGAGCTGCTAGCATAATCAGGCGGGCTTTCCACCCACTCAAAGACCTCTGGCTCTGCCACTCTGTCCGGTAACACAGGCTTGGAGGAAACTCTCATTCACTATCTGCACGCGCAGACCAAGATATCTGGCCAGTAGTCTCACGCTCTGAGTGAAACCCCCAACCGCATGGAAATTTGCAGCGCTGGAATTCGCTCTCGCTCCGTCCCTGTGCGCGGCTTTTGCAAGGCGCTGGGGCGGCCTGAGATTCTGCTTTTGCCCACACAAAGGCCCCTGACTCTGCCCCTCTGTGCGATAACACGGGCGCGCCCTGCCGAGGCACTCGGAGGAATCGCTCACTACCTATCTGCGCGTGCACACCAGGATATGAGGCCGGCCGCGTTTCCCTGAGTGAAACCCTCACCAGCACGGAAAATTTCCACCGTTGGAATTAGTTCTCGCTCCTTCCCATGTGCGGCTTTCCCAGGACACTGGGGCTGCCCAGAGATTCTGCTTTCAGCCCACAGAAAGGCCTCTGACCCTGCCTCTCCGTGGGGCAACACGGACACCCACTTCTGGGGCTTAGGAAGAGATCTCTCGCCCACTAACTGTGCACCAACCAGGAGAACGGGTAAAATGACTGCCCCGCTTGTCTTTCTTTGTTTGGGTTTGGCACGAGTGTTAGCTTGTATTGCCCGGCTTGCCACAGGAACAGTTTTTCCTCCACTAGGATCTCCGTGCCACAGCCTGGTTCGGCCTTTTGTGCGCGGCCTGGATGTATTCACCCCCTTTGCCCGCCTCAGTTTCTATATTCACAGTTACCAGAGAAAGCCGCCCTGTTTAGGCTAGTGAGGAAGGCGGAGCATTTCTTACTCCCTATTTCCTTCAGGATTTGGTTATATATTTAGCCAATTTTTCACTCGACCATACCTTCGGGTGTATTGTGAAGCATCTGGAGGCTCCAAGTATAGGTTTTTCTGTTTCTGGTTGAAGATCTTGTTGAGTTTTGGGGGAGATTTATCGGTATCGCTTCCTACTCCGCCATTACTCTGACGTCATCTCCCACACTCCTATTTTTAAAGTGCTAGAATTGATTCAATTCTCCATTTTCCTGCAATAGGACCTTAGGAAAAATAGTTATGTTTTCTGATAAAAATTTCTTCATCTATAAAATGAAAATAGTAAAAGTAACCTCAGAGAAAAGATGGGAAGACTAAGGTAACATACTTGACATAATACCTGATATATAGTAGATGCTCCAAATGTAGTACTAGTTATTGCAGCAATTGATAACTCAATGCCAAAACTAACTGCACAAAAGTGATACATCAAAAAATTTGTCAGTTTAATAGTTGGCAAGAAGAGTTTCCTGATTGTTTCTGACCAATAATTGGTTCTCTTGTGTTTAAAATTTTTATAAGTATTTAAACACAAAGAATCTTTTCTTCAGTTTCAAGTAGATAATTATATTTAAGTCATATCAACCTATACTTTATATAGGGCTTATCTGTTTGTGATGTGTTTAATTAATTCAGATCTTCACAAAATGCCAGCAATACATGTCCAAGCGTGGTGTGTATTTCCTTTGCATCGCTGCTGCAGTGCAAAGCAGGTAAGTCTTTTGATATGAACGATCCAAGAAACCATACTGTGCCCTTTGCTTTGGAGATCTCACTGGCTTGTGGCAGATTGCTAGGCAGCGAATCGGGAGGGAGTCAATGGAATGGAGGAAGAAGCTGCTTCACTTCCCGTTAGCACTAACTGGGACTTTAGCCTATTCCTCGCTAACATAATCAGAGCTCCCTGATGAGTTAGCAGCCTTGAGCCTGGGACAGGAAGAAGACAGATGAGTATTGACAGTACTCATGCCACTAAGTATAGGTTGAAACGGACTTTCAAAGGCGTTTTAATGTTTGAGGTTGACATATGATTAGTTTGAAAAGAAAACAGATAAACAGATATGCCGGGCAGCTGGCAGTGATGAGATGGCAGGCAAAGATAATAAGGAAACACCAGAAAAGGTGGAAAGTGGTTAATTTGACAACTTGGCTGAGAAAGCTTTGTGAGATTGTCAAGCAACATTGTGAGAAATGGAAGAATGAGGAATAGGACAGATATGTCTTTTGAAAATGTACCGTGAAGAATCAAGTGGGTGGTGATATAACACGGGATGCTGTAATAAATAGATGAGACTATGACTGACTTCACTTCAGGGCATGGTCCAGTGGAGACTGACAATATGTGAGATCATGAAGGGGCATAGGTTTATATTGGTATGATTACAACTGTCATTGTAAAACAGTAAGAATAATGTTAACTTTTCTGTTTTTATATTTAAGATATATGCTGGCTTATCGTATTATATAAGTAGTCAATTTTTTTAAGGCATCAGTGTGCCTCATTTCATATTTTGTGCTTTAAGAATTTAAGAAAAAACATCACCAATTTCTTGGATTCAAGTGGTTAACAATGACTGTTTCTTTTCCACACTATCAGCTTTGGGGAGAGGTGAAAAAATAGCTCAATCCAATATTAGAGAAGGGACTGGGATAAGGCTGAACTGGCAAAATAAAGCATGGTTAGTAGCATGCTACTTTTCAGTGGGTACATTTGTGCAACCAAAAATTAAGGGTTTCATTAACTTCAATGATAAATTCTAGGACTTTGGCTGTAGCTAAGCCTTATTGGCCTATAGGTAACTGCTAATATTGAAGCTATAAATGATCAACAGAAATCATACTCTCAGAAACCCTTCTGTCTGACCTATCTAGCCACTGATGCCTCACACACATTCATCCTTTTCAACCCCTGTCAAGTGGCTATGGAAGTAAAGGAGATAGAATTGCTAAACTAACAGATACATGAATGAATAAATGCTGTTGATTTAATCAATATTGTTTTCATTTACGAACAATGGATAACAAATGCGATGAGCTGAGCCAAGTAATAACTCTTGAAATATTAGAAGAACAACTCAAAAAAATGCTAAAAAATAAAATGCTTTAAGAAGGATACAAACCAGAGTATTTATAAGTAGACGAGTTGTTAAGACATTCATTCATTCATTGGAAGATGGAGAACTGGAATAAGAAAAGTGTTTATGTGTAATTCTGATGAATGAAAGGAATATATTGTAAAGCAAACATATCTTCTGTGGCTATAAATACACAGATACTTGATGATTCTCAAATTTATATATCTATTTAACCTTTCTTCTGAACTCCAGACTTATAAATCCAACTGCCTTCTTGACTTGGATGTCTAGTAGACATCTCAACACTATTTCCCAGTAGAATTTCTTATACATGCTCCCTCAAATGGATGCTCTATCAGTGAACAGCATCACAGTAAATGGCATTTCATTGACCCAAATATTCATGCATAATACTTAGTCATCATTGAACATTACTCTCTTACAACTCCATATCAGATATTATTTTATCTCTACTTTCAAAGTATCACTGGAATATTACATCTGCACTTTTTCATTATTATACTAATATAACACTGGGGAACAATTTTTTTCATTTTCTGTTGCATGAGGTTTTAGAACTGTTTCTATATACTTCTGCATCACTGATTTCAAATCTGAAAACCGTTTTTTGGTGCATGCTCTAGTTTTTAGGCAATTTTAATTTCTTTTTGTTATAGTTAATGCCATGCATTGGTTTTGTTTTTGTTTTTGTTTTTTGTATTTTTCTGAAGCTGGACACGGGGAGGCAGTCAGACAGACTCCTGCATGTGCCCGACCAAGATCCACCTGGCATGCCCACCAGGGGGCGATGCTCTGCTCATCTGGGGGGTTGCACTGCTGCAACCAGAGCCATTCTAGCACCGGAGGCAGACGCCATGGAGCCATCCTCAGTGCCCAGGCCATCTTTGCTCCAATGGAGCCTTGGCTGCAGGAAGGAAAGAGAGAGACAGAGAGGAAGGAGAGGGGGAGGGGTGGAGAAGCAGATGGGCACTTCTCCTGTGTACCCTGGCTGGAAATCGAACCCGGGACTCCTGCACGCCAGGCTGACGCTCTACCACTGAACCAACCGGCCAGGGCCCATGCATTGGTTTTTAAATTGGAGTTAAAGGGCAGTGATTCTTGGATTGAACATAACCACAAGGCAATTAATGTTTTACAAACATGACTTTTACATAATTGTAGTTGTTTTTAAATGTAAAAAGTTATTATCTGTATTTTTTTTTCTGAAGCTGGAAATGAGGAGGCAGTCAGACAGACTCCTGCATGTGCCCAACTGGGATCCACCCACTACACCCACCAGGGGCGATGCTCTTCCCATCCAGGGCGTCACTCTGTTGTGACCAGAGCCAGTCTAGAGCCTGAGGCAGAGGCCATGGAGCCATCCCCAGCGCCCGGGCCATCTTTGCTCCAGTGGAGCCTTGGCTGCGGGAGGGAAAGAGAAAGACAGAGAGGAAGGAGAGGGGGAGGGGTGGAGAAGCAGATGGGTTCTTCTCCTGTGTGCCTTGGCCGGAAATCAAACTGGGACTCCTGTACTCCAGGCCGATGCTCTACCACTGAGCCAACTGGCCAGGCCCAAAGATTATTATCTGATAAAAATACCATCTTATTTTGTTTTAAGATTGAATCATGGCTTCTTTGAGTAGGCGTAAATGTAAGAGTAGTCCTGACACCTTCTATTATATATGTGGCTGTTACACACTTCAACGTCAAAGGCGCAATATTTCATCATTCGTGACACTTGCATATATTGCCTATTTTCAAGTTCCCCTTGGCAATCAAGACAAGAATTGGGCTCCTCATATTGTGTGTCATAATTGTGAGGAAATGCTTCGTGACTGGACAAAAGGAAAACGCAAAGGAATGCCTTTTAGTATTCCCATGGTTTAGCGTGAACCTAAGGACCACAGCAGTGACTGTTATTTCTGTCTGATCCATACAAAAGGCATCGGCAAGAAAAAATGGCATATGATTGCACATTCTAATATTTCTTCAGCAATACAACCTATCCCACACTCTGAGACACTCTTGGTTCCAGTTTTCAATGGTTTTATTTCTTTTAAAGATGAAGAAAGTGAACATAGTGATCAAACGTATTTTGATAAGATGTATGAGGAAATGGTTGTAGAATCTGAAGGGTCTTCTTCTGATGCCAAGCAGTCATTAACCCCTCAGAGTTTAGCCAACCCAAATTGAATGAATTAGTAAGAATGACCTAAAAATTGTCCTCAACTTTCTTAAGTATGAGGAGCATAACTGGATCATTTTTGCAGATCTTAAAATGGTAAATTTCCTACTAGGACAACAGAGAGGTTTTACAAAGTATCCTTGCTCTCTGTGTTTGTGGGACAGCCGAGTTCAGAAGAAACACTGGACACAGAAGGAGTGGCCAGAACGTGAAGCTCTGGAGGTAGGGATACAAAATATTGTGAATGAACCTGTAGTTAATCAAGACAGAATAATTTTCCCCCCACTTCACATCAAACTTGGCTTAATGAAGCAGTTTGTTCAGGCTTTGAATAGAGAAATGCTTTCAACATATTATTTCTGCTTTTTCTGCCTTGTCTTTCAAGAAGATAAAAGCAGGTGTATTTGATGGACCTCAAATTCAAACCCTCATATGTGATGAAGAATTTGCCAGGAAGATGAATAAGGAGGAGAAAGGAGGATGGCAGTCTTTTGTGGCAGTTACAAAGAACTTCCTTGGCAACAAAAAAACAGAAAACTATGAACTTCTGGTTCAAAGGATGCTGTTGGCTTTCCACGACATTGGATGTAACACGAGCATTAAGATTCACTTCCTGAACAGTCACCTTGATAAGTTTCCTGAAAAATTTGGAGCTGTTAGTGATGAGCAGACTACTGCTGGAGCATCAATCGAGATTGTCCTCAACAAGTACACAAACACAAGAGCTACAAATGCAAATTTTTGCTTGAATAGAATTTAAATGTTTTACGAAAATTTTATGATTAAGTGTTTTAATATGTTCTATTTCAAAATTTTAGTCAAATTCTGATGTAGTCATATCTTTTAGTGTATTAGTATATTTGCTGCATTATATAATTATATTTTCACAAAGATGATGCCCAAGAAGACATTCTACTTCATTATGTTAAACTAAATGTTGAAAATTTTACAATAAAATAAAAACCTAAAATCTTGAATTGCAAAAAAACTGTAGCTCTCAGAAAAAAATTAATGTCAGATTTGAGATCAGCACACTCGAATTAGGTAAGAACAAGTGTTTTTGTGGATGCAACAAAAATTTTCTTCCCCATTGTAATCTATTATTAGTTCTTAGGTAAATTACTATATTACTCTATTGAATCTTCCTTAATTCAATCTCCCCCCTTTCCTTGGCAGTCAATTCTCTCTAGGATTATTCTTTAAAAAGTAAATCAAATATTTTTAATCTTTTCTTTTTTCATATTCACCTTCCCAAGACCTTTCTTTTATCCTGAGAATATCACCGAGAGCCTTACCTAGTTTTACATAACCCTGCTTGGTTGGGCTGCTTCCTGGCCACCTTTTGAAGTCTTCTCCACCCTCTACCCCTTTGCTCACTCTGTTCCGGCAGTTGGCTTCTTTAATTGGTGTAATGCTCTGGCACCGATCTTTAGGAATTGTGTTGTATTCTTATATGTATTATGGTCACAAACGGATACACAGGAGAGCCTCCTAAACAAAGTTTTGTATACTCACAGGTTCTCTGGGGAAGTGTCAGGTTTAGAAGTCAGGGTCACACTTACACTAGAACTTTTATTGGTGTATACACAGGAACGGCAAGGTGAAACAGGGAACAGTTTAGTATTGGCTAATTTGAATCCTTTTCCAAGAGTTTATACCTGGACCAGGTCCTGGGATGAGTCAGGCAGAGGAATGTTGCCTGAAATGCACTGGCCAGATTGAGGTAGTATGGCTCTGAATTGGTTAGCTTGCCAAGCAAAGGCATGTTTCCTCCTGAGTTCTTTACTGTATCTTAGGATTGTCTAGCACCAGGAGGGCTACACAGTGGAATACAGGCAACTGAGAGAAGGGAGGTTAGGGCAGCACATCTCCTTCCTCTGAACTTCGGCCAGATGTCACATCCTGCTTTTGCTTACATCTCATTTTCAAGAGCTAGTCACATGGGAACACCTAGATGTAAAGATGTTGGGAAATATAGTCCATGAATGGGCAGCTAACTTCCAGAAACAACTTCACACTCCGGACCTGGAGCACGAATCTTGGAGTCTTGAGGGAGTCCCTCCGTACCTCTTTAACCTACTGCTGTTCCTGGAAAACACTAAGAATGTTCTACTGTTGGGTATTTCATTTGATACTCCTTTTTCCTGGACCTTTTCTCAGACCTCTTTATGGTTTCTTTCTTTCTTTTTTTTTTTTTTACTTCACTCTCTTCTTTGTTCAAATATCACCTATTTACATTGGCCCCCCTGACTACTTACTAAGTCTTGATGACACCTGACTGTAACTGGTGCCACAGTGCATCTTCACTGTTTATTTTCTCCATCCCCACTAGAAAGGGCACTCCGTGATTTCAGAGCTGATCTGTTGTATTTCCTGCTGTATCCACAGTGCAAACAGCAATGTGCAACAAATTCTAAAAGCCAATAATATTTAATTTTAGAGTTTTGAAAATTAAGAATATTTCTAAATAGGAAAGGAAATATAAATTATTTGAGCAAATATGCAAGGACTGATATAGTGTCAGCAAGTGGGGAAGTGTACTCTACTCTTAGATTTACAAGTGGGTTCTTAGAAGATGTCATTCAGGCATGTGGGTATTATTTTATGAATGTAGTTGCCATCAAATATTTTTGAACAAGAAATAACAGTTTAATTTGTTATTGAGAGATATAATTGTGAGTGTAGTTTGAATGCAGAGAGAGAGAAAGTAAGAGTGAGAGGAAAAGAGAAGAAAGACCAGAAGAAAGAATGCCAAGAGGTTGTATGAAAAACGGAAGAAAAAGTAATGTAACAATTAAATTTTCTATGTAAAGTTGTGAGGATTTAGTCATAGTCCCAATCTTAAAATGACCTTCCAACAATCTTGTGACATAGGCATTATTTTCATTTATTTTATAGATGAGGATACAAAATGTTATAAGAGACTTTGCTTGTGATATAATTGGCTCAAATACATTTCTGTAATTACAACCTGAATTTTTGTTTTTAGGATAGCATAGTGAGAAGTACAATAGATGCTGCAAGTATAAGAGGGCCTGTTTATCAGTGTCAACTGATGACAGGGCAAGAGGTGAGTTGTGGGGAGGCAGTGGAAAGGATGGGGTGAAGAGTGATTGAATGGCACTAGGTGGCATTAATGGCACTAGAGGGCTTGAGGGGAAGAATAAGTTTACTGAGGATGGTAGGGGTCATTTCAGCTGCTCTGCTTTGGGTTTCGAGGACTGGGCAACTTCTTTTGTGTTAATGTATAGAGAACACCAGGAAATTTGATTTTAACTGTTCACTTACATATGGGTATTAGCTAAGAGTTTTATTCTACAATTATTATTTTTACAAATTCTCATTTTTAAGATTTTGTGATTAATATTTCTACCAAAAATATTTCCCAGCCATAAACACATAAAGACATCCATTGGTCTTGACCTTAATAATTTTTGAAAGTAGTTTCACACCGTCAGCTTTACCAAGAACCACAGAGATTCTGTGGTAAGGCCAAGCACAGGTAGGCTGAAGAACAACAAACCAAGTAATGAGAAATGTGGGACATCATATTAGAACAGGTGTCTAACAGGAGGCCTCATGGATTGGTACAAAGCTCAGCCTTATTGAACACTGTCATTAATGAGCTGGAAAAGCAGGTAAGCAGTAGGCTAAGATTGGAAAGATGCTGTAAAAAGCACAGAGAAATGAAATAACCACAGATATTAAATTAAAATTTATTTTTAATTTCAAAATAGTCAAGTGAAAGGGGAGAAAACTGCCATATTGATCTATATACTTAGTAAATCAGTAATGAGATACGTACATCATCATTTGGATTAATATTTTCCAACTTTTAAATCTATAAACCATAAGAAAATAAAGTGTAAAGGAGAGTTTGGTTTAGTCAGGAAATGACAAGTTTCAACTGCCACAGGCTGGGTAGCTACTGGGCACTGAGGAGATAAACATCCTTTTACACCAGTAATCCATTGGAGGAAAAATGTTGGGGTGCTCTAAAACAAGCCCATTCTTTGGCAAATCTCTTTACAAACTTAGCTATTTGATTAGGTAAGGCAACAGAACTATTTATGAGACAAGAACAAAACTTAAACCTCTAAACTTTACATTAATTTTCTAAAATAATTGTTTCTCAATAGTGATACGGTCTTGATATTTCAACACAGGATTACTATTATTGTCTTAAACTATTTTTATTTTTAATGTATTTCTAATGATAGATTATAACTACCAATGATTAATAATAATACAAAACTCAATAAAATATAATACAATTAGCTACTTTTTTTTTTTTTTTTTTTTTTGTATTTTTCTGAAGCTGGAAACGGGACGCAGTCAGACAGACTCCCGCATGCGCTCCACCGGGATCCACCCGGCACGCCCACCAGGGGGCGATGCTCTACCCATCTGGGGGGTCACTCTGCCACAACCAGAGCCACTCTAGCGCCTGGGACAGAGGCCAGGGAACCATCCCCAGCGCCCGGGCCATCCTTTGCTCCAATGGAGCCTCAGCTGTGGGAGGGGAAGAGAGAGACAGAGAGGAAGGAAAGGGGGAGGGGTGGAGAAGCAAATGGGCGCCTCTCCTGTGTGCCCTAGCCCGAACCCGGGACTTCCGCATGCCAGGCCGACAATCTACCACTGAGCTAGCCGGCCAGGGCCGCTACTATTTTTAAATGTATCATTATAAATGAATAAGGCTATTTATTCAGAAAGACTTGATGAATGTAAACATCTGGCCCAAGAACATGTAACTAGTAAATGGTAGACCTAAAGTTCAAACCCACATCTGTCTGATGCCAAAATGTCTTGAACTGGCAAGCCAAAGACAGGGGGAAGATTGATAGTGGAGTCATGATGGCCTCAGAGAACACAGAGGCCAGCTATCTTTGATTTCCTGCATGTGTAGGGGATCACTATAGTCCCTTTCTACTTTATCTCATAATGCAGAAATATCATCCTATACAATATATCACAGTGTACCACTTATTTTCAGATATCTATAAATGAAACACCATGATTATTTTGCTGTCATATAATTTCAAAACCTTTGTTGACTTCTCTACTTCAATTTATAATTTTTAATTAGCCATAATAATTCATACCAATAATCATAGACACAGATACTTGTCTAATTGGAAGGGAAATGTCTTAGCTATAGAAGATATTACTCTCGCATACGATGAACAGGGAAATGGAGATCAAAATTATTTGGGAATCAAATTAAAACTTGACATTAGCTATCCTGACTTCTTTCAAGATTTTTTTGTTGTTATTGTTCTTTTTTAGTATTATTCTACTTTCTAACTTAAAATAATAGAAAATATTTATTTAGATTTCTATTTAGTCCAGGAGACTCTAATAATGTCTTCATTTTTTCTAATAACAGTCTTTTTTAATTATAATTTTTAATTTAATTAAAATTTGAAAAATCTTGTATACTTATTGAGACTTTGTGACAGTAACTTACATTGATATTAAGTGGTATCACTTGACTTGTAATGTGGCCAACTCTGAATATAATGACATATAAACCAGCATCATTCTTTAGCAGCCTAAAATCACTGAGGTATGAAAAAAAATATTAGTATTGCCTTCTATTTTTAAAATTTTTTCTTAGGGAGGGGAAAAGAGAGATTTAGTGGAACAAACATCAACTTGTTCCACTTAGTTATACACTCATTGCCAGCTTCTCTTATCTACTCCTAATAGATATTTATAGACTTCATTTATTAATAAATGACACAGTAAAGTGATATTGAATTTTCTAAGCTATTTGTGATTATTTAAAAATGACAAGTTTATAGTTGACATGCAATATAATTAATGGTGTCGTTCTAATATATGTAGAACTCTGTAGAGAGAGAAAGATGAAGAGCAAGGAATGGTGCAGGTTCTCTTTAAGGTACAATGAAATACTTGCAAAAGTTGGGCATGTTTTAAACTAAAAAACAAATTTTGACAAATGTCAACATATTGGTACTTACAGAATATTTCTATGACCAAAAATAATTAGCTTGGAAATATAACACTAAATATACATAATAACTTAAACAAAATTAAAAAGGTTTGGAAATTAGACACACATTCATATTAATATACATTTAAATAACTAATGCATTAATTACATAAATTAATAAAAAAGTATAAGGTGATTTATAAAAAGATCAAATATTAAATGTGTATGCATTAAGGATTTTTTTAATCTAACTTTTTTACTGATACCAAATTATAAATAAAAAAAGATATGCATAGATGCTGGTAGAAGATTGTTTACCTTTAAATGCCTTTATTAGGAAAAACCTTTAAAATCATTAGTTAAC
The DNA here is from genome assembly GCF_036850765.1 of Saccopteryx bilineata. Classification (NCBI taxonomy): domain Eukaryota; kingdom Metazoa; phylum Chordata; class Mammalia; order Chiroptera; family Emballonuridae; genus Saccopteryx; species Saccopteryx bilineata. The sequence goes on from NC_089495.1 coordinate 19,556,585, forward strand.
ATTAAAGTCCAGAACTTAAGAATAGACAAAAGAAAGTAGAGGAAATAAATAATACAATAAGAATCTTATAGTATGTAAATTCTTTAATGAAAAAAGAAATTCAATAAATAAATGGAAATTTTCTTAATTTAAATATTTATATTTATATTAACACTTATTTCTTGTCCAAAACTTATTTTTTTCTGTTTAAAGATGAGTATTCAAAGTTACTTCTGTCTTCTCTATTAATATGCAACAATAGACCAGGTGTGTGCACGTGTGTGTCTGTTTGTTTATATATGCTTGTGGATATGTGTATGTATATGTATTGCATGCATATTAACATAATATCATGTAGTTGAAAGACAAAGATAAATAAATCTAGTCATTTTTTGCGTGAGTACATTTTGATTAAATTCTAATTTTTCACAGATAATTTTGGGAGCCTCATGATGGGTTAATTTAAGATAGGTTAGGTTAGCCTGACCTGTGGTGGCACAGTGGATAAAGCGTCAACCTGGAACACTGCAGTTGCCAGTTCAAAACCCTGGGTTTGCCCAGTCAAGGCACATATGGTAGTATATGCTTCCTGCTCCTCTCCCTTCTCTCTCTCTCTACTTTTCTCCTCTCTAAAGTAAATAAATAAAGTCTTAAAAAAAAGAAAGAAAAAAAGAATGTGGATAGGTTAAGGTCAATTAAAAAAACTCTAGTAAGGATATGCCAAACATAGGAGGGATCAGGATGGAAAAATATTTGGTGATGATTTGAGGGAGCTCAGGGTGGAGTAGTACAGGATAAGCACCAGATTACTTGTTGAATGTTGATAACAGTGGCTGACATAGACTGAGAAAGGAAACATGAGAGCAGACGCAATTTGGTGTAATGTGGGAAATAATATTTTCAGGTTGGGACCAAGCTAATTTTAGCCTTTGTGTTGGTCTTATAGGTGAATATAGAGAGAATGTAAGGCTCATAAGATCAAATAGAATGCAGACAAAATTAGGGGTCCATCAGCATATAAACGGTGGTTTAAAATTCAGAGTAGAAATATATTGCTCAAGGCTACTTCATGAAGTGAGAAGAACAATGGTAAGGTGGAGCCTGGGGAAAGATAAATGTACAGGATTAGGGTAGAAGATATTGGGAGATAAGGAGATCTAGGTGAAAGTAGGTTCAGGCATCAACAGATGATCAGACATCCTATCAGTCCTGTCCCACACAGCAGGAAGGGCTATTAAAGGAAGTCTGAAGGGCAAAGAAGAGGGACTCAAAGAATAAGCTAAATTTAGGTCATATTATACAAGTAGGATGTGGAAATATGCTGTAATTTATACATGGTGTTGGTTTCAATGGTGTAAGTAAGTAAACAAATTAGGTCTTTAAAAATGGAAGTGGTCTTTGTTATGGCATTAGGACAAGTGAGAAATAGAAAAATATATTGACCATAAGATTCAGAATTTTAAGATTTATTAGAGCAATTTCAAGTAATGACAAGGTTTATAATTTGGCTTTTAGTATGGGTGAGTGGGCATGAAGGCTCTTGCACTTAAGAAAATTTGGTGTCTGTGGATCTTTTCGGTGTTAGTGAGTCATCCACAGTAGCTTTGAGGACACCCAGAATAATTACAGAACCTAAGAAGGCAGGTGATTATAACCCAGGAGCCACATCTTTTAGAGATCATTAGGGAACATGAAAAGCTTAGTAGATGAGAAGAATGAATAGACGACCGTATGAATAAGTACAGGGAAGCAGTGCATGTAGTATCTGGAAGTCTTCTAAAGTAGGAAGATGGTGGAGGCTTCAGTGGTGTTACTGAGTGTGCAGAGTGCAATGAAGTGTCAGTGTGATCATTATGATGGGAAGAAGAAACCTAGAAATTGTAAAGTGTGGGAAGGGATAGCACTGCAGGTCCTGGAATTAATACAATTTTTAATGTGGATTTGCAACATAATAACTCCATTGGACCTTCAGTTTCTAAATGAATCCTTGGCATCAATAGGGAGTTTAGACACAGTTTATTGAATAACAATAATTGTGATATTTGTATCTTGGTGTTAAGACTGAAATGAACAAATGTTGACATGAAGAAATATAAATTTTCCTCTTTATTCTATTGTTAGATGCATTTACTTTTACTTAATGTATTTTTCTAATTAAATGATTCAGTAAAAAATTGTACAGAAGGCTATATGGAGCCTACTGTTCTTTATCAGTAGCTCTCTCTATTGGGGAATTCAGTATTGCAAAACATTCCTGTGATTTGCACAGGGTTTTTTTTATATATATATTCTTATATCCACTTCATGGCCTCACTGAGGTAGAATGACCTAGTATGACTGGGATATTAATAAGTCAAGAAAAATTTTGTTCATCCAGACTCATTCTCTTGCATATCTTTCATGATGTATTATTTACATACTTCATATATTGATAGGAAAAAAGATTGAGTTTCACTATCAGCCATATACCACTTGTGAAAAAGAAAATTGCCACAGAAACCAGTTATTATAACATTAAAATTTATGACTAAACAGTAGAGTCTGAGGTGCCCTATATTATGTGTGTGTCACACACTTTTATATAGTTTATTAAAACTTTAAAAAAATTCTGATAGTGTATTCCCTTGCCTCCAGGGATCAGAGGAACATGTAGAAAGAGCTTGAACAGGTGCCAACGGGCAGTGCTGTCCAATCCCATAGCCCCGCGGTATGTGCGCATATTGAGCATATGCAATGTGGCCAGACTGAATTGAGATAGGCTAAAGGGTAACACATACGCTGGCTTCTGAAGACTTACTATGAAAAAAAATACAAAATATCTTATTAATAATCTGTAAAATACTGACTATACCTTTAAATGATTGAAATATTAAATGAAATGTATTATTAAAATTATTTTACTAGAGAATTTTGATTTTATAAAAAATATTACTGCTAGCCAATTTAAAATTACATATGTGGCTCATATATTTTTATTCAACAATGCCACTGGAGAGTGAACCTAAGCCAAATATGTTAAATTGGCATTTTTTTCCATTGATAGCATTATACAACTACTCTAAGTGAATTCTTCAGGAACATATATTTTCACACGTAATACCAATACTCTTCCATAACATCATATATATATATATATATTAACATATAATATTTTAGATTGCCCTCAACTCTACGGGAGTCGTCACCTTCTGACTCTCCATTTTGGCCAGACGCCTCATGCAGAGTGAAATTGGTTGCCTGCACTATTACTGATACAATAGCTTGAATAGGAAGACATACCTCAAATTTCCATACTTATCCTGCCATGGAGCTAGCAGTAATTGCTGCCCAGGTAGTAATACCTGAGGACCGTCTTATTGGAGTCTAATATTACTATGACATTTAACGAGGACTGCAACAATGTCTGAAAAACCCAGAGCAATTTATTCCTGTCAGATATACTGCTAAAGGAATCGTTTCTTCAGAAGGTCTTGTTCTTATTCTCACTCCCCATCTCTGAATACATCTAGTCCTCTCTTTTTGTTAAAGTAGACAGCTATGAAGATATGCAAAAAATACCATACAAGTTGCTCAAAGAATTGGCAAATGTAATACTGAGTGGGAAAACTTTGTGTTTAGCATTTTTGACTGACGGGTTATAAATGAATTTTTGGTTTTTAGTTTTTCTTATAGTTGCTTCTAAAATTAAAAAAGAATGTCTGAAGAAACAAAACTTAGACATAATCTACTCAATAAGTACATGATTCTGCAGAAAAATCCAAGCAATCCACAGAGCTGTTGAGCAACTCCTTCCCAATGTACACTGAGTAATTGAAGCATAAACAGAACTGGCTTTGACAGGGTGTCATGTTGGCACAGGTTGCTCCAGTTAATCAAGTCACTTATCACGTATCAGAGAATCTCAGCTTTAAAATCATTCACACCAGAAACAAGAAACTGGGAAGGAGGTTTAAGTAACCAAGGCAGGTAGTAATTTTTTGCAGTGACCTATTAGAAAAACAATAAACATTAATTAAGTTTAAATAACAATTGTATTTATGTAATAACATTACAACTTTCCCTAAGGTGGTATACTTACAAATTGCTGTCTGTGTAGAATTACTCAGGTTTGGTAAACAAATGCTATTTTCAAAATCATGACACCTTACTCAAATAAAAAGAAAATGAAACCTTAACTGACGTCTGCAAGGACATGGGGACCCCGGCACAGGCAGAACAACAGGCTTCGCCTGGGCGAAGTGTAGGCTTAGGGAATTTTTTTTTTTTAATTTTATTTATTCATTTTTAGAGAGGACAGAGAGAGGGAGAGAGAGAGAGAGAGAGAGGGCGAGAGAGGAGAGAGACAGAGAGAGAGAGAGAGAGAGAGAGAGAGAGAGAGAAGGGGGAGGAGCTGGAAGCATCAACTCTCATATGTGCCTTGACCAGGCAAGCCCAGGGTTTTGAAGTAGATAGGTGCTTCTCCTGTGTTCCCTGGCCAGGAATCAAACCTGGGACTTCCACACACTGGGCCAACATTCTACCAATGAGCCAACCGGCCAGAGACACAATGCTCTTTTCAAAGTTCAGTGAGTATGGCTGATAATTTTGGAAGCTCATATATTACATAGATGAGAATCTCAGCAATAAAAATAAAAAGTGTTAAGTTAAATCTCTTAGGAGATAGGAGAATAAATGTGGACTAGTCATTTTAACTCATTATCTTCAGTATCATCTATCTTAGTGATTCATTAATTTTAATGCACATGATCATGTGGTGTTTTAGCCCACTTACAATATAGTTTTGTGCTGTACATATTATACAATGTGTGGAAACCATTTAGGTTATCATGTTGTCAGACAAGATATTCAGTCCTGAATTACACAAAGAATTCTAATGAACCAAGTCTTTGAGCAGTTGAAACAGTCAAATGATATGTTTTCCTGGTCATTTCACTGGGTCATCTTTCACGTCTCCCTTTTACATTGATGACAAACAAGAGCACAATAATAAATACACCCAGAGGTCTGAAACAACTGCAGGACTTATAGCAATGAATAGACGTTTGAATTTTAGATGTATTAACAGTTACTAATGTTCCTGCTACTTCTGTCTGGGCAAAACCATCTTTTCAGGCACAGGTTAAAAGTTCAATGTGAATCAGTGTGGCAAAACAAAAAAATGAATTGAATATTTAAAGTAAATTTTTTCACACCAGTACTGTTTCAAATGTCTTTCAAAACATGTACCGTTTCAGTTGGATTTAAGGAAAGTGGTGTTTGCTGATTCCATCTATAAGTTTGGTTCCTTTTTATTTCTGTCCCCACTTTCTCTTGAAGCACGTCCTCAACACCAGAGTACAAATGAGGACTACATCTCAGAGAAATTAAACCTTTAATCTAAATGAAAGGCTATCCACCTCAAGTCCTTTTGGAATGAAGTAGAATAAAAACAAACAACAAGAACAAGCCACCTAGGTATTTTACTCTGTATGTAGCTGACCAAATCCTTTGCTACCGCTTTCTACTACAGCAGCGATTTTCAACCGCTGTGCTGCAAGGATTTTTAAAACATGCAATAGCAATACCTGACCATGTAGTCAGGGAAACTGACCTCTTTTCCCTTAGACTGTCAAAAAAAAAATGGCAATAGCCAACACAACAATAGCCATCAGTGTGAATGAATCAAAATTATACTTATTTTTTTCTGTCTGATCGGCAAAATATATGTTTTATGGTGTGCTGCAGAATTTTAGTAATTAGCTTATGTGTGCCGGGAGATGAAAATGGTTGAAAATTGTATAGGGTCATTGGATGAATGGAAGGAGAAGGGAGTTATAATTACTTTGAAACCCGAAGCTTCTACACAACTGAAAGAGGCATGGCTATCTTTGTGGTTCTCCTAAAAACATTCGTTTTTCTGAGGGGCTATTTCATATGAAACAGTATTAAGATAGCAGCTTTGAAAATGACTCAGGTGAATAGTTTCATATGTAGTTTCTCAAATCTGTAATTACTTTTTCCTTTTTTTTTTTTGATCATGGACAATGCTTCTCACAGTCAAGATCTGTGCTTTTGGGAAGAGGAGACAGTGGATGATTTTGCTTGCTTTTTTTCTAACCTCTTTCCTATGCAATTTATGTGAAAATGAAAAGATTTCTTCAAGGAAAAGTTTCTTTTGTTCTGTCTACTATTAGAAGTATGGTCTATGAAGCTTGAGTGTATAGCAGGGAAAATAAAAGATACTGTGTCTGACTATGAGTGTATCACTCTAGGTGAATGACTTCTAGCTCTGGCATACAGTTGCATGTTTATGTATGTTTTATGTTTAATCTATAAACATGGCAATTGGATTAGACAGTTGCATTTCAGAATTGCTTAATGAACATGACTTTTTTTTTTTTTGTATTTTTCTGAAGCTGGAAACGGGGGGAGACAGTCAGACAGACTCCAGTATGCGCCTGACGGATCCACCAGGCACGCCCACCAGGGGGCGACGCTCTGAACACCAGGGGGTGATGCTCTGCCCCTCCACGGCGTCGCTCTGTTGAGACCAGAGCCACTCTAGTGCCTGGGGCAGAGGCCAAGGAGCCATCCCCAGCGCCCAGGCCATCTTTGCTCCAATGGAGCCTTGGCTGCGGGAGGGGAAGAGAGAGACAGAGAGGAAGGAGAGGGGGAGGGGTGGAGAAGCAGGTGTGTGCTTCTCCTGTGTGCCCTGGCTGGGAATCGAACCCGGGACTTCTGCACGCCAGGCCGACGCTCTACCACTGAGCCAACCGGCCAGGGCCTAAGGAACATGACTCTAAGTAAAATTTTGAGTGTGATTTGTTACATATAGATACATAAGTAAACTATTGAAATAAATATTCTTATAAGTTTCAATTCATACTGTTATGGCAAAGAGACTAAATGACCTGTTTATGATATGTTTATGACAGAACTCAATTTAATGAACACAGAAAATTGAGATCAACGTGTGCTTAACAAATCATTCTATTAAAATCAGATTCTAACTTGTTTCTATATTCTATTTGCAGAAAATCTTGCCAGTGTTATTAAACGTTTTTTTAAAGTGTGCTTTTCTATTTCAGCATTCTCTAATTAAGCTAATCTAGAAATTTTTAAAGGAAGCACTAGGAAGTTTCTTTGTCAAAATTCAATCAGTTAAAATTTCTACAAACAGCTTACATTTCCTTTAAAATCTCTGAGTAGAGGAAATTAAGGACAGCTTTTAGGTAGGTGTAATTCTCCAATTTATACAGAAAATAATAAAATATTTATGTTATATTTAGTGATGTACTGGTCAATGTTTAACAAACACAAACAAACAGAATCCTGATTTGCAGTGATTACCAATTTCTATGGTGTAAAAATTAAAAGCATAGCTGATTTCAAGATATTAATTGGAGGTCACATAACTGGAAATTGAGAAAAACCTATTGGCTGTCCCATGCTAAATATTGCTGGTTCAAGCACACGGGTGAATTAACTTTGTTCATGTATATAATTTTTAAAAACCTAAGATATCTATGCTCTATCTTATTTTTTAATATTGAATAATGATTTCAAAACAGATTTGTGTGTGTTCTTCTTGCGTATAAATTGAAAACATCAATCTCATCCTGATATCATTACATATTTAGTACGGTAATATAGTCTTAGTGCATAGAAAATTAACTTTTTTAAAATAAAATTAGCTAACTATACACACTGATGCATTTGTGCTTAAAAAATATAAAATTAATATGGTTTTTATAACTTCAAGTAATTATAGTGGTACCTTACTTTAGAATAGCACATGAAAATCACTTTAAAAGTTAATTGTGGAACTTCTTTCTCTTTAGATTAGAGATAACTGAAATTTTTATTTTAAAATTCACAATTTACTTATTTTTTCTTTTTTAATTGTTATTATTATTATTTAGAAGTTAAATTTAATGGGGTGACATTGATCAATAAGAGTATAGGTTTCAGGTAAACATATAGCATTTGAACTGTTGATTGTGTAGTGTGTCCATCACAGTATATTTGTCCTTCTTTACTCCCCGCCCCTAGTAACCACTTCATAGATAAAATTCACAGTCTATTTTACACTGCTTTAAAAGAAGCTAGCAATCACACAACATATTATGATGATATAAACTCATATTTAGTCACCCCTCCTAAAATTTTCTTGCTATAACTTTTGTACCTTTAGCAATAAAACTACATTTTTTTCTAAAATTTTGTGAAGGTCTATTAAAACTGACCTGAAAGATAAATTTTCTCTTGACTTGTACGTCAAGTATTTCATGTATATGACTTCCTTAAAACTAGCAAACCATTCACAGGAAAACAAAGATTCTGAACACCTAAACATTCAACAAATTAATTATCAACACCTTCTTAAAGGTTAGCATTTAACACATCAGAATTTTTTTTTTGCCTTGTGTAACAACACAAGAAATAATTGTACTTTTCTAGTGTCTTGCTAGTGCTAACATGTTTATTGTAGTATCAATAGCACTGGATTTAGAAAGGTTTGATCTGATAGAGAGTGATTCTACCTCATGTGCTGTAGTCACTTATTTTAACCTGCATTTACATTTTCAGTTTTAGATTTCAGATGCATGAAATTGTTTACCATGATAAAGCTGTTCCACTTTAGCTGCAGAGAACTGAGTACTTATTTTTATTCTCTGCTCTGTTTTGTCTTCAAGTGACTGTGCTTTTGTCACAAAACACCTGTTTTGTATCTTCTATTAATATGCTGAGCATTAGCTAAAAAATCATTTGCTGCTAGTCCAGGAAAATCTTGTTTTATGTGCTTTTTTTTATTGCGCTTTGCAGATATTGATTTTTACAAATTGAAGATTTATGGCAACCCTGTCTCGGACTAGTTATTGGCGCCATTTCCCCACAGCATTTGCTCCCTCTCAACTTGCACTTGGATGTAAGTTATGGGTTATTTTTGCACTCGGTGCAGGAAAAGGATAATGTCTCAATAAGCTGGGGGCACTGAAGATAATGTGAGTAGATTCAAGTACATTTTGGGGAGATCATCCAGACTTCCTGGTAAACATGGAGTGAGGGAAAGAGATTCTGAGAGTTTTTAATTTACTCAACTATGTATTGTCTTCTATAATAGAAGAAAATATTATGAAGCTGAGGGGATAGATAAAAATAATTCTCTTAGATTATGTCTGTTGTGATACTTATTATAGATTCAGTAATTATATCAAATGAATATTGGAGTAAAAAGTCAAGATTGAGAGGTCAGCAATGGAAATATATATTTGATAGTAATCAGCACGCCAAAGGTATTTATAGCCATAAACCTTCTTCAGATCACTTGCAAAGAGAGCCTGGTGAATACAAGTTCTAAGAGCAAGGTCTTAGATCTCTAGACTTCATGAGAAGGGAGAATATGAGAAGTAAGCAAATGGAATGAAAAAGTAGCCAGAGAAAGAAAAAAGAAGACCTTGGAAGCCAAAAGAGGAAGTACTTAAAGAGGGAAGCAATGTCAATTCTGTTGAAAAATACTGACATGTCAAGGAAAGTGATTGTTGGATCATGCAGCTTGGGTATTATTGTCACCTTTGTTCAGCATGAGAAGGATAGAAACTTGATTGGAAGATTTTAAGAAGACACCATAATAGAGACATCTCTTTTCTGTGAAAGGTAACTAGAAAAGTAGTTGACAGCAAGAACTGTCATAGGAAATCAAATGATGGCTTTTTAAAGGATGCTGACTAGTATCTTATAGAGATACTGAAATCACCTCAATATTTAAGAAAGTGTTTATACATTTTACTTTGTAACCACGTAAATATATACAATATGGTTACAACATTTCATGGAAAATGTAACATTAAATTATATATGAATTATGGTGATTGTATATTTTCTATGCAAAGGTGCTGCTTTTAAGGCAAAGTGAAAAAGCAGAATCTATGAAATCCTGGGTTGATACAGTGTTTCCTTTCTATTTATTGGCAACTGTTTTTATTACAATCCTGAGCACCTTCTAGAATGTTGTATTTCTTTCAAATGAATTACATAATTATTTACATCCTATCCCTTTTGCAAAATAATGAGTTCAAAGCTGTGTTATGCAATTTAACAGAGTGGCTAAAATTGATTTAGGTAACCCTTCTACATCATTGTAATGTAGAGCAGACCATAGGTTTATTATTGCCTAATTTTTAAAACAGAAAGTTCTGATGACATCTAATTTGCTCGTGGTTCAAGACTGCTCATTGGAACCTATTGTTGTTGTTTCACAGGGATTACTGAAGGTTGGATCAAAACTAGAGAGTACTATGCACATAATATTCTTCTGGGTTGTACAATACACAAAGTCTGCTACTTATGTGCAGGATTATTTAGCAGAACATTTGCCCTGTGCTATGCAACTGGTTAAACTGTGAAGTGAATAAATTCGTGGGATTAGTGGGTGGGTGATAGTTTGCCGAACTTCAGAATAGTCTGTTACATAATTTCTTTCAAATAGACAACTACAAGGAGATGTGAATTTCATGTGGTCAAAAGAAAAATAGGGAAATGTTACCTGTGAGATTAGTTTTGTTCCAGAAAACTGCTTCTAGCTGGTCACCTGCCTCCCAGGATAATTCCCAGGCAGCACTTACATTACAGTGAGCTGACTGCAGCTTCCTCCTGCTGTGCAGTGCACACCTCATTCGTGTATGATGGCCAGTGTCTGAAGGAATTTGACCAAGTCTAACCCAGAAGAGAAGCCAAACTAAAAGAAATAATATAGAAACTGAAGGGCTTGGTGCTAGAATTAAAAATTTTTATAAAATAATAATTTGTTTCAATTAAAGAATTACTACTATATGCACATTATAGGATGTGTAGACAATTAGCATGATAAAAGTGTCCCTTCTCCTCCCAATCAGACTGCTTTTTGGCTACAACGATACTTATGATCAATGTGTATACATGGTATGCTATCCTATTTTTCAGCTAAACGTAATTTTTCAGTGTCAGTATAGTTATTTTCATTATTTTAAAAGAATTTTAGTTTATCATGGAATGCATTTTGAGTACTTAACTATTTTTACATTATTAACCCCCCACATACATTTTAATTGAAGAAAATTGGAGGAAGGGTGTTAGGATAGATACTGTGGAAGCTGAACAGCAGCAAATTCAACAACAAAATTTCCAATTAACCAACATCGTTTTTTAAAAATGTATGTCATTTGACTCCTACACACTTCTCTGAGGTTGACAGGGGACATATTCTTCCTCCTAATTGACTACAGAGAAGACCAAAGCTTAGAGAATTCAGTGCCAAGGGTCCTGCTGCTACACTCTGTGCACACTCTGCTCCTTCACACTGCCTATGCTTTCTGGGGACAGAACTGATGAGATGGAATACCCACCCATATTACTGATCCTGGCACTCATCCTGGAGACTTTAAAGGGCACATTAAAAAGGAAATGCCTAGCCTTCTGTCCTCAAGGAAAGAAAAAGAATATAGACATTTTTGACTCAAATATATCCTCCCATTGTTTAGGCAAAAGTTAGTATCATAAAGTGCCTCTGTAACTCAGAATGATTTCACTTTTGGTAAACTCGATGAGTCTTCATCCAAAAATCTATCAACATTCTTGAGATAACCAAAATATTTGGAACACCAAGTTATTGTTTAAAACTATATTCTTCTGATATATTTAATATCTTTTTTTATAAATGGTTATTAGGGACTGACTGAACAAGCCTCAACCACAGTTATCTTTGAGGTTAAGATAGTTGGCTACATTTTTGTCATTATACAAAATAGAAAAATTTCTTTTAAATTAGACTAAACCCCAATTACTACTATTTTTATAAGAGTGATATCAAAGAGAAAATTACCTTGCAGCATAAGAGATTTACATTTTTGAGTTTACTAAGTATAGTAAGTAATCTTAAGATACAAATTTAACTATTCAACAAATATTATCTGCTATTTTCTCAATTTAGTATCTATTAAGAGCCCCTATCCTTAGCAACAAAATCACAATGCCAGCTCATTTATGGCTTACTCTTCTCTTCTGGATCACATATACACTCTGGAAGTTTACAAAGCTCTAAGATAGTATATTTTTGGGGGTTCACCAGAGCCTCAGTTTGCTATACTCGTGCTGGCTCTCCCCCAGTTCTTGGTATCTTCTGGTTTGTTACATCACCCCTGCAGATAACGGACTTGGAAGGCCTAGCTCTTTCCTCAGTTGTTGGGCACATGGCGATCTTTCTGCTGCCAGCATGTCATAGTTCTCCAAGCAAAACTGTGTGGGCTCTCACAATCTATCAGCATGTGTTTCCACATGCTCCGTTTCCTGCCAGTCTTAGTCACACAAGTTCATGCTAGAGCTCTGGGTCACATTAGCCTACAGGGAACTTGGCTAAGAAGCCTGGGCTATATTTCTTTTAGGTAACACCATCTAGACATGCTTTTCAGGGAATTTGCAAACTTCCCGGTCTAATCCCCCACACCTGTGGGGTATCCAGGCGTTTCTGTATTCCACTGTCGCTTCTCTTCTCTCGCCTCCCTGCTACACATGGTTTGAGCAGAGGCAGATTTAACGGCGGGTGCACTGGACCTGTCCTGGGCCCCAACTTCTGAAGAGCCCCGCAAAACCCCAACTTGACACTTTTTTCTAATGACGGGGCCCAATATTTTCTTCGGCGCCCAGGGTCTCAAACAACCTTAATCCGCCTCTGGGTTTGAGGGAGGCTTTTTGTTTTTCTTCTTATCAAAGACCTACTGCATTCCTAACCACCTTTCCAACTTTTCTGCCACTCTTCTCAAACATGGAATCTTTAGCTCCTTTTTGGCTTGGGAAGTCTTATATTAATTTATCACATATTCATAGTTTCTGAGTCCCTTTGATAATTTGTAATTCTCTAGATACTGCCTTTGAAATACATAACATTTCTTTGTGATGGCTTGCTTGCCCATTTATTTTTTTTGTTTGCTACAACATTTCTTTACTGAAGCAGTGAATAGCTTAAGAAAGCTTAAGATAGCTTAACTATTTGAATAGAAGTAGAAAATAGCATCAAAATGATTGGTTATTATTTAAAAACTTTTGCCCACTGCATAGTATCATTTTCATGTACATTGTACCATGGTTCATAAAAATGAAGCATAATTAAATATGGTCATCTTCTGAAATTATATGAACACTTATATTGAATATGATTATGTCATTTTCCAGGAAACTATTGTCAATACCATGGAAGTATACAGTTGTTATGAGTTGAACAGTTCTGTTCTGAATGACATATTTTTAAGATAACCATTGACAATTGAGCATTTTTTATAATGACTCACGTTTCATGCCATGTAAATCTTGACATGTTTCTTGAGTGGGTGTGTGTGTGTTTAGTTACTATCACTTAAAGATAGAGCTTTTAGAGTTTTTTTGCAACCTTAAGCTTTCATTTGTGCTTTATACTTAATACTTGAAATTCTTTTCAAACCAAGCTCTCATACCCTTATAGTTGGAAAACGACAAATACAAGGTTTTATCTAAATTAGTTGTTTTTTTTCCAAAAACTGTGAAAGTTTTCCCTTTTAAAATATTAAATAATATATATTTAACTTTAAATATATTATTAAATGTATTCCATTATATATATGCAGTTTAGGTGAGCTATAAAGATAACTGGAAAAATATTAAATAGGAAACTGTAACAATGCTAATCATTAATTTCAGATATTGGTTTAATCAAAAGTCTAATAAGGGTGCATTACAATTAAATGTAAGTGAGTTATTTTAAATTTTAATAATACACTTGAGAGGAATGGCAACATGAGAAACCCTCTTTGTCTCTTCTCTTGAAGTTTTAACTCTTTGAACAGCTATAACTCAAAAAGGATTTGCTGCTTAATGCAAAAACATGTCTGAGAGATGCATGCATTGAGATTTCTAAAGATGGGTAAGTGGGACCAAACATAGGAGACAAGAAGGGAGAAACACTGAGCCAAGCCACAGACGTAGCCTTGCAACAAGGAGGTCCCATCAGGGCTCAGCCCAGAGAGAGGAAAAATCAGGTTGTGGCCAGCATTCCCTTCAACCAAGAGGAGCAAAGAGATTCAATGGGCATTCCTGTAGGCATGAGCAGTTTTGTCAGGCAGTAGGCAATCTAGACAATGAAACAAAGCCAGAGAGGCTGGCCACCGCCAAACCTCCCATTACTTGTCTTCTTCATTCTTTATGTTGGGTTGCCGAGCACATTATTAGAATACCCAAGAACTGATATACAGAATCATTTTCTTCTATGAGCAAAGATGTGCTCTGTGACTGGTCCCACAGGGGAAACCCCATGGTAGTCTGAAATCATCATTACTGGGACTTCAAAACAACACAGAGGCTGATTTGTTCCCCTTCCTCACATCATCCCCACACGTAATGGCTGCACTGACAGCAGCATCTTGCTATGGCAGACAGCAATGGGATTTCACGTATTTGAAGCCACATCACCCACCATATTCCCTTGCTTGGTTGGTCCCCTGGGACTGTAATGACCAGACCACAGGGGAGGCACCTACCTACCAGGAAGCACAAACCTGCAGAGATCTAAAAAGCCAATAAAACGCAAGAGGGCTAAAAAAATAATAAAATAAAATAAAAATAGCAAAACAAAACAAAGAAAAACACTGTACTTCAGCACCACCTACTGCAACGTAATAGAAAGATTTCTTCACATTAATCTGCTAAAGAAGTGCTACTTCTACATGTATGCCTAGACATAGAAGGAATTCATCAAATATCATGAATAATCAATATAAGCAGCTCAGAAAGAAAATAAAAAAATCTAAGAATCAAATTTAAAAAATGGAAATATATGATATGAATGATAGAGAATTCAAGGTTGTAATTCTAAAAAAGACTCAATGAGATTAAAGATAATACAGTTAGACAATATAATGAGCCCGGAAAACAAATCAATCAACAAAATCAGTAGTTTACCAAAATGATTGAAATTTTAAAAAAGAAAAAAATTCTGAGGATGAAGAACTCAATAAAGGAGATCAAGAATGAACTAGCAAACACAGGAAATAAAGCTGACCAGATGAAAGAAAAATTAATTATTTAAAAGAAATCTAGAAATGGTGCAGAGGAAAAAAAAGAGAGACTTGAATATTAAAACATGAAAAAACTCTATGAGAACTATCTGACTCCATGAGGAAAACAACCAAAAAACAATATGAGTATAATAGGTATACCAGAAAACAAAGAAAGGGTGAAGGGAATGGAAAGAGTATTCAAAAAATAGTTGATGAAAACTTCCCAAACCTATGAAAAGAGCTACATTCTTTAATTCAAGAAACAAACAAAACACCTTGTTCCCTCAATCCAAAGAGGTCTTATCCAAGGCACATTTCATGAATACTGTCAAAAACTAATGACAAAGCCTGATTGGGTGGTGGTACAGTAGATGGATTGTTGGACGCCCTGAGGTTTGGGGGCCTGAGGTCACCAGCTTAAGCACGGGCTTGTCTGGTTTGGGCAGGGCTCACCAACTTGGACCCAAGGTCACTGGCTTGAGCAAGGGGTTAGTTACTTGGTCTGCTGCAGCCTCATGGTCAAGGCACATATGGGAGGGCAATCAATGAACAACTAAGGTGTCACAATGAAAAACTAATGATTGATGCTTCTCATCTCTCTCCATTCCTGTCTGTCTGTCCTTCTCTCTGACTATCTCTGTTTCTGAAAAAAAAAACACACCAAAACAACAACAACAACAAAAACTAATGACGAAGAATTCTCAAGGCAGCCAGGGAAAAGAAGAAAGTAACTTATAAAGGAAAACCTATTAGATTATCATCAATCAATCACACTTCTCAGCAGTAACTCTACAAGCTATAAGAGAATTGAGCCAAATATTTTAACTACTGGAAGAGAAAAATTATCAGCCAGGAATAACTTATCTAGCAAAGTTATGCTTTAGATATGAAGGAGGAATACTTGCCCTGATATGCAGAACTGAAAGATTTTATCACCAGAAAATCACCATTTCAGGAAATACTCAAAGGGGTTATTCTACTTGAAAAAAGAAGAAAATGTTAAAAAAGTACAAATAAGATCAAATAAAGGGTAAAGGTCTGAATTTGCAAAGAAGGTTGGAGATTAGAAGCATTCAAAGAAAAAAATACTGTATATATGAATTTTTTTTTCATAAACTGAATGGTAAGTACACACACAAAATTTCTCAGAACTGAGATACATAGCTAAAATTTGCTAAAAAAAAAAAAGAAGAAGAAGAAACAGAGGGAAGAAGTATGAAATACCAGCAAATAAAAAGAACAAACAGAAACACAAAGGAAAAGAATCAATGGAGACAAATAGCTACAAGAAAACATAAGATTAAAGTGATTATAGGAAATCCTCACACATCAATAATTACCCTAAATACAAATGAACTAAATTCACCAATAAAAAGGCAGAGTTTAGCAGACTGAGTCAAAAAACAAAACCCAACCATATACTGCCTTCAGAAGATACATCTAAGTTGGAAAGACAAAGATTAAAGTGGAAGGGTAAAAAATGATTCTCTAAGCAAATAATATCCATAGAAAAGCAAGTGTAGCCATACTTATATTTGACAGAATAGATTTCAAGAGAACAAAGGTATCAAAAGACTAAGATGGATCTTTTATAATGATAAGTGGACACTACATCAAGAAGACATAACAAATCTTAATACATATGCACCTAATCAGGGAGCACTGATATATATAAATAAACTTACTAATGGAACTAAAGGGAGAATCAGAAAAACAGAGTCATAATTGGGGACCTTAATACTTTATCAATTGCTGTAGATATGTCATTCAAACTTAAATCATTAAAGAAATATGAGAAATGATCTATTAGACCAAATAGACACAGTTGACATTTACAAAGCTTTTCATACCAGAGCATCAGATTATTCATTCTACCCAGGGTGCATGAAAGATTCTCAAGAATAGACAATAATAATGGGTCACAAAACTACCCTCAACAAATCCAAGACAATTGAAATCATACCAAGCATGTTCTCTGACCACCATGCTTTGAAATTAGAAATCAAGTGTAAAAAGGAAGTAAAAAGCCCCATAAATATGTGAAGATTAAAAAACACACTACTGAAAAATGACTAGTCAAAATAAATAAAAGATAAGATCAAAAGACATATAGAGACAAATGAGAATGATAATATGACATATCAAAATTTCTGGATTGCAACAAGAGCAGTAATAGAAGGATAGATTATAACATCACAAGCCTATATCAAGAAGCCAGAGAAATCTCAAGTAAACACCCTACCATTGTATCTTAAAGATCTAAAAAAAGAACAAAAGCAGCCAAAGTCAGCAAAACAAAATAAATAATAATAAAAATTAGAACAAAATTGAATGAAACAACAAAAAGAGTACAAAAATTTAATACAACAAAGAGCTATTACCTTGAAAACATTAATAATAATTGACAAATTCCTGGCTAGACTTCTGAAGAGAAAAGACTCACATAATTAGGACCAGAAATGAAAGAAAAGAATTTACCACAGATATCACAGGTAAACAAAGGATTCTACTAGAATACTATTAAAAAAATATATGGAACCTAAAGTATTCTAGAAGAAATGGATAAGTTCCTGGAAATATATAACATTACTAGACAAAATCATGAGGGATTAAAAAATTCAAACAAACCCATAAATAGTGAAGAAATTAAAACAATAATCAAAAACCTCCTCAAAAATAAAATTCCAGGACTAAATGCCTTCTTTAGTGAAATCTACCAAACAACCAAAGATTTGATACCTAACCTTCTTAAAATCTTCCAAAAAATTGAAGAAGAGACAAATTTCCAAACATATTTCTTGAGACCAACATCGCCTTGATACCAAAACCTGGCAAGGATCACACAAGAATAGAAAACTACTGACCCATATCTCTGTTGGATACAGATGCAAAAAACCTAAAAAAAAAAAAATTGCTGGCAAACTGAATACAAAAATACATTAAAAAATATGTCACAATCAAGTGGGGTTTATTTTGGGAACACAAGGATGGCTCAACATACACAAATTGATCAATGTAATATACCACATTAACAAAACAAAAATCATATAATCCTATTAATAAACACTTAAAAAATGTTCTTTAAAACCAAGGTCCATGAGTTTAGTACCTATGTCTTCTTCTATGTACTTTATTGTTTCTGGTCTTATATTTAGGTCTTTGATCCATTTTGAATTAATTTTAGTACAGGGGGGCAAACTGTAGTCGAGTTTCATTTTTTTGCATGTGGCTTTCCATTTTTCCCAGCTCCATTTGTTAGAGAGGTTTTCTTTTCTCCATTGTGTGTTGTTGGCCCCTTTATCAAAAATTATTTGACCATATATATGTGGTTTTATTTCTGGACTTTCCATTCTGTTGCATTGGTCTGAGTGTCTATATTTCTGCCAATACCATGCTATTTTGATTGTTGTGGCTCTATAATATAGTTTGAAGTCAGGTATTGTAATGCCCCCAGCTTCATTCTTTTTCCTTAGGATTGCTTTGGCTATTTGGGGTTTTTTATAGTTCCATATAAAGTACATAGAAGATGACATAGGTACTAAACTCATGGACCTTGGTTTTAAAGGGTATTTTATGAATTTGACTCCAAAGGCAAGAGAAGTGAAGGCAAAGATAAATGAATGAGACTACATCAGACTAAGAAGTTTTTTCTCAGCAAGAGAAACTGACAACAAAATAAGCAGATAGCTAACTAAATGGGAAATGATATTTTCAAACAACAGCTCAGATAAGGACCTAACATCCAAAATATACAAAGAACTCATAAAACTCAACAACAAACAAACAACCCAATAAAAAAAAATGGGAAGAGGACATGAACAGACACTTCTCCCAGGAAGAAATACAAATGGCCAACAGATATATGAAAAGATGCTCATCTTCAGTAGTTATTAGAGAAATGCAAATCCAAACTACAATGAGATACCATCTCACACCTGTTAGATTAGCTATTATCAACAAGACAGGTAATAGCAAATGTTGGAGAGGCTGTGAAGAAAAAGGAACCCTCATTCACTGTTGGTGGGAATGTAAAGTAGTACAACCATTATGGAAGAAAGTATGGTGGTTCCTCAAAAAACTGAAAATAGAACTACCTTATGACCCAGCAATCCCTTTACTGGGTATATACCCCCCAAAATCGAAACATTGATACATAAAGACACATCCAGCCCCATGTTCATTGCAGCATTATTCACAGTGGCCAGGACATGGAAACAACCAAAAAGCCCATCAATAGATGACTGGATAAAGAAGATGTGGCACATATACACTATGGAATATTACTCAGCCATAAAAATGATGACAGCGGATTATTTACAACAAAATGGTTGGATCTTGATAACATTATACGGAGTGAAATAAGTAAATCAGAAAAAAACAAAAACTGCATAATTCCATACATAGATGGGACATAAAAACAAGACTAAGAGACATTGATAAGAGTGTGATGGTTATAGGAGGGGGGGAGAAGAGGGAGGGAGAGGAGCACAAATAAAACTAGATTCTAGGTGACAGAGGACAATCTGACTTTGGGTGATGGGCATGCAACATAATTGAATGACACAATAACCTGGACATGTTTTCTTTGAACATATGTACCCTGATTTATTAATGTCACCCATTAAAATTAATAAAAATTTATAAAAAAAGAAATAAAAAAGAAACATTCGATAAGGTACTACTTCCATTTGTGTTTAAAATTTTCAATGAAATGAGTATAGAAGAAAGAAGGACAGAAAGTACCTCAACATAATAAAGGTAGTATGTGACAAACTCTCACGCAGTATCATATGCAATAGTGAAAAACTGAAAGCTTTTCTTTTAATATCAGGAACAAAACAAAGATGTCCACTCTCACCACTCTTATTCAATATAGTATTGGAAGTCCTACAAGAGCAATCAGGCAAGAGAACGAAATAAAAGACATTCAAATTGGAAATGAAGAAATACATAAAAGCATTGTTTTATGCAGATGACATTTTCCTGTTTATAGAAAACTCTGATGACTCCACCAAAAACCTATTAGAAAAAAAAATAAATATAGTAAATTTGCAAGATAAAAAATCAGTGTACAGAAATCTACTGCTTTCCTATATATTGTACTAACAATGAAACACCAGAAAAAGAAATGAAACAAATTTCCTTTTGAAACTGCAGCCATAAAAATAAAATATCTAAGAATAAATGTAACAAAGCATATGAAGAACCATATACTGAAAATTATTAAAAGATATTGAAAAAGACAATGAAATGGAAAGATATTCCATGTTCATGAGTTGGAAGAATCAGCATAATTAAAATGGCCATATTACCCAGAACAACATACAGATTTAATGTAATCCCCATCAAAATCCCAATATCATTTTTTAAAAGAGATAGAACAAAAAAAAATCAAGTTTTTATGGAACTCCAAAAGACCCCAAATAGCTAAAGCAATCTGAGAAAATAAGAATGAAGCTGGCGGTATCACGCTGCGTAACTTTAAATTCTATTTTCATCCTTGACAAACCAAACCCCAAAGGAGATAATGATAATCATAACAGCATGATATTGGCAGAAAAACAGACACACCGACCAATGAAACAGAATTGAGAGCCTAGAAAGAAGACCATATGTATACAAGGAAATAACTTTTGACAAAGGAGCTCAAAACACAAAATGGAGAAAAGAAAACCTCTTCAATAAATGGTGCTGGGGAAAACAGAAGGGCACATGGAAAAGAATGAAGCCATATTAGAGTATGTTTCCATATACATAATCAAAGACCTATATAAAAGATTTGAAACAATAAATTACATTTATTGAAACCAACAATAAGAAGAAATACTGTCATTTGCAACAGCATTGACAGATCTTGAGAATATTATGTTACGCCAAAAAATCAGAAAAAGCCAAGTACCTATGATTTCATTCATATGTGGGATATAAAAACTGAAATTCACAGACACTTACAAAAGTATGGTGCTTCGGTGATTACCTGAAGGAAAGAGGTTTGAGGGTAATAAAGGGTAAAGGATACCAAATATATAGTGACAGAGGATGATTTGACTTTGTGTGGTAAGTACACACACAATAAACAGATCTTGTATCATAGAAATGTGCACTTGAAACCTATATGATCTTATTAACCATTATCACTCCAATAAGTTTAATAAAAATAAATCACAAAAAGAGAAATAATATATTTGAAAGTAAGAAATCAGCTTTCTTAGTAGAGAATGTTCTAATATTTATAACTAAAAAAACCCAGCAACCCCTCACTGATATAAGCATGTCCTAAATTACCCATATGTGTTATAGCTACACCTCTCACCTCCCACCCATGTCCTGACACTTCTCATGCGAGGTTTGGTTTGTCAAGAATGGAAATATAGTAAATGCACAATTCCAAACCATTTCTAATTCTGATGTCATATTAAAAAGAAAGAAGGTAAATGAACTCTTTACACTCATATATAATTTCTATTCGATAATACTTTGTAGTATGCATGCATATGCACAAATTGTGCATGTATATATATTTTCATCCTGCTAAAGATATATATATATATATATATATATATATATATATATATATATATCTGTTAAAAGGTAAACTGAGGCCCATAAAATTTTTTCAAGAGTTTGAGTAAAACATTAATATGAATTGGGCAGCACCAATCTGAAAGTATTTAGGGGTATTTCCCTGACAAGATCTAAGGGGAAAGTTTTTATACAGAAGACACAAAAGCGGCACAAAGAAATTATTTGATTGGCTATAACTTAAAAAAGTGCTGTATTTGAAATGGTTATTTGCCTGTTTATGACTGGTCATTCTTTATGTTCATGCATTTCAGTACATTAACTCTATCTTTGGTTCTGTTTAGCTTATGTAGGCTACAAAGGCCTTAAAGCCACTTCAGTCTAATGGCCCTCTTGTTTAATTACTATAACATATCCCATGATTAGTGTAAAACAAAACTTGAGCATTTCAAATTAATGTATATTTAACATGATTATAATTGTTCATTCTTAATTAGAATTGCAACGAGCAAACTTGCACATATATCTTGTTTTTTTCCGATAACAGTTCAATAATATATATTGGATAAATTTCTAGTAGTAGAAATAATGTACTAATATCTATTCTTGTGACCTATATAAATACATTTTCAGATAGCAGTCAGGGTAAAGCACTGAGAAAATCATTTTATTAATTTACTGCCAAAATGATATGGAAAAATCACAACTTGTTTTGGGCTGGAATTTTTAATTTTCATTGAGGCTCTGTTTTATTTTCTATCTTTATTAACCATACATATTTCCCCTTTTGTACATTACCTATTTATGCATTTGCCTACATTTTTGATTTCAATAAGAAATGGATAATTACTAATGTGTAATAGACATTTGAAAATAAAGGGTACTAACCGTTCTTCATAATGATTATGTTGACTGTATCTCACTTTGCCATTTCTTTCTTTATTTCTGGGATTTATGTGTATGTGTGTGGCAAAGGAGACACTAGCATGCATTTTCCTTGCTGTATACAAGTTTTTTGTTTTTGTTTTTAGTTGATTTTATTAAGAAAAAAAGGAAAATAGAGGAACATCAATCTGTCCAGTATGTGCCCTGACTGGTATTGAACCGGTAACCTCTGCGCTTTGGGATGACATTGTCACCAACTGAGCTATCCTGCTAGGGCTACAAATTTGAAATGTTCATGTAGATGAATAATTCTTTACTTTGATATCATTTCTTGGTATCCTGATAAAAAATATTGTTCCACACCTAGAATATAAAATTTACATTCTATATTCTCTGTAATCCTGGCATTTTATTTTTCATATGTTCAAATAATCCAAAATAAAGTGATAATTGAGTATTATGTGAATTTTATAATTTTCTTTCAAATGGAGAGTGAATTTTTCCTAACTTAAAAATATCCTTGGTGCTGGCCGGTTGGCTCAGTGGTAGAGCATCGGCCCAGCATGTGGAAGTCTGAGTTCAATTCCCAGTCAGGGCACACAGGAGAAGTATCCATCTGCTTCTCCACCCCTCTCCCCTCTTGCTTCTCTCTCTTTCTCTCTCCTCCCCTCCTGTAACCATCGCTCTATTGGAGCAAGTTGGCCCTAGGCGCTGAGGATGGCTCCATGGCCTCTGCCTCAAGTGCTAAGAAGAGCTTGGTTGCTGAGCAATTGAGCAATGCCCTAGATGAGCAAAGCATCACCCCCTAGTGGGCTTGCTGGATGAATCCCAGTTGGGGCACATGCTGAACTCTGTCTCTCCTCTCCTCTCACTGAATAAAAACAAAACAAAACAAATAAATATATATACACATACACACATATATTTATATATATATATCCTTATAATTAATCTAAAATGTTTACCCAGTACAATCACAATCACAATACAACATCATGCTCAAGAAAATTGGAGAGTAAATCCATTCTACTCTGGAATCTGACAGTGGTCATTACAGAACGTTAAACTTGCGACACAGAGTATCACTTCATAAATGCCCCTTCATGCTTTTATTTCTGGTCTTGTTTTCCATATTTCTTCCATCCTACCAGCTGTACCAACTTTCCATTCTTGATTCAAGTTATGCAGTCATTTACTAATAATTAATTTAAATATTTGTATATATAATATGTATTTATTGCTCATAAAAATCACATTGCCTGTACAGTAATAGATTACATTTTAAAATAATGATATTAAACAAAAAATAACATAATACATTAGTTTCTCTAATTAGGACTACACTAATTTTTAAAATCTTAAGAAATATTCAATAGAATTGTAAACTCATTTTCTGTTTTAATACCAATATATTTCTTAATTTAGCCAGAAAAAACTGACCTGGATTATTGTCAAATCAATGTAATTATTTTTTAAATATTAGTAGCAAGGTTAAAAGTTTAAGGAGAATATTCTTAATCTTGATTCTCCATAGGCAAAGAACAATTTCCTAAACCAACTAAATTATAATTATTTTAATAAAGTAATAAATAGTAACATAGGAATGAATGAATGAATGGTAATATATTTTGTTACTTAAAATTTTAATTCATTTTATTGTAATGCTTATTTAGTTGAATTTAATGTACATATTTAAAATGTGTAGTTGCAAAATATTTTGAAATCTTTTAAAGAATGTCAATGTGAGTAAAAAAGTAAAATTAATGCCTTTAAAGTTTTACTACCTATTCTTTTATATCATTTAACTTGGCTATTAATATTAAACACTTGTTTCTTGATAGGATTTTAATTATATTCTATTTGAAAAACTATATTATTTTGTCTTTTAAACAAATATTTTATCAGGTCACTTTTTACTTTTAATGAAATATTACTTGTTACCCTATATTATTTTGTCTTTTAAACAAATATTTTATCAGGTCACTTTTTACTTTTAATGAAATATTATTTGTTACTCTCATTTGTCTAAAAATTTTTAGATATCAAATCTCAAAGAAACTCTTTTTAGTAGTGGTGCTACTCATTAATCATTTAGGAATTGGTATGAGTTATATATGACTTCAGATCTATTTTACTCAAAATCTAGAATTGCTATTTAAGTATGACAAAAAGCCTGGCAAAATGATTTATTTTTCTATATACATTAAATTAATTCATAAAATTCATACGTAAAGAATTTATAAAAAAGAACTTTTTTAAAATTCCATTAGTGAAATTAGCCAATAAATATGAAAAATGGAAATGATCCTTCAAACACTCCAATTTATTACAAGTTAAAAAACTTATTCCATAACTTCTCATTTGACCTGTGTTTGACAATTTTCATCATCATATGGTGAACGATAGTTTTTGAATAAAATTTGGGACACTGAATAAACAGGAAAATACCAACACAACACAATATTATAGCCATACTTAAATTTTACATATCATATTTTTTTATTTTCAGAAAATAATTTGTAAGACTTCTGAATTTAAGGTTATAAAACCCTAAGTAAATAATTGAACAATTCTATAGAAATATTTGTTTATCACATACATTTATCTATTGCCTACATTATCAGCATTTAGGTAGCAAGTATTAAAAAACATAATTTCTACTCATCTTATTTCTAAATTAGACATACTACTATGATGATTAGTTTTGTGCATCAACTTGACTGAGCTAAGAGAAGTGCCGCTGGCTGGCAAAACAGTATTTCTGTGTGTGTCTAGCAGGGTGTTTTGGGAAGAGATTTTCATTTGAATCTGTAGACTGAGTAAAGAAGGTGTGCTCCCACCAGTTTTGGTGGGCCTCATTTGATCTGTTGAAGGCTCAAATAGAAATAAAAAGCCAAGGAAGGGCTGAGCTCTCCTTTTCAACTGAGCCTCCTATCTCTTCCTGACCTTACACTTTGGAGCTACCGCTCTAAAGATTTTAGACTGCAGGGTTTACACTAGCATCACCCCTCCTCTGACCTCTACATCCACTCCAAATTCTCAGATCTTTGACCTCAAACTAAGTTATCCCAGCAGTTACCCCAGTTCTCCAGTTTGCAGACAGCATATTCATGGCATATCTTAAACTCCATAATTGCTTGAGCCAATTCCCATCATAAATCTCTTATATTTCTATATGTGTCCTGTTGGTTCTGTTTTTCTGAAGAATCCTGACTAATACTAGCACAATTTGGCTTTTGAAAGATATGATCAGACCTGCATAGACTCTCAGATCAACAATATGCCTGTGTCTGAGAAATGCATCTTATCACATTCATAATAAAATACTGGCAAATATAGGGTAGAATTTATGGGTAGTCTTCTTAGAATGAAAGGTTTCCTGTTTCGTTTCATTGTTATCACATCTGGTCATAATTTCTTTCTAAAACCATCTCAGTAATTTATTAAAATCCCTGATCTATTCTCAGTCTGAGTCATAATTGGATTCTTTATTCATGTTTATAGCAGGTTGTCAATGCTGGAATGAGCCTTGTTTAGGTAGTTCCAGATGGTTAGTTCCGTTATTTCTGCAAAATGTTGCGACATACCTGTGAGCTGTATTTTTTTTTTGATGTTTGAGCTCTGAAATATGGAAGAAAGAGACATTAGATCTTAGAGGGATAATAGATCAAACACAAATACATATACACAAAATACAATCTCAAAAAGGATTACAGAGACTCACATTATGATTCAGCACCTTTATGGTGAAAAGTCTGGGGCAGGAATTTGCATTTTCCACACATTTTACCCATTTTAATGAAATCTGATTCTCTTAATTAAAATGGCAGATTTTTGACTGATAATTTCTGAATTTTACTTTAAACTGAGGAAGTACTCAACAAGAATTAGCATAGATCATAGAGGACAGAAATTTTATGACAGGATTGTCAGCAATCATTTAAGCTAACTTCTTTATTTTATTTGTAAGGGAATTGGGCCCGGATGGGTTATTTGCTAAAAATAACAATATTAGAGTGACATTACCTAAGTTGCTCAGCAACTAGTCAAGCTTATATCAACTACTCAGTATATTATATCTACATTATATTTTAGAAATCAATGAATAAAAATAACCCAAATGATTATTATAAAATAGTCATGAGAAAAGTTTAATGTGATAAAAATAAAACTATATTTTAAAGGAGAAGAAACTCTTATTTGTGTTTTAGGTTTCTTTAGAGTATAATTTCTTAGAGGAAGGGGTAATGAGTTCAGTGACTTGTCCTACTAATTATACAGTGTGATGGTAACATTATCAAAGGGCTGGTTTCATCCTTCTCTTGCATATACTAATTTAGTTGCATACTAAATATCTGTGAGATGATTACAAAATTCTGCTGAATGAAACTAATTGCTTCCAGTCTTAGTTTAAAGAAAATATCTTATATTTCCTTTTCTCTGTCTCTAACAACACAAAATTTACTTACTCGTTTTCTTTAACTTTGAGGATTTGTTTTTTCCTGAATTTTCCTTTCTGTGAGTGACTCCCTTTTTACAGGTTGATCATAGGAAATCAACCTTTATTCTGCCTGTTTCTTAAGATTGTTAAAAAATGTTTAGAGAAGACGACTTAGGTGATACAAACAAACTTTATCATTTTATAAGAAAAACAGTCCTTTTTTTCAGAGACTGCAAATGAAGTGGGAGGCAAGAAGCTTTTATAGGATATAAAATAAAGAACAGGAAGAGAAAAATGGAAGCTATCTGATTATCTGGGGCAACATAGTCAAGCTTGTTTGGGTTGTGAAGTCTGGGAGTTGTACTGGCATTTGGGGATTGGCTGACTGGGTATACTGCATTTCTGGTTAAGGAGAGTGTTTATAAGGACACTAAGTTTCAGTTTGTGATGTGACATTCCCAGCAAGAGCATCTCCATGTTGGGCCTAGAAATAGATTAAAATGCACCCCACTTTTAATCATCCTCCTGATCACTGAATCACTTTAATCCAAACACTGGTCTTAGCTCGATACTCAGTTACCATTGCATGTTTGGGTCTCAGTGTAGTTCTCACAAAAGACAATGTTAGGTTTCTGTTCTTAGAGATGGTTATATCTATTTTCCTGGGAGTTTTTTTGTTGTTGTTTTTGTTTTTTGTATTTTTATGAAGTGAGAAGCAGGGGGAGGCAGAGAGGCAGACTCCCACTTGTGCCCAACCAAGATCCACTCGGCATGCCCACCAGGGGTCAATGCTTGACCCATCTGGGACATTGCTCTGCTGCAACCAGAGCCATTCTAGCACCTGAGGTGGAGGCCATGGAGCCATCCTCAGTGCCCGAGCCAACTTTGCTCCAATGGAGCCTTGGCTATGGGAGAGGAAGAGAGAGAGAGAAAACAAGGAGAAGGGGAGGGGTAGAGAAGCAGGTGGGTGTTTCTCCTGTTTGCCCTGGCCGGGAATTGATCCCAGGACTCCCACACAGCAGGCCGATGCTCTACCACTGAGCCAACCTGCCAGGGCTTTTCTGTTTTCTTTTTTTGTTTCAGTCACAGAGAGACCTTTCATTAACTGGTCAATGGCTGCCCACATGCATTTAAAAGATTTAAGAGAGTACAGCTTATTAGGGGAACAATAATATTAACAATAAAACACTGCCCATGTTAGGAGAACACTCTTGAGCCAGGGTCCCTATGACCCAAACCAGCTGGACTCAATTAAATCAAGCAATAACCCAAAAGAATAGGGTAATCTGTAAGCAAATTGGCTTATTTATGTATTTTGTGTAGCTGTGTCTCCATATCCCAGTGGGATTATTTCAGAAAAGCTGAGACACTGAACTCAGGGAGAGAAGTTTGTAGTGGGTGAAACTGCAGGCATCACCAGCATCATAGCAAATCCAACAGTAGGTTGAAAGTTGGATTACCCTCTTTTTTGATGGTGCAGTTATGAAAACAATGGCATTAGCCATTTCAGCCAGGGCAAGTCAAAAGGTGGACAAAAGAATTATAAAGATCTTTATGGTACAAGAATTACAAAAATAATTTTTAGGGAGGAAAAGAGAGAGTGAAATTTTATTCATTTAACATCTTGAAAGGAAGCAATAACCTTGATGTCAGCTACTTCTCTTCCTAATCAATTTGATTTTAAGTTTTCCTGAGTATTCTCAGGACCAGATGTCATATGGAGTCTTCTTTAGTTATAAAATGTGCTTACAGTTATAAAATGTACTTCGATACCTTATAATTTGGCCAATAGTGTCAGTGGTCAAGATTACTTAGAAGGGTCGTTTCCGTGTGTCTCATTTTTTTTTTTTTTTTAGTGAGAAAAGAGGAGACAGAGAGACAGAATCTTAAATGCACCCTAACCAGGATCCAACAAGCAAGCCCACTAGGGAACAATGCTCTGCCTTTCTGGGGCCGCTGCTCCCTTGCTCAGGAACCGAGCCACTTTTTTAGTGCCTGAGGTGGAAGCCATGGAGCCATCCTTAGTGCCCGGGGCCAACTCGCTTGAGCCAATCCAGCCATGGCTTCAGGAGAGGAAGAGAGAAAGAGAAAAAAAGGGAGAAAGGGAGAGAAAAGTCATAGCCAGAGTGGCCTAAAACACATGGAACAGATGAGGTTTTATAAGATAAGGGAAAATAATCATAAGTTATTCATTTTAATACAGGTATCCTTTTAAATTTGTGTTCAAACACTATGTTGATTGATTCAGTTAAACACTTACTGAGTTCCTATTGTGTGCCTGACACTTTGGTAAAACTACCCATAAAGTCAATAAAACATGATTCCTATGCTACGGGATTTATTATTAGGTAGGGAGGGAGGCATGGACAATCTTCACCTTAACAGAATAAAATATGAGCTAAATTCCAAACACATAATATGTTGTGGGGCACATTAGGTTCTCTGGAAGGGAAATACAATAAGATGTGTATTTGTGTGTATGTGTGTTTAAAGATATGTTTTAAGAATTTGGCTCATACAGTTATGGAAGCTTGCAAATCCAAAATCGGCAGATTGACTTGGTGGGCTGGTGACTCAAAAAAGAACCAATGCTGAAGGTCAAATCTGAAAGCTGTTAGGCAGCTGCATTCCCTCTTGCTCTGGGGAAGTCAGCCTTGTTCTATCAAGTAAGGTCTTCAACTAACTGAATGTGGTTCACCCACAATACAGAGGACAACCTGTTTACTCAGTGTTCATCAATTTAAATGTTTATTTAAAAATTTACATTTTTTGCCTGACCTGTGGTGGCGCAGTGGGTAAAAGCATCAACCTGGAACGCTGAGGTCACCGGTTCGAAACCCCAGGCTTGCCTGGTCAAGGCACATATGGGAGTTGATGCTTCCTGCTCCTCCCTCTGTTCTTTCTATCTCTTTCCTCTCTCTCTTTCTCTCTCTGTGTCTCCTCTCTCTAAAAAATGAATAAATAAAATGTAAAAAATAAATAAATTTTAAAAAATAAAAGAATTATTAAAAAAATTTACATTTTTTGAAAAAAATTTTTGTGATGAAGGCTGCTTAAATACAATTTTTGTGATGAAGGCTGTATATTCCCAATCAAAGCCCATAAGAATCCAATAAATTTGTAAAATCTGAGGTTTGTAAGTATTAAGAATTTATCCAAGAACATGTGATTAGAAAGTACATGAGCCAGAATATGAAAGAAAGGTTAATCTCATCCAAAAGAACCATCACAGAAACATCCAGAATAATGTTTGACCACATACCTGGGCATCATGGCCCAGCCTAGTTGACACATAATATTAAACATCACATGTGGATACAGATAAAAGTGTTTGCTCTTCTGACAAGCTTATACATAGTCTCATGAAGGTTGTGGTGTTCAATTCAGATAGAAATGATGAGAAGTGTTAGAAAACAGTGATGGAGACATTCTATGTTTTGAGATGCTAATGACAAAATAATCACAGAGCCCGGGGGGGGGGGATTTGAGGGGTGGTAGGTTGTGAGTTGACCAGAGCGGTAAGTTTATGGAGAATCTATTAAAATATACTCCTAGAGCTACCTTTGCAGCCTGATAACAAGGCTCTGTGAAAGTCATGTTTAAGAGGTTGGACTACAGTGAGGTTTCTGGGGAGGGGAGGGATCCCACCTGATTTTAGAAGAATCAGTCCGTCTGCATTGTGAGGGTACAGGTTGGAGTAGGTAAAAAGGAGGAAAATCAACACACTTGGATACAATGGCAATAATTGAAGTAAATAAAGTGAGGATCTAAACAAGAGTAATTACAGGGAAATGGAAGATAGCAAGGATATATGAAGGAGATAGCAATAGACAATTCTTAGACTTTGATGGAATGTGGAGACAATAGTGGTACAATATGAAGGAATCTTACGCCAGGACCCTGTATTCCTGATTAAAAAAGAGAAGTGGTTTGCAATTAGTTCCTGCTTTCAGTTTGTGCAAAATATATAGAAATTAAAACCAGATAAAACAAAAATAAAACAATTTCAGTTGAGTATAATGTTGATCTAGTGCTTTATATGAACTTGAAAAAAGTAATTGTTTCTACAGACTACTTGGTAGAAGTAGACTTATCTCCAGAGGTTACCATGGAGATTCTATGCTTCCCAGGACCATATTGTTTTAGCTTTGGCTACTATGAGAGAGGCAATAATGTGGGAGAGAGTAAAATCAGCCTTCAGTCGCCTGTTTAATACTGTCAGTTACATAAAAGTAATACTCAATTTCACTTCACTTCCCTTCTTGCTTTTATCCAATTTTTTTTTGAGAAATCAGAGTAATTGGGGATAAAGAATTGTCCTTTCTTGCATTGCTGATTTAGATTTATGGACCCTGGCTCACCACGTCTGTATTCCAGTATTTTTATGGTAGGTGTTGCTTTGCTCCTTTGCTCAGAGGCTGAAAGGAGGCACTGTAGTGTCGGAAATATAGAAAGAGATTAGAAGTAATTTGATTCTTATCGTTGTGTTTATTCTAAAAAAAAATGCTTCTGTTTCATTGGAAGGGCATTGCCTTTTCTGTGCACTCTGTCCCCTGTATGGAAAGAATGAAGCGGCCAGAAGACTTTGAATTGTTGATCATCTGGCTTAGCTTCTCCCATCTGGATCTATAATGGTATCATCAATCTTGATAGAAAACCCAAGAACAGGAACAAAGGGATTTTGTTTTCCTTTGTTTTTTTTTTCTTTTTAGGACTAGGCACAGAGGGCAAATCTGAGTCAGAATTGCATTTGAACACTAGCAGAGGAAATGTGCAAATTTTTAGAGTTCAGTAAAATAATAAGGGCACACTGAAAAGTCCATCATGTTCTTTGACATAGTAGGAGTCATATGTATTTTATGGAAGAATGGCTGAAAAAAATAGGCAAATATTTGTTCCATAAAACTTTAAATAAAGTTTATAATACATCATGTGAAATTAACTATGATATATAAGATGTTAAATTACCCAGTTATGACAATAATGTTTATTCTAATTGAAACCGCTTATATAAAAATTTTTCCAAAACATACTTTTCACTATATATAATTCTAATACAATAATTCATGATTAATGTATCTTTATTATGATTCTTTTCCTCACTGAGTAAATGAATTATAAAGCTTACATTTTTCTTGAACCTATCTACCTTGTGAGAAGAATATTACATGTCACTGTTTCCTAAATTCATTTGACTGTAAGCATATTTAGACAGCTTGACAAATGAAAATTTAAAATGAATATTATTACTTAATTATATTTTATAGTGCATCATTTTAAATACATACCAATAACAATTCAATTTTTTATTATGTCCTAGAGAAGTAAAATTATTAGCTGTAACTCAGATGCTTACATTGAGTTTAACATTCAAAAGTCAGACTTTTTTACCATATTTAATTAAGTATTCAGGTAAGAGATGTTTTTAGAGCCACATGAAATTCACTTAACATTGGGAACATAAACTTACCCAGCTGACTGTTCAGATGTTTTAACAGTGTGATATTGTCCCAATCACTCTAAGTTTTAAAGGAAATATTTCAATCTTTCGCACACATACACACACACACATATATGTAAAATAAATATATATTTTATATATTTACATTATATTCACAAATGTAATATATAATAATATATAGTAATATATTATATAAGTATAATAAATATGTTTCATATATTTACATCAAATGCACAACTCTTATACAGATTGTATCGAGGCTGTCATGTATCAGTTATGTTAAGTCTAAATGATTTACTATGTGTATATGTTTTAGGAATGTCTTAAGATCATTTAAATTTAACACATTTTTATTAAATATCTTCTACTTTCTTCATTCATAACTATCTTCTTCTATCTTATCTTACCCTTTTCTTTTCTTTTTTTTTTTTCTTTTTTTCCAAAGCTGGAAACGGGGAGGCAGTCAGACAGACTCCCGCATGTGCCCGACTGGGATCCACCTGGCATGCCCCTGGGGGCGATGCTTTGCCCCTCTGGGGCGTCACTCTGTTGCATCCAGAGCCATTCTAGCGCCTGAGGCAGAGGCCACAGAGCCATCCCCAGCACCTGGGCCATCTTTGTTCCAATGGAGCCTCACTGCGGGAGGGGAAGAGAGAGACAGAGAGGAAGGAGAGGGGGAGGGGTAGAAAAGCAAATGGGCGCCTCTCCTGTGTGCCCTGGCTGGGAATCGAACCCAGAACTCCTGCATGCCAGGCCGACGTTCTACCACTGAGCCAACCAGCCAGGGCCTTATCTTACCCTTTTCATGCACTAGGTCCAGGAGAAGAGATGTTACATATTTATGCAAATTCACCATCTTGTGCCGGGGTCATGAACCTATAGCTCATGAGCCAGATGTGGCCCTTTTGATGGCTGCATCTGACTCACAGACAAATCTTTAATTAAAAAAATAATGTTAAAAATATAAAACATTCTCATGAATTACAATCCATTCATTTTCTACCGCTCATGTTCATGGTTGCGGGTGGCTGGAGCCAATCACAGCTGTCCTCCAGGACAACACCAAATTTTTATTGGATAATGTGTAACGTACATGTGTGGTTATGAGGTCAGGAAGTAAACTTCCTTCCTTTTAATCAAGTAGTCAGCTAGCTAACTGCAGAAACCCCTTTGATGAAGAAGATGGCTAAAAGAAAAAAAGATGAGGAGTATCATACTTTTCAGCAGGAATGGACAGAGGAATTCGCGTTTGTGGAGAGAGCAGGTTCTGCAGTGTGTCTAGTATGTAATGATAAAATTGCATCGATGAAACGGTCAAATATAAAGTGGCACTTCGACACAGGCCATACTACATTTGCATCGAAATATCCAGCGAGGGACAGCAGGAAGAAAGCATGTCAAGAGCTACTGTGCAGAGTGCAAGCTAGTCAGCAGGAACTCTGAGTTTGGACCCAACAAGGTGACTGGAATTCGGCTAGCTTTGCTGGTGCTTTAGCAATTGTGAGAAATGGAAAGCCATTCACAGATAGGGAGTATGCCAAAACATTCATGCTTGATATTGCCAATGAACTTTTTGATAACTTTTCGAATAAAGACAAGATAATCAAATGAATAAAAGACAGGCCTATGTTGGCAAGAACTGTTCATGATCATCACATCACGATGGCAAATCAAATTGAGGCAACACAAGTGAAGGACATAAGTGCAGCACCATTCTTTTCTCTTGGTTTGGATGAGTCAACAGATGTAAGCCATTTATTCCAATTCAGTGTGATTGCAAGGTCTGCTGTCAGTGACACACTACGTGAGAAAAGTCTTGCTGTTTTGCCTATGAAAGAGACAAGAAGAGGGGAGGATTTATTCAAGTCTTTCACTGAGTCCTCTAAAGAAAAAACATCTACCAATGGATAAACTTATTTTGGTGTGTACTGATGGTGCTCCATGCATGGTGGGGAAAAACAGGATTCATAGCGCTTTTTCATGAACATGAAAAGAGACCCATTCTAAGTTTTCACTGTATCAGGAGGCACTTTGTGCTCAGATGTGTGGCGAGCAGCTTGGTGACGTGATGTTGCTGGTCATTCGGGTGGTCAACTTTATTGTTGCCTGAGCTTTAAATGGTTGCCAGTTTAAAACATTGCTGGATGAAGTTGGGAATAATTATCCTGGTCTGCTTCTGCACAGCAATGTGCATTGGTTGTCAAGAGGGAAGGTGCTCAGCCGTTTCATGGCTTGTCTGAGCAAAATCCGGACATTTTTTGATATGAAAAACGTTGAGCATCCTGATTTAGCTAACACTGAGTGGCTTCTGAAGTTCTACTATCTCATGGACATGACTGAACATCTGATTCAGCTCAATGTGAAAATGCAAGGCATTGGAAATACAGTCTTATCCCTTCAACAAGCAGTGTTTGCATTTGAAAACAAGCTGGAACTCTTCATCGCTAACATTGAAACAGGCCGTTCACTACAGTTTGAAAAACTGGGAGAGTTTAAAGATGCATGCACAGCAAGTGACCCTGCTCAACATCTTGATCTCCAGCAGCTAGTGGGCTTCACATCTAATCTCCTGCAGTCATTCAAAGTGCACTTTGGAGAATTTCGTGAACGCATTTCATCACCCATCCACACGAATATGCAGTGTACAGCACCGACCTGAGTTACATCCTCGGTGTCTCTGTCAGAGATTTTGAGCTACAAGCTGCTGACCTGAAGGCCTCAGACATGTGGGTGAATAAGTTCAAGTCACTGAATGAAGATTTGGAAAGACTTGCATGACAGCAAGCAGAGTTGGCGAGCAAACGCAAGTGGGGAGAAATGAAAAAACTTCAACCAGAGGACCAGCTGATTGTCAAAACTTGGAACGCGCTTCCCGTCACATACCACACGCTGCAGCATGTGAGTATTGCTGTACTGACAATGTTAGGCTCTACGTATGCATGTGAGCAGTCTTTCTCACATCTAAAGAACGTTAAGACCAACTTACGATCACTTTTAACAGATGAAAGTCTCAACGCCTGCATGAAGCTTAACTTCACCACATATCAACCAGACTACAAAGCCATCAGCAAAACCATGCAGCACCAGAAGTCACATTAATGGTAAGAAGTACTTTATTCATCATTGGTTAGCAACAGCATAACAACATTATTAAAAAGAATTCAGAGACTTATTGTACTTTAAAAATGTTAGTCTTACATAAAATATACACATTTACTTGTATTTAGTGTTAAACATATTGTATGGCTCTTATGAAATTACATTTTAAAATATGTGGTGTTCATGGCTCTTTCAGCCAAAAAGTTTCCCGAACCCTGATGTAGTGATTTAGACATCTCTTCCTCCTCTCCTTCTGCACTGAGCCCTTCTTTCCATAAACTGCAACTCAAGAGACAGGTACACATCAGCCACACATCTACCTGTGGTTTTCTAAACACACCGTACTCTTTCATGGCTTCATAGCTTTGTATTTGTTCATGTTCTTCCTCCCAAAATTTACTTGGTGAATAACCACTCCCTAGATTAGAATCAACCACATTTCCTATAGTGGGTGAGATAGTATTTCAGGCTTTATAGGCACATAATCTCTGTTGTAAACCCTCAACTCTGTTGGAGAGAGGAGCCTGCTGTCAAACCCACAGATGCAGCTGTGTGCCCATAACACTTTACTATGGACACCAAAGTTTAAATTTCCTTTTTGTTCAGCAGGAAGTAGGAGCTACTGAATTGTTTAAATGGGCTCATTTTTTCTTTTAAAATAAAATCTGATAAATAAAAGTAGATGTTGCTTTTCTACCTTTTGAAAAAGTTGTTCTGTTCACATCTTTCTGTCTTGTAGGTTGTGCTGCTTTTTTCCATTACCCACTGAGTTTTCCCACAGGAGGAGTAGTTTATCTTCAATCTTCTCCTCATATGATAGGCCCCTTGTAAGTGTCTTAGGTGAGCTATATCATACAAAGGAACATTCATTATTATTCTTACTGGTTTTTATTCACATCATTGTTGTTATCATTATTGTTATTTGTCTTTGTCTATCTCTTTTCCCTTTGCTTCCTAAAAGGTTTTTCTCTGTTACACTTCATTTCCTATTAGGAATTTGTTTTATTCCTTTGATTTAGCTTCAGTATGTTCTAATTGACTGATTTACAACTACCAGGTCACAGGTGTGTGTGTGTGTGTGTGTGTGTGTGTGCACATATATTTCAGAAAGGGTTCAACCATGTTAAAAAAATTAGCTGATACCTACATCTGTGTATAAAGTAATGGTCAAGACATAAGATCTATTATGCTTCCAATTACATTTCTGTATATTTGATTTGTGAGAGATATTTCAGATGTCTTCTAGCTGTTAAATAGACACTCCATCAAAGATTGACTAACTGCTACATTGAACAGTGGCCAAAATGGGATACTCAGAGACTCATTTCAAATGAGAGTTCTGTGAATGATCAGCTCAGTTCTGTTCTATTCTTAAGCTGTGATGTCATATTACAAACATAATGAAAATATCTTGATATTGGGAGGATGTATGTTTGCTGGGGAGTGGTGACTGACACAGCTAGGTTTTAGATCATGCTGGAAAAAAGACCCTAAGGGATATGAGGTCATAAGCAAGGAACTACATAATTTTAACTGGAAGTTATGATTACTATTCTTGTACAAAGTTTTTCTTAAATAGTCAAATTAAGATTATAGGTTGGGAAAAATAATTTAAAGACATTGTGTCCCTCTATTTCTCACAACGTTTAAGTCATTCCTTGGTGATAACGCAAGCAATACAAACGAACCTAGTTCAATTCATTATGGCTATAGAACACCACAGGGAGGCTCAATCAGTAGAAAAAATCATTGTATTTTATAGGTGTCTAAATAAAATATGTTGATTAGCTCAGTCATTGGAAAAACAGAGTCTTGCTCATTCAATGTTTTCCTTTTGTAGAAAGTAGATCTTTCATGTCAAAAGCATTTTATAAAATCAGAAATGTCACCCACATGGCATAAGTTCTTATCATGCACAGGTAGGCATAGTTAAAAAGCTTGTACTCTCTATGCCTTTTCATTTTTGCTATTAGCTTTTAGCGCTTAATAAAGTACAATTCAATTGGAATGAATTTTACTTTTTGTAAAAATATTACACAAAATAAAAATAGAACAAAACAAAAGTCTAGTCTACATATGGTAAATAAAATTGGGATTCCAGTATTTGGATTTTGTTAGTTACTATTACATTGTTCTCTAACTTCTTCTTGTTTTTTTATTTATTTATCAAATACCAACCAAGGGTCTGTCATACAAAGCACTTTTCTGATAGTGTGGAAAAATTTAACTATGAATTAGAGTCTCTACTCTTACAGAGTATTGAGCGTGTTCCACAGTGCTTTGCACAGAATCCAGAAAGACTACAGAGGTGTCTCTGAACCATCTTGAGAATTTAAAGTGTACAGGGACCACTTGTTGACACCTCTTTTTCTCGACTGTCACTGTAGTAACTCTTTTTATTCATAACTAATATATTAAGATTCTTTATAGAATTTCTTTCCAAGTAAGGATAATGATGCTGAAAAGTTCTGCTAAAATGGAGAAGTGGTCTTGAGATTTATCTTCATCCCATTTCAACCAGGGGGCTCATTATAGCCTGCATTCTTAGTCACATTCTTGCTTGGCTAACTTATTCAGAATTTCTCCTTTAAAAGGCTAAAATAAAACTGATAGTGGATGATTGTAAAATTGAGCAATGTGATGTTAAATGTCCGGTAATATTTTTTGTTTTTTTCCAGTATTACAGGGTCTATTAAAACCACTATCTGGATTGACGAACAATAGCTTCCTTATTATCTAAGCTTACTTTGTTCTAGAACTAAGCAAACTATATATAAAACAAAAACAGACTTGCATTCTATGATTCAGTGGTCTAGCAAGGACTTACTTCTGTGGCTGCAGGGGAATTCCTAAGGGCAAGATATTGTCTGGAATTTGTATAATGTCACTTCTGCTATACCTCATCGTTCTCTGGGGTGGAGTAGAGCACAGCCTAGCCCAAATCCCAGATCAGGGAAAATGTTTTAACATAGGGACAGGAAAAGCTGCAAAGTATTATGAAGGAAGATTAAGAGAAGTATTTAGAAATAAAGCACCAGCTGATAAAATGTATATAATTCCAAACTTTTATATTGTTAACCATGTTTTTTTAAATTTAGCCTGTGAAAGAACTTACATTCTTTAAGTATTTCTTTTCTAATAATCTCCTCTGTAAACGTTTCTATTATATTAAATAAATTTGAGCTTAATGAAATTCTATTATTAAAAAGAAAAAACTATTATTATTTTTCTGTCACCACAACTATTTATTAAGTTTGTATAAGGAAAGAATTTGGTTAGATGCTGGGCTAAAAGTTTGAAATGCATTCCCAACCTTAGGGAGCTCATCATTCAGAAAAAAAGGCCAATAAATGAAAAAATAAATATTAATTTGAATTACATTTCCCCAGAATTATATACAACCCTATTTCAGTTATACCACTAGTAAGCCTTATAACAATTTTTATTTTTCCATATTTAATGGAATTTTCTTATAAGTATGAATATTGTACACAGAGTTGGTGAGTATGTAAATAGTTGGTGAAAATGATGATGATGATGATGTATGTACTTGGCTTCCTATCTTCTCCAAGATTAAATGCTTCTTTAAATATTTGTATTTTAGCCTGACCAGGCGGTGGCGCACTGGATAGAGCGTCAGACTGGGATGCGGAAGGACCCAGGTTCGAGACCCCGAGGTTGCCAGCTTGAGCGCAGGCTCATCTGGTTTGAGCAAAAAGCTCACCAGCTTGGACCCAAGGTCACTGGCTCGAGCGGGGGGTTACTCAGTCTGCTGAAGGCCCGCGGTCATGGCACATATGAGAAAGCAATCAATGAACAACTATGGTGTCGCAACGAAAAACTGATGATTGATGCTTCTCATCTCTCTCCGTTCCTGTCTGTCTGTCCCTGTCTATCCCTCTATCTGACTCTCTCTCTGTCCCTATAAAAAAAAATTAAAAATAAGTATTTGTATTTTATTTTTTACTTTGAATTTTTTTTTTTTTTACAAGCTTCACTGGGCAGAATTTTGAACACTTTTGAGCAAGGGAATTTAGTGATTGAAATTTACCATGACTTTCTTCTCATACTTTCTCTCGTCATATCTGTTAGCTTTTGTAATGTCGTAAAGGCACTTGTTTAGCCTGACTAGGTGGTGGCACAGTGGATAAAGCCTAGGACTGGGATACAGAAGACCCAGGTTTGAAACCCCGAGGTCTCTTGCTTAAGCATGCGCTCATCCGGCTTGAGCACAGGATCGCTGGCTTGAGTGTGAGATCAGAGACATGAACCCATGGTTGCTACCTTGAGCCCAAAGGTCGCTGGCTTGAGCTCAAAGTCACTGGCCTGAACCCCAGGTCACCGGCTTGATCAAGGGGTCACTCACTTACTCTGCTGTGCTGCCTTGGACCAGGCACATACGAGAAAGCAATCAATAAACAACTAAGGAGACTAAGGAGCCACAACAAAGAATTGATGCTTCTCATCTCTCTCCTTTCCTGTCTATCCCTATCTATCCTCTCTGTCTCTGTCATAAAAACAAACAAATAAAAAAAGCACTTATTTACTGAGACCGTTAGAAACTTGTAATTTTATGTTTCATGCATAATAGTTTAATATGTAAGTGGAACTGCATTGTTGCCCAACATTCTTCCCTATAGAATGTATAGAGGGGTAGTACATTTGTGCTGCCCACTTATTAGTTTTGCATTCTGTGGGAATCACTGCCAAAAGACAGTGTGTGTGTGTCTATGAATGAATAAAGGGATAAATTTGTTTAGTTTCATAGCAGTAGAATTAAATTATATTTCAGGCCTCCAGGTATGAATCTGTATAGTCCTCATCTCTCTAGCTTATGAGAAAATAAAATGTTTTATATATATATTAATATTTTATATAAAAGAGGCTCGCTCATTCAAATAATTCAAAATATGTAATTACTTTCATAAAAATTGATCTTATTTATTTTATATTCTTATCATAAAAAAGGTTACCAAATATATTTCAACCTTTTTGATAACTCTGGGAAGGTATAGACAGATCAACTCTTGGTCTCTAAAATAAGTTAGGGTCATCATTTCCTGGGGTTGTTGGAAGTCTGAGTGACAGGAACTTGTCAGAGACCCTGAGATTTGGGCATAGTACCAGATGTGCACTATTGGGCACTTGTTATATATCTAGAACTCTGCTATGAATTTTACATATATTTTTTTTATTTCTACCTTGTTTTGAAAATACTTTAAAGCTCTGGGAAAGTTTAAAAAATATAGTGATATAATGGCTTCATTTCACCAGTTGTCAACATTTTGTCACAGTTTTTTTAGTTGAACCATTTGAAAGATCTGGAGAAGAAAGAGACAATGAATTCAATTGTGGTTGTAAGTGAGAGAGGTGAAGGTTCAGGAGTTCTGCGACTGGTGTCCACAATCCTAGAGAATGACTTTTGTCTACACTGCTATATTGGAAAGACATGAAACTGCTTTTGGTTCAAAGTTTGGTGGTAGTGAGCAGTATTGCACAAGCTTGTAACAGTTGAAGATGCTTCTACAAAGCTAAACCCCAGGATTTTTCTGGCTTGACCAGTGAGCGTTTTGAGAGACTGCTTTAACCAGTATCTGACTGTATAGGGTAACAAAATATATAAATCACATCTTGAGGAAATTAGGAAATATCAGTAACCGATCTAAATAACTTTTTTAAACTAATAATTATGGTTCTTTTTAACACTATTCTAGAGACATATGTTCTTATTTCATCAATATACCAAAATACAAATGAGATGTTATTATACTTGTTATATAAAATGTTAATATTGACGATCAAAGAAGTTTAGCAAATTTTGTAAGGGTCATACAGCTAATAATGGTATAGATGAAATTTAAGTTTTAAATTATCTAGCTCCAAATTCTATGGCCTCTTTACTATACCTCACCAACTTTTCTTTTGAAAACAGTGATACCTCTATGCAGAGCCCACCAACAGTTACTTGCCTGGTGATAACTTATTTATATGATTTTCTATTTATAAAAGGGTCAAGGCAAATTGAATAGCCAGTAGCAAATAAACATAATAGATTTTAGAAGACTGTGAGAACAGAGTCCAGCAGGTCATACAGTAGGAAATCTCTACATTTTTTATATTTTTGATTTGCTTTGAAATTATTGTAATACTAACAACTAACTATAAACCTGATTTTAGTTATATTAAATTAAAATCACTCTCAGAGATTTTGTGTAATCTACCTCCTTCCTTGTTCAGCATTTATTATATATAAGACACTGTGCTAATAAATTTGCATTCGTTAATTGTTTAACAGAAAACCTATGAGATGAAAATTATTCTTTCTAGTTTTACATATAAGGAAACCGAGGCTCAGTAAAGTTAAATGACTTGCCAAAATCATATTGCTATCAAGTAGCGATATAGGTAATTAATTCTGTACTATTTACATCTCATTTTGTACTGTCCTCTGTGAGACTTAAAGGGGGGACAGTATAAAATTTTATTCTAATTACTGTAATTTTTTTAAAAATGTAATCTTTTAAAAAATGTTAAGGTTTTATCATTAGGCATTAGTTCAATTACTTATTTTCAAATATGTACTCTTAGATGTGATCTGAATTAAAACTGTTACAGGAAAAACAATGTAACCTCAATTCTTGTCTTCTTGAGAGAGAGAAGTCGGTAAGATACACAGTGCAGCAAGTGAAAGCCAAATATTCCACAAGGTAAGAAGGTAGTCAGAAAAAGGGGATCCCTACAGACAGGTTCAGGGGGTTAGTGCGGGGCAAGCTGCCACTGCCCACTGCTCCACCTGTTGCAATTCCCTTTGGGTCCCTTAGAGCTTAGGGGAAGCGGAGGGGCAGAGAAAACGTGCCTGGGGGAAAGATGAGGAAGAAGAGGTGAAGGAAGTGAAGGCACTGGCATGCTCCTGGAAGGGACAGCCACTGGGTCTTACTTTCCAAGGTCTTTTAAGGATGGAGATCTTAGAAGAGGACCCGGGGGAGGAAATCAATAGAATATTCACTAGATCCACAAGTGTGTCCGTTTAGAGTCATGGTCTCCACTGCTTGGTTGGTGTCAGGGCCGGGGGGTCATTGGTCTGTGTAGCTACTAGTCCTGATGTCAGCCATGGTTTTCCTTGTCTACTTTTGATGCTTTTCTGGGCCTGGAGCTGAAACACAACTGAGGCCTAGGTGTTATCTCTAGGGCTTAAAGCTTAAGGGAGTGGTTGTGCAGGGGCTTCCAGGGGGGTCCTATGAGGCTCTTCTCCTGCCCTTTGTTCCCCTCTGAGGGTATGGAAAACCACGGTTCCAGCAATGTAAAAGGTCAGGGTGCTTAGACCACATAGCCAGATAATGGAGGGCAGGACCCTCTGGGGACAAGGCCTTGTTTCCCCAGTTCTGCCTGCTGCCAGGAGCTGGGCTGTTGCCCTGGTGACCTTCTGTATCTGGCCCATCCTTCTTGATCTGCTCATGTCTGTCTGTCTACCACAAAATGCTTATAATAATTCGAAAAGATAAGAGCAGATTTATTTTATTGCTGCAATAGTTTAAATCATAGAAATTGGTTTGTGATATATTACTCTACTGATTCATAACACTGTTCTATCAGGAAATATTCATAATGTGTCTGTTCTTTGCCTGGCACTGCTTTAAACCCTGGGTATACAGAATGACCAAAGCAGAGAAAACACCATCCCTTGTGGAACTGAAGACTTTACTATG
This sequence comes from Saccopteryx bilineata, assembly GCF_036850765.1. Classification (NCBI taxonomy): domain Eukaryota; kingdom Metazoa; phylum Chordata; class Mammalia; order Chiroptera; family Emballonuridae; genus Saccopteryx; species Saccopteryx bilineata. The sequence continues at coordinate 19,599,719 of NC_089495.1, forward strand.
TTGTCTAGTACACCTATAAACAGGAAACATGGGACTCAGTAGATACTGTTTACATCTTATTTGACTGCAGCGTAGAGTTTTCTAGATTTTACAGTATTAACCCAAAGACAGAATGAGACAGAATTACACAACTGATCCCTGCAGAAGGCTCTATTTTAAATTGTTTACACTGATTAGAAGAAGAATATTGTTTTTGTAAGGATCTAACACCCCTTGGAATATGTTGATAAGCTCTGACAATAACTTCTATCACCCTATTCATGGTGTCATGATTAATGCCCTGCCCAAAATGGTGAAAAGCCTGAGATTTTTACCTTTTTGCAAGCTAAAATGTTGAGATGCCACATTGGTGTACATGCTTGCATAAGCTCAAGACTCCTTGGATGGAGACAGGGTTTTATTATACACATACAGCAAGCAACATGACCTGCATGTGACTTCCATGTTCCCCATTCCTCCAACAGACTGCAAACCAGCCCTGAGGAATGCCGTGTACACAGTAGACTTGCATCGCATTTGAGGAATCCTGATCTTAGGAAATTCAATCTTCTATAAAAGATTGCAAGCCACCTTTTCCCTAGAGGAAATATTTCCATATTATACAGGACAGCACAAAAATATGCCCTGGAGGAAGACACTGTCTCTATCTTCCAAGGCTGATTGTTATGAAACTGTCTTCGGATACTTAATACTCAACAGGGAACATCAATGTTTCTGCTCACAAGATGAGCAGGAATGTGAGTGATCCATGGAATATTGTCTTCCAATGTCCTCTACTCTGTCCTACCAGTTTCCCATGCGATAACAATGAACTATCACTAAAAATAAGGACATGTATGTGCATATAGGGGAGAATGACATATTTAGATTATAGATGTGATGAGATTAGTTATAATGTGTCTAACTTATAGATAAGGAGAGTGAGTTTCCTGGAGATATATGAATGACTCAATATTCCATATTTAATAAATTTTAGTGCCAGGATTTACATAGTGAATATTGGATTCTTTTGATGATTAAAAACACCTGAGATTAAATTCTGGCTTGGAATTTTCCATGCTGAAAAACAATGGCTTTCAGAATTTCATGTCAATGTGACATTTGCATCTATTGATATTTCGCATTCACCCACATTGTCAGCTTTCACCTGAGGAACGCTCTTCATTATGTAGTTTAGTCTTCTGAAAAATGGCAGGCATGAACTTCCTCCCACAGGTCAGGGAAATGGGTTCCAATCCGACTGTAGTAGCTGGAAAGGTGACCTCCTCAGGGCAACCCGCTGAAGGACCTTCTAGCCCTAGTAAATTCTAAAGGCGTTGAGGTTAGGAGCATCTCCAATTTATTCATGGGTTAGATCCACAGGTAGATCAGAGCTGAACACAACATCTAATGGGCACTGTGGATGAACTGCTTTTTTGCTCCCAAGAAAATTAAGTTTGTATTCTACTGTTTGGTGTATATTTAAGTCTCTTTAGTGAGCAGGTTGGCTTTTTTTTTTTTTGAAATATCATCATGGTCTATGAACTTGAAATATTTCAAAATATTGAAGGATCTCACAAATATACTTTTCAGAAACTTGCTTTGTTAGAGTGATTTTTTTTGGTGATTTCTTAAACCCCCCTTTTCCAGCTGACCAAGATTCATGCAATTATATATTTGAATTAATGAAGATCATGATAGCACTGTGAGAGAATAATTAGCTTTAATTATACTAATTACATAAATGGATAAAAATGGATGATTGGGGCATTGCTCTGTGAAAATAATAGCTTTCTATTAACGATTGGATCCTCTTGCAACTTATCTTCACTATCCCCCTCCCTCCTTTTCACCTACATTTGACATCTAAAAGTTTAAGAAAACTTTGGAACTCAAATTTCCCCATCTATACCCTGAGTTCCTATGCTTTTGAAAAATTAAACAAGATGATCTGGGTTGACAGGTTTAGCAAATAAAAATACAGGGCCCTTAATTAAATTTGAATTGTAGGTGAACAGTGAATAAGTTTTAGTATCAAGTTCCAAATGCTGTAGCATTGGAAATGATTCCTGTAAGGCATTCCACTCAGTAACTGTTAGTTGGATGTGTTTTTATTGCCTATGTAACCAGTATTCTATTAATTTCTTTTCACCCAATATCGGAAGACTTGTAAGGATTTTACTGAAATTTGAATTAGCCCCAAAGTTAAATTTTTAATTTAAACCAATAAAAGTAGGTATCCGATTTTACCCAATAAATGTTAAATGAGAGTTACATGCCATTTTTTTATTATGAAATGCATGCATAATATTTTTAGTTAAATGATATTTTTATTTCAATGTATCTGTTAATAAGGAAGGTGAATTATTTTGAGGCTATATATTTTCCCAAACTAATTTTAAAAGGACAGATATTTTTATGATTTTCATTGATTAATAACAATTTCAATTCCCATGTCTTCATCAAACAGTCGTTCTTCTATCGTAATCTTAATTGACAATGTCCATGAATTATTTGTCAAATAGTATTGTGTAATGAGTTCTTCCTGTATTTGCCTACTGTGAATACATGAATATCAAGGGCAACCTTATTTCTCTTGTGCTCTTGATATTTGGTGAAAGTAAAAAAAACCATAACTATTAGTTCTTTTTGGACATAAGAAACATTCAGTTGCATAACAAATTCTGAAATCTTAAATCACAGAACTATGCAATCCCTCTCAATTTGAGAGCAGTTGTGCTTGTCATAGAGAAAGAAATTAACTAAAATGCATCATGTAAACAGAATATTCTTAGGACTCCATTGCTAACTTAAAAGCACCACTCAAAAGCTAATGGTTTTCTTAGGAAAAAGCGTTTATAATTACAATTTTTTTTTTTTCCATTTTTCTGAAGCTGGAAACAGGGTAAGACAGTCAGACAGACTCCCGCATGCGCCCGACCGGGATCCACCCGGCACGCCCACCAGGGGCGATGCTCTGCCCACCAGGGGGCGATGCTCTGCCCATCCTGGGCGTCGCCATGTTGCGACCAGAGCCACTCTAGCGCCTGGGGCAGAGGCCACAGAGCCATCCCCAGCGCCCGGGCCATCTTTGCTCCAATGGAGCCTTGGCTGCGGGAGGGGACGAGAGAGACAGAGAGGAAAGCGCGGCGGAGGGGTGGAGAAGCAAATGGGCGCTTCTCCTGTGTGCCCTGGCCGGGAATTGAACCCGGGTCCTCCGCACGCTAGGCCGACGCTCTACCGCTGAGCCAACCGGCCAGGGCTTATAATTACAAGTTTTTAAGTTAAAAGGAGATTTGTCCCAGAGTCAAATCTTAATGACTGCTTTGCTCTTTGATCCTGGAACCAACCCACATTGTGGAGTTCTAACCTTTCCTCCTTTTAAAGCAGCCCTTACGCAGTTGTGTTAGGGAGGCTTGGCAGACACTACTGTGAGTTTAAATGCTGTGGTGTCCTTTATCAAGGAGAGCAGGTACCCTTCCAAAGCTGTCACAACTGGCTAACTCTGGTCTGATTCATAAGGGATTAATTGGCCATGGGTGCTTGTGAGCTGAAATACTGTCATCTCGGCTGTAGATCTGTCAATTTAATACACAAGGTAATCAACTCCAGTAATAGACTCTCCATGAATGTTAATAGCTTCCCTAAGCAAGAAATCATTAGAAGCTGTTTACTTGATGTCATATGGAAGAGCATAGTCTGGAGTTTTAAACATCATTAGACATTTTGTGGGATATTTCCTTTCTAAAACTATACTAAAATATCAAATATGAGGTGGTTATTTTGAGACTAACTGCAAAGGAAAATGAAACTTTAAGAACCTAAGCTTGAAAAAACAACTTTAAACTGAAAAATAAAAGTAAAACAATATTTTTTTTCTAAATTCTTTTTTTATGTTATTTTTGTAAAGCTTCAACCAACCAGAAAAATATATATATAATTGAGTGAAAAGTGAAAGTTCACTTTTTACTTGTTTCCAATCATCTTCCAGAAATAACTTGGTTTCTCTTTCCATAAAATTTTCTATTAATTTACAAATAGACTTTTATATACACAGGCATGTAAAAAGGTTTATATATTTTTATACATATTCAAGATTATAATAGTATACAATTTTATGACAACATTTTGGTTGTTAGTATACTACAAATGTATTCTACTCTAACAGTTGCATAATATTCTCTACAGAGATATACTTTAATTTGTTTAGATTTTAATCAAGTTTCACTTATAAAATTTTGAAGAAAATGAAGAAATATAAAATAAATTTATTTGTAGCTTAGTTGTTATATTTGAAATAGTACTTGACTGAACTTCTTACATATTTTAATGTATAAGTCAGAGCTCAATACCTGCAGCATTGCACAATGTCCAAGATGCTGAATGTTTTAAACGAAATTTCACATTTTTTCCTAGATTTCTGAGGAATGATTGAATTTCTAATTGGACATTACTTGAGGGTATTTTTCTCTGACTTTGGCCGATAGTAGTCATTGTCCTATGTTAGGAAATTATGGGAGCAATGGGTGAGTAACGAAATTATAAATTGATCAGACAATAAACTGACTTAAATGAAAAGGGAATTTCAGCATTAACAGCTGAGTTGAGCAATATTTGTAATCCCAGATTGCGAGGTAGAGGCCTTGAGGACCGCCAAAGACTTCCTGAGATTAAGCACCATCAGCGTATGTCTAGTAAGCACCACCCAGAAAGAACTTATTACATAAGTTCTATGCACAACCTTGTATTCTTGATATGTATTATATATACAAATTTTGTAAGCCGGGTGAATGACTGTGGACAGCTAGCATATCTGAAATGTGCATAGGGAGTAAAATTAACACCATTGTAGTTTATCAGCTATATAGATATAATTATAGCTACAACAAAATATAGCTACTTTTTTCATGCAGAAAAAAGTTTTATCTTTCTTTTTTTTTTTGTATTTTTCTGAAGTGAGAAGCTAGGAGGCAGAGAGATAGACTCTCAAATGTGCCCAACCGGATCCACTCGGCATGCCCACTAAGGGGCAATGCTCTGCCCATCTGGGGCATTGTTCCATTAAAACAAGAGCCATTCTAGCGCCTGAGGTGGAGGCCATTGAGCCATCCTCAGTGCCCGGTTCAACTTTGCTCCAGCAGAGTCTTGGCTGTGGGAGGGGAAGAGAGAGCTAGAGAGAAAGGTGAGGGGGAAAGGTGGAGAAGCAGATGGGTGCTTCTCCTGTGTGCCCTGGCCAGGAATCAAACACAAGACATACACAGGCTGGGCCAACACTCTACCGCTGAGCCAACCAGCAAGGGCCTGCAGAAAAATATTTTAAAGCTACTTGATTTTAAAAATATTTAAATCTTCAAATGGAATATACAAATGATTTATGAAATAATGTTTTCATCTTGTTTAGACTCTTCTTGGAAAATAAGAATCCTAACTGTTTCTTATTACTCTTAATGTTAAGAAAGTCATCTGCACACTCAATATATTTAAAACAACTTAATTCAGAATATCTACTACAATAAAGTGAGGAATTTAGAACGATAAAAAGGTAACGGAAATGGAGAAATGCACATAATGGGGGATATATACATCTATGCATAGAGAATTCTTGTTTATCTCTCCTAATGTTGCTCGGGGAATTAACACATGTAGAGCATTTTTAACACATTTAATGTATTTGAACATATTTAATGTATAAAAACACATTTAAAAATATTTAACGCATTCAAAACAATTAGAATAGAGTGTTTACATTGTAGCTTAGTAAATTGTGGTTTTCATCTTATAGTTACCACTCAGTTAATAGATCATAAAAATATGGGCACATATCTTCATAAAATAATAATGCTGTCACATCTATAATCAATTCTTATGAACTTTAAGTTTTATTACCAAAATGATATTTATTTTTTTAAGTTCTGCATCAATTTTCATGGATTATTCTTTGTGATGTGGCTGGTCAGTAGTATTGTTTGGGAACCAGAAGGGTCCTTCATTCTCTCATTACTTTACTCTAGGAGCAGTTTGATGGTCCTGTCTCTCTCTCTCTCTCTCTCTTTCTTATTCTCTCTACCTCTCTACCTGCCTCTCTCAAAACCAAAACAAAAAACATAAAGAAACAAAAGCAAAGACTGAGATTGGTCTGGTGTGTTATTTCTTCACTTTTTTATATAGACCACAATGATTGTTTGATTTTAACTAAAGATTTGAATGGTAAGAGTTCAGACTGCTCTGAGGCTATAGTCTCTGAACCCTTGGGTTAAGTTGATAGGAAGAAGGAATGTCCATATTGCTTCCATCCATACATTTACTTCAGAAAGCCAGGAGGCCCTGACTATAGCCCATAAATGGTGGCACCCAGCTAGGAAGAGCAATCATTCAAAAGAAAGGTGACTTTAATGAATAGAATGGTGAAGTAAGCCTAATAAATATGCTTGGGACACAGGCTTATTTCCAGAACTAATTCCAATATTATCATGAACAAATAAAGTAAATATTATGAAATTTTACATGGTTATAATAATGACATTTTGTTGTAATGTTATACTTAGTGTGATACCCTTTGAGATTTCATGAAATTGTATTAGTATCAGCACAATTCCAGATACATCTCCTGAATGTTTACAAATCAAACCCATCTGAGTCAGTAGGATATTTAATACAAAGAATATTTATTTTCATTACCATTTATTGATCATCTAGTTATATAAACAAAAAGGTAAACTCTGAAAATAAAGAAAATAAATTAGGCACATGACCTTTACCTTAAGGAGCTTATATTATAGTGCAGGAGATAGAAGTGTTAACATATAGTGATAATAAAGAAAAATACTAAAGTAGAGGTTTAAGGAGAGTGTTGTGGGAAAGGAAAGAAGGAAGCATGCATGGAGGGCCTCTAGAAATAATTTTTAGTATTATCCTACATTTCTATCACAACTTAGTTTGGCCTGAATGTCTTTCATAGAATTGCTGGTCTCTGCCAATACTTACTGAAATCTAAACAGGGAGCATTCCCTTTTTAATATTTATGAGGCCTGACCTGTGGTGGCACAGTGGATAAAGCGTCGACCTGGAAATGCTGAAGTCACCGGTTCGAAACCCTGGGCTTGCCTGGTCAAGGCACATATGGGAGTTGATGCTTCCAGCTCCTCAACCACTTCTCTCTCTCTGTCTCTTCTCTCTCTATCTTCCCTCTTCTCTTTAAAATAATAATAATAATAATAATAATAATAATTATGTCAAAGTTGAACTCTTTTTTCCTAAAATATCTAAAAATTTATGTGATTATTTCTTTTGAACTACACATTTATGAATTTATATTGAGCCTGGTCTTAATACAGTAAGCTGGAGTTATCCTGACTTTGCCCCAAACTTATTATTTATATCCTTGTTTCTTTCTTAGCTATGTCCTATACATTGCCAAGTAGCATCTGCAGAGGATACGGGCTGCTCCTGCAATTTTATTTGTAAAGTATTTCCTGTAGTTATGAGCTGTCAGGGCACTTGACAGAGCTTTATTGGACGTGAATTTTATGAATAGAGATCATGCATCTGATATAGAAATTTATGTGAATCTTATTTTATCTCAAATTATTTATCTGTGTTTATTTTCTTACATGGTCAATTATTCATGAATAAAGGCTTAGCAAGAGTCATTACGGCACATAAGGGCTTATAATTGTTATGAGTTTATGAAAAGAAGACTTATTGTAAGCGATAATAAAAGACTGTTCCTTTTTTTAATTTATAATTTTAATTTGTGTTTACATAGATAACTTCAAATGTCCCACTGAATATATCTTTGTCAGACATATTGGTTAATATGTTCTCCCAGTGTGTGGGTTGTCTTTTTACTTTGTAATGGTATCTTTTGCTGCACAGCAGTAAAAGACTGTTCCTTTGCACTTTCTACTTGTGGAGGCAAGTGAACCTGCTCCAGAATTTTATGAAAAAAAAAGCTGATACTTTAAAAAGCCAATTAGTAGAGTTACATAATTATTCATTTGGATTTATGTCCCACTCAGTCAGTTTGTCTGCTAATGTTGTCAATAACAACATATAGAAGTGCTGTTGAATGTGAAAATCAATGCTTAGCAGAGATCAACAAAACTATAGCCACAAACAAACAGCAAACTAGAATTATTTTTAATTAGGTCAAACAACAGTTTAAATACTATTTTACCAACTCCATCAAAGAAATTTTTAAAGAAAGGTGAGCCAATAGCTAACACAAATGATTCAAGAAAAAAAATTCACTGGAAATATATATATATTATATATATTTATATATATTATATATATATTTAGTATATATACTAAATATAATTTGAATAAATAGTGTGAATAAGGCACTAAAATATCAAAAGTCATTGTGAAATCCAACATAACATTAAGGTATTAAATGCCAAATTTTTAAACACAACCTTTATATATTCTGCAATTGTAGATATGTAGCTCAAAAATATTGTTCAATAATTTTTTCTTCAAATATTTATTGGACCCCTATACATATCAGACATTATTCTATGCTCCCTGATTGCATCTGTATGTGAACCAAAGAAACTTGCACTCACAAAACTTAGACTTAATTGAGGCAGAAGTGAATACAATATAAACAATAAGTATATACCATTATGTAGGGTGGGGCTCAAGTATGTTTACAGTCGTTCATATGAAAAATAACATAATGAATAATAATACAAGACTAAACTCTAATTTTCACATACAACTGTAAAGCTACTTTTGCTCTGTCGGGTGTGTGTGTGTGTAGCATCTTGAATGTATTATTTGTTATGGGAAAAAAATGAAAATGTGAAGTAGGTTAAAAGAATCAGAAATGACAGTGGTGAGAAGGGGAAGATGGCAATTCTAAGTGGGGGGATCACTCTGGGCATCATTAGGACCTATTATTTCAGATATTAGGAGTACATCAGGCTGATATTCAAGTAATATATTTTTCAAGGGGTATAAGAATAATCAAATTAGGCACTGGCTTCAAATAATATTTTCTCTCTTTGAGATCCTCAATATGTTATTAAAGATAAAATGTCTGTTATATTAGTCACTACAAAGCTGAATGCAGAAATCTGTTGACACAGGCTGATTTAAAAATAAAAGATTTTTTTTTAATAGTTAGGTTGCCCCAAATAGAAACAATAATAAGGTGGGCTTCATCTATTTCTATTTTAATACTAAACAAGAGTTTTTATTTATTTATCTATCTATCTATTTATTTATTTATTTATTTGAGAGAGAGAAAGAGAGAGTGAGAAACATTAATTTCTTGTTCTACATATTTATACTTTCCTTGGTTGATTCTTTTATATTCCCTGACCAGGACTCAAAACTACAACCTTGGCATATCAGGACAACACTCTAACCAACTTAGCTACCTGGCCAGGGCTAAACCAGATTTATATGCAAGAGCAGAGTGGTTTTGTCTTTGCCTTCCCATGCCAGATCAACACAATTATGGAGAAAGTTAGGCCTATCTATCCAGAAAAATAGTCCTATGCTTAGCCGTCACATAGGGCAAGAAATAGAAAGAGAACTCAAGGTCGAGTCCATTCTGCTCTGCCATTTTGAATTATGAGAAAAAGGAAGTCACAAGAAATGGTATGCCCTAATTTAGTGTTTCAGTAACTAAGACTATGACTCATTATGATATTCCATAATTTTATCAGCCAGTCCAGGGAGTGGTCTATGGGGGTAAATGATCATATTCAGGAATCTGACTTATTTTAAAGGGGTTGGGAAGGTGGAAGGGCCTTGAGACTCTTTAGAGGTGAAGAAATATCAATAATGCATGTAGAGTATGTTTGAAAATATTTCTTCTCCATTGCTATTTCAACATGTGTCTTATAGATAAAACACAGTAAGTCTCTTAATCTTGTTTTTATTTTATTCTTAACAAAAACTACCAAAAGTAAAAGAGATTTCTATAAAAATATGTACATCTTAGCCTGACCTGTGGTGGCGCAGTGGGATAAAGCGTCGACCTGGAACACTGAGGTTGCCGGTTCGAAACCTTGGGCTTGCCCGGTCAAAGCACATATGGGAGTTGATGCTTCCTGCTCCTCCCTCCCCTTCTCTCTCTCTCTCTCTCCTCTCTCTCTAAAAATTAATAAATAAAATATAAAAAAAGAACTCAAACTACTTAAAAAAAAAGCTAAAAAAATATGTATATCTTATAGACATGTATTATTTTATATAAAAGTTTAGACATGTGGGGCAAGGATGATATTGGTTAAGCTCTGAAAGCACATTGCTTAATAACAGAAACACATGAACGCAGAAATTTAAGAAAAGAGGAAGTAGTTTCTTTGCTGAATATAATATGAAAAATAAGTAAGGTAGGGCATGGAGAAAGCAGGTCAAGTATAGGGTTCAAGATATAATCCATTACCAGATAAATGCACACTATAGTACTCCAGAAATTTGCCTCCAAGATTGATGGTAACTAATGTGGAAATGGAAATGGTCCAATTTACACAATTGAGGGTTTTCATAATATGAAAAAAGTCCAATTGCTGACAAGTACAACTATTATAAAAAATAATAACATGCACTTACTATTTCAGATAACGGTTACATAGGTCACCCTGGACTGTCGTTTTTCTTAAACATAAAATAGATTTTTTTTTAGAAAGAAGAGAGGAGAGAGAGAGAGAGAGAGAGAGAGAGAGAGAGAGAGAGAGAGAGAGGAGGTTGGCAGGAGTGGTTAGCATCAACTGGTAGTTGTTACTTCTTGTCTGTACCTTGACTGGGCAAACCCATGACTTCAAACCGAAGACCTCAGCATTCCAGTTTGATGCTTTATCCACTGCACCACCACAGGTTAGGCCTGGTTTTGTTTTTTATTCTTTGACATAGGATATTTTTACATTTGACTTCAACCCTCATCTCTTTAGTGAAATTTAACTCATTTGAATCTCAACTGAACTATAACCTCTCAATAACATTTTCTCTTTTGCTTTCTTTCCAAATTCTTTTAACATTTCTATAATTCATTCTGCCTTCTGGCACATTTAATAACATGATTTATTTCACTAATTGATTCATTTGACAAATGTTTATTGAGTATGTCATATATCCCAGGCAATATTTTAGTTGCTGACAATATAATGATGTACCAGAGAGTCCTTACTCTCATAGAACTTATAGTCAGGTGGGGCTATACAATTAATAAATCACTTATTGCAATAAATGCAGATGACTGTAAGTAAATTAAAGAAAAATAATTCTAGGGATATAAAGCAGGCATCGGAAATATATTGTAACTAATAATATTGTAATAACTAACTATGTATAATGTCAGGGGGGTTTTAGACTTAATGGGAGTGTACCTGATATTAATATATTGAATGTCAACTGTAATTGAAAATTTAAAAGCCTGACTAGGTGATGGTGCAGTCAATATAGCATTAGCTTAGGACTCTGAGGACCCAGGATTGAAACCCAAGCTTGCTGGCTTAAGCATGGGCTCACCAGCTTGAGCGTGGAGTCACTGGCTTGAGTGTGGGATCAAAGACATGAATCCAAGGTCACGGGCTTGAGCCCAAGGTTGCTGACTTGAAGCCCAAGGTCACTGGCTTGAGCCTAAGGGCTCAGACTTGAGCAAAGAGTCATTAGCTCAGCTGGAACTCCCCATCCAGACACATATAAGAAAGCAATCAGTGAACTACAAGTTGGTGCTTCTCATCTCTCTTCCTTCCTGTCTCTCTGTCTCTCTTTTTCTGTGCTAATAAAAAAATAAAGAAAAATTTTAAAATAAGCACCATGTAGTATACAGATGATGTATCATAGAATTACACAAAGAAGCCTATATAATCTTATTAACCATTGTCACTCCAATAAAACTAATTTCAAATAAATAAATAACATAAAATGGAAAGTGAAAAAAAAAAGAATAATAGAATATAGGAAATTCAGTTAAAATTGACCTAAGCAAAAGTAAAAATATACATATATAATTTTTAATTTTTATTTAACTTATAAGAATGACATTGGTTAGTCTAGTAATATGTTTCAAATGTGCAATTTTATAATACATCGTCTTTATATTGTATTTTGTGTTCACCACCCAAAGTTAAGTCTCCTTTCATCACCATTTATTTCCCTTTTACCGTCCTCTGGCTGTCTCCAGCCCCCTTTCCCTCTTATGATCACCATACCGTTGTCTGTGTATATGAAATTTGCTTTTGCTCAATCTCTTCACCTCTTTTACCCAGCCCCTCATTTCCCTTCTCCTCTGACAGCTGTCAGTGTATACTCTGTCTGTGAGTCTGTTTCTATTTTGTACTTTAGATTCCATATATAAGTGAGATTACATGGTACTTATCTTTCTCTGACTAGCTTGGTTTACTTAGCATAAAGTGAACCAAGGCCTGTCCATGCAGTTGTAGAAGGTAAGCTTTCCTTCTTTTTTATGGCCCAATGGTATTCCACTGTGTAAATGTACCACAGCTTTTTTTATCCACTCATCTATGTGGGCACTTGGGCTGCTTCCAAATTTTGGCAATAGTAAATAATACTATAATGAACATCAAGGTGTATATATTCTTTCAAATTAGTGTTTTGGGTTTCTTCAAGTATATTCTCAAAAGTGAGATCGCTGGGTCATAAGGCAGTTCCATGAAGGAAACTTCATACTGTTTGTTTTCCACAGTGGCTGCACCAGTCTGCATTCCCATCAGCAGTGCATGAGGGTTCCCGTTTCTCCACATCCTCACCAGCACTTGTTGTTTATTGATTTATTGAAGATAGGCATTCTTACAAATGTGAGGTGATATCTCATTGTGGCTTTAATTTGCATTTCTTTTATGGTTAGTGACATTGAATATCTTTTCCTATGGCCATTGGCCATCTGTCCTCTCTGGAGAAGTATCAGTTCAATTCCTTAGCCCATTTTTTTTTAAATTTATTTATTCATTTTTTTGGCTAACTTCATTTGATCAAGTAGCTTAAGAAATGTTACCAATGCATTTATGAATATACTATATAGCTGTTTGAAGTACCACTTAATAGGTGCAATTTAATGACCAGCATAGGAATCATTTAGTTCAAATAGGAGAAATCTCAACTAACATCAATCAGTTATAATGATCCATGCAACTAAAAGGTCCAGAGGAACATTATTGTTGTTGTTATTCAGAATTTTCATTATGTTGCTAAATAATATTTTCATCTTTATCCTCTTTGTGCTTGAAATTTTCCTTCATTGTAGCAAAATATTGACAATATTTCTACTATGTCCTAAAAGCTTGTCAGGTTCATATGCTTGGCTCATCTCAGAACCAGACCCTCTTGTCAGGCAGTACCACACCCTGACTGTCTGGGGTCAATCAAACCTTCATAACTGCTTTTGTTAAATGGAAAAAAGTGGGGAAGGAAATTAGGGACAACTAATTATTGACCACATTGTTCATGTTTGAAATTTAGAAACATTGGTAGAATATTTTAGATGCTAATATCTGTGATGTGTAAATGTTGTGTGGGATATTTAGAGTCATTAGATTACACTGCCTATGTTGTCTTTATGATATGTTTACCGTTATGTTAAATGTATTGCATATTAAGTAATGGACTATACCTTTTTATTTTTTTACCAGAATGCAGATATTACTTAAGGAAATATTCAAAATAACACTGGTTATTGGACTTAATAAATGTTATTTTTTTCTAGTGAACCCTACTACTGATTCTTTTCAGTGCATAGTAGCTATTTTAAGAGGTCACTGATGCTTAAGTTCTCATCTATAAAATCTGTCTTTTGCTAATTTACTAAATTGCCTAGAGAGAGAAAAAAATGTCTATCATTGATCTGTGCTCAAAGTTTATGTTCATGATCTAAAACACCATATAAAAAGATACCAGGAACAATAAATTGAACTTTTTAATTTGCATAAATTTTTCTTATCTTTTACATACACACACACACACACACACACACAAAGAAACTTCTTACTTGGGATTAGCAATGTCCAGGAAAACTATAATGGGAAAAGATTTTTTATTTTTTCCAACCCCCTTTTCTTGGCCATTACTTCTTTCCCTAACTTTATTGAGATACAATTCACAGAGAACACTGTAAGTTTAAGGTAAATGATGACTTGATACATTTATATATTACAAAATAATAACCACCATAACATTAGTTTACAGAGGCATCATGATTAATAATTTCCACTTCATTTTTGTTGTGAGAACATTTAAGACCTACTCCCTTAGCAACTTACAAATATATAATAAATGCTTATTAATTATAATCACTATATTATGCATTAAATCCTCAGAATATATAACTGGGAAATTGTACCTTTGACCTATGTCTACCTATTTTGTTCACTCCTCAGCCTCTGGTCATCCCCATTCTACTCTACGTTTCTAAAAATTTACCTTTTAAAGATTCCATATATAAGATGAAAAAGTTTTTATCCTTCTTTGTCTCACTTGTTTCACTTAATTTAATATGCTCAAGGTCCATCCATGCTGTCACAAATGACAGGATTTCTTCTCTCTCATGGCTAAAAAGTATTCTATTATGTATCATCTCACATTTCCTTTTATCTAGTTATACATTGAAGAATGTTTAGGTTGTTTTCATGTAATTGCTATTATAAAAAATGCTGTAATAAATATAGGGATACCAATATATCATTGAAATTCTGTATCAGACAATTTCTGGGTCATTTTGTAACTCTACTCTTATTTTTTGAGGACATCTATACTATTTTCCATAGTAGCTGTAACAATTTTAACTTCCATCAGCAATGCACATGGGCTTCTTTTTGTCCACAGTCTCAGCCACACTTGTTATCTCTTGTCCTCTTGATAGTAGCCTTTCTAACAGGTGTGAAGTGATGTCACATTATGGTTTTGACTCTACACAGTAAAAGAAGAATCTACACAACAAAAAGGCAGCCTATAAAATGGGAGAAAATATTGACAGACCATATACCTGATAAAAAGTTAATGACCAAATATATATAAAGAAATCGTATAACTCAATAAAAATTACCAAAAGCCAAAATTGTCAGTTAAAACCAAAAAATACCAAAAGCCAAAATAATGAGCTGAGCACCTGAACAAACATTTTTCCAAGAATACATACAAATAGTCAATGAGTACTTGAAAAGACACTCAATATCACTAATCATCTGTGTTGCTAGTTCTATTCCTGTGGTCAGATTTTGAAATCTCTTGGGTAGTGATCTTTCTGTTATTACACAAAGGAAAATATTTTTATGGAACAACTCATCTGTGGAACTTCCACAAGGCTGCTGATTTCTAAACTTGTTTATCTAATGATAATGACTCACTAGTGCTTTGTATGCTCAGAAATATTTGTCTTGGACTCAGTGTATCCTCCATAGATCTGTCTTTTTGAAACTTTTCAATAAACCCACTCAGTCCTGATAAGTGACTGCCAAGTATTTGCATTTTGCATACATTTCACAGAGTGTAGATAAGGAAGAGGGGAATAATATGGATGTGTGATATTGAGTATATTTTCAGGTACCTGTTGGCCTTCTGCATATTTTCTTTGAAAGAATGTCTAGCAGTAAATTAATGGGAAATTATGTTCAGTGAAACTGTTTGGGATAACATTTTATACTGTCTATAAAATAGGGATTCTCATAACGTATGGAAGAAGGAGAGTTTGGGGTTTGCAATATAATGAACATATTAGTAGGAATTATTCTATTTCAATTAGAAAGTATTCTTTTTTATTAAATTCATTGGGGTGACATTATCTAATAAAATTATATAGAGTTCAAGTGTATAATTCAATAATACATTTATTCTTAAAGAAATAAAATGATTATAATGTATATTTTTTCTACCTTCAAGAAAATCCATGCTGTGAGGTCATAGCTGACTAGTAAGCAAATTTAAACTCTTATATTCAAACTATATTAAAGCACATACAGTTTCCTATTAATAAAATACATAGTTTCACGGTTTTAGGTAATTGCTTATTGAAAAATAACCTTTAAATATTTATTCTTATTAGTAAGCAGACTTAGGTCGAAATTCAACTTTATGATAAAAAGGTAAAGAATAAATATACATTTACTTTACAATATTAGGTAACTAAAATACAGATACATTCTTACCTCTTCTTTATCTATCTAAGCTAAAGATAATGGCTTACTGCTGCTTTGAATTCTTAGGAGTAGTTATGTCAGTAAACATATTCACTTTTCATTAACTAACTTCACATTTATGGACTATAATTTTGCTAAGGATGAATCAAAGTATTCAAAGTATGTGTTTGAAAAATTATTCTTTAATTTGAGGTACAAATAAATTGATAATTTTTCTTGTCTACATTTCATTCCTTATATTTCCTATACTATGAACAGAGGGCATGACTTGATTTTTCTATATTATTCTTGTTCACTGAACGGATGCTATAGCTTCTTAAATATTTCTCTTAACTACATAGGTGAATGTAAAAAAAATGACAACATGTGTGACCAGATGGTGGTACAGTAGATAGAGTGTCTTCCTGGTACGCTGAGGGCTCAGGTTGCAAACCCACAGTCGCCAGCTTGAAGGCAGTCTCATCTGGCTTCAGTGGGGGCTCACCAGCTTGAGGAGGGGATCATAGACATGACTTCATGGTCGCTGGCTTGAAGCCCAATGTCACTGGCTTAGGTTCAAGGTTGCTGGCTTGAGCAAAGGATTACTGTCTTAGTTGGAGCTTCTTGGTCAAGGCACCGATAAGAAACAATTAATGATCAACTGATGTAATAATACTATGAGTTGATACTTCTCATCTCTCTCCCTTCCTGTCTGTCTGTCTCTTTCTCTCTCACATAAAAAAATAAACAAAAAAAGAAGAAAAATTACAACTTTCACAATTAGACTAAATAATAATTGAGTTTTAAAGTTGATAATTTTGCAAAACCAATGCCAATTACTGGTGTGTGTGTGAGTGTGTGTGTGTGTGCCTCTGTGCTTGAGAATTGTAATTTAAGAAATTTATTGTGACTATTCACCTGTGCTGTCAGTATTAAACATCTCCACAGATGGATCATTAGGAAAACTACAGATGGTTTATTTGAATTGCATGTTTAGATTGATAGTTTAGTGTATAAACTTTAGGCCCGTGTTTCATCTCTAGAATAAATGAATATTTATAAAGTTAAATAAAGTTCTTCTCTAAATGCAGTTATTCAGTTATCATTTTAATGTTGTTGCAATCGGAGATCAAATAAATATTTATTGTATTTGTGTATTCTGTATGTTTAAGTCTAAGCAGATAAGAATATTTAAATTTTGAAACAAGTGTATGTAACTATTGCAACAACTTCAGAAAAAGTTTTTTAATTTTAATTGAGTTAAAAGAGTTTATATTGATAGTATTCTACTTCTATGACTGTTGAATTAAGCTTTACCAACGTGCTCTGGCTGGTGCTCAGTCCATGGAGTGTCGTCCTGGCAAGCTGAGGTCGCAAGTTCCATATCCAGTCAGAGTACAAACAAGAAGCAATCAATGAGTGCACAACTAAATGGAACAATGAATTAATGCTTCATTCTCTTTCTCTCTCAAATTAATGGGAAATTTAAAAAAAAAAAAGCTTTACCAATATAATTAAACCTTTATTTTTCATAGTGATTTGAATTTATTTAATGATTCATGTTGTTCAAAAATTAACTGCGCTCTGCATTTAATTTTCTTTCAGACATGGTTTTAGAAAAGTCATTTTGGAATATATCTGTGTTTTGTATCTGTGCACAAAGGTCTTAACATGGTTTATTGTCAAACAATTCTGGCAATAATATAAAAAGAATTTATTTAAGTTATACATTTTTCAGATGATATACTTGGCAGTTTTGTGAAATAATAGCATGTTAATGTTTTAATGAAAATGATTATTAGTTATGACACATAAAATATATTCTGGAGAGGCTACAATGCTTAAAATATTTTTTTTGAAACTTAATGCTTAGCCATTACAAAATATGAAGTGATTATATTATCATATAGATAGAAGAGAGATAGAATAGAATGAAGCAATATATGCAAGGGGCTTTAAAGGCCTCCCTTGTGAGGATCTGCTACAAATGCAAAACTCACAGTTAAATGGGTCGCTTAGTTCCTGGTTAATGTGGTTCAAAGTGTGGGTTTAATTTTAGTAGATATCAGTTATGTAACACTGGTCATTTCTCAGAAAACAGTGTGGTCAAAAGAAGGGTGCAGGCCCTGGCCGTTTGGCTCAGTGATAGAGCGTCGGCCTGGCGTGCAAGAGTCCCGGGTTCTATTCCCCGCCAGGGCACACAGGAGAAGCGCCCATCTGCTTCTCCACCCCTCCCCCTCTCCTTCCTCTCTGTCCCTCTCTTCCCCTCCCGCAGCCAAGGCTCCATTGGAGCAAAGTTGGCCCGGGCGCTGACCATGGCTCTGTGGCCTCTGCCTCAGGTGCTAGAATGGCTCTGATTGCGGCAGAGCAATGCCCCAGATGGGCAGAGCATCACCCCCTGGTGGGCAAGCCAGGTGGATCCCGGTCGGGCGCATGCGGGTGTCTGTCTTCTGACTGCCCCCCCCCCCCCCGTTTCCAACTTCGGAAAAATACAAAAAAAAAAAAGAAGGGTGCAACACAGAATAAGTACATTCTCACTTTTGCTCAGAAAGGAAGAAAACAATTCTGAGCCATTGTCATTGAACAGTAATTCACACCAGCTTTAGATTTATACAAAACCGGGTTTTAATTTCCATTTTGTTTTTGGCTGTTAAGTTACCAAGAAAACTTTTGTTCCTTCTTCTGTTTTCGAGGTAAAACAGTTTAAGGCAAAATAATAAGTACGTATATAATTTAAGATACCAATTATTTTTATGACAGGTTTTACTGATGTATGGTGCATGTTGTAGAATTAATTATTTTCATGCTTTATTCTGAATTATCCATGCCATCTAAAGATTATTGGCAAAGAAAAATAAAATGTATTTAGAAAGTGAATGGACCCCTGACTTAGTACATGCCTTTATATCTACCTGATACTTTTGCATTGATGATTTTTTTTAAAATTTCTATTCATAAAGTCCTCAGATCATATCAGGGTAAAAAAGAAGAGATGATAATGCTCAAATGAAATATGTAATTTCATTCCCCGATATGATTCAAAGTATGGCGCAAGTGCTCCAGTAACCCCAGAACAACTAAGAAAGCACAGAGTGGACTAACACTAACCGTGTGGCACCCCAGGAACCCAAGTTGTGCCTCTGTCAGCTCTCAATTAGTGCAGCTCCACACTGAGAAGGAGATTTAAAAACAATAGGACATCATTAGTGGACATTCATAGTACAATATTTTGCCAACCTACCAAATGTCTGTTTATGAGCCATCCACAGGGTCCCACTGAAAAAGAAAGCAATTTGTTAGCCCTGTGAAACTTGGGGCACAGGGATGAGATTATAAAGCAAAAGGGAGGAAAAGACCACACACTCCTTCCTACCCATCGATGGATCTGTGTTCCTTAAGAAAGCTTGACATGGGGTAGTGCAGTCAGTTAAATGACTTAAGGATCCTTCTCTGGAATTAACAATTTGAAGAAATCCAACTATCTTGGTTAAAAGGTAAGCATTTTAATATAAGTCCAAATCTTTGATTTGAATAATTTTATAATGTCTTCCAAAAGATATTTTAAAATCACTAAATCTAGAATCAAAGACGAGGGGGTTAAAAGTGGCCTCTAGAAGCAGTGTAAAGAGGATGGCTTTAATCCTTTCCTTCCTTATCAGTTTCTAACTGCTAAATTTAACCCACTAACAAAAGATACAGAAAGGATTTACTTTGCAATGGGCCCTAAGGATGTGCTTGTAAAATAAACCAGGGAGACTACTTCCATATGCAGAGGGTACTTATTATGTGTGAACGCAGGCATGCTTCCTTTTTCTGTGGTACAGAAATGTTATGCTGTAGTAAAATTAAATGTGAAATTGTGATACCACTTTACTGAATAAAAATGAAAGTGCTACAACACTCTTTTATGATAAGCATTCCCTCTAGAGCATGAACAGTGATCACATCAGACTCTTCTTTCCTCATCCTTTTTTTGTTGACAGTCTTTGCTAGTGAGGAGATTAATTTTGAATAATACTATCAGTATCATTGTTGAGGATTTTGTTGCTCATTATATGCATGGCTGTACAGAAATGGAACTGTTTTCTAAAAAGAACACTAATACAAAAAATAAATAAATGCATAAAAATAAAAGGAGTACTAACACAAGGAAAAGGAGTACTATATTAAAAATAAATATGATTGGTTAGTTTTAGATTGTTTAGTATTAGATTTTGGTGGTATATAATATCAAGCTGTTGGATAATTTTTGAGTTCACTAACAAAGGGAAATAGAAATATGTAATCTCTAATTGTGTAAATGGTTGTCTAGAATATTTATTATCTCAATATATTAGTGTCTTTGTGTGGGGGGATATTCTGAAGGTGCTTATAAGTCATATCAAATCTCTGAAGAATTAATTGGTTTTGATTTTATTTTTCTATGTAGACAAATTTATTAAATGTGAATAAGTGCAATTAATAATTTAATTACTCATTTTTGGGTAATATACTATTAATTATTTGTTTTTACATAATTATTTTTTATGCTATAACTTTCTTTGAAGATGCTACATGCTATTTAGGTATAATTTATCCCTTATCACATGATTCTTAAATCTTATTGCACAATTTAGAAATTAGAATTTCTAAATTTCCCTAAAGAGTCAGCTTACGCCCCCCAAAAAATAGTGAGCAAGCTATCAAAGATTTTTCAGAAAAAGAGATAAAGATAGAATACACTCTACAGTCCTCAGCTAACAAATTTAATGCCCTCACAATACATGTACATTCTCTACAGTCTCTTGTCTACCCTCTATCCACCACTGTTTGTGGTTGCATTAATTGCTGATATTTACACCTCGAGGACCTTCTTCCCAGAAAGATCTTACCTGGTCAAGTATCCTATATATTGTTAAAGCATTTCAACCTAGCCTACATCTTGTCTGCCTTCCACCCTTCTTTCATTTTCAGACTCACTTTGGAAAAACAAACAGACAGGGTTTACGTTTTTGTTTGTATATTTGTCTTTTGTTAATAGGGCCATCTTCTTTAGAAAGCAGTTTAACAACCACTTTTTATTACCATTGCATGTCCCTGGGATGCCTTCATTACTCTCCACCATTTTGACTCTCCATTAAAGGAAGAAATATTAATGAACAACATATTCATAGTCTGTTAAATCGAAATGGTCCTTAGAAAGTCAGGTAAACTGCAAATCTTCAGAGATGTCAGAGGAAAATAAAGAGTATCAGGGCAGTAAATGCAGAGCAAATTTTATGAATTAACAACACTGCTCCTAAAGAAGACTGATGGTGAAAAGGATTATTAGTTAAATGTCCCAAGTTTCACTGTTGAGGAAAAGAAAACATTATTTCAGTTGGGTGGGTGTAGCTGAGTAGTTGACATGACTAATTTACTTTTTATTTGATATATTTGATATGTTACAATTTATAATTTTAAAGTGTAGAACATGATACTTAGATACATTTACATATTATGATAGTTGCCATTGAGTCAATATTTATCACTTTATATTATTATAGTGGAGCATTATTGACTATATTCATCATACTATTCATTAGATCTCGATGACATTATTCACTAATACTTTGTACCCATCACTCTCATTTCCCCATCCTCTTTTCCTTGTTAGTTGACATTTTACTCTCTGTTTTTATAACAGGTTTGATTTTGTTTGATTTTGCATATAAGAGATGTCATACATTACTTGTCTTTTCTGTTGGACTTAACTCAGCATAATGTGCTCACAGCCCATCCATGTTGTAACAAATCTTTCTTTCACATGGTTGAACATTCCATTGTGTGATACGCCACATCTTTTTGTCTTTTTATCCATCAGTGGGCATTTGGGTTGTTTCCATATATTGGCTATTATAAATAATGCTGCGATAAACATGGGTAGATGTACCTGTATCTCATTAAAATCTTGTTCTCATGACTTTTGAGTATGTACCCAGAAGTAGAATTGCTAGATTGTATGGCAGATCTATTCTTAATTATTTGAGAAAACTCTATATTATTTTATTTCATATTATTTATTTATTTTTAAGTAAATTTATTAGAATGATACTGGTTAACATAATTAGACTGGTTTTAGGTGCCATTTGAACCTCCATATTCTTTTCAATGGGATTAGACTAATTCATGTTACCCCCAACAGCGTATAAGTGTTCTCTTTTTATCACAACCACTCTCAAAGATTCTCTTTCCCTTCCATTTATGGACTGAATTGTGCCCCCCCGCCCAAGCTTTACAAGATAGAATCCCAATCCACAGGACTTTAGAATGTGACTGTATTTGAAGGTAGGTTCTCTGTAAAGAGGTAATGATGTTAGCATGAGATCTTTAGGGTATTCAGAATGACTTATGTTCTTATAAGAAGAGAAAATGTAGGAACAGACAGGTTCTTGTGGAAGTTTGTGTAAAGCCCCAGGGGAGAAGTTGGCCATTTATTAGACAAAGAGAGAGGCCACTGAAGAAACCAACTCTGCCGATATTTTAGTCTTGGACTTCAAGTTTCTAGAATTATGAGAAAAGAAATTTCTGTTATTTAAGTCACCTAGTCTCTAGTAATTTATTATGGTAACCCTAGGGAACTAACATGGTACCTGAATCAGTAAGGACAAAATGCATGTCAGCCATTGGGGGAGGACTGAATAATGCTAAAAAATATGGGATTTTCAGTGACAACATAAAATGCACAACTTCGGTAAGCCACTATCCGAAAGGTCACGTTACTTTGCTTCCATCTGACCATCTGTATCTGAAGCTTTGGTCTTGTTGAAACTCGGAATATGTTTGTCCAAAATGAATTTACTCTGTACCTCTTCTGAGCAACAATATACAACTCTGAGAAACCTTTTGCCATCAAAGGAAACTAGCATTGATTTGTTTACCCTTATAGCTACTTTGCTTTTGGAATGTTTTGAGAGAACTTACTTTGTTTAAATTAATGTAGAAGGCAATAACTGAGATCAGATGTCAGATGTGTACAAGATTTGTCCAGATGATTACTTAGTAAATTATCTGATGTCTAATCACTGGGCTGTACACCTGAAACTAATATAATATTTTATTTCAACTCTAATGGAAACATTAATTTTTTTTTTTTAAAAAAGCTAAGCGTTAAAATATGTTGACAATGACTTTTTAAAGAAAATTCATGTTGCCTGACCAGGTGGTGGCGCAGTGGATAGAGCATCAGACTGGGATGCCGAGGACCCAGGTTTGAGACTCTGAGGTTGTCAGCTTGAGCGTAGGCTCATCTGGTTTGAGCAAAAGCTCACCAGCTTGGACCCAAGGTTGCTGGCTCGAGCAAGGGGTTACTCGGTCTGCTGAAGGCCCGCAGTCAAGGCACATATGAAAAAGCAATCAATGAAGAACTAAGGTGTTGCAATGTGCAATGAAAAACTAATGATTGATGCTTCTCATCTCTCCGTTCCTGTCTGTCTGTCCCTGTCTATCCCTCTCTCTGACTCTCTGTCTCTGTTAAAAAAAGAAATTAAAAAAAAAGAAAATTTATGTCTCTTAGGTATAATGGTATAAATGCATACTTTGCACTGTATTGGCTGTGAAAGTTATAAGATTTTGAAGCCAGAAGACTAAGCAGTGGTTTATTTCAACTTCCATAAAATATGGCCAATGTTTTTACATTTCTGGCAGACAGCGATTTCAACAAGGGGAATGAATATTGTTTAGAAATGTATCAGTATTAGGCCCTTACAATTCTATATTGTGATCTGGAGATCTTTAGATGAAGGCTTACATGCAGAGTAAAGAATGCATTCTGAGATGGGTTTTTCGCAATCAGGCTGCTTTTAGTCTTCGTGTTCATCTTCATTGATCGAGAGTTCCAGAATATGTAATGGATGTTCCTGCATGCCTCTGTGCCTTTGCTTGTGACGTTCACTCAGTGGGCCCGGCTCTCCTCGTTCCTGCTGCCCTACCCCTGATACTCTCCTACTCTAGCTGATTGTTGTCAACTTGCCAGGTGCTTAAAGAGCACCAAGCAAAATATTTTCTCATTTGTGTTTCTATGACATGGTATATTAATATATTTATATTAATGTCATTCAGTAATTCAGAGAAAATTAACATCATCTACTTTGGGCCAGGCACTGTCCTAGGCACTAGTTATACATCTGGGAAAATATTAAAATCAATGTTTTCCTTCATTTGCTCTCAAATAATTTTGAGGGCTACTCCAGCATAGGGAATTTGTACCCCTGCCCTTAGTCTTTGTATCTCCTGTGAGTAATACTTATTGAGATAACTAAGTTTACTTACTATAATTTTACTGTTCTGAACTTAACACTGTCTACTGTATGTCAACAAGATACTACTAAGTATTTGAAAAACCAAAACCCATTCCAATGTGTAGTTAAACAAAAGTTAGTTTATCAACACTTGATGTAATTATTTAGTGTTTTTAATGTTTTAGTCATGGTAAAATACATGTACCTTTTTGATATAAGGGTGAGTGATGAGAAAATCCTTTAGTAAAACTATTTATTACTGTTAAGTAGAATAGTAGTCAGCTTTTCTTATTAAATATCACATTTTCCAAACAGTTTATGTTGTAGAGGAAAGTGTTTGAAGAAGTGGATGATATATCACCTCTTTATATCTCTGTTCAAGTGGATGAGATTATAGTTCCTTGAATATTCCCTCGGTATTATTTATACATGAGGCATTTAGAAAAAAACATGCTGGTTAAATAATTATGGAAGGTGTCATTGATATTAAATTCCCTGGGCTGTTAGTGCCTTAGGATGCCTCTTGGAAGATATCAAAAGATACTTGAGTATAAAAGTTTCAGACAAAGTATAGATGTTCTCATTGTTCTCTGTTTAAATTTAGAGATTCAAACAGTCTGACTTCTTATTGCTGGAGTTTTCTTACCATTTATTATTCAATGTTTGGAAGTCTATTTTATAGTTTTACGTATAACTTGTCTTCTCTTTTTATCATTCTGCCTCAACTCATATTCTAAAGAATTCAATCTTGATAAAGCAACATAATCTTGTCATACCCCTTTTTAACCAGTTACCACAGTCACAATGAATTTCGACATTTGCTGTTTCATTCAGTGAATTTGTGTCAGGGCCCTGGGATGTTTTCCTGTGACTTTTTGATCTGTAACAGCTTTCATGATTGCTGCTTGTTATTATGTCAAAGCCCTTTCAAGGGACATAAATGCTAAACACACTGGTTTAGAAAACTAGTTCAGCTTTTCCATTAACTGATTCATGGACTGAAGATAGGAAAGGATAAAATATCTTTTCAATGTGGGTTTATTCTCTGCTTTGATTCACTATCCAGACAAGTCAAAGGTGGAGAAAAATAAGAACATCACGGGTATATGATGAACAAAATGTAATTCCAAAGCTTTGAAATTGCTTTTAATCAATTCTATTTTATAGCAAGATTTTATAACTGAATTAAAATTAACCCTGAGGTTTGTGGCTTTTTACAAGAATATTCTTAAGGTGTGATTATTATTTAAATTATCTATCACTCATGTTATCATATCTACATTTATATAAATGTGTTTAAAATGCTTTTGTAAACAAGGTTATAATTACAAAAGGAGTGATGGATGTTGCCTATTTTAAGAATTAAAATCTTATAAAAGAAAGAAAAAATATTTGACAAAATGTTCAAATAGGGTAACTATTTATTTAAAATTAATGTCAGTGCATTATTTTTTTTATTTGAATGATACCCAGGATTTGTTTGAAAACAGGTAGAGCAAACAGGCAGATATGAAAATTACTGTCACGAAAGACATGTTTATATTTACAGATCCATAAAAAGAAATCGGGCATTTCACATAGGGTCAAGGCACCAGAGTTGGTCAGGAGGCAGGGATGAGGGAAAACTTGGGCAAGAGCCTTTATTGTGGTTACCATGGGGGGAAAAAAATTAGTGACTGAAGTAGACTTAGTGAGTTTAATCTGGGATAGTCTGAATGACACTAGCAGGCTCTGGGTTCCAGAGTATATGCTCAGAGTGAGGCCTTTGCGAGCCAGACAAGGAATCTTTTAGGAATATAAGCTCAACATTGATTGCTTTATAAATCAAATGAATGCTTGAAGGTGTTGTTTACTATCTCTAGGATTTGGCTAGCCTTAGGTGGGGTGGTCTTCCAGGATCAAGAAGGACTTAGGTGTTAAAGCATCAGAAACCCATGATTAATGCATTTCTTATATTATAAACTCATGTACAACCAATTAAATCTGAAGATAAGATTTTAGAACATGATATTCAAAGCATCACTGCTAGATCATTAATTATACTTTCAGTATAACAGACAATGTGATGCTTAGTGTCTTGTGCTTGAACTATAAAAAAGACACAGTTTAGAAAGAGTTATAGTTTATACAAACTTTTACACAAAGTATTTTGTTAGTCTTTCCCACAATCTTGTAGGTGTGTTTTTTCCCCACTTGATACAGAGAGACATATTGAAAGAAGTTAAGTAACTTGCCAGAATAGCTTTATCAATATACGATTAAAGAACACAAATCGTCTACTTCTTAGTCTCCTTGTCTGCCTTGTGCTCTGCTAGAATGCTCCTCTGGGGGAATGTGAGGGGTTTAACACGCAGGTTTTGACAGCTTCAGGTATGGATGAACTTGACCAGTTTCCTAATCACAAATAGGGCTTAGACAAGTTGAGACCATTTTGAACAATTTTTTCCCACTATTCTTTTACCTCTTCCATACAGAAATCATCATCTCCTTTAACTAATTTTTTTTCTTAGCTGCTATACTGAAATAAGAATGAGTGAGAGTAATGAAATTGATACTGAGGAGAGAGGGATCTGAAAATAGGAGGTCTGCCCTCAGATGCTAGTGTTTCTCAACAGGGTTGAGGGCTCTGGGCAAGTATGGGATTTAGGCTCTGAGTGAGAGAGAGAGAGAGAGAGAGAGTGAGAGAGAGAGAGAGAGAGAGAGAAAACAGTAAAGAAAGGAATAATCAGAATATACTCTGGTCTGCCACATTAAGGCCTAGATCAGAAACACTATTACTTGTCATGGAAAAGCCCACCTATTTGTGCTTCAATCACAGTTATGCTAGAGAGTCATTTTAATTTTTTAAGCAGACTAACTGCAGCTTAGTATCTTATTTCACATTTATGGTATCATGTATAGTGAACAGTCATGATATTTCTTTCATAAAGAAATATCAACATGATATTGAGTCAGAGACCTTCTAAATGTATTGAGGAGAAAGATTCAGGAGACTGTCTAGCAGAAGAGTACATCATAGAAAAAAGACCACTTAGATTGGCTAAGCATTTTAGTTGTTCAATTTTTAATTGGAATTGAAAATTTTGTGTGAAATAAAATTTAGTAAGAGATGGACCCAGAAGTAAAAGACATGGAAATATGTAATATTTATAAAATATGTCATGTGTACACTAAAATGGAATTCTGTAGAAAAAAAAGACAGATCCAAGATGTGGTAAAAATGATTAGTAAAATTCCATTTCTACAATTATTGTTGAAATGAATAAGAACAATATATTTACCTATTTTGTTAAGTGGTAAATATAATTATTAATTGCTTTTAACATCAGTTCAGTTCCAATTCAACCAATATGTGATGGTCTTCTTTCTCAAAACAAGCACAAGCTTCTATCAGGGGTCCCCAAACTTTTTACACAGGGGGCCAGTTCACTGTCCCTCAGACCATTGGAGGGCCACCACATACAGTACTCCAGTACACTGACCACCAATGCAAGAGGTGCCCATTCTAGAAGTGCAGCGGGCTGGATAAGTGGCCTCAGGGGGCCTCATGCGGCCCCGGGCCATAGTTTGGGGACACCTGCTAGGTGATAGAGATACAGTGGTGAGCATGTTAGCTGCAGTGCCTAGTGTCATAATGATGATCAGAAAAGTGACCTAGTGACAAATTCCAAAACGTGGCATCAATGGATCAGATACTTAAGATTGTTGCACGGCAGAATGTTCTTTTTGATTTCTTCACTCTGAGTCCACTGTGATGTGCTGTAAATGCTAGCCAGCACTTGAGGTATTATCAGGCATAAATATACATGTGAGAAAAGGAACAAATAAGCGAAAATATTCAAGGAGAAATTGCGTTTTAGTATTCTAATTGATTTTTACTCATTTTGGCTTCTTCTTATGCTGGTGCTGCCCCCTCTACCCCAGTATATACACAAATATATATACATATCCTTCTTCTTCCTTTATTTTGAAGGACTTATTTTCTGCCATTTAGACCTAGATTATCTCCTTAGTCTAGCTTTGTTTTGTATTTTTCTATTTGTTTACTTCTATATCAATATGTTTTATCAAATTGGTGTATAATAACATATTAAACAAGTAAAAGAATATTTTGGTTAGAGCAAAGCTTCTTGTGGCACTGTGGAGTCCTCATCCAATGATGGCAAACAAGACATTTTTTCCATGTCACACAGATCAAGGCCCCAAACTTGTCTAGAAAACTAAGGAGGCAATGTTTTGTTTGCTAGAGATGCCATAACAAAATACCACAGAGTCTGGTTTAAGCAACAAACATTTATTTTCTCAGAGTTCTGGAGACTGTAAGTAAAAGATAAAGGTGCTTACATGCTAAACTTCTTTGGAGGCCTCTCTTCTTGACCTCCAGATGATTACCTTCTTGCTGTGACCTCACATGGCCTTTTTCTGTGTGACCATCCTAGGTGTCTTGTGCTCTTCTTCAAAGGACACAAATTTATTGGATTAGTGCTTCACTCCATTGACTTATTTGACCTTAGTTACCTCTTTATTTAATTTATTTTTTTAATTAAGTGAGAAGAGAGGAGTCAGAGAGACAACTCTTGCATGCGCCCTGACCAAGATCCACCTGGCAAAGCCCCCTGTGGGGGAGGTGCTCTCTCCATTGGGGAGGGTGTTGCTTGGCTACCAAGATATTTTTAGCACTTGAGGCAGAGGCCACCTATCCTTAGCCCCCAGGGCCAACTTGCTGAAGTCAATGGAGCCATTGCTGCAGAAAGGAAGAGAGAAAGAGAGAGAGAGAGAGAAAGGAAGAAGAAGGGGGTGATGGAGAAAGGGGGGTGGATGGAGAGGGATGAAGAAG